>NC_136429.1:381556069-383956069 GCF_052849685.1 Lactuca virosa
TTAGTCAGTCGTCACAAATCAGAAATCGGGAAACAACACATTGACTGAGAGAATGATTTCAATCCATGTCTCAAGTCTATACGATATCTATAATGGTGGAATATATGATCCCTTATGTAAAGGACGCGTATCTGATAAGATCAGAGTTGACAACGGCTTTTGAAAGCTATGATTGTTGATCAGGATCTGATGTCATACCCAGAATAGTTATTAGACTTATCCACGTGGGAGACTGTTGGATTAGTGTCTAAGCCCATAACTATTTTGGTATGTACTTGACCCGATTGCGAGCATGGTCCTTTTGGGTTGCCTTTGTTGGATATAGTCTCTAAGTCCATAACTATATTTGGTATGTACTTGACCCGACCCGGCATGGTCCATTTGGGTTGCACTTCACCCGAACAATTTATGGATAATCGTTTGAGAATAGTATAAGTTATGATTTATTAATATATTATAAGTCCTAATATATTAATATAAATTCATATTATTTAATTAGTATTGATCTATAATTAATTTAGAGATCAAAAGTATGACTAATTAAATATGGGCTCTTGTATTTATATAGTGTGGGCTAATGCTTATTTGGAATGGGCTAGGCTTGCATAGAAAGTCCATGGATACTCCATGGAGCTTTAACCCATGGATCTCATGGAAATGAAAAGACATGGGTATTATGGTTTACATGGATGTAACCCTAATCCACTCCACTATATAAAGGAGGCTTTGGTTCTTGAAATTACACTAGTTGATGTGTGTAAACCAAGAGGGCCGATTTCAAGAAGTTTGTGACTATTCTCTCAAGTTTCCAAGTTTGTGGTGATTTGTGACTTCCATTTGAGGCATCCACATTGTTGGTGCTAGGCTCTCAAACTCCAAGCAATCAACTACTACTACAACGTAAGTAATTCTACTAGTTTTATTTGATTTAAGTATCCCATGCCATGCTAGTTAGGATAAGAACCTTGGAAAAATAATTATTTGCATGTATCATAGTCAAACATAGATCCAAGGTTTCTAGGGTTGCATGTACACCATAGGAGTGTTAGAATGCTCAAAACCCATCAGTGGTATCAGAGACTGGTTTGTTTATTTGATACATGATGCAAAAAAAAAAAAACTTGAAAATCGAAGTTTTGTTCAAAAGCTCGTATCAAAATTTCAAGTTTTGTATATGTACTTACGATTCTTGAAATTTTTGATATGAACATTCATAAACATATGAGTTTAGAAGATCATAGAAATTATGTGCTAATAATTGATTAGATTAATTCTTGATCTTTATGTGTTTTAATGGAGTCCATAACTAGTTCTTAAGTTAGGGATAACCAAAAGTCACATTTATAAATAACCATTAAAAGAACACATAGGTTACAAAAAATGAAGAGTCTTCATTTTTAATAACCATTAACTCATAAGTTATGAGAAATGAAAAGTTTTGAAAGTTTACAAAACTTGGCCTCAAATTTTGGAACATGTAAAGTCATATTAAAAACTTTAGTTCCAACCCCTAGAATTTTAAAAGTTAAAATTCAACCCTTATACTTTATAATATTATAAGTTTAATAATATTTATATATGTATAAGATCAAGTCGTCTTACCGCTAGTACGCCTCATTCACGAAGCCGGTCTATAAGAGGGGTATAAGGTTGTTCCCTATAAAATGGCAACTTAATGGGTGTCCACTCTCACCCACCGATTTCGTGATCGGTGGAGGGTCGTTAGCCGAACGGGTAGGACAAGGACTTATAAATTCTCATTAAAAGTATAATGATAATACTAAAGTAACTAAACTTTATTGAATTCCCAATCTTAGTTATTTTAGGAAAATGTGAATAAGGTGCTAATCCATGAAATTACACTTTACACTTTGTTTAAGTCGTTAGTGGAGCGTGTGTAGTTAACCGACACACTAACTTGAACTTAACAAGGTAGGTAAAGGGTGACTTAATGTTTATCATAGTATCGATGGAGCGTGTGTGTTTAACAGGCACATCGATTGAGGGGTAATACATTAATGGTACCAAGTAATTTGCATGGTTACTTCACACCTTGTTTTGTGATCCTCGGCATCCCAGTCACAAAACTTGAAGGGCATACTCGAGATTGAAACATGCCATTGAAGAAAGTTCAATGAATCTCAAAGAATCTAGGAGTTTCTAAACCAATTAAAACCTAATTAAATATTTCTGTTTTCATGGTGGAAATTGGTGAATCGTCATTCACCTACCTTCGAATATCTTTTAGCTTAGATTACGGCATCCCTCTTCTAAGTTATAAAATATTGTGTTGGGTCCTAGCCTTAATATTACATTTGGGTGTTTTGTTAAGGACTATCTCTATATCTAATCTAATCTATTCCCTCTTCTTTTTATATGTCTTCCAATAACAATGCTTCTGGCTCAAACCCTACTAGCTCCTTCTCTCTCATGAATCTTTGTGGGAGAGTCATCTTTGATGGGTCCAACTTTTACAGATTGGATCAGAAACATCAGGATGGTCACTCGGTATGAGAACAAAGAATATGTTCTCGACAAGGAGCTGAAGGTACCCGAGCCAACTGCTACTCCTGAAGAGCTTGCTGAATATGAGGTACATGAAAGAGATGCTACAAAAGTGGCATGCATCATGATGGCCACCATGACAGCCGAGCTCCAAAAGTCCTATAAGGACTATTATCCTTTTGAGATGCACCAGGACTTGATGGACCGCTACCATCAAAGTGCTCGTCAAGAGCGATATGAAATAATCTCCTCCATGATAACAACCCGAATGAAGGATGGTGAACCCATCACGGGCCACATGCAGAAAATGCAAAGGTATGTGGACCGTTTACTGAAGCTGAATGTGATCTTCCCTGAGGAGTTAGCAATAGACATCATTTTGCACTCTTTGCCATCTTGTTATGATCAATTCCGCATGACATATCACATGAACAAGGGAGAAGTCACCCTCAGCAAACTTCAAGGACTCTTGAAGACCACCGAAAGTGGTCTAAAGGGTAAGTCGGTTGTTACTACTCCTACTCCTACTCCAACTGCGGCCAATGTCTTGGCAATCGGGCATGGCAAAGGGAAGAAGAGAAAGAACCCTTCTAAGGGTACCAAGGGTAAGACCCTTGAAGGCTCCTATTCAAGCAAAACCAAGAAAGGTTTTGTCACTCCTTCTGCTAACCCTACTGAGGCTGAATGCTTCTATTGCCATGAAAAGTCGCACTAGAAGCGAAACTGCCCAAAGTACCAGCAAGATTTGAAGGATGGGAAAGTAAAACCCAACCATGCAGGTATATACACTATATTATCTAATAACTCACCTCATTCTAAGTCTTGGGTCCTTGATACAGGTTGTGGTATTCACATATGTTGTGATTTGCAGGGACTAAAAAGAAGTGAGAATGTGGAGCAGGGAAAGATAAAGTTGATCATGGGAAACAGGAAAGCTTCACCTGTGACCAACATAGGAGTTTATTCCTTAGTGCTAAATAGTGGGTTTACATTAGATTTGAATAAATGTTATTATTCGCCAGAAATGGCAAGAAATGTTATTTCCTTTCATGCATTGTATAAACAAGGTTTTACCTTTTATTTTGATAATAATAATGGTAGTATTGATGCTTTCTTTAATAATGTTCTTTATTTTAAAGCATTACCTTGTGATGGCGTGTATGAAACTGTATCTGTTGTAGATAATCTAGGAAATAATGTATTGTGTATTACCTCTTCCACTAGCTTAGATAAAGCATCCTTATGGCATTGTCGTCTTGGACATGTAAGCAAGAAACGCATAGGCCAACTCCAAAAGGATGGAGTCTTGGAGTCATTTGACCTAAAGTCAGATGATCGTTGTGAATCTTGTTTGCTTGGTAAAATGACAAAGTCACCTTTTACTGGCACTTGTGCTAGGGGTGAAGGTTTGTTGGACCTCATACACACGGATGTGTGTGGACCCTTCAGAACCGCCACAAGAGATGCTAATCGGTTCTATGTGACTTTTATTGATGATTTTAGTAGATATGGATATGTCTACCTAATCAAGCATAAGTCAGAAACCTTTGAGAATTTCAAAGAGTTTAAGCAAGAAGTGGAGAATCAGTTGGGCAGGAACATTAAGATGCTTCGATCCGATCGTGGTGGTGAGTATCTTAGTACTGAGTTCCTTGACTGTCTTAAGGAATGTGGGATTGTCTCACAATTGACACCTCCTAGGACACCACAGTTGAATGGTGTAGTTGAGAGGCGCAATCGGACCTTGTTGGACATGGTTCGTTCCATGATGAGTCGAGCTTCGCTACCAATCTCATTTTGGGGGTATGCCTTAGAGACTGCCGCCCATATCCTTAATCTAGTCCCTACAAAGAAGGTTGCCAAAACACCTCACGAGGTGTGGACTGGAAAAGTTCCCAATCTAGACCACATCAAGATTTGGGGTTGCGAGGCTTTCGTGAGACGCGAGACTCACGATAAGCTCGAACCCCGAAGCGAAAGGTGTATTTTCATCGGCTACCCACAAAAATCCTTTGGTTACCTCTTCTACAGACCCAGTGATAATGTGGTCTTTGTAGCAAGAAGAGGATTCTTTCGAGAGAGAGAATTCATGAGCCAAGGAGACAGTGGGAGGCAAATTGACCTTGAGGAAATTCAAGAGTCAAGTGGTGAAGGAACCTCAAACCCTAGCACTCAACCTGAGGAGGAAACTCCTGTTGAGCAGACTGAAGAATCTATACGTCTGAGGCGTTCCACCAGAGTTAGGACTGCACCTGAGCATTATTATGGTTTCCATATTACTGCAGAAGGTGAGACACTTATCAGTGATAACACACTGGCAAATTTGGATGAGCCTAACATCTACACGGAAGCCATGGCAGGCCCTGAGGCTGCTAAATGGAAAGAGGCTATGGATAGTGAGATACAGTCCATGTATGACAATCAAGTTTGGAACTTGGTTGACAATGTACCTGATCGTAAGATAGTTGGGTGCAAATGGATCTTCAAGAAGAAGACCGACATGGATGGTAATGTACACACTTATAAGGCACGACTGGTTACAAAGGGTTATTCTCAAACTCCGGGAGTTGATTATGATGAGACCTTTTCACCAGTGGCCAAGATTAAGTCTATTAGGGTTCTGTTAGCCATTGATGCATTTCATGATTATGAAATATGGCAAATGGATGTCAAAACCGCTTTCCTTAATGGAAACTTGGCTGAAGATGTTTACATGGTTCAGCCAGAGGGTTTTGTCAGTACAGAGTACCCCAGTAGAGTGTGTAAGCTCGAGAAATCCATTTATGGATTAAAACAGGCACTTCGCAGATGGAATCTTTGCTTTGATTAGAAAGTCAAAGAATTTGGCTTTTCAAGGAGTGAAGATGAATCTTGTGTCTATATCAAGGGTAGTGGGAGTATAGTCAGCTTTTTGGTATTGTATGTGGATGACATACTACTCATACGAAATGACATCCCAACCCTGCAGGAAGTAAAGTCCTGGCTTTGGAAGTGTTTCGCTATGAAGGACCTTGGAGAAGCTGCCTATATCCTAGGGATAAGGATTTTGAGAAACAGGAGTAAAAGACTAATTGGACTTAGTCAAAGCACCTATCTGGACAAAGTGTTGAAAAGGTTCAACATGCATAACTCCAAGAAAGCAGAGTTAGCCATCCAGAGTAACGCCAGATTGAGTAAGACACAAAGCCCTAGTACTGAGGCTGAGATAGCAGAAATGAGTCGAATACCTTATGCTTCAGCTGTAGGATCGATCATGTATGCTATGACGTGTACTCGACCTGATGTAGCCTTTGCTTTGAGCATGGTTAGCAGGTATCAGGGGAACCCTGGCAAGGCACACTGGACTGCGGTAAAGAATATCCTCAAGTACCTACGGAGGACTAAGGACTGGGTCCTTACCCTCGGTAGCAGTGAGGACTTGAGAGTTGTAGGGTACAGTGATGCTAGCTTTCAGACTGACAGGGATAATTTCCGCTCTCATTCGGGCTGGGTCTTTACTCTAAACGGAGGGGCAATTACTTGGAAGAGTTCCAAGCAGGAGACAGTGGCTGATTCCACTTGTGAATCAGAGTATATAGCAGCAAGCGAGGCAGCAAAGGAGGCTATATGGCTAAAGAACTTCATCGAAGACCTTGGAGTTGTACCAGCTATAAAGGAGCCAGTGGAGATTTTATGTGACAGCAATAGTACGGTAGCCTTAGCCAAGGAACCAAGAGATCATGGGAGATCCAGACACATTGACAGAAAATATCACTTCATCAGACATCGAATAGAAGAAGGAATCCTCGTGGCAAAGAGGGTATCATCGGATGAGGACCTAGCAGATCCCCTCACGAAGGGACTGACTCGGGCTAAGCATCTCCAGCATGCTCGGAGCATAGGGCTGAAGGATGATATTAGTTTTAGTAGTTAGATAATCTTGAAATTTGTAAAATGTAATTGACATTTGATGATAAATAAAAGCTGTTATTTTTGAGTAAAGTGTTGTTATCTCTTGTTAATCGTTTACTATTATTTCTTTTTGCATGTTTTGACTTCCAGAATAATTATGTTATGGTTTATATCATAGTATTCAAACTCTCCACAGTCGGTCATATGTTGGAAGTAGATATGAATCAAGACTGTCATGGGTTGGCTTGTAGAGGTCTAAGATGTTAGACAAAGCGGGGCTACAACACTCATGAGTGCTCATAAGTTCTGAGTATTGGATTCAACCCACGCTCACTGGCATCACTTCATGGAATTTATCTCGAATGATCGTGAGACGGTAATATCATATAAGTCTTCAAACCGAGACCTATGATTTGCTACCTATGAGTTGGTTATGCATTGATTATACGAAAACGCATTGGTAACTCGATGTTATAAAGCGTACCTTTGTGTGTAATTCAACAAGTAGTAGAGCAAACATATGAGTCGAAGTTTATCTGGTCCTTCTTGGATTAGAAGCGATATCTGGGCCCCTCGATGATTTTGTTTTGACCTATGTACCGGGCCCGGTCAGAACTAAATTGATGTGTTCAGTTAAGTTCTATGTCAAACAAATCGGAAATCAGGAAACAAATGCTGGACAGTAAGCAAGACCATGTTCCATGTATTTGTCCGGCTGATATCTAGAACAGAGGATTATATGATCACTTATCTAAAATGGCGCTTCATAGTTCAACAGAGTTTAAAGCGCTACAATTGCTGATCGGTTCCTGAAGTCATACTTGCAAATATAGTTATTAGACTTATCGAAGTGGGAGACTGTTGGATATAGTGTCTAAGTCCATAATTATATTTGGTATGTACTTGACCCGACCTGACATGGTCCATTTGGGTTGCACTTCACCCGAACAATTTATGGATAATCGTTTGAGAATAGTATAAGTTATGATTTATTAATATAAGATAAGTCCTAATACATTAATATAAAATCATATTATTTAATTAGTATTGATCTATAATTAATTTAGAATTAATTTAAAGATCAAAAGTATGACTAATTAAATATGGGCTCTTGTATTTATATAGTGTGGGCTAATGCTTATTTGGAATAGGCTAGGCTTGCATAGAAAGTCCATGGATACTCCATGGAGCTTTAACCCATGGATCTCATGGAAATGAAAAGACATGGGTATTAGGGTTTACATGGATATAACCCTAATCCACCACACTATATAAAGGAGGCTTCGGTTCTTGAAATTACACTAGTTGATGTGTGTAAACCAAGAGGGCCGATTTCAAGAAGTTTGTGACTATTCTCTCAAGTTTCCAAGTTTGTGGTGATTTGTGACTTCCATTTGAGGCATCCACATTATTGGTGCTATGCTCTCAAACTCCAAGCAATCAACTACTACTACAAGGTAAGTAATTCTAATAGTTTTATTTGATTTAAGTATCCCATGCCATGCTAGTTAGGATAAGAACCTTGGAAAAATAATTATTTGCATGTATCTTAGTCAAACATAGATCCAAGGTTTCTAGGGTTGCATGTACACCATAGGAGTGTTAGAATGCTCAAAACCCATCAGCCTTCACCAAAGCAACTTGATAGGATGATTTATGGAGAAAGAGATTAATTATGATTTATAAATATATTATATGAATAATATATTAAAAGAGAAATCATATTGTTTAATTAATATAGTTGTCAAGAATTAATCAGAATTAATTTTGTGGCTAAAAGACATTAATTATATGAGAGGACTGGAATTGTCAATTGTGTGATAGTTGGATATTGGGCTAATGGACACCATAGAGGATGGAGTGGACGAAATCTATGGGGAAACCCATTAGAATTCGTCCAAGGTCTCTAAAGGAGGAGTCCATGGGCTGCTTAGGGCCTAAGCAGTCAGATTAGGGTTTACTAGTTCAAAACCCTACTAGCCTCACGTATTTAAGGACCCCTAGGTAACCAAAAACGTGGCTTACTAATCCCATAGGGTTTCTAGACGTTTTTGGCGTCTTCTCTCTCTTCCTTCTTCATCCTTATTGCTTATGGTGTTCGTGACTCCATTAGAGGTGTGACATTTGTGACACTAAGCTTTCAGAATCCAATTACAAGAAGGAATTGAGATTGTTATTGCTACATAACAATCAAGGTAATATCTAAACCCTAATTCATATGTTAATTTATTATCACATGCTAGATCTAGGGTTTATGGCTTTGGATGATTATTGCATGTTCATTTGACAAACTAGATCCAAAGCTTTAGGGTTTGCATGTACACAATAGGAATGTTGTAGTGCTTATAACCCATCCAGAATAACTCACCAAATGAGTGTTAGAAGCAAGTTAGGAGGTTGAAATGGAGTTCATGGCCCTATGGAGTGATCACGGCCAAAGAACACTTGAGTGTTCACGGCTCAAACATAAAGAGTTCATGGCCCTGATGAAGGTTCATGGCCCAAATATGCGAAGAACACTTGAAGATCCTAAGCAAGTTTCTAAGAAGATTCAAAGGTTTTTAGATGGGTGTTCTTCGTGTTCTTCGTGAAGACTAGTGAAATTAACAGATTTCAGCCTAGTATATGAAGAGTGGAGGATGTTCTTGAAGTGATAACAAGATCAAGAAAAGATACCTGTTAGATCTTATGAAGAACTAGTGATTATCGTGAAATATGATGAGAAAGGATGAATTTGGCATGTTCTTGAGGAGAGAGGTTGTTCTTGGCTGATGATACTTGACAGAAAAAGGTTGGAATTTTGTTTGAAAGTGTAGAAATGAAGTAAAAATCAGCTGAAACATATATATATATATATATATATATATATATATATATATATACATATATATATATATATATATATATATATATATATATATATATATATATATATATGAGGGTTCATGGCCGTGAACCTCGTACATGGCCCGAAGGCTGATCATGGTCGAAGCCTGATCACGGCCTCGTTCACGGTCCGAAGTTCTCAGTTCCGTTCACGGCTGTAAGGTTGCTGTCCGAAGGGAAAGAAAGAAGAAAGATGATGTGAATGTTCTCGGATCCCACTTATTCCCTTCTTATCACCTAATATTCTTAGGGTTTTAATATGCAAAGGTTATTATTCTAACCTTAATAAAAGTCCAAACAAGAAAGAGGACTTTAGTTGACCCAAGTTTGACTTTACTAGTAGAAAAATAACGGGATGTTACATTTTCTGGCCTGTCACGTTGTGAGAATTCATTGCTCACGTCGTGAGCCATGCATGATCACCTCTTAGCTTCGCCACCTGCGTTCTAGGCTTGCATAGTGTCCGTGTGACTCCTCACGTCGTGAGAATTGATGCTCACATCGTGAGCCCGTTCCGTAGACTTGCCATCTGCATTCTATCCTTGAAAAGTGGCATTGTGACACCTCAAGTCGTGAGAAAAGAGGCTCACGTCGTGAGTCCAGTCACATTAGGGTTTCTGACACGTGACATGCTCTTAGACAACTAAATCTTCGTAAGGCCATAACTTTTGCATAGAAGCTCCGTTTTTGAAGTTCTTTATATCCACGCGTACGTGGAGACGTACTCTACAACTTTCATTTAGATCCCTAAGGCTAAAAGGTGTTTTATGATAAACTCACTTTTTACGATTCCCGATGTTGTGCCGGTTTTGTCGCGAAACTTCGACAAGTCGTAACTTATTCGTTATAACTCGGATTCGGCATTCTTTATATGTATAGAAACCTTGTGACATATACTACAACTTAGTTAAGATTATTTATTCTAAATAATTCTCTATCAAAAAGTCATTTTTTACGCTTATCGTCTCTAAATTGACTAGCCCGAATCTACGGGCGTTACAATTATCTCCTCTTAGGATGATTGCGTCCCAGATAAGCGTCAAAAATGACTCTTTGATAGAATATTATTTATAATAAATAATCTTAACTAATTTGTATTATATTTCACAAGGTTTCCGTACATATAAAGAACGCTGAAATCCGAGTTATAACGAAGAAGTTATGACATGTCGAAGTTTCGCGAAAAAACTGGCACAACACCGGGAATCGTAAAAATTGAATTTATGATAAACTACTTTTTAGGCTTAGGGGTCTAAATGAAAGTTTTAGATTACGTCTCTAGCATCGCGTGGATATAAAGAATGTCAAAAACGGAGTTCGTATGCAAAAGTTATGACCTTCCGAAGTGACAGCTGTCTGAGAGCATGACACGTGTCAGAAACCCTAATCTGACTGGACTCACGACATGAGCCACTTTTGAAGGCTAGAATGCAGATGGAAAGTCTACGGAACGGGCTCACGACGTGAGCATCAATTCTCATGACGTGAGGAGTAAAACGGACACTATGCAAGCCTAGAACGCAGGTGGTGAAGCTACGAGGTGATCAGGCATGGCTCACAACGTGAGCAATGAATTCTCACGACGTGAGAGGCCAAAAAAATCAGCCTATAAATATCCATTTCGACACTAAGATTTCTTACACCTAACTTTTTTCTCTCTCTCGTTTGCTGAAGCCGTTTCCACTACCCGAGCCCGACGATCACGAACCGCTAACCATTTCTAGATAGATTCTATTAAAGCACGCTAAGGTGAGTGCATATTATTTTCATCTTACACATAGATATGAAGTATTTTATATATAAATTACGTACTATGTGTGCATATTATCTATGTTCTTGATATCTATACTGGATGAACAAAAATATACATGTTTTATTTGTCTTAAACTGTATATGTATTTTATACCTATAATTATGATGGGTAAAAGATGGGTAGATTAAAGATGAGATAAAATATGGGTAGATGAAAGATGAGATGAATGATGAGCGATGATATATGAGTGGTAAAATATGGTGAGAAGCGATGAGCCAAGCGATGGCCCCGTCATCTACCAGAGAATGGATGACAACAATGGACTATTCTAGACAGTCCGTGGAACACTAGCAGGCTCGCAACCTGTAGGTGTTGTGAACGACGTGTTTACCCGGTAAACTCTAAAAACCCATTGATATGTATTTCGGGTGGATTCCCGAAAATAATATTGTCGATAAATGAGCTATGGACTTAGCACCCGTTGGATGAACCCTGGAAACTATGGATTTAGTGTCTATTGTATAAACCCTGACGACGATGTACTTCGTGCCTATTCCTTAGGAATGAGTGGTAGATAATTCTTAGGGTAGATCCTTAAGAGTAAAGAAGATAATGGGGATGGCTAATTGGGTTGATTGTTTGATGTTTAAACATAATAATTATATTATGGTGGGTTGAAAACCCTATGTGCTCACCAGGTTTCCCAACCTGACCCACTCAGTTTATTTGTATCACAGGTGACGATATGAAGCTACTTTACACTGAGAGATTTAAAGGAGATGTAGATCACTAGTGTAAATAAATTTAAGATCTGTTTATGCTTATGTTTAAGTATTGACGATGACATCCAAAATTTTAAATATGAACAAAATACATTTCTTCGGAAATGCTTTGATAATATATTGATCATGTTTTTCTGGGAACAAATTCCGCAACATATTTCTTTAAGAGATAATCTGATTTTCAAAATAAAGCATAAACAAATCGGTCTTTTCTGGCCGTGAAAATTGGGATGTCACTTAACCGTTTCTAGTTAGATTCTATCAAAGCACGATACTAAAGTGAGTTTCACGGCCCCACTTTTTAACGTTTTCGGAGGAAGACGCATGCTAAATATTGTATAAAAGTTAACACTATATTTATATGATAGTATGTTCGTTACTCGAGATATAGTTATTTTGTATCTGAAAATATACAACTTTCGTAAACTTGTTAGCATGCTATTGTTATAGAAGTATACTAATGTAGATCTTGAGTTATACTTGAGAATTCTATATATATATATATATATATATATATATATATATATATATATATATATATTATGTGTGATATAGCCTAAGAGTTATACTCATGAGTTCTATATACTATGTTCTATGATAGACTCAGGGTTATACTCGGAAGTTATATATTATTTGTTAAGTATGTTGTAATAGTTGGTTTTATGTTAAGATAAAATGTGGTTTTACTTCAAGTTATAGTTGTTGTACTGCCTAAATATTATGAAATTAGGAGTAATGTTTAGAAGCATAGTCTAGTAACTTAGGGTTTTAGACACAAAAATGTTTTTGTTATTAGAACTATAGGAAGTCACCAAAGTCTACATGACCTACTGTATTCATCAACTAAGATTGGGGATCTTAGTGGAACTCTTCTGACCTGTAACCGTTAATCCCATGTGAGCAAGGAAGTTATGTATGGATCTATGTGGGTTAACGCCCCATCTGTGGTTGTTGGGTACAACCCAATCAGTTTTACTGTGGACTATAGATCTATGTGGGTTGACGACCCCACCCGTGGTTGCTAGCTACAACCCAACGGTCCGCGAGTGACGAACGGTCCTTTTATTTGTTTATTGTTCCGGTGTCGATGAAGTGCGCGTGTATTTTATTGATATTAAAACTGTGGGATGTCATCGTCAATACAAAAACATAAACATAAACAGACCTTACTTTCATTTACACTAGTAATGTAGCTTCATATCGACACCTGTGATACAAATAAACTGAGTGGGTCAGGTTGGGAAACCTGGTGAGGACATAGGGTTTTCAACCCACAATAATAAAGTTATTATGTTTTATCATCTAACAATTAACCCAATTACCCATCCCCATTATCTTGTTTATTTCTTAAGGATCTACCCTAAGAATCATCTATCACTCATTCCTAAGGATTCTTCCTAAGGAATAGGCACGAAGTCCATCGTCGCCACGGTTTATACAACAGGCACTAAATCCATAGTTGCCATGGTTCATCCAACGGGCGCTAAATCCATAGCTGCCAGGGTTTATCTCATTTATTGACAGTATTATTTTCGAGAGTCCACTCGCAATACATGTCAATGGGTTTTTTAGAGTACATCGGGTAAACATATCGTTCACAACACCTACAGGTTGCGAACATGCTAGTGTTGCACCGGACTGTCTAGAATAGTCTGTGGAACACTAGCAGGCTCGCAACCTGTAGGTGTTGTGAACGACGTGTTCACCCGGTGTACTCTAAAAACCCATTGATATGTATTTCGAGTGGATTCCCGAAAATAATACTGTTGATAAATGAGCTATGGACTTAGCACCCGTTGGATGAACCATGTCAACTATGGATTTAGTGTCTGTTGTATAAACCCTGGCGACGATGTACTTCGTGCCTATTCCTTAGGAAAATTCCTTAGGAATGAGTGGTAGATAATTCTTAGGGTAGATCCTTAAGAGTAAAGAAGATAATGGGGATGGGTAATTGGGTTGATTTTTGATGTTTAAACAAAATAATTATATTATTGTGGGTTGAAAACCCTATGTGCTCACTAGGTTTCCCAACCTGACCCACTCAGTTTATTTGTATCACAGGTGACGATACGAAGCTACTTTACACTGAGAGATTTAAAGGAGATGTAGATGTGACAACCCGAAACTTTTCCCGTTTCCGTTTCGTGATTTCCGTTAATAAAATTTCAAGTTCGTTAACTTTTCCGTCAAACTTTTTGGTTTAGAAAATAATCTAGTTATATTTAATTAAATTATTTACGAGTCGGAACCAAAATCGCACGGAAACCCGATTATTTTGAAAAATCAAGCATTTTCGGTCAAGATGAGATTACGACCGTCAACGTGTTTACGGCCATAAACTCGTTTACGACCGTAAACCTGTTTACGGTCAGTAACGAGTGGACCCCCCACCTCACCCCTATAAATACGATGCCTCCACCTTCATTAGAACATTTCTGGCCAAAAACTCTCTCCTTCTCTCTCTAAGAACCTTAACCGTAAACACTTAAAACGCCTTCAAATTTCGGAAATCATCGAGAAAACCACGTTTGTGTCGCTTTGCAACGTCTCAGGGCACTCATCTCTTCGAAATCAGCATCCAGCTCTAGTGTTCTTGAGTTTACGGTCAGCCTTCAGAAACCGTAAACTCTGTTCTTGAGTTTACGGTCCAAGCCTTCAAGAACCGTAAACTCTGTTCTTGAGTTTACGGCCGTAAACTCACCGAGCCTTCAGGAACCGTAAACCCCTCTTCGACCGTAAACACCTTTTTGGTGGTGCTTTTGGCTGAAAACTCATTTTCATCGATTCTATCAAGTCCCGGTAACATTCCTCAACCAAATTTAAGTGTTCCTCTAACACGCTATCTAACGAAAACGCTAATTTAGATACATATATGTATTTATTTGATAATAGGATTCCGTTAAGTGTCACGTGCAACAACTCGAGGATCCTCATTTCAGTCAACGATCTCCCAACAAGAACTGTGAGTTCATACCCCTAAATTTTCCGTATTTTTAATGTTTTCAGGGGGGGAATACAAGCTAAACATAAATGTTTTCAAAACTCATGCAATTCTCATACTTTAACCCTTTTGTACTGTGTTGAGCATAAGGGACGTTTTCACTAAAATTGCATAGTTTTCCGGATTCGCTATTCACTACATTATACATGCAAACTATAATCGGTATAGTTTGGGATTTTTCTAAAATATATCAAGTATAGAAACTTTCACTACTAAACATATGTGCTGAAACAGAAACTGTTTACAATTTACATCACTACTTTATCATGGTATTCATAACTGAAATTATCACTATATACGGTATACATACGGATTTTCACTACGGTAGAACGCTACTACACTACATGTAAACTAGATTGTACGATACTGTGAGGCGCTACTTCACTACTGTACCCTTAGGTGTACATAGATAAATCCTACCACTGTATAACCAGAGTCTCCTGGAGGGAGAGCGTGAGATTTGTGAATAGATCTATTCGGGACTGACAATCCCACATCTGGACTGCTAGCTACAGTTAGGCGGGCACGCCTGAGATGTACAAATGTCATTTAACTCGACGCCTGAAGAACGTTGGAAAGGTCTCTAGTCATATCAAGCATGGTTATACGACTCACAATATGTATAAATCACCTTTAGTTTACAGCTTAACACTCGTTAATAGTTCTACTTTTACTAAATAGAACTGATACACACTACGTATTCTGGCTAAAGCCAGGTTTTTTCAAACAGAACCGATTATTCAATGGGTTCACATATAAAATACTTCCACTTCATGATTAGTTTTAGCTAGTCACATGAGGTACTATTTTCGCATATCACTACAGTTTTCAGTAACGAACATTCATGGTTTTATACGAAATCGATAACGCTACCCTCTTCACTAAAGAAAATATCGGATTTTCTTGGAAACATACAGATATTCATGGTTTATTACAGAACTGATAACACTACATTTTCACTAAGGAAAATATCGGATTTTCTTGTAACTATACAAATATTTTCCGAACTCATCAACGATTTTCACTGCAAACCTTCGCTTATGAACTCACCAGCTTTATGCTGATACTCTTTTAAACTGCTTGTATTCTCAGGAAATCAGTAGACAGGTACTTGTTGGATTTTCGAAGAACGGGAGCAATAAGAGTTTTAAGTTTATACTATACAAAGCTGTTGAATGTAATTCAAACAACGTTTTAAACTGATGTAAACATTTTTACTTAAGTATTCACTGTAATGCTTGTGTTACTATGATTGTTGTTATTCATTGGTTGTGATGCTATACATGACGTCCTCCGCCCCGGAACGCTTCCGCCATCGGTTTCGGGGTGTGACAGATTGGTATCAGAGCCCTTGTTAATAGCGAACTAGTATACCGAACCTTACGTGGTATACAACTATAAACACTAAGGGGCCTAAGTGCTCTATGCTAAAAGTATACTTTCAAAATATAATGTATTTGTATAAAAAGTATACGAGCATACATACATAACAAAATTCGTGTCGCTAGTAGAAAAGAACAAAAGTATTTGGTTGCTGGAACGTTGCGGTTAAACCTGGGCAGTTATGTAATCATGTCTAGGGTGAATATAGGCTGATCAACTATATTCAGTCGAGACATGACCAACATGTGCTTGGGAGTGACTGTGGTGTTACAGCGAGCCTAAAACTTACCAAACATCAACTCACATAAAATACTATAGGAGTATTTTCGCTAGAGCCAAACTCAGTATACAAATTCATTCTAAGTGTTGCTACCTCTTCTTCCTTAAGCGATAACTTACTCGTGATATTAACCTTTCTGTGCTTATCGCTCGGTAGTATACTTTTATTATCAGGATGAGATATATTTTGTTTTATATATATCTCGAGGACTTACCGTCCTCTTCTTCCTGACTGTTTTCTAGAACGAGATGCCTCGTCGACCAAGACCCATTAGAAGGAACGACGACACTCCGCCACCACCACCACCCCCTCAGTTCGACCCTGTCATGTTCCAGGCAGCAGTTACAGCCGCCGTGACTGCAACATTGGCACAAGTGAATGCTGGTGGGGCTGGAGGTGGAACCAACCCTCAAAGGCAAGACGGATCCCAGGGACAACAAAAAGAATGTTCCTACAAGGACTTCATGACTGCAAAACCCAAGTCCTTCGACGGAAATGGAGGTGTCATCGCCCTGACTCGATGGTTCGAGAAGATTGAATCCATCTTCGAAATTTGAGTTTCTTCTGAAGCAAACAAGGTGAAGTTCGCCGCCTGCACCTTCACTGACAGAGCCTTGACCTGGTGGAATGGTCGAGTCAAAACCCTAACCCTGCCAGTGGCTAATGTCATGGGTTGGGAAAGACTGAAGGAGCTCATGCTCGCGGAGTACTGCCCGAGGGGCGAAGTGCAAAAGTTGGAGCACGAACTCTGGAACTTGAAGATGAAGGGTTCCGACATCGCTGCCTACACCGCTAGATTCTGTGATCTGGCTCTCCTCTGTCCGGGAATGGTCACCCCGGAAAGCAAGAAAATCGAAAGGTACATCTGGGGACTGACACAACCAACCAAGGGGAATCTCTTGGCTGCGAGGCCGACCACATTTGAAAGCGCCAAGGATCTGGCACAGACTTTGATCGATCATGGAATCGATCTGGATGAAGTGGCAGCTGTCTCTGAATCAGAAAAGGAAAGCGGTGGGAAGAAGAAGAAGTTTGGTAACAAACGAAAGGGTCAGTCTTCGCAGGAGCCCTCCAAGAAACAACAAACAGTGGCATATCATGTTGTTACTGCTCCTGCTGCTGCTCCCACTGCTGTTCCAACCACCCAATCTCCTACCGGTGGTTATGCTGGAAAACTACCCCTATGCAACAAGTGTAACTTTCACCATCACGGACCCTGCCGTGAGTTGATATGCAACAACTGTGGAAAGAAAGGACACACAGTTCGATACTGCAAGACGCCGGCTCAACCAACCAACCAGGCTCCGGGAGCGGGCTTTGGTCAAACTTGTTATGGATGTGGAGAGGCTGGGCACTTCAGGAGAAACTGCCCCAAGGCAGCAACTGGGGGCAATACAGGAAGAGTTTTGGTGATGGGCCAGGAGGAAACAGTTGCTGATCCTACCGTTGTTACGGGTACGTTCCTCCTTGACAACTCTTATGCATGCATTCTCTTCGATTCTGGTGCGGAGAGGAGTTTTGTTAGTCATACATTCAAACATTTAATCAAGTGTGAATCCCAACCTCTAACCAAAACATTTACCGTCGAGATGGCTAACGGAAAGAAAGAGAGCACTAACGATATATTCATAGGCTGTACACTTACTCTAGACAATTATTCGTTTCCCATCGACCTTATGCGTATGTCCATCAAGAGTTTCGACGTCATTATCGGTATGGACTGGTTAAGCTCCAATCATGCTGATATTCTTTGCTTCGAGAAGGCTATCCATCTCAATCTTCCCTCTGGCGAAGCTCTCATGATTTACGGAGATAAGCCTAGCTCAAACCTTTGTATCATTTCGTGCATCAAAGCTCAGAAGTATCTGCGGAAGGAGTGCCATGCATTCCTAGCTCATGTTGTCGACAAAACGCAAGGAGTTAGAGACCTCGAGAGCATCCCCGAAGTCTGTAACTTTCATGATGTTTTTCCCGAAGATCTCCCAGGAATCCCTCCCGAGCGCCAAGTCGAGTTTGGTATCGACTTAATCCCCGGAGCTACTCCTGTAGCTAAATCTCCTTACCGCTTAGCACCAGTGGAAATGCAAGAATTATCCAGTCAGCTCAATGAGCTAATCAGCAAAGGATTCATAAGGCCGAGTTCCTCACCCTGGGGAGCTCCGATCTTATTTGTGAAAAAGAAAGATGGATCCTTCCGGATGTGCATTGACTACCGTGAGCTGAATAAGCTTACTATCAAGAACCGATATCCCTTACCCATAATCGACGATCTCTTCGACCAACTTCAGGGAGCCAGTTATTTCTCAAATATAGATCTAAGATCAGGGTACCATCAGTTGCGACTTCATGAGAATGATGTGCCCAAAACAACATTCCGAACTCGCTATGGACACTACGAGTTTATAGTAATGCCCTTTGGTCTAACCAACGCACCGACAGTATTCATGGACTTGATGAATCGGGTGTGCCGCCCTTTCTTAGACAAGTTTGTGATTGTGTTCATCGACGATATACTTGTCTATTCGCGGAGTGAGGATGACCATAAACATCACTTAAGGCAGGTGTTGGAAACATTAAGGGTAGAAAAACTATACGCGAAATTTTCGAAGTGCGAATTTTGGATCAGGAAGGTGAATTTCCTTGGACACGTGATTACCAAGGAAGGAATACACGTGGACCCTTCCAAGATCAAAGCGATTGAGAATTGGTCTGCACCAAAGACACCCACAGAAAACCGGCAATTCTTGGGTCTCACGGGCTATTATCGCAGGTTCATGCAGAACCTCTCCAGAATCGCTAAGCCTTTAACTACCCTGACACAGAAGGGTGTAACCTTCAGTTGGGAAGCCAGGCAAGACACTGCATTTCAAACATTGAAGCGGGCCCTGTGCAGCGCATCTATCTTGTCCCTGCCCGAAGGGACAGAAGACTTCGTGGTCTACTGTGATGCATCCAATCAGGGCCTAGGGTGTGTGCTCATGCAGAGAGGAAAGGTCATCGCATATGCCTCGAGGCAGTTGAAAACACACGAAGTCAATTACACAACTCACGATTTAGAGTTGGGAGCAGTGGTCTTTGCGTTAAAAATTTGGAGACAATATCTCTATGGAACCAAGTGCACTATCTTCACCGACGATAAGAGCTTGCAACATATTTTCGATCAAAAGGAGTTAAACATGAGACAACGGCGTTGGGTAGTGTTACTCAGTGACTACGAGTGTGAAATTCGCTATCATCCCGGAAAGGCCAATGTGGTAGCAGATGACCTCAGTGGAAAGGAGTATTTAGGACGTAAGGTGAAGGCACTAACAATGGCCATCCATTCCCATTTAATCGCGCAAATCAAGGAGGCTCAACTGGAAGCCTTAAAACCAGAGAACGTGACAGATGAAGCTTTGCGGGGAATGGACAAGAACTTGGAGGTCAAAGGAGACGGAGTGTATTATTTCATGGACCGGATCTGGACCCCAAAGTTCGGCGGGTACAGAGAGGTTGTCATGAATGAGGCTCACAAGACAAAATACTCCGTTCACCCAGGGTCGGATAAGATGTACTTGGATCTCAAACAGCTCTATTGGTGGCCAAACATGAAAGCAGAGATCGCTACCTTCGTGGGTAAGTGCCTGACTTGCGCCAAAGTGAAGGTCGAATATCAGAATACCTTAGGTCTACTTCAACAGCCGGAAATACCTGAGTGGAAGTGGGAAAGGATAACCATGGATTTTATCACCAAGTTACCCAGATCTCCGAGTGGGCACGATGCCATCTGGGTAATTGTCGATCGGTTGACGAAGTCCGCCCACTTCCTGCCAATCAAAGAAAGCTTCAAAATGGAGAGACTCACAAGGATCTACCTTCAAGAGATAGTTCGCCTTCATGGTGTACCTGTATCCATTATCTCCGATCGAGATAGCAGATTTACATCAAGGTTCTGGCAGTCGCTGAAGAAAGCTCTTGGAACTAAGTTGGATATGAGCACGGCTTATCATCCGCAGACTGATGGGCAGAGTGAGAGAATAATTAAGACCTTGGAAGATATGTTGAGAGCCTGCGTCATCGATTTCGGCGCGTCATGGGATGCTCATCTTCCTTTAGCTGAATTTTCCTACAACAACAGCTACCATACCAGCATCAAGGTTGCGCCGTTTGAAGCCCTCTATGGCCGTAATTGCAGATCCCCTCTGTGCTGGGCTGAGGTGGGTGACACGCAGCTAGCCAGGGGTCAAGTCCCCGACAGTACTCTCACTGGTCCTGAAATTATCCGAGAGACAACTAAAAGGATTGTGCAAATCCGAGAACGACTGAAAGCCTCACGAGATAGACAAAAGAGCTACGCCGATAAGAGACGAAAACCCTTGGAGTTCCAGGTTGGTGACAGCGTCCTTCTGAAGGTATCACCCTGGAAAGGCATGATACATTTTGGGAGGCGTGGAAAGCTAAACCCAAGGTACATTGGACCATTCAAAATCCTCGCTAGGATCGGTCCCGTGGCATACAAACTTCAGTTACCCCGAGAGCTCAGCAACATCCATCCTGTTTTCCACGTATCGAACCTAAAGAAGTGTCTGGCCGATGAGACACTTGTGATGCCTCTCGACGAGATTGAAATCAACGAGAACCTCAACTTCGTGGAAGAACCTATCGAAATCATGGATCGGGAAGTCAAACGAACGAAACAAAGTCGCATCCCGATAGTGAAGGTTCGTTGGAATGCCAAGCGGGGACCTGAATTCACTTGGGAGCGCGAAGATCAGATGAAACAGAAGTATCCGCATCTCTTTCCGAATCCATGATTTGTATTTCTAGGTTCGAATTTCGGGACGAAATTCCCTCTAACGGGGGGATGATGTGACAACCCGAAACTTTTCCCGTTTCCATTTCGTGATTTCCGTTAATAAAATTTCAAATTCGTTAACTTTTCCGTCAAACTTTTTGGTTTAGAAAATAATCTAGTTATATTTAATTAAATTATTTATGAGTCAGAACCAAAAACGCACGGAAACCCGATTATTTCGAAAAATCAAGCATTTTCGGTCTAGATGAGATTACGCCCGTAAACGTGTTTACGGCCGTAAACTCGTTTACGACCGTAAACCTGTTTACGGTCAGTAACGAGTGGACCCCCCACCTCACCCCTATAAATACGATGCCTACACCTTCATTAGAACATTTCTGGCCAAAAACTCTCTCCTTCTCTCTCTAAGAACCTTAACCGTAAACACTCAAAACGCCTTCAAATTTCGGAAATCATCGAGAAACCCACGTTTGGGTCGCTTTGCAACGTCTCAGGGCACTCATCTCTTCGAAATCAGCATCCAGCTCTAGTGTTCTTGAGTTTACGGTCAGCCTTCAGAAACCGTAAACTCTGTTCTTGAGTTTACGGTCCAAGCCTTCAAGAACCGTAAACTCTGTTCTTGAGTTTACGGCCGTAAACTCACCGAGCCATCAGGAAGCATAAACCCCTCTTCGACTGTAAACACCTTTTTGGTGGTGCTTTTGGCTGAAAACTCATTTTCATCGATTCGATCAAGTCCCGGTAACATTCCTCAACGAAATTCAAGTGTTCCTCTAACACGTTATCTAACGAAAACGCTAATTTAGATACATATATGTATTTATTTGATAATAGGATTCCGTTAAGTGTCACGTGCAACAACTCGAGGATCCTCATTTCAGTCAACGATCTCCCAACAAGAACTGTGAGTTCATACCCCTACATTTTCCGTATTTTTAATGTTTTCAGGGGGGGGAATACATAAATGTTTTCAAAACTCATGCAATTCTCATACTTTAACCCTTTTGTACTGTGTTGAGTATAAGGGACGTTTTCACTAAAATTGCATAGTTTTTTGGATTTGCTATTCACTACATTATACATGCAAACTATAATCGGTATAGTTTGGGATTTTTCTAAAACATATCAAGTATAGAAACTTTCACTACTAAACATATGTGCCGAAACAGAAACCGTTTACAGTTTACATCACTACTTTATCATGGTATTCATAACTGAAATTATCACTATATACGGTATACATACAGATTTTCACTACGGTAGAATGCTTCTACACTACATGTAAACTAGATTGTACGATACTGTGAGGCGCTACTTCACTACTGTACCCTTAGGTGTACAGGGATAAATCCTACCACTGTATAACCAGAGTCTCCTGGAGGGAGAGCATGACATTTGTGAATAGATCTATTCGGGACTGACAATCCCACATCTGGACTGCTAGCTACAGTTAGGCGGGCACGCCTGAGATATAAAATGTCATTTAACTCGACGCCTGAAGAACGTTGGAAAGGTCTCTACTCATATCAAGCATGGTTATACGACTCACAATATGTACAAATCACCTTTAGTTTACAGCTTAACACTCTTCAATAGTTCTACTTTTACTAAATAGAACTGATACACTACGTATTCTGGCTAAAGCCAGGGTTTTTCAAACATAACCGATTATGAAATGGGTTCACATATAAAATACTTACACTTCATGATTAGTTTTAGCTAGTCACATGAGGTAGTATTTTCGCATATCACTACAGTTTTCAGTAACGAACATTCATGGTTTTATACGAAATCGATAACGCTACCCTTTTCATTAAAGAAAATATCAGATTTTCTCGGAAACATACAGATATTCATGGTTTATTACAGAACTGATAACACTACATTTTCATAAGGAAAATATCGGAATTTCTTATAACTATACAAATATTTTCTGAACTCATCAACGATTTTCACTGCAAACCTTCGCTTATGAACTCACCAGCTTTATGCTGATACTCTTTTAAACTGCTTGTATTCTCAGGAAATCAGTAGACAGGTACTTGCTGGATTTTCGAAGAACAGGAGCAATAAGAGTTTTAAGTTTATACTATACAAAGCTATTGAATGTAATTCAAACAACGTTTTAAACTAATGTAAACATTTTTACTTAAGTATTCACTGTAATGGTTGTGTTGCTATGATTGCTGTTATTCATTGGTTGTGATACTATACATGACGCCCTCCGCCACGGAACGCTTCCGCCATCGGTTTCGAGGTGTGACACTAGATTTATGCTTATGTTTCAGTATTAACGACGACATACCAAAGTTTTAATATGAACAAAATACATTTCTTCAGAAATTCTTTGATAATATATTTATCATGTTTTTCTGGGAACAAATTCCACAACTTATTTCTTTAAGAGATACTCTGATTTTCAAAATAAATCATAAACAAATCGGTCTTTTCTTGCCGTGAAAATGGGGATGTCACAGTCGGTATCAGAGTATTAGTTTAAGCGAACTAGGTGTAAGGTCCTCAATACAAGGATCTTAACCAGTGATCAATCAAACAATAATAAATGAGTAGAAAAAGAATAAGGATCAAGCTTGCACACGTTTAATAACTGAAAACGTCAAGTACAACTCGATGACCGTAAACTCGACTTACAGACTGACATCACTTCTGACAACCACTGACAACAACCTCTTCTGACAGACTCTGACAATCTATATATAGGAGGACAGACCGTAAACCTGATTACGGTCAGCAGACCGTAAACAGGTTTACGGTCACAACAAACCGTAAACACACAATTATCCCTAAAACAACCACAAAAGTCCTAAAACATCAATACATTCAATTGCCTAGCCCAAACCACAATATAAGACCTTTCAATCTCCCCCTTGGTTTGGGACTAACTTGACTTAGTCCTTGTCAACAAGAAGAACATCTGAGTTGCCCATCGCCCCGTTCCACATCCTTTTGTTTATGATATCAGCAACCATGGAAGTATACTCTTTAGCAGCAGGCTCAAAAATGTCTTCTGCAACCTTGATCTGATGAAGGTTCAATTGATGAATATCCCATCTCCCAAACTGTAACAGATCTCTTTTATCATATAATCGAATGCATCCATCTTGAAGTTTTATGACAACAGAGGCTGTAGTTTCATCAAAAACCTAGTAGAGCATGGACTTCAACGATCCATCTGGATAATTCTGAAGCACGGGAATCTGTTTTACTTGACTAGTAGCAGGCCACATTACATTTCGAACATGAAGTTTAGTTTTGGGATCAAGTACACTTGGGTATAGTTTGATGATTGACTATGTAGTCTTCATTGAAGGAAAACCCTTTTTCACTTGATCTTCCAAACATAACTTGAAATGTGCTGCCTTGGGATCATTTGAAGGATTTGCAAAATGAGCTTTTGATAATTCTGTAAGATCAACCCTGGTCCAGGAATGGAAATCATGAGAATCTTTATAATATTCTGTGTTGCCACTCTTGCGTCTCACGAGCCACATGTCTAGCGTATCATGAAAGCCCCATGAGATGATTCCTGACCTACCACCATATGTGTCTCTAAAATGGTTTTCTTGAAGGTCTGTGACGGTGATTTTTGGCTGATATACAGGAGCATTTTGATATGAGCTCTTCTTAAACAGAAGTGGACCTTTCGCAGCTGCTTTGGCCAATTTGGCGCGTTTCAGAGATGTGACATTTGGAGTTTGAGCTGGTTCTTTTTCAAAGCGATCCACAATTCGAGATGTTTGAACAGGCGGTGGCACAACCGGAGGAGCTTGAGAAGGCAAATACATCCTTGACTCATCAACAAATGATTTGAACTTATCTCCAAGTTCCTCTTCCAATTTCTTCTTTAGATCAAAGAAACTGGCAGTGAGGAGACCAAAATGAGTCTGAAGATCAGTGATTTGATTTGTCTTTAGAGTCTTGTCCTCTTCAAGATCAGCAACTTGAATCGTGAGCTTGGTATTCTTATTCATAAGATCCGCTACCCTAATGTCAAGCTCAATATTTTTCTGACTGAGCACATTTATTTCCTTTTAAAGCTCAAGGATAGTGGGATCATCTTCTTCGGAGTGGCCTTCTCCAATAGAAATTCCTATAGCTCGGGGAGAAGGCATTGAGCTTTGTTCTTTAGCCTAGTGCATAGCCAGCCTCACAGAAGCAACATCATGTTTAGGCTTAGGAGGAGATGATCTCTGACCGGCTGATGAACCACCAACTTCATGAATTGAGCACTCCCGGCCTCGGATCATGTCTTCTTCTTTTGAAAGGAGGCTGGGAGGTCAGAGTTGTCAATGGATCACTCTCGAGAGGCTCAGTGGTAGGAACAACATTATCAAGGGGAGGAAACCCTGATGATGTATCCACTGGAATTGAAGTAACGGCCATCTGCATGGGAGTATGAGGCGTCGTCTCTTGAACATTTTCTTTCTCCCTTATCTCCGTTGTTTGATGAACAACATCATCGATATTGTCAAAAAAATTGTCGAATTCATCATTTGGCAAAGGGTTGTCATTGACTCCAAAATTCATAGGAATGTCATCTTTGTCAAAACCCGATAAATCAATATTTTCAAAAGAATCATCTTCTCCTTCTTCAGTTTCAGTCATGACCTGCATAGTTCCTTCACTGTAGTCACTATCAACCCGCACAGATTGTAACTCATGTTCTTCGGCCACAATAGCACTAGGAGTGACCACATCCTCTTCCTTATCAGAAACTGAAATCACATCATCTTCTGGAATGACAGTTTCTTCAGTTGAGACACGCTCTGATGATTCATGAAATTCATAAGCCTCACCAGATTCAGCAAATATACCAAACTTTTCAAGCGGATACTTTCCTTGAAAGTTGATCTTTCCTTTCCTGTTTTGCTTGATAAGACCTACTGTGTTTGGTCCAAGGGACTTCATGTCCAGAGTGTCTCCAGCCTTGATAATCTCCGGAAGTTGTTCATCAATAAATGCTTGAATAAATCTTGGATACAGCAAGAATTTCTCCCTGACCTTTCCGTTGGCATTGGAAGACATCTCTTCAAATATGAACCTTGAGAAATTGAAGTTAATCCCTGCAGCCAGAGCAATGATGGCTTGAGTGTTACGAGATGAAATCTCATCAAACCATGACTTTCTCCCAGATATGCAGCTCACGAACACATGAGCCAAAAACCTCCAATAGGGTGGAAGCAGCTTCTTGAATGTTGGTGGAAAGTCGCCTTCATAACCCATCTTGATTAAAAATCTTTCAATCTGGTTGGCCTCGATTTCAGTAGGAAAGGAGGATTGATCATCAATCTTGAGAGCATCCCGGATGAACTGCTCAGTAATTATCACCTTGCAATTTTTTACAGTGGCTTGAATAGAAGTCACACCACCATCTCCTTACATTACTTTTGCAGAAATCCAAAATTCTCTTATCAGGCATTGAAAGATGGTTGAGTTTATGGTGAGTGCAGTAGCCAGGCAGAAATTCCTTAAACCATTCATCATTGATCTAAACTCTGCATGAGAAGCAGGAGGATCAGCCAAGATGATGGCCACATTGTGACTGTCTGCGAATTTCATGCTTGCCATCTTATCCTGCACAAACCAAGCCAAGTGAGAAAACGTTTGATTAATCAATTAAAATTTTTGTTTTGCTCATTGAAACAAGTTAAATTGGCCTTTGAAATGAAATAAATGATAAAAATCAAATTTTATTAGTAAAAAAAAATGACTTTACGGTTAAGATAGTCAAGACCGTAAGCCAAGTAGACCGTAAACGGCTTGACCGTAAGCTGATTAGACCATAAGCCTATTGGACCGTAAACGGCTTGACCGTAAGCCGATGGATCGTAAACAGCTTGACCGTAAGCCGATTGGACCATGAGCTTGGTCAGACCGTAAACTCGCCGAAATGCAATTTTCTTCGATTAAACTCTGATTACACAACGATTTGATGCGAATCAAACTTTCCAATGATCGAAATCTGTATACCTTTGAGATTAGTGGATCAATTTCACAAAAATCGAAAAAAATTATAGAGAGCAAAAAAACAGTTCATGGTTGGAGATTCAGAAAATGAGAAGGAAGGGTTTACGGATGAGTCAAATTCCTTTATATACTTGGCCCAAAGACCAATGGGCTGCAAGCCTTAAAGCAAAAATAGAGTCCAAAAAAAAACTAAAGGATATTTAAAAAGATAATTCATTTTGAGGACTAATGAAATAAGACTGAAATAAAAATAAAATGAATGAAAAATAAAATAATTTCTAACAAAAATTTAATTTTATCATTCTAAAAATAAAATTAAAATAAAAATATAAATGAAATTGAAAATTAAATCTAATTACACTTTTACTACTGTTTTAAAAAAAAAATTATGATGTGGGATCAAAGTTGTTAGACAGCTTTTATCCGTTTATCAGTACCTTTAATTTCATGTTGATGTCTGGTCGATCGCTGGTATTGTGGTCCACTTAAGCACAAAAGAAAGTGACAAATTTTGGATATTTTATAAGTGACAAGGCGTTAGATCCTATGAACTTAAATATTATTCCTAAATGATCATTCAGCTGATGACGACCAAGGATATTGTTGTCCACCTAAATTGAGCAGCGAAATCTACAGACAATCTATAATTGTTCAATTTTAGTTGTACTAAACGTGTTTCCCGCTTCCTAATATACCCCAATAATCAAGGACTTCCGAGATACTCCTTACTTTAGGTGAGCAGACAATTATTCGTAAAGAGGATAGATTTAGAATGCATATGTTGTACACCCAGGTCGGATCTCTTCCAATCACGTAAAGGGTGAAACATATGACTAACCAGATTCAGAGGGATTGAGAAGTAGAATGGTGCATATGTTGTGTACCAGGTCGGATTATTAGTCACGCAAAGGAGACAGCATATGGCTAACAGATAGAAAGAATTGCATAGATAAGAAGATGCAGAGAGATAGAATTGCATATGTTACAGTCCAGGTCGGATCTTTCGATCACACAGAGGAAGCAACATATGACTAACAGAAGGAAAGAAATAAAACAATTTTCTACAGACCTAATTTATCGGAATTCCCCAGTTGCCCCGTCAAAACCATAATTAAGGACAAAGTCCGCACATCGAGGAAAGGTTAATCTACAGTTCTAGATACAGGTCATTTAATGTATCCGCAGATTCCATGTATATCTCCCTGCTCAACCTATCCAAGCATTGTATTGTCAGGCTAAACAGGGCTATCTAGATCAGAATTTGTCAAGTCTCTAGATTCCTTAAGTTCATCTGATCCTAGTCAAGTCCATATAAATCTTTCGTGCCTACCAGCGCATCGAACACAGAGCCTGGACAATTCAGTTTTGGTACCTTACACATATTCAGATTGTCTGTTATCACTTAGTTGATATCACTTCCCAAAACATCTCCTACAAAAAGAAACTATTAGAAATATTTTTTTGTTTTTCTGAATTTTTAATGTTTTTGGATTTGTTTTAAGTTTTTAATATTTTTATTTGGTTTTTGTTTATTTCTCCCCCTAAATTTGTGCATGGGTGAGAATGAAAATAACATGCGCAAATTTAAACTAACCTAACAAAATTTTAATCCTCAAAACGAATCATTTTCAAAAATCCTACAACCACATCAACTTGAGCTTTGTCAAACGGCTTTGTGAACAGATCCGCCACATTATTAGCAGTGGAACCTGTTCTAGCCGAATGAGCGATCGCTCAAAACAATCTCTGATAAAATGAATTTTGATGTGAATGTGCTTGGTTTTTGAATGTTGGACTGGATTTTTAGCAATCTGAATCGCAGCCTCATTATCACAAAAAATAGGGGTTTCTTGATAATTCAAACTGTAATCCTGTTGGATTAATGTCTAAGTCCATAACTATATTTGGTATGTACTTGACCCGACCCGGCATGGTCTATTTGGGTGGCACTTCACCGGCACAATTTATATGGATTGTCTTTTGAGAATAGTATATTTATGATTTATATTAATATATTATAAGTTCTAATATATTAATAAGGAATCATATTATTTAATTAGTATTGATCAAGAATTAATTTAGAATTAATTAAGTGATCAAAAAGGAACTAATTAAATATGGACTCTTATATATATGGAATGGGCCAAGTTCATTTAGGTTGGGCTAAGCTTTCATGGATGGTCCATGGAGCTTTTAACCCATGGATCCTATGTAAATGAAAGGTCATGGGTATTAGGGTTTACATGGATGTAACCCTAATCCTCCATAATATATAAAGGAGTCCTTGGCTCACAAAATTGGAACAAGTGTGTGAAAATAAGAGTGGGCCGATTTTAGTGTGCATACATATTCTCTCAAGTTCTTCCAAGGTGTTTTGGTGATTTGTGATTCGATTTGAGGCTTCCACACTATTGGGGCTAAGCTCTTAAAGCTTGAAGACATCAAGCTACATCAAAAGGTATGTCATCTAACTAGAACTTTGTAGTATAGGTGCTTCATAATATGCTAGTTAGGATGAAACCATGGAATAGTTAATATTTGCATGTATAATAGAGAAAACATAGATCCAAGGTTTATAGGGTTGCATGTACACCATAGGAGTGTTAGAATGCTCAAAACACAACAGTGGTATCAGAGCCATGGGTTGTTTTCTGTTATATTGATGCAAATGTTTTATTTTCAAGTTGAAAAAAAAAGGAAAAAAAACATGACGTTTGTCAAATTTTAAGATAATTACTTGTTTTTGTGAAAAACTAATTATTTGTAAAATTTGAATCATTTTCTATATGAGTTGAATTAGGTCAAATTTAGTAAAAGATAAAATGATATGATTATTTTATTAGTTTTAAAAGTTTGATCTAAAGAGTTTTTTGAAACCTCCATAAGTTATGGATATGAAAAGGGTTTTAAAAAAATTGATTCAAAGTTTTTTATGGAGTTACAAAACTTGGTCATAATGTTTTAAAGAATTCCATAACTTGTTTTTAAGTTATGGAACATGAAAAGTTTCATCATAAAACAAGTATTTAACTCCAAAAGTTATGGAATCCAAAAGTTTTCAAGAGTTACAAAACTTGCCCTCAAGTTTTGGAATTTGGAAAAAGTTTTTTATGATAAAAAAAAAGAATTGAATTCTAAAACTCTTGGGTTCATAACTTAAACAATTAATTAAATGGTTTTAATTTTGAATTTAATAATTGGAATTATGATGTTTTTATTGAATAATTCAATTAACTCTTATGGACTTTATTAATAGATAATTAAAGTGTTTAATTAAAAGAGAATTAATAATTCCATAATGACATGGTTTAAATTTAATTAAATTAAGAGTATAGTTTAATTAATAGATTAAACCACCAAGTATTTTAAATGTCTAAAATACACCCTTATACTATTATAATATTAAAAGTTTAATATATTATATGTATAAGAGCAAGTCGTCTTACCATTAGTAGGACTCATTCACGAAGTCAGTCTATAAGGGGGTATAAGGTCACTGCCTATAAAATGGCAGTTTAATGGGTGTCCACTCTCACCCACCGCTTCCTTGACTGGTGGAGGGTCGTTAGCCGAACAGGTAGGACAATGACTATAATTCTCCTTCATTATAAGTATAATGATAAATACTAAGTAACTAGACACTTATAAATTCCCAATCTTAATTACTTAGGAAAATGTGAATAAGGTGCTAATCCATGAAATTACACTTTGCACTTTGTTTAAGCTGTTAGTGGAGCGTGTGTGGTTAACCGGCACACTAACCTGGACTTAACAAGGTAGGCAAAGGGTAACTTAATGTTTATCATAGTATCGTTGGAGCGTGTGTGGTTAACCGGCACATCGATTGAGGGGTAAATATTAAGGGTACCAAGTATATTTGCATGGTTACTTCACACCTTGTTTTGTGATCCTCGGCATCCCAGTCACAAAACCTGAAGGGCACACTCGAGATTGAAACATGCCATTGAAAATTTCAATGAATCTCAAAAGAATCTAGGAGTTTCAAAACCAATTAAAACCTAATAATACATTTCGTTTATCTTGGTGGAAATTGGTGAATCGTCATTCACCTACCTTCAAATATTTTATAGCTTGGATTACGGCATCCCTCTTCCAAGTTATAAAATAGTTTGTTGGGTCCTAGCCTTAATATATCATATTGGGTGTTATATTAAGGACTTAAATCAACTTTACGTGAATTTCTCCCATTGTTGATGTCTGGTTTAGAACACAATGATCTTCCCAAACCAAGCTTTCCTAATGAATATGACTTCCCGAGTTTGGCTCATGGAAGTCATACTTCTCTTCCTCCACCTCCTCCAATTATTCTCCCTAACCCACAAGTTCAAGGTCACTCAAGCCCTAATGGCAAGCAAGGTCTATGTGTGATCACATCTTAGAGATGAAGTCACATATTGACAAGCCGGGAGAGTTGGGTGTCAAAGTCTTGAGAAAGTTGGATGTTCAGTCAGTTTCTAAGTCACATAATGAGTTCCTTTGGGACTACTATGAAACAGACTATGACATGAACCTTAATGATCATATATATTTGCTTGGTGCTGCTGAATCAGCAATGATTTGGAACGATAGTAAAGCAAATTTGATTAGAAAATCAACTTCCCAAAAACTTTATGGACAGTGACAATGGTGACACTGGAAATCCAGAAAAAGCATTCTCTTCCCAATGGAAAGGGATTGGCCATAGTCAACCCGGTTGACCAAATGGTAAAGAGAAAGGCTAAGTATGAGATAGTCCCATTACCAAAGGGTCGATATGTTTATTTTGCCAAAGGAAGGGGCGTTGATTGCAAAGCTGCCAAATTTACCTAAGGATGTTAAAGTCAATAAGTTTGACTCTACATCAGGTAGAGCCCATTATCTAACTCTATTAAGTTCTATTCTGAGATCCTCATTACATGATGTGACTGGGTCACATGTTGATGTTTTAAGAATCAAAGAATAGAGAGAAATCTTAAAGGAAGTATATGTTGATTCTGATCGCGAAGGTGGATTTCGATCACATCAGAATTTTGAGCGGTTGCTTAAGGATAAGTTTTTCCGCAAAGTTTTAAAATAAAAGAAAATTGTTGAATTTTATTTATTTGAAGTATCCTTACAATGGCATTTGTGGAAAATTGTTGCATATTCCACTGACAGCAATATTGGAAAATGGATTTGATTCTTTCATTTGTAGTAGTGTCTAAATTTACCAAATCAGGAAAGTTCCTCATCGCCCAAGTTTCAATTGGACCGAAACTTGGAATCATGTAAGTTGAATAGTATGATGAATGAGAACTTTCAAGCATTGGAAAATCAAGACTAATTACTTGTTCACATGGATGTGTGAGTCAAGTGAAGGACTAAAGGGATCGAGTACACATTCTTGTGCACTGGTCATGTCCACCACAAAGCTCGTTAAGACTATTTGATTTACTAAAGTTTAGTAAATATGGTTATACTTACAAGTTTAAGTATAATTTTGAAACATTGGAAAAGTCTCAATGTATGGCAGAACGAATGGGAGGAATCAAATTAGGCAGAAAGATAAAAGTTTCTCAAATCTGAAAAGATGGGAGAGTACTTTAGTATCATGTTTGTGATCATCTTAATGATTTAGAAATCATATCACAATTAGTCCTCTAAAGGTCATCTTAGTGCATTCTTATGACTAAGAAGAGGAGTCATGAATTGTTGAAATGGTTAGATCAGGAAGATGAGTCATACTTCGTTCCAAAACAATTCTTAGAGTCATACTCCAAGATTGTAACTTGAGTGACATATCTTAAAGAAAGGTTTAAAACACTTGTAAAATGTAAGAGTAAAAGTGTCCTACTCTTGTACATTTGAAATTGGTAAGTTGTGATGTTTTGGATAAAACAAAGACCAACTAAGGCCAATTGTGTGAAGTGTTTGTCTTGATAAAGAATCCGCACTATCTCTTGAATATTTGGCAAGATAGTCTTATATGTCAAGATGATAATGGGAGTCTTAAAGATCCTAAAAAGAATTTCAAGAACTAATCAAGAATAAAACCTGAGGTTCTTTACTAGCACATGACTTGAGGTTTATAACCTATCGTGTTGACATATTATGTGCCCATTCCAGTTAAAGTTGGCTTTGCATAGGAGTTCTGAAAGTTCTTAATTGGTTGCATAACAACTTGGAAGCAATGACAGGCCCTGTACTGCCAGGTGGCAAGAAGTTAAGATTGCATAAGTTCAGTCCATATGAGTTTGGATTTGTCATTATCTTTGTCTTATGACTATGGTTTTGACGATTCATATGGATAAGAACACATACACCATAAAATCTAAGGGTCATAAGGTTTCTCTCCGATTCGTGAAAATGATGGTGAGGAAACACTTCCACCAAGTAGATTTGAAGCAGATGGCAAAAGGTCTAAACAATTGAGACTATGATTACGACATCCCTTTTCATAGTTCTGAAATTGTTTAGACACACATGCATGCTATCTAAGGAAAGGTGTATGATTTTCATAAAGTTTTATCAAAGCATCTCGTATCAGAAATCTGAACTTTGGTAAGAAAGTCAATAAAGTATTGATTTCTAGAAGTCCAGCTGATTTCTGAGTACATGTCAAAGCTAGTTGGAGCATAAGTGTTATGCTAATAATCATCATGTTAGTGGGAGCATGATAATTATTTTTAGTGTTGCAAGTTAGCAATGCTAATTATAGAAAACAAAAGTTTCAATTCGTGAGGCTGCAGGGATTGAAAAAGTTGTGTTGCTATAATTAAGGGAGAGGATATACTTCATTTCAGTTCTAAAGGCTTAGATTGAGACCTTAATCATCTTTAGTCAAGAATATATATATGAATTTCATGTTGGATTGGTTCAACTTAGGGAAATTCTATATATTGCGTTCTCAAAATTCGATTATGATTACGGCATCCCTCTTCATAGTCAAATTTTGAAAACATGGCAAATAAAAATATTGTAGCAAAAGACTGGTCTAGAATCATGTCTTTATGTGAGACATCATGAATCGTGTACCATTTGCTTTGGGTACAGGATCGATTGCATGTGCTATAATATTTGTCATTTCTAAATTTTTCCAAATGCCCAGAGGCATTAAGAAGGGAAAAGGTCTAGAATTGGATATGACTAAAATGATTAAGCAATTGTCGAGGACAATCTGAGGTTTACCAAAGATTGGTTGCTCAGGGACAGTTGGAAGTATAGTGCTAATTTTGGAAGGACCATATTGACATATTCTGAAAAGAGGCATCTCTTATTCAGAAGTGATAGTCAAAATGAGAATATGGAGTTGTCTCCATAGGTGGAAGTTATCTGTGTAAGATTAGAAAACTTAATGCAAGAAGCATCTCCAAAGCAATGTACTTTGAATATGAGACTTAGTTTCCATGGAGTTGATCTCCATTGGAATACATTTTAATGACTGTTGACAAGTCTTTGTGACTTTGTACATATTCATTACAGGAGGGTCAGTGCATATAAGTTCAAAATCTAAACAGATTTCGATAAATGATAGGAATTTGAAATTCTCACATTTTTCGATAAGGATTTGGGAGTGTGAAATTAGAATCATTGAAATTATGTTCAATTGGTTTATTTCACAAATTAAGGATTATAGACAAACATAGAGTGCATACTTGGTGTATGGCAAAGCTATTGTTTAAGAAAAACATAGTGTACATGCTTGGAGCATGGGACAACTAGTGTTTTTAATTCAAGTATAAAGTTGATAAAACCGAAACAATGAATAATGAGTAATCAGTATGGTGATAAATAAAAGTGTTTATTTATATTCATAGGGTTTGATACCATATTTGATTCATTTATTCTTGTGTTTAACTTTGCATGTTTTGACTTCAAGAATAACTAAGTTGCTCTTCCTGAATGATTAAGTTATTCAAACCATCCACAGTCGGTCATATGTTGGAAGTAGATATGAATCAAGAATGTCATGGGTTGGTTTGTAGAGTTCCAAGTTGGTGGAGAAAGTGGTGCTACAACACTCATGAATGCTCATAAGTTCTGAGTATTGGATTCAACCCACGCTCATTTGAATCACTTCATGGATTTTATCACGAGTAATCATGAGACGATAATATCTTATATTCTTAAAACCTAGAGATATGAGTTGTTACTATGAGTTGGTTATACATTGATTGCACGAAAACGCATTGGTAACTCGATGTTATAAAACGTGCCTTTGTGTATGATTCAACAAGTAGTAGAACAAGCCATATAAGTCGAAGTTTATCCATTCCTTTTACCTTCGGGATAAAAGCGATATCTGGGGGCCCCTCGATGATTTAGCGATGACACATGTGAGTGCTTGGCCAAGCCAGGACTGATTTGATTTGTTCAATCTGTCAGTCATCATAAATCGTAAATCGGGAAACAACAAATGGACAGAGAGAATGATTATAATCCATGTCTCAGTCCATATGATATCTAGAATGGAGGAATATATGATCCCTTATCTAATGGACAAGTCATTGACAAGGTCAGAGTTCGACAGCGACTTTAAGAGCTACGATTTCCAGTTAGGTTTTGAAGTCATACTGAATAATAGTTTTAGACTTATCCAAGTGGGAGATTGTTGGATTAATGTCTAAGTCCATAACTATATTTGGTATGTACTTGACCCGACCCGGCATGGTCCATTTGGGTTGCACTTCACCGGTACAATTTATATGGATAATCTTTTGCGAATAGTATATTTATGATTTATATTAATATATTATAAGTTCTAACATATTAATATGGAATCATATTATTTAATTAGTATTGATCAAGAATTAATTTAGAATTAATTAAGTGATCAAAAAGAACTAATTAAATATGGACTCGTATATATATATATATGTAATGGGCCAAGTTCGTTTAGGTTGGGCTAAACTTTCATGGATGGTCCATGGAGCTTTTAACCCATGGATCCTATGTAAATGAAAGGTCATGGGTATTAGGGTTTACATGGATGTAACCCTAATCGTCCATAATATATAAAGGAGTCCTTGGCTCACAAAATTGGAACAAGTGTGTGAAAATAAGAGTGGGCCGATTTTAGTGTGCATACATATTCTCTCAAGTTCTTCCAATGTGTTTTGGTGATTTGTGATTCCATTTGACGCTTCCACACTATTGGGGCTAAGCTCTTAAAGCTTGAAGACATCAAGCTACATCAAAAGGTATGTCATCTAACTAGAACTTTGTAGTATAGGTGCTTCATAATATGCTAGTTAGGATGAAACCTTGGAATATTTAATATTTGCATGTATAATAGAGAAAACGTAGATCCAAGGTTTATAGGGTTGCATGTACACCATAGGAGTGTTAGAATGCTCAAAACCCAACATATCCAACAATTGATGTTGGATCCATATGACTTGAGAGCAACAAGCAGATGCAGCAACATATTCCGCTTCTGCTGTTGAGGTTGAGACAGTGTGTTATTTCTCATACTGCCATGACACCGGTCGGTCACCAAGGAATTGACACCCTCCTGAAGTTGATTTCCTGTCAAGCTCACAGCCTCCATAATTACTGTCAGCAAAAGCATATAAATCAAATTCAGAATTTTTCGAATACCAAAGACCCAATTTTGGGCTGCCTTTAAGATACCGAAAAATTCTTTTGACAGCAATAAGATGTGAAAGTTTAGGATTGGTCTGATAACGCGCGCATTGACAAACTGCAAACATAATGTTTGGTCGACTTGCAGTTAAATACATCAACGAACCGATCATCGATATGTAGTGAGTTTTATCTACGGATTCGCCATCAGTATCTGGAGTCAGTAGTGGTCTCTCCGCCATCGGTGTCAGGGCAGGTTTTGTATCTCTAAACCCAAACTTCTCAAGCATATCATCCACATACTTTGCTTGATGGAGCAGGATCCCGTTTGATCTTTGTTGGACCTGAAGCCCCAGAAACATGGTCATCTCTCCCAACGAACTCATCTCAAACCTTTTCTTCATAAGACCTTCAAACTCTTTGCACAGCTGCGAACACGTAGACCCGAAGATGATGTTGTCAACATAGATTTGCACCAAGATTTGATCCGCACCAACATGCTTTATAAACAAGGTTTGGTCGATTGTTCCTCGCGAGTAGCCATGTTCGAGCAAATGCTTTGTGAGTGTCGCATACCATGCTCTAGGAGCTTGATGCAATCCATACAGAGCCTTGTCTAACTTGTAGACATGGTTGGGAAACATCGAGTTAACGAACCCTGGGGGTTGATCAACATAGATATCTTCCTTCACCTTGCCATACAAGAAAGCAGTCTTGACGTCCATCTGATATACAGTGAAGTTCATGTAGGAAGCATAAGCAAGGAAGATACGGATAGCCTCCAAGCGGGCTACCAGAGCATAGACATCAGTGTAATCAAGACCCTCGATTTGTCTGAACCCATGAACAACTAACCTAGCCTTATTTCGTACAATTATCCCTGAATCATCCTGCTTATTACGAAAAACCCAACGTGTGTCAAGAGGCTTCTTGCCCTTGGGTAACTCAACTAACGTCCAAACCCCAAGCTTTTCAAATTGATTCAGCTCTTCCATCATAGCATCTACCCAGCTGGCCTCATTCAAATCCATTTCTACATGCTTTGGCTCAATTTGAGAGATAAAGCAAGAATAGAGACATGTGTTGACATCTCCACTCTGACTTCTTGTTTTCACACCATTGCCCAGCTGGCCAATGACATTCTCGATCGCATGATCGTGTTGAATACGAGAGGGGATCTCCTGACTGATATCATTGAGTAAAACAGGAAGATTATGAATGTTGATAGATCCATCATTTGCTGAGGAATCCACTGCAGATGAATTTGTCTCATTAGATGGATTTGCCACAAACTCATCAGCAATTTGTTCAGGAAAGAGTAGTTCCATAAATGTTTGAGTGACAGCGGAAGCATCTCATGACATGAACTCTCTTTCATCAGGGGTAAGAGGAGTGGCATCAGCATCTGGAGTTTGTTGTTGACTAGGAGATTCTGGACTAGGAATTGGAATAGAGGACTCCACCGAAGGAATTGCATAAGAAACTATCGGCGGTCTGTAGACAACTTCTTCGTCTTCATCTTCAGGTACAAACTTCGAACCAGAAGTAGAACCAGAGACACTATCTGAACACATATTGAACGATTTGAACAATGATGTGTAATCAAACATCAAATCAGGACCCACTCTAGCATCTGTTTCATTCTCCTCCAGCCAGCGCACATCGAAGGATTCTACAATTTGCTTTGTTCTTTTGTTGTAGACCCTGTAGGCAGTGCGAGCAGCATACCCCACGAAATAATAGTCATCGGCTTTGGCATTAAATTTAGGGTTGGACTCCAGGTGAAAAAGGGTGCAAGGACAATGTGACAACCCGAAATTTCTAACTTGTACATTCTTCATTTTTATCAAAGTTAGCCTCGTTTTACTATTTATATTGAAGTTTTGGCTCTATATGAGTGCTTGAGGCTTAGTATAACCTAGATATTAGTCTTAGGAAGGGTGATAATGTGTGTAGCATCACGAAATCGGGCCAAACACACCCAGCAAGGTGTGTGCGGCCGCACACCCGAGTGTGCGGCCAGCCAGCCGCACACAACCGACCGCACACCCTCCCAGCCTCACACTCTAGCCTATATAAAGGACCCTAAGCCAACCTTATACCCCTTTTCACACTCCTTCAAGCTGGAACATTCTCTCTCAAGAGTTCTTCAAGTTTTCCTCTCCAATCATCAAAAATTGTAAGTAAACATACTTAGATCATTACTACAACATGTTTGAAAGCCTTTTCCTCGAGTTTGATCCATGAAATCATCATTTTAGATGATCTTCAAGTGTGTACGGCCGCACACACATCATGTGTGACCGCACACACATCTTTTGGCCCTAAAATAGACTTAAACACTCATATAAGCATAGCAACGGCCAAAACACCTTCTTAGGATCATCCCCAAGCCTTGGAAAATCGATTTGGACACATTTAGATGGGAGTGTACGGCCGCACACAGGCCTGGCCGCATACTCTAGCCGCACACCTGGCCGTACACTCATAAAAGTTGAGTTTGGTGGCCTTACACTCAAATCTAAGACCCTACAGTCATTTAGGCACTTCAAGGGGTGTTTGTAACACTCAATTCTAGGTGTTTTCATGTTCCTAAGGCGTGTCCAAGTGTCTATTAGTGGTTATATACCATAAGTGTATTCATATATGTGTTATTACATGAAAAAATAGGATTCATTTGTGCTCAAGACCTCAATTGACACCCGACGATCCTACATCGATCTTTCATTCGAGTTACGCACTACAGGTGAGTTCATACCCCCTTGATCAACCTTTGAAATGATTTTAAATGCTCTTATGGGGGGAATACAAGTTGAAACATTCTAGTTATTGATTTAATCTTATGTGATTGATAACTAGAACAAACAGAAAGATTTACTATTACTTTCAAATTGCCATCAAACTTATGGATTTCAAGTACTTCAAAACCTTTTACTAAACTCTTGAAATGCTAAAATTGTTTCCAAAACTCTTTTAAACTTACATTATTTTCAAACTCATATCTACACTAATATATTTGTATAAGTAAGACTTGAAGCACTTAGGACTGATAGCTCACCTTATTTCTTGTTCCTTGTTTGGTTGTGGACTTAGGTTATCCTGTTATTTGTCCGACTGTCGTTGAAATCTTAGTTATATATCCTATATATAGGTGTTAGATATAAAAGCTTTCACTTCAATTCAGTACCTTTGTGTAACAAAGGCATACATACCACATTACTATTTAACTATAATAGGTATAGTAACTAGATTTCTACTCACTATTACTACTACAATGATACATACAAGAGTCAGTACATTTACGAGACACTACATAAGTACTACATTGAGGAATAATACATACTATACACTATACAAGAGAACATACTATACACAAGTGATTATGCTATACACTAGTACAGAGAAAACATTACTACACTAAGAATTATTACACAAACATTTGAATACCATAAACAGAATGTCACCATACTACATATGACACCAGAGGGTCATCACTTATTCAGCCGTCGATCAGTATGGCTACATACAAGTTCACATTCGAACCTTTAAATTAACCAATTAAGAATTAAAGGCAAACAGACTCTCTGAGGCGTATTGTTCATTTAATACCACCTGGAGTCTGCATTTCATTTCTCTAGAGTCTCCGAGGCATATTGTTCATTTAATACCACCAGGAGTTTGCATCTCATTTCTCTAGACTTTACGAGGCGTATCGTTCATTTGATACCACCTGGAGTCTACATTTTTACTACTTTAGACTCCTCGAGGTGTACTGTACATTTAGTACTACCTAGAGTCTGTGTTTCTTCACCTTATAACCAGCAGTGTCACTGCTGAGGAAAACATTAGTTTCCTATGACATTCACTTTGTGATTCTATCACATACACATTTAAGTAAAGCTATATTTTTATCATAATAGTTCACTGGGGAAAACTCTTACTATTACGAAAGAACAAACATACAAACAATCGAGTCTTGGTAGAAGACTACATTTTTACTGGAAAATATAGGATTTTCTAGGGAGTATACTATTCACAAACATTTGAAACCAGTTACTACATTAAGTTGTTACAAACATTTTCATACAAGTAATGACACTAAATACTTATGAACTCACCAGCGTTAATGCTGATAAACTCTTTCAAAATAACTTGTATTCTCAAGTCATCAGTAGACAGGTACAGATGAAGCTTTTAAGAAGATGGAGCTCATACAAGACTCATCTTTATTTGGATTATACATTTTTGGTGTCTTACATACTATACAGAACACGTTTGTATTGAAATTATTCTATTAATGCAATGGATGTTGTTGCTTGTTTACTATAATGCTTTGTTATGATACTGTACATGATGTCCTCCACCCCAGAACGTTTCCGCCGTTCAGGTTTTGGGGTGTGACAGATTGGTATCAGAGCATGGTTTATAGTGAATCAAGTATATCAACCCATAAAAGATATACAAACTATAAACGCAACGGGATTAAAACATTCTGACCAAGGATATATACTTTTAAATAATAAAATATTTAACTAAGTATATATATACATCTATTCATACCAGGGTCAGTATCATACTAGAACAGAACAAAAGTATTACGACTGTTGAACAACACAATTAGGCTTATAGACATATGGTCAAACCTAAGGGGATATATCATGATCAACTATATTTACTTAGGAGTGACTAGCATGTGCCTAAGAATGATTGTGATGTGGCAACAAGTCTAAAAACTTACCAACACTACTACAACGAGAACATTAGAACAGAGCATAAACCTAAAATACTATAGGTGTATTTTGTGTTACAAAAATTACTTATGTGCAGTCTAAGAAGGATCTTCATTAGTACGTCTATTAACTATTCGTTTCCCCTATTCTCGCGTAGATAACATGGCTGGCTTCCATCTTCCCGGCGATCCGTACTATCCTAACCAACGAAATGGTGGGTGGCTCAATGATGGACCAGGGGACGATCATCCAATCCCATTGGATGATCACCGTGCAGAAGGCTTTTCTGATAGCTCTGATTCCGAGCCAGAGGTCAACAACCTACCCCCAGTGGCTCCAAACCCTAACCAACGCCCATCTTTTCAAGGCCTGACACCTCTGTGGGTGGAGAGTTTGGAAGCTTGGAGTCAGGAACTAGACCAACCCATCCCCTACAATGGAGACCAAAATTTCTACAATGTGAGCGAAGGAAGCACTGCGGACAAAGTCCTGCCTATTCTAGTCCGCAGGGTTGCTCGAAACGAGATCTAGGGGAGAACTGCCCCTAACCGAATCGCGGAGCTAGTCACCAACGCAAGGATGAGTAACATCAACATCCGCCGTCTGAAAGATGCTAACGAAAGGACTCGAAGTGACAGCGAGTCTCTACTTCAGGCACTAACTGAGACTAGGGCGGAAGTCATAGAGCATCACGTACGCCAGCGAGTGTACGAGCGGCGCCTACTTGACATGGAACGCCAACTGGCAGACCTGAGGGTCCGCCCGAGGGGTAACCGTCGCCGGTAGGAGATGTCGCCTCATCTCTTCTTTTGAATTAAGGGATAGCCTTTCTTTTCCGTGCTCTATGGAGCACTTATCTGTAAAATATTCCTAACTTTTAAAAGTACTCTCACTAGACTTCTAAACTGCCAACATTTTCCCTTATGGTTTGATGTAAGACCTACTGTTAGTTCATTTTCCCCAAACTCACTTTACATCATTAATACCAGTATTATTGGCAGTTATCTAATCTATGGGAAAGTATTCACCTTGTGTTTCCCTACTCTAGTGGCATACCTCTATCTGATAGTTAGACTATGGTGATTTAGTCTATGAAACACTCTCATCATGCTTACAATTGATTCTTACTATGGTTATCATCCCTATCAGCTTTCAGTAAAAGATGCGGCCTCGTCCGCGTCCGACCAGGGGCAGACCTGCAAATCAAACTCCACCACCACCACCCCCTCCGCAGTTTGATGCGGTGATGTTTCAGGCAGCTGTGACCGCCACCATAGCTCAAGTAAACTCTAGTGGTGTTAGTGGAACGGGGACTGGCACCAACTCTAGCCATGGTAAAATCCATCCGCGTACACGAGAGTGTTCCTATAAAGACTTTGTCAACTACAAACCAACATACTTCAATGGAACCGGAGGGATCATTGCATTGTCCCAACGGATCGAAAGAACAGAAGCAATCTTCGAGATGTGCTCATGCCCTGAAGGAAGCAAGATAAAGTTCGCTTCTTGCACCTTCACCGAAAGGGCCCTGACGTCGTGGAATGGCCATGTCAAATCACTATCACTGATAACAGCCAACGCCATGTGCTGGGATACACTAAAGGACCTTATGACAAGGGAGTACTGCCCGAGAGGCGAAATTCAGAAGCTTGAGGAGGAACTGTGGAACCTCAAAATGAAGGGTTCCGAAATAGTGGCTTATACATCCAGGTTCTGTGACCTGGTGACTCTATGTCCCAACATGGTTCCCACCGAAAGTAAGAAAATCGAAAGATGCATCTGGGGTCTGGTACCCCCATATCGAGGGAACGTTCTAGCATCACACCCTGCGACCTTTGATAGTGCCAAGGAATTGGCCCAAAGGCTCATCGATCATGAGGTTCCTTCTCTTCCAACAACAACCACAACTACTGCCCCAGCACCAACCAACACGACCGACAACAAAAGGAAGCGTTGGGACCGAAAGAAGGGTAAATCAAATCAACCTTCTTCCTAGAAACAACAGACAGTGGCTGTCCATGCTGCCACCACCTCCGTTGCCCGTGTGCCAGCCAAACAATATGCAGGGACCCTACCTAGGTGCACCAAGTGCACTTTCCATCATAACGGCCCCTGCCGGGAAATACACTGCACCAATTACGACCGGAAGGGCCATATCGCCCGGCTTTGCAGAACACCACTCAAACCTATCACCCAGGTCCCTAGTGCAGGAGTAATACAGGCTTGCTACGGGTGTGGCGAGGCAGTGTACTTCAAAAGGAATTGTCCGAAAGCTGGGAATGCGGGAGGAGCAGGAAGACTACTTGCTATTGGCCACCATGAAGCCGTGGCAGACCCCACAGTAGTCACGGGTACGTTCCTTCTCGATAACTCTTATGCTTGTATCCTATTTGATAGTGGTGCTGAGAGAAGCTTCGTAAATAAAAAATTTAAACACTTACTCAATCAAGCACCGCAAGGACTAAAAGAAACCTTCGTCGTAGAAATGGCCAACAGAAAGACAGAGAGTTCTAACGAGATTTACCTAGGTTGAACCCTCACGCTAGATAATCATTCATTTCCAATAGATCCCATACCTGTATCAATCAAGAGTTTCGATGTCATTGTGGGCATGGACTGGTTGAGTCTCCATCGTACCGATATTCTGTACTTCGAGAAGGCAGTCCGCCTAAACCTACCGAATAGCGAAACCTTGCTGATCTACGGAGACAAACCCAGTACGAGCCTTCGTATCATCTCAAGTATTCAAGCCCAAAAGTACTTGCATACGGAATGTCGTGCATTCCTTGCACACGTAGTCGATGCGAGCCAGAAAACCAAAGATCTGAAAGACCTCCCCATAGTGCGTGAATTTCCAGACATCTTTCCGGAAGAACTACCAGGATTACCCCCGCAGCGTCAAGTCGAGTTCCGAATCGACTTAGTGCCAGGAGCTACCCCCATAGCCAAGATGCCCTATCATCTAGCACCAGCCGAGATGCAGGAACTATCCAGTCAGCTTAACCAATTGCTCAGCAAGGGCTTCATAAGACCAAGCTTCTCACCCTGGGGAGCTCCGGTCCTGTTCGTCAAGAAGAAGGATGGATCGTTCCGTATATGCATCGACTATATGGAACTCAACAAGCTTACAGTCAAGAATCGTTACCCCCTACCCCGCATAGACGATTTATTCGACCAGTTGCAAGGGGCGAGCTACTTCTCCAAGATTGACCTGAGATCCGGGTATCACCAGTTGCGAGTACTTGAGGAGGATGTTCCGAAGACAGCCTTCCGAACTCGTTACGGACACTATGAGTTCGTGATGATGCCATTCGGGTTGACCAATGCCCCCGTAGTATTCATGGACTTGATGAATAGGGTATGCCGTCCTTACTTGGATCAGTTCGTCATCGTCTTCATCGATGATATACTTATCTACTCTCGAAGTGAGGAAGAGCATAGTGACCATCTTGATAACTCTTATGCTTGTATCCTATTTGATAGTGGTGCTGAGAGAAGCTTCGTAAATCAAAAATTTAAACACTTACTCAATCAAGCACCGCAAGCACTAAAAGAAACCTTCGTCGTAGAAATGGCCAACAGAAACACAGAGAGTTCTAACGAGATTTACCTAGGTTGTACCCTCACGCTAGATAATCATTCATTTCCAATCGATCTCATACCTGTATCAATCAAGTGTTTCGATGTCATTGTGGGCATGGACTGGTTGAGTCTCCATCGTACCGATATTCTGTGCTTCGAGAAGGCAGTCCGCCTAAACCTACCGAATAGCGAAACCTTGCTGATCTACGGAGACAAACCCAGTACGAGCCTTCGTATCATCTCAAGTATTCAAGCCCAAAAGTACTTGCGTAAGGAATGTCGTGCATTCCTTGCACACGTAGTCGATGCGAGCCAGAAAACCAAAGATCTGAAAGACCTCCCCGTAGTGCGCGAATTTCCAGACATCTTTCCGGAAGAACTACCAGGATTACCCCCGCAGCGTCAAGTCGAGTTCTGAATCGACTTAGTGCCAGGAGCTACCCCCATAGCCAAGGCGCCCTATCGTCTAGCACCAGCCGAGATGCAGGAACTATCCAGTCAGCTTAACGAATTGCTCAGCAAGGGCTTCATAAGACCAAGCTTCTCACCCTGGGGAGCTCCGGTCCTGTTCGTTAAGAAGAAGGATGGATTGTTCCATATATGCATTGACTATATGGAACTCAACAAGCTTACAGTCAAGAATCGTTACCCCCTACCCCGCATAGACTATTTATTCGACCAGTTGCAAGGGGCGAGCTACTTCTCCAAGATTGACCTGAGATCCGGGTATCACCAGTTGCGAGTACTTGAGGAGGATGTTCTGAAGACAGCCTTCCGAACTCGTTACGGACACTATGAGTTCGTGGTGATGCCATTTGGGTTGACCAATGCCCCCGTAGTATTCATGGACTTGATGAATAGGGTATGCCGTCCTTACTTGGATCAGTTCGTCATCGTCTTCATCAATGATATACTTATCTACTCTCGACGTGAGGAAGAGCATATTGACCATCTCGATAACTCTTATGCTTGTATCCTATTTGATAGTGGTGCTGAGAGAAGCTTCGTAAATAAAAAATTTAAACACTTACTCAATCAAGCACCGCAAGCACTAAAAGAAACCTTCGTCGTAGAAATGGCCAACAGAAAGACAGAGAGTTCTAATGAGATTTACCTAGGTTGTACCCTCACGCTAGATAATCATTCATTTCCAATCGATCTCATACCTGTATCAATCAAGAGTTTCGATGTCATTGTGGGCATGGACTGGTTGAGTCTCCATCGTACCGATATTCTGTGCTTCGAGAAGGCAGTCCGCCTAAACCTACCGAATAGCGAAACCTTGCTGATCTACGGAGACAAACCCAGTACGAGCCTTCGTATCATCTCAAGTATTCAAGCCCAAAAGTACTTGCGTAAGGAATGTCGTGCATTCCTTGCACACGTAGTCGATGAGAGCAAGAAAACCAAAAATCTGAAAGACCTCCCCGTAGTGCGCGAATTTCCAGACATCTTTCCGGAAGAACTACCAGGATTACCCCCGCAGCGTCAAGTCGAGTTCCGAATCAACTTAGTGCCAGGAGCTACCCCCATAGCCAAGGCGCCCTATCGTCTAGCACCAGCCGAGATGCAGGAACTATCCAGTCAGCTTAACCAATTGCTCAGCAAGGGCTTCATAAGACCAAGCTTCTCACCCTGGGTAGCTCCGGTCCTGTTCGTCAAGAAGAAGGACGGATCGTTCTGTATGTGCATCGACTATATGGAACTCAACAAGCTTACAGTCAAGAATCGTTACCCCCTACCCCGCATAGATGATTTATTCGACCAGTTGCAAGGGGCGAGCTACTTCTCCAAGATTGACCTGAGATCCGGGTATCACCAGTTGCGAGTACTTGAGGAGGATGTTCCGAAGACAGCCTTCCGAACTCGTTACGGACACTATGAGTTCGTGGTGATGCCATTCGGGTTGACCAATGCCCCCGCAGTATTCATGGACTTGATGAATAGGGTATGCCGTCCTTACTTGGATCAGTTCGTCATCGTCTTCATCGATGATATACTTATCTACTCTCGAAGTGAGGAAGAGCATAGTGACCATCTGCGACAAGTCCTGGGAACCCTACGATCGGAAAAGCTCTATGCGAAGTTCTCTAAATGCGAATTTTGGATCCGAAGAGTCGAATTCTTAGGACACGTGGTCAGCGAAGAAGGAATCCACGTGGACCCGTCCAAAATTAAGGCTATTGAGAACTGGTCGGCACCAAAGACGCCTACCGAAATTCGTCAATTTCTAGGCCTCGCTGGCTACTACCGCAAATTCATACAGAACTTCTCTCGGATCGCTAAACCCCTTACAACATTGACCCAGAAAGGCGTGGCCTTTGACTGGGAAGAGAAGTAGGAAAAAGCTTTCCAAACTCTCAAACGAGCCTTATGCGCCGCGCCGATACTGTCCCTCCCTGAAGGAACAGAAGACTTCGTGGTCTATTGCGATGCGTCAAACCAAGGGCTCGACTGTGTTCTGATGCTACGAGGTAAGGTCATCGCCTATGCCTCAAGACAGCTGAAGACACACGAGGTCAACTACACCACTCACGACCTCGAATTAGGAGAAGTTGTGTTTGCCCTAAAGATCTGGAGACACTATCTGTATGGTATGAAGAGCACTATCTTTACAGACCACAAGAGCCTGCAGCACATATTCAACCAGAAAGAGCTCAATATGAAGCAACGACGGTGGGTCGAGCTACTCAATGACTATGATGGCGAAATTCGTTATCAATCGGGTAAAGCCAACGTGGTAGCAGACGCCCTAAGTCGAAAAGAATATTCTGGTCAAAGAGTCAAGTCATTAACTATGACTATCCATTCCCATCTATCCGCACAGATTAAGGAGGCTCAGTCCGAAGCCTTAAAACCCGAAAATGTGGCGGGAGAATCCCTTCGTGGAATGGAAAGGAACTTGGAGGTCAAGAGTGACGGAGCCTTATATCTCATGGGCCGGATCTGGACACCGAGACACGGTGGCTTCAGAGACTTGGTCATGAAGGAAGCGCACAACACTCGATATTCCATCCACCGAGGTTCAGATAAGATGTACCTGGATCTTAAAAAGTTATACTGGTGGCCTAACATGAAAGCGGAGATCGCTACCTTCGTAAGTAAATGCCTTACTTGCGCCAAGGTCAAGGTCGAATACCAGAAACCATCGGGTTTACTTCAGCAACCAGAGATACCTGAATGGAAGTGGGAGCGGATCACTATGGATTTCATAACTAAGCTACCCAAGACAACGGGTGGACTTGATACCATTTGGGTCATCGTCGACAGATTGACCAAGTCCGCACACTTCCTACCCATCAAAGAAACCGACAAGATGGAGAAGCTCACAAGAACATACATTCAGTAGATAGTACGACTGCATGGTGTTCCTATATCCATTATCTCCAACAGAGATAGTAGATTCACTTCGAGGTTCTGGCAGTCACTACAAAGCTCCTTAGGAACAAGGCTGGACATGAGTACAGCCTACCATCCACAGACCGACGGAAAAAGTGAGAGAACTATCCAAACCTTAGAAGATATGTTGCAATCCTGTGTAATCGACTTTGGAAAGGTGTGGGATACTCACTTACCCCTCATCGAATTTTCCTACAACAACAGTTATCACACGAGCATAAACGCTGCACCATTTGAAGCCCTCTATGGCCGAAAGTGCAGATCTCCTCTGTGCTTGGCTGAGGTGGGTGACACACAGTTAGCTAAAGGACGAGTTCCTGACAGCACTCTCACAGGTCCGGAGATCATTCGGGAAACGACAGAAAAGATCGTTCAGATTCGTGAACGATTGAAAGCCTCTAGAGACCGACAGAAAAGCTACGCTGACAAATGAAGGAAACCTTTGGAATTCCAGGTGGGATACCGAGTCTTTTTGAAAGTCTCACCCTGGAAAGGCTTGATACACTTCGGTAAGCGTGGAAAGCTAAACCCAAGATACACAGGGCCTTTCGAGATTCTCGCCAGAATCGGCCCTGTAGCTTACCAACTCAACCTACCCCACGAGCTAAGTAACGTACATCCTACCTTCCACCTCTCGAACTTGAAAAAGTGCATATCCGATGAGACTCTTGTAATCCCACTCGACGAGATCGAGATCAACGAGAGCCTCAACTTCGTGGAAGAACCGGTAGAGATCATGGATCGAGAGGTCAAGCAAACAAAACAAAGCCGTATCCCAATTGTGAAGGTTCGCTGGAACGCCAAGCGAGGACCGGAGTTCACTTGGGAGTGTGTGACAACCGTCAAAATTCGAGTCGGTTCTAGATTTGAATAAACTTAGTTGCACGTATAGGCACGACACATACTAGACTTAGTAACTAGAAGTTAAGATATAACCTATTAGAAACTTGGAAACAATTAGAAACAATGGATAATATGCTTAGATTTCACATTGATATATGAATTCTACTACTACTTAACTGTAGTGACTATCTATATTTGGGTCACTCTTTGACTCGAACACCTTTTCATGAATCATATACACACATCATGCACTTGACCTAGTAGTAGAAATTAGGTCAAAGTCTCATAGAAACTTAAGTCAAAGTCAAAGACTAGGACTAGTATACTTGATTCCTCAATTTCGGTTGAATCTCGGAATCACTACATAGAGTGCCAATAAACCAGTAAAAATAAATTAGAAGCATTATTTCTAACTTGAATAAGAGTTTGAAAACACAAAAATAATTTGAAGTCTAAAAAATTTAATTAATTTTGATATCCAAAGACTTACATACTCTCAAAAACCCTAAATGCCCTAAAAACTCACATTTATAAATTTTAACCTTAAAAATTCTATAAAAATAATTATGAAGCTTCTAATATTATCTTATAATAATTAAAATTATGAAAATGCATTTAAGGAAAATAAAATTTAACTCATTAACATTTACCCTTAATTTATAAATCAAAAATCAACACTTTTATGCATAAAAATCTAAGTTAAGGTGCACATTTTATGAAAGGTTTGATATTTTTATAAAATATTTGAATTTTATAAAAATGGAAGAGGGGGAAAACCTATCTTATTCCCCTAAAATCGGACACCCTCTCTCCTCCTTCAAAATTCATCTTTCCAACACACTAAATGGCTTCTTCTCTCTCACACTCCATCTTCTCTCTCACTCTACCTCTCATTCTCTCTCACACTCTTCATCACCACCACTCCATTTCTCTCTACATCTCTCTAGACTCACGAAAATTTCCAGAAAACAAACCCAATAACACTCCTCAAACTCGAAATCTTCATCATATTGTAGTGTTCTTAAAGGTAAAATCGATTTCCCTTCATTTTCCTTCAAAGTTTTGTTATTTTTCACACACTTTCTTTTTCTTCTACTCCATTCTATTGTAAAATCATGAACACTTGCACCTACTCACGGTTTTGATGATGATGGTGGTAGGATTTCATCCAAAAACAATATGCATGTTGTAAATGGTGAAATCCAAGGACCTAAACCTAAGTCAAGATCATGAAAATGCACTTTTCTACAAGTTTTGGTGTAAAATCACCACATGCACTCAAAGTTTTCTTTCAAAAACGATTTTTGAACATTTCAAACTCATGAATGGTCTTCAAACAAACATGCATGTGATGATCTTCAAGCTTAGATGCTAGATCATCAAAGTATGTTGTTAAAAGTTTTCAAATATGTTCATGAAGGATTTATTTCCAAATAAATATCTAAAACTCCTTTTCTGACCAAATCCGATTTTTCCCAGATTCCCATCAACAAAGTAAGATGCTCTGTAAATTTCCAGAAGATAATTCATTTATCTCGAATTACTATAATTAATGCAAGAAAATAGGGCAATAAATTATATAAAATACTTTCTGGGGTCTATAAATCCTAGTTAAATTCGTGGATGACCCTTATGCTAAATAATGATCCCTCATTAAGTTTCACCGATTTCTGCTACTGTTTAATATGGTTTTGAATTTTCTTTTTGTTTGGCTCCAATAAATCATAAAAGCACTTTAGAAAATCTTAAAATGATATATAACAATTTTCGCAGTTACTAACAGAGGTATAAGACTCAGAAAAATATTTTCAGAATTTTTCATAATGCATTCCTATTTTTCCCTGATTTTTGTATTTATAATGGCCTAAAAACAGAAAAAAAATAGTTCTGCTCATCCAAAATTCATGAAAATTTACCAGAACACCTTTTAGTACATTAGGAGGCTACATAAAAATGTTTATGATTTTTCTCTTCTGTATACTATTTTTCTCCTATTTTCTAAGATTAAATACACTTAAATACACAAAATCGGATTACACTATATGAAAACCACCTTTGGTATTTTTCCCAGATTATTTACACTGTAAATGAAGTTTACAAAAATTTTGACAATTTACTTTAACTGTTTATTATTTATTCTCCAATTAATGATTATTTAAGAGGATAAAACAAAGAAAAAAAAAAGAAAGACTAACTGAAAAATATCTTTTATATTTTTCACAGCTTGTATATGTATAATAACAGTGTTACAAAATTTTTGGGCAATTTTGGAAACTGTTTTCTATTTATTTCAATTTTTATTAGAATAAATACTCAAAAATCATAAAATTGGGTTAAACAGTTTAGAAATCAATTTTTATATTTTTCCCAGCTCAAATATGTCTAATGGCATTACTATAAAAATTTTCGGAATTTTTATCCTTTGAATGTTATTTTTCATGAATTTATATTGTTATTAAGGCTTAAAATCGTGAAAAGTAGTTAAGCAAATCAAAAATTCAAGAAAAATTATCTTAAGGTCTTTGACTTCAATTAAAACTGTAATTCAAAGTTTGGGAAATTTTAGAACTAAATTGATTTAGTTTTTGAATATTAAATCATTGGAACACCTCTTAAAATGTTAAATATTAGCATTTCAATAATGTGAATTTTCCAATTAAATTGTTATATAACAACTGATTTATTGAAATTTAATTTTCACAGAAAAATGTTTGTAACTTATCAATATTAAATTTTGACACAATATTGGCATAATTCTATTGTAGTAGTAAGTATACTAGTATTAGATTTCGATTAAAGACTCACTAGCGAACACCATTATTGTAGGAATCGATAGTGGTACAAGTGGAACTTAGCTCAAGGCATCATTTGCATCATCTCAATTCATATTGTGAGTATTCACCACTCCCCTATTTTCGGTTTTTACGTTTTGGGGTGGAAAAGCATGTCCTAAACTATTTATGTTCGTTGTATTTATTTGACTCGTATAAACTTGGTTGCTATATTTTGCATATTGTGAGTATTCACCACTCCCCTATTTTCGGTTTTTACGTTTTGGGGTGGAAAAGCATGTCCTAAACTATTTATGTTCGTTGTATTTATTTGACTCGTATAAACTTGGTTGCTATATTTTGCATATTGTGAGTATTCACGCACTCCCCTATTTTCAGTTTTTATGTTTTGGGGTGGAAAAGCATGTCCCGAAAAACTATTATTTGAATGTTGTATTTAAATTGATTTGTATCAAACATGATTGCTATTTTATTGCTATATCTATCTATGTATGTCTATGCAACACGGAACATGAGAACTTATCGTATTAAGGCCCTTCCCTTATCTCTAACCATTAACTCTTTGAGCCAATGGTCATTATGGATAGCGCTATTAGGAATTGACAACTCCTCACTTGCCCGATTGCTGGAGTGCATGATACCATATTAATCTATGGAACGATAAGCATAGATCTTGATAGGGCTTCAGTCATAGGCTTGGTTGAGAACTCATTGTTTGCTCATACACATACAAACTCGTTACTTATTATAGCAATAAACTTGTTTATTAATTATGGCAATGAACTTTGTTTCTCATTACAACAACGAACTTTTATTACTGAAAACTTAAATACATGTTTTAGCAATGAAATTGTTTGCTCCTTGTAGCAACGAAATTGATTGCTAATTTTAGCAATGAAACTTGTTTACTCGTTTGAGTAACGAACTTTATCTTCCATCAGAATATGAATGTTGCATCTTATTTGGGCAACATACTTTATCTCTCGTGATGACAAAGCACTTTGTTTTTTTTAAAAACTTATTTACTCATTTTAACAATATACTTTTATTATTGGAAACTTTTATCAAAACTTTGATTTCAATTCATGGAACCAATATTATTTTGTTTATCTGTGAGTACTCACCAACTATTTTTATAGGTGACGCTCGTTTTACATGCTTTTTCAGGAATCATCGAGTAAGTGGCACTTAGGGACACTTCACTTTTAGGAGCATTCGCATGTGTTGTATTTCAATTTACATTGTAATTTCTTTTAAAAGTTGTTCAAACCCATTGTGAATTTGTAATGATTTTTAATACTATGGTTGGTGTTGTCTTTTAACTTTTGCGATGAAACCCTTTGTACTGCCACGCCCTGTGTTTCCGCTTTAGCGGGGTGTGACAGAAAATGGTATCAGAGCTGAAGGTTATAGAGAATACCGGTTTTCCTTTGGAAAACCACAACTATAGCCAAAAAGATTCTAAGCGTTTTTAACATATAGAACATAATACTGGTATAACTAATTCGAGTACGCATTATTGGACTTTAATTAAGTATAGCCTGGCCAACTATGCTTAATTTAGGAAAGTTAATGTGAGGCTGGAAACGGTTATAGTAGAATTATGTTCAAAACAATTTTCAACTTAAACTTTTGAAAAACAAAAATTTTTCGGTGTGCGTACGGGCATTGCATATTATAGGCATTCATCTAGATACACTTAGAAACTAAGTTCACTTTTATAACAATGCCTTTATTTAGAAATAATCTTATCCCTTATCAAGTGCTAGGTTAACCACTTAGGTTATATCACTAGCCACTCTAGGAGCAATGCACTTAGTACTGAGAATGAGTATTCCTCGGTAGCTATTGACTTTAGATGTAAGGTTAGTAGCTAGATATACACTAGTAATAATCTTAAGTCGAAACCTATACCAATTATTCCTCAATACCTCTTCATCGTCTTCGTACTAGAGTTACAACTAGGAAAGCGTTCCGATACCGACACGGATGAAAATTGCAGCATCGCGTAAGGAGGTAGATGAGTCGTTTCTAAGTAATCACTTGGATACCATTGGTGGGCATTCTGGATTCGACTCACAAGGAGACACAAAGGTTTAACCTATTGCTACTAATATGTGAGACCTTATTACTACGCTACGATTTAGCTTTAGGTTGTTTCCACCTTCAGGTTAAAACTTAACATAGGATATCCCTTTGACCTCTATAAAAGGCCACGAAATTGCATTGACACCATAAAACGTTTTTCAAACAATTTTTCTTGCCCTTTATCTTGGGGGAAAGGACACCGGCACTCGCCTTAGACTCGCCTTAGTATTTAGGTACGATCGGCTACACTAACATACTTATTCCTTACTTCTTAATCTTCCATCAAAAAATTATTTCGCTTCATCGGTTTTATTTATCATCAATAAAATATTTTATAACCACTTCAATCAACTTAGTAGACATTTCTTAACAATGTAAGCAATATTCTCGCTAAAAATCTTTTGACAACTTGCTTTAACTTAACACTTTTCTTCAAAACTCAATTTAACCATTATTGGGTTTAACCTTGCTATTTCAATTTTATTTCAAATCCATTTCAATGGATAGATGTGTTTTTAAGGGCATATAAACCATTTTAAACCTTGCTTACCATTTTGACACGTTTTCGAAAAACTTAGAAACATTTTCTTTTATAAAAGTGTTTAAACTCTGTTCTATAAAACTTAAACATATAACATTGAAGTCCTATTATATGTAAAAGCGTCCTCGGATTTTCCAAACCACTTTTGCTTTGACACATTTAACCGCCTTCTCATTTAGGCATTATAATTTACTTTAATGTGTTTTCTCGAAATCCAACATGATGTTTATGCAAATTTCTACTTCAAACATGTTTATAAGACATATCTAACGCTTGTAATTCAAAACATACCTTATTTGTGTACTTTGCTTCAATATAGTTTTATAATCTATAAAGATTCTAAAATATAAAGCATTGCAAAACTTAGTGTTCACTTTTAAATTTCCAGTGGCGCACTTTCGACAATGCACAATTATTCATCTAAATATGTTAAGTCTTTACCTTATCCATTTAACCATTGTTGGACTCCAGTCAAAAAGGTCAAAGCTGTCGGAATTTCAATTACAAGTTTTAGTATTTTTTCTTTTTCACAAATGGAGTTTAAGTTAATAGATAACTCATAAATTTTTAGAAAACACTATAAAACTCCCACGTGTCTATTTAATCATCAATATACATCAAATATTGAAGTTTGAAATATGTCTCAACCTGGTTTTAAATCTACCTATATGTATTGTTCTTATAATTTTAACAATAACAATCATTGTCACTGCTACCTTCCTTTTTCTTTCCCTCGAACTTTATTTCTCGCTCTCCTTCTGATTTTAGATCTCGCACGCCATAATATTAACATAATACATTGTCTAACTTTGTTTCTATCTATTTTGCTTCTCTTGGTACCATGTTCGTACACATATAGACTAGAAATCTACCTTTTCGTTTTGAGCGATTAATACGTGTATAGTTGTGAGTCATAATTTCGATTTAGCCAACTTTGATATATTCAATTATGCCTTTTACCATATACATCTTGTTTTTATTTTGAAATCTACAATAAACAAGTAATCCTTATTTACATTGCTCTTTCGTCCAAGATTCGGAAACTTGATTTAAAATGTAATTTTCATTGTATTTTTCTTACAATTAATACACAAGAAGAATACCATTGTTCTTATCATTTTTCTAAATCCATAAAATATATGTGAAGGATATGTTTCCTTATGTTTCTTTTTTTTTAAATACATCAAAAAGTTTTGAATTTTACGATTATCTATTCTCTAAATGATTGTTTTTGTAGAAACACTAAATTAAGAATCCACTATTTCCAATGATCGATATTTTTACACATTTCTTAAAATAGCATTCTACTTTGTAATTTTCAGTGAGTTCCTAAACTCTCAACTTTATTTTTATAAATATTCTGACTCATAAGCTTGAATTTGTCCTGACTTAGAGAATTAGACAATTTTTCAAAAGAGTAATCAAAATATTTTCGTATAAATTCCCTTATTGATGACTTAAACCTGTAACCTTAATTAATCTTTATATTATTTTACTACTTGGTTTGATCGCCACACATGTATTTTCGTTATCTTGGAATTATTACATATTTTGATAATAGTGAGATTAATTATCATTTCTAAACACACATTTTAATAACAGTGAGATTTTTTTTATTCACTTCTAAACACTTAAAATGCTATCTACACAATGTAATTTAAAATATCATAAACTTTCATCGCTTCCATTTGCAACAATGACTCTCTAAATATATTTATTCTTCGAATAAGGTTTTATTATTGTAAGAGTAACTGTAGTAGTAATTATAGCCTCGGAGATCCTCAATAATTTTGTAATTTATTTTGTAGACGACACTTAAATAGCCTTCACATTTGAGAGGTACCAAAACATCATTGCCTACCCTTAGTACGTATATTTAGGAACTTACCCTCGATCGCTTCTCTTTTATTTGTGCTACCCCTTCTTATTTTGGAATATATCTTTTCCAGATTTAGTAGCCAACCCGGAAGTGAACAAATTGTTCCTAATCTCTTCTTTATTAGGCGGCGAATTTACACTTAGTGCTAATTTAGAATGCAACTTAAGGATCAATGCGGATTTAACGCTCAGTGTAGTTCGTGCTTCTGCATAACTTGTACCGCTCTCTTAATTCAGATAATATATAACTAGATGATCTTTTTTCGACTACGTCGCCGTGGTTGGATCATGATTCCATGAATCAAATTTTCCATAATCTTGAAGAAAGAACTCGAATTAAGGAAACATTAATTTGACTATAGCTAATGAATTGGGTTCTCCTTTGAGGAAATAAACCCAAAATAATCAAAGAACACTTCAAGTCACCACCTCTCCAGCTATATAATTGTATTCGACTGAGTTCTAATAGAATAAGTCACGAATTGAATTCCGGGGCAAAATTCTTTCAACCGGGGGAGAATGTGACAACCGTCAAAATTCGAGTCGGTTCTAGATTTGAATAAACTTAGTTGCACGTATAGGCACGACACATACTAGACTTAGTAACTAGAAGTTAAGATATAACCTATTAGAAACTTTGAAACAATTAGAAACAATGGATAATGTGCTTAGATTTCACATTGATATATGATTTCTACTACTACTTAACTGTAGTGACTATCTATATTTGGGTCACTCTTTGACTCGAACACCTTTTCATGAATCATATACACACATCATGCACTTGACCTAGTAGTAGAAATTAGGTCAAAGTCTCATAGAAACTTAAGTCAAAGTCAAAGACTAGGACTAGTATACTTGATTCCTCAATTTCTCTTGAATCTCGGAATCACTACATAGAGTGCCAATAAACCGGTAAAAATAAATTAGAAGCATTATTTCTAACTTGAATAAGAGTTAGAAAACACAAAAATAATTTGAAGTCTCAAAAATTTAATTTATTTTGATATCCAAAGACTTACATACTCTCAAAAACCCTAAATGCCCTAAAAACTCACATTTATAAATTTTAACCTTAAAAATTATATAAAAATAATTATGAAGCTTCTAATATTATCGTATAATAATTAAAATTATGAAAATGCATTTAAGGAAAATAAAATTTAACTTATTAACATTTACCCTTAATTTATAAATCAAAAATCAACACTTTTATGCATAAAAATCTAAGTTAAGGTGCACATTTTATGAAAGGTTTGATATTTTTATAAAATATTTGAATTTTATAAAAATGGAAGAGGGGGAAACCCTATCTTATTCCCCTAAAATCGGACACCCACTCTTCTCCTTCAAAATTCATCTTTCCAACACACTAAATGGCTTCTTCTCTCTCACACTCCATCTTCTCTCTCACTCTACCTCTCATTCTCTCTCACACTCTTCATCACCACCACTCCATTTCTCTCTTCATCTCTCTACACTCCCGAAATTTTCCAGAAAACAAACCCAATAACACTCCTCAAACTCGAAATCTTCATCATATTGTAGTGTTCTTAAAGGTAAAATCGATTTCCCTTCATTTTCCTTCAAAGTTTTGTTATTTTTCACACACTTTCTTTTTCTTCTACTCCATTCTATTGTAAAATCATGAGCACTTGCACCTACTCACGCTTTTGATGATGATGGTGGTAGGATTTCATCCAAAAACAACATGCATGTTGTAAATGGTGAAATCCAAGGACCTAAACCTAAGTCAAGATCATGAAAATGCACTTTTCTACAAGTTTTGGTGTAAAATCACCACATGCACTCAAAGTTTTCTTTCAAAAATGATTTTTGAACATTTCAAACTCATGAATGGTCTTCAAACAAACATGCATGTGATGATCTTCAAGCTTAGATGCTAGATCATCAAAGTATGTTGTTAAAAGTTTTCAAATATGTTCATGAAGGATTTATTTCCAAATAAATATCTAAAACTCCTTTTCTGACCAAATCCGATTTTTCCCAGATTCCCATCAAGAAAATAAGATGCTCTGTAAACTTCCAGAAGATAATTCATTTATCTCGAATTACTATAATTAATGCAAGAAAATAGGGCAATAAATTATATAAAATACTTTCTGGGGTCTATAAATCCTAGTTAAATTCGTGGATGACCCCTATGCTAAATAATGATCCCTCATTAAGTTTCATCAAATTTTGCTACTGTTTAATATGGTTTTGAATTTTCTTTTTGTTTGGCTCCAATAAATCATAAAAGCACTTTAGAAAATCTTAAAATGATATATAACAATTCTCGCAATTACTACCAGAGGTATAAGACTCATAAAAATATTTTCAGAATTTTTCATAATGCATTCCTATTTTTCCTTGATTTTTGTATTTATAATGGCCTAAAAACAGAAAAAAATAGTTCTGCTCATCCAAAATTCATGAAAATTTACCAGAACACCTTTTAGTACATTAGGATGCTACATAAAAATGTTTATGATTTTTCTCTTCTGTATACTATTTTTCTCCTATTTTCTAAGATTAAATACACTTTAATACACAAAATCGGATTACACTATATGAAAACCACCTTTGGTATTTTTCCCAGATTATTTACACTGCAAATGAAGTTTACAAAAATTTTGGTAATTTACTTTAACTGTTTATTATTTATTCTCCAATTAATGATTATTTAAGAGGATAAAACAAAGAAAAAAAAAAGAAAGACTAACTGAAAAATATCTTTTATATTTTTCACAGCTTCTATATGTATAATAACAGTATTACAAAAATTTTGGCCAAATTTGGAAACTGTTTTCAATTTATTTCAATTTTTATTAGAATAAATACTCAAAAATCATAAAATTGGGTTAAACAGTTTTGAAATCAATTTTTATATTTTTCTCAGCTTAATAATATTTAATAACAGTAATACAAAAAGTTTGGGTAATTTTGGAAACTGTTTTCTATTTATGTTAATTTTTATTAGAATAAATGCACAAAAATCATAAAATTGGGTTAAACAATTTAGAAGACTGTTTTTATATTTTTTTTCCAGCTCAAATATGTCTAATGGAATTACTATAAAAATTTTGGGAATTTTTATCCTTTGAATGTTATTTTTCATGAATTTATATTGTTATGAAGGCTTAAAATCGTGAAAAATAGTTAGACAAATCAAAAATTCAAGAAAAATTATCTTAAGGTCTTTGACTTCAATTAAAACTGAAATTCAAAGTTTGGGAAATTTTAGAACTAAATTGATTTAGTTTTTGAATAATAAATCATTGGAACACCTCTTAAAATGTTAAATATTAGCATTTCAATAATGTGAATTTTCCAATTAAATTGTTATATAACAATTGATTTATTGAAATTTAATTTTCACAGAAAAATGTTTGTAACTTATCAATATTAAATTTTGACACAATATTGGCATAATTCTATTGTAGTAGTAAGTATACTAGTGTTAGATTTTGATTAGAGACTCACTAGCGAATACCATTATTGTAGGAATCGATAGTGGTACAAGTGGAACTTAGCTCAAGGCATCATTTGCATCATCTCAATGCATATTGTGAGTATTCACCACTCCCCTATTTTCGGTTTTTACGTTTTGGGGTGGAAAAGCATGTCCTAAACTATTTATGTTCGTTGTATTTATTTGACTCGTATAAACTTGGTTGCTGTATTTTGCATATTGTGAGTATTCACCACTCCCCTATTTTCGGTTTTTACGTTTTGGGGTGGAAAAGCATGTCCTAAACTATTTATGTTCGTTGTATTTATTTGACTCGTATAAACTTGGTTGCTATATTTTGCATATTGTGAGTATTCACGCACTCCCCTATTTTCAGTTTTTATATTTTGGGGTGGAAAAGCATGTCCCGAAAAACTATTATTTGAATGTTGTATTTAAATTGATTTGTATCAAACATGATTGCTATTTTATTGCTATATCTATCTATGTATGTCTATGCAACACGGAACATGAGAACTTATCGTATTAAGGCCCTTCCCTTATCTCTAACCATTAACTCTTTGAGCCAATGGTCATTATGGATAGCGCTATTAGGAATTGACAACTCCTCACTTGCCCGATTGCTGGAGTGCATGATACCATATTAATCTATGGAACGATAAGCATAGATCTGGATAGGGCTTCAGTCATAGGCTTGGTTGAGAACTCATTGTTTGCTCATACACATACAAACTCGTTACTTATTATAGCAATAAACTTGTTTATTAATTATGGCAATGAACTTTGTTTCTCATTACAACAACGAACTTTTATTACTGAAAACTTAAATACATGTTTTAGCAATGAAATTGTTTGCTCCTTGTAGCAACGAAATTGATTGCTCATTTTAGCAATGAAACTTGTTTACTCGTTTGAGTAACGAACTTTATCTTCCATGAGAATATGAATGTTGCATCTTATTTGGGCAACATACTTTATCTCTCGTGATGACAAAGCACTTTGTTTTTTTTACAAACTTATTTACTCATTTTAACAATATACTTTTATTATTGGAAACTTTTATCAAAACTTTGATTTCAATTCATGGAACCAATATTATTTTGTTTATCTGTGAGTACTCACCAACTATTTTTATAGTTGACGCTCGTTTTACATGCTTTTTCAGGAATCATCGAGTAAGTGGCACTTAGGGACACTTCACTTTTAGGAGCATTCGCATGTGTTGTATTTCAATTTACATTGTAATTTCTTTTAAAAGTTGTTCAAACCCATTGTGAATTTGTAATGATTTTTAATACTATGGTTGGTGTTGTCTTTTAACTTTTGCGATGAAACCCTTTGTACTGCCACGCCCTGTGTTTCCGCTTTAGCGGGGTGTGACAGAAAATGGTATCAGAGCCGAAGGTTATAGAGAATACCGGTTTTCCTTTGGAAAACCACAACTATAGCCAAAAAGATTCTAAGCGTTTTTAACATATAGAACATAATACTGGTATAACTAATTCGAGTACGCATTATTGGACTTTAATTAAGTATAGCCTGGCCAACTATGCTTAATTAAGGAAAGTTAATGTGAGGCTGGAAACGGTTATAGTAGAATTATGTTCAAAACAATTTTCAACTTAAACTTTTGAAAAACAAAACTTTTTCGGTGTGCGTACGGGCATTGCATATTATAGGCATTCATCTAGATACACTTAGAAACTAAGTTCACTTTTATAACAATGCCTTTATTTAGAAATAATCTTATCCCTTATCAAGTGCTAGGTTAACCACTTAGGTTATATCACTAGCCACTCTAGGAGCAATGCACTTAGTACTGAGAATGAGTATTCCTCGGTAGCTATTGACTTTAGATGTAAGGTTAGTAGCTAGATATACACTAGTAATAATCTTAAGTCGAAACCTATACCAATTATTCCTCAATACCTCTTCATCGTCTTCGTACTAGAGTTACAACTAGGAAAGCGTTCCGATACCGACACGGATGAAAATTGCAGCATCGCGTAAGGAGGTAGATGAGTCGTTTCTAAGTAATCACTTGGATACCATTGGTGGGCATTCTGGATTCGACTCACAAGGAGACACAAAGGTTTAACCTATTGCTAGTAATATGTGAGACCTTATTACTACGCTACGATTTAGCTTTAGGTTGTTTCCACCTTCAGGTTAAAACTTAACATAGGATATCCCTTTGACCTCTATAAAAGGCTATGAAACTGCATTGACACCATAAAACGTTTTTCAAACAATTTTTCTTGCCCTTTATCTTGGGGGAAAAGACACCGGCACTCGCCTTAGACTCGCCTTAGTATTTAGGTACGATCGGCTACACTAACATACTTATTCCTTACTTCTTAATCTTCCATCAAAAAATTATTTCGCTTCATCGGTTTTATTTATCATCAATAAAATATTTTATAACCACTTCAATCAACTTAGTAGACATTTCTTAACAATGTAAGCAATATTCTCGCTAAAAATCTTTTGACAACTTGCTTTAACTTAACACTTTTCTTCAAAACTCAATTTAACCATTATTGGTTTTAACCTTGCTTTTTCAATTTTATTTCAAATCCATTTCAATGGATAGATGTGTTTTTAAGGGCATATAAACCATTTTAAACCTTGCTTACCATTTTGACACGTTTTCGAAAAACTTAGAAACATTTTCTTTTATAAAAGTGTTTAAACATTGTTCTATAAAACTTAAACATATAACATTGAAGTCCTATTATATGTAAAAGCGTCCTCGGATTTTCCAAACCACTTTTGCTTTGACACATTTAACCGCCTTCTCATTTAACCGAGACACGGTGGCTTCAGAGACTTGGTCATGAAGGAAGCGCACAACACTCGATATTCCATCCACCCAGGTTCAGATAAGATGTACCTGGATCTTAAAAAGTTATACTGGTGGCCTAACATGAAAGCGGAGATCGCTACCTTCGTAAGTAAATGCCTTACTTGCGCCAAGGTCAAGGTCGAATACCAGAAACCATCGGTTTTACTTCAGCAACCAGAGATACCTGAATGGAAGTGGGAGCGGATCACTATGGATTTCATAACCAAGCTACCCAAGACAAAGGGTGGACTTGATACCATTTGGGTCATCGTCGACAGATTGACCAAGTCCGCACACTTCCTACCCATCAAAGAAACCGACAAGATGGAGAAGCTCACAAGAACATACATTCGGGAGATAGTACGACTGCATGGTGTTCCTATATCCATTATCTCCGACAGAGATAGTAGATTCACTTCGAGGTTCTGGCAGTCACTACAAAGCTCCTTAGGAACAAGGCTGGACATGAGTACAGCCTACCATCCACAGACCGACGGAAAAAGTGAGAGAACTATCCAAACCTTAGAAGATATGTTGCAATCCTGTGTGATCGACTTTGGAAAGGTGTGGGATACTCACTTACCCTCATCGAATTTTCCTACAACAACAGTTATCACACGAGGATAAACGCTGCACCATTTGAAGCCCTCTATGGCCGAAAGTGCAGATCTCCTATGTGCTTGGCTGAGGTGGGTGACACACAGTTAGCTAAAGGACGAGTTCCTGACAGCACTCTCACAGGTCCGGAGATCATTCGGGAAACGACAGAAAAGATCGTTCAGATTCGTGAACGATTGAAAGCCTCTAGAGACCGACAGAAAAGCTACGCTGACAAACGAAGGAAACCTTTGGAATTCCAGGTGGGATACCGAGTCCTTTTGAAAGTCTCACCCTGGAAAGGCTTGATACACTTCGGTAAGCGTGGAAAGCTAAACCCAAGATACACAGGGCCTTTCGACATTCTCGCCAGAATCGGCCCTGTAGCTTACCAACTCAACCTACCCCACGAGCTAAGTAACGTACATCCTACCTTCCATGTCTCGAACTTGAAAAAGGGCATATCCGATGAGACTCTTGTAATCCCACTCGATGAGATCGAGATCAACGAGAGCCTCAACTTCGTGGAAGAACCGGTAGAGATCATGGATCGAGAGGTCAAGCGAACAAAACAAAGCCGTATCCCAATTGTGAAGGTTCGCTGGAACGCCAAGCGAGGACCGGAGTTCACTTGGGAGTGCGAGGATCAAATGAAACATAAATATCCTAATCTTTTTACTTAGTAATTTGTAATAACTTAGTCGCTTAAACTCTAATTTCGGGACGAAATTCACTCTAACGGGGGGATGATGTGACAACGCGAAATTTCTAACTTGTACATTCTTCATTTTTATCAAAGTTAGCCTCGTTTTGCTATTTATATTGAAGTTTTGGGTCTATATGAGTGCTTGAGGCTTAGTATAACCTAGATATGAGTCTTAGGAAGGGTGAGAATGTGTGTAGCATCACGAAATCGGGCCAAACACACCCAGCAAGGTGTGTGCGGCCGCACACCCGAGTGTGCGGCCAGCCAGCCGCACACAGCCGATCGCACACCCTCCCAGCCTCACACTCTAGCCTATATAAAGGACCCTAAGCCAATGTTACACCCCTTTTCACACTCCTTCAAGCTGGAACATTCTCTCTCAAGAGTTCTTCAAGTTTTCCTCTCCAATCATCAAAACATGTAAGTAAACATCCTTAGATCATTACTACAACACGTTTGAAAGCCTTTTCCTCGAGTTTGATCCATGAAATCATCATTTTAGATGATCTTCAAGTGTGTACGGCCGCACACACATCATGTGTGACCGCACACACATCTTTTGGCCCTAAAATAGACTTAAACACTCATATAAGCATAGCAAAGGCCAAAACACCTTCTTAGGATCATCCCCAAGCCTTGGAAAATCGATTTGGACACATTTAGATGGGAGTGTACGGCCGCACACAGGCCTGGCCGTACACTCTGGCCGCACACCCGAACGCACACTCATAAAAGTTGAGTTTGGTGGCCTTACACTCAAATCTAAGACCCTACACTCATTTACGGACTTCAAGGGGTGTTTGTAACACTCAATTCTAGGTGTTTTCATGTTCCTAAGGCATGTCCAAGTGTCTATTAGTGGTTATATACCCTAAGTGTATTCATATATGTGTTATTACATGAAAAAATAGGATTCGTTTGTGCTCAAGACCTCAATTGACACCCGACGATCCTACATCGATCTTTCATTCGAGTTACGCACTGCAGGTGAGTTCATACCCCCTTGATCAACCTTTGAAATGATTTTAAATTATTTTATGGGGGGAATACAAGTTGAAACATTCTAGTTATTGATTTAATCTTATGTGATTGATAACTAGAACAAACAGAAAGATTTACTATTACTTTCAAATTGCTATCAAACTTATGGATTTCAAGTACTTCAAAACCTTTTACTAAACTCTTTAAATGCTAAAACTGTTTCCAAAACTCTTTTGAACTTACATTATTTTCAAACTCATATCTACACTAATATATTGTATAAGTAAGACTTGAAGCACTTAGGACTGATAGCTCACCTTATTTCTTGTTCCTTGTTTGGTTGTGGACTTAGGTTATCCTGTTATTTGTCCGACTGTCGTTGAAATCTTAGTTATATATCCTATATATAGGTGTTAGATATAAAAGCTTTCACTTCAATTCAGTACCTTTGTGTAACAAAGACATACAGACCACATTACTATTTAACTATAATAGGTATAGTAACGGGATTTCTACTCACTATTACTACTACAATGATACATACAAGAGTCAGTACATTTACGAGACACTACATAAGTACTACACTGAGGAATAATACATACTATACACTATACAAGAGAACATACTATACACAAGTGATTATGCTATACACTAGTACAGAGAAAACATTACTACACTAAGAATTATTACACAAACATTTGAATACTATAAACAGAATGTCACCATACTACATATGACACTAGAGGGTCATCACTTATTCAGCCGTCGATCAGTATGGCTACATACGAGTTCACATTCGAACCTTTAAATTAACCAATTAAGAATTAAAGGCAAACAGACTCTCCGAGGCGTATTGTTCATTTAATACCACCTGGAGTCTGCATTTCATTTCTCTAGACTCTCTGAGGCGTATTGTTCATTACCACCTGGAGTCTGCATCTCATTTCTCCAGACTTTACGAGGCGTATCGTTCATTTGATACCACCTGGAGTCTACATTTTTACTGCCTGTAGACTCCCCAAGGTGTACTGTACATTTAGTACTACTTGGAGTCTGTGTTTCTTCACCTTATAACCAGCAGTGTCACTGCTGAGGAAAACATTGGTTTCCTACGACATTCACTTTGTGATTCTATCACATATACATTTAACTAAAACTATATTTTTATAATAATAGTTCACTGGGGAAAACTCTTACTATTACAAAAGAACAAACATACAAACAATCGAGTCTTGGTAGAAGACTACATTTTTACTGGAAAATATAGGATTTTCTAGGGAGTATACTATTCACAAACATTTGAAACTAGTTACTACATTAAGTTGTTACAAACATTTTCATACAAGTAATGACACTAAATACTTATGAACTCACCAGCGTTAATGCTGATAAACTCTTTCGAAATAACTTGTATTCTCAGGTCATCAGTAGACAGGTACAGATGAAGCTTTTGAGAAGATGGCGCACATAAAAGACTCATCTTTATTTTGATTATACATTTTTGGTGTCTTACATATTATACAGAACACGTTTATATTAAAATTATTCTATTAATGCAATGGATGTTGTTGCTTGTTTACTATTATGCTTTGTTATGATACTGTACATGACGTCCTCCACCCCAGAACGTTTCCGTCGTTCAGGTTTTGGGGTGTGACAGACAACCAAATACGCGGAAATGGCTGACTAATGGCTTGTGTCCATATACAATTTCATACGGAGTCTTCATCTGGACTTTGTTGATCAAGACACGATTTTGAACATAGCATGCAGTGTTGATCGCCTCAGCCCAAAAGAAGACATGAAGTTTGGAATCACATAACATCGTTCTTGCAGCGTCTTGCAGCGTTCGATTTCTCCGCTCAGCAACACCATTTTGTTGAGGTGTGCGAACGGAACTATATTGACGCACAATTCCCTTTTCTGCGCAAAAGTGATCAAGAACGACAGTCTTGAATTCTATTCCATTATTCGTTCGTAGCGCCTTCACCCGGTGGTTCGTTTGATTCTCAATCATCACAATAAACTTCTGGATCAGATCAGCAATCCCAACTTTGTTTTATAAGAAGAAGACCCATGTAAAACGTGAGAACTCATCTATCACAACCAGACAATATGAATTTCTATTGATGCTGAGGACATTGACCGGACCAAATAAGTCCATGTGCAACAATTTGAGCACTTGACTAATTGTGTTAACCTGTTTTGGCAGATGTGGTTTTCGATGATGTTTACCCTGAGCACATGACATACATTTCTCAAAAGTTATAAAGTCTCTGACTGGAAGACCGTGGACCATTTCGTTTTTCGCAACACGATTCAGGTTCTTTGCATTGGCATGCCTGAGTCTTCGATGCCACAGCATATCATTTTGTTCGGAGACCTTTGAAAAGAGGTAAGTGACTTGATCAGGGACGTTGCTATTCATGTAAATTATGTAGGCATTTCCATCTCGCTTTGATTTAACAAGAATCCATTCTTCCGGGATGACAATGTCAGGCTTTAAGATCAGACATTCCTTATCAGTGAAGTGGGTTGAATATCCTTTGTCACATATCTGAGAAACGCTCAACAAGCTATGTTTTAACTCGGTAGCATAGTTGACGTTCTCGAAACTAAGCACTCCATTAGACACGGTTCCTTTTTGAGTGATTTTCCCACCTTCTCTGCCCGCAAAGGAAACAAACCCCCCATTAAAAATCTGAATGTTGTTCAATTGGGAGATGTCTCCTGTCATATACCGGGAACAGCCACTGTCGACATACCAAGGTCTGACGACATTCCTCCGCAACTGTCCCTGCAAAATGAGCGGGATTATTAAGATTTGGGGACCCAGGTCATTACAACCTTGGGTTTACCATTGACAATTACAAATTCATCTTTTGAGACTTTTGTTTTTGAATTTTCACTTAAAGCACTTTTAGAGTTTGATGATAATTGGCTGGACACAGATTTGGGCACCCATTGAATTTTAGGTTTTTGAAAAGACACAGGTGATTTTGAAATGTTTTTCTTTCCTTTTTGCTCTGTGCATTTGGAGTTTTGACCATTACTGGTTGAAAATCCAGATCCTCCTTTTGACGAAACCGATCTCGGCTTAGCTTTGTTCAATTTCGGCAAATTATTTGTGACTTTATTTTTAAAAACCTGTCTGTTTTGTTGAAAAACTACCCTTTTGTATTATTATTTGCCTTCCATTCATCATCTCGAGGACGAGATCTCAAGGACTTTCTAGTTAAAGACCTTCCACGAGATTCATTCTCTCCTCTTGGGGACAAGAAATGCACAAACATTCGATTGAAATAATTTCGAGCAATATGACCTGAAGTACCACAATTAAAGCAGATTTGCATATTATTACTAGACTTGGTACCATTCTTATCAGATTTTAGATTTTTATTATCTTTTCTAACATTTCCACATTTGCAAGTACATGTATTAGATTGTGTAGCAGATGTAGAAGATGTAGATGCACTCGAAACAGTTTTAGAACTTGACAGAGACTCATCACAAACATTAGTCAGAGACATCACATTATCACAAACAAAATCATCAGTTTTAGAATTTGACACAGACTCATCACACATTTGAACACCAAACTTAGACACCAAATTATTTGACTCAAAGTTCTCAACCTCTTGCTCGCCATGGATTACTGACACATCTGCACTTGAAGTGGAAATATTAGTATCCAAAACCCTAACACTAGGTCCTGTAGCCTGTTCAGCAGCAGATTTGCCATAAACCATATAAGGTTCTCTGTCGATCTCTTCTTTGGATAAAGGAGTAACAGAATATGAATGATTAAATGGAGGGGGGACACTCTCATATCCTATTCCTATTTGTCTTTGGTCCCTCCATTGCATTTGTTCCTCGATTATTTTTGCAACCCTTTCGCTTGACACATCGAATTTTTTAAAATTAAAATCAGCATTTTCAAAACGGATTTTCAATGTGTCAAGTTCAGTGGTTACAACAGCAAGTTTTCTTTTAATATGATCATAATTCTCACCCTTGTTGCTGCAATCTTCTTGCAATTTCTTGAAATCTTTTATTTTGTTTTCTAATTGAGTTTTCAGAGGTTTCTGACTTTTCCTGAGGGTATAGCCTTCATACTTAAGGTCCTCATTCTCTCTCTTAATTATCTCAATTTGGTCATGTAAGAATTGAACAATTTTAATACAAGATTGAGAGCAACCTAGTTCACTAACCTCAGGATTAGCAGACTCTGGTGTGGACTGAACCATGAATGCAAATTGAAGATTCATCATTTCCGCCTCAGGATCCATTTCAGCTTCTTCTTCCGCACCATCATTGATCTGGGCAAGATGAGCATTTTCAAGTCCTGAAATGTTCAGGGCTTGAATTTGATCTTCCCAATCAAATGATTGAGCCACCATAGCAAGATTTGCTGTCTAATTGTTGACAGTAGATCCCCTGTTGTTGTTCACCGGCACCAGAGTTCGTTCAGTATTTTCTCTTCTATCTGGTTTTGGACATTCTCTGGCGAAGTGTCCAGGTTCATGACAGTTATAGCACCGCAGATTTCCCTTATTAAATCCCACCTTCTTGTATGAATTCACTCCCAGTTGTTCTTTCCGGTTTTCTTTGCAAACTTTTTTGCTCTAAATACAGCCATTGCCATTTGCCACGTGATATCCATTTCTTCAACATCTTCTAGATGAACTTGATCCAGATCAGCAAACGACAATTGAGGGGAAAGTTCTCCTGCTACAAATGCATTATAACAATTCACAAGTCCAGTAGCAAAAGCTAGATTTTCATCATTTTCTTTGGATACTAGAATTTGAGAAGTATTTCCAGGAATCTGAACAGATGCAATTGAAGATGAACCAACTTGTTGAAAAGGAGTTGGAGTGTGAGAAACTTGAACGTTTTGCACAGATGGAATGACATATGATGTGGGCTGATGAGCAGGGAAGGTCTGAACTTCAGGAGTAGTGAAGGATGAAAAGGCATTATTTGATTGAATGCCAAGATTAGCAGAAGAGTATGAATTAACATGATTAATTTCTCTCTGCTTGTCATCTAGATCACAAGATTTAATAATCGCCATTGTCTCAGCTAGACTCAACCGATTCAGATCTTTAGTCTTCTTTATCACAGATACATTCATATCCCAAGATTTTGGCAACGAATTCAGCAATTTCTTGTTGATTTCGGATTTTGTAACCAGAATACCAGCATAATTCATCTCAGTGGTGAGAGTGATGAACCTTTGTAGTTGAGTTTCAAGAGATTCCCCCAATACATGATTGAACATGTTGAACTTTTGTCTCAACATGTCTTAACGACTTTGCTTCTTATCTTCATTCCCTTCATATACTGTTGGGTTATGAGCATTCTAACACTCCTAAGTGTACATGCAACCCTAAATACCTTGGATCTATGTTTTCTCTATTATACATACAATTATGAACATCCAAGGTATTATCCTAATCTAGCATACAAAATAATAAATATAACAAGATAGAATACATACCTCTTTGATGTAGAATGTCTTCATGAAGCTTGAGTGCCTAGTGCCCCAAGTGTGACACCTCAAATGGTTCACACAACACCAAATACACTTGGAATAACTTGAGAGAAACTTGAACACTCCTTGAAATCGTCTAGCCCTCACACTCACACATTAGTGCACAATTTCTTGAGCCATGGGATTCTTTTATATGGTGGCTATTAGGGTTACACCATGTAACTCATAACTTTACCCATTCCTTATGCTCCATGGATTTTAACCTCCATGGAGTATCCATGGGTCACCCCATGGACTTAGTCCAACATAAGGAATCTTGGATCACAAGCCCACATATATACGAATGAATGATTTACACAATCAACCCATATATTTAATTAGTCTCCTTTTGATCACTTAATTAATTCCAAATTAATTCTTGATCAATACTAATTAAATAACCTTATTAATATATTAGAACTTATAATATATTAACCAACCTTAAGTTTTATTTCTCTCATTATAGTCTATCCAAATGCATGATGCCATGCAACCCAAATGGACCATGTCGGGTCGGGTCAAGTCTTACCAATTATAGCTATGGACTTAGACATTAATCCAACAGTCTCCCACTTGGATAAGTCTAAAACTATTATTGCGTATGACTTCAGGAACCGATCAGCAATCGTAGCTCTCAAAAGCTTCTGTCGAACTCTGACCTTGTCGATGAACTCTGACCTTTATCAATGACTTGTCCATTAGATAAGGGATCATATATTCCTCCATTCTAGATATCATATGGACTGAGACATGGATTATCAATCATTCTCTCTGTCCATTTGTTGTTTCTCGATTTCCGATTAATGATGACTGACTGATTGAACAAATCAAATTAGTCCTGGCTTGGCCAAGCACTCACATGTATCATCTTTAAATCATCGAGGGGCCCACAGATATCGCTTTTATCCCGAAGGAAAAAGGAATGGATAAACTTCGACTCATATGGCTTGTTCTACTACTTGTTGAATCATACACAAAGGCACGTTTTATAACATCGAGTTACCAATGCGTTTTCGTGCAATCAATGTATAACCAACTCATAGTAACAACTCATATCTCTAGGTTTGAAGAATATAAGATATTATCGTCTCATGATCACTCGTGATAAAATCCATGAAGTGATTCAAATGAGCGCGGGTTGAATCCAATACTCAGAACTTATGAGCACTCATGAGTGTTGTAGCACCACTTTGTCCACCAACTTGGACCTCTACAAACCAACCCATGACAGTCTTGATTCATATCTACTTCCAACATATGACCGACTGTGGATGGTTTGAATAACTTAATCATTCAGGAAGAGCGACTTAGTTATTCTGGAAGTCAAAACATGCAAAGTGAAACACAAGAATAAATGAATCAAATATGGTATCAAACCCTATGAATATAAATAAACACTTTTATTTATCACCATACCGATTACTCATTATTCATTGTTTCGGTTTTATCAACTTTATACTTGAATTTAAAACAATAGTTGTCCCATGCTCCAAGCATGTACACTATGTTTTCTAAACACTAGTCATGCCATACACCAAGTATGCATACTATGTTTGTCTATGATCTTTACTTTGTAAAATAGATCAATTGAACATCACTCCAATGATCCTCTTTTCACAGTCCCAAATCCTTACTGCAAATGCAAGAATTCCAAATTCATGCCATTTACTGAAATTTGTTAGATTCTAAACTTATATGCATTGATCCTCTTAATGATTATGCACGAAGTCAGAAAGACTTGACAACAATCATTACAGAGCATTCCAAAGGAGATCAGCTCCTTGGAAACATCCTTCTTTCATTAAGTTTCCTAATCTTACACAGATTGAATAATTTCCAACTTTGAAACATTTCCATATTCCATTTTGACTATCACTTCTGAACAAGAGTTGCCTCCTTACAGATTATGTCAATATGGTCCTTCCAGAATTAACATTATACTTCCAACTGTCGTTGAGCAACCAATCTCTGGTAAACCTTAGATTGTCCTCGACAATTGCTTAATCATTTTAGTCATATCCAATTCTAGACCTTTTCCCTTCATAATGCCCCAGGCATTTGGAAAATTTTAGAAAGGATGAATATAGCACATGTAATCGATCCTATATCCGAAGCATATGGGACACGATTCATGATGTCTCACATAAAGACTAAACCAGTCTTTTGCTATAATATTTCCATTTCAATTTGCCAAGTTCTCAAAATTCAGATTATGAAAAGGGATGCCGTAATCATAATCGAATTTTAGAACGCAAATAATGGACCCATATATACAATTTCCTTATGTTGAGCCATTCCAACATGAAATTCACATATATATCCTTGATTAAATACGATTAAAATCTCAATCTAAGCTTTTAGAATTGAAATGAAGTATAATTTCCTCTCCCTTAATTATAGCAAAACAACTTTTTCAACCCCTGCAACCTCACGAATTGAAACTTTTGTTTTCTTTAATTAACATTGCTAACTTGCAACCTTTGTCATAATTATCATGCTCCCACTAACATGATGATTATTAGCATAACACTTATGCTCCCACTAGCTTTGACATGTACTCAGAAATCAGCTGACTTTCTTACCAAAGTTCAGATTTCTGATACTAGATTGTTTTGATAAAACTTTATCAAAATCATACACCTCTCTTAGATAGCTCACATGTGTGTCTAAACAATTTTTGAACTATGAAAAGGGATGCCGTAATCATAGTCTCAATTTTTTAGACCTTTGCCACTTCTCACAAGTCCATGTTAGTGTGTCGGTAAACCACACACGCTCCACTAATGACTTTGAGAATGCAAATATCACAATTGCTATCTAGCTCAAATCTACTTAGTGAAAGTGTTTCCTCTCCATCATTTTCATGAATCGGAGAGAAACCTTATGACACTTAGATTTAATAGTGTATGTGTTCTTATCCATGTGAATTTGTCAAAACCATAATCACAAGACAAGGTTAGTGACAAATCCAAACTCATATTGATTAAACTTGTGCAATCTTAAATTCTTGCCATTTGGCAGCTCAGGTGCCTGCCATTGCTTCCAAGTAGTTGTGCAACCAATTGAGAAGTCTCAGAACTCCTATGCAAAGCCAACTTGAATAGGCACAAAAATTTCAACACGATAGGTTATAAACCTCAAGTCGTGTGCTAGTGAAGGACTTTAGGTTTTATTCTTGATTAAGTCTTGAAACTTTCAAGAGCTTTAAGACTCCCACTGTCCTCTTGACATATAAGACTCCCTTGTCAAATATTCAAGAGATAGTGCAGATTCTTTATCAAGACTAACACTTTACATAATTGGCCTAAGTTGGTCTCTGTTTTATCCAAAACATCACAACTTACCAATTTCAAATGTACAAGAGTAGATAACCTTTTACTCTTACATTTGACTAGTGTTAACAAACCCTCTTTAAGATATGTCACTCAAGTTACAATCTTGGAGTATGACTCTAAGAATTGTTTTGGAACGAAGTATGACTCATCTTTTTGATTTAACCATTTCAACAATTCATGACTCCTCTTCTTAGTCATAAGAATGCACTAAGATGACTTTAGAGAACCAATTGTGATATGGTATCTTAATCATTAAGATGATCATAAACATGATACTAAAGTACTCTCCCATCTTTTCAGATTTGAGAAACTTTTATCTTTCTGCCATACTTTGATTCTTCTTATTCGTTCTGTCTCACATTGAAACTTCTCCAATGCTACAGACTTATACTTAAACTTATAAGTATAACCATATTTACTGAACTTAACTAAATCATGACGAATAGTCTTCTTGATCTTTTGTGGTGGACTTGACCAGTGCACAAGAATGTGTACTCGATCCCTTAGTCCTTTCCTTATTCACATAAGGAATTAGTCTTAATTTTCCAAGCTGAAAGTTCTCATTCATCATACTATACAACTTGCATGATTCCAAGTTTCGGTCCAATTGAATCTTGGGTGATGAGAATCTTTCCTTATTTGGTAATATTAGACACTACCACAACCGAAAGAATCAAATCCATTTTTCCAATATTGCTATCAATGGAATCTTATAAGCAACAACTTTTCACAAATGCCATTGTAAGGATACTTAAAATAAATAAAATCAAAACCTTTTTCTTTTATTTTAAAACTTTGCGGAAAAACTTATCCTTACAATCCATATGAAAACCTTGTTGTTATCTATTCCTAAGCAATATAAATATCATAACTCTTAAGTAATAGCCCAAAATTCTGATCACCGAACCATGCGATTGAAATCCATCTTCGCGATCAGAATCAGCATGTACTTAATAGAGTTAGACAATGGACTTTACCTGAAGTAGAGCCAAACTTATTGACTTTAACATCCTTAGGTAAATTTGGCAGCTTCGTAACCAATGCCCCTTCCTTTGGCAATAGTTACCTATGGACCCTTGATAATGGGACTATCTCAGACTTCGCCTCTCTCTTTACCATTGGGTCAACCGAGTTGACTATGGCCGATCCCTTTCCATTGGGAAGAGAGAGCTTTACTGGATATCCAATGTCATCATTGTCAATGTCCATAGCGTTTTAGGAAGTTGATCTTAGCAAATAGATAAGATCATTAAGGGTCTTGTCTTAGTCTGTTTCATAGGATTCCCAAAAGAACTCACTATGTGACTTAGAAAGTAGTTGAGCCACCAACTTTCTCAAGACTTTGACACCCAACTCTCCCGGCTTGTCAATATGTGACTACATCTCCAAGATGTGATCACACCTAGACCTTGCCTTGCCAATAGGGCTTGAGTGACCTTAAACTTTTTAGGAACTTGTGGGTTAGGGAGAATAATTGGAGGAGGTGAAAGAAGTATGATATCCATGGGACATCATCTTCATTTAGGAAAGCTTGTTTCAAGAGATTTGGGAAGATCATAAATGTCTAGACCAGACATCTTTTTTTGGAGATATTCAAGATAGTTGATTTAAAGTCCTTAATATGACACCCAATATGAAATATTAAGGCTAGGACCCAACAAACTATTTTATAACTTAGAAGAGGGATGCCGTAATCCAAGCTATAAAATATTTGAAGGTAGGTGAATGACGATTCACCAATTTCCACCATGAAAAATGAAATAATTTATTAGGTTTTAATTGGATTTGAAAGTCCTAGATCTTTGAGATTCATTGAACTGTTCAAAGGCATGTTTCAATCTCGAGTGTACCCTTCAGGTTTTGTGACTGGGATGCCGAGGATCACAAAACAAGGTGTGAATAACCATGCAAATATACTTGGTACCCTTAATATTTACCCCTTAATCAGTGTGCCGGTTAACCACACACGCTCCACCGATACTATGATAAATATTAAGTTACCCTTTGCCTACCTTATTAAGTCCAGGTTAGTGTGCCGGTTAACCACACACGCTCCACTAACGACTTAAGCAAAGTGCAAAGTGTAATTTCATGGGTTAGCACCAAATTCACATTTTCCTAAGTAACTAAGATTGGGTATTAATAAGAGTTTAGTTACTTAGTATTTATCATTAATACTTTTAATGAAAGGAGAATTATAGTCCTTGTCCTACCCGTTCGGCTAACGACCCTCCACCAGTCAAGGAAGCGGTGGGTGAGAGTGGACACCTATTAAACTGCCATTTTATAGGCAGTAACCTTATACCCCCCCTTATAGACCGGCTTCGTGAATGAGGCCTACTAACGGTAAGACTGACTTTACTCTTATACATATATATAAATATTATTAACTTATAATATTATAAAGTATAAGGGTTGAATTTTAACTTTTAAAATTCTAAGGGCTAACTTGGAATTAAAGTATTCATAAGTGAAAACTTTTCAAATTCCAAAACTTGAGGACAAGTTTTGAAACTATTCAAAACTAATTAATTCCATAACTTATGAGTTTAAAGTAGTTTTAATTTAAAAAAAAAAAAAAAAAAAAAAAAACTCTTCAAGTTCCATAACTTGAGGACAAGTTATGGAAGACTTTAAACTAATTAATAAAAAAAAATAACTTTTTTTTATTGTAACTTATGGAACTAATTAAGGTTACACTTTTTTTTTAATTTAATGAAGAGACTCTTGAACCTCCATAACTTGAGGACAAGTTATGGAGTCATAAAACCATTTAATTAGAACTAGACTCTTCATTTTGTAACCTTTGCCAACTTTTATGAGTTTTATGATTCTTAAATGTGACTTTTCATATAACTTGAGGACAAGTTACAAAAACACACTTTGGAATCAACTCTTAGATTAAAATGGATTGAAAACAACTATTTCACACAACTTTTCTATTAATCTAAGAACCTCATAAGAACAAGATAATTCAAATCATCAATCTTCAAGAAATTGGCATGAACATACAAACTAATACAAATCTTGAAATTATGACAATTATCTTAGAAATTGGATTAGCATGAACATTACCACATCAAAAACAAGTTTATAAGTCCAAAAACATCTTAGGGTAATGTTCCTAGTCCAATTCCAGCCAAAACAATCGAGTATATGCATCCAACTCGATTTTTCAGCTACTTTTGCAAGTATAACAAGAAAACAAACCTGGCTCTGATACCACTGTTGGGTTATGAGCATTCTAACACTCCTAAGTGTACATGCAACCCTAAATACCTTGGATCTATGTTTTCTCTATTATACATACAATTATGAACATCCAAGGTATTATCCTAATCTAGCATACAAAATAAAAAATATAAGAAGATAGAATACATACCTCTTTGATGTAGAATGTCTTCATGAAGCTTGAGTGCCTAGTGCCCCAAGTGTGGCACCTCGAATGGTTCACACAACACCAAATACACTAGGAATAACTTGAGAGAAACTTGAACACTCCTTGAAATCGTCTAGCCCTCACACTCACACATTAGTGCACAATTTCTTGAGCCATGGGATTCTTTTATATTGTGGCTATTAGGGTTACACCATGTAACTCATAACTTTACCCATTCCTTATGCTCCATGGATTTTAACCTCCATGGAGTATCCATGGGTCACCCCATGGACTTAGTCCAATATAAGGAATCTTGGATCACAAGCCCACATATATAAGAATGAATGATTTACACAATCAACCCATATATTTAATTAGTCTCCTTTTGATCACTTAATTAATTCCAAATTAATTCTTGATCAATACTAATTAAATAACCTTATTAATATATTAGAACTTATAATATATTAACCAACCTTATGTGTTATTTCTCTCGTTATAGTCTATCCAAATGCATGATGTCATGCAACCCAAATGGACCATGCCGGGTCGGGTCAAGTCTTACCAATTATAGTTATGGACTTAGACATTAATCCAACATATACTTCACTCAACGCTTTCCATCACGCTTTTGCAGAAGTGTACTCACGAAAACCCTGTGCAATTTCTGGGGACAAAGCCATGGTAAGAGTGTCAAGTGCCTTTTCTTGTTCTTTAATTTTCTCAAAATCATCATCAGTATAGTTTTCAACTTGCTTGTCTGTAACATTTCCATCTTCAAGTGTTATGGTGATGCGAATTGGTCCTCTCAAGATGCTTCTGCAAATCTTGAAGTCTTTCATCTTAATGTATTTTTCAATGCGATACTTCCATTCAGGAAAACCTTCAGCGGATAACAATATAGGAATGCGTGAGGTGGTACCCATGATGGCATCCAATTCATGATGAGTAGACATAGTTTGAGATTCCATTTTTTTTAATTGAAAATAAAGAAAAATTTAATCAAAAGACTAGTTTACGGTTGAAGAACTTTTGACCGTAAACACAGTTTACGGTCGAGAATACGGTATGAGTTCACGGTTGAGAATACGGTATGAGTTCACGGTTGAGAATATGGTATCAGTTCACGGTTGAGAATACGGTTGGAGTTCACGGTTGAGAATACGGTATGATTTCACAGTTGAGAATACGGTTGGAGTTCACGGTTGATGAAGATTGTCTGATTACGGTTGATGAAGATTATATGATTACGGTTGATGAAGATCTTGAGATTACAGTTGAATTAGAGTTCACGGTTGGAACTAATTTGACCGTAAACACCCAAATTTCGATGAAAAAACAGATTTTAATGCTGAATTGATTCCCGACGCTATGAAAACACCTAACCAAGCTTCAAATGCGAATAAACACAAACTGATTGAGACCGTAATCGTGAAAAGAAATGAATTGACACTGGTTTGAGCTCTGATACCAATTGTAAGGTCCTCAATACAAGGATCTTAACCAATGATCAATCAAACAATAAGAAATGAGTAGAAAAAGAATAAGGATCAAGCTTGCACACGTTTAATAACTGAAAACGTCAAGTACAACTCGATGACCGTAAACTTGGCTGACAGAGTGACAACACTTCTGACAACCACTGACAACAACCTCTTCTGACTGAATTTGACAATCTATATATAGGAGGACAGACAGTAAACCTGATTACGGTCAGCAGACCGTAAACTGGTTTACGGTCACAACAAACCGTAAACACACAATAAGCCCTAAAACAACCACAAAAATCCTATAACATCAATACATTCAATTGCCTAGCCCAAACCACAATATAAGACCTTTCACTAGGAATTTGTAGGATTTCTAGACTTAAACTTAGAATGCTAAGCGATGATTATGAGATGAGTGTCTAATATATTTTCGGATTTTGTTCCACTATCATCTCATTCCACTAGAGGAGGGAACACCGCCAGATAGTTGTGGGTACTTTTGTTTCCTCTTATCCTCGTGTTCCCAAGTAATCTCTTATTCTCTATGAGAGTTCTATCAGACTTTTACTATAGGTATGCGGCTTTGTTTGACACTTTTGATATCTCGATCCATCATCTCGATCTGTTTCTTCATAAAGTGAAGTTTAGTGTTGACCTGAATCTCATGGAAAGGAATGACAAGGTTCTCATCAGAGAGAGGCTTGGCTATTTTGGAGAAGTCCTTGATGAATCTCCGGAATAGCCTGTAAGCCTTAGGAATTGGCATACTTCGGTTGGTGTTTTTGGTTACCTAATTGCTTCGATCTTTGAGCAGTAGTAAGATCCTTGTAGCTGGTTGATTAGGTCATCGATCCTCAACAGTGGACATCGGTTTTTGATGGTGAGTTTGTTCGACTCTCAATAGTCGATGCATGTCCTTAATGCTTGGACAGGTAAAGTCTTTGTAAAGAAGTTCTCGGAGTTGACTGTATATTTGTCGCATTTTCGATGGAGCCAGACGATTAGGACATCTTGCCACTGCTGTTGCACCCAGGATCAGGTTGATTCGGAATTTGACATGTCTAACTGGAGGCATTTCAGGTAGGTCTTCTGCAAATACTTTCGGGTAGTTGCACACTCATGGATTGTCTTTGATTTCCTTACTCTTGCCTTGCATATCCACCATGTGGGTCAAGAAACATCTCTTCTGTAAGTACTTTCTTGCCTGCATGCAAGAAATGACTCTTAGATTGTTTCCTGAAATTTCTTTGAACATCACAAGGGCTTCATTGTTGGGTAGAGGTAGTTGGACAACCTTCTCATAACATAGAACTTCAACTTAATGAGATGATAACGAATCTGTTCCGATGATCTCATCAGAACCTTCGATGGTTGTTAGGTTGACGTAAAAGACGTTATTTAGGGTGAGAAGGAAATTAGTGAGTATTTCTAAGGTGTTTCCTTATTTGGATGCTTGCCATCACTAATGTATAAGTTTTATTAAGTTTGCGGAATTTTGGTTTTATTGTGTTTCTGGACTTTTAGGAGATAAAGCTTCTATTGGCACCGATATCAAATGATATAAGAGCCTAAATGTTGTTGATAGGAAACATACTAGTAACCATAGTTGGTTCCTAGAGAGCATCTCCAGAAGTGACCATAAATGCTCTTCCATTGCCATCTTGATTCTTCACTATCGAGCAGTCCTCCCTAAAGTACCCTGGTTGGTTGCATTCGAAGCAGTTACAGCTTCCTCTTGTCGCGGTGGTTGTTGTTGTAGTGGTTGGGATCTTTCTGCAGTACCTCGAGATATGACCTATTAGGTTATAGTTGTTGAAGATTATCTCCCTGCAATTTACGACATGGTGGAAATTGCATTCGGTATAGTTGGGTAGAGTCCCAGTGTAGGACTTGGATGGGGTGGGAGTGTTGGGAGTTGCGGCATGGACAACTATAGGTTCTGGTTCAGGTTTGTGATGCTTGGAGTCCCCCTTTGATTTCCCATGGAACTTCTTTTTGGTACTTCCAACATGGTTCTTTTCTGTTGGTAGGGCCATGGTTTTCTGTTGGTAGGGCCATGGTACCCTGACGGATACACTGCTCACTCAAATATTAAGCCAATTGCTTAGCACTATTGAAAGTCGAGGGTCTGGATGTAGTAACCAGACCTTGAACAGGTGAAGCTAGCTCCCATATGTATCTCTCAATCTTCTTATATTCTCGGGTCACCATTCCCGGGTAAAGGTTTGCTAGTTCATTAAATCGAGAGGTGTAGGCAGCCATCTCTGTTCCTTTCATGGTAAGGTTCCAAAGCTACTGCTCTAGAGCCTGGACTTCCTGTCATGGGCAGTACTCTTTGATCATCATTTTCTTCAAAGGTTCCCAGCCCATCGCATAAGCTTCATTGATTATCGCGGACTTAACATGGTTATTCCACCAAGTTAGGGTGGAATCCATTAGTGTGTAGGTAGCATACTTGATTTGGTAGTTGTCGGGACAAGAACTGAAGCAAAATACTGCCTCTATTTTCTCTATCCAGCGGGATAGACCGAAAGATCCTTCTGTGTCGTAGAAGGATCGGGGTTTGCAGCCCATGAAATCATTGTATGAACAGTGTTTGGGGTTGTTTTCGTTAAGCACTGGAGTGCCACTACCATTTCTACTGTTCCTGGAATTTCCATGCTGGATAGCCTCATATGCAACTATGGTCGTAGCAATCCCTTGTGCAAGTAGGTTTTGCATCAATGTGGGATACATTTGGAATGTTGGGTTTGAGGTATTGATAACTGGTGGGGTTTCATTGTTTCCGACTGGAGTTGCTCCAGAATTTGGAGTTTCTCCTGAGGTTTTGGTTACTTCTGGAGCACGTTTTCGATTGCCTCAAGGAGTTGGCGGTGGACGAACTTGTGGTTCCTTTCATGGGGCCATTACTAATACGTTTGAATAGACATGTTAAGTTGTTTTACACTATGTACTCATAAAAAGGTTGTATATTATGATAATGTATATGTATAACTTGTTCCTACAGATTTCCATGTAATAGAGAGTGATTGACGACAGAAATCCTACATATTTCCAATTTTTTGTATGGAACTTATAGGTTTTTCTGTTATGAAGGTAGCGGAGCTATTGGTTCTTCGGTTTTAGGCGAACTAGGAAATTTTGAACTTTATCCCAGATTTTTAAGTATATTTTAAAATGTATATGTTCTTTTGGGGGTTGATATAAGGTTTCTAAGGTACTAAGCTTCTTCAGCGAATCTTGATCAAACTCCTCAACCTCTAAAGCTTTCAACCATTGTAATCTATCAAACTTCTTGCTTAAGGTTGGTTGTGTACCGGACCGACCATAAATAACATCGGCGTGTGTTCCAGGTTTATTTGTGGTATGGGCTATGTAGGGTACTAACCTTATTTGAGGATTTTGACCTAAAGGGTTGAGATGGTAGTGTTAGTTGAAGGGATGTTAAAAAAATTTATTAGGTGTTCTCATCGCGGGTCAGAGTATATATATATATATATATATATATATATATATATATATATATATAACTCTTATATATTACTGTTGGTGGGGTTTGTTGTATTATTAAATTTTGTTTTATACTCCAAGACTACTACGTACAGACGTGTGCCAAAAAAGAAACACCAGAGGGCAGGATCGTTTTAGCAATTAAGCTGTTCTGAATCCAGCAACCCTATGCGGCCCTTCAAACAAGATTCCTCGTACCGTACATATCCAAGAAGTATTATCATTAATAATAATAATTTTATTAGGAGCTTGTTGCTATAGTCGTATTTCATCTTTCGAGTATACGAGTTCTCTATAGCCAATTTAGCTCTGATACCAATCTGTCAAACCCCCGACCGAGGCGGCGGAACACGTCGGGTTCTGCGAATAAGTTCATGGATCACGTGTAATTGGATATATAGCACAAGTACAACAATAAAATAAACAACATTTATATTCCATCTTGATGTTTGAATACATTGTTCTTACAGATAATAGTATAGTACATAAATTTCCTTAAACAGGTAGACAAATATAACCAAATAAAACTAGATAATTAAGCCGCCTGAAAATCCATGACTAACCTTTTGTATGAAAGCTTGTGTGATGATATCCTGAGAATACATGTAGTTTAGAGGGTCAACACAAGGCTGGTGAGAGTTACAGGTTTTCTGCTAACAGCACTAATACTTTTAAAAGTCTAAAAAAGTATTTTCTTTGTAAGTGTAACCATTCTTAAAACTGTGTTTGTAAATAATCTTTAAATAAACTTTGAAAGCCAAAATGTATCTTTGCATAAGTAATTTCATACTTAAAATAGTTTTGAAAGCAATCAAACGCATGGTTTTGTAGTAAGAGAAAGAGAGATTCTAGTTAATGTTTATAGTGAATGCTATAACCAAACTATGTGACAAGATGTAACCCTTACAACGCTTCCTTAGACGTGATAGGTAAAGCTTTAAGATATTTATACAGATAAAGTAGTAGGATTGAAGTTGTACGGATAAAGGGATATACACATATACGGATAAAGTCATCTGCCAAGGTTGCAGTTAGCAACCGTTGATATGGATAAAGTGGTACGAATATACGGATAAAGTTTTCTGCCAAGGTTGTAGTTAGCAACTGCAGATACGGATAAACGGATAAACTTATCTACCAGGGTTGTAGTTAGCAACCGCAAGTACGGATAAACAGATATACGGATAAGGTTTTTTAATAAAGTTTGACTATAAAGGTCATTAACTAAAGTAAACATATATAATTGTATGGATAAAAGTCGAGTATGTTTGATAAGTATAAGGATAACAGTGTATGATATTCGTGTAAATAGGTGACAAATCTTTTGGGAGTGTATACAAATAAATGTAAGAATCTGGGATACAAGTTTTATATATATATATATATATATATATATATATATATATATATATATATATATATATATATATATAAGCACGATATAATGTTTAAAACTACAAAGTTGATAACCGATTACGACACATGTTTTATGGCAAACTTTTCATACATAAAAAGTCATAGCACTTTGTAGTAGAAAGATATTTCAGTTTTATTAGTTGTAATATAATCATAACAATTATAATATATCTATATGACATAACATAACTAGTTTATTTGCAAATAACTTGTTACTTGTTGAAATAACATTTTATAAACTTGATATGAGTTGTAAGTCAAAACAGGAAAATTAATCTAGAATAACGCTTTTTTTCCTATTTTAGAAAAAATTTAGAAAAATCATCGGGAGTCAGAATTAGGATCCGTAAACTATCAAGGTTTAGAAATTGAGTCAACTTTATCCCTAATTTTTTCCTTGACCTGATATGAATCCTAACTAAGGTAAAAGTGACCATTTTTACAGAGTGGTCCGAAAAAAGACTGCAATGATAGGCAATTTTGCAAAATCATAATTTTATTTATAGCCATTTCTTTATATTAGTTAACATATAAACACTGGAGTGTTTTTTTTTCCGAAAGACCACTTAGCGGCTAATTTCATTTTAAACAACGAATCCAAGCGTCCTTTATTTTATATAAGTGATGCATTATATTTCTAATGAAAAAGATAGGTTAACAATTTGTGGTATTTTTATAATGTATTTTTAGTAATTATTATTATTATCATTTTATAAATTAGACATAGGTTACCCGGAATCGGAACCGGTTACAGCGGTTCCAAAATCCTAGGAATTGGTGTAACCGGTTCCGGTTCCGGTTCCAGCAAATAAGGTCGGGTACCCGCCTACACTCACCCCTAATAAATTGTATAAAAATTGTATGAACGTTTGCGAGTAGTCTTTGAAAATGTATCGATCTAAACTACTTGTAAATAAAATATTTTTGGAAAGTATAGGGTTTAAGATGAGCAAAACATGTCTTGAACAGACCATAATTTTTCACATAAATTGATAACTTTTTGTATTTCAAGAGTGTTTTTGTATAAGCGAAATATGTCAGAACATGTATTCCCCCCCCCCCCCCCAAGATATGTAAAAAAGTAAAAAAGGGGCCGTAAACACTCACCCTTTATGCGTGATTTGTGAACTAGAGTCAAGAGTGCGGTTATCTTTGAGAAACACTTCGAGAAAACACGAACTAGCAACGATCTAAATTGGGGCTGTTTTGGACATGATTTAAACCCACAAAACATAATGAAGAATAAAGTCTTGAACTAGTAAGAACCACAAAAAAATACAACAACACAAAGGTGGCACAAGGTGGTGGTGATTGGTCGTCGAAAATAGGGGCAAAAAGAGGTGGCTACGGTGGTTTACGGTGGTGGAGTGGTGGTTCTTGGTGGTGGGTTCCAAACCAAAAAAAGAGAGAGAATGGAGAGGGGATAGGAAGAGAGGAAGTGGCTAATGATTTTGTGTATGAAATGAAGACCCAAAGCCTTCCTTTTATAGTGTATGTGGTCTATCACATGCACCATGCACCCATACCTTTACAGAAAGTCCAACACACAACATACACCATGATTGTACTAGAAGGACAAGTGTGCACTCAACCAAGTAGAGGGAGAGGTGGTAAAAAAATGTGGGTAAGGGTCCAAGAGGGAAGTATTGGTTAATTTTCACTCTTCCAAGCAAGCATGATGGGGCCTAGTGATTTAATCTTCCCAAAAATGCTCTAAAAACTTCCTAGATTTGCGTGCCTAGATCCCAACGCCTAATTATTTTTTCAAGGGTTCCAAAAACCCAAACGGATTAATTTTTCGAGTTGTAGAACTTCGGAAATCGCATTTGAAGTTTCGCGTCTAAATGACCCGAAACGTCCGATTTTTGACTTTTGCAAATATTTTTACTAAAAATATTTTGAATATGGAATTAAATATTAGACCATAGTCTGAGTCCGAAAACACTCTCAGAATTTCCATCTGAAGTGTGCAACTACCTCAACGGATGGAAACAATTTTAGTAGTTTAAAAAAAAATCAGTGTTATATTGGATTGTTTTCTTATAATGGTGGTATCTTTTTCATACGAACTCCGTTTTGGACGTTCTTTATATTTTGGGAAACATGGGAACATGTATTATGAGACTAGAATGTTTGTTTCGCTCACAACTACTAAATATATATTTTCAGTTTTCAGACGTACTAACTAGGGTTTTAGTTTGAGTTGTTTGATTCGTTTGAGATTTCCCATAATTGGAAGTAAGATACCATATGGTATCTTATAATAGTTGTAATGATACTATATATTTTTCAAAATATGCATTAAAGCTCAATAGGTCAGATGACAAAGAGGTTCGCGGTGAACTGACTCTCTATAATTTTTTGACCTAAATTTTGGGATGACACCCAAGAAGAGCCATAGGGTAATTCAGTCTTTGATCTCCATCATACTTAATGGAACTTTTAGGCAATAAATCATTTTGTCCCGAACCTTTCCTATCCATGTGATTTTTACCTGATAACACCTTGGCATAATATTTCCTCCCCACAAAGTTCTTGTTATTATTACTTGAAGAGAGTGTGATAGAAGCAGGTGTAGGTTTTGCAGCCTCCCTAGAGAACTTAGCCATATTAGCATGCATACGAACATAACCAATTCGAATACTATAGAGAGATTCAAATAAGGTTTTCTGGTTCAAGACCTTAATCCATATAATAAAGGCAAACATTTGTCCCAATCTGTCCTTTTTTCGCAATGAAAACATCAACAACAACACCCACATGCCCAGAAATATTCAATAGTTCACACAAAATAAGATGAGAAGGAAAATTAAAAATGTAAACAGTGATCGCAATTTTCTCCAATTGAGTTTCTTTTCAATCTTTCTTCTTTTGTTTCCCTAATCTTTAGAACACAAAAGTGCGCTTCTTGCCTTGAACCGTTATCAATTTTTAGTCTTTCATAGAAAAACGGAAAAGAAAGAACTAAAATAGCCCTCGCTTTTGTTTGAACCCGCTGGAAGAACCACCACAGCCGTAATCACCAAAATCGTCGGAGCGTTATGTGGTATTTCAAACAAACAGAAAAACAATATTTAGTTCTTTAAGTTCTTTTTTATCCACAAATTTCCATTAAACTTGTTTCAACTTTTGACATTACATTCTTATAACCGGTTGGTGTAGGTTTAAGTTGGTCATAAGGATGTAATGTGGACAGTCCGAACAAGTTCAATGACAATATATGAACAAAACCAAATGAGAAAAAAACCTAGACTATATTACCCTTATAAGTCAATAACCCATTTCTATAATAGTTTATTCACATCAATAGAGAAACGGATTGGTGTTTTGGGACCAATCTTGCTGTTTGAAGAGCAACCGGTCTGAATCAGACCGAACCTGATTTGGAAGCGGAACCGGTTTAGACCAAAATGTGAACCGATTACGGGACATGTTAGACTACATCGGTTTCAATGTCGTTCCCGAGTTTCGGTTAAATACCCGATTGGAATCAGTACATGTTCTTATGCAGTTGGTATAACTACTTAATGTTTTAAGCGTAATTAATTAGAATAATACTAAATCAATCAACAAAAATTAACCCGTATACTCAATACTGAATTAAGGTGTTTATATAGTCTAAAATAAATTTCAAACAGTAAGCTTAAAGTTGAAATAACAATAATTTAGTTTTGATATGTTATGTTTCGGGACCTGTAACTCAATCAACATGTAACCAAATAAAATATTTATATAGTCTAAAATGAAGTACGCACAACAAACTACTTGGTGACAAAAATCATGACATTTTGACTTCACAAGAAGGATTTATCACAGGTAAAGAAGACGAAAGATTGAGTAGAACCAAAATTAAATTGAAACATCTCCCATACAAATTAGTAGAAATATCATTTAATGGTAAAATTGAAGACGACCGAAGCTGTCAATTAGTAAAGATATAATATGAATAGTACAAACAAGATCAAGAGTAATTTATGGACAATAAAAAAACTAAAAAGAATACTACTTTTATAAATCATTATCCCGATTATAACTCAAAGACTATTATCAGTATCCACAATCATTCAAACCGTTTTATTAAAAACTCATTGCTCATTGGCCCACGGTATGAATATCTAAATACATAAAAACGTAAACAAAATTTTGTAGTTTTGTTGTCATTATGTTGAACGGTCAAATCATATGATAAATTATTTCATAAACCTAACTTTCAAATACCGACCGATCTACTTTGGTTTTTTTATGACAAAAGAGTTTAACCAAATTAGTCATATCAAAATTTTAAATATCAATAAGAATCAATCATAAGTTACACAATTAAATCTATTTTTATTAAAATTAAACCATATATTAATATCTTACAATGTGTTATCTATTCAGTGACTGCCACTTGTTTGTGAACAAAAAGTATCAATAAGTGAAGATAACAACTAACCACAAAAAAGCCCTTATCCCTACAGTTGTTAGTTATTACTTTAAAGGTCGGTACATCCAACCAAAACTTTATATGGTAAGGTTTCTCCTTATATAACTTATTTATAATAGAAGTTTCATTAACCTTCTTCCACCTCATATTACTTTTTCCATTTGACCACCATATATATATATATATATATATATATATATATATATATATATATATATATATATATATATATATATATATATATATAAAAGTTCAATAGAGAACCATAATTATTGGTTTTTAAGAAACCAAATCTTTTTTTCAATTTATAGAACTTATTCTTTATCGAAAAAAAATCTAAAAATATCTAAATTCATATATTAACATTGTGAATGTGAAAAATATTTTTCGGATTCACCGTGTGAATCCGGATTCACATTGTGAATTTTCAAAAATTTACATTGTGAATTTGACCTAAAAAAAATCGAATTTGATATCATTGGAAAAAGGATAAAAAGTTATAAATTTCTGTATTTTTAGTTTTTTTTTTGATAAAAAATTAGTTCTAAAAGTTGAAAAAAAGATTGGTTCCTTGGTTTATTGGTTAATTATGTTCTATCGAAAATAGATAATTATGACAACACATGTTGGAACCAATGTAAGCTTGAGAACATATCATTTTAGAGTAAACTACATAAATAACTTCTACAATATATTATTTATGGATAAAGAAACTCAAATGTGAAAAAAAATGTTTTTTTAGTGACGTGCATATTTATGTTATATAATCTAAATTGTATATCTATATCCAAAGAGGTTTATATATATATATATATATATATATATATATATATATATATATATATATATATATATATATATATATATATATATATATATAGGTTTAGGTTCTATGGAAAACAAAAAACCTTAAAAATCATAAAAATGCATAAAAAAATACTTAGAGATCACAAAAGTTTTTTTTAAATTTTTTTTCTAAAAAATCGCAGCTTTTTATTAAAATTTGCTGAAAAAAAATTAAAAAATCAATTTTTTTTTCTTTTTTTTTGTAAAAAAAATGTTTATTTTTCAAATTTTTTTTCAGCGAATTTCTTTAAAAACCTGCTATTTTTTCATAAAAATTATCAAATAAAAGTTTTGTGATCTCTAGGTATTTTTTTTATGCATTTTTATGATTTTTGGGGTTTTTTTAGAGTTTTTTTTTTCCAAAGAACCTTTCCCTATATATATATATATATATATATATATATATATATATATATATATATATATATATATATATATATAAACCTCTTTGAATATAGATATACATAAAATATGCACTACATGCACATCACTAGAAAAACGTTTTTTTTTGTTTTTTTTTAATGAATTATCATTTACAACAATGATTTAACCCGTTAAGATGTTTTGTGTTTGTACATTAACGTGCATAAGTGCATAAGTGAACCTATATATAAAAAATGTTTTTTGGAGTGATATTTCATATGTTTAAAATGAAATTAAGGATTTTGTTGATGTTAATGTCGTGTGTATATCATATTTTTTTTAAATGTATTTAGATATATTTTTTAAAATATGCCTTAATTAGCTAAAACATTGTTATATAAGATGATTCATTGTAATTATTTCTTTTCAAATAATGTGGATATGGTGCTTCTTACGTTATATACATGACAATAAAAAGTTATAGGTTTAGGCATATTAAAGTACATATGCAAAACGGCTTAATAGGTTAAGACACTACTATAAAAGGTAACTGATTGAAACACAACTAAAGAAAAGCGAGTGAAATAAGCTCTAAGACATGATGAATTCAGATATTTTTAATTATTTGTTTTATAAAAACAAGACGTAAATGAACGATTAAAAAAAATAATGCTAATGATCTCAAAATATTTAGTAATCTTCAATAAAACTTTAATATATATATATATATATATATATATATATATATATATAATGTGAAAACAGCGAGAACCTACCAAGATGCGCCACTTAATATTACTTATTTCGAATAATTTATAGTTCAATATACGATGTATTTAAGAAGTTATGGGGTTTTTGGTAATGTTTTTTTCTTGAACAGTTGTAACTATGGATATTCCTTCATTTATTCGTATTCTCTTTAACTATCTTTACATACTCTATCCATTCTACAAAACCCTAATAATTTTTTTCTATAAACGAATCTTCTCTGTAAACCCTCAACATCGCTAATTCGCCATAGTCGCAGCCATTACAACTATAGAGCCTTCAACAACACTATAACCACCACCAGTGATGCCATGTGCCTCCTTCCCCTTCTTGAATTTTCCTTTCCCTCTCCTAATGTCTTAAGTGTGTGATGGGCTTGGATGAAGATAAGTTTCAAGATGGATTCGTTGACTCCGATATTATGATTGAGTTCATTTTCTCGGAAATCCATAACACCACCCCTCCCTCCATTGTCAATTCCATTAAATATACCATAGTAGGTAATAATGATGCCTATTGTCATCTGTTTCTTTTTTTTTCTCTTTTTTCTGTTTCATCTTTTGGAAATCATACTTATGATTCATCATCTGGAAAGGGAAGCCCACAAATCGACAATTCAACATTTATGGCATGTGCTATTTTTTTTTTAAACCGAAACCTGAAAAATAAGATGATATCTCATTCAATCTTTGCTTGCAATACAAAACTTCCCAAAATCAATCTAAAATGGTATTATTCAACTGTTTCAGTCAATTCTTCTTTAAAACCTCAATCCCCTCGAATTACGCAATTATAAAGATCAGTTAAGCCCCAACTGAAGTCATCAAGATTTTCGAAACCTTAAAAGATCCCAATTCAACCCTGATTGTCCTCAATCAACTCTTGAGGATGAAATATTATAAATCTAATGAAGCTCTGTGCGCACATCTGTGGTCAATAATCTTAAAGAAGCCAAGAACATTCACAAAATTCAAGAAGAAATGGAGATAATGGATGTTAAAAAAAAGTGTATTCATTCTGACCTTTTTACTCGATCAACAAGTCATCCTACTTTCCAAATTTACACTTTTGGCACATAATTTAAATTTTATTATAAATTTGGCATAAAAATTACACTTTTGACCCACATTTCAAATTTTTTTAAGAATTCATCCTAAATTAGTATTTTATATCCTTTATTCAAATATTTGTTTAGAATAAGTTTTTTTGTTGTATAAATTCATATTTATAAAAAAAAGATATTTTCATATAAAAACATTTTTTCTATATCAAAACATTTTTGTATGCAAAATACATATCTAAAAACCTTTTTTTTTAAAAAACATTTGTGTATGAAAAATACCTATTGATGAAAACATTTTATTTTATTTTAAATAGCTATTTATAAAAAATAGTTATGAACATATATACCTATTTATAAAATGTTTATATGTACTTAATAAATACATATTTTATAAAAAAAAAGTTGAAGGTATATATGTTTATAATAAAGTATTTTATATAAGTGTATTTCATGTATTTTCATATACGTTCATACTATATTTTTATAAATAGGCATTTAAAATAAAAAATATATTTTTATAAATAGGTATTTCGCATGCAAAAATATTTTTATATAGAAAAATATTTTATATGGGAAGGGCCGTACGCTGGGGGTACATAGTGTACGCACGGCGTACATGGGTGAGGCGCGAAGCGGGGGAATCCCCTGCGTACACTGGGCGTAGGATGGCCATATGCAAACCCTAAATTTTAGGGTTTGCACCTTATTTAAACACCTTAAGTCTCTCCAAACCCTCATTCTCTCAGCCTCCATTGTCCTCAAATTGTTAGACCCGAACCTTAAGCGTCTTTCTTGCATTTTTAGCTTACCTTAAGCATTTTTGGTGTTATTTGGTGATTTTGAAGAAGCAGGAGTTTGAAGAAGGAGTAAGGACGTGAAGAGGGCTTGTAGATCCAGAAGTTAGGCATCATTTCTAACCCATTTGAGGTATAAAGCTTTAACCTTTACCATTGCATGCTTAGATCTAGTTTTGGTGTGTTTTATGTTATATTTTGGTCCCATAGTTGAGGTTCCTTGAGTTTTAGAAGTTTCAGTCCTTATGAGCTGTCCTTTTAGGCTCTTAGAGGTGTTTGGAGCCAAAAAAATCGGACCTTGATGGTTTAGCCTCAACCATGCAAGTGCAAGATAGCAACTAACTGAGCTTATGGACTTAATTTGTGTGTTAATCCCCATCCATGCATGCAAAAGCATAAAGTTTATAACTTTATGGTTTAGGATGTTTTTAGGGGCCTGGATCTATGTTTTTGACGTTAGGACTTAATGGATTAAGTCACAAGAAAGTTCTTAGGATGCCTTGCCAGTACGCTGGGCGTACTCCTTGGTACGATGCGCGTACTGGGTCAGCCTTGATGGGATTTGAGCATTCTAACACTCCTATGGTGTACATGCAACCCTAGAAACCATGGATCTATGTTTTCTCTAATTTACATCCAAATTTGATTTTCCAAGGTTCTCATCCGAACTAGCATGTCATGGGGTACTTACAACATAAAAAAACTAGTAGAATGACATACCTTTTTCTTGTGGTTGATTGCTTGGAGTTTGAGAGCCTAGCACCAATAATGTGGATGCCTTAAGTGCAATCACAAATCACCACACAACTTGGAAACTTGAGAGAATAGTATGCACTTGTAGAAATCGGCCCACCTTATGTTCTCACACACACTAGTGCCATTTCATGTGCCAAAGACATCTATATATAGTATGGTGGATTAGGGTTACATCCATGTAAACCCTAATACCCACGACCTTTCATTTCCATAGGATCTATGGGTTAAAAACCCCATTGACTATCCATGCAAGCTTAGCCCATCCTAAATGAACTTTGGCCCATTCTATATATGTATAAGATTCCATATTTAATTAGTTCCTTTTGATCACTAAATCAATTCCAAATTAATTCTTGATCAATACTAGTTAAATAATATGATTTCATATTAATATATTATAAATTATAATATATTAATAAATCATAAGTATACTATTCTCAAAAGATTATCCATACAAATTGTTTTGGTGAAGTGCAACCCAAATGGACCATGTCGGGTCGGGTCAAGTACACACCAAATATAGTTACGGTCTTAGACCCCTTATCCAGCAGTCTCCCACTTGGATAAGTCTGATAACAATAGTTGCAAGTATGACTTCACGAATGGACCAACAATCGTAGCTCTTAAAACTTTGTCGAACTATGAAGTGCCATTTTAGATAAGTGATCATACAATCCTCTGTTCAAGATATCAGCCGGACAAATACATGGAACAATGTCGTACTTATTGTCCAGCAGTTTGTTTCCCGGTTTCCGATTTGTTTGACATAGAACTAAATTGAACACATCAATTAGGTTCTGACCGGGCCCGGTACATAGGTCAAAACAAAATCATCGAGGGGCCCAGATATCGCTTTTAATCCTCCAAGGACTTAAAAGGAACAGATAAACTTCGACTCATATGCTTGTACTAACTACATATTGAATCATACACAAGAGCACATTTTATAACATCAAGTTTCTGATGCGTTTTCGTACAATCAATGTACAACCAACTCACAGTCAACAACTCATATCTCTAGGTTTGAAGACTTATATGATATTACCGTCTCACGATCACTCGAGATAAATTCCATGAAGTGATACAAGTGAGCGTGGGTTTAATCCAATACTCAGAACTTATGAGCACTCATGAATGTTGTAGCAACACTTGCTATGTCTAAACACTTTAGAAATCTACAAGCCCAATTCATGACAATATTGATTCATACCTACTTCCAAAGTATGATTGATTGTGGAGAGTTTGAATAAAGTAATTATTCTGGAAGTCAAAACATGTAAAGTTGAAACAATAGTAAATGATTGACACAAGATAGTAACAGTTTACTCATAAACAAATAACAACTTTTATTTAATCACCAAATGTCAATTACATTTTACAAGTTTCAGAAATAGCTATCTAATTATTTAAACTAATATCGTCCTTCAGCCCGATGCTCCTCGCATGTTGGAAATGCTTAACCCTAGTCAGTCCCTTCGTGAGGGGATCTGTTGGGTTATCCTCTAACGATACCCTCTTTGACACGAGGAGTCCTTCTTCTATCTTGTGTCAAATGAAGTGATATTTTCTGTCAATGTGTTTGGATCTGCCATGATTTCTTGGTTCCTTGGCTAAGGCCACCGCACTATTGCTGTCACAGAAAATCTCCATAGGCTCCTTTATAGCTGGTACAACTCCAAGGTCTCCAATGAACCTCTACAGCCATATCGCCTCCTTTGCCGCTTCACTTGCTGCTATGTACTCTGAGTCGCAAGTTGAATCAGCTATTGTCTCCTGCTTGGAACTTGTCCAAGTAATTGCTCCTGCATTTAGAGTAAAGACCCACCCCGACTGAGAGTGGAAATTATCCCTATCAGTCTAGAAACTGGTGTCACTGTACCTTATCACTCTCAAGTGATCACTCCCACCGAAGTTAAGGACCCAGTCCTTAGTCCTTCGCAGGTACTTGAGAATATTCTTTACCGCAGTCCAGTGGGCTTTGCCAGGATTCCCCTGATATCTGCTGACCATGTCAAAGAAAAGGCCACATCAGGGCGAGTACAAGTCATAACATACATGATCGATCCAACATCGGAAGCATATAGTAATCGACTCATCTCACCTATCTCAGCCTCTGTACTCGGACTCTGAGTCTTACTCAGTCTGGCATTGTGCTGGATCGGTAAGTCACCTTTCTTGGAATTATGCATGTTGAACCTCTTCAATACCTTGTCCAAGTAAGTGCTTTGACTAAGTCCAATTAGTCTTTTACTCATCTCTCTCAATATCCTTATCCCTAGGATATAGGCAGCTTCTCCAAGGTCCTTCATAGAGAAATACTTCTCAAGCCAGGACTTAACCTCCTGCAAGGTTGGGATGTCATTTCCTATGAGTAGTATGTCATCCACATATAGTACCAAAAAGCTAACTATACTCCCACTAGCTCTGACATATACACAGGACTCATCCTCGCTTCTTGAAAAACCAAACTCTTTGACTTTCTCATCAAAACAAAGATTCCAGCTGCGAGATGCTTGTTTCAATCTATAAATGGATTTATCAAGCTTACACACTTTATTAGGGTGCTTTACATTGACAAAACCCTCTGGCTGATTCATGTAAACATCTCCAGCCAACTTTCCATTAAGGAAAGCGGTTTTGACATCCATTTGCCATATTTCTTAATCATGAAATGCAGCAATGGCAAGAATAACTCTAATAGACTTAATCTTCGCTACTGGCGAGAAGGTTTCATCATAGTCAACTCCTAGAGTTTGAGTGAAGCCCTTCGCGACCAGTCACACCTTGTAAGTGTGTACCTTCCCATCCATGTCGGTCTTCTTCTTGAAGATCCATTTGCACCCGACTGTCTTACGACCCGGTACATTGTCTACCAAGTTCCAAACTTGGTTGTCATACATGGATTGGATCTCATTGTCCATAGCCTCTTTCCATTTACCAGACTCGGGGCCTGCCATGGCTTCCCTATAGTTGTTAGGTTCATCCAGATTTACGAGTGTACTATCACTGATAAATGTATCACCTTCTGTAGTAATATGGAAACCATAATAATGCTCAGGAGGATTCCTAACTCTAGTGGAACGTCTCAGAGGTATGGGCTCGTCAGTTGATTCAATAGGAGTTTCCTCCTCAAGTTGTTTGCTAGGGTTTGAGGTTTCTTCACCGCTTGACTCTTAAAGCTCTTCAAGGTCAATTTGCCTCCCACTGTTTCCTTGGATTATGAATTCTCTCTCACGAAATACTCTTATCCTTGCCACAAAGACCACATTCTCACTGGGTCTGTAGAAGTGGTAACCAATGGATTTCTGTAGGTAGCCGATGAAAATACACCGCTCACTTCGAGGTTCGAGCTTATCGTGAGTCTCACGCCTTACGAAAGCCTTGCAATCCCAAATCTTGATGTGGTCTAAAGTGGGTACTTTCCCAATCCACATCTTCTGAGGTGTTTTGGCAACCTTCTTGGTAGGGACTAGATTAAGGATATGGGCGGCAGTCTCTAAGGCATACCCCCAAAATAAGATTGGTAACGAAGCTCGACTCATCATGTAACGAATCATGTCCAACGAGGTTCGATTACGCCTCTCAGCCATACCATTCAGCTGTGGTGTCCTGGGAGGTGTCAATTGTGAAACAATTCCACATTCCTTAAGATAGTCAAGGAACTCTATGCTAAGATACTCACCACCTCGATCGGATCGAAGCATCTTAATGTTCCTGCCCAACTGATTCTCCACATCCTGTTTAAACTCTTTGAACTTTTCAAAGGTTTCTAACTTATGCTTGATTAAGTAGATATAACCATATCTACTATAATCATCAGTAAAAGTCACATAGAAGCGGTTAGCATCCCTTGTGGCAGTTTTGAAAGGCGCACATACTGTTGGGTTTTGAGCATTCTAACACTCCTATGGTGTACATGCAACCCTATAAACCTTGGATCTATGTTTTCTCTATTACACATGCAAATATTAACTATTCCAAGGTTTCATCCTAACTAGCATATTATGAAGCACCTATACTACAAAGTTCTAGTTAGATGACATACCTTTGGATGTAGCTTGATGTCTTCAAGCTTTAAGAGCTTAGCCCCAATAGTGTGGAAGCCTCAAATGGAATCACAAATCACCAAAACACCTTGGAAGAACTTGAGAGAATATATATGCACACTAAAATCGGCGCACTCTTATTTTCACACACTTGTGCCAATTTTGTGAGCCAAGGACCCCTTTATATATTATGGAGGATTAGGGTTACATCCATGTAAACCCTAATACCCATGATCTTTCATTTACATAGGATCCATGGGTTAAAAGCTCCATGAACCATCCATGAAAGCTTGGCCCAACCTAAATGAACTTGGCCCATTCCATATATATAAGAGTTCATATTTAATTAGTTCTTTTTGATCACTTAATTAATTCTAAATTAATTCTTGATCAATACTAATTAAATAATATGATTCCATATTAATATATTAGAACTTATAATATATTAATATAAATCATAAATATACTATTCTCAAAAGAGTATCCATATAAATTGTGCCGGTGAAGTGCAACCCAAATGGACCATGCCGGGTCGGGTCAAGTACATACCAAATATAGTTATGGACTTAGACATTAATCCAACAGTCTCCCACTTGGATAAGTCTAAAACTATTATTGAGTATGAGTTCAAAACCTAACTGGAAATCGTAGCTCTTAAAGCCGCTGTCGAACTCTGACCTTGTCAATGACTTGTCCATTAGATAAGGGATCATATATTCCTCCATTCTAGATATCATATGGACTGAGACATGGATTATAATCATTCTCTCTGTCCATTTGTTGTTTCCCGATTTTCGATTTATGATGACTGACTGATTGAACAAATCAAATCAGTCCTGGCTTGGCCAAGCACTCACATGTGTCATCGCTAAATCATCGAGGGGCCCACATATATCACTTTTATCCCGAAGGTAAAAGGAATGGATAAACTTCGACTCATATGGCTTGTTCTACTACTTGTTGAATCATACACAAAGGCACGTTTTATAACATCGAGTTACCAAATGCGTTTTCGTGCAATCAATGTATAACCAACTCATAGTAACAACTCATATCTCTAGGTTTGAAGAATATAAGATACTATCGTCTCATGATCACTCGTGATAAAATCCATGAAGTGATTCAAATGAGCGCGGGTTGAATCCAATACTCAGAACTTATGAGTACTCATGAGTGTTGTAGCACCACTTTGTCCACCAACTTGGACCTCTACAAACCAACCCATGACAGTCTTGATTCATATCTAGTTCCAACATATGACCGACTGTGGATGGTTTGAATAACTTAATCATTCGGGAAGAGCGACTTAGTTATTCTGGAAGTCAAAACATGCAAAGTGAAACACAAGAATAAATGAATCAAATATGGTATCAAACCGTATGAATATAAATAAACACTTTTATTTATCACCATACTGATTACTCATTATTCATTGTTTCGGTTTTATCAACTTTATACTTGAATTAAAAACACTAGTTGTCCCATGCTCCAAGCATGTACACTATGTTTTTCTTAAACAATAGCTTTGCCATACACCAAGTATGCACTCTATGTTTGTCTATGATCCTTACTTTGTGAAATAAACCAATTGAACATAATTTCAATGATTCTAATTTCACACTCCCAAATCCTTATCGAAAAATGTGAGAATTTAAAATTCCTATCATTTATCGAAATCTGTTTAGATTTTAAACTTATATGCACTGACCCTCCTGTAATGAATATGTACAAAGTCACAAAGACTTGTCAACAGTCATTATAAGGTATTCCAATGGAGATCAACTCCATGGAAACTAAGTCTCATATTCAAAGTACATTACTTTGGACATGCTTCTTGCATTAAGTTTTCTAATCTTACACAGATAACTTCCACCTATGGAGACAACTCCATACACTTATTTTGACTATCACTTCTGAATAAGAGATGCCTCTTTTCAGAATATGTCAATATGGTCCTTCGAAAATTAGCACTATACTTCCAACTGTCCCTGAGCAACCAATCTTTGGTAAACCTCAGATTGTCCTCGACATTTGCTTAATCATTTTAGTCATATCCAATTCTAGACCTTTTCCTTCTTAATGCCTCTGGGCATTTGGAAAAATTTAGAAATGACAAATATTATAGCACATGCAATCGATCCTGTACCCAAAGCAAATGGTACACGATTCATGATGTCTCACATAAAGACATGATTCTAGACTAATCTTTTGCTACAATATTTTTATTTGCCATGTTTTCAAAATTTGACTATGAAGAGGGATGTCGTAATCATAATCGAATTTTGAGAACGCAATATATAGAATTTCCTTAAGTTGAACCAATCCAACATGAAATTCATATATATATATATATATATATATATATATATATATATATATATATATATATATATATTCTTGACTAAAGATGATTAAGGTCTCAATCTAAGCCTTTAGAACTGAAATGAAGTATATCCTCTCCCTTAATTATAGCAAAACAACTTTTTCAATCCCTGCAGCCTCACGAATTAAAACTGTTGTTTTCTATAATTAACATTGCTAACTTGCAACACTAACAATAATTATCATGCTCCCACTAACATGATGATTATTAGCATAACACTTATGCTCCCACTAGCTTTGACATGTACTCAGAAATCAGCTGGACTTCTAGAAATCAATACTTTATTGACTTTCTTACCAAAGTTCAGATTTCTGATACGAGATGCTTTGATAAAACTTTATCAAAATCATACACCTTTCCTTAGATAGCATGCATGTGTGTCTAAACAATTTCAGAACTATGAAAAGGGATGCCGTAATCATAGTCTTAATTGTTTAGACCTTTTGCCATATGCTTCAAATCTACTTGGTGGAAGTGTTTCCTCACCATCATTTTCATGAATCGGAGAGAAACCTTATGACCCTTAGATTTTATGGTGTATTTGTTCTTATCCATGTGAATCTGTCAAAACCATAATCACAAGACAAGGTTAGTGACAAATCCAAACTCATATGGACTAAACTAAATCTTAATTTCTTGCCACCTGGCAGTACAAGAGCCTGCCATTGCTTCCAAGTTGTTATGCAACCAATTGAGAACTCTAAGAACTCATATGCAAAACCAACTTTAACTGGAATGGGCACAAAAATAGAAGTATGTCAACACGATAGGTTATAAACCTCAAGTCGTGTGCTAGTGAAGAACCTCAGGTTTTACTCTTGATTAGTTCTTGAAACTTTCAAGACCTTTAAGACTCCCACTGTCCTCTTGACATATAAGACTCTCTTGTCAAATATTCAAGGGATAGTGCGGATTCTTTATCAAGACAAACACTTCACACAATTGGCCTTAGTTGGTCTTTATTTAATCCAAAACATCACAAGTTACCAACTTCAAATGTACAAGAGTAGGACACTTTTACTCTTACATTTGACAAGTGTTTTAAACCTTTCTTTAAGATATGTCACTCAAGTTACAATCTTGGAGTATGACTCTAAGAATTGTTTTGGAACGAAGTATGACTCGTCTTCCTGATCTAACCATTTCAACAATTTATGACTCCTCTTCTTAGTCATAAGAATGCACTAAAATGACCTTTAGAGGACTAATTGTGATATGATTTCTAAATCATTAAGATGATTACAAGCATGATACTAAAGTACTCTCCCATGTTTTCATATTTGATAAACTTTTTTCTTTCTGCCTAATTTGATTCTTCCCATTCGTTCTGCCATACATTGAGACTTTTCCAATGTTTCAGAATTATACTTAAACTTGTAAGTATAACCATATTTACTAAACTTTAGTAAATCAAATAGTCTTAACGAGCTTTGTGGTGGACATGACCAGTGCACAAGAATGTGTACTCGATCCCTTTAGTCCTTCACTTGACTCACACATCCATGTGAACAAGTAATTAGTCTTGATTTTCCAATGCTTGAAAGTTGTCATTCATCATACTATTCAACTTGCATGATTCCAAGTTTCGGTCCAATTGAAACTTGGGCGATGAGGAACTTTCCTGATTTGGTAAATTTAGACACTACAACAAATGAAAGAATCAAATCCATTTTCCAATATTGTTGTCAGTGGAATCATATAAGCAACAATTTTCCACAAATGCCATTGTAAGGATACTTCAAATAAATAAAATTAAACAATTTTCTTTTATTTTAAAACTTTGCGGAAGAACTTATCCTTACAATCCACATGGAAAATTGTTGTTATATATTCCTTAGCAATATATCATAACTTCTTAAGCAACTGCTCAAAATTCTGATGCGATCGAAATCCACCTTCGCAATCAGAATCAACATATACTTCCTTTAGGATTTCTCTCTATTCTTTGATTCTTAAAACATCAACATGTGACCCAGTCACATCATGTAATGAGGATCTTAGAATAGAAATTAACAGAGTTAGATAATGGGCTCTACCTGATGTAGAGTCAAACTTATTGACTTTAACATCCTTAGGTAAATTTGGCAGCTTTGCAATCAACGCCCCTTCCTTAGGCAAAATAAACATATGGACCCTTTGGTAATGGGACTATCTCAGACTTAGCCTTTCTCTTTACCATTTGGTCAACCGGGTTGACTATGGCCAATCCCTTTCCATTGGGAAGAGAATGCTTTTTCTGGATTTCCAGTGTCACCATTGTCACTGTCCATAAAGTTTTTGGGAAGTTGATCTTCTAATCAAATTTGCTTTACTATCGTTCCAAATCATTGCTGATTCAGCAGCACCAAGCAAATAGATATGATAATTAAGGTTCATGTCATAGTCTGTTTCATAGTAGTCCCAATGGAACTCACTATGTGACTTAGAAAGTGATTGAACATCCAACTTTCTCGAGACTTTGACACCCAATTCTCCCGGCTTGTCAATATGTGACTTCATCTCTAAGATGTGATCACACATAGACCTTGCTTGCCATTAGGGCTTGAGTGACCTTGAACTTGTGGGTTAGGGAGAATAATTAGAGGAGGTGGAGGAAGAGAAGTATGACTTCCATGAGCCAAACTCGGGAAGTCATATTCATTAGGAAAGCTTGGTTTGGGAAGATCATTGTTGTCTAAACCAGACATCAACAATGGGAGAAATTCACGTATAGTTGATTTAAGTCCTTAATATAACACCCAATATGATATATTAAGGCTAGGACCCAACAAACTATTTTATAACTTGGAAGAGGGATGCCGTAATCCAAGCTATAAAATATTTGAAGGTAGGTGAATGACGATTCACCAATTTCCACCAACATAAACGAAATGTATTATTACGTTTTAATTGGTTTTGAAACTCCTAGATTCTTTTGAGATTCATTGAACTTTTCAATGGCATGTTTCAATCTCGAGTGTGCCCTTCAGGTTTTGTGACTGGGATGCCGAGGATCACAAAACAAGGTGTGAAGTAACCATGCAAATATACTTGGTACCCTTAATATTTACCCCTCAATCGATGTGCCGGTTAACCACACACGCTCCAACGATACTATGATAAACATTAAGTTACCCTTTGCCTACCTTGTTAAGTCCAGGTTAGTGTGCCGGTTAACCACACACGCTCCACTAACAGCTTAAACAAAGTGCAAAGTGTAATTTCATGGATTAGCACCTTATTCACATTTTCCTAAGTAACTAAGATTGGGAATTTATAAGTGTTTAGTTACTTAGTATTTATCATTATACTTATAATGAAGGGAGAATTATAGTCCTTGCCCTACCTGTTCGGCTAACGACCCTCCACCGGTGAAGGAAGCGGTGAGTGAGAGTGGACACCCATTAAACTGCCATTTTATAGGCAGTAACCTTATACCCCCCTTATAGACCGGCTTCGTGAATGAGGCCTACTAATGGTAATACGACTTGCTCTTATACATATAATATATTAAACTTTTAATATTATAATAGTATAAGGGTGTATTTTAGACATTTAAAATACTTGCCGGTTTAATCTATTAATTAAACTAGACTTTTAATTTAATTAAACTCAAACCATATATTTATGGATTAATAATACTCTTTTAACTAAACGCTTTAATTAACTATTAATAAAGTCCATAAGAGTTAATTTGAACTATTCAACAAAACATCATAATTCCAATTATTAAACTCAAAATTAAAACCATTTAATTAATTGTTTAAGTTATGAACCCAAGAGTTTTAGAATTCAATTCTTTTTTTCATAAAAAACATTTCTCAATTTCCAAAACTTGAGGGCAAGTTTTGTAATTCTTGAAAACCTTTGGATTCCATAACTTATGGAATTAATGGTGTTTTATGATGAAACTTTCCATGTTCCATAACTTAAGAACAAGTTATGAAATTCTTTAAAACATTAACACCAAATTTTGTAACTCCATAAAAACTTTGAATCAAATTTTTTTTAAAAAACCTTTTCATATCCATAGCTTATGGAGGTTTCAAAAAACACTTTAGATTGTACTTTTAAAACTAATAAAATAATCATATCATTTTATCTTTTACTAAATTTGACCTAATTCAACTCATATAGCAAATGATTCAAATTTTACAAATAATTAGTTTTTCACAAAAACAAGTAATTATCTTAAAATTTGACAAACGTCATGTTTTTTTTCCTTTTTTTTTTCAACTTGAAAATAAAACATTTGCATCAATATAACAGAAAACAACCCATGTCTCTGATACCACTGTTGGGTTTTGAGCATTCTAACACTCCTATGGTGTACATGCAACCCTATAAACCTTGGATCTATGTTTTCTCTATTATACATGGAAATATTAACTATTCCAAGGTTTCATCCTAACTAGCATATTATGAAGCACCTATACTACAAAGTTCTAGTTAGATGACATACCTTTTGATGTAGCTTGATGTCTTCAAGCTTTAAGAGCTTAGCCCCAATAGTGTGGAAGCCTCAAATGGAATCACAAATCACCAAAACACCTTGGAAGAACTTGAGAGAATATGTATGCACACTAAAATCGGCCCACTCTTATTTTCATACACTTGTGCCAATTTTGTGAGCCAATGACCCCTTTATATATTATGGAGGATTAGGGTTACATCCATGTAAACCCTAATACCCATGACCTTTCATTTACATAGGATCCATGGGTTAAAAGCTCCATGGACCATCCATGAAAGCTTAGCCCAACCTAAATGAACTTGGCCCATTCCATATATATAAGAGTCCATATTTAATTAGTTCTTTTTGATCACTTAATTAATTCTAAATTAATTCTTGATCAATACTAATTAAATAATATGATTCCATATTATTATATTAGAACTTATAATATATTAATATAAATCATAAATATACTATTCTCAAAAGACTATCCATATAAATTGTGCCGGTGAAGTGCAACCGAAATGGACCATGCCGGGTCGGGTCAAGTACATACCAAATATAGTTATGGACTTAGACATTAATCCAATACATACATCTTTGTGTATGAGATCCAACAAACCCTCACCCCTTGCACAAGTACCAGTGAAGGGTGACTTTGTCATTTTTCAAAGTAAACAAGACTCGCAACTATCATCCGACTTTAAGTCAAATGATTCCAAAACTCCAGACTTCTAGAGTTGGCCTATGCGCTTCCTATTGACATGTCCAAGACGACAATGCCACAAGGATGCCTTATCCAAACTAGTGGAAGAATCAATATGCAATACATTATTTCCTAAGTTATCTACAACATTCACAGCTTCATATACACCATTGCAAGGTAATGCTTTAAAATAAAACACATCATTATAAAAAACATTAATAGCACCACATTCCTTATCAAATGAAAAACTATAACCTTGTTTCTACAAACCATGAAAAGAAATAATATTTCTTGCCATTTCAGACGAGTAACAACATTTATTCAAATCTAATGTTAACCCACTACTTAGCAATAAATAGTAAACTCCAATCTTGGTGACATGTGATGCTTTCCTATTCCCCATGATTAAGTTTATGTTCATGTGCTCCACTTCCTCACTTCTTCTTAGCCCCTACAAATCAGAACAAATATGAATTCCACACCCTGTATCATGGACCCAAGAATTAGTATGTGGTGAGTTATTAGACAATATAGTGTAAATACCTGCAAAGGAGGGCTTGATCTTCTCATCCTTTATATCCTGAAGTACTCGGGGCAGTATCGCTTCCAGTGCCCCTTTTCCTGACAATAGAAGCAGTGTGCTTCTTTTGGGTTGGAAGTGGGAGTAGCAGAACCACCTTTGGTTCCACTTGAAGAGGAGCGTTCAAGAGACATTCCCTTGGTACCCTTCGAAGGGGTCTTCCTCTTTTTGCTTTTTCCTTGCCCGATTGCCAGAACAGGGGCAGTGGTAGGAGTAGAAACAACATTTTTCCCTTTGAGGTTGCTTTCAGCAGTCCTCAAAAGTCCCTGAAGCTTGCTCAAGGTGACCTCCTTCTTATTCATATGATAGGTCATGCGGAACTGATCATAACATGGAGGTAAGGAGTGCAGTATGATGTCAATAGCCAGCTCCTCATCAAAGTTCACATTCAGTTTGAGAAGACGGTCCACAAATGTTTGCATTTTTTGTAGGTGGCCCGTGATGGACTCTCCATCCTTCATCTTAGTTGTTATGATGGAGGCGATTATTTCATAACTCTCTTGACGTGCACTCTGATGGTACCTTTCCATCAGATCATGGTTCATCTCAAAAGGGTAGAAGTCCTCATAGGAGTTTTGGAGTTCAGGTGCCATAGTGGCAAGCATGATACAAGCTATATTGGTAGCATCTTTCTCATGTGCCCTAAAATCAACAACCTCCTGTGGAGTAGCAGATGACTCATCAAGTTCCTTAAGCTCTTTGTCAAGGACATATTCCTTGTCCTCATAGCGTGTGACCATTCTGATGTTCCTAATCCTAACATTGAAATTAGTTCCATCAAAAATGACCCTCCCACAAAGGTTCATGAGAGAGAAGGAGCCAGTAGGGTTTGAGCCTGAAGCATTGTTGGAAGACATCTGAAAAGAAGAAAGACAAAGTTTAGATTAGATAAAGAGTCCTTAAGAAGACACCCAAATGTAATATTAAGGCTAGGACCCAACACAATACTTTATAATTTGGAAGAGGGATGCCGTAATCCAAGCTATAAAATATTTGAAGGTAGGTGAATGACGATTCACCAATTTCCACCATGAAAAACGAAATAAATTATTAAGTTTTAATGAATTGAAATTCCTAGATTCTTTTGAGATTCATTGAACTTTTCAATGGCATGTTTAAATCTCGATTGTGCCCTCTCAAGTTTGTGACTGGGATGTCGAGGATCACAAACAAGGTCTGAATGACCATGCAAATTAACTTGGTACACTTAATTTTATCATCTAATCGATGTGTCGGTTAACCACACGTGCTCCACCAATCTATGATAAACATTAAGTTACCCTTTGCCACACTTACTAGTCCATGTTAGTGTTCGGGTTAACCACACACTCTCCATTAACGACTTGGTAAGGTACAAAGTGTAATTTCATAGGTTAGCACCAAATTTACATTTTCCTAAGTAACTAAGATTGGGAATTTATAAAAGGTTTAGTTACTATATATTTATCATTATACTTTTAATGAGAATTATAGTCCTTGTCCTACCTGTTCGGCTAAACGACCCTCCACCAGTCAAGGAAGCGGTGGGTGAGAGTGGACACCCATTAAGCTGCCATTTTATAGGAAACAACCTTATACCCCCCTTATAGACCGGCTTCGTGGATGAGGCCTACTAGCGGTAAGACTGACTTGATCTTATATATATATATATATATATATATATATATATATATTATTAACTTATAATATTATAAAGTATAAGGGTTGAATTTTAAGCTTTTAAAACTCTAGGGTTTGAAATTAAAGTGTGTGTGAGACTTTACAAATTCCAAAACTTCATGGCAAGTTTTGAAACTATTAAAAAACTTTTCATTTCTATAACTTATGAGTTTTAATGGTTTTAAAGAAAAGGCTTTTGGAATTCCATAACTTGAGGACAAGTTATGGAGTCCATTAATTGGCAGTTAGATCAAGAATTACACTAACAAACAATTTGCAAATAATTCCTATGATCTACTAAAACTCATAAGCCTGAACATTCATATCAACAAATTTCAAGAATCATATAAACATATATAAAACTTGAAACTTTGATAAATATCATTGAAATTGGATTAGCATAATCATTACCACATCAAAAACAGATTTTACAAGTTCAAAACAGTTTAGGGTAATGCTTCTAGTCCAATTCCAACAACAAAACTCGAAAATCTGCACACAGGGCCTCCAACTCGCCGAGTGCATGAAGTTACTCGACGAGTAGAATGAGTTTTCACTTGGACTCGTCGAGTCCCCCCCCCCCCCCATAGACTCGGCGAGTCCATTGAACACTAAGCACAATTTCGACTTTTTAGCAATTTGCATCAAGTATAATGAAAACAAGCCTAGTCTCTGATACCACTGATGGGTTTTGAGCATTCTAACACTCCTATGATGTACATGCAACCCTAGAAACCTTGGATCTATGTTTTCTGTTATATACATGAAAATTTGATTTTCCATGGTTCTCATCCTAACTAGCATGTTATGGGGTAATTGCAACATAAAAAAACTAGTAGAATGACATACCTTTTTCTTGTGGTTGATTTCTTGGAGTTTGAGAGCCTAGCACCAATAATGTGGATGCCTCAAGTGGAATCACAAATCACCACATAACTTGGAGAACTTGAGAGAATAGTATGCACTTGCAGAAATCGGCCCACCTTATGTTCTCACATGCACTAGTGCCATTTCATGTGCTAAAGACCTCTATATATAGTATGGTGGATTAGGGTTACATCCATGTAAACCCTAATACCCATGACCTTTCATTTCCATAGGATCTATGGGTTAAAAACCCCATTGACTATCCATGCAAGGCCTTGGACGAAAGCTTATAGGGTCACCCTACAATTTTCGTCCATTCCTATCCAAGGAGTCCAAGAGCCCATTTTCACAACTATCAAAGATTTGCAAAACAAACCATGTCCTTTTAATTAATTCCTTTTAATCTCAAAATTAATTCCAAATTAATTTTTGATTAAATATTAATCAAACAATATGATTTCTTTTTAATATATTATTTTCATAACACATTAATAAATCATTTATATCAATTTATTATTCCAAATAATAAATTCAACTTGTCTCCAAAAGTCATCCTGTCAAGTTGCAAGAGTGAAGGCAACCCAAAAGGACTTGTGCTTCCATCAATTCAAGTATGTACCAATTATAGTTATAGGCTTAGGCACCTAATCCAACAGTCTCCCACTTGGATAAGTCTAATAACTATAATTGCAAGTACAACTTCAAAAATTGACCAGCACATTGTAGCTTTCAAAAGCCGATGTCGAACTCTGACCTAGTCAGTTACGTGTCCTTAGATAAGGGATCAAATATTCCTCCATTCTACAAGATATCGTATGCACATGAGACATGGATTACATTCAATCTCTCTGTCCAAGATTTGTTTCCCGATTTCTGATTTATGACGACTGATATCAGACTACTAATTAAACACATCAATTTAGTCCAGGCTTGGCCAAGAGATTTAGATTTGTTTCTTGATTTCTGATTTATGAAGACTGATAGTGTGTATTGATGATATCCTGGTCTATTTCAAGATCCAGGATCAGCATGAGGAGCACTTGTGAGAGGTGTTGGATACGCTGAAGAGGGAGAGGCTTTACGTAAAGTTCTCCAAGTGCAAGTTCTGGTTGCGCGAGGTACAGTTTATGGGGCACCTTGTCAACCAGAACGGTATTCTGGTCGATCCGGCCAAAGTGGAGGTTGTGATGAGATCGGATGTTCGGAGGTCTCCATCTGAGATTCGGAGCTTCCTTGGGCTAGCTGATACTATCAGAGATTTATTCAGGATTTCTCTAAGATAGAAGTACCTCTGACCCGATTGACGAAGAAGGCTGTCATTTTCCGTTGGGGGCCTAAGCAACAGGCAGCGTTTGAGACATTGAGGCAGAAGTTATGCAAGGCAATGATTTTAACCCTGACTGATGGCGTCGAGGATTTCGTAGTTTATTGTGACGCATCTATTTCAGGCTTGGGCGCGGACTTGATGCGGAGGGGGCACGTCATCGCTTACGCCTCGAGGTAGTTGAAGCCTCACGAGGCGAATTACCTGACGCACAATTTAGAGTTGGGGGAAGTGGTTTTTGCCGTCAAGATTTGGCGACACTACCTCTATGGGGTCCGTTGTACTATTTACATGGATCACAAGAGTCTGAGGTATTTGATGGATCAACCAAATCTGAACATGAGGTAGCGTCGGTGGCTGGACGTGGTGAAGGATTATGATTGTGAAATCCTTTACCACCCAGGGAAGGCCAATGTAGTGGCCGATGCTCTTAGCCGTAAGGCAGTCGTGGCACCGATCAGGGATATATGTCTGAAGATGACAATGGTGACTCCGATTCTGGAGCGGATTCGGGAGGCTCAGTTGGAGGCTACGAAGGAGGAGCATTGGAAGAGTGAGCGCATCATGGTGTAGATTTCCTACATTGATTATGATAGCCTCGGGTTATTGACACTTCATCGGAGAGTATGGGTGCCATACTCAGGCGGCATGCACCAAATCCTGATCGAGGAGGCGCACAAATCAATATTTTCCATCCATCCCAGGGCGACGAAGATGTATAGAGATCTTCGTCCTGATTACTGGTGGCCCTACATGAAGCGGGATGTAGCTTGGTATGAAGAGATGTGTTTGACCTGCAGGAAGGTCATGAAGGCCGAGCACTAGAGGCCTCATGGAAAGATGCAACTATTGGACATCCCCGTGTGGAAATGGGAGGAGATTACCATGGATTTTCATCACTAAGTTGCCACGGATGGCGCAAGGAGTTGATGCAATATGGGTCATCGTGGATCGAATAACCAAGAGCGCCCATTTCATTTGGATCCAGGAGAGTATTTTTGTTGAGAAGTTGGCAGATATCTATATCAGGGAGGTCGTGGCTCGGAACAGGGTTTCGATTTATGTGCTTTCCGCCAGAGACGTGCATTTCACTTCCAGATTCTGGAAGAAATTTCATGACGAGCTGGGTACTCTTCTGCACTTCAGAACGGCCTTCCACCAGCAGACGGATGGTCAGAGCGGGCGGACCATCCAAACAATGGAAGATATGTTGCAGGCATGCATTTTGGAGTTTGGGGGTAGCTGGGATACATACCTCCTGATGGCCGAGCTTTCATATAACAATAGGCACCACACGAGCATCGACCGACCTCCCTTTGAGATGCTTTATGGGAGGAAATGCAGAACCCCGATATGTTGGGGTGAGGTCGGTCAGCGAGTCATGGGGAGTACCGATGTGGTACTGAAGATGACCGACTTGATTCAATAGGTACGAAGTAGACTCCAGATGGCTCAGAGTCGGCAGAAGAGCTACGCCGACAGACGCAGATCGAACCTAGAGTTCCAGGTCGGGGATATGGTCCACCTAATGGTGTCACCTTGGAAAGGTGTCATTCGCTTCAGGAAGCAGGGCAAGTTGGCATGTATATCGGACCCTTCAGGATTATAGCCCGGGTGGGCAATGTGGTGTACCGAACAGATCTTGCGGAGGAGCTCAGGCAAATCCACAATACTTTTCATGTCTCGCAGTTGCGGGAGTGTTTAGTTGATGATTTTTGCGGTGATTCCTTTGAAGGATATTCATGTGGATGATTGATTGAATTGCATTAAGAGGCCAGTAGCAATTCTCGACATGAAGGCGAAGGACGTGAGGAACAAAATGGTCGACTTAGTGAAGGTACATTGGCAACACCGTAAGGGCTCAGAATGGACGTGGGAGCCAGAGGACGAGATGAGGGAGCCTTACCCGGAGCTATTTCCAACAGCAGCAACATACTTTGAGGACGAAGTCTAATTCAAGTGGGGGAAATTTCTAAAGCTCGAGTTGTCAGGTATCTTATTTTGCAACTTAAAAAAATATAGATAATTTTCATATATGGGAAGGGTTGTACGCTGGGTGTACATAGTGTACGCACGACGTACATGGGTGAGGCGCGAAGAGGGTGAAGCCCCTGCGTACGTTGGGCGTAGGCTGGCTAGATGCAAATCTTAAATTTAAGTGTTTGCACCTTATTTAAACACCTTAAGTCCCTACAAACCTTCATTCTCTCAGCCTCCATTGTCCTCAAAGTGTTAGACCCGAACCTTCAGCCTCTTTCTTTCATATTGAGCTTACCTTGAGCATTTTTGGTGTTATTTGGTGATTTTGAAGAAGAAGGTGTTTGAAGAAGGAGTATGGACATTAAGAAGGCTTGTAGATCCAGAAGTTAGGCATCATTTCTAACCCATTTGAGGTATAAAGCTTTAACCTTGACTATTGCATGCTTAGATCTAGTTTTGGGGTGTTTTATGTTATATTTTGGTCCTATAGTTGAAGTTCCTTGAGTTTTAGAAGTTTCAGTCCTTTTGAGCTGTCCTTTTAGGCTCTTTGTCACAACTCGAAATTTTAGACTGAGCAAAGTTTAAACCCTAGCCTAGTACAAATGAAAAACCACATTTCACTCCTCGATGCATTGTATCCTCTATTGCCCTTATAAACTAATAAATAAGTGTAGTTTGAAATCTAGGTGGATTTTAGGCTAAAATAGGGCATCCTAAGCTAAATTAGAGTGGTATAAATGAGCATAGATTAAAAGACTAAGGGTTTAAAACATAAATCTAACCCTTAAATGAGTTTTCACCCAAAGTAATCATTGCATTAAAGGAGTTTACGCCCAAGGAATTAATTTCCAATGTAGTTCACGGTTGGGGAATAAAACCAAAGAAGTGTTCACGGTTTGAAGTTTTAATTTCACAAAGGTGTTCACGGTTTGGCAAATCCGTAAACCCCTTATTCTTTTGATTCATGACCATAAACCCCCCTTCTAGAAGCACTACAATCCATAAACACCCCTTATATATAAGTGTTCTAGGCATAAACACTTTCATTTATCTCATATTTCAGCCGTAAACCACTCCAAGATTCTCTCGATCTTCATCGGTGAACAGTTCCTTTTTCTCTCAATCTTCAAGTGTTTACGCCCATATTCCTTCAAATCTTCATATTTCCTATAAAGAACATTCATACTCACATTCAAATCTTCAAGCAACATTCAAATCTTCATAATAATTCAAGATCCAACCGTGAACACCAACCCTCCAACCGTAAACCCTTATTTTCATCCGAAAACTCCATTTCCACATTTCTAATTAATCCAAATTAATTTTGTTAGTCTCGTTTTACTTAATTAAATAATTAACCCTTTATTTAAATTAATATTCTTATTAATTTAAATACGACGACGAATATAATTATTTTAGGGTAACGTTATTAGTGCGTACGCTTACCCGGTGGATCATCTCTACAACTCGCTAATACACGTAAAACACAAGGACTTTTGTGTTTATACAAACATTTTGAAACCTTTACAATTGTTTCAAAAAGAGCATTCGATACACTTCTAAAAATATTTTATATATTTTAACCCTTTTGTAATATGTCGAGCATAAAGGTATTTTACTTTCATACGATTAGATTTCAAATTTTTTCAGTACATCACAGAACATTATGAATAAACTATAATAGGTATAGTTTGGGAAACACGACTCTAATACATTGGTACAAGAACAAACTACTAAATAATTATTTAAAAATAATTATTTTATATTACAAGTACATTACTACAAGGTTATGCATACATATTCAAATACCAGAAAAGGCCACTACACTACAGTATACGTAAACTAGTTAATATAGGGTTGTGGGGCACTACTTCGTTGTACCCCTCAGGGTACGAATTATAAATCCTATACAATATAACCAGAGTCTCCTGGAGGGAGAGCATGAGATTTGTGTATAGATCTATACGGGACTGACAATCCCATGCCCCGACTGCTAGCTATAGATGGAACAGAAGTTCTGGGGTAACAAATGTCATTTCATTCGGACGCCTGAAGAACGTCATAGAGGTCACTAGGTCATATCAAGTGTGGTTATATGAAACTCACAACAGTATAAAGTAATCATAGGTTTACGGTATTTCAACTCTTCAATTAGTTTTATTTTAAGTAATAAAACTACTATACATCACTGGTGGTAGCCAGGGTTTTCATACAGATCAATACTATACATTACTGGTGGTATCCAGGGAATTTATACAAAGGTTTTCATATAGTACATTACTATACAAAACTACTGGTGGTATCCAGGGATTTCATTCAAGAGTTTTCATACAAAACATTACAAAACAGCTGGGAGTACCCATACATGCTTACAAAGATATTTATATACAAATACAAATTACAATAAAGAATATACATTTTGGTCGTAAGGTCTAAGACAACTTTTCACTCCTAAAGAAAATAGTGGATTTTCTTGAGGAACATACAAATACTTTCACAGATTCAGACAGTTTACTATCTATCCGATCTTGGTTACACATGACCTGTATACACTAAGTAATTATAAGTGGAAGCAGATATGGGTCAGGTCACTATATAAAAGTACAATACGCTATTTTCTAGTATAAAACATACTTTTCTGAAAGAATGTATAACAAGGTACACGCATACAAAAAGGATTTCATTACAAGCACAACCGTATTAAATTACTTTTCCAAGTACGAGTTAACAGAACTTACATTTTGTTACATCAGAAAATATAGGATTTTCTGTAAGAAAATACCTACATTTCAAAAAGAACCATAACTGTTAAATCTATAAGTACCTAGTGAATGCGTTAGGGTTGTATACAATGAAGATCCGATAGACAGTGGAATGTGTGATTTCCACCTCATTTCCTGTTCCTTGTTTGGTTGTGGGCTTAGGGCAGAACCACACAATCGATTTTCTGCTCGATCCAATTTGTATAAAGCTTGTATTCACTACGTACTCATAGAAGGAACTAACATGGGTCACATTTCTTACATTCATTACATCTAAAATATAGGATTTTCTGGAGGAACACACTAAGGTTTTCAAGGAACAAAGAACATGTTTTCTAAAACAAAATGCTTATGAACTCACCAACTTTAATGTTGACACTTTCAAAACGAATTGTATTCTCAGGGCACTAGTAGGCAGGTACTCGCGCATGTTCTAGAAGACGGAGCATAGTAGCTTCAAGTCTTTATTTTGCTAATTACTTTCAGAGTCAATCACATGTGATTCGAATACAATGTAAACTCCATATTATTAATACAATGGTTTTTTTTTGCTTTGATTACTAACCAGTAGCGGCAAGGAGGAGAAGACTTTACTGTACATGACGTCCTCCGCCCCCGAACATTTCCGCTGTTCCGGTTTAGGGATGTGACAAATTGGTATCAGAGCATTGTTTATAGTGAACTAAGTATATCAACCCATAAAATATATACAACTATAAATACAATGGGGCCGAAGTGCACTGACTAAAAGTATACTTTTAAAATATAAGTATTTTACTAGAAGTATACGAACAAGTATACATACTAAGAACAAGTATCATAAGAAGAATAAAAAAAAGTATTTAGATGTTGGACACTACAGTCAAACCTAGGTAGTTATGTAATCATATCTGGGATAAATATAGCCTGATCAACTATATTTATTTGAGATACGACCGACATGTGTTTGGGAGTGATAGTGGTGTTGCAACGAGTCTAAAACTTACCAACCCCATATACAAAGGATCTCTAGAACAAAACATAAAGTTAAACTACTATAGGAGTATTTTATGGTAATATAAGATAAAAACAAGTCTGAAAACTTACCAAGTCCATATACCAAGAAAATCTAGAAACAATCATACAATTAAAATAGTATAGTAGTTGTAACATCCGAATTTTCGGGTATGTTATTTTGGATTATTTATTTTGAGGATCCTTGATCAACTCGACGAGTTGGTGCTATAACTCGTCGAGTAGAAGCGGGGTAGCCACATGAGTTTAATGAACTACTCGACGAGTCCAAGAGTAGACTCGCCGAGTAGGTGCTGTAAGTGGAAACCCTAAATCCCCGGGCATGTACCCTATTTAAAGGACCTTATGGCCCTTATTTGCGGGTACCTTCGTCTTTGAGAGTACCAGAGCATCTGTGAGTCTTGTGAGAGAGAAATGAGGTCATTGTTCACCATTTCTTGTGTGTTTTAGCAAGAAGGAAGGAGGAAGGACAAGCTAGGCGGGTTGGGGAGCTTGGATCTACTTCCATTTGATCAGAGGAAGCTGTTGGAGGTATCAATCTGTACATATTCTCGTATTTTTGATGATTTAGTTGAATCTAGGGTTTCTTTATGCATTATTTAGCTTGAATCTGGAGTGTGTGAGGTCCCAAGGTGAAATGATTCTTAGATCTGGACCTTAAGAGGTCCAGAGAGCCCCTATCACTCTGCTTTATGCCATTCCTTTGAAGTTATGAGCCTAGGTGCCATTTTAGTAGTTATTTCACCAAAAGAAGCCTTGGGTGCATTGCATGTGAGTCAAGATTTGACCTTTACGTGGTTATTGGTCATGGGGAAGTCAGATCTATAGTTTAGAGAAGCAGATCTGACCTTAGAAGGTCATTTGAGTTTTGTCATGGGAGCAACTCGCCGAGTTCATAAGTGGACTCGACGAGTCGAGTCGGGGTTGCCCCGCGATTCGTTGCAGAGAAACCCGGCGAGTGGAGGAGGGACTCGACGTGCCAAGTGAGGCTTAGAAGGATTCAAAGGACCCGCGTGGACTCGCCGAGTCGCCCGGATGCACTTGACGAGTCTGGTCAAAATATGACCGTTGGCTAGAGTTGACTTCGTTGACTTTTAGGGTTGAGTCAATGTTTGGACTTGTGAGCCATTAGAGGGGTAGAATGGTCTTTTACCCTTCTTAGAGAACTTAGAGAGGGATTAGCCTAGTCTTTGAAAATCGTATTAATTAGAGTAATTATTTTATGTGATTAGTCGAAGGCTAGATCAGTATTTCCGAGTTCGAGGTTTACCGAGCTATCCGAGGTAAGTCTTCTCACTATACTTTACCTTGAGTGGTAAGCAGAGTATGTGACATAGTATCTTGTATGCTATGTATGTGATGTGTTGCACTGCATTATTTCTATGTGATTTATGCTGTGTGTATTCCAGAGTTTACAGATTTAGGACCGGAAGGTCCACAGAGTTAGGACCATAGGGTCCACAGAGTTAGGGCCAGTGGGCCCACGGAGTTATAGCCTCAAGTGGCTAATATGTGTTATATGTGGTATTTTGGGGAACTTACTAAGCATTTATGCTTACAGTGTTTTGTGTTATGTGTTTCTTGTACCAGTGAGGATCGCAGGAAGGCGCCGGCATGATCAGTACACACTTGTGGAGTTTTTATGTATTGTGATCTTGGGATGAATTTTATGGATTTGATATGTGATACATGGAGATTGATAATATTTATGAATGAAATTATATTTTTAAAAGTGAAAAATTGTTTTGGAATTTACGATGTTACAAGTTGGTATCAGAGCCTTGGTTTGAGGGATTCGGATGCACCTTCGGGCGCATTTGAATTCAAACTGAGGATTTGAGAAACTTTTCGAAATAAAACAAAATTTTTCTAAAGGAATAAAAGGTTTTGAATAGAGCAGAGCATAGCAGTGTGTACGATCAGCCAGCGCCCGAACGGTGATTTCCCAAAATACCCTTATATTATGTGTTATGAGATATGATATGATATGTTATGCATGCTAGAGTAGGCTAGGTATTCTTATTAGGACTAGAGTGGCCTGATTCGTGATGCCTTAGCCTAGGGGTTTTGCTGCTGGGAGATGCTTGGGAGTGAGTAGATAGTAGCGAGGAGCTTATGAGAGGTCTGCTAGAGAGTAGCCTATGCATAGTGAGAGTAGAGTACTTGGGATTTGGGATCCTAGGAGGAGGACTTGGGGTGAATACTGATGCGGTGTGGACGGTAGTATTTGGCCCGTACTACTGAAGACAACGGATCAGTGCGCAGTCCAAGTAAGAATCCTTAGGGTACTAAGGAACAAGTAGGGCTGAGTTGCCGAGTGTGAGTATACTCGAGCGAGTCTGTGATATTTCTTATGTTGTATTTCAGAGACATCATGGTTGGGACATGCCACAGACCAGATACCAGCGGTGTGAGTGAGGAGGAGCTTCGTCAGATGATCCACGAGGAGGTGGTGCGGCTATCCGCGCATAGATTCTGGAGATGTTTGGGTATATTAAGACCACATTGATTGAGACCTTAGATGAGAGATACGCAGTGGTTACTGAGGTTGCAACCGCTGCAGCTACCGCAGCTGTTGCTGCTGCTAGACCTCAGGGTGGTGATGCGTTGCTATTCCGGGAATTCAGCAACACGAAGCCACCAGAGTTTAATGGTACCAGGATGTTTCATGAGAGGGCGATGTTCTGCCCTGAGAACGTGTCTTCCGAGCAGGCACGCATGAGTCGGTATTTGAGCATTTTGAGGAGAGACATCCACGAGTTCGTGGCGAACTCGTCGTACCAGACATTTGCCGAGCTTCAGGAGAATGCTCGGAAGAGGGAGATAGAGCTTAAGACTCAGGCTAGGGAGGAGGCGGAGTCTCAGGGGAGGGATCAGCGACGGGCACAGTCCCAGCCGGCAGCTAAGCGGGCCAAGCCCGCCGATTCGAGATCAGGGAACCAGAAGGGCCGCACTTGTGGCAAGTGCGGCAAGGGTCATGAGGGAATTTGTAGAGCAGGGTCTTGCTACAAGTGTGGCAAAGAGGGGCACATGGCCAAGGATTGCCCCAAGGGGTTTGGAGTCTGTTTCCGCTGCAACCAGACCGGACACCGGAAGGTCGAGTGTCCGCAGCTGCGGGGGTCAGCGCAGGGAGCATCGCAGGGATCTGCCCCTGCTACTGTACGAGCTACCGAGAGTCAGCGGGTGAAGGCCGAGGCACCGAAGGCACGAGGGAGAGCCTTCCAGTTGACAGCGGAGGAGGTCCGCGTAGCGCCCGATGTCGTGGCTGGTATGTATTCTTTCATGTATTTATTTTGAGTTTGAGATATTGTGCTTATATTATGATATGCGTAGGTACTTTTCTTGTGAGTGCTGTACCTGCCTTGGTGTTATTTGACTCGGGTGCGAGTCGATCTTTTGTATCATTAGCCTTTAGTCAGCACATCCGTATCCGTCGAGAGGCGTTGAGTCGACCTCCGCGAGTTTCCATAGCTGATGAGAGAGCGGTGTATGCCACTAATGTGATTCGAGGATGTCTACTCGAGATCTTCGGCATTGAGTTTCCGATTGATTTGGTCCCGATTGCGATGGGAGCTGTCTGTGTCATCGTGGGCATGGACTGGTTGAGCAGATTTGGAGCAGTTATCGACTGCGAGCGACAGCTGGTGACCATACGAGACCCTAGTGGGGGCGTTCTTACGGTGTACGGCGAGGGTACCCGTTCTGGGTCAGCGTTTTGTTCGGCCGCTAGAGCGAGGCAGAGCCTACAGCAGGGCTGTAGTGGTTTTGTGGCTTATGTGATGGATACGAGGTTTGTTGCGGAGAGGCCGAGATCGGTCGATGAGGTTCCGATAGTGCGTGAGTTCCCGGATGTTTTCCCCGAGGAGTTGTCGGGTGTGCCTCCCGAGGGGCAAGGAGAGTTCCGTATCGATTTGTTTCCGGGGGCAGCGCCTATCGCCAAGGCGCCCTATCTCCTTGCGCCACCAGTGATGCAGGAGTTATCCGCACAGCTTCAGGAGCTGTTGGGGAAGGGGTTTATTCAGCCTAGTAGCTCGCCATGGGGAGCGCCGATCCTTTTTGTAAAGAAAAAGGATGGTTCACACCGGATGTGTATCGATTACCGGGAGTTGAACAAGTTAACGGTCAAGAACTGTTACCCCTAACCGAGGATCGATGATTTGTTCGATCAGTTGCAGGGAGAGTCTTGGTTCTCCAAGATCGATCTGAGGTCTGTATATCATCAGATGAGAGTGCGTGATGAGGATATCCAGAAGACGGCGTTCAAGACTCGTTATGGGCATTACGAGTTCGTGGTGATGCCTTTCGGGCTCACCAATGCACCGGCGGCCTTCATGGATCTCATGAACAGGGTGTGCAGACCGATGTTGGATCGTTCGGTGATAGTGTTCATTGATGATATACTGGTGTAATCGAGATCCAGGGAGCAGCATGAGGAGCATTTGAGAGATATCCTTGGAGTTCTGAGATCGAAGAGGCTTTACGCCAAATTCTCCAAGTGTGATTTCTGGTTACTAGAGGTCCAGTTCTTGGGACATCTCGTTAACCAGAATGGGATATTGGTCGATCCGGCCAAGATTGAGGCGGTGATGAGTTGGGAGGTGCCGAGATCCCCCACCGAGATAAGGAGTTTTCTGGGGTTGGCCGGCTATTATAGGAGATTTATTAAAGATTTCTCCAAGATTGTTGTTCCTCTCACCAGGTTTACCCGAAAGGGCGTGGCTTTTAGTTGGGGCCCAGAGCAGCAGGCCTCCTTTGAGACACTTCGCCAGAGATTATGCGAAGTCCCAGTGTTAGCCCTTCCGGAGGGGATGGAGGATTTTGTAGTGTATTATGATGCGTCGATATCGGGATTGGGTGCGGTGCTGATGCAGAGAGAGCATGTGATAGCATACGCATCGAGGCAGCTGAAGCCTCATGAGGCGAGGTATCCTACTCACGATCTGGAGTTGGGGGCTATGGTGTTTGCCCTCAAGATCTGGTGTCACTATCCGTATGGGGTTCAGTGTACCATATACACGGATCATAAGAGCTTGAAGTATTTGATGGATCAGCCCAACCTGAATATGCGCCAGAGGAGATGGTTGGATGTGGTAAAGGATTATGAGTGTGAGATCCTGTACCACCCGGGCAAGGCTAACGTTGTAGCCGATGACCTGAGTCGTAGGGCGAAGAGTGCCCCAATACGTGATGTTTGTTTGAGGTTGACCGTGATGACTCCGGTGTTGGACACCATTCAGGAGGCTCAGGTTGAGGCCATGAGGCCGGAGAACCGCAAGAGAGAGCGGGTGATCGGGCAGGTGTCTGAGTTCGTTGCCGATAGCCGAGGGCTTATGACCTTTCAGGGTCGGATTTGGGTGCCATTTGAGGGAGGGGCACGTACCATTCTGATGGAGGAGGCGTACAGATCGAGGTTCTCAATCCATCCCGGGGCTACTAAGATGTATTTGGACCTGAAGAGAGACTTTTGGTGGCCCTGTATGAAGAGGGATGTTGCGTGGTTCGTGGAGAGGTGCTTGACCTGTTGCAGGGTTAAGGCCGAGCACCTGGGTCTGCATGGCAAGTTGCAGCCACTTGTGGTTCCTCAGTGGAAGTGGGAACAGATTTCCATGGATTTTATCACCAAATTGCCGAGGACTGCGAGGGGTGTCGATGCAATTTGGGTGATCGTTGACCGGCTGACAAAGAGCGCTCATTTCCTTGCCATCAGTGAGAGCTCTTCCGTAGAGAGACTGGCAGAATTGTATGTGAGAGAGGTGGTATCGCGGCATGGAGTACCGATCTCGATTGTATTAGATCGAGATGTGCGATTCACTTCTAGGTTCTGGAAGAAATTCCATGAGGAGTTGGGTACGAGGCTGCATTTCAGTACCGCATACCACCCACAGACAGACGGACAGAGTGAGCAGACGATTCAGACGCTCGAGGACATGCTTCGAGCATGTGTATTGGACTTTGGACGAAGTTGGGACACGTATTTACGGTTGGCTGAGTTTTCTTATAACAACAGCCACCATTCGAGTATCGGTATGCCTCCCTTTGAGTTGTTGTATGGGAGGAGGTGTCAGACTCCTATCTGCTGGGGAGAGGTCGGCCAGCGAGTGTTGGGTAGCACTGAGTTAGTGCTTCAGACGACAGAGCAGATACAACAGGTCAGGCAGAGGTTGTTGATAGCTCAGAGCCGACAGAAGAGTTATGCGGATAGGAGACGATCTGAGCTGGAGTTTCAGGTGGGAGATTTCGTACTCCTGAAGGTATCTCCTTGGAAAGGAGTGATCCGAATCAGGAAGAGAGGCAAGCTGGGGCCCCGGTACATTGGTCCGTTCAGGGTGACCGCCAGGGTGGGCAGGGTAGCATATCGTTTGGAGCTACCTGCTGAGTTGGGTCCGATTCAGGATACCTTCCACGTGTCTCAGCTGAGGAAGTGTATAGCCGACGAGTCGGCGGTGGTGTCGTTGGAGGATATTCAGGTGAATGCGAGCCTGAATTATGTTGAGAGGCCAATTACGATTATGGATCGAAAGATCAAGGTCCTGAGAAACAAGGAGGTGCCCCTGGTTTAGGTCCAGTGGCAACATCGGAGAGGGTCCGAGCTGACTTGGGAGCCGGAGTCGGAGATGCGGGAGCAGCATCTAAAGTTGTTTGCAGAGCGAAACTTTGAGGGCGAAGTCTGATTCTAGTGGGGGAGAATTGTAACGTCCGGATTTTCGGGTATGTTATTTTGGATTATTTATTTTGAGGATCATTGATTCACTCGACGAGTTGGTGCTATAACTCGTCGAGTAGAAGCGGGGTAGCCACGTGAGTTTAATGAACTACTCGACGAGTCCAAGAGTAGACTCGCCGAGTAGGCGCTGTAAGTGGAAACCCTAAATCCCCGGGCCTGCACCCTATTTAAAGGACCTTATGTCCCTTATTTGCGGCTACCTTCGTCTTTGAGAGTACCAGAGCATCTGTGAGTCTTGTGAGTGAGAAAGGAGGCTATTGTTCACCATTTCTTGTGTGTTTTTGCAAGAAGGAAGGAGGAAGGACAAGCTAGGCGGGTTGGGGAGCTTGGATCTACTTCCATTTGATCAGAGGAAGCTGTTGGAAGTATCAATTTGTGCTTATTCTCGTATTTTTGATGATTTAGTTGAATCTAGGGTTTCTTTATGCATTATTTAGCTTGAATCTGGAGTGTGTGAGGTGCCAAGGTGAAATGATTCTTAGATCTGGACCTTAAGAGGTCCAGAGAGCCCCTATCACTCTGCTTTATGCCATTCCTTTGAAGTTATGAGCCTAGGTGGCCATTTTAGTAGTTATTTCACCAAAAGAAGCCTGGTGTAACACCCGGATTTCTAGGTATATTATTTTAATTATTTATTTTTGAGAATCTTTGATCTACTCGACGAGTTGGTGCCATAACTCGTCGAGTAGGAGCGGGGTGGCCACGTATGTTTAATGAACTACTCGACGAGTCCAAGAGTAGACTCGCCGAGTAGGCGCTGTGAGTGGAAACCCTAAATCCCCGGGCCTGTGCCCTATTTAAGGGACCTTATGGCCCTCATTTGCGGCCACCTTCACCCTTGAGAGCACCAGAGCACCTGAGAGCGTTGTGTGAGAGAGAAGAAGCCGTTTTCATCATTCTAAGTGTGATTTTACAAGAAAGAAGGAAGGAGGGCAAGCAAGGAAGATTGAGGAGCTCAGATCTACCACCATTTGATCAGAAGAGGCTGCTAGAGGTATTAATCTGTGCGCAATCTCGTTCTACTTGAATCTAGGGTTTTCTTATGCCTTCTTTAGCTTGGATTCGAAGTATATGAGGTCCCAAGGTGGAGTTCTTCGTAGATCTGGACCTTAAGAGGTCCAGAGAGTCCTATCTATCTTGCTTTATGCTATTCCATTTGAGATATGAACCTAGGTTGCCATTCTTGGGGCTATTTCACCAAAAGAAGCTTTATGGACGTTGCACGAGTGTAAAGGTTGGACCTTTACATGATTTATGGGTATGATAAGGTGAGATCTATAGGTTAGAGAAACAGATCTGACCTCAGAAGGTCATTTGAGTGTTGCCATGGAAGGAACTCGCCGAGTCCATTAGTGCACTCGACGAGTTGAGTCGGGGTTGCCCCGCGATTCATGACCAGTTGTAACCGTCGAGTGAAATGTTAACTCGACGAGTCGAGTAAAGATCTATGAGGATTCGGAAGACGCCTGGACTCACCGAGTCACACAAGTGCACTCGACGAGTCTGGTCAAAGTTTGACCGTTGACTTGAGTTGACTTCAGTTGACCTTAGGGTTTTGGTCAAGCTGGTTCTAGAGAGAGATCTGGGAGGGGTAGAATGGTCTTTTACCCACTCCTTAGAAATGAGGACAAGAGAAAGTATTGATTAGAGATGTTATTATGTTAATAGGAGGAGGCTAGGTTGGGTTATCGTGCACGGGAGGTTATCCGACATCGTACCAGGTGAGTCTTCTCACTATACTGTACCTAGAGTGGTACCTATGTGTGACCGGAAGGTCTTATGTACTATGTGATGTATGTGTTGTATGCTGTTATATGATATGGATGTGTTATGTATGTTATGAATGCTCAGGACCGGAAGGTCATTATGATATGGACCGGAAGGTTAAGATGATATGGACCGGAAGGTCAAGATGATATGGACCGGAAGGTCATTACGGGTAGGACCGGAAGGTCTACCAGGGTTGTGGGACGGAAGTCCTCTGAGACACAGTGACCGGAAGGTCATATAGCCTTGAGTGGCATATGTGCGTATGTGGTATTTTGGGGAACTCACTAAGGATTTATGCTTACAGTGTTTGTGTGATATGTTTCTGGTACCAGTGAGGATCGCGGGAAGGCGCCGGCATGATCTGTACACACTGATGGGATTTATGTATTAGAGATCTTCGGATTTGTTTTATTATGATGACATGTGGTACAATGGATTTTTATGATATCTTATGAATGAAATTATGTTTTAAAAATGAAAAATTGTTTTGGAAATTTACGTTGTTACACCTTGGGTGCGTTGCATGTGAGTCAAGATTCGACCTTTTCGTGGTTATTGGTCGTGGGGAAGTCAGATCTATAGTTTAGAGAAGCAGATCTGACCTCAGAAGGTCATTTGAGTGTTGTCATGGGAGCAACTCGCCGAGTTCATAAGTGGACTCGACGAGTCGAGTCGGGGTTGCCCCGCGATTCGTTGCGGAGAAACCCGGCAAGTGGAGGAGGGACTCGACGTGCCAAGTGAGGCTTAGAAGGATTCAGAGGACCTGCGTGGACTCGCCGAGTCGCCCGGATGCACTCGACGAGTCTGGTCAAAGTTTGACCGTTGGCTAGAGTTGACTTAGTTGACTTTTAGGGTTGAGTCAATGTTTGGACTTGTGAGCCATGGGAGGGGTAGAATGCTCTTTTACCATTCTTAGAGAACTTAGAGAGGGATTAGCCTGGTCTTTGAAAATCGTATTAATTAGAGTGATTATTTTATGTGATTAGGCGAAGGCTAGATCAGTATTTCCGAGTTCGAGGTTTACCGAGCTATCCGAGGTGAGTCTTCTCACTATACTTTACCTTGAGTGGTAAGTAGAGTATGTGATAGAGTATCTTGTAGGCTATGTATGTGATGTGTTGCACTACATTATTTCTATGTGATTTATGTTGTGTGTATTCCAGAGTTTACAGAGTTAGGACCGGAAGGTCCACAGAGTTAGGACCAGAGGGTCCATAGAGTTAGGGCCAGTGGGCCCACAGAGTTATAGCCTCGAGTGGCTAATATGTGTTATATGTGGTATTTTGGGGAACTCACTAAGCATTTATGCTTACAGTGTTTTGTGTTATGTGTTTCAGGTACCAGTGAGGATCGCGGGAAGGCGCTGGCATGATCAGTAAACACTTGTGGAGTTTTTATGTATTGTGATCTTGGGATGAATTTTATGGATTTGATATGTGATACATGGAGATTGATAATATTTATGAATGAAATTATATTTTTATAAGTGAAAAATTGTTTTGGAATTTACGATGTTACAGTAGTATTTTAGGGACTATAACTAACTTATGTCAAAACTAAAAGACCCTTACTGGCAGGTCTATAATTGCGAACTGTATGCTTGCAGGGTTATATATAATCGGGATCTTATAGACTTAGAATTTGTGATATTCGCTCTACTACCCGTTCCTTGTTTGGTTGTGGTTTTAGAGTAGGATCATTTATTCGAAGGTTGATTTGATCTTGGTTATATACAACTTGCATACACTGCGTGATTATAGGAGGACTCGGTAAGGGTCACCCATAAGAAAAAAAATTGTTATATTTAATCTCATAGATTCTTTAGACACTCCCATTCTCGCAAAAACAATCTAGATAGATATAGTCACTCCACTACAACAACCGACAGAGGAGTCAAGGAAGAATAAGAAGAGTTTCGTGAAGAGGATTCGGAGAAGGGATCAGCTGCAGAAAAAGGCACCTAGGTAATCACTACTGAACCTTACCATAGCGAGATCAGACATAAGAAACTCGTTCGGACATTTAGGGTCCGACCATCCATTGTGAAATCGATGGAGATCAGTAACAAAGCCTGAAGCAGGTTATAACAAAGATTCAACACACCCATGGAGAACACGAACACCATAGGAATGCTCAGAGGCAACCAATCCCTACCAAACGAAACTAGGACAATCATAGTAAGGACATAGAATAAGGGAAACCACTCACAAGATACGCGAAGGGACCAAGCACTATATACGTCACACTAACACTTAATAAATTAATATAACCTAGTGAGTTAGTGATTACACTTCTCACACTATGTGTTATGTTTATCTCGCCCTTCGTAACAACTAGTAACAGTTATACAATCAACTGGAAATTCATTCGATGGTAGCCACTAGTAATTCATAAGTCTATTTTATATAGACCTCTGTTATGAATTGTTTTCAGAACACTATAAAAGTTGGAACATGATACAGTCGAAACTAAGATAGCTTAGTTTAAATAACACTCCACTAGTAGCCCCTACTAAAGACTTATTACCATTTCATCTTGTAAACCTTATGTTTGAAAGATGCCTCTTCATAGACCAATAGGGTGCGATCATACCAGCACTAATGTACCGGATCCCATCAAAACTCCACAGTTAAGCGTGCTTGGGAAAACTTAACACTCGTACAATACCTACTTCTACTCACTACCAAAAGTACATCTCAGAAATGTTGGCAAAAACATTGAGAATGGTTCAGCAAAACGCGAAATTTATATATGTATGTATAAATTGTAAGAATGCAACTAGCAATGACCTTCGTTACTCACGAGATCATTTCTCGCCATACAACAGAATCATGTCTTCACAAGGAGGTATCCAGCCAGCTGGCGAGGCACCATTCCTGCAGATAGACTCTGCTACTTTTCAAGCTACGGTCACAGCCGCCATGACAACATTCATGGCACATCTCAATGATAACAACGCCAGCGGAGGCGGAAGCGATGCCAGCAATACAAATCGCAGTAACAATCAAGGGCACCAGCAAATGACTACCGACCAGGACACCTCAGACCGCAAACCGAAGAACAAGAAATGTAAATTCTGGAACAAGCAAGGGAAATACTCGACTCAAGGTCCTACCAAGAGACAACAGCATGTGGATGTCCCTGCAGTCACCACAGCAGTCACAACATCTGCCTCAACATCCGTCACTACATCTGTCACTCCATCCCCTGTCAGTCGATATGCTGGAACCTTCCCGAAATTAAATAAGTGCAACCTCCATCATACCGGAGTGTGCTGGAAGATGTATTGCAAGAATTGCCTCAGGAGCGGACACACTATCTGTTTCTGCAAGGCACCGACACGACCAATCTCCCAGGTCCCATACGATGGAGTGAGTCAGGCCTGTTACAGGTGTGGCAAAACTGGACACTTCAAGAGAGATTGTCCAATGGCAAGGAACTCTGGCGAAGATGGAAGAGTACTGATGATTACCGCGGGAGAGACTATCCAGGAACCACCCGAGAACAGCGGTACATTTTCCAAATAAAAATATTTTTAAAACTTAAATTTTTGCGAAAACCGTTACCAACCAGATTTTAAACCGTAAACTGCTTCCTCGTCCAAACAAAGCACATCGTTCATATAAAACTAAGTATCCTTACAGGTAAGCTATAATGGCTTAGTGTAAACATTACAGTCATATATAATTAAGAACCTATAGACTTAGAGTGCGTGATTCGGCCTTATTTCCTGTTCCTTGTCTGGTTGTGGATTTAGGGCAGAGTCACTCAGTCTATTGTCTTCTCAGCCTTAATTATGTATGACTTGTAGACAACAAGCGATTATAGATGGACCTGGTGGGGATCATAATACTAAGTATCAATACCATCCATCGGAACACTTCTACTGTTAGTACTCGCATAATGCAGTACAAAATGCTTGTAGTAGTAATATCATGGATAGAACTAAAAACACTAGAAACGTACACCTAAGATGCACTATCGCAATGACCAACACTCTTCTGAATCAACTTAACACGTGTGTCAATAAGAAATTCCGACGACGTCATTCGACCTTGATTGGCTTGGTCCTCACCATGCCAATCACGCATACTACAGAACGACCCTTCGCTCTAATTGACCGACCAACGAAACTCTTGTCACGCTTAACGACAAACTCGACACCGACCTCATAAGCGTCTCTCGTTTCAAGCCCCGAAGTACTCGTGCGAGGAGTATTATATCCTTCTGTAACCTTCCCGAAGTATTCCCAGCAGATCTTTTAGGAATACCAAATATGCAACAAGTCAAGTTCAAGCACAGAGGCTAGGGGAAAATACGGTGAATCTATCACTGTTAAGGGTATACACGAGGGTAGTATATAATTAGTATTCTACGGACTTAGGATGTGTGTTTCCGCCCTATCTCCTGTTTCTTGTTTTATTATGGACTTGGGGTAGAGTCACCCATCCGACTGTCTTATCAACCTTAATTATATACGACATGTGTACACGAGGCGATGATAGATGACCAGGTATGAGCCCTACTATGAACTACATGACAAAAGGCTGTCCAGGACTATAAGCGTACATGCTATCATTCGAATGAACAATAGAGAAGTAAGTCGAACCCACACACACTTTCTACCGATCAGAACAACAGACCCAACAGTGAATATCCGCTGGATTGTCAAGCGAGGATCTGAATTCACTGGAGAACGCAATAAGATCATATGGAACAGAAGTAGCTACCTCTCTCCTTAGTTCAAGAGTAACCACCTAGCATTCGAATTTCGGGACGAAATTCCCTCTAACGCGGGGATAATGTCACTACTCGAAATTTTAGACTCAGCAAAGCTTAAACCCTAGCCTAGTACAAATGAAAAACCACATTTCACTCCTCGATGCGTTTTATCCTCTATTACCCATATAAACTAATAAATAAGTGTAATTTGAAATCTAGGTGGATTTTAAGCTAAAATAGGGCATCCTAAGCTAAATTAGAGTGGTCTAAATGAGCACAAATTAAAAGACTAAGGGTTTAATACATAAATATAACCATTAAATGAGTTTTCACCCAAAGTAATCAATAGATTAAAGGAGTTTACACCCAAGGAATTAATTGCCAATGTAGTTCACGGTTGGGGAATAAAACCAAAGAAGTGTTCATGGTTAGAAGTTTTAATTTCACAAAGGTGTTTACGGTTTGGCAAATCGGTAAACCCCTTATTCTTTTGATTCATGACCGTAAACCCCCCTTCTAGAAGAACTACAATCCGTAAGTAACCCTTATATATAAGTGTTCTAGGTGTAAACACTTTCATTTATCTCATATTTCAGCCGTCAACCAGTCCAAGATTCTCTCAATCTTCATCCGTGAACAGTTCCTTTTTCTCTCAATCTTCAACTTTTTACGCCCATATTCCTTCAAATCTTCATATTTCCTATCAAGAACATTCATACTCACATTCAAATCTTCAAGAAACATTCAAATTTTCATAATATTTCAAGATCCAACCGTGAACACGAACCCTCCAACCGTAAACCCTTATTTTCATCCGAAAACTCCATTTCCACATTTCCAATTAATCCTAATTAATTTTGTAAGTCTCCTTTTACTTAATTAATTAATTAACCCTTTATTTAAATTAGTATTCTTATTAATTTAAATACGACGTCGAATATAATTATTTTAGGGTAACGTTATTAGCATGTACGCTTACCCGGGGGATCATATCTACAACTCGCTAATCAAAGTTAACGCACATTTGAGGTGAGTTCATACCCCTACATTTTCAATATTTTTAATATTTTTAGTGGGGAATACAAGTAAAACACAATGACTTTTGTGTTTATACAAACATTTTTAAACATTTACAATTGTTTCAAAAAGAGCATTCGATACACTTCTAAAAATATTTTATATATTTTAACCCTTTTGTAATATGTCAAGCATAAAGGTATGTTACTTTCATACGATTAGATTCCAAATGTATTCAGTACATCACAGAACATTATGAATAAACTATAATAGGTATAGTTTTAGAAACACGACTCTAATACATTGGTACAAGAACACACTACTAAATAATTATTTAAAAATAATTATTTTCTATTACAAGTACATTACTACAAGGTTATACATACATATTCAAATATCAGAAAAGGCCACTACACTACACTATACGTAAACTAGTTAATACAGGGTTGTGGGGCACTACTTTGTTGTACACCTCAGGGTACGGTTTCTAAATCCTATACAATATAACTAGAGCCTCCTGGAAGGAGAGCGTGAGATTTGTGTATAGATTTATACGGGACTGACAATCCTATGACCTGACTGCTAACTACAGATGGAAAGGAAGTTCTGGGGTAACAAATGTCATTTCATTCGGACGCCTGAAGAACGTCGTAGAGGTCACTAGGTCATATCAAGTATGGTTATACGAAACTCACAACAATATAAGCTAATCATAGGTTTACGGGATTTCAACTCTTAAATTAGTTTTATTTTAAGTAATAAAACTACTATACATTACTGGTGGTAGCCAGGGTTTTGATACAAATTAATACTATACATTACTTGTGGTATCCAGGGAATTTATACAAAGGTTTTCATACGGTACATTACTATAGAAAACTATTGGTGGAATCTAGGGATTTCATTCAAGAGTTTTCATACAAAACATTACAAAACAGCTGGGAGTACCCAGTCATGCTTACAAAGATATTCATATACAAATACAAAATACAGTAACAAATATACATTTTGGTCTTAAGGTCTAAGACTACTTTTCACTACTAAAGAAAATATTGGATATTGTTGAGGAACATACAAATACTTTCACAGATTCACACAGTTTACTATCTATCCGATCTTGGTTACACGTGACCTGTATACACTAAGTAATTATAAGGGGAAGCAGATATGGGTCAGGTCAATATATACAAGTACAGTACGTTATTTTCTAATACAAAACATACTTTTCTGAAAGAATGTATAACAAGTTACAGGAATACAAAAAAGATTGCATTACAAACACAACCGTATTACATTAGTTTTCCAAGTACGTGTCAACAGAACTTACATTTCGTTACATCAGAAAATATAGGATTTGTTGGAAGAAAATACTTACATTTCAAAAAGAACCATTACTGTTAACTCTATAAGTACCTAGTGAATGCGTTAGGGTTATATACAATGAAGATCCGATAGACAGTGGAATGTGTGATTTCCGCCTCATTCCCTGTTCCTTGTTTGGTTGTGGGCTTAAGGCAGAATCGCACAGTCGATTGTCTGCTCGATCCAAATTGTATATAACTTGTATTCACTAAGTACTAGTAGAAGGAACTAGCATGGGTCATATTTCTAACATTCATTACATCTAAAACTATAGGAATTTCTGGAGGAACACACTAAGGTTTTCAAGGAACAAAGAACATGCTTTCTAAAACAAAATGATTATGAACTCACCAAATTTAATGTTGACACTTTCAAAACCACTTTTATTCTCAGGACACTAGTAGACAGGTACTTGTGCAGGTTCTAGAAGACGGAGAATAGTAGCTTCAAGTCTTTATTTTGCTAATTACTTTCGGAGTTAATCGTAGGTGATTCGAATGCAATGTAAACTCTATATTATTAATACAATAGTTGTTGTTGCTTTGATTACTATTATTCAATTGTTGTGATACTGTACATGACGTCCTCCGCCCCCGAACGTTTCCTCTGTTCCGGTTTGGGGGTGTGACACTCTTGGAGGTGTCTGGATCCATAAAAATCGGACCTTAAGGGTTTGGCCTCAACCATGAAAGTGCAAGATATCTACTAAGTGAGTTTATGGACATAATTTGTGTCTTAATCCCCATCCATGCATGAAAAAGCATTAAGTTTATAACTTTATGGTTTAGGATGTTTTTAGGGGCCTAGATCTATGTTTTGGACGTTAGGACTTAATGGATTAAGTCACAAGAAAGGTCTTAGGATGGGTTGCCAATACGCTGAGCGTACTCCTTGGTACGATGCGCATATTGGGTCAACCTCCCGTGTCTAGTCAAGGCCAGCGTACGCCGGGCGTACATGCTGATGGGTTTTGAGAATAACTACAAACATATGTGTTCATGCAACCCTAATTGCTTCGGATCTAGGTTTTCTACTAGTTGACCATGCAAACTTGAATACCAAACCAAAACCCTTGAAACTAGTATATAATTCGAAAAGTACACAAAATAGGGTTTAGATGGTTACCTTACTTGTCATGTAGTAATACCAAGAACACCTTTGAAGATCTTTGACTCTTGAAAGGAAGTGCCTTAAGTGTGACACCTCTAATGGCTTACAAACACTCTTTACAAGTGAATAAGAGTAGAAAGGAGGTAATAATTTTAGAAATTCGGCTCTTCAAGGGTTAGAAGCATTGGGACCGAAAATCCAAGTGGTTAAATCTCTTTTATACATGAGTGACTTAGTCCCAAAGCTAGGGTTTGCAGGTGGAAACCCTAAATCCCTGCTTAAGGACCAAGCAGCCCATGGACTCCTCTTTAGAAGGCCTTGGATGAAACATTATAGGGTCAGCCTATAATTTTCGTCCATTCCTATCCAAGGAGTCCAAGAGCCCAGTTTCACAACTACCAAAGATTTGCAAAACAACCCCTGTCCTTTTAATTAATTCCTTTAATCCTAAAATTAATTCCAAATTAATTTTTGATTAAATATTAATCAAACAATATGATTTCTAATTAATATATTATTTTCATAACAAATTAATAAATCATTTATATCAATTTATTATTCCAAATAATAAATTCAACTTCTCTCCAAAAGTCATCCTGTCAATTTATATAAATTTATTATTCCAAGTATGTACCAATTATACTTATGGGCTTAAACACCTAATCCAACACATTCTGGTTACGCCGCGCGTACCATGTACTAGATCAAAAGTATTTTTTTTGGGCCTGGAATTGTTGGGCCTTAACCCCACCTGGGGACTAAGGCCTCTGCGCCTAGTCCTAGGATTTATGGTATTGGGCCTTAAAGCTTAGTTGGTTGGACTTGGATATTTTATTTTGAAATTTGGGCCTTGGGAGGAAGAGGCCTAATAGGGCAAAGATTATGGAACCTTTGCCTTAAGATATGAATCAGGGTTTGGACCTTGGGGCCAGGTTTAGATCCAATGACTAATTAGGAAGTTTGTTGTGCTATAGGGAGAGGAGTCCCGAGTCATCCGTGGAATAGGATTTCACATTCACAGTTGAGGTGAGTCTCCCTTCGGTAATGTTACGGGTCGAAGGCACCAAGGCCGACCCTTTATTTATTGCATAGTATGATGGTTGTCTATGTGATCATTATCATTGTTCACCTATTTCTTGATGATAATGTGATTATGTGTGTTATTATATGGTAGTGGTAGAGGATGAAATAGACTCCATAACCGGTTGAAATAGACTGGAGGGTAGTTCAGGCACCCATATATGCCTGACAGTATGTGTGTAGTATATGGTATGGTGGGGGGAACTCACTAAGCTTTGTGTTTATTGTTTCAATTTATGTTTCTGGTACTTCCAACTCGAAGGGGAAGGGGTCGGCTTGATCGCGTCGCATCACACTATGATTTTCCGCAGTAGAGATTTTGGGACTTATGCTCTAATAATGTTTTTCTACGAATTGTCTTCATTATGCACTATAACTATCTTGTGTTCACATGAATTTGGAATCAATGATGTTTTGTGTTTAGGAATTTGGTAAACTTAAAAATGAAATTTTTGATTCGTATTTTTGGGATGTTACAGGTTGGTATCAGAGCCTTGGTTTGAGGGATTCAGATATACTATCGGGTGTGATGCGTGCAATTGGTCGAGCTCAAGTAAGTTTTCCCCAAAATATCCATACTTGTTATCCACTATGAATTGATTTATGAATATGTGAATTGCATGCTAGTTAGGACTAGGTATATGCTCAAATTTTGCATTATAGAATACTAGGAGAGATGCCTTAAATGCTACTGTATGAGCTTGTAGACTTCCATGCTAGTGCTTATCTTTCAGTGATAGGATGGACTGATTAGGGTACGTTTTCTTTGTTAGCCGAAGCCTGAATGATGCTTGCTTTATGCTTCTACGAGATCTAACAAACTTTAGTTAACTAGTGGACGAATACGCCAAGTTACGTGCTATGCGAAGAAAATAATTTTCGAAGGTTATGTTTGGCTCTACTGTGCGGCTCTTGTTTGAGTCCAACCGTTGTAAAGTAAGACCTCTCATTCGAAGAATTATCTAGTGTTAGTAATATGTAACTGTATTCATCCACTAGTTAGAGGAAGTTCGTGGAAGTCCTTTCGACAACTGAGGGCAGTGAGTGGGGAGAGTTGTGTCCTAGAGGGTGTCTAGGAAGATATTAGTGCCAGGAGCCTTATCTGATTTCAATTGTATGTTTGGGTAGGAAGTGACCTAGAAGATTCAAATAAATCCTCGAGGAAAGTACGAATACATGTTGAAGGTAGTATGGCCCGTACTAATGAAAGCAGAGGACCCGTACTCAATTCGGGGAGAGCCACGAGGAAACCAAGCTGGGCTTGTAGAATGTGAAATTTTGAAAATTTGTATTCATGATCCTGATGGTCGTATGGTTTGTAACAGAATGGTGATGACACGTCAGGGAGCAGGAGGTTCTGGATATAGTTTGGTTCGGGTACATGTTCTGAGCCGTTTGATGATGTTTTGTGGGAGTTCATTGCATCTGAGATTACTAGAGGCATCCTTGACGCGACCCCGGTGATTTTTCGGTCGATCAAGGGGGGCATTATCAAGATGATGGAGGATCGCCTTAGGGATTTAAGGAGTGATATGGCACATGCCCAGTCTGGGACTCACACATTCTCCTTCAAGGATTTCAGGGGGTGTGGAGCGCCAGACTTCTTCAGGGTGAAGGACCCCATTGCAGCTAGACGATGGATAGCAGACATCGAGTCTACTCAGCTGAACAGCTTTTGCCCTGAGGGGTCTAAGGTCAAATTTGATGAGGCTTGTTTGAGGGAGTGGGCTAGGGACTGGTGGGAGGAGGTTGGTTATGCTTTGGGAGGTCCGGCTATTGAGGCCATGATCTGGCAGGATTTTGTGACCAGGTTCCAAGTAGATTTCGCTCCAGCAGTGGAGATACAACAGTTGGCTAGGGAGTTTTTAGATATGAGACAGATGACAAAGACTATGGTGGAGATTATCGCCAAGTTCAGGGAGAGGGCCTTCTTGGTGCACTAGTATGCAACGGATGAGGAGATGAAGAAAACCCGGTATCACGACATGTTAAGAGCAGACATCATGGAGTTTGTTAGTTATTCAGTGTGCCCGACTTTGGATGATATGATTGCCAGGGCAGATGAGCGAGAGATTGATATGGAGCACATTGGGAAGAGGAAGGCAGGGGCTGGTCAGATTGTTGGTGTTTCAACGAAGAAACCCAAGGGATTCGACCCGAGGTCGAAGGGCCAGAAAGGCCGGAGCCGCTGTGGGAAATGCGACAAGTCACATGAGGGAGCTTGTATGTCAGGGGTGTTGGATTTGGTGTCTAATCCGATAAGTATATCTGGTATGTACTTGACCCGATTGTAGCATGGCCCTTTTGGGTTGCCTTCACCAGTGCAATTTGATAGGATGGACTTTTGAGAATAAGATTATTGGCGATTTATTAATATATTATAAGTATAATATATTAATTAAGAAATCATATTATTTAATTAGTATTGGTCAATAATTAATTTGGAATTAATTTTGTGATCAAAAGTGAGTAACTAAATCTAAGGGGTTGATTATGTAAATCATCCATTCTTATAGTGTGGGCCAAAGATCCATTAGGGTGGGGTAAGTGGTTTATGGAGCTTTAACCCATGGAGCCTAAAGGATATGGAAGGTCATGGTGCATTAGGGTTTCATGGATGAAACCCTAGCCTTGAGAAACACTCTAAAAGAGTCCCCTTAGTGACAAAATCGGCTAACCCTACATACAAGAGAATAGAAACGATTTTTGAATCTACAAGTCTTATTATCAAGCTTCCAAGGTCAAGAACTACACAAGAGGTAAGTTATCTAACTAGTTGTTACTTTGAGTTGTATGCTAGTTAAGTTGTATACTTTGGAAATTTGAAAATGCATGTATAATTAGAGAAAACATAGTTCCAAAGCATCTAGGGTTACATGTGCACCATAGGAGTGTTATAGTGCTTAAAACCCAACAGTGGTATCAGAGCCTAGGATTGCTTTATGTTATACTTGATGCACACTTGTTTTCAAAGTTGAAAATCGACATTTATGAATTCTGACAGATGAACTCGCCGAGTCCACGAACAGACTCGACGAGTCCACTCAGTAAGGAATCAACTCGGGGAGTCCAGTTCATGCAATCGATGAGTTGGTGCTCCTGTATGCAGGAACTTCGAGTTCTTGGCCAGAAATGGATATAGTCATTACCACAAACTGTTTTGTAATCATAAAAATTCTATTTTCTGAATTGGTAATGATAATCTTCATCCATTTAAAAGGAAATTGTCAAATGTGTAGATAATAAAGTAATTATATGTAGTATTTGATATGAATTGTCTTGTTATGAGTTTGTTTAGATCAATAGGAAAAATTATACGATAATTGTGTTTGATCCAAAAATTTGATCTAATTGTTAATGAAATGTGTTATTGTAACTTGTCCACAAGTTATATGAAAAGTCACATTCATGGATATTAAAAATCATAATGGTTCATAGGCAATTGCCCTCAAGTTTTGGAATTTGTAAAGTCACATTAATAAGACATTTAATTCCAAAACCGTAGAGTTTTAAAAGATTAAAATTCTACCCTTATACTATTATAATATTAAATGTTAATACTTATATATATATATATATATATATATATATATATATATATATATATATATATGTATGTATAAGAAAAGTCAGTCTTACCGTTAGTAGGCCTCATTCACGAAGCCAGTCTATAAGGGAGGTATAAGGTTACTGCCTATAAAATGGCAGTTTAATGGGTGTCCATTCTCACCCACCGCTTCCTTGACTGGTGAAGGGTCGTTAGCCGACACACTAATTTGAAATTATAAAGTAACTAAACCTAATATTAAATTCCCAATCTTAGTTTCTTTAGGAAAAATGTGAATAGGTGCAAATCCATGAAATTACAGTTTGCACTTATTAAGTCGTTAGTGGAGCGTGTGTGGTTAACCGACACACTAATTTGGGACTAATAAAGAGTGGAAATGGGTAGCTTAAAGTTAATCATAGATCAATGGAGCGTGTGTGGTTAACCGACACATTGGTTAGGTGATTTGTAACATTAAGAGTACCAAGTATATTTTCATGGTTATTCACACCTTGTTTGTGATCCTCGGCATCCTAGTCACAAACTTGAGAGGGAACAATCGAGATTTAAACATGCCATTGAAAGTTCAATGAATCTCAAAGATCTAGGAATTTCAAATCCAATTAAAACCTAATAAGTAATTTCGTTTTTCATGGTGAAAATTGGTAAATCGTGATTTACCTACCTTCAAATATTTTACAATTGGATTATGGCATCCCTCTTCGCAATTGTAGAATATTGTGTTGGATCCTAGCCGTAATATTTCATTTGGGTGATTTATTAAGGATTCTCATCTAATCTAAACTTTGTTCCTTTTCTTTTACAAATGTCTATCCCAAACAATGCTTAAGGCTCAAACCCTTCAGGCTCTTTCTCCCTAATGAACTTAGTAGGGAGAACCATCTTTAATGGATCCAACTTCAATGATTGGATCAGAAACATTCGCATGGTCCTTCGATATGAGGACAAAGAATATGTCTTAGACAAGGAGCTGAAGGAAATTGATGAGCAAACTGATACTCCCGATCAAATTCAGGAGTACCAGGTTCATGAGAGGGACACGACAAAAGTGTCATGTATAATGATAGCTACCATGTCTGCTGAGCTACAAAAGTCCTATGAGGACTTCTGACCCTATGAAATGCACCATGATTTGATGGAAAGATACCATCAATCTGTTCGGCAGGAGAGGTATGAGATCATAGCCTCCATGATCACCACTAAAATGAAGGATGGAGAGTCCATCACGGGCCACTTGTAGAAAATGCAAAAATATGTGGACCGCTTGCTAAAATTGAATGTCAACTTTGATGAGGAATTAACTATTGATATTATTCTTCATTCTCTACCTCCTTGTTATGATCAGTTTCGTATGACCTATCATATGAATAAGGAGGAGGTCACTCTTAGCAAGCTTCAGCGACTCTTCAGAACTGCTGAAAGCAACATGAAAGGCAAATTTGTTGCTACTACTCCTACTCCTACTGATACTGCCAAGGGAAAGTCCCGGGATGGATCTTCTTCTAGCGGAACCAAAGTTGGTTCTGTTATGCCCTCTAGCAATCCAAAGGAAGCAGAGTGCTTCCATTGCCATGAAAAGGGGCACTGGAAGCGAAGCTGCCCAAAGTACTTGCTGGATATTAAGGATGGGGAAATCAAGCCCTCTTTTGCAGGTATTTCCACTATTAACTCTAATGATACATCACATGCTAATTCTTGGGTCCTTGATACAGGATGTGAATTACACATTTGTTCTAATTTGCAGGGACTAAAAAGAAGTAGGGATGTGGAGCACGGGAAGATAAACTAAATCATGGGAAATAGGAAAGGGGTGAGGGTTTGTTGGATCTCATACATACTGATGTGTGTGGGCCCTTCAGATCTGCCACAAGAGATGCTAGCCACTTCTATGTGACTTTTTCTGATGATTATAGTAGGTATGACTATATCTACTTAATCAAGCATAAGTCAGAAACCTTTGAAAAGTTCAAAGAGTTTAAGGCAGAAGTGGAGAATCAATTGGGCAGGAAGATAAAGGTACTCTGTGACACCAGTCAAGTTTTGGTCAAAAATAAATTGATCAATTATCGTAATTGGGATGAACCAAGTGGTAGAGTTTGTAACAAGGTTTCCAAAAACATAAAGAACACTGAAATCGGAGTTATAACGAAGAAGTTATGACCAATTGAAAATCCGCGGAAAAACCGGCAAAACACTGTTCAGTGTAAAAAGTGAATTTTCGATAAAAGGCTTTTTAGCCTTAACAATCTAAATGAAAGTTGTAGAATATGATAAACCGAGAACGTTCATAAAAAGAACATAAAAATCCGACTTCGTATGAGGAAGTTATGATTTTTCGAAGTGTCGGTTTAGCAGTTGACAGCTAAAAATTCGAAATATAAATCGATCGATATTTAGCCGACGCAACTAAAACGAGAATCGAAGGTCTCGTCAAAAGTAGCACAACGGTAAAAAGATAGACAAAAACGGACGTAGGATGAAGAATTTATGAATTTTTAACGGATTCCCGTCCCGGTCTGTTTAAAATAATAATATTAAAAATAAAGTCAAAATTAGCCGACAAAGTCTAAACGAAAGTCGTAGAGTATGATTTTACCTATGCGTGCATATAAAGAACGCCAAAAACGGAGCTCGTATGCGAAAGTTATGATTTTCGCAAGTTTTGGCACAAAAATAAAGAAAAATAGGAAAACCGGGCAATTTCACAAGTGACACGTCACCTCGCACGTGGCAGCTGCTGAGTGGACCGAAGCCATGCGTGGCACCTCCTGATCGAACAACGCCGCGGTCCAATCCTACTCGGACAGCCTCGCATGAGACACCCCGGAGACACACCTCGGATGCTGCCTTCGCACGTGTCCTTCTTCTATTGGACCGAAGTCCAGTCCAATCCGAGCCAGCCAGCAGCGAGCCTCCGGTCCGAAGAAGCCCCCTCCCTTCACCATATGTCTGATGCGTGGCAGCCTTGCATAGGCTCGGGTCTGAACCTTCGGACTATATAAAGCATGCGAGGGTTCCGAACTAGTTTACACTTTTCACCCTAATTTTCATTCTCTTTCACATTTTCCACTTCCACAAACTCATGTACAACCCCGAAGGCCCCGGTATCACGTCTAAAGCCCGAAGCAAGCCCCGGAGCCCCGGATTTCTCGAGAATACAACCCCAATGGTTTTTAAATGCTTTTTAGGGGGGGGGGAATACAAGTTTAAGACAATAATAAATTGTGTTAATAACTGTATGTGATAATAATCACATAAAATGTTTCCGTATGCTTTTAAGAATTACCAAATACTTCCAAAATAACGTAAAGCTATGTCAAATCTTTAAAGTCATGTAAAACTCCATTAAATTCTTTGAAATATGTTTTATAAATTATTTCAAAGTATAAATGCCAAAATCATGTTTATATATGTATAAATATATAAAGAAGATTTGAAGGGCTTAGGACTAATGAATTATCTCATTTCCTTTTCCTTGTTTGGATGTGGAATTAAGGTTGTATTATTTGTCTGAAGGTCGTTTCCTTCTTAATTATATATATATTATACATATATGAGTACAAAAGGTTACTCCTTTTGGTATCTTCACCTTTGTATCAGGCTGAGCAAAGGTGTTCATCCATGATAAACCATGCTAATCAGATAGAACATATAAATTATAATAGGTATAATTTAACATTCAAAACTAAAGATACAAGTATGATTTACAACTGTATACTTTCCAAAGAAATTACCAGAATTCATTCACTTATACCAAGATATGTATAATACCTTTAATCTACGAACACCATATTAAAGAAGTAAAGATACATCATACCGAGTTTGCATTAACAAAGGTACGATACAGAGTACCAGGGTTAGCAAACACGTGGTAATGCCGGGTTTGCATTAACAAAGGTACGATATACAGAGTACCAGAGTTAGCAATCACGAGTAATAATACAGCATACCGGGTTTGCATTAACAAAGGTACGATATACAGAGTACCAGAGTTAGCAATCACGGGTAATAATACATTCTGTCGGGTTGGCATTAGCAAAGGTACTATACAGAGTACCCGAGTTAGCAAACTCGAGGTAATAACACATCTTACCGGGTTTGCATTAACCAAGGGTACGATACAAAGTACCAGAGTTAGCATTCATCGAGTAATAATAATAATACATCGGAAATCTCGTTTAAACAATAAATTTGTGAGACCCTTCACGGTGTACTTATCTAAGTACGACCTTTTTAAGTCCTGAACTACTAGCTAGAATCTCTTGTAGGGAGAGCGTGAATTTGTGTATAGATCTATATGGGACCGACAATCCCGCACCTCTACTGTTCGCTACAGTTTGGCCGGCAGGCCTAGGGTGTCAAATATCATACCATTCCGACGCCTGAAGAACGTCGCAGCAGGCATTTCCGTCATATTAGTATGGTTGATAGGACTCACATGGATAGAACAACGAGTGAATTACAAAGTAATATACTTCTCTTATAACAGTAAGAAAAGTTAATTACATCCCGACCAGATATACTTTCAGTAGCTTTTACTTACAGTAAGAGCTACGTATCATGAAATCAAGTATTGTACTTCTGGTTTTGAACATTTAAAACCACAAGACAGTATTATGGATAATACAATACTCTTCAGGACTAATACTAAGGTTTTTACGATAGAACATATATAACTAAGAACGCTTTTACAAATAAAACGGTTTATGGGATTAAACCACTTTTACAAATGAAACGGTTTACGGGATTAAACCACTTATACGAAGGAAACGGTTTATGTAATTAAGCCACTCATCAAATGAAACTTAGTCATTCAATCTTTGTAAACTAGAATAATAAAAAAGACCTTCAGTGGTTAATTCTATAATTCCAATTGACAGTGAAATGTGTGACTTCCGCCTTACTTCCTGTTCCTTGTTTGGTTGTGGGCTTAGGGCAGATACACCCATTTAACTGTCCATTCGATATTGTGTTATGTATAATCAGTATAAACTAGGTAATTACAGAGGGAAACTATTGAGGTTATCAGTTAATCACCTCAGGAGATATAGGATTTCCTAGAGAAACTAGTGAACTTATTCAAACAACTTAGGGTATACTTAACAAAACTAAAATACTTATGAACTCACCAGCTTAAATGATGATCTACTCTTTCCAAATAACTTGTATTCTCCGGAATCCAGCAGATAGGTACACTCCCGAAGCATTTGAGAAGACTACCTAGTACCATACCACGACTCCTGTCTTCTACTATACCTACTGTAGTATTTGAATATGTAATGTTTAAACACTTATGTAAAACTTATACTTATTTATACAATGGTTGCTTGTACCTTGATTACTATATTGCATGTGTTGTGATACTTACCTAAAGTCCTCCGCCCCCGAATGTTTCCGCCATTCTGGTTTGGGGGTGTGACAGATTGGTATCAGAGCAGTGTTTATAGTGAATTCAATATATCAGTCATAGAAGATATACAACTATAAACCCATTGGGATAAAAACACTCTGACCAAGAGTTATACTTTAAAAATATATTAATATTTTATAAAAGTATAAGTACATGCAGAGTATATATACTAGAATGAGTATCACAAGAAGAACAAAACAAAAGTATTTGGATGTTGGACATTGCAGTTAAACCTAGACAGTGACGTAGTCATATCTGGGATCAATATAGCCTGATCAACTATATTCATCCGGGATATGACCAACATGTGTTTAGGGGAGTGATTGTAATGTTGCAACTGGTCTAAAACTTACCTAAGCACCAGAAGAATTCTAGAACCAAAGACTAAAATACTATGGGAGTATTTTAGGATGCTATAACAAGAAAACAAAAAACTTGTTAAGTTCTTGTATCTAGAAGTCCAAGAATCAAACTCATAACTAAAATAACATGGAGGTATGTTTCATACCTTTGAGGAAATGTTAAAAGATATTTTCTGATAGATCTATAATTACTAAGTGGGCACGTTAAGGTTATATATAGCCGAGATTTTATAGACTTAGAATATGTGATTTTCACTCTACTTCCTTTTCCTTGTTTGGAGGTGGTTTTAGAGTAGGATTACTTATTCAAAGGTCTATTTGATCCGGATTATATATAATCGGTACACACCATGTGATTATAGAAGGACCAGAAAGAATCACCTTTGTAAAAATTCAAGTTTTCTCATAGATTCTATAGACATTCCCATTCTCGTATAAACCCGTTAGATAAACATAGTTACTCCAGCAATCAAGAGAAGAGTCAAGGAGGATCCAACAGAACTTCATTAGGAGAATCCCAAGAAGAAACATAGGAGAAGTAAACAAACTATAGAAATCATTTAGTGCCCTTACCTTATTAAGGACACCAATAAGAGATTCACATGAACTTCCAAGATTCAAAATCTTCATTACAAAGTAATGGGGATCAGTGTCAGAATCGGAAGTAAGACAGCCCGGGAATTCAATATACCTACAGAGGAGAAGGACACCCTATAGATACCAGGAGAGAACAAATCATTACCACCCAGAATAGAACAAAGGGAGACCACGCATGATTCATGTGAAGTGTTCGAGCACCTTTTCATCTAAGTAATAACTTGTAAATCGGTTCAACCTAGTGAGTTAGTGATTTCATTACTCACATTAGGTTTGGAGCTTATCCTCTTTTCCTGTCACGGCTAATAACAATAAATCAGATCACGGAATCTTAATTGATAGTGATTACTTCTCAAATTCATAAGTTTATTTTATGTAGACACTGTTATGAATTATTTTCGAATATTTTCGAAAATTGGGAAAACGATATCCACCAAACAAAGGTAACTTAGTTTGGATAATACTCGGTTCATAACCATTCTATAAACTTATTCCTATTCCTCACCAGGACTGCATCATAGGGATGCAGGTCGAATCATTAGGAACAATATAACAAAACGAAAGATTAATACATAGATACAAATGGTTAGAATACATCTAGAGACACGATAGTCGCTCACGAGCTCATTTATTATCATGTAACATAATCATGCCTCCAAAGAAATGTAACCGACCCACCAGCGAAACACCAATCCTTCGGATAGATCCGGCTACGTTTCAAGCTGCGGTCACAGCAGCTGTAACGGCTGTCATGGCACACCATAATGCTAACAATGCAAATGTTAGTAGTAATGCTATCGGTAACCCCGATCGTGGTGATGGCCATGTACAACAATGAGCACCTACTTATAAGGACATCTCGAACCTTAAGCCTAATATCCTTAAACGAAAGTTCGAGAACACGAAAGGGAGTTGTTCAACTCAAGAACCTAACAGAGGGCAACGAACTGGGGCATCAATACCCCCATCAGCCCTGTTATTCTAGCACCTACCAAGCCGTACTTAGGAAACCTCCCACACTGTAGCAAGTGCAACTACCATCATCATGGAGTTTGCCGAGAGCTGCATTGCAATAGATGCAACATGAAGGGGCATACCTCCCGCATCTATAGAACTCCGGTTGAGTTCATCACTTCAACTAACGATGTTGGAACCATTCCCATATGTCACCTTTATGGTAAAATAGGACATTACAAGAGGGATTGTCCAACAGAGAAGAACGACGGGGGAGCAGGAGGATTTTGATCCCAATACATGGGAAAGCATCAAAGAACCCTGCTATATTTTGGTACGCTTCCAAACCCCGATAATTATTTATAATTATGATTACTCTTCCGTTCAAATTAAATCATAACACTTATATAAAATTTGAAACCCTAACAGGTAAGCTATGATGACTTAGTGCATACATAAGGGTCATTTATAATTAAGATTTGTAGACTTAGAGTGAGTAATCCCGCCTCATTTCCTGTTCCTTGTTTGGTTGTGGATTCAGGGCAGGGTTGCTCAGTCAAAAGTCTTATCAATCTTAATTATACATGACTTGTATACACCAAGCGCTTATAGAGAGACATAGTAAAGATCGTTTCATGAAAGTTCATAATTTCAAATTATCAGGACCCTCGTATTAGTAGTACCCGCCAAATTCGAATCAAAAGGAGTTCGTAGTGATAATAACAGAATAAAACCAGAAGCACGGAAAACTTAGGTACATAGGATATCACCCTAGTAGTCATTCGTCCCAGAACGACTTAATATCTATTTTGTCGAAAAAAATTCTGACATCCTCATTCGACATGGTTTGGCCTGGCCCTTACCATGTGAAAATTCTTATGCTGTATAAGAGAACCTTTTCCTTAATCAGCCGTAAGATGAAATTATTCCAATCCATAACGCAAAACCCTTAGGTTGTCTCTCATTTCAAAACTTCAGAAGTACTCATGCGAAGAGTACCTCGCCATTCTAGCCTACTCAGTAGACAGGAAACTTCAAACGAAAAGCACCGAAGTAGTCTTGGAAGTCAGTAACTACCGAAGTACCTCAATAGATCTCATAGGAAAATCATCGAACCATAGGTCAAGTTCAAGAATAGAGACTAAGAACTCATTGAGTTAATCTATCGCTACTAAGTGTATATACGAGAGTGGTATATACGTTAGACTTAACAAGATTAAGGAAGTGTGATTCCGCCCTACCTCCTGTTCCTTGTTTGGTTGTGGACCTGGGGCAGAGTCACCCATCCGAACGTTTTGTGAAATCTAGATTATATACGACTTGTATACACGAGGTTATGGTGGATGAGCCAAGTATGAGTCTGATCATGAACTTCGGAGCAAAAGCCAGCATCATGTATTCTACCAGGTAGAATTCAACATGAGACAACGACAGTGGGTCGAGCTACTAAATGACTACGAATTTGAAATTCGTTATCATCTCGACAAAGCCAATATAGTAGCTGACACCCTAAGTCGGAAAGAGTACCCAGGTCATTGTGCCACTCACGGACTTTGATAACCTTTTAAATATCTCCACACAAAGTAAGGAGGCTCAACAGGAAGCCTTGAAACCTGAAAATGTGGTAAGTAGAGAAGATAACTAGAACGTGTGAGTGTACGGTATGCCAATATCTGTTATCTCCACTAAGATAATAGAATCATCTCCCAGTTCAGGCCGTCACTCAAAAACCTCTAGGAACCAGAGTAGTCATGATTCTAAGGGATCGGCTATGGTAAAGAATTGGATATCCATGTACCAATTAGTCGAGTCCTTTATCACGCTAGCATTCAAGTTGCTCCATTCGAAACCTTCTGCAGTCAAAAGTAAAGATTCTATCTGCACTGGACTAATGTAGGTAATACGCAACTAGCTAGAGATCCAATTTCCACACAACACCCTTGCTGATCTGGAATTCATCCGAGAAACTACCAAAAACAAAATACGAATCAGGAAGCGCCATAAAGCTTCCAAAGTTAACCAGAGAAGCTACGACTTCGATAAAAGAAAACCCTTGGAATTCCAGGATTGATGACGTTGTCATGTGAAGGTCTCACTCAGGAAGGACAAGATGTGCTTGAGAAAGCGTGAAATACAAAACTCAAAGTACATAGGACCATTTGAGGTTCTTACCAGAATCGGTCTTGTACTATTAAACTTAAACTACCACCAAAAACTTAATAACATTCATCCCATCTTTCACATATCTAATCTAAAGAGGTGTCTACCCGCTGAAACACTTGTTATTTCACTCGATGAAATCAAGTTAAATAAAAGTCTACACTCTGTAGTAGAACCAATGAAAACCATGAATAGGGAAATCAAAATAACCAAGCAAAGTCTTATCCCGTTAGTGAAGGTTCGTTGGACTACAAACCGGGGACCTGAATTCATTAGGGAAATGAAAGATTAGTCCTAGTCCATGAGTATCACTTTAGACTTAATTTCGGGAAATGAAAGATTAGTCCTAGTCCATGAGTATCACTTTAGACTTAATTTCGGGACGAAATTCCCTCTAACGGGGGGATAATGTGGCACCAGTCAAGTTTTGGTCAAAAATAAATTGATCAATAATCGTAATTGGGATGAACCAAGTGGTAGAGTTTGTAACAAGGTTTCCAAAAACATAAAGAACACTGAAATCCGAGTTATAACAAATAAGTTATGACCAATCGAAAATCCGCGGAAAAACTGGCAAAACACTGTTCAGTGTAAAAAGTGAATTTTCGATAAAAGGCTTTTTAGCCTTAACAATCTAAATGAAAGTTGTAGAATATGTTAAACCGAGAACGTTCATAAAAAGAACGTAAAAATCCGACTTCGTATGAGGAAGTTATGATTTTTCGAAGTTTCGGTTTAGCAGTAGACAGCTAAAAATTCGAAATATAAATCAATCGATATTTAGCCGACACAACTTAAACGAGAATCAAAGGTCTCGTCAAAAGTAGCACAACGGTAAAAAGACAGACGAAAACGGACGTAGGATGAAGAAGTTATGAATTTTTAACGGATTCCCGTCCCGGTCTGTTTAAAATAATAATATTAAAAATAACATCAAAATTAGCTGACGAAGTCTAAACGAAAGTCGTAGAGTATGATTTTACCTACGCGTGCATATAAAGAACGCCAAAAACGGAGCTCGTATGCGAAAGTTATGATTTTCGCAAGTTTTGGCACAAAAATAAAGAAAAATAGGAAAACCGGACAATTTCGCAAGTGACACGTCACCTCGCACGTGGCAGCTGCTGAGTGGACCGAAGCCATGCGTGGCACCTCCTGGTTCGACCAACGCCGCAGTCCAATCCTACTCGGACAGCCTCGCATGAGACACCCCGGAGACACCCCGGAGACACACCTCGGATGCTGCCTTCGCACGTGTCCTTCTTCTATTGGACCGAAGTCCGGTCCAATCCGAGCCAGCCTGCAGTGAGCCTCCGGTCCGAAGAAGCCCCGTCCCTTCGCCATCTGTCCGATGCGTGGCAGCCTCGCATAGGCTCGGGTCCGAACCTTCGGACTATATAAAGCATGCGAGGGTTCCGAACTAGTTTACACTTTTCACCCTAATTTTCATTCTCTTTCACATTTTCCACTTCCACAAACTCATATACAACCCCGAAGGCCCCGGTGTCACATCTAAAGCCCGAAGCAAGCCCCGGAGCCCCGAAATTCTTGAGAATTCATCCTCTCTCTTGTCGAAACTCTGCCCGTTTTGAGCCGGTTTTTCGTCGAACAAACTATTTCCGGGAAACGAAACGCTGCCCGAATCACCGCCTATCAAAGTGAGTTCATACCCCTATAATTTACCTTTTCAATGGTTTTTAAATGCTTTTTAGGGGGGGAATACAAGTTTAACACAATAAAAAATTGTGTTAATAACTGTATGTGATAATAATCACACAAAATGTTTCCGTATGCTTTTAAGAATTACCAAATACTTCCAAAATAACGTGAAGCCATGTCAAATCTTTAAAGTCATGTAAAACTCCGTTAAATTCTTTGAAAAATGTTTTATAAATTATTTCAAAGTATAAATGCCAAAATCATGTTTATATATGTATAAATATATAAATAAGATTTAAAGGGCTTAGGACTAATGAATTATCTCATTTCCTTTTCCTTGTTTGGATATGGAATTAAGGTTGTATTATTTGTCTGAAGGTCGTTTCCTTCTTAATTATATATATATTATACATATATGAGTACAAAAGGTTACTCCTTTTGGTATCTTCACCTTTGTATCAGGCTGAGCAAAGGTGTTCATCCATGAGAAACCATGCTAATCAGATAGAACATATAAATTATAATAGGTATAATTTAACATTCAAAACTAAAGATACAAGTATGATTTACAACTGTATACTTTCCAAGGAAATTACCAGAATTCATTCACTTATACCAAGATATGTATAATACCTTTAACATACGAACAACATATTAAAGAAGTAAAGATACATCATACCGAGTTTGCATTAACAAAGGTACGATACAGAGTACCAGGGTTAGTGTGGCAACCGTCAAAACTCGAGTCGGTTCTAGATTTGAATAAACTTAGTTGCACATATAGGCACGACACATAATAGACTTAGTAACTAGAAGCTAAGTTATAACCTACTAGAAACTTGGAAACAAGTAGGATCGGATGATAGTGTACTTAGATTTCACATTGATATGTGAATTCTAGTACTACTTAACTCTAGTGACTATCCATATTTGGGTCACTCTTTGACTCAAACACCTTTTCATGAATCATATACACACATTATGCACTTGACCTAGCAGTAGAAATTAGGTTGGAGCCTCATAGAAACTTAAGTCAGAATTGAAAACTATGACTAGTATACTTGATTCCTCAATTTCGTTTGAATCTCGAAACCACTACATAGAATGCCAATAACCCGATAAAATAAGTTACAAATATTATTTATAACTATAAAAGAGTTATAATACCATAAGATAAATTGAAGTCTCAAAGATTCTATTGATTTTGATATCTAAAGATTTATTAATTCTCAAAACCCTAAAAACCCTAAAACCTAAATTTTATAAAATTTGACATCAAGAATTCTATAAAAATAGTTATGAAACTCATAATATTATCCTAAAAAAATTAAATTCAGGGAAATATAATCAAGGAAAATAAAATTTAACTCATTAACATTTACCCTTAATTTATAAATCAAAAATCAAGGTTTTATGAATAAAAACTTGATTTTAGTGCACATTTCATATAAAAATTGAGATATTTTATAAAAGAACTTAAATTTTATAAAAGAAAATGAATGAGAAAGGGGTATTATACTAAAAAATTTGGATCCCTCTCTCCCCATATCTCTCTCTCACACTCTCATTCTCCAACACACACACATCTTTCTTCTTTCTCTCTCTAGAAAACTCTCTCTACCTTCTCTCTAATTTTTCTCTCCAAACACCACTCCGTTCTCTCTTCCTCCCTCTAAGAACCATTAAATTTTCCAGAAAACAAACCCAAGAACACTCCTCAAACTCGAAATTTTCATCATCTTGTGGTATTCTTGAAGGTAAAATCGATTTCTACTTCACTTTTCCTTCAAGTTTTGCTCTTTTTCTTACACTTTCTCCTTCTTCATCTTCTTCAAACTTGTTTTATTTTTGTTAAAATGGTTTTTAGAACATGATGGATGTGTTTTAACACCATGCATGTATGATAAACAAGGTTGCATGTTCATGATCTTAGTGCAAAAATCGATTTTAAGGATTAAAACATCAAACTCAAGTTAAGAGTTTTTGAGAAACAAAATTTTGTTCATAAATGAATGTATACATTTTGATAAGTTTTGATCTTTTGATCTCTGGAAAGATGACTAGAATATAAGTTTATCATGATACCTTTTAAAATATTTCAAAAAATTTACTCAAAGAAATGATGAAAACTCATTTTTCTAACCAATCACCATGCATGCAATCTGCCAGATTTCTTTACCTGACTTTAAACTGTCATATCTCACTCATTTCTTAACCAAAATTCGGGATTCTTTTTCTGAAATATAATATATCGAGTTAGCTTTCAAACCCATCTGACCTCACTGGAAAATTCAAATATATCGATTTTTAGCAATTTTTACAAAACTGTTGCTCAATCAGCACCTTTTTGTGAATACTAGTTTTGTATTGCATGTTCAAAGATCTTATTCATCACTAAAAATCAAGGAAAAATTAACTTGAGCACTTAACATCATGTATTAAGAGGTATAAAAATATCTTGATTCAAAAGCCTTTGGAACATGTTGCAAAAATTCTCAAAGTAACATCAATAATTTTTACCAAAATCACAAGAATCAAGTTTTCTCTATAATTGTTTGAGCCTTTAGGCATGTGTTTCGACATCAAAAATAAGAAAACAATTTTTCATTGTTATTAAATTGTTTGAAGTTGCATTCTGGAAATTTTCAGCTCAATATATATTTTCTTTATTTTTACATGAAAATAATAATAAAATAGAGTGTTAAAGCATATAAAATACTTAAACTTGTAAATAAATTCTGGAAATATTTTTGTATGACCCTTTAAGTTAATAAACATCTCTCATGAAGTTTCATCGATTTTTGTTACTGTTTAGTATGGTTTTTAATTTTCTTTTTATTTAGCTCTAATCAATCATAAAACCACTTTAGGGAATGTGAAAATATTATTTCTTATTTTTCGCAGCTTGTACCTTATATTTAAGACTCCGAAAAATATTTTGGGAATTTTTGAAAATGCATATCTATTTTTCTTGAATTTTTGTGTTTATAATAGACTAAAAACAGGAAAAATAGTTATACTCATCCAAAATTCATGAAAATTTACCAGAAACTCTTATAATATGTTAGGATGATACATAAAATTTTTAATGATTTTTATCTTCTATATGCTATTTTTCTTCTATTTTCCCAAGATTTAATACACTTAAATGTACAAAAATCAGAAAAATTGTGTTAAACTTTTTGAAAACACATATTAATATTTTTCTTAGATTATGTACACTGTAAAATAGTTACACAAAAATTACAAGAATTTTTCATGATAATTTACTATTTTTCCATGATTTTATGATTATTCATGGAATTAAATGGTGAAAAATAGTTAGACAAATCAAAAATTCAAGAAAATTTATCTTAAGGTGTTTGACTTCAATTAAAAAATGAAATACAAAGTTTGGGAAAGTTTAGAACTAAATTGATTTCGTTTTGAATATTTAATCATTGGAACACCTCTAAAATGTTAAATATTAACATTTCAATAATGGAAATTTTCCACTAAAATTATTATATAACAATTGATTCTTTGAAACATAATTTCCACAGAAAAATGTTTGTAACTTATCGATATTAAATTTTGACACAATATTGGCATAATTCTATTGTAGTAGTAAGTGTACGAGTATTAGATTTCAATTAGAGACTCATTAGTGTGTAACATCGTTGTAGGAAAACGATAGTGGTACGAGTGGAGCGTAGATCAAGGCATCATTTTCATCATCTCAATGGATTGTGAGTATTCACGCATTCCCCTATTTTCAGTTTTTTTTATGTTTTGGTGTGGAAAAGCATGTCCCGAAAAACTATTATTTGAATGTTGTATTTAAATTGATTTGTATCAAACATGATTGCTATTTTATTGTTATGTCTCTCTATGTATGTCTATGCAACACGGAACATGAGAACTTATCGTACTAAGGCCCTTCCCTTATCTCTAACCATTAACTCTTTGAGCCAATGGTCATTATGGATAGCGCTATTCGGAATTGACAACTCCTCACTCGCCCTATTGCTGGAGTGCATGATACCATATTCATCTATGGAACGATAAGCATAGATCTTGATAGGGCTTCAGTCATAGGTTTGGTTGAGACTCATTGTTTGCTCATACACATACAAACTCGTTTCTCGTTATAGCAATAGACTTGTTTATTAATTATAGCAATGAACTTTGTTTCTCATTACAACAACGAACTTTTATTACTGAAAACTTATATACATGTTTCAGCAATGAAATTGTTTGCTCCTTGTAGCAACAAAATTGATTGCTCATTTTAGCAATGAAACTTGTTTACTCGTTTGAGTAACGAACTTTATCTTCCATGAGAATATGAATGCTGCATCTTATTCGGGCAACATACTTTATCTCTCATGATGACAAAGAACTTTGTTTTTACAAACTTATTTACTCCTTTTAACAATATACTTTTATTATTGGAAACTTTGATCAAAACTTTGATTTCAATTCATGAACCAATATTATTTTGTTAAACTTGTGAGTACTCACCAACTATTTTTATAGTTGACGCTCGTTTTACATGCTTTTTCAGGAATCATCGAGTAAGTGGCACTTAGGGACACTTCAGTTTTAGGAGCATTCGCATGTGTTGTATTTCAATTTACATTGTAATTTCTTTTAAAAGTTGTTCAAACCCATTGTAAAATTGTAATGATTTTTAATACTATGGTTGGTGTTGTCTTTTAACTTTTGCTATGAAACCCTTTATACTGCCACGCCTCGTGTTTCCGCTTTAGCGGGGTGTGACAGGAAATGGTATCAGAGCCGAAGGTTATAGAGAATACCGGTTTTCCTTTGGAGAACCACAACTATAGCCAAAAATTTTCAAAATGTTTTTAAAATACTGAACATACTACTAGTATAACTAATTCGAGTACACATTATTAGACTTTAATTAAGTATAGCCTGGCCAACTATGCTTAATTAAGGAAAATTAATGCGAGGCTGGAAACGGTTATAGTAGAATTATGTTCAAAACAATTTTCAACTTAAACTTTTGAAAAACAAATTTTTTCGGTGTGCGTACGGGCATTGCATATTATAGGCATTCATCTAGATACACTTAGAAACTAAGTGCACTTTTATAACAATGCCTTTATTTAGAAATACTCTTATCCCTTATCAAGTGATAGGTTAACCACTTAGGTTGTATCACTAGCCACTCTAGGAGCAGTGCACTTAGTAGTGATAATGGGTATTCCTCGGTAGCTATTGACTTTAGATGTAAGGTTAGTAGCTAGATATACACTAGTAATAATCTTAAGTCGAAACCTATACCAATTATTTCTCAATACCTCTTCATCGTCTTCGTACTAGAGTTACAACTAGGAAAGCGTTCCGATACTGACACGGATGAAAATTAGAGCATCACTTAAGGAGGTAGATGAGTCGTTTCTAAGTAATCACTTGGATACCATTGGTGGGCATTCCGGATTCGACTCAGAAGGAGACACGGAGGTTTAACGCATACGTGAGACCTTATTACTACGCTACGATTTAGCTCTACGTTGTTTCCACCTTGAGCTTAAAACTTAACATAGGATGTCCCTTTGACCTCTATAAAAGGTCGTAAACTGCATTGACACCATAAAACGTTTTTCAAACAATTTTCTTGCCCTTTATCTTAGGGAAAAAGACATCGGTACTCGTCTTATACTCGCCTTGTACTCGCCTTAGTATTTAGGTACGATCAGCTACACTAATATACTTATTCCTTACTTCTTAATCTTCCATCGAAAAATTATTTCGCTTCATCGGTTTTATTTATCATCAATAAAATATTTTATAACCACTTCATACAACTTAGTAGACCATTCCTAACAATGTAAACCATATTCTCGCTAAAACCTTTTTGACAACTTGCCTTAAACTTAACACTTTTCTTCAAAACTCGATTTAACCAATATTGGTTTTAACCTTGCTATTTCAATTTCATTTCAAATTCATTTAAATGGATTGATGTGATTTTAAGGGCATATAAACCATTTTAAACATTGCTTACCATTTTGACACTTCTTCGAAAAACTAGAAACATTTTCTTTTATTATCGTGTTTAAACTCTTTACTATAAAACTTAAACATATGACGTTAAAGTTCATATTATGTGTAAAAGCTTCATCGGATCTTCAAACCACTTTTGTTTTAAGACTTTTGACTACTTCCCCATTTAGGCATCGTACTTTACTTAAATGTGTTTTCTTGAAACCCAACATGGTATTTTTACAACTTTCTAATCCAAATGTGTTTACAAGACATCACTGATGCCTATATTTCAAAACACACCTTATTTATTTATTTTATTTCAAATTAGTTTTATAATCTGTGTTTATAAAACTTACAACATTGCAAAACTTAGTGTTCACTTTTAAATTTCCAGTGACACCTTCAACAATGTATAATTACACTTCTAAATCTATTGAGTCTTTACGTTATATGTTTTAACTATTATTGAACTCCATTCTAAAATGTCAAATTGTCAGTTTTTCAACTACCGTTTGTAGTGCTTCTTCTTTTTCACAAATGGAGTTTAACTTAATAAGGTAACTCGTGATTATTAGCAAACATTCTAAGACTCTCACATGTCTATTTAATCATCAATATACATCAAATATTAAATTTTGAAATATATCTCAACCTGGTTTTAATCTACCTATAGGTATTGTTCTTATAATTTTAACAATAACAATCATTGCCGCCGCTATCTTCCTTTTTCTTTCCCCCCGAACCTTATTTCTCGCTCTCCTTCTGATTTTAGATCTCGTACGCCATAATATTAACATAATACATTGTCTAACTTTGTTTCTATCTATTTTACTTCTCCTGGTATCATGTTCGTATGCATAAAGACTAGAAGTCTACCCTTTCGGTTTGAGCGATTAATACGTGTATAGTCGTGAGACATAATTTTGATTTAGTCAACTCTGATATATTCAATTACGCCTTTTATCATATACATCTTGTTTTATTTTGAAATCTCTATAAACAAGTGATCCTTATTTACATTTGCTATTTCGTTCTAAATTCAGAAACTTTATATAAAATGCAATTTTCATTGTATTTTTCCTTATAATTAATACACAAGATGAATACTCTTATGCTTATAATTTTTCTATATACGGAACATATATGTGAAGGATATATTTCCTTATGTTTCTTCTTTTCTTTAAATACATCAAAAGTTTTGAATTTTACGATTATCTATTCTCTAAATGATTGTTTTTGTAGAAACACTAAACTATGAATGCACTATTTTCAAAGATTAACATTTTTACACCTTTCTTAAAATAGTATTTTACTTTGCAATTTTCAGTGAGTTCCTAAACTCTCAAACTTGTTTTCATAAGTATTCTGACTCCTCGTAAACTTGAATTTGTCCTGACTTAGACAATTGGACAATTTCTCAAAAGTTTAATACAAATATTTCTATACAAATTCCTTTAATGACGACTTAAACCTTTAACCTTAATTAATCTCTATATTATTATTTTACTACTTTGTTGGATCGCCACACATGTATCTTCACTATTGTGGAATTATTACACATTTTCATAATAGTGAGATTAATTATCATTTCTAAACACACATTTTGATAACAGTGAGATTTTTATCACTTCTAAGCACTTAAAATGCTATCTACACAATGTGATTTAATTTCTCATAAACTTTCATCGCCTCCATTTGCAAAAATGACTCTCTAAATATATTTATTTTTCGAATAAGGTTTTATTATTGTAAGAGTAACTATGGTAGTAAATATTGCTTCAGAAATCCTCGATCGTTTCGTAACTTATTTTATAGACGACACTTAAATAGCCTTTACATTCGAGAGGTACCAAAACTTCGTTGCTTACCCGTAGTGCGTATCTTTAGGAACTTACCCTCGATCGCTTCTTTTTCATTCGTGCTACCCCTTCTTATTTCAGATTATATATATTTTCCATATTTAGTAGCCAACCCGAAAGTGAATAAATTGTTCTTAATCCCTTCTTTATTAGATGGCGAATTTACGCTTAGTGCTAATTTAGAACGCGACTTAAGGATCAATGCGGCTTTAACACTCAGTGAAATTAGTGCTTCAGCAAAACTTATAGCTCTCTTAATTCAGATAATATCTAACTAGATGATCTTTTTCGACAAGGTCGCCATGTTTGGATCATGATTTCCATGATCCTAATTTCTCGTAATCTTAATTGTAGAACTCAAATTAAGGAAACATTAATTTGACTATAGCTAAAGAATTGGGTTCTTCCTTTGAGGAAATAAACCCGGAATAATCAAAGAACACTGCAAGTCACCACCTCTCCAGCTATATAATTGTATTCGACTGAGTTCTAATAGAATACGTCACGAATTGAATTTCAGGGCGAAATTCTTTCAACCGGGGGAGAATGTGACAACCGTCAAAATTCGAGTCGGTTCTAGATTTGAATAAACTTAGTTGCACATATAGGCATGACACATAATAGACTTAGTAACTAGAAGCTAAGTTATAACCTACTAGAAACTTGGAAACAAGTAGGATCGGATGATAGTGTACTTAGATTTCACATTGATATGTGAATTCTACTACTACTTAACTGTAGTGACTATCCATATTTGGGTCACTCTTTGACTCAAACACCTTTTCATAAATCATATACACACATTATGCACTTGACCTAGCAGTAGAAATTAGGTTGGAGCCTCATAGAAACTTAAGTCAGAGTTGAAAACTATGACTAGTATACTTGATTCCTCAATTTCGTTTGAATCTCGAAACCACTACATAGAATGCCAATAAACCAATAAAATAGGTTACAAATACTATTTATAACTATAAAAGAGTTATAATACCATAAGATAAATTGAAGTCTCAAAGATTCTATTGATTTTGATATCTAAAGATTTATTAATTCTCAAAACCCTAAAAACCCTAAAACCTAAATTTTATAAAATTTGACATCAAGAATTCTATAAAAATAGTTATGAAACTCATAATATTATCCTAAAACAATTAAATTCAGGGAAATATAATCAAGGAAAATAAAATTTAACTCATTAACATTTACCCTTAATTTATAAATCAAAAATCAAGATTTTATGAATAAAAACATGATTTTAGTGCACATTTTATATAAAAATTGAGATATTTTATAAAAGAACTTAAATTTTATAAAAGAAAATGAATGAGAAAGGGGTATTATACTAAAAAATTTGGATCCCTCTCTCCCCATATCTCTCTCTCACACTCTCATTCTCCAACACATACACATCTCTCTTCTTTCTCTCTCTAGAAAACTCTCTCTACCTTCTCTCTAATTTTTCTCTCCAAACACCACTCCATTCTCTCTTCCTCCCTCTAAGAACCATGAAATTTTCCAGAAAAAAAACCCAAGAACACTCCTCAAACTCGAAATTTTCATCATCTTGTGGTATTCTTGAAGGTAAAATCGATTTCTACTTCACTTTTCCTTCAAGTTTTGCTCTTTTTCGTACACTTTCTCCTTCTTCATCTTTTTCAAACTTGTTTTATTTTTGTTAAAATGGTTTTTAGAACATGATGAATGTGTTTTAACACCATGCATGTATGATAAACAAGGTTGCATGTTCATGATCTTAGTGCAAAAATCGATTTTAAGGATTAAAACATCAAACTCAAGTTAAGAGTTTTTGAGAAACAAAATTTTGTTCATAAATGAATGTATACATTTTGATAAGTTTTAATCTTTTGATCTCTGGAAACATGACTAGAATATAAGTTTATCATGATATCTTTTAAAATATTTCAAAAGATTTACTCAAAGAAATGATGAAAACTCATTTTTCTAACCAATCACCATGCATGCAATCTGCCAGATTTCTTTACCTGACTTTAAACTGTCATATCTCACTCATTTCTTAACCAAAATTCGGGATTCTTTTTCTGAAATATAATATTTTGAGTTAGCTTTCAAACCCATCTGACCTCACTGGAAAATTCAAATATTTCGATTTTTAGCAATTTTTACAAAACTGTTGCTCAATCAGCACCTTTTTGTGAATACTAGTTTTGTATTGCATGTTCAAAGATCTTATTCATCACTAAAAATCAAGGAAAAATTAACTTGAGCACTTAACATCATTTATTAAGAGGTATAAAAATATCTTGATTCAAAAGCCTTTGGAACATGTTGCAAAAATTCTCAAAGTAACATCAATAATTTTTACCAAAATCACAAGAATCAAGTTTTCTCTATAATTGTTTGAGCCTTTAGGCATGTTTTTCGACATCAAAAATAAGAAAACAATTTTTCATTGTTATTAAATTGTTTGAAGTTGCATTCTGCAAATTTTCAGCTCAATATATATTTTCTTTATTTTTACATGAAAATAATAATAAAATAGAGTGTTAAAGCATATAAAATACTTAAACTTGTAAATAAATTCTGGAAATATTTTTGGATGACCCTTTAAGTTAATAAATATCTCTCATGAAGTTTCATCGATTTTTGTTACTGTTTAGTATGGTTTTTAATTTTCTTTTTATTTAGCTCTAATCAATCATAAAACCACTTTAGGGAATGTGAAAATATTATTTCTTATTTTTCGCAGGTTGTACCTTATATTTAAGACTCCGAAAAATATTTTGGGAATTTTTGAAAATGTATATCTATTTTTCTTGAATTTTTGTGTTTATAATGGACTAAAAACAGGAAAAATAGTTATACTCATCCAAAATTCATGAAAATTTACCAGAGACTCTTATAATATGTTAGGATGATACATAAAAATTTTGATGATTTTTATCTTCTGTATGCTATTTTTCTTGTATTTTCCCAAGATTTAATACACTTAAATGTACAAAAATCAGAAAAATTGTGTTAAACTTTTTGAAAACACATATTAATATTTTTCCTAGATTATGTACACTGTAAAATAGTTACACAAAAATTACAAGAATTTTTCATGATAATTTACTATTTTTCCATGATTTTATGATTATTCATGGAATTAAATGGTGAAAAATAGTTAGACAAATCAAAAATTCAAGAAAATTTATCTTAAGGTGTTTGACTTCAATTAAAAAATGAAATACAAAGTTTGGGAAAGTTTAGAACTAAATTGATTTCGTTTTGAATATTTAATCATTGGAACACCTCTAAAATGTTAAATATTAACATTTCAATAATGTAAATTTTCCACTTAAATTGTTATATAACAATTGATTCTTTGAAACTTAATTTCCACAGAAAAATGTTTGTAACTTATCAATATTAAATTTTGACACAATATTGGCACAATTCTATTGTAGTAGTAAGTATACTAGTATTAGATTTCAAGTAGAGACTCATTAGTGTGTAACATCGTTGTAGGAAAACGATAGTGGTACGAGTGGAGCATAGATCAAGGCATCATTTGCATTATCTCAATGCATTGTAAGTATTCACGCACTCCCCTATTTTCAGTTTTTTTTATGTTTTGGGGTGGAAAAGCATGTCCTGAAAAACTATTATTTGAATGTTGTATTTAAATTGATTTGTATCAAACATGATTGCTATTTTATTGCTATGTCTCTCTATGTATGTCTATGCAACACAGAACATGAGAACTTATCGTACTAAGGCCCTTCCCTTATCTCTAACCATTAACTCTTTGAGCCAACGGTCATTATGGATAGCGCTATTAGGAATTGACAACTCCTCACTCGCCCTATTGCTGGAGTGCATGATACCATATTCATCTATGGAACGATAAGCATAGATCTTGATAGGGCTTCAGTCATAGGTTTGGTTGAGACTCATTGTTTGCTCATACACATACAAACTCGTTTCTCTTTATAGCAATAAACTTGTTTATTAATTATAGCAATGAACTTTGTTTCTCATTACAATAACGAACTTTTATTACTGAAAACTTATATACATGTTTCAGCAATGAAATTGTTTGCTCCTTGTAGCAACAAAATTGATTGCTCTTTTTAGCAATGAAACTTGTTTACTCGTTTGAGTAACGAACTTTATCTTCCATGAGAATATGAATGTTGCATCTTATTCGGGCAACATACTTTATCTCTCATGATGACAAAGAACTTTGTTTTTACAAACTTATTTACTCCTTTTAACAATATACTTTTATTATTGGAAACTTTGATCAAAACTTTGATTTCAATTCATGAACCAATATTATTTTGTTAAACTTGTGAGTACTCACCAACTATTTTTATAGTTGACGCTCGTTTTACATGCTTTTTCAGGAATCATCGAGTAAGTGGCACTTAGGGACACTTCAGTTTTAGGAGCATTCGCATGTGTTGTATTTCAATTTACATTGTAATTTCTTTTAAAAGTTGTTCAAACCCATTGTAAAATTGTAATGATTTTTAATACTATGGTTGGTGTTGTCTTTTAACTTTTGCTATGAAACCCTTTATACTGCCACGCCTCGTGTTTCCGCTTTAGCGGGGTGTGACAGTTAGCAAACATGTGGTAATGTCGGGTTTGCATTAACAAAGGTACGATATACAGAGTACCAGAGTTAGCAATCACGAGTAATAATACATCATACCGGGTTTGCATTAACAAAGGTACGATATACAGAGTACCAAAGTTAGCAATCACGGGTAATAATACATTCTGCCGGGTTGGCATTAGCAAAGGTACTATACAGAGTACCCGAATTAGCAAACTCGAGGTAGTAATACATCTTACCGGGTTTGCATTAACCAAGGGTACGATACAAAGTACCAGAGTTAGCATTCATCGGGTAATAATAATAATACATCGAAAATCTCGTTGAAACAGTAAATTTGTGAGACCCTTCACGGTGTACTTATCTAAGTACGACCTTTTTAAGTCCTGAACTATTAGCCAAAATCTCTTGTAGGGAGAGCGTGAATTTGTGTATAGATCTATATGGGACTGACAATCCTGCACCTCTACTGTTCGCTACAGTTTGGCCGGCAGGCCTAGGGTGTCAAATATCATACCATTCCGACGCCTGAAGAACGTCGCAGCAGGCATTTCCGTCATATTAGTATGGTTTATAGGACTCACATGGATAGAACAACGAGTGAATTACAAAGTAATATACTTCTATTATAACAGTAAGAAAAGTTAATTACATCCCGACCAGATATACCTTCAGTAGCTTTTACTTACAGTAAGAGCTACGTATCATGAAATCAAGTATTGTACTTCTGGTTTTGAACATTTAAAATCACAAGGCAGTATTATGGATAATACAATACTCTTCAGGATTAATACTAAGGTTTTTACGATAGAACAAATATAACTAAGAACGCTTTTACAAATAAAACGGTTTATGGGATTAAACGACTTTTACAAATGAAACGGTTTATGGGATTAAACCACTTATACAAAGGAAACGGTTTATGGAATTAAGCCACTCATCAAATGAAATTTAGTCATTCAATCTTTGTAAACTAGAATAACATAAAAGACCTTTAGTGGTTAATTCTATAATTCCTTAGTTATTACATCAGAGTTATACATAAGTAATATCCGATTGACAGTGAAATGTGTGACTTCCGCCTTACTTCCTGTTCCTTGTTTGGTTGTGGGCTTAGGGCAGATACACCCATTTAACTGTCTATTCGATATTCTGTTATGTATAATCAGTATAAACTAGGTAATTACAGAGGGAAACTATTGAGGTTATCAGTTAATCACCTCAGGAGATATATGATTTCCTAGAGAAACCAGTGAACTTATTCAAAGAACTTAGGGTATACTTAACAGAACTAAAATATTTATGAACTCACCAGCTTAAATGCTGATTTACTCTTTCCAAATAACTTGTATTCTCAGGAATCCAGTAGACAGGTACACTCCCGAAGCATTTGAGAAGACTACCTAGTACCGTACCGCGACTCCTGTCTTCTACTGTACCAACTGTAGTATTTGAATATGTAATGTTTAAACACTTATGTAAAACTTATACTTATTAATACAATGGTTGTTTGTACTTTGATTACTATATTGCATGTGTTGTGATACTTACCTAAAGTCCTCCGCCCCCGAATGTTTCTGCCATTCTGGTTTGGGGGTGTGACATACTCCGATCCGATTGAGGAGGAGAGTATCTTAGTATCGAGTTCCACGACTATCTTAAGGAATGCGAAATTGTTTCATAATTGACACCTCCTAGGACACCACAGTTGAATGGTGTGGCTAAGAGGCGCAATCGAACCTTGTTAGACATGGTCCATTCTATGATGAGTCGAGCTTCGTTACCAATCTCATTTGGGGGGTATGCCTTAGAGACTGTCGCCCGTATTCTTAATATGGTCCCTACCAAAAAGGTTTCCAAAACACCTCACGAGATGTGGACTGGGAAGGTTCCCACTTTAGACCACATCAAAGTTTGGGGTCGGGAGGCTTTTATGTGGCACGAGACTCACGACAAGCTCGAACCTCGGAGTGAGCGATGTATTTGCATCAGCTACCCACATAAATCCTTTGGATATCTCTTCTATCGACCAAGTGACAATGTTGTCTTCATGGCGAGAAGAGGGGTCTTTCGTGAGAGAGAGCTTATATGCCAAGGGGATAGTGGGAGGCAAATTGACCTTGAAGAGCTTCAAGGGTCAAGCGATGACGGAACCTCAAAAACTAGCAATCAACCCGAGGAGGAAACTCCTGTTGAACCTATTGACGAATCTGTACCTCTGAGGCGTTCCACCAGAGTTAGGACATCACCTGAGTTTTATTATGGTTTCCATATTACTACAGCATGTGATACATTTATCAGTGATAATACATTGGTAAATTTGGATGAGCCTAATAACTACAAGGAAGCCATGGCAGGCCCTGAGTCTGCTAAATGGAAAGAGGCTATGGATAGCGAGATTCAATCCATGTATGACAACCATGTTTAGAAATTGGTTGACAAACAACCCGGTCGAAAGACAGTCGGGTGCAAATGGATCTTCAAGAAGAAGACCAGCATGGATGGAAAAGTACACACATATAAGCCGTGACTGGTTGCAAAGGGCTTTACTCAAACTCAGGGAGTTGATTATGATGAGACCTTCTCACCAGTAGCGAAGATTAAATCTATATGGGTTATGTTGGCCATAGCTGCATTTCATGACTATGAAATATGGCAGATGGATGTCAAAACCGCTTTCCTTAATGGAAAGTTGGCTGAAGATGTTTACATGAGTCAGCCAGAGGGTTTTGTCAGTGCAAGATACCCTAATAGAGTGTGTAAGCTTGAGAGATCCATATATGGATTGAAACAAGCATCTCGCAGTTGGAATCTTTGTTTTGATGAGAAAGTCGAATAGTTTGGATTTTCGAGAAGCGAGGATGAGTCCTGTGTGTATGTCAAGGCTAGTGGGAGTATACTTAGCTTTCTCGTGTTGTATGTAGATGACATACTACTCATAGGAAATGACATCCCGACCTTGCTGGAGGTTAAGTCCTGGCTTGGGAAGTGTTTTGCTATAGAGGACCTTAGAGAAGCTGCCTATATCCTAGGGATAAGGATTTTGAGAGACAGGAGTAAGAGACTAATAGGACTTAGACAAATTACCTACTTGGACAAGGTGCTGAAGCGTTTCAGCTTGGTGAACTCCAAGAAAGGTCACTTGCCTATCCAGAGCAACACCAAACTAAGTAAGACTCAGAGTCCAAGTACAGAAGCTGAGATAGCAGAGATGAGCCGGATACCATATGCTTCCGCAGTTGGCTCAATCATGTATGCAATTACTTGTACTCACCCTGTTGTGGCCTTTGCTTTGAGCATGGTCAGTAGATATCAAGGGAATCCTGGTAGAGCTCACTGGACTGCAGTTAATAACATTCTTATGTACATGCGGATGACTAAGGATTCGATCTTTACCCTCGGTGGGAGTGATGACTTGAGAATATTAGAGTATTGTGACGCCGGGTTTCAGACTGACAGAGACAATATGCGTTCTCAGTCGCGTTGGGTGTTTACCCAAAATGGAGGAGCAATAACATGGAAAAGTTCCAAGCAGGAGACTGTGGCTGATTCAACGTGCCAATCAGAGTACATTGCAGCAAGCGAAGCATCAAAAGAGGCAATATGGTTGAAGAACTTAATCGAAGACCTTGGAGTTATGCCATCCATAAAGGAGCCCATAGAAGTTTTTTGCGATAATGAAGGGACGGTTGCCTTAACCAAGGAACTGAGAGATCATGGTAGATTAAGGCATATCGACAGAAAGTACAACTTCATAAGACATCTGGTAGAAGAAGGACACCTCGTGGTGAAGAGGATATCGTCACAAGACAACCCAGCAAATCCCCTTACAAAGGGACTGAATAGGGTTAAGCACTTGCAGCATGCAAGAGGCATTAGACTAAAAGACGATATTAGTTTTAGTAATTAGAAAAATTAGAAACTTCTAATAGCTAAATTGTAATTGACATTTTGATGATTGAATAAAAGGAGTTTTTATTTATAAGTAAAGTTTCTGTCTTGTGTCAATTATTTACTATTGTTTCATTTTGCATGTTTTGACTTGTTGAATAATAATATAATTATTAGAACTATCCACAGTAGATCATACATTAGAAGTAGGTATGAGGCTAGACTGTCATGAGTTAGCTATAGATGTTTAAGGAGTTAGACATGGCAAGAGTCTGCTGCACCATTCATGAGTGCTTGTGAAATAAGAATTTGAGCATTGGATCAACCCGCACTCATCAGAATCACTTCACAAAATTTATCACGAGTGATTGTGAGATGATAATATCATATAATCTTCAAACCAAGATATATGAGTTGTTGACTACAATTTGGTTGTGCATTGATGATGCGTAAACGCATCAGTAACTTGATGTCATAAAACGTATGGTTGTGCATGATTTAACGAGTAGTTAGTACAAACCATGATTTTTTCCTTTTATCCTAAGAAGGATCAAAAGCGATATCTGGGCCCCTCGATGATTTGTTTTGACCCATGTACCTGGCCCGATCAGAACGAAATTGATGTGTTCAATTTTGTTCTATGTCAAACTAATTGTAGGACAATAAGTATGACTATGTTCCATGTGTTTGTCTGCTGATATCTTGTAGAACAGAGGAGTATATGATCATTTATCTAAGGACAGTCACTGACTAGGTCAGAGTTCGACAGCAGCTTTTGGAAGCTACGATTGCTAATCGGATCTTGAAGTTACATTGGCAGTTACAGTTATTAGATTTATATAACTGGGAGACTGTTGGATTTGGTGTCTAAGCCCATAACTATATCTGGTATGTACTTGACCCGATTGTAGCATGGTCCTTTTGCGTTTCCTTCACCAGTGCAATTTGATAGAATGGACTTTTTAGAATAAGATTATTGGTGATTTATTAATATATTATAATTTTAATATATTCATTGAGAAATCAAATTATTTAATTAGTATTGGTCAAGAATTAAATTGGAATTAATTTTGTGATCAAAAGTGACTAATTAAATCTAAAGGGTTGATTATGCAAATCATCCATTCTTATAGTGTGGGCCAAAGATCTATTAGGGTGGCCTAAGTGGTTCATGGATAGTCCATGGAGCATTAACCCAAGGAGCCTAAGGGATATGGAAGGTCATGGTGCATTACGGTTTCATGGATGAAACCCTAACCTTAAGAAACACTATAAAAGACTCCCCTTAGTGACAAAATCGGCTAACCCTACACACAAGAGCATACAACCGATTTTTGAAGCTACAAGTCTTAATCTTTTAAGCCTCCTTTGCATATTTGTGTTTGTGACACATTAGAGGCACAACATTTGAGGTGCTCAAGCTTCCAAGGTCAAGAACTACACAAGAGGTAAGTTATCTAACTAGTTGTTACTTTGAATTGTATGCTAGTTATGTTATATGCTTTGAAAATTTAAAAATGCATATATAATTAGAGAAAACATAGTTCTAAAGCATCTAGGGTTTCATGTGCACCATAGGAGTGTTATAGTGCTTAAACCCAACAAGGGGGCTCAGCCTGCTACAAGTGTGGCAAAACCGGACACTTTAGCAGGGATTGTACTGCCCCTACTCCCTCCATTCTGACATCAGACCTGATTTGCTTTCATTGCAATCAGAGGGGCCATAAGAAGGCCAACTGCCTGAGTCTAGCATCAGGAGCACCAGTGATGGCGCCAGCTCCAGCGACCCTGCGGATCATAGATGGCTGTCAGGGCAAGACGAATGCTCCAGTGGTGAGGAGCCGAGCCTTTTAGTTGACCGCAGAGGAGGCGTGGTTCGCACCAAATGTAGTGACGAGTATTTTCCTTTCCCTTCACTCCTATTTTATTATAATGTCGATACTTATATTTCATGTTTTTTGTTCTAAGATCGTTCCATGTGAACGATATTCCTGTTATGGTGTTGTTCGACTGGGGGCTATCCGATCTTTCGTATCTCTTGTTCTCATCAAGAGTTTTGCCTATCCAGAGCAATACCAAACTGAGTAAGACTCAGAGTCTAAGTACAGAAGTTGAGATAGTAGAGATGAGCCGGATACCATATGCTTCCGCAGTTGGCTCAATCATGTATGCCATGACTTGTACTCGTCGTGATGTGGCCTTTGCTTTGAGCATGGTCAGTAGATATCAAGGGAATCCTGGTAGAGCTTACTGGACTGCAGTTAAGAACATTCTTAAGTACATGCGGAGGACTAAAGATTGGATCTTTACCCTCGGTGGGAGTGATGACTTGAGAATATTAGAGTATTGTGACGCCGGGTTTCAGACTGACAGAGACAATATGTGTTCTCAGTCGCGCTGGGTGTTTACCCAAAATGGAGGAGCAATAACATGGAAAAGTTCCAAGCAGGAGATTGTGGCTGATTCAACGTGCCAATCAGAGTACATTGCAGCAAGCGAAGCATCAAAAGAGGCAATATGGTTGAAGAACTTAATCGGAGACCTTGGAGTTATGCCATCCATAAAGGAGCCCATAGAAGTTTTTTGCGATAATGAAGGGGCGGTTGCCTTAACCAAGGAACTGAGAGATCATGGTAGATTAAGGCATATCGACAGAAAGTACAACTTCATAAGACATCTGGTAGAAGAAGGACACCTCGTGGTGAAGAGGATATCGTCACAAGACAACCCAGCAAATCCCCTTACAAAGGGACTGAATAGGGATAAGCACTTGCAGCATGCAAGAGGCATTAGGCTAAAAGACGATATTAGTTTTAGTAATTAGAAAAATTAGAAACTTCTAATAGCTAAATTGTAATTGACATTTTGATGATTGAATAAAAGGAGTTTTTATTTATAAGTAAAGTTTCTGTCTTGTGTCAATTATTTACTATTGTTTCATTTTGCATGTTTTGACTTGTTGAATAATAATATAATTATTCAAACTATCCACAGTCGATCATACATTAAAAGTAGGTATGAGGCTAGACTGTCATGAGTTAGCTATAGATGTCTAAGGAGTTAGACATGGCAAGAGTCTGCTGCACCATTCATGTGTGCTTGTGAAATAAGAATTTGAGCATTGGATCAACCCGCACTCATCAGAATCACTTCATAGAATTAATCACGAGTGATTGTGAGATGATAATATCATATAATCTTCAAACCAAGATATATGAGTTGTTGACTACAATTTGGTTGTGCATTGATGATGCGTAAACGCATCAGTAACTTGATGTTATAAAACGTATCGTTGTGCATGATTTAACGAGTAGTTAGTACAAGCCATGATTTGTTCCTTTTATCCTAAGAAGGATCAAAAGCGATATCTGGGCCCCTCGATGATTTGTTTTGACCCATGTACCTAGCCCGATCAGAACGAAATTGATGTGTTCAGTTATGTTTTATGTCAAACTAATCGGAAATCGGGAAACTAATTGCAGGACAATAAGTATGACTATGTTCCATGTATTTGTCCGTTGATATCATGTAGAACAGAGGAGTATATGATCACTTATCTAAGGATAGTCACTGACTAGGTCAAAGTTCGATAGCAGATTTTGGAAGCTACGATTGCTAATCAGATCTTGAAGTTACATTGGCAGTTACAGTTATTAGATTTATCTAACTGGGAGACTGATGGATTTGGTGTCTAAGCCCATAACTATATCTGGTATGTACTTGACCCGATTGTAGCATGGTCCTTTTGGGTTTCCTTCACCAGTGCAATTTGATAGGATGGACTTTTTAGAATAAGATTATTAGTGATTTATTAATATGTTATAAGTATAATATATTAATTGAGAAATCATATTATTTAATTAGTGTTGGTCAAGAATTAAATTGGAATTAATTTTGTGATCAAAAGTGACTAATTAAATCTAAGAGGTTGATTATGTAAATCATCCATTATTATTGTGTGGGCCAAAGATCTATTAGGGTGGGCTAAGTGTTTCATGGATAGTCCATGGAGCATTAACCCAAGGAGCCTAAGGGATATGGAAGGTCATGGTGCATTACGGTTTCATGGATGAAACCCTAGCCTTAACAAACACTATAAAAGAGTCCCCTTAGTGACAAAATCGGCTAACCCTACACACAAGAGCATAGAACCGATTTTTGAAGCTACAAGTCTTAATCTCTTCAGCCTCCTTTTCATATTAGTGTTTGTGACACATTAGAGGCACAACATTTGAGGTACTCAAGCTTCCAAGGTCAAGAACTACACAAGAGGTAAGTTTTCTAACTAGTTGTTACTCTGAATTGTATGCTAGTTAAGTTATATGCTTTGAAATATTGAAAATGCATGTATAATTAGAGAAAACATAGTTCCAAAGCATCTAGGGTTGCATGTGCACCATAGGAGTGTTATAGTGCTTAAAACCCAACAAGGGGGCTCAGTCTGCTACACCATTCAGACATCAGATCTGATTTGCTTTCATTGCAATCAGAGGGGCCATAAGAAGGCCCACTTCATGAGTCTAGCATCGGGAGCACCAGTGGTGGCGCCAGCTCCAGCGACCATGCGGATCACAGATGGCCGTCAGGGCAAGACGGATGCTCCAGTGGTGAGGAGCCGAGCCTTTTAGTTGCCCGCAGAGGAGGCGCGGTTCGCACCAAAGGTAGTGACGAGTATGTTTCTTTCCCTTAACTCCTATTTTATGATAATATCGATACTTATATTTCATGTTTTTTGTTCTAAGATCGTTCCATGTGAACGATATTCCTGTTATGGTGTTGTTCGACTCGGGGCTATCCCATCTTTCGTATCTCTTGCGCTCATCAAGAGGTTTGCATGATCTCCGAGTATGTTAGACTACCCGTTAGAGGTTGAGATTGCAGATGAGCGGTGCGTCCGAGCATCGAGGGTCCATAGGGATTGTGTTTTCAGGATATGCGGTGACGTTACTCTATTAACTTGGTTCCAATACCTCTGTGTAGGAACAAGGTCATTATAGGGATGGATTGGCTGAGCCCCAATGGGGAATTGATTGATTGTGAGCACCAACTAATGCATGTGCGGACCCTAAGTGGGGGAGAATTGGTGGTCCAGGGAGAAGGAGCTCAGCGCGGCCCCATTTTGTATTCAACTGCTAGGGCCAGACGCTATCCCCAGCAGGGTTGTTTTGGGTTTGTTGCTAACGTGATGGATACTCGGGAGTGGGATAGAGTGACGGTTGATGGGGTGCCAGTTATTCGAGAGTACCCGAACGTGTTTCCGGAGGAGTTACCCGGAGTGCCTCCGGAGAGGCAGGTGGAGTTCCGGATCGATCTGGTTCCTGGTGCAAACCAAAAGCCAAGGCACCATATCAACTAGCCCCACCATAGATGCAGGAGTTGTCTACACTGCTGCAGGAGCTATTAGACAAGGGATTTATCCGACCGAGTAGCTCACCTTGGGGTGCACCGATGCTGTTTGTGAAGAAGAAGGATGGGTCGCAACGAATGTGTATTGACTACCGGGAATTGAACAAGCTAACGGTGAAGAACCGTTATCCACTCCTGAGCATCGATGATTTATGTAACCAGCTTCAGGGGGCGTCTCGGTTTTCCAAGATTGATCTGCGCTCGGGATACCACCAGATGACTATCAAGAAGGATGATGAGTAGAAGAAAGCCTTTCGGATTCGTTATGGTCATTACGAGTTCGTGGTGATGCCCTTTTTGCTTACCAATGCCCCCAACCAGGGTTGTTCTGGGTGTGTCGCTAATGTTATGGATACTCGAGAGTGGGATAGAGCGACGGTTGATGGGCTTCCAGTTATTCGAGAGTACCCGAACGTGTTTCCAGAGGAATTACCCGGAGTGCCTTCGGAGAGCCAAGTGGTGTTCCGGACCGATCTGGTTCTTGGTGTAGTCCCAATAGCCAAGGCACCATATCGATTAGCCCTACCAGAGATGCAAAAGTTGTCTACATAGCTGCAGGAGCTGTTAGACAAGGGATTTATCCGACCGAGTAACTCACCTTGGGGTGAGCCGATGTTGTTTCTGAAGAAGAAGGATGGGTCGCAACGGATGTGTATTGACTACCGGGAATTGAACAAGCTAACGGTGAAGAACCGTTATCCACTCCCTAGGATCGATGATTTATTTGACCAGCTTCAGGGGACGTCTTGGTTTTCCAAGATTGATATGCACTCGAGATACCACCAGATGAGGGCCAGGAAGGATGATGTGTAGAAGACAGCCTTTCGGACACGTTATGGTCATTACGAGCTCGTGGTGATGCCTTTTAGGCTCACCAATGCCCCATCCGCGTTCATGGATCTCATGAACCGCATGTGCAGGCCGATGTTCAATCGGTCAGCGATAGTGTTTATTGATGATATACTGGTCTATTCCAAGACCCGAGAGCAGCATGAGGAGCACTTGCGAGAGGTGTTGGATACACTGAGGAGGGAGAGGCATTTCGTGAATTCTCCAAGTGCGAGTTCTGGTTGTGCGAGGTGCAGTTTCTGGGGCACCTTGTCATCCAGAATGGTATTCTGGTCGATCCGGCCAAAGTGGAGGTTGTGATGAGATGGGAGGTTCCGTGGTCTCCATCTGGGATTCAGAGCTTCCTTGGGATTTCTCCAAGATAGCAGTACCCCTGACCCGATTGACAAAGAAGACTGTCATTTTCTACTGGGGGGCTAAGCAGCAGGCAGCGTTTGAGACCTTGAGGCAGAAGTTATGTGAGGGCCGATTTTGACCCTCCCTGAGGGTGTCGACGATTTCGTAGTTTATTGAGACACGTATATTTCAGGCTTGGGTGCGGTCTTGATGCAGAGGGGGCACGTCATCGCTTATGCCTAGAGGCAGTTGAAGCCTCATGAGATGAATTACCCGACGCATGATTTAGAGTTGGGGGCAGTTCATTTTTCCCTCAAGATTTGGCGACACTACCTCTATGGGGTCCGTTGTACTATTTACATGAATCACAAGAGTCTGAGATATTTGATGGATCAACCAAATCTGAACATGAGGCAGCGTCGGTGGCTGGACGAGGTGAAGGATTATGATTGTAAGATCCTTTACCACCCAGGGAAGGCCAATGTAGTGGCTGATGCTCTTAGCCGCAAGGCAGTCGTCACACCGATCAGGGATATATGTCTGAGGATGACAGTGGTGGCTCCGCTTCGGGAGTGCATTCCGGAGGCTCGGTTGGAGGCTATGAAGGAGGAGCACTGAAAGAGTGAGCGCATCGTGGGTCGTATTTCCTCCTTTGATTATGATAGCCGTGGGTTATTGACACTTCATCAAATAGTGTAGGTCCCGTACTCAGGCGGTGTACACCAAATCCTGATGGAGGAGGCACACAAATCCAGATTTTCCATCCATCCCGGGGCGACGAAGATGCATAGAGATCTTCGTCTTGATTACTGGTGGCCCTGCATGAAGCGGTATGTAGCTTGGTATGTCGAGAGGTGTTTGAACTGCAGGAAGGTCAAGGTCGAGCACCAGAGTCCTCATGGCAAGATGCAACCTTTAGACATCCCCGTGTGGAAATGGGAGTAGATTAATTTGAGAGCAAGGATATGCTGCGCATAGACAAGGTTTGAAAACTCAAACCTTGAGTTAATTCTTAAGATCAATGTCTACTTATAATTAGATGTTACAGTCAAGTCTGGTAATACCGGTTGAGACTGAAGAGAGAAATCAACAAAGTACTCAAGTAATAACTGTAGAAATATGAGTATAATCAAGGTAAAGACAATAAATAAACAAGTAGAATGTTTTGAAAGAGTTTGATGTGAGAGAAAGGTGAAAGAGACTTAATATGAGAACATGCTATCTTTGGAAGAACAATCCGTAATATTCTTGTCAATCAATCACTCCTTAAATAGTTAAGGAGGAACATCGTACAAACCGATCAACATACAAAGGACCGGATAATCACACTACTTCTGACATATTGATTATCCAAATAAACAAAAGAGACTTGGTCCTATGAAATGTCACATCATACAAAAGACAAGAATAATTAATGCATAGACTGACACATGATCTCAGATCATTTCTTCATCTCTGAACATTCTCCACTTTAGACTCTACCTCCATCTCGTACCACAAACATTTCGGACTCAAGATCGACTTCAGATCTTCAGTAGTTAGAGATTGCTAGAGGTTCACTTTCAGGTTCCAATAATCACCCCCTAAGTGAACTTAGAAATCCATTCATCTTAGTTCGATTCTTCCTTGATAAACACATACGCCCGATATAACCAATCTCTGACTTCGATATACCATTGAAGCTCACTTATGAATTTTTCCTTCACATGCTCTCGTACATTGGACTGTGAAGCATGAATAATAAACTTCCAAAGGGCCTTGGTGGGAACCAGATGCTTGTCAAGGACTCGGAAGAAGTCATTCTTGTTCGTCTTCCTTTGAAGATACACAAACCCTAACAAGTGGGCCAATTGAAAGTCACACCTACAAAATTCAGCGACATAATCTTTAAGGAAACTCAAGGCAGCAGTGTAGGATCCCATGCTAAGATCGTCGATTTGGTGGCTTCTGAAGTGTGAAACTATCGTCAGTATATCGTTAGGATTGATTGCTGGGAAGTCGGCATCGATGATGGTTCTTTCAGTTTGTTTGTTTCGGAACATGTGGTATCGGAACAACCCACAGTTCAATTCAAATTTGGTTAAGATTTTCCTTCAAACCCATAGATCTTGGTGATCCTTTTCCGAGTTGTAACATCCCAATTTCCAAGACCAAAAAATTTCATTTTTAATTAAGTAACTTATAAAATAGTATACCAAAAACATTGCCAATGTCATATCAGTTTATAAAACCGTAACAACGTGTCTCATAACCATATCATCAATAGTAATAAAAATCATAGTACAATCCCAGAAAAGTCAATGCGAAAATCATGTGTGTGTGATGCGTTGCTACACCGCCAACTCCTTCCCCTTGGATGAAGAGGTACCTGAAACCAAAATTGAAACTGTAAGCACAAAGCTTAGTGAGTTCCCCCACCATACCACATACTAACATCATACATATTGTCGGGCAGTTCTTGGGTGCCCGACCTACCCATGTCAAGCCATTCTGGGGTGGTGACCTACCCATGTCAAGCCGTTCTGGGGTGCTGACCTACCCATGTCAGGCCATTCTGGGGTGCCGACCTACCCTCCGGTCTGTCTCAACCGGACACGGGGACTATTTCACCCCTACCACTAGCATATAATATCATATCGTAATCATGCTGTCAGAGATAGCTGGGGTGTCCGACCTATCTTTCGGTCATAGCGACCGAATCGGGGGACTAGTCCCCTCCTACCAATACTATCACATATAACACATCATGTTGGCATACAAACATATCAGGAAATAACAAACCAGAAAATTATCACGAAGACAATCGTCTCACTAAACATCTACTAGTGGGCCGACCTTGGTGCCTTAGACCCACTCCTACTGGAAGGCAATTCACCTCAATGTCGCGTAGTGTGTGCACTGATCTCGGTGTGGAAATCAACTCTCCCCGACTCCTCAATCCCTACACAACAACTCTTATAAGTTATCAACTCATACTCGTAACCCTTACAAGGGTCACTCAATCCAAGTCAAAGTCAAGTCAAATCCATGGTCAAAGTGAACATCTGATTGACTCGACTCGCCGAGTTGGCCTGTCAACTCGTCGAGTCCCCATATCCACAAAATGCCATAATCCCGTCCCTACTCGTCGAGTATAGCAAGAGCTCGACGAGTTCGCTTTTAACAACACATCGGAAAATCTTCAACCGACCCGCCGAGTTCCTTCTTGAACTCGTCGAGTTCATCTTCATCCATAAGAAGATGTTCAGTCTATGACTCGCCGAATTCCCTTTGAACTCGCCGAGTCCGTCTTCATGTGGCTGGAACATTGCCTTGAACTCGCCGATTCTGTTCATACACTCGTAGAGTCCCATGGTTTCCAGGTCTATAATCACGTCCATCTTTGTTGAGCCCTCTTCTAGACTCAACCAGGTTCCTCGAAAGCAGCAAAGCTCGAGGAACCATTACCCGACTCGTCGAGTCCCAAGAACAACTCGCCGAGTCCACTATGTCCATGTTCCATAAACTCGATTTATGTTGAGCTCATCTCACCCAAAGGGTAGATCTGACCTATTAGGCTCGATATAACACGTAAAGTCACAAACTTTACGTACATGAATGGGTCTTTAAGCTCAAAAGGATCAAAAATGAGATCTACAAGATGCATGGGGCTCTCATGGCCATAAAGTTAGCACCTTTATGCCCTGAGAACCCTGCAAAGTCCAAGATCTGAAGCCATATCTCCACATTACACCCCACAACCCGAAAATGGCTTAGGAATTCCCTAGAGATACTAAAATCCAAGCCCTAAGTTGATTAAACACATGGAGAGTCAAGATTGAAACTTTTTACCTTAAATGAGCTGGAAATGGAACACAATCTCTGGATCTTCTAGCTTTAACTTGAACTCCCAAGCTCCTTTCTTCTTCTCAAGCTTCACAACCACCAAAAATGAACAAAAACGGCTTAAGAACACTCAAACAAGGCTTGGGTTTCAGTTTAAGGTCTTCTGGAAGTGTGAGGGACGATGGAGGCTGATATGGGAGGAGATAAGTTGTTTAAATAGGGTGCAAACCCTAAATATTTGGGTTTTGTCCAGACAACTCCTACTCGTCGATTCCGTCTTCCAACTTGTCGAGTAGGTCACTTAAACCCCCGATCAAAAGTCGAGTCTACTCGACGAGTTGGGCCTCCAACTCACCGAGTCCCTGAGTAAATTGCAACATTTCTTGAATTCTAAATACATACCAGGAATCGGGTATTACAAATCTCCCCCACTTATTTTAGACTTTGTCCTCGAAGTCTGCTGCTGAATCTGGAAAAATCTCGGGGTAGTGCTCCCTAATCTCGTCCTCCGGCTCCCAGGTCCATTCCGAGCCCTTGCGGTGCTGCCACTGCACCTTTACCAGCTCCACTCTCTTGTTCATCATATCCTTCGAGTTCCTGTCAAGGATCGCCACTGGCCGGTCGATGTAGTTCAGGCCGTCATCCACCTGAATATCTTCCAAAGGAACCACTGTCGAATCGTCCACCAGACACTTCCGCAACTGGGAGACGTGAAAAGTGGAATGAATCTGACTGAGTTCGGCTGGCAGGTCCAGCCTATATGCCTCCTTGCCCACCCGGGCTACAACCCTTAAAGGTCCAATATACCTGGGGCCCAGCTTGACCCGCTTCTTGAATCGAATGACGCCCTTCCAAAGCGACACTTTCAGGAGTACCATATCCCTGAACTGGAACTCCAGGTCCGATCGACGATTATCGGCATAACTTTTCTGCCGACTCTGAAAAGTCTGAAGCCTGCTCCGAACCTGTTGGATCCTCTATGTAGTCTTGAGTACCACTTCGGTACTCCCCATGACCCTCTGACCAACCTCACCCTAGCATATCGGGGTCCTGCACTTCCTCCCATACAACATCTCGAAAGGAGGACAGTCAATACTCACATGATAGTTGTTATTATAGGAGAACTCAGCCAAAGGAAGGTAAGTATCCCAACTACCTCCGAAGTCTAAAACACATGCCCACAACATGTCCTCCAGAGTCTGGATGGTCCGCTCACTCTGACCATCCGTCTGCGGGTGAAAAGTAGTGCTGAAGTGCAGACGAGTACCAAACTCGTCATGAAACTTCTTCCAGAATCAGAAAGTGAACCGCACATCCCTGTCGGAATAAAATGGGCGCTCTTGGTCAATCGATCTAAGATGACCCAAATTAAATCCACTACTCGCGCGGTCTTGGGAAGCTTCGTGATAAAATCCATAGTGATATCCTCCCATTTCCACAACGGGACCTCCAACGGCTGCGTCTTGCCGTGCAGCCTCTTGTGCTCGGCCTTTACCTTCCTGCAGGTCAGGCATCTCTCAACAAACCATGCTACATCCCTCTTCATGCAGGGCCACCAATAATCAAGATGAAGATCCCCGTACATCTTCGTCGCCCCGGGATAAATAGAAAACTTGGATTTGTGCGCCTCCTCCATCAATACCTAGCACACACCCCCATGATATGGGACCCACACTCTACGCTGTAGCGTCAACAATCCACGTCTGTCATAATCAAAGGAGGAAACCTGACCCACAATACGCTCACTCTTACGATGTTCCTCCTTCATGACCTCCTGCTGGGCCTCTCGAATCCGCTCCAACAGCGGAGTCACAACCATCATCCTCATACAGATATCTCTGATCGGTGTTGCCTTGCGGCTAAGCGCGTTGGCCACGACATTTTCCTTCCCCGGGTGGTAGAGGATCTCGCAGTCATAATCCTTTACGACATGGAGCCACCGACGCTGCCTCATATTTAGATTTGGCTGATCCATGAGATACCTCAGGCTCTTGTGGTCCGTGTAAATGGTACAACGAACCCCATAGAGGTAATGACGCGAAATACTGAGGGCGAAAACAACATCCCCCAGCTCCAAATCATTCGTCGGATAGTTCGCCTCGTGAGGCTTCAGCTGCCTCGAAGCGTACGCGATAACATGCCCTCTCTGCATCAATACCGCGCCCAAAACCAAGAAGGACGCATGACAATATAGTACAAAATCCTACATGCCCTCCGACAGGGCTAAGATTGGCGCCTCGCACAATCTCTGTCTCAACGTCTCAAATGCGGCCTGCTGCTTTGGCCCCTAGCAAAAGGCCACGACTTTCCTCGTCAACCGGGTCAGGGGCACATCTATCTTGGAGAAGTCCTGAATGAATCTACGATAATAGTCTGCCAGTCCCAGAAAGCTCCGAATCTCAGATGGAGACCTCGAAACCTCCCACCTCATCACGACGTCCACCTTGGCCGGGTCAACCGAAATCCCGTTCTGGTTGACAAGGTGCCCAAGAAACTGCATCCCGCACAAACAGAACTCACACTTGGAGAACTTAGCATACAAGCTCTCCCTCCTCAAAGTATCCAGAACCTACCGCAAGTGCTCCTCATGTTGTTCCTGCGTCTTGGAATAAACAAAGATTTCATCGAGGAAAACTATCACAGACGGATCCAACATCGGTCTGCACACGCGGTTCATGAGATCCATGAACACGGTAGGAGCATTGGTGAGCCCGAAAGGCATCACCATGAACTCATAGTGACCATAACGTGTCCGAAAAGTGGTCTTCTGCCCGTCCTCCTCTCTGACCCTCATCTGATGATAACCTGAACGTAAGTCAATCTTGGAGAACCAAGATGCTCCCTGTAGTTGGTCAAAGAGGTCATCAATCCTCGGGAGTGGGTAACGGTTCTTCACTGTTACCTTATTCAGCTCCCGATAATCTATAAACATCCAATGCGACCCATCCTTCTTGTTTACAAATAAAATCAGGGCGCCCAGGGTGAACTGCTAGGTCTAATGAATCACTTGTCTAACAGCTCATGCAGCTGTGTAGACAGCTCCTGCATCTCAGAAGGAGCCAACCAATACAACGCATTGGCTATCGGAGTCGCACCAGGAACTAAGTCGATCCTGAACTCTACCTGCCTCTCCTGAGGTATCCCAGGCAACTCCTCAGGGAATACATCTGCGAACTCTCGTACCACTAGCACATCGCCCACCGTCGCCATACCCGCCTCCCGGGTATCTATAACATAGGAGACATATCTTGCGCAACCCTGCTGGAGGTAGCGCCTAGCCCTCGTTGCTGAACATAAGGCTAGTCCTCGCTGTGGCCTCTCGCACTGAATCACCAGCTCTCCCCCACTTCGGGTCCTGATCCGCAACAACTGCTGCGCGCAGTCGATCACTGCCCAATTGGGGCTTAGCCAATCCATTCCTACAATAACCTTGTTCCCCCGCAAAGGTATGGGAGCCAAGTCTACCAGGTAGCGCTCCTTGAACAAACTCAAAACACAATCCCTGAAAACCTCTGATTCTCGCACTGACCGGTCGTGCGCAATCTCGACCTTTAGATGGCAATCCAACATGCCTGAGGACTCAGGAAACCTCTTGCTAAGCGCAAGAGAGAAAAACGATCGGGTAGTACCCGTATCAAACAACACCTGAACTGGAATACTGTTCAAATGGAATGATCTTGAACAGAGCACATAACATAACATAACATATCAAAATCACAACAACATAATATAAAAGTTAGAGAGAAGAAATCATACCCGTCACCACATCGGGTGCGGCGCATGCCTGTTCGGCTGTCAACTGAAATGCTCGGTTTCGTACCACTGGAGCCTCTGCCTTGACTTTCCGGCCATCCGCAACTCGTGCTGTCGCTGGAGTCGGCGCCACCACCGGTGCTGTTGCGGATGCTGCTGACAACCTAGGGCAGTTGGCCTTTTTATGGCCCCTCTGTTTGCAATGGAAGCAAATCAGGTATGATGTTTGAACTGTGGGGGCGGGGGCAGTAAAATCCCTGCCAAAGTGCCCCGTCTTGCCGCACTTGTAGCATCCTGACGATCCCGCTCTACAAGCTCCCTTATGCGGCCTGCCACATATCCTGCAGCGGCTCTGGCCCGGTTGGCCCTTCGACCTAATGTCGGATCCCTTGGGTTTCTTCACTGAAACCCCTGTAACCTTCTCAGTATCTGCCTTCCTCTTCTTGAGGTTCTCCAAATCAATCTCCCTCTCCCGCGCCCTGGCAATCATGGACTCCAGGGTCGGGCAAGTTGAATAGCTGACATGCTCCCGGATATCAGCCCTCAACATATCATGGTAGCGGGTCTTCCACATCTCCTTATCCCCCGCATACTGAGGTACCAACAAGGCCCTCTCCCTGAACTTGGCAGTGATCTCTTCCACTGTATCAGTCGTCTGTCTCATGTCAAGAAACTCCCTGGCCAGCTGCTGAAGCTCCACAGCTGGCACAAACTTAGCCCTGAACCTGGTCTCGAAATCTGACTAAGTCATAGCCTCGATGGCTAGGGCTCCCAGCGAGTCACCGGCTGACTCCCACCAATCCCTAGCTCTGTCCCTCAAACACCCCGCTGCAAAGCGGACCTTCGACCCTTCCGGGCAGAATCTCATCAACTGTGCATAATCAATGTATGTGATCCATCTTCTGGCAGCAATGGGGTCCTTCACCCCGTGAAAGTCTGGCGTACCACTCCCCCGGAAGTCGTTGAAGGACAGAGTGCGCGTACCCGACTGGCTGGACGCCAAGTCACTCCTGAATGCTCGGAGGCGATCCCCCATCAGCTCAACAATCCCCTCCTTGATCGACCCGAAAATGATAGAGGTCGACTCAAGGATACATCTAGTGATCTCAGACGTGATGAACTCGTGTAAACCGTCATCAACCTGCTCGGACCCCGCACCCGAGCCTGACCCTGATCATGACCCAGATCCTGCTCCATGTCGCGTAATCGCCATACTGAAAATAAACACATGAACGTCAGGATCATACATATCCTCGAGAGGTCTCGCACACTCTCCAAGTTTCCTGGTTCCATCTTGGCCCTCCTTGACTCGAGTACGGATCTTCTACTTCCAGTAGTACGGGCCCATATTACCTTCCACACCTATCTGTACTTTCCTCAAGGATTGCTTCAACTTCACCAAGTCCCTCTACCGACACTGATTTCCAACTAGTCTCATCCTAGGCTTTCCTAGGGCACCCTACGACCTACTCTCTGCCATCAGCTGCACTACGAGTCACTACCACCTTTCCCTAACTAGCTTACGAATACTGTTACATATTCGCTTACTAGTTGGTTAAAGCTAGCCAGAACCCCTATAGCACAAAGCAAGCAGCATTCGTGCATTGAGTGACCAAATCAAGCATAACCAACTCAGGCTACGATACTGCTGACTATCAGCTCTAATAATCAGCTCAATAAGCTCCTACAGCAGGCATACAAGGCATCCTTCCTAGATCCTTAGCCCTATTCTAGCATGCAGTTCTCATAAGAACATAACAAGCATACAAGGCATCCTCCTAGATCGTTAGCCCTATTCTAGCATGCAGTTCTCATAAGCACATAACAGGCATACAAGGCATCCTCCTAGATCCTTAGCCCTATTCTAGCATGCAGTTCTCTTAATCATATCATATAACATAACATAACAAGTATGGGTATATTGGGGAAGACTTACTTGAGCTCGGCCGGTCGCACGCATCACACACCTCGTTCTTTCTCAAAATTCTTTAACTTAGGTTTTAGAAAACTATTTTCTTGTAAGAATCTTTCAAGCCCTCGATTTGAGTCCAGACACCCCCCCCCCCCCCCGAGGGTGTGTCTGAATCCCTCAAACCAAGGCTCTGATACCAACTTGTAACATCCCAATTTTCAAGACAAAAAAATTTCATTTTTAATTAAGTAACTTATAAAATAGTTTACCGAAAACCTTGCCAATGTCATATCAGTTTATAAAACCGTAACAACGTGTATAAACATATCATCAATAGTAATAAAAATCAGAGTACAATCCCAGAAAACTTAATGCCGAAATCATGTGTGTGTGATGCGCTGCTACACCGCCGACTCCTTCCCCCTTGGATGAAGAGGTACCTGAAACCAAAACTGAAACTTTAAGCACAAACCTTAGTGAGTTCGCCCACCATACCACATACTTACATCATACATTTTGTCGGGAAGTTCTGGGGCGCCCGACCTACCCATGTCAAGCCATTATGGGGTGCTGACCTACCCATGTCAAGCCGTTATGGGGTGCTGACCTACCCATGTCAGGACATTCTGTGGTGCCGAATCCGCCCTCCAGTCTGTCTCAACCAAACACGAGGACTATTTCACCCCCTACCACTACCATTTAATATCATATCATAATCATGCTGTCAGACATAGCTGGGTGTCCGACCTATCTTTCGGTTCTAGCGACCGAATCGGGGGACTAGTCCCCTCCTACCAATACTATCACATATAACACATCATGTTGGCATATAAACATATCAGAAAATAACAAACCAGACAATTATCACGAAGTCAATCGTCTCACTAAACATCTACTAGTGGGCCGGCCTTGGTGCCTTAGACCCACTCCTACTGAAAGGTAACTCACCTCAATGTCGCGTAGTGTCTGCACTGATCTCGGTGTGGAAATCGACTCTCCCCGACTCCTCAATCCCTACACGACAACTCTTATAAGTTATCAAATCATACTCGTAATCCTTACAAGGGTCACTCAATCCAAGTCAAAGTCAAGTCAAATCCATGATCAAAATTTAACTTTTGGTCAAAGTCAACATCTGGTTGACTCGACTCGCCGAGTTGGCACGTTAACTCGTCGAGTCCCCATATCCATAAAATGTCATAATCCCGTCCCTACTCGTCGAGTCTAGCAAGAGCTCGACGAGTTGGCCTTTAACAACACAAAGGACAATCTTCAACCGACCCATCGAGTTCATTCTTGAACACGCCGAGTTCATCTTCATCCATAAGAAGATTTTCAGTCTATGACTCGCCGAGTTCCCTTTGAACTCGTCGAGTCCGTCTTCATGTGGCTGGGACATTGCCTTGAACTCGTCGAGTCTGTTCATACACTCGTCAAGTCCCATCGTTTCCATGTCTATAATCACGTCCATCTTTGTTGAGCCCTCTTCTAGACTCAACCAGGTTCCTCGAAAGCAGGAAAGCTCGAGGAACCATTACCCGACTCGCCGAGTCCACTAAGTCGGTGTTCCAGAAACTCAATTTCTGTTGAGCTCATCTCATCCAAAGGGTAGATCTGACCTCTTAGGGTCGATATAACACGTAAAGTCACGAACTTTACGTCGATGCATGGGTCTTTAAGCTCAAAAGGACCAAAAATGAGATCTACAAGATGCATGTGGCTCTCATGGCCATAAAGTTGGCACCTTTATGCCATGAGAACCCTCCAAAGTTCATGATCTGCAGCCATATCTCCACATTACACCCCACAACCCGAAAATGGCCTATAAATGCCCTAGAGATACCAAAATCAAAGTCGTAAGTTGATTCAACACATGGAAAGTCAAGTTTGAAGCTTTTTACCTTAAATGAGCTGGAAATGGAACACAATCTCTGGATCTTCTAGCTTCAACTTGAACTCCCAAGCTCATTTCTTCTTCTCAAGCTTCACACAATCTCTGGATCTTCTAGCACTCAAACAAGGCTAGGGTTTCAGTTTAAGGTCTTCTGGAAGTGTGAGGGATGATGGAGGCTGATATGGGAGGAGATAAGTTGTTTAAATAGGGTTCAAACCCTAAAAATTAGGGTTTTGTCAAGACAGCTCCTACTCGTCGAGTCGGTCTTCCGACTCGTCGAGTAGGTCACTTAAACCCCCGATCAAAAGTCGAGTCTGCTTGACGAGTTGGGCCTCCAACTCGCCGAGTCCCAGAGTAAATTGCAACATTTCTTGAATATTAAATACGTACCAGGAATCGGGTGTTACACGAGTCTATGCTTCGTTTTGAGGAAGTGCGTTCTTGGAGTAAAAGGTCTTCAAACGTTCACGTTCAGTTCTGATGATCAGTTATGGATCATCTTCTGGGTGGAGAGGAGCGAACTTGGTGTAGAATTTGTTATATGGAGAGAGGGGCATATCAATCTAGTCCGAGTCTTGGTTGGGGAGATCATAATACATAAATGGCACTATGTCCAAATCATGTATAATCCCTTCTCGACAAAGAGGGGAAAGCCCTAGCATCGGATGAGGATTATCTTTGAAGGCTTATATCCGAATGCTTTCCTCAGGGGATTGATTTATTTCTTCTTGAGACCAACCACTTTTCACTTTCAAAGGAGTTTCGGAGCAGGTAAATTCCGAGATGGATTTATTTCCCTTATATTGCTGTTTGTTGAGGACTGAGAGAATGTGTTGCATGTTCTCATCAATGGAGAATTTCGGCGGAGAAGAAGTCAGGGGCTCTTCAGGAATATCATCAGGCTTCCGAAGAGGAGAGCCTTCATCAATAGGAGCAATCATGGGCGAAGGAATCGGAGGCAACATCGATTTGGTGTCTCGGAAGGCATCAACTGTTAGTTTGGTTTTTGCCTTAGCCGCTTCACGACTTCTTTAAAGTACATCAACCAGAGTTGATAGCCATGAGACTGCCAACCATATTCGTTGCACTTCCTCGCATAACACTTTGGCTTGGAATTTCCTTGGAGCTAGAATGCCGATGATAGCATTGGACATGTACTTATCTTCTTCATCATCATCATCATCATCATCATCATCATCATCATCATCATCATTATCATCTAGAGAGCCTGAAAGAACTTGCAAAGAATCATCAGAGTTTTCATCTTGGAGTCTGAATTCTAAGACATGTTTCCAGGGGATGGATTGACTTCTCCTGCTAGGTCGTTCTCCCCTCTTGCAGCGGATGACCTGGAAACCGGTGCAAGAATTATGGACGCCTGAAGTTCCAACAATCGATTGAATACCTTCTGAAAGATTTTATTCATTTGTAACATTAAGTTAGCATAAGCATCAGCTGTGGGAGCCTGAGCCTTCAAGTGATCGAAGAGAGATGCAATAATTGAAAGCATCTCATCAAATTTGTTATTTGGAACATCCACAATGTTCCAGCATGCCCCGAGGAGCTTGATAAGGACTTGTTGCATGATCAGGTTCATCTCATCTTTCTTCCTGATCTCCTTCTCGAGTCTCTGATTTTTCTTTTCATGGCAAACTTGGGTTTGTCTGATAAGCTCATTTGTTACATCGATCATATCATCGTGAACCTTCAACATTGTGGTGATGGTGTCGAGGTAGTGATCTAAGCTTACATTGTATTTCTGTTCGACCACTTCAACAGTGTGCTTGAGTCGGAGGGAAATAATTTGATCGAGCTATGCTTCCCTTTCAGCAGTTGTGGGTCCAGACTTTGTGGCTTTGGATAGGGAGAGTAAAACTGCATCTAGCTTGGAGTCTAGACCAGAAACCTTTTCATCAATCTTGGCATCGAGTCCGGCCACAGAGGTTTCAATTGATTTGACCTTCTTTACAGTTGCAGAGACATTGTCTTGGAGTTCCAACAGGGAAAAGGGATCAACATAATGTCCACCTGATGATCCTGTGTCCGAGGTGGAGGTCCAAGACTTTGCTTTATCATCATATTGATTGACAGGTAGTTCGGAGGTGCCATCCTGAGTTGTATATGTTGTATTATCTGCCTTTGGAGGAGTAGACTCTGTTTCATCTCCGATATACATATGGGATTGATCATCAATCTTGATCTCTTCATCAACAGGCTCGGAAGAAGAGGAGAACCCAAAATCACAAACCTGCCTTGAAGAAGATGGCTTTGTTGGGAGATGAAGTGAGGAAAATAGTGGTTGAGCAGTCATAAAAGTACTATCATCATTAAACAAAATTTCATCTAAAAGTTCTTCATCAGGATCGGAGTGCAAAGCGTCATGGTGTTGAGTCTTAGGAGGATTTTCCGAGACAATGTTGTCTTGTGTTTCTCCTGAGGTGAACTCTAGATCAGTGATATCATCAGATGGAGCAACAAAAGGTAAGTTGCTTTGGATAGCCCTGTTTCTCATCGAAATGAGAGTTGCTTCAACTTGGGATCTAGTGAGTTCTGGATGATGTGTATGAGCCCTTCTTACATAATCTGACCAAAGAGGATCATTAGCACCTGGTCGTCCGATACCTTTACCAGGTATCAAACCAGTTGTGGCATCCAAGGTAGGAGAGACAACTCCTGTTTCGGAATGCTTGGAGTCCGAGACGGGGATCTCAGACTGTGCTTGTGGAAAGAATGAGGTTTTCCAAATGGACTCGTGGGTTTGTTCCAGGGGGTGCAAGGAACTATGTTCAACACCAACAACACCTTGTTGGGAATGTGAGGGTGGATTATGTGGAGACTCCCCCGTGAGTGTGTGATTGTAGTATTTAAACTCCGAAGGGCACTTCCGAAGATTGGATAGGTGGGGTAAGAGGATGGCCAGAGTCATCCGGAATGTATTTGGTTCCTTCCTGTTGAGAGGAAGAACCGACTTTGGCTCTCTTTATGGCTTAGGGTTTTGAGGGAGAGGTCTTTCGTTTGGCCGACTTCTTTTTCTTACCACCAGATGGAACAATCTTTGCCACATCCGAGATAGGCTCAACGGAGATAGTGTCACACCCCGGCCGTCAGCGGAAACACCGGGCGGTGCAACGTCATTCCGTGTATCATAATTATATAACATACATTGAACAGTACTACAAAATTTTATAAAATACATACCTTTATTGATGGTTGAAAGATACATTATTGTTTCTAGTACTTATTACATAATATCCGACTATTATATACTTCTTAATGAACAGAAAGGGTAATAGTAAAACTTCTCCTGTTGGAATAACATACAAGCTTTATCAAGTTCCTGAAAAACACATGCATTTTGAAAATACGTCAACATAAAGTTGGTGAGTCCACAGGTTTTGACTCCATATAAAATAACACTTTTTCCGAGTTCAAAAGTATAGTTTTGAAAGTATCATTTTGACTCTCCAACGTTTAGTAAATATATTAGGTATAATAATTTACTTATCAAATAAGTGATATACCTAAACATTTCATGTACCTAGGGTATAAGTATGGGGAAACTTATACTTAACATTAATATTTGTATAAGGACAAAGTATAATGTTTCTAATTATTTGCTACCATGAGTCTGTAACCGCTGCTATGAGATACAAAGCATCTGATACCCACTCATACTTTTCATGAGGATAGCACAATCATGATTTCCATGAGGATTTCCACAACATATATATAATACCGCGCGCTTCATCGACGCCTGAAAAATAAAAAAATAAAAGCACAGTTCGTCACTCGCTTATATTGGGTTGTAGCTAATAGCCACGAGTGGGGTTGTCAACCCGTATATTATTTATACACGACTTCGTCGCTCACATGGGATTAGCGGTTACATGTTAGACCTATAACTTGAGGTAAAACCAGGTTTTATCTTAACATAAAACCTATAGCTCTAACAACAAAAACATTTTTGTGTCTAAAACCCTAAGTTACAAGATTATGCTTTTAAACATTACTCCTAAATCCGCAATACGTTAGGCAGTACAACAACTATAACTTGAGGTAAAACCAGGTTTTTTCTTAACATAAAACCAATAATAACAACATGCAATATACAAGGTTTTATATTGACATAAACCTTATAATGACAACATATAACATAATGGGTTTTATCTTGACATAAAACTAACAATAACAACATACTTTATCAATTAGCATGTAGAACTTCCGCGTATAACTCTGGAACTAGATTGCACACAACATATATATAGAATCCTAAGTATAACTCAAGATCTACATTAGTATACTTCTATAACAATAGCATGATAACAAGTTTACGATGGTTGTGTAGATACAAAATAATTATATCCCGATTAACGAACATACTATCATATAAATATAGTATTAACTTGTATTCAATATTTAGCATGCGCTTTCCCCTAAAAACATTAAAAAGTGGGGCCGTGAAACTCATCATAGTAGTGTGATTTTATGTAATCTAACTAGAAACGCTCGGTAGTTCGAGATCGTCGGGCTCGGGATGCGAATTGGCCTCAACAAACGGGAGAGAGATAAGAGATTTAGGTGTACTAAGCCTTGGGGTCGAAATGGCTATTTATAGGCTGGTTTTTGGCCCCTCACGACATGATTCAATCATGCTTACTTCCTTATCTCGATCCTGCTCACCTCGTAGACCCGCCATTTGGTCCTTAGCTTCGGATGGTGTCCCTTTGACTCCTCACGACGTGAGAAATCCTTGCTCACGTTGTGAGCTTTTGACTTATCACACTGTAGACTCCATGCATCTTCTAGCTTCAAAATGTGGCATTTTGACTCCTCACGTCGTGAGTATCTATGCTCACATCATGAGCTCAGTCAGATTAGGGTTTCTGACACGTGTCACACTCTCAGACATCTGTATCTTTAGAAGGCCATAACTTTTGCATATGAACTCTGTTTTTGACGTTCTTTATATCCACGTGTAGGTATTTACGAGTACTATAACTCTCTTTTAGACTCTAATAGCTAATTCTAAGTCTATTTTATATTCCTCTTATTATAAAGATTTATAGTGTTAGGGTTTATCATAACTTCTTCATGCGAAGTCATATTTAGACGTTCTCTATATTTTTGGAATCGTATGGACGTATACTTTGAGTTGTATCATAAAGTATGTATGAAAGTTCATATTTGTATTAGAATTTATCATGAACTACATAGTAAGTTTATCAAATTACTAGTTTAACAAAATCACATTACATGATTGGCATAATCACAGTGATTGTTATTGACTTATTTTGACTAGTGTTACAGATAGGGATGGATTGTGTAGGGCTATACACAATCGGAGTCTCCAAATGTTATTTCAAATGAATGGAATCAGAAGGTAGGGTGACCAGCATATGTTCAGTTAAGCGCCTAATAGGTCCGAAAGATTTCTTGTTCGGAAGGCGATAATTCTTAATAGTTTTGAACGATAGAAATACCTTTTTCGGAATCGAGTTAACAGGTATTGGTTCTTTCCTTTCTCGGTACAGTTTTTGGATGATCAGCGCCCAAAATCTCGAACTTTATGTCTCATGAGGCTTGCGATTGATGGCAAACTTCCGAAAGTCTTGCCACAAGACTTCCGTAAGATCTACAACGTTGTTCTTCCCTGAAAACATATTGTACACGATATAAAGCCAATCCTTGCTGACAGTGTCTGTGCCTCCATGTTTCCCATATAGACCTCTAAGAATGAAATGCATGAGGGTTGTCCAAAGGCCTGAAAAAGAAGATTTCTTGAACTTCTTTGCCTTAAACTCTTCATCATAACCAATGTGATTAAGAAACAACTAACACTATTCAACAGATGGTTCTTGGACCTTGAATCCTTTAGGGTTTTCCGAAATTCCAATCGCTTTCAAAAAAGTGGATTTGTGAACATGCACAATGCGATATCCAACTATCCTTGTCTCTAGAACACCATTCTCTATCTTGATTAGATTAAAAGCGGTGTGAAGAAGACGAAGGTAATCGGTGGGTCTGGAATTTTGGTGAGTGGAACAGAGATGGGGTGATGAGAGATGAACTCGATCATCACCTAGATGGACTCGTCGTAGTCCATGGGGTCCAGAGAGAAGATCTGAGTTGTATCCCTGAGGAAGGGTTCAGTGGACGAAGACGATGCGGACCCTTTGGAGGACTTCTTCTTGGGAGCAGATTTGGTAACTTTGTTAATAGATTGATAGGAAGCGATTGTTGCAGGTTTCAAAGCTGAAGAACACTTTAGCAGAGAGAGAAAGATGATGATTTTGGGAGCGTAAAGGGTAAAACGGGTTTTAGAGGGACTTTTATAGGTTCAGAGAAAGATGGGTCGGGTTAGAAAAGTAATGAACAAACCCGGATTTGGAAATGGATCGCATTTAACGTGTTGCCATTTTTGGATTGAGTTGACCTGCAATGAGTAATGTAACCATTGACGGTACGTGTAAAATGGAAACCGTCACATAATTGATGGGATGTTTGCTTTTACGGAGACATATGCAAAAAGGGTGCGGAGGTGATTTGAAAATGAATCTCTGACCAAGAAATATCCTGAATGAATTTGTGAAATGATCTCGGAACATGAAAAGGTCTGAGACGAGATTATGAAGTGATCTAGGAGCACAAAGGTTCCAAGATGATTTTGTGAAGTGATCTCGGAGCACAAAGGTTCCAAGATGAACAGTCATAAGATACTTCAAAGATTAGAATGAAAACTCTTATACATAATATAGAGTACGAGATTGCACAAAATCAGACTGAATATTAAAGGTAAAAGATAAGAAGATCTCAGTGGACTTATGTTAAACAGATTGTGAGAGTCCGACACAAGAAGGATCTGATCTCGGACATAGAATGAGATGAAACTTCAATACCGTTTCGGACTTGAATTCCGAGATGATCTTCTTATTCTACTTATAAAGTAAGTTCCGAGGTGATGTTAATAGCAATGTGACTATATTGGTCAAGAGCTCCATATGATGAAGTGAGCTATACAACTTAGAACTAAAAAGGTGGTTAGAAAAAAAAAGATATGTAAAATGATCCTATTTATTTCGAGAGGAAGTAATTCCAAGATGAAAAGATATTAACATCGAAATAATTTTGTTCTCTGATGTTTCCATCAAAGTGTACAAACCTCTTGAAAGAACTGAGGATCAGGCATCATCATACCCATCTTGTTCAGAAAAACATTGAATTAGGTTTCGTCTAATGCCTTAGTAAAGACATCAATAATTTCATCGTCAGATGGAACAAAAATAAGTTCAATGTTACCATTTAAAAACATGATCTTTAATGAAATGGCACCGTATATCAATGTGCTTCGTCATTGAGTGCTGAATTGGATTTTGTGAGATGACAATGGCACTTTGCGAATCACAATATATTGGGATTTGATGAAACCGGTAACCATAGTCCAAGCGCTGTGATTTCATCCAAAGAACTTGAGATGTGTACTTAGCAGCAACAATGTATTTCGCTTCAGATGTTGAAAGTGCGATGTAGTTCTGTTTCCTAGATGACCAGCTAACCAATTGACCAAACAAAAATTGACAGCCACCAGATGTACTTTTTCTGTCCAATTGAAGACCGCCATAGTTCGAATCAGAATAAGCTTGAAGGAGGAAACTTTCATTTGTTGGGTACCAGATTCCAAGACTCTTTGTACCTTTGAGGTATCGGAATATTTGCTTAACAGCCAACAGATGAGACATCTTTGGATTGACTTGAAATCTGGCACACAAACATGTTGAAAAAATTATATCTGGACGACTTGCTGTTAGGTAGAGTAGTTATCCAATCATTCTTCTGTACTTCTTTTCATCAACAGCAACACCTGAAGGGTCTGAAAAGATTTAGTGACCGAAACCCATAGGTACTTTGGCAGAGGCATAGGTGTCCATTGAGTATGTCGTGAGAAGCTCCGAGATGTACTTTTCTTGGCGAATAAAGATTCCTCGATTGGTTTATTTCATTTGGAGACAAAGAAAGAAACTCAATGCACGATTCATACTCATATGGAATCGATTGACCATCAGTTTGGCAAAATCAGCAACCGTTGATGAGATGTTTTCCATTTGACCTTTGGAACAGGGTAAGATCGAGAATACCTCTTTGAAAACTAGAACGCTTGAGGAAGTCGGTGAGAGTCTCATATCAGGCGCGAGGAGCTTGCTTGAGTCCATAAACAGCTTTTTGGAGTTTGTAGTAGTAGTTTGGATATGAGAGATTGACAAAAGCGGGAGGTTGTTGCAGATATACTTTAGTATCAAGTTCACCATTTAGAAAGGCACTTTTGACATCCATCTGGTAAACCTTAAAGCCTTTGTGAGCAGCATAAGCAATGAAGATTCTAATAGCTTAAAGACGGGCAACAGGAGCAAAGGTCTCATCGTAATCAAGCCCTTTGATCTGTGTGAATCCTTTAGCCACCAATCTTGCTTTATTCCGAATGATAACTCCTACGTCGTCTATCTTGTTCCGAAACACCAGCTTGTACCAACAATGGATGATTGCGAGGAGGAGGAACGAGAGTCAACACTTTATTTCTACCGAATTTTGTCAATTCTTCCTTCATGGCTGTAATCCAATCAATATGTTCTATTGCTTCCTTGATGGATTCGGGTTCAACTATTGAGGATAATCCTGCATGGCTGTAATCCAATCAATATGTTCTAATTCTTCCTGCATGTCTGTAATCCAGTCAATATGTTCCGAGAAATGAAATTCATTTTGAACACTTGTGGCAGAACGAGTTTGTACACCGGCGTTTGGATTTCCAATAACTTGGTTCAGAGGATGATCCTTAGTCCAAATGTGTAGTCTCGAAAGCTCTTGTGCAGCAGAGGATCCTATATCAACAATGGGGTTTTGTTGCTCCCCCTGAATAATTTAAGCTTGGGGATGATGCTCCCTCTGAACTTCTGAACCGAACACATTAACGTCGTCTTCAGGTGGGAAATCGATGAAATTTGCATCATCATTGTTGTTGATTGGTGGATCAAATTCAGCAAATTGACCAGCTGCATATAGGAATCCATCTACATTTGATTCAAGGGAAGGTTGACCATTCTCCCCCTCAACCTGTGAAGGTTGAAATGGTTCAGAATCAAATGGAGGGAAAATGGGTGTCGGACCTGAAACATTTAGGGAAACAGGAGCTGTTTCTAAAGGTCCGAACAGGGTTTCAAAGTCAACTTCATAAACTGTTTGTAGGTTCGGACATCCTGGCGCCGGAGCATCAGAATCCATTATGTGAGTTGTGACATGGGTTGGGCAAGAATTCCGAACGAAGTTGTTATCAAAGGTGACATCAAAGCTTTCTTCTAGAACTCGAGTTCACCGATTAAGAACTCGATAAGCCTTTTATTTTGCAGAGTACCCAAGAAAGATTGCTTCATCAGCATTGGGATAGAAGTTTGTAAGCTGGTCTCGGTTGTTTTTGATGAAGCATCTGCATCCAAAACGTGAAGAAAAGAGATACTTGGCTTTCGACCGTTCATGGCTTCGTACGGTGTCATATTGAGGCGTCGATTGATAATACTCCTATTCTGAGTAAAGTGTAACCACACAAAAATCAAGGGTAAAAATTTCATTTTTGATTAGCCAAAACACATTTCCATAAACCACGAAATCCAAATACAATTGTTTTCAAAAATCATATCAATTACAATTTTATTTCAAAACATCACAGTGTCCCATAAAATGCCTGAGAGAGTGCACGACGCGCCATCAAGCCTTGCCCTTGCCCTTGGGCTCAGAAGTACCTGAAATAAATCCAATAACTGTAAGCTAATGCTTAGTGAGTCCTGCAGAGCATACCCCACACACAATCCACATACCACATAACATATTAGCTATAAAGCTACACATATCACATAAGCCATGCATACAACATATAAGGAAGCCATGGAAACACTCCACGGTCTTACACCTAGTGCCACTGGAACCCCCACGTGGTCTTAACTGCCTGCCATGGGAACCCCCACATGGTCTTCCTGCCTTGGGAACCACCACAAGGTCTTCACTACCAAACATGACATAATGCAAACTATTAGTATGGTGAGAAGACTCACCACAAGGACTTAACTACCTGCCACGGGAACCCCCTAGGGCCTTCCATGCAAATGTCATAGTAACATAACACATAATCAATCAATAGTCCACATAACATAGAATGGGCCGACCTTAGTGCCTTAGACCTATTAGTATGGTGAGAAGACTCACCTCTCGAATGCTGATCTGACAAGCTAGAATCAGATATGTCTCACGTGCTACTCCAACTCAACTGCCTATAATCATTAAATGATTAACTTGTCATGATCCCATAATCAGCCTCAAAGTCAACCATAGTCAACCCTGGTCAAATTCAAGGTCAACAATCAAGGTCAACAGTCCATATTGACCTCAACTCGTCGAGTGCATCTAGCAAGTAGTCGAGTTCCTGCAGAGTCCAGAACATCTGAACAAACCCTAGCCAACTCGCCGAGTTGGTTCATCAACTCGACGAGTTCACTTGACATTCAATCGACGGGGAAACCCGATCCGACTCGTCGAGTTGCCAGAGCCACTCGTCGAGTCCCCCTTCCTGTTTGCTTATTATGACAATTCATCGAATGTAGGGACTCCAAGGCTTAGATCTAAAACCCTAAAGTGTCTCGAAGGATAAAGTTTCCATCTTTGCCTTCTAGAACTACTCCAATTGCTCCAAGGTCCTTATCGAAGGTTGAAAAGCTCAAAAGCTTTCCCAAGTGGTCCAAGACTCTAGGGATCTGGAATCCCTCCTTTCTAGAAGAGTTTCTAGTCCTCAAAACATTCCAAAGATGGAGGCTTTATGGACATACATGTCCAATGCATGTCTTTAGGTCAAAATGGTCAAAAAGGGGAAATATACTTTAAGAACCCTTGCATGGCATCCTTGCTTGACCAAAAGCTAGATCTAGCCCAACTTGGGACTATTTTGTCCAGGAGATCCATAAAGTTGCATACTTTATGAACTTCATGCATGCAATCAACAAGAATAATGGGAAATGAAGAGTAAACTCAAGATCTATCCATATTCTAAGATAAAAATCGAGTCTTGAAGACTTACAACAGTCCACAAGATGATCAAGCTCAAGAGTGAGGGCTTAGTTTGCTAGATCTTCTCCTACTTCACACTATCTCATTCTTCTTAACCTTCAAAAGTCACTCTAGCTCACAAAATGAAAGAGAATATTGATTAGGGTTTAGCACAGACGTTTTAGGGTTTGGAGGCTAATGAAAGCCCAGCCTCATGGTCCTAAGGAGATTATATAGGGTGGAAACCCTAAAAATTAGGGTTTCTCTTTCCAGCTCCTACTCGTCGAGTCAGCCTTTTGACTCGTCGAGTAGGACCCAACTCCCGCATCCACATAATAGCCTCTACTCGACGAGTTGAGCTCCTAACTCGTCGAGTCCCAGCACCAAAACCCAGACATTGAGAAAATTAGATTATTACCTGGAACGGATGTTACAAATCTCCCTCACTTGAACTAGACTTCATCCTCGAAGTCTGCTGAGCCAAATAAGTCCGTGTAGTGGTCTCGCATCTCATCCTCCGACTCACATGTTCATTCAGAGCCCCTTCGGTGCTGCCATTGCACCTTCCCCAGTTTTACTTCGTTGTTTCGAAGAACCTTGGTCTTCATATCTAGAATCGCAACAGGCCTCTCAATGTAGTTTAGGCTCTCATCCACCTGAATGTCGTCCAGAGAGACGACTGCGGCCTCGTCCGTGACACACTTTTGAAGCTGTGACACATGGAAGGTGTTGTGAATCTGGCTAAATCTCATCCGGAAGCTCCAAGCGATATGCCACCTTGCCCACCCGGGCCGTAATCCTGAAAGGGCCTATATAACATGGCCCTAACATGCCCCTATTTCGAAACCTGATGACCCCCTTCCAGGGTGACACTTTCAATAGTACGAAATCCCCCACCTAGAACTCAAGATCCGATCACCGCCAATCGACATTTTTCTGACGGCTCAGCGCGACCCGCAGCCGGTCACGCACCTGCTGAATCAGCCCGGTAGTCTTTAGCACTACCTTAGTGCTCCCCATGACCCGGTGTCCAACCTCATCCCAGCAAATCGGAGTCCTGCATCTCCTACCATACAACGTCTCAAATGGAGGTCATTCGATACTGGCGTGGTAAGTGTTATTGTATGAAAACTCTGCCAGTGGAATATACGTATCCCAATTCCCTCCAAAATCCAACACACAAGCTTGCAGCATATCCTCAACTGTCTGGATCGTCCTCTCACTATGGCCATCTGTCTGGGGGTGGTACGTTGTGCTAAAATGTAGCTGAGTGCCCAGTTCCTCATGAAACTTCTTCCCGAACCTAGATGTAAACTGAACATCCCTGTCAGAGACTACCAACATTGCCACCCCATGCCTAGCCACCACCTCTCGCACATAAATATCCGCCAATTTCTCAGCGAATACACTCTCAAAAATCGGAATGAAGTGGGCACTCTTCATCAATCTGTCCACGATCACCCACATGACATCCACACCCCGCGTCGTCCTCGGTAATTTCGTAATGAAGTCCATAGTGATCTCTTCACACTTCCACAGGGGAATGGGTAGCGGCTGAAACTTGCCATGAGGCCCGCTGATGCTCGACCTTGACCTTCCTGCAGGTCAAGCACGGCTCCACAAACCAGGCGATCTCTCGCTTCATGCAAGGCCACCAATCACTCAGTCTCAAGTCTCTATACATTTTCATAGCCCCTGGATGTATAGAGAACTTGGACTTGTGCGCCTCCTCTAATATCTTCTGCCCTACCCCTCCAGTCACCGGTACCCATACCCGGTGACACTGTGTCAAAAGACCATGGCTACCCTTAACAAACAAAGGATACTGCCCCCAAATCCGCTCTATCTACCAATTCTCCTTCTTCACCCCCTTAGCCTGAGTCTTCTTGATCATATCCAAAAATAGAGAGATCACAGTCATCCTCAAACAAACGTTCCCGATCAGCGAACCTGCCGCCTTGCGGCTCAAAGCATCGTCCACCACGTTGGCCTTCCTGGGATGGTATAGGATCTCACAATCATAATCCTTCAGCACGTCCAACCACCTCTTCTGTCGCATGTTGAGGTTCTTATGATCCATCAATTCGGGAAATACATCCCTAAATTCCTGTACAACCGGCACACTACCCACATCTCCCGTAGTCTCAACCCTCGTATCAGAGATATAAGCCATAAATCCCGTACATCCCTGTTGCAGAAATCTTCTTCCCATCACAGTCGAACAGAGGGTTGGCCCCTGCGAGGCCCTCTCACCATGTATAACCAGTTCTCCCCCACTTCGGGTTTGAACCCACCCTCACTAACTGGCGCTCGCAATCGATCATGGCCCCATTGGCCCCCAACCAATCCATCCCAACAACCACCTTTAGCCATCGCAACGGTATCGGGACTAAATCAACGCGAAAACTCTCTCCCAGCAGATTCAGGACACAGTCTTGATACACCCTCACATCACTCATAGTTCGGTCGTCTGCAATCTCTACCTCGAGCGGGAAATCCAAAGTTCCCGGCGCATCCCGAAACTTATTGCTAATCACAAGAGACACGAACGATCGTGTAACACCTGAATCAAACAAAACATGAGTCGACATACCATTGACCAAAAAGGTCCCTATACATAAGTACAGTGCACACATAAGCAATACAAATAAATAGAGTGAGCAGAGAAGAATAAACACATACCAGCCACAACGTCTGGCGCTGCCCGAGCCTCCTCGGTAGTCAGCTGAAATGTGCAGCTCTTCACCGCTAGAGCATTTGCCTTAGCAGGGCGGCCATCAGTAATCCTCATGGTGGCGGGTGCGGGCGCCGCCACTGCTCCTCCCCCCTGCAACCTCGGACAATCGACTTTTTATCGCCATTCTGGTTGCAGTGGAAACATATCAAGCCCTTCTTGGGGCAGTCACTGCTCACGTGGCCCGGCTGACCACACGTATAACATACCGGGCTCGTCCCCCGGCAATCACTGGGGTAGCGTCAAGGATGCACTTCGTAACCTCGGCTGCAATGATCTCGTGCAGCCTCTCATCAATGGGCTCAGTAGTGTCACCTGACCTAGACCTAGATCCTGATCCTGATACCCCTCCTCCAAATCGTTTCACCACCATGCTGAACTGAAATGTCATAAACCATAATAATCAGAACATCTATAGAAGGCATCCTTCCACACCGGTCCTCCTTAGAGCTGTCAGATCTAGCTTTGGTTCGGGTACAGGTCCTGTGCTTTCAGTGGTACGGGCCCAATACTACCTTCCACACCTACCTGTACCTTTCCCCAAGCCTCTACTTGGTAACTCCAATTTGTCCCAACATAAATCATATCCCACAAGCCACCACATAACCTAAATATCAGGTTGTCCTAAGATTTGCTCTACACATATCAATCAAACCAATCATCACAGCTTGCCTTTATGCGTGCAAATTATACACAGAAAAGGATCAAATAGACTTTCGATTAAGAGATTCTACCCTAGGACCACAACCAGACAAGGAACGGGAAATAAGGCCAAATCAATCATTCTAAGGCTATAACCTCCTAACCGTATACAATTTTAAAATCATACACATAGCAAATTCCATACGATTATTAAAGCTCAAATATCAGTATAACATGGCTAACATATTGAGGAACTACTTACTTGGCTTGGCTGATAACGCGCGTTGCACTCTCCTCTTTTCAAGTCTCAAAAAGTTTTTAACTTTTATTTTTGAAAACAATTTTACCATTTCCTTAGTTTGAGTTCTGACGCACCCGAGAGTGTGCGCGAATCCATCAAACCAAGGCTCTGATACCAACATGTAACGACCAAAAAATCAAGGGTAAAAATTTCATTTTTGATTAGCCAAAACACATTTCCATAAACCACGAAATCCAAATACAATTGTTTTCAAAACTCATATCAATTACAATTTTATTTCAAAACATCACAGTGTCCCATAAAATGCCTAAGAGAGTGCACATCGCGCCATCAAGCCTTGCCCTTGCCCTTGGGCTCAGAAGTACCTGAAACAAATCCACAAACTGTAAGATAATTCTTAGTGAGTTCGCCAGAGCATACCCCACACACAATCCACATACCACATAACATATTAGCTATAAAGCTACACATATCACATAATCCATTCATACAACATATAAGGAATCCATGGAAACCCTCTAGGGTCTTACACCTAGTGCCACTTGAACCCTCACAAGGTCTTAACTGCCTGCCATGGGAACCCCCACATGGTCTTCCTGCCTTGGGAACCCCCACAAGGTCTTCACTACCAAACAAGACATAATGCAAACTATAAATGCAGATATACTAGGATGCCATGGAAACCCTCCAAGGTCTTTTACCAAATGCCACAGGAACCCCCACATGGTCTCAGACTAGTGCCACAGGAAGCCCCCGGGGTCTTCCATGCAAATGTCATACTAACATAACGCATAATCAATCAATAGTCCACATAACATAGAATGGGCCAGCCTTGGTGACTTAGACCCATTGGTATGGTGGGAAGACTCACCTCTTGAATGCTGATCTGACAAGCTAGAATCAGATATGTCCCACGTGCTCCTCCAACTCAACTGCCTATTATTATTAAATTATTAACTTATCATAATCCCATAATCACCCTCAAAGTCAACCCTGGTCAACCCTAGGCAAAGTCAAGGTCAACACTCAAGGTCAACAGTCCATGTTGACCGCAACTCGTCGAGTGCATCTACCAACTCGTCGAGCTCCTGTAGAGGCTAGAACACCTGAACAAACCATAGCCACCTCGATGATTTGGTTCATCAACTGGACGTGTTCAATTGATATCCAATCGACGGGGAAACCTGATCCGACTCGTCGAGTTGCCAGAGCCACTCGTCGAGTCCCCCTCCGTGTTCGCTTATTATGATAATCCATCAAATTAATGGACTGCAAGGCTTAGATCTGAAACCCTAAGGTGTCTATAAGGATAAAGTTTCCAACTTTACCTTTTAGAACTACTCCAATTACTCCAGGGTCCTTATTAAAGGTTGGAAAGCTCAAAAGCTTTCCCAAGTGGTCCAAGACTCTAGGGATCTTGAATCCCTCCTTTCCAGAAGAGTTTCTAGTCCTCAAAACGTTCCAAATATGCAGGCTTTATGGAGATACATGTCCAATGCATGTCTTTAGGTCAAAAAGGCCAAAAAGGGGAAATATACTCTAAGAACCCTTGCATGGCATCCTTGCTTGACCAAAAGCTAGATCTAGCCTACCTTGGGACTATTTTTTCCTGGAGACCCATAAAGTTGCAAACTTTATGAACTCCATGCATGCAATCAACAAGAATAATGGGAAATGAAGAGTAAACTCAAGATCTAGCCATATTCTAAGATAAAAATTGAGTCTTGAAGACTTACAACAGTCCACAAGATGATCAAGCTCTAGAGTGAGGGCTTGGTTTGCTGGATCTTCTCCTTCTTATCACTATCTCCTTCTTCTTAGGTTTCAAAAGTCACTCTAGCTCACAAAATGAAAGAGAATGGGGATTAGGGTTTAGCACAAACGTTTTAGGGTTTGGAGGCTGATGAAACGCTAAACGTTTTAGGGTTTGGAGGCTGATGAGAGGTCAGTCTCAAGGTCCTTAAGGAGATTATATAGGGTGAAAAAATTAAAAATTAGGGTTTCTCTTTCCAACTCCTACTCGTCGAATCAGCCTTTCGACTCGTCGAGTAGGACCCAACCCCCGCGTCCACATAATAGCCTGTACTCGATGAGTTGAGCTCCGAACTCGTCGAGTCCCAGCACCAAAATCCTAACATTGAGAAATTTAGATTATTACATGGAACGGATATTACATGAAGCATGCAGTTGAGACAACTTTAGCCCAAAGATAGAGTGGAAGATTTACAAAGTTAAGAATGGATCGAGCAGCTTCAACAAGTGTTTTGTTGAGTCGTTCGACTACACCGTTGTGTTGTGGAGTGCATGGAGAAGAGAAGTTGCGGTCAATACGTTTCTCGGTGATAAAGTTCTCAATAGTGGCATTGGTAAACTCCGAACCATTATCACTTCGGATTCATCTCACCGGAAGTTTGATGAGAACTTCAACTCCTTTGATAAAGTTGATGAGTTCCAAGGTTATTTCTGACTTGAGCCTTAGGAAGAAGACCCAGGTGAACATAGTAAAATCATCCACAATCACAAGAATGTATTTTTTGTGATGTAGACTCTCTACTGTTGAGGGTCAACACAGATCAACTTGCAGGAAGTTCTAAGGGCTCCAAGATGGATTTTTTAATGATGATAGGATGACCCTTCTTCAATTGCTTCCCACACTCGCACGCAACGCATAAATGATCATTTTCGAACTTGAGGAGTGGGAGACCTCTTACCATCTCAATAGAGACAAGATCATTCATATATCTAAAGTTCAGATGAGCAAGCTGTAACAACCCGATATTTCAGGTCAATGTAACGACTAAAAGTCATATATGGTAATCCCTTTGTGGATTAATTAATATAACATCAAGAATGAAATATTCAAAAGTCTCACTTTGAGCGTACTAAGTTGTAGATATCGTAACAAGGTTTCCAAAAATATAAAGAATATTAAAATCCGAGTTATAACGAAGAAGTTATGACCAATCGAAGATCGGTAACAAAACCGACAAAACACTGTTAAGCGTAAAATACGAAATTCCGATAAAATACTTTTTAGCCTTAGGTATCTAAATGAAAGTCGTAGATATCATTAAACCGTAAACATACATAAAAAGAACGCCTAAATCTTACTTCGTATAAGGAAGTTATGATTTTTTGAAGTTTCGGACATAGCAGTAGACAGCTAAAAACTCGAATTAGAGATCGAGCGACTTTTTGCCAACATGACCTAAACGAGAATCGAAGATCTCATCAATGGTATTGCAACGGTAAAAATTCTGACGAAAACGGACATCGAATGAACAAGTTATGGATTTTTAACGGACTTTTCCTGTCCCGGCCTGTTAAAAATGTAATATTAAAAATAACGTCAAAATTAGCCAACAAAGTATAAACGAGAGTTGTAGAGCATAATCTCGCCTACGTGTGCATATAAAGAACGTTAAAATCGGAGCTCGTATGGAGAGATATGAATTTATGAAGTTCGAGACACGAAAATCGAAGCTGTCAGACAGCTCACGACGTGAGCCAGAAGATTCACGACGTGAGTCTATGATTGATGGGTTCCAGAGTTGTCAGTAGGAGTCTTGTCAGTGGAAGGGGATAAGGGTCGACCTCACGACATGAGAACTCAATTCTCACGACGTGAGACCCCAAAAGTTGGCCTATAAATAGATATCAAGGGTTTTCCGAGTTTAGTTGCTCACTTCTTCCCTTTGTCGTGCTTATTCTCTGCGTTTAACCCCTCGAAGCCATCCCGAAGCCCCGGTTATCATATTCAAGTCCTGAAGGAAGTTTTACGCTCCCGAGATTCCCGAGGATCCCGAGAAATCAGCTTTCTCCAGTCGAAGTTCTGCTCGACTTTTGTCTCACTTTCTTCAAACTACCAGGTGAGTTCATACCCCATTTCTACGCTTTTAACTGGTTTTGAATGCTTTTGAACACTTTACGGGGGGGGGGGGGGGAATACAAGTAAACACACGGTCAACCCCGTGTAAAAAGATCTATCTTTCGTTATACATTTCAGATTGTTTTTAATAACTATCATATGGATCTGTTAACATGCAAAACATCTTACCTTACTTTACCCTGACGGGATAAAACATGAGTATAAATATCATAAGCTCTATTTATACGTTAGCATCATATCAAGGGTAACCACTTTCGTTATGACATCTTTTATACATACTAGAACATCCACCTTTTATTATGCCTTTGTTAACATTGTGAAAAAGGATAATCATTTCAGAAACAAACATATACATTTTAATACGGGACTTAATTGAGAATTCGTGAGGCATTCATCTTCAATATACCTTTTAAAGGTACCACTAGAAGTCCTGTTTATAACCAGAATCTCCCGTCCAGAGAACATGACAAGTGTGTATAGATCTATACGGGACTAATGATCCCGCGCCTTGACTGTTAGCTACAGTCCCCGGGGTGACAAGTGTCATCTTATTTCGATGCCTAAAGAACGTCGCTGCAGGCAAATTATGATAGTACGGTAATAAAAACTCACTAGATAGACAATTATTATGGTATTACGTTTTAATGGGGAAAAGTAACAAATACAGTTCTTTTCACATTCAAATACAAATCTTCTTGTAGTTTTGTTTTATAATAAGACTATACATCATCTTTTGAGCATGTCATATTTGCTTACAGGTTACGGTCTTGGACATTTAAGACTGCATCTCATTTAGGAAAATATAGGATTTTCCTGGTTCAAATACATACAGTTTATACAACGATCTTTCATACTTATTTCATACATTTGTTAGAAAATATCGGATTTTCTGGAAAACATACATGAACTTTCGAATGGCATACATTTTATCAAAACACTACTTATGAGCTCACCAACTTTATTGTTGACACTTTTTCTTTGAAATAACTTGTATTCTCAGGAAAACGCTAAATCAGGTAGCAACTACTTTTGAGGACTAACGCGCTGGCGTTAGTAACATATATTGGATCACCATATTGTATTTGATATTTAAACATGTAACACGTACAATCATGTAAACTTTTCAAATATATTTATGTTATGGTGGTGTATTTTCTTTACTATTCAATTGTTATGATACTGCACATGACGTCCTCCGCCCCCGAACGTTTCCGCAGTTCAGGTTTGGGGGTGTGACAGATTGGTATCAGAGCATTGTTTATAGTGAACTAAGTATATCAAAACCATTTATTTTGATATACAACTATAAACACAACTGGGAAAAAACACTCTGACTGAGAGTTATACTTTTAAAATGAAATTTTTATAAAGTATACATGCATACATTGCATAATAGGGCCAGTATCATATTGAAAACAATATAGAAGTATTACAGATGAGTTGTGTAGTGCAGGTATGCCTTGGAACATGTAATCGGAACTGGGATGAATATAGCCTGATCAACTATATTTGTCCGAGAGCCGACTAACGTATGCCAGGGAGTAGCTGCAGTGGACAACAAGTCTAAAAACTTACCAAAAACATAACATTATTGAATCAAACATAACATTTAGAATACTATAGGAGTATTTGGTAAATGCAATAAGTTTAAACTTTGATACTTCAGTATGTGCTTTAGTTTATAGTAAATTCTTAACCCTATTCTCGTATAGACACAATGGCTGGATTCCACCAACCAGGAGACCCCTACTACCCCAATCAAGGCAACGTAGGATGGGAGGAACACGACCCAGAAGAGGATGAGGAACCCATGGAGGAGGAGGAAGAGGAAGGCTCTGATGGGACAGACTCAGAACCAGAAATAATCAATCCACCAGCCGTCCGACCTCCTGCGGTTCAAAGGGGTTTTCAGGGACCAACTCCCGTCTGGGGAAGTCACATTCACCATTGGAGTCAACAACAAGGATTGCGCCCTCCCTACGGCATGTCTCGGGACTTCTACGATGTCAGTGGTGGAAGTTCAGCTGACCGCGCTCTCCCAGTCATGGTTGGCAAAATAGCCAACCAGTCCTACCAATCAGGAGTTTAATTGAACCGGATTCGCGAAACCGACGTAGAGGTACACGGTAACGCAGCCGATATCCGTCGCCTGGACAGGGTGCAGGAGGATGCCTAAATCCACACCGACACACTCCAAGACCAACTAAACACAGCCCTCTCTGAGATACGAGAAATGAGGGAGCAGCAAGCCGCCTTTGACAGGCGTCTCATGCGGGCCAAGCAATCAGACACGGAGTCAAGCTCCAAGCGCAAACCACATCGCAAGTAGTACTTGCCCGACCCCCAAAATTTTGTTATAGAATAGGATCTCGACTAAAAGTCTTAGTTTTCTCTAACTTTTGCAATCGGAGACCTTTAGAAAGGTCGAAAATTTTCCTGACTCCAAAATGTAACCCAATATATGTTTAATATATAAGGAAGTACTCCTTTTGTGTGTTAAATTCTTTGCCTACCACTCGAATTCATAAGTTTATCTATAAACTCTAATTATGAATCAAAATCGAGAACCTTGTTTATGTCGAACCCAATTCATGAAATGTTGAAAATGGCTAACTCATTAACACACGACTTTCAAACATGTGAGACTTATTGTCTTCCATTAACTTTGTTTCAGCACAATGCCTCCTCATAGGTCAGCACGCCGAAATACAACACCAACACCGCCACCACCACCTCCAACTTACGATCCCGCTATGGTACAGGCTGCCATCACCGCAGCAGTACTAGCTGCGCTATCCCAAATAAACTCTAATGGAGCCGGAGGGAGCGGGAGTAGTACCAATCATCATAACCATGGCACTGGTCATGGTCATGTTAGGGAATGCAATTACAAAGAATTCTCGAACGCCAAACCAAAAATGTTCAACGGCACTGGAGGAGTCATTGCACTTATGCAATGGTTTGAAAAGACCGAGACGGTCTTTGAAATCTGTTCATGCCAAGAAATAAGCAAGGTCAAGTTTGCTGCTTGTACCTTCACAGACCGAGCCCTCATATGGTGGAAGGGCCATGTGAAATCCGTATCTCTTCCAGTCGCCAACGCCATGAGCTGGGAGGACTTGAAGGTCCTACTATTAGAAGAATACTGCCCGAGGGGCAAAATTCAAAAACTGGAACAGGAATTATGGAACTTGAAAATGGTTTGTTCTGACCTAGCCGCCTATACGGCCAGGTTCAGTGATTTGTCAGCCCTATGCCCGGGAATGGTCAACTCGGAGCCAAAGAAAGTGGAAAGATACATCTGGGGGTTGTCACCCCAGATTCAAGGGCATGTTTTGGCTTCCAACCCAGTCACATTCAACAGCGCGAAGCGTCTTCCTCAACGACTAATCGATCACGGGGTTAAACAGGGTATTATCACAGTTACTGCTGACCCTTCGAAGGAGGCAGAGGACCGAAGGAAACCCTGGAACAAGAGGAAGGGGCAAGCCCCGCAAGAGAACCCCAAGAGGCAACAGTTAGTGACAGCTCACGCTGTTACTGTCCCTACCACCCCCGCACCAACAAAGCCGTACATCGGCAACCTGCCAAAGTGCAATAGGTGCAACTTTCATCACCACGGGCCCTGCCGTGAGATGTATTGCACCAAGTGCAACCGGAAGGGACACACTGTCCGCTTCTGCACGGAACCAACCCAACCAACCGCCCCAGCCGCAAATGTGGGAGTAGGTCGTACTTGTTACGAATGTGGAACAACGGGACACTTTCGAAGGGACTGCCCGAAAGCAAACAATGGGAATACTGGTGGAAGTGGCCGAGTATTCGCAATGGGCCAGGAGGAAGCCGTTGTAGACCCCACTGTTGTTACGGGTACGTTTCTCCTCAATAACTCATATGCATATATGTTATTTGATAGTGGAGAGGAGTTTTGTGAGTCATAGTTTTAAAAACCTACTCAAACAAATCCCTCAATCATTAAGTGAAATTTTATAGTAGAAATGGATAAAGGGAAAACAGAAAGCGCTAAGGAAATATACTTAAAGTATACCCTCTCATTAAACAATAGTTCCTTTCCAATCAACCTCATGCCAGTCTCAATAAAAAGTTTCGACGTCATCATAGGCATGGATTGGCTAAGTTCTCATCGTGCGGATATTTTATGTTACGATAAGGCCGTTCGCCTTAATCTGCCAAATGGCGAAGCCCTCGTTATTTATGGCGACAAACCTAGCACCCCTCTTCGTATCATCTCTTGCATCAAGGCTCAAAAATATCTACGCAAGGAGTGCCATGCGTTCTTGGCACATGTTGTGGATGTGAATCGAGGAATAGAAGACTTCAAGGGCGTGCCTGACGTCTGTGACTTTACTGATGTCTTTCCTGAGGATCTTCCAGGAATACCGCCTACAAGACAAGTCGAATTCAGAATCGACTTAATTCCTGGAGCCACCCCTGTGCCCAAAGCACCGTATCGCTTAGCCCCAGCAGAGATGCAAGAACTATCCAGTGAACTAAATGAATTACTCCACAAAGGATTCATCCGAACAAGCTTCTCACATGGGGAGCACCAGTTCTTTTCATGAAAAAGAAAGACGGATCATTCAAAATGTGCATCGACTACCGAGAACTCAACAAACTTACCATTAAGAACCGGTACCCCCTACCACGAATAGACGATATGTTCGATCAACTCCAAGGAGCCAACTACTTTTCCAAGATCGATCTGAGATCGTGATATCTCCAGCTGGGAGTCCTAGAGAGCGATATTCCTAAGACGACATTCTGAACCAAATACGGCCACTACGAATTCGTAGTGATGTCGTTCGGACTAACCAATGCACCCGCCGTGTTCATGGACTTAATGAATCGGGTATGTCGTTCGTTCCTAGACAAATTTGTGATAGTATTCATAGATGACATACTCATTTATTCAAAAAGTAAAGAGGAACATGGTCAGCACCTGAGACAAGTCTTAGAGACGTTGAGAACTGAGAAGCTTTATGCGAAATTCTCAAAATGCGAGTTTTGGATTAGGAAGGTGGACTTCCTAGGTCACGTGGTCAGCGAAGAGGGAATCCACGTGGACCCTTCCAAGATCAAGGCTATCCAGAATTGGTCTGCGCCAACAACGCCAACCGAAATTCGCCAATTTCTAGTCCTTGCTGGCTATTATCGTAGGTTCATACAGAACTTCTCCAGCATTGCAAAACCTCTTACCTCCCTGACTCAGAAGGGTGTAACCTACAACTGGGGGGAAAACCAAGATGATAAATTCCAAACCTTGAAGCAAGCCATGTGCAGTGCACCCATCTTGTCCCTTCCAGAGGGGACAGAAGACTTCGTGGTATATTCCTATTCTTCCAATCAAGGGTTGGGTTGTGTGCTAATGCAGCGAGGAAAGGTTATTACGTATGCCTCACGACAACTGAAAACACATGAGGTCAACTACACCACTCACGACTTAGAACTTGGAGCAGTGGTGTTCGCTCTGCATATTTGGAGGCACTACCTATACGGCACGAAGTGCACCATCTTCACAGACCACAAAAGCCTTCAACACATATTTGATCAGAAGGAACTTAACATGAGGCAAAGACGTTGGGTAGAGCTACTTAACGACTACGAATGCGAAATTCGTTATCATCCGGGAAAAGCCAATGTAGTGGCAGATGCCCTTAGTCATAAGGAGTACTTTGGTCGAAGAGTAAAGTCATTAACCATGACGATCCATTCACACCTGTCAACACAAATCAAGGAAGCTCAATTGGAAGCCTTGAAACCCAAAATCATGATAGGTGAAGCACTTAGAGGGATGGACAAGAATGTTGAGATCAAAGGTGATGGAGTTCGTTACATCATGAACCGAATCTGGACACCGAAGTTCGGTGGGTTCAGAGAAATGGTTATGAACGAAGCACACAAGACCCCATACTCCGTGCACCCAGGTTCAGATAAGATGTATCTGGATCTCAAGAAACTATACTGGTGGCCAAACATGAAAGCAGAAATTGCTACCTATGTTGGTAAGTGCTTGACTTGCGCCAAGATCAAAGTAGAACATCAGAAGCCCTCAGGTCTACTCCATCAGCCCGAAATACCTGAGTGGAAGTGGGAGCAGATTTCCATGGACTTCATAACCAAACTACCCAAGACGCAGGGTGGTCACGATACTATTTGGGTGATCGTCGACAGCTTAACCAAATCTGCCCACTTCTTGCCTATCAAGGAGACCGATAAGATGGAGAAACTGACAAGAACCTACATCCAAGAGATCGTGCAACTTCATGGAGTACCAATATCTATCATCTCGGTCCGAGACAGTGGATTCACTTCAAGGTTCTGGCAGACGTTGCAGAAAGCTTTGGGAACTAGGCTCAACATGAGTACATCATATCACCCACAAACTGACGGACAGAGTGAGAGAACGATCCAAACCCTAGAAGACATGTTGCGAGCATGTGTAATCGACTTCGGTAAAGCATGGGACGTCCACTTGCCATTGGTGGAGTTCTCTTATAACAATAGTTATCACACTAGCATCAAGACTGCTCTATTCGAAGCCCTTTACGGTCGCAAGTGCAGATCAACTCTATGCTGGGCGGAGGTGGGCGACACGCAGTTGTCGAAAGATCTAGTCCCTGATAGTACTCTCACTGGTCCGGAAATCATAAGGGAAACGACTGAAAAGATCGTTCAAATTCGAGAGCGACTGAAAGCCTCACGAGATAGACAAAAGAGTTATGCCGAAAAAAGGCGAAAACCCTTGGAATTTTAGGTTGGTGATCGCGTTCTACTGAAGGTCTCATCCTGGAAGGGCATGATACGCTTTGGGAAACATGGAAAGCTAAACCCAAGGTACATTGGACCCTTTGAAATTACTGCAAGGATTGGTCCAGTAGCTTATAGACTTTAACTTCCAATCGAACTTAACAAAGTACATCCGGTGTTTCACGTGTCTAACTTGAAGGGGTGTCTATCCGACGAAACTCTTGTAATTCCACTCGAGGAAATCGAGCTGAATGAAAATCTTAACTTTGTGGAAGAACCCGTTGAAATCATGGCTAGGGAAATCAAACGAACTAAGTAGAGTCGCATACCAATAGTGAAGGTTCGCTGGAAAGCTAAGTGGGGACCCGAATTCACTTGGGAACGAGAAGATCAGATGCAACAAAAGTACCCGCATCTTTTCCCTAGTTCATAAACTTTTTCTTTGTAATTAATTTCGGGACAAAATTCCCTCTAACGGGGGGATGATGTAACAACCCGATATTTTAGGTCAATGTAACGACTAAAAGTCAAATATGGTAATCCCTTTGTGGATTAATTAATATAACATCAAGAATGAAATATTCAAAAGTCTCACTTTGAGCGTACTAAGTGGTAGATATCGTAACACGGTTTCCAAAATTATAAAGAACATTAAAATCCGAGTTATAACGAAGAAGTTATGACCAATCGAAGATCCGTAACAAAACCGACAAAACACAGTTAAGCGTAAAATACGAAATTCCGATAAAATACTTTTTAGCCTTAGGTATCTAAATGAAAGTCGTAGATATCATTAAACAGTAAACATACATAAAAAGAACCCCCAAATCTGACTTCGTATGAGGAAGTTATGATTGATGGGTTCGAGCGACTTTTTGCCAACATGACCTAAACGAGAATCGAAGATCTCATCAATGGTATTGCAATGGTAAAAAGTCTGACGAAAACGGACATCGAATGAACAAGTTATGGATTTTTAAAGTACTTTTCCTGTCCCGTCCTGTTAAAAATGTAATATTAAAAATAAACTCAAAATTAGCCAACGAATTTTAAACGAGAGTTGTAGATCATAATCTCGCTTACGTGTGCATATAAAGAACATCAAAATCGGAGCTCATATGCGAGAGATATGAATTTATGAAGTTCGAGACACGAAAATCAAAGCTGTCAGACAGCTCACGACGTGAGCCAGAAGATTCACGACGTGAGTCTGTGATTGATGGGTTCCAGAGCTGTCAACAGGCGTCTCGTCAGTGGAAGGGGGTAAGGGTCGACCTCACGACGTGAGAACTCAATTCTCACGACGTGAGACCCCAAAAGTTGGCCTATAAATAGATCTCAAGGGTTTTCCGAGTTTAGTTGCTCACTTCTTCCCTTTGTCGTGCTTATGCTCTGCGTTTAACCCCTCGAAGCCATCCTGAAGCCCCGGTTATCATATTCAAGTCCTGAAGGAAGTTTTACGCTCCCGAGATTCCCGAAGATCCCGAGAAATCAGCTTTCTCCAGTCGAAGTTCTACTCGACTTTTGTCTCACTTTCTTCAAACTACCAGGTGAGTTCATACCCCCATTTCTATGTTTTTAACTGATTTTGAATGCTTTTGAACACTTTACGGGGGGAATACAAGTAAACACACAGTCAACCCCGTGTGAAAACATCTATCTTTCGTTATACATTTTCAGATTGTTTTTAATAACTATCATATGGATCTGTTAACATGCAAAACATCTTACCTTACTTTACCCTCACGGGATAAAACATGAGTATAAATATCATAAGCTCTATTTATACGTTAGCATCATATCAAGGGTAACCACTTTCGTTATGACATCTTTTATACATACAAGAACATCCACCTTTTATTATGCCTTTGTTAACATTGTGAAAAAGGATAATCATTTCAGAAACAAACATATACATTTTAATACGGGACTTAATTGAGAATTCGTGAGGCATTCATCTTCAATATACCTTTTAAAGGTACCACTAGAAGTCCTGTTTATAACCAGAATCTCCCGTCCGGAGAACGTGACAAGTGTGTATAGATCTATATGGGACAATGATCCCGCGCCCTGACTGTTAGCTACAGTCCCCGGGGTGACAAGTGTCATCTTATTTTGACGCCTGAAGAACGTCGCTACAGGCAAATTATGATAGTACGGTAATAAAAACTCACTGGATAGAAAATTATTATGGTATTACGTTTTAATGGGGAAAAGTAACAAATACAGTTCTTTTCACATTCAAATACAAATCTTCTTGTAGTTTTGTTTTATAACAAGACTATACATCATCTTTTGAGCATGTCATATTTGCTTATAGGTTACGGTCTTGGACATTTAAGACTGCATCTCATTTAGGAAAATATAGGATTTTCCTGGTTCAAATACATACAGTTTATACAACGATCTTTCATACTCATTTCATACATTTGTTAGAAAATATCGGATTTTCTGGAAAACATACACGAACTTTCGAATGGAATACATTTTATCAAAACACTACTTATGAACTCACCAACTTTATTGTTGACACTTTTTATTTGAGATAACTTGTATTCTCAGGAAAACGCTAAATCAGGTACCAACTACTTTTGAGGACTAACGCGCTGGCGTTAGTAACATATTTTGGATCACCATATTGTATTTGATATTTAAACATGTAACACGTACAATCATGTAAAATTTTCAAATATATTTATGTTATGGTGGTGTGTACTTTCTTTACTATTCAATTGTTATGATACTGCACATGACGTCGTCCGCCCCCGAACGTTTCTGCCGTTCAGGTTTGGGGGTGTGACAGAAGCCTTCTATGCTATAACCAACAGACGTCGGGAACAACTTTTGATAGTAAACAAAGTTGGGGCTTTCAGATGATCATGTTGATGTCAAGGGGATACATGTTCTTGTTGCGATTTGACTTGATTAAACATTCCTTCCGGTCTTCTGTCATGACATACTTGTGTTTCTTACAGAAATGAACTCGTCGATTCACATCAGTGAGTTGAGCCATACTAATCAAATTATGCTTCAAATCAGCTACATATGCCACGTTTGAAATGGAGAAGTTTCCATGGTTCTTTCAGCTAACCAATAATCATACTCAATGACATGTGGTTTCAGAACAACTTTTCTCGGACCAGCAACTTTCGAAGCAGTGAGAATTAATGTGTCTCTCGCAGTTGCAGTTTCATTTTTGAGATTTTTTACTTTCCATACAAAAATTTGTTTTGAAGATTTTTGTGCAACTGTTTTCTTAGAGAGTCGTTCTTTGTTTGATGATACATTTGGTTTTGAAAGCAGTTGAGGTTTTAAAATCACACCATTTGATTTGGCTATAAAAACAGATGAAATAGTCCGAGAAGAGTTAGTTATGACAGATTGAGTATCTACAATGGGCTTTTTCGAGGTAGGACTCACAACCTTCTTGTGTTCTAACTGACTGGGAGGATTAGATGGCCTTTTCAGAATCTTAACAGGTACGAAGGTATCGTGACTCCAAGATACACTCTTTTTGGAGTTCTCAAGGAATCTGGAATTTTGTCTTAACTTAATTTCCTTTTTGAGGGCATTCTTCGCTTCCACCTTAGGATCAAAAACATCTTTCCTATTTAACATTGGTTTCTTTTTGGAGTTGGAAGAGGACATGGAAGTTTGACCTACAGATGGATTTTTAAACACATTCTTCATTTGCACAAGATTTGTTTTTGAAATCACTTAAGAGTCAGAAACACATGAATCAGATGGATCATCAATGCCACTATCTAAAGATGCCCAAACAAACTCAGAAGTATCAGGTCCAGTTGTTTCTGGAATAATGTCATCAACAACACAGTTGTTAGGAGGACTATGGTTTGGAATTTGAACGACAGTGTTTGGAATGTTAGAGTGGGATTCCAGGGTCCGATTCAGGTCTAAGTTGGTCAGAGGCGTGGACTCGGGATACTTGACAACTATAGGCTGAAACTCAGGTATCAGTGATGTAAATTGGTCAGAAGTCTCAGGAAGGGGTGACAAAGGCGAGACCGGGGTGTCCGAATGTTTGTGGTTCAGAACGTCTCCCATAAAAGTTAGGTTTTACAACTCCTTCAAGGGACGGGCAATAAGTTTCGGAAACACGCTTCCGAAACCAGAAGCTTTTGACCAGGGAGGACGAAAATTATGAGTTATCCGTTCATTTGCTTCAAGAATGTCAATGGAATTATGCAAAGCATCTATTTTGGCATTGAGATGTTTGTTATTATAAATTAGAATATTTCTTTTAGAATAAATGATTTCACATTTGTCTTTAAGAATGATACATTCTGTCACACCCCCGGACCAGACGGCGGAAACGTCTAGAGGCGGGTGACTTCATTGTGCAGTATCATAACAATTGAATATAAATGAAACAGAGCAATCCAAACATCATACATTGAGATAAAAAACTTACATTGTTTACATATTGTATTTGTTCTTCGAGTTACACAAAAGAGACAAAAGTGGAAAATTCCAAGTTACAGCTAAATAGTCCTGCATCCGCGTCCCTTGTTACCTGCTTACTAGATTCCTGAGAATACAAGTCATTTTGAAAAGCGTCAACTAAAAAGTTGGTGAGTTCATAAGCATCTTTGTATAAAATCGTTTCCACTTGTTTAGAACGTTCGTATTGTACTTTCAGAAAATCCTATATTTTCTATGAAATCGTTTGAAGTCTTGCCTTGAATATCATGGATATATGTGTGCATGTCATTACTTTTATTCATCCTTATAAGGAGTGATTTTGAAAAGTAGTGTGATTTGTAAAAGAGAGTTGTGTACGAAAATAGTTCTTTTTAATAGTAATAGTCAACCGTTTCCAGAAAAATCCCTTATTTTCAAAAAGTGAATATGGTTGAAAATCTTGTTCCTCTTATCGAGTAGAATTGAGTGTGCGTTCTAGTTTATCGTTATCGAAATCGTAGAAAATCGTTTTCTCCAGAAAATCCTATATTTTCTGCTATAAAATATTCGTAAGTTCTAGTTCCAACTATGTATATGTGTGGGTTAATATATCATTTTCAAAGTCGTTTACAAACGTTTTCCATAGAGTCCTACGCTTTTTAATTTGTAAAAATAGCAGTATTACGACTCTATACTTGTTAGGATAAAGAATCAACATGCCAATTGTGGACATTCTACGTGATGAAAAAGGACAGTCAACGCAAAAAATGTGGACCATCACTTATCATGTATAGGACGGTCAACACAACGTGCCAAAGATTTATTTATGAGGTTTTTCCATACAAAAATTTCTAGATGACATAACATATTCTAGTGAGACGTTATAACCATACTAATCTGACGAAGTGCATGTTTTGGCGTTTCTCAGGCGCCCTCGGTTTGGAAAAGACATTTGTCACCCTAGACTGGCCTGTCTAGCTGTAGCGAACATCGAAGGTGCGAGGTGTCAACCTCGTATAGATCTATACACAAATTCCCGCTCTCCCTCCAGGAGACTCTGGCTATAACTCGTTACAGGACTTAGACGTACACTAATATTTTTATATTTAGGTACTTTTGAGATTTGTCTGACTATAATATCAAAAACCTTTTGAGCAATCGTTAGAGATCCATTATGTGTTAGATAAATAATGAAATTTGTACTTATTGAATAGACATATCGTTCTCGTTCCATATCGTTGATTGTGCTCGTTAACTAGGTGCTCGTGTATGTTCCTTTTCGTTTATTGAAAAATAATTCATTTTAGTCAAGAGAAAAAGTGCCACACCCCAAAACCGGAACGGTAGAATCGTTCGGGGGTGGAGGACGTCATGTACAATATCACAACAATGCAAAATAGTAAACAAGCAACAACATCATCCATTGCATTAATAATATAATTTAATACAAGTGTGTTCTGTCAAGGTAAATAGACACCAAAATATGAATCAAAATAAAAGATGAGTCTTGAACGAGCTCCATCTTCTCAAAACCTGGCACTGGTACCTGTCTACTGGTGACCTGAGAATACAAGTTATTTTGAAAGAGTTTATCAGCTTTAAATCTCGTGAGGTCATAAGTATATTAGTGTCTCTATTTGTATGAAAGTGTTTGTAAGAATATAATGTATAAGTTTGTAAATGTTTGTAAGTCTTTGAATTCTCCTAGAAAACCCTATGTTTCCTCCTAAAAGTAGCCTTCTACCAAGGCATCAAGTGTTTGTGTGTGTGTCTCTTGTAAGAGTATGTATTTTCCCAAATCTGACTATCATTAACCAAAAATATAGTTTTTACATTACTGTTAATTGTGTGAAGATCACAAAGTGAATGCAATGGGAAAATGAAATAGTACTGTAGTGTTGTATTAAGTAACTACTGCTGTACTAACTACCTTAAACCAATTGTTATTTAAAGTACCATGTGATCGTCCTGTACCATACTACCGACTATAAACACGACGATGTAAGACGTCGGAAGAAATGACGTTTGGCACCCGTAGACTTGCAAGTCCCACTGTAGCGAGCGGCAAGGTGTAGGATAGTCAATCCAGTATAGATCTATACACAAACTCAACGCTCTCCATTTAAGGAGATTCTGGATACAAAACGAGCCATGATAGGTGATGCCATGCCCCGTTACGTGGATCACATAACTGTATTAGTGCACTTGTGTATGTATTTTATGTACTAGCTGTATTGTATGTTCTCTCTGTATGGTATTGTTTGTTTCTCATCATAGTATTCTCTATCTGTATGTTATGTTCTCTCTGTATGGTATTGACTCATGTATGAACTGACTCATTGTACGTTTCACTGTTCTAGTAATAGTATTAGTAACTTCCTAAACTATACCTATTATAGTTTACTAGTAATGTTGTTTGAATGCATGAACATGTTTGTATACCTTTGCTACCCAAATGTATTGAATAGAATGAAGGAACTTTTATATCTATATACATATACATAATATATGACTAGGATTCAAACGACCTTCGGAAAAATAACCGATACCCTAAGTCCACAACCAAACAAGGAACAGGAGGTAAGGTGAGCTATCAGTCCTAAGTCCTTTCAATCCTACTTATATAACTATATCTATATAGATACACATTTAACAGAATATAAGTTTAAAAGAGTTTAATAAAAGTAATTGACATGTAAAAGAGTTTCTAAAACAGTTTGAAGTAGTTTGCTTGATAGCACAGTTTGAAAAGTAAGAAATCCACTTGTTTGGTAGTTATTAATCACATGTGATTGATATAATAACTATAATAGATCAACATGTATTCCCCCCCCCCATAAAAGAATTTAAAATCATTTAAAAGGTTGATTAAGGGGTATGAACTCACCTGTAGTGATTGGTTTGGATGAACGGATGGTATAGGATGCTAAGTGTCAAGTGAAGACTTGAACACACACAAGGATCCTAGTTAACATATAATAACACATATATATCCAATTAGTCATTTAACAACTAATTAATCAAGTTAAGACACCCTAGAACATGGAAAACACCTTGATTCAAGTGTTATAAGTACTAAGGATTGCATCTAAGGGTTATAGGGCCTTGCATTTGAGTTTAAGGTCCAAGGGTAAACTCTTTTGGAGTTTATGGTTTTGGGACCAACTCCCTTGGAGTTTACGGTCGTAAACCCATGCGTTTATAGCCGTAAACCCATGGTACTTCTACCATTTTGTGTTTTGAAGTCTTATAGTCATAAAGAAGCATCCTTACTTCAAGTCTAAGCCTTAGGAAGTGACTGTGGTAACATTTCATCCCTGTGTAGAGTTTACGGCCCATGGACCATTTCTCCATGAGTTTACGACCATAAACTCTAATGGTCCTTGATGTTTTCGATGTTTAAGGTCCTATACACTTCAAGGATGTGATCTAGACTAGTATCCAAGGCTTGGTAAGGGACTAGGGCACATAATGGCCCTTTCATTAGGTTTTACAGTCCAAGAACATGTTTGGACCGTAAACACCTTTGATCTTGTGTTTCTTTGTGTTTACTAGTTGATTAAGAAGGAAAATCGGATGATACTTGAAAGGATTTGATGTTCTAGCTTTTGAAAGTGAGAAAAAAGTAAGTAAAATGACTAAGTGTCATATTTATACTGTTTGGAGTTTACGGTCGTAATCTCCTTGTTTAGGCCGTAAACTCCAAACTCTTGGAGTATTGAGACTTTACTGTTGCACAATAAACCCTAGGGTATCCTCTCTCCGGTTATCTCCTATTGTACTAAGCTTTAAAACACTCAAACTGACTCTACACAGCTTAAAAGCTAGCAGAAGCAGTTCTGACTTCTATTGAAGTGAATTGTTGTACATAATAGAAATTTCTGGTTGTCACAAAAAGTGTCAAGTTATAATTTGTATAAATTTATAACTGCCGGTTGTGAAACGCATTTTCTGTTTTATGACATATAGAACATTACTTATGTTGTTGGAGGATTTACGACAACAATTTATGACATGCAAATATTTCTGTCATAAAGGCTCTATTTGTGTATTTTCTTGACGCAAACTTTTATATTGAATATTTATAAAATACCCCCTGACAGTTTGCAAAATAGTCACAAAGTTCCCATTTTCGAAAATCACTAGAAATAGTGTCAACTTATCAAGGTTCTTTTTTATAAGTTTTATCTCTAGACATGAAAGCATAGATAAAGGGCTTAAGTTGGACACATCCAATAGTTGGGAGGCTCTTTTGTACACAACGTATCTTTTGTTTCTTATGAAGTTGTGAAATCTTACGTTCATGAGGATATTACTAAAATAATATTTTAATAATATTTCCACACACACACAAACATACGTATACATGCAAGTATGCAAGTATTTAGGCAAGATTTGACTTGTACTCTCCCCCAAAAACATTAAAATTATTGAAAAAAAGTGGGGTATGAAGCTCACCTTGAGTTGGTTGAGGAGTTGTTTGGAGTTATGGAGTGAAGATCTCAAGGTTAAACTTTTAGCTGAGATGAAGGACTTCCCTGGGAGGGAGGTTTTCCTAAGGATGATCATCACATATTATTATGAATATAATAATATGGATTCATCTTGAAATATTATAAAATATTAGATGGGTGGATGAATTTACCTTACAACTCCAGGGAGAAATCGAGAATTTTGTTTTCAGCAAGATCTTGTTCTTGCTCTTGAAGTGAATTTTTTAGAGAAAATGAGAGAAGTGAGAGAAAATGTGAAGTCTGAACTCCTTACTGATGTTGCTTTGAGGATGAAAAAGGGAGGGAATCTTTGGTGCATGGGGATCTGGTGGTCCATGTATGGATGTTTGGTGGGTAAAGCATGGAATACTGTGATTTGCATGGGAAATGAGAACTTCATCAAATCACAAAGTCAACCTCTTTGTCCTTATCTTGATTTAGGATAGGATCTTCCTAAATCCCAAACTTTTATTTTATGTAAATATAATTTAAATAATTAAATTTGGCATAAAATAAAGGTTTTAGGTGTCTTAGTTAAGAAAAACACGAGTTTGGTGGGATTCCCGACCTCAAAATACCCCAAAATGAAGAAAAGGTCCGGAATAGTCCAAAATTTGGAACTAAATGGTGAAATCTGGAGCCATTATGTGAATTCCGATGCTCTTCTTAGCATTCCGGAGCTATATCCCAAATTCCGGAGGGAAGGATTAAGGCTGCGAGGGTCCAAAGTGGTTGGCAGGGAGTTCCGGAGCAAATAGTGAAGCAAACAGGAACTTCCGGAAGGCTTTTCTTGGATTCCGAAGTCGGGAGCGGGTCAGCGGTCCGGACGGACCAAGTGCTTCCGAACCGAAGTCGGGTAAGAACTTCCGGAGCTGCGAACCTATCCGAATGAGAGGCTTCGGAGATGATCTTCCTCTTGGCTTCCTTAGAAGACATTCCGGACTAAGAGGTGTTGGACCACGAGGGTTCCGGACCAAGCGGGTTCCGGCCAAGAGGTTCAGGACCAAGAGGGTTCCGGACCAAGAGGGTCCTTTTGGGTTTCCTCTTCCGGTTTTGAGCTGTTTTCGACTAAGAAGGGTGCTTAGGGAGATTTGGGAGAGATTCCACATACTTGGAGAGATTTGGGAGAGATTTCATATTATTGGAGAGATTTGGGAGAGATTTCACATACTTGGAGAGATTTGGGAGAGATTTCACATACTTGGAGAGAATTGGGAGAGATTTCACATACTTGGAGAGATTCGGGAGAGATTTCACATACTTCGAGAGAATTGGGAGAGATTTCACATACTTGGAGATATTTCACATATGGGAGAGATTTCACATACTTGGAGAGATTTGGGAGAGATTTCACATACTTGGAGAGATTTGGAAGAGATTTCACATACTTGGAGAGATTTGGGAGAGATTTCACATACTTAGAGAGATTTGGAAGAGATTTCACATACTTGAAGAGATTTGGGAGAGATTTCATATACTTGGAGAGTTTTCATTCTAACACTTCATGGCTCATTAGGAACTCATATTGTACACTTAGAAGTGTTAGCACAAGTCTCACAATAGTACTTGCTTACTTGAGGACAGAATTTCCTAGCCAAAAAGGCTAGTTGTGACATCATCCCCCCGTTAGAGGGAATTTCATCCCGAAATTCTTTCGAAAGATAGGGTTATGAATGCGAAAGTGTTAGACCCGAACCTTAAGCCTCTTGCTTGCATTTTGAGCTTACCTTGAGCATTTTTGGTGTTATTTGGTGATTTTGAAGAAGGAGTAAGGACATGAAAAGGCTTGTAGATCCATAACTTTGGCATCCTTTCTGACCCATTTGAGGTATAAATCTTTAACCTTGACAATTGCATTCTCAGATCTAGTTTTGGGGTGTTTTATGTTATATTTTGGTCCAACAGTTGAGGTTCCTTGGGTTTTAGAAGTTTCAGTCCTTATGAGATGTCCTTTTAGGCTCTTGGAGGTGTTTGGAGCAATAAAAATCAGACCTTGATGGTTTGGCCTCTACCATGCAAGTGCTAGATAGCAACTAAGTGAGCTTATGGAATTAAATTGTGTCTTAATCCCCATCCATGCATGCAAAAGCATAAAGTTTATAACTTTATCGTTTAGGATGTTTTTAGGGGCCTAGATCTATGTTTTGGACGTTTGGACTTAATGGATTAAGTCACATGAAAGTTCTTAGGATGTCTGGCCAGTACGCTAGGCGTACTCCTTGGTACGATGTGCGTACTGGGTCAACCTCCCGTGTCTGGTCAAGGTCAGCGTACCCTGGTCGTATATGCTGGGTACGCCGTGCGTACGCATGCAGTGGATCAAAAGTGTTTTTTTTGGCATGGAATTTTTGGGCCTCAAGCCCTCCTGTGGACTAAGGCCTCTGGGCCTAGGCCTAGGATTTATAGTATTGGGCCTTATTGGGTCTTAAAGCTTAGTTGGTTGTACTTAGACATTTTATTTTGAAAGTTGGGCCTTGGGAGCCAGAGGCCCAATAGGCAAAGATTAGGGAACCTTTTCCTTATGATATTAATCAATGTTTGGACCTTGGGGTCAGGTTTAGATCCAATGACTAATTAGGAAGTTTGTTATGATATACGGAGAGGAGTCTCGAGTCATCCGCGGAGTATAATTTGACATTCACAGTTGAGGTGAGTCTCCCTTCATGAATGTTACGTGTCGAAGGCACCAAGGACATCCCTTTATTTATTGCATAGTATGATGGTTGTCTATGTGATAATTATCATTGTTCACGTATTTCTTGATGATCATGTGATTATGTATGTTATTTAGTGGTAGTGGTAGGGGTGAAATAGACCAGCGGGTAGGTCAGGCACCCAGATATGGCTGGCAGGGTAGGTCGAGCACCCAGATATGCTCGGAAGGGTAGGTCGGGCACACAGATATGCCTGACAGTATGTTTTTGTAGTATGTGGTATGGTGGGGGAAACTGACTAAGCTTTGTGCTTACTGTTCCAATTTATGTTTCAGGTACTTCCAGCTCGAAGGGGAAGAGGCCAGCTTGATCTCGTCGCATCATACTATGATTTTCCGCAGTAGAGATTTTGGGACTTATGCATCTGATAATGTTTTTCTACGAATTTTCTTGATTATACACTATAACTATCTTGTGTTCTCATGAATTTGAAATCAATTATGTTTTGTGTTTAGGAATTTAGTAAACTAGAGTGATGATGGGCACGGGTTGCAAGATAGTTATTCTTAAGACGAATGGGACAAGCATTTAATGTAGAAGTTTTGGTGGTTTTCCTCTTCACTTATTCTGGAATTTTCAAATTCAAATTGGAACCGTCTAGAATTCCTATCCATGTAAATATCAAAAACAGTACTCGGTTACTTCTTTACACTCACAAAATCTCTAATGCAATTACTAAGAATTTTCTAGCAATTCTTTGATTTTCGATTATTCTTCGTGTTTAATCTCGATAAATATGAAATGGCATCTACTATTGATCACGTTTCATTTATGGATCAGACTACATAATCTATTACTCTTACTATGACCCAAAATCAGAATATGATCGATGATTTGGATGCTTCAAAGTATTCAACTATTGTTCAACCATTAACTAAATGTCAGAATCATTCAATTATGACGAAGGTACTTTTTCATCATGAGCAAGTGCCTTTATCTGATTTGATCATGGCGTACTCGATGGTTGGTTACAATAAGTCTCTGGATTTGATGAGTTTTGAAATTAAAGGTCACAAAATGGCAATTTCAAAGGCGAATTTCCACAAATTGCTAGGGTTATATGTTGAAGATGCATAATCGAGTCTTGATATGGTTCCATCTACTAATATGCTCATGGTTTTTCACCAGACGGGATATAGTCCAGTTTTTACTATATTATCAAGATTCTAGAAATCTTGTTTACCTGATGTATGGAATGCTATGTTTACAATATTCTTCAAGTATTTCTCTGAAGTAACGTCTGGATCGGATAATACGAGCAAGCTCTTTCACACGTTGATGTATGCAATCCACACTAAAGAAAATATTGACTTAGTTCAAGTACAATATTTGCTGATATATCCAATATCCTGATTTTAGATCAAACTTTGAGAAAATAAAAGCCTCACTCAAGACGGATAAGAAGGTCTTTTTTTATTAGGAATTACATATCGAATCCATTCTAGAATTTTTTTTAAGAGGTTTATAATATATTACTAATCTTGAGACTCCTCTTTCTTTCTCAAAATTTTTAATTCACATACAATGTTGAACAACTCCATGGAGACTTGCTTTTTCGTATTTAAGCATTTTCTAATAATCCTTGAAATTCTTTTTTACAGAAATCAACCATCTCCTTATTCATTTGTATAGGACGAGCCTTTGTGGGAATATATTTTTCATTAAAATCATTTTCATATGGTAGACGAACCACATGTTTTATCCTTTCCCAAAATGCTGAAGGAGTTTCACTACAAATCTCTTCCCTCATTTTATTTTCAAAAGTTTTTATTTATCCTTTTATGGAAGGATTTTCTTAACTTGTTTGTAGGTTTCAAATCTTTATTTCTTCTTTTATAAAATATATTTGAATTTTTTGAAAACAAGTTCCCTTTTTAATTCATTTATCCTGCCAGTTCTAGGTTTTGTAATACATTTAAATAAAATTTTCTTTCCTTGCAAAGTTGTAAGTATTCCATTAGAGTCTATTCTTTCAAAACATTTAATTCGGTATAAGAGTGGATGTACTAGATTAAATCTTGTGATAGAACCTTCATCATAATAAAATCATTCTTTAGATATATTCCATTATTACAAACAAAAATATTTTTTAGTTTATAGGATAATATCATTTTTGTTCTGTTAGCTGCAGTGATATTATTTTTATATCTAAGCTTATCAAAATATATAGTTAGTATTAATCCATGTTTTATATAAGTTATATCAACACAGCTATCTACTAATGGTATTACTTTTTTATTATATTCTTCATTTATAACTAAATAAATTTTAATATACCAATTTTGGTAATTTATCTCTTGAAGGAGGAAATTATTTATTTTGGTTTTATTGTCTATTTCTTTTTCTATAGCCCTTTCTTTCGAAGTTCCTATGTTAATAATTTTTTTTTCCTTTTTCCATCTTACTAAGCTTGAATTTAAATTATACCAGATCTACTTTTAATATATTTATTTCATATTTCAAATCAATAATGGTTGGCTCTTTGATAGGTTGAGTATGAAATATATTTAACACTTAATCTAGAAATCGTTCTATTCCTTCATTTTTTTTATGTTGTTCTGTTTTTTCATACTCAATAATTCTTTTTAAAGCATCTCTTTTTTATCTCTTTTTTATGAGGTTCTTCAATTTTTTCAATCAAATCTAGAATGAATTTTTGTTCATTAGTTATTATATTTCTGCTCAAACCATTCATATTTAGAATCTATCTATATATCTATATATTTATATCTATATATCTATATATCTATCTATATATTTTATAATAGAAGCATTTTTCTAAGCACTACATTGATTTTGAAACTCCTTTGTCTTTTCATATTCTCAAATGACTATATTTCTAAGTGTCACAACTCTAAATTTTTAGACCTAGCAAAGCCTAAACCCTAACCTAATACAAGTGAATTTACATTGCACTCGTTGTTGCATTGTATCCTCTATAGCCTTAAGGGCTTGTTTATAAGGTTACAACTTAGCATGGATTAAAGCCTAAGTTAGTTTAGGGTAGTAAAATTCAAGTTTGGCAAAAAGATAAAGTTTAAAACATAATAATAGCAGATGTATATATAGAATTCGTTTTGGGGAATCTTTTCCCAAACTCAAAACCGAATTTACACTTTGGAATAAAGTAAAAAACTGAATTACTTCCTTCCTTGTTGACTAGAAACCGAATTCTTTGTTCTCTTTGACCTTAAGACCGAATTTAGTTGTTCTCTTTGACTTGAAACCAAAATCAACCCTTTCTAGAAGAACCAAGACCAAATTCACTTTCTATTGGACCACCATGACTGAATTTAGATCTCTCCATGTGAAGATATGGCCGAAAACCTCAATGGTGATACTTTTGACACACTTTCCTAAGCTTGCATTGACCGCCTCATAAGTTCCTTCATACATAAGTCGCAACTTAAGTCCTTGTCTCATTCTTACATCCAGTAACAAAAACATCTTCATTTCACTCTCAAATTCAAGTCCCTTTTCTTTCTCAAATTATCAAACACGTTTCATTCACTTGCAAAGTTCAGTCTCTTTTCTATAAGTTTGGAAAGATTCTATGGAACTCATGTGTTTTCACGACCAACTTATGCTTATTATCGTCTTAATCACACATATATGTGTATAAACATTAGGATACAATTATCATTTCGTGTATCACCTCAAAGAATCACTGTTTCTATTCCGTATTCAAAACTGTTACCATACATAAGGTGAGTTCATACCCCCATATTTTTCCAAGCTCTTTCAATGTTTTTAGGGCGTGAATACAAGTAAAACACAAGAAATTTGGTGTTTTAAAATATAATTTACTTATTATGTTTTTCTTACCATTATTATGTATTTAAACGTGAAACATGTTAAAACATGAAAACAAACTCACAAACTATAACAAGTATATTTTATGGAACTAATGGATCTTTTTACAAATTACTTGTAATTTATAAAAAGGTTATCGCATTATTACTTGTAAATTCGTTGAAGCTATTTGTGAGACACGTCTTCGTGTACTTACCTAAGTACCAAAGGCAGTCTAGCCTTATGAACCAGAGTCTTCTGGAGGGAGAGTGTGAGTTTATGTTTAGATCTATACGGGATTGACAATCCCGCACCCTGACTGTTAGCTACTATGACATCCCCATTTTCACGGCCAGAAAAGACCGATTTTGTTTATGCTTTGTTTGAAAATCAGAGTAACATTTCAAATAAAAGTGTTGCGGAATTTGTTCCCAAAAACAAAATATGATAAAGATTTATCAAAGCATTTCCATTCAAATGTATTTCATTAAAAGACTCAGGATGTCATGTTCGATACAGATCAAAACCATAAACAGTACAACATAAGCCTTACTACATTATTTTGTATTTACAGGCCTATAATCCCTTATCTCTCATCCAAACATCTATGATCATGCGCCACTATGTGTAATACAGGAAACTGAGTGGGTCAGGCTTGGGAGCCTGGTGACCACATAGGGTTTTCAACCCACACTAAATAAGTTTATTAACTTTATCAAACCAATCAAACCCGATTACCCCTTCCCGTTATCCTCACTTTACGTCCCTAAAACATCTAACACAAGGGACCTAGTCTAAGGATTTTCATCGGGGTGACAACACATGCTTCGGGGGTTTCTCAGCAATTCATGTCAAATAAGGCAACCATGTGGGGGATGGAGTACTGCTGGTGAGCACACAGTTCAAATAAACACCTACAGGTTGCGAGCCTGCTAGCGTTCCACTGGACTGTCTAGAATAGTCTGTGGTCGTCATATATACTCCGCTAGATGACTGGATCATCAATAACATCTATAACGAGGCCTCTCATTATTTTATTTTGTCACACAACAACTATTACATGTACCCATGTTTTACCCAACATATTTTGTAGATATAAAATACATATACAGTTTAAATCATTTAAAACATGTATAAAATCATTCATCCAGCATAGATAGCAAGTATACAGATAATATGCACACGTAGCACATAATTTATATAAAATACTTCATATATGTGTGTAAGTTGAAAGTAACTATGCACTCACCTGATTAGGTGGTGACTCGGTACTCGAACATTGCTTCGTTATCTCAAAACAATTTTCCCTAGATAAAACCTAGTATCAATACCACTAGGGTTTAGTATAACGTTAACCGCGACTAATTAATAGTCTAGCTATTATTACTATTATATAAATGTTAAACAACACTGTATATAACTCATAATAATAGCCCAAATAATTATTTTAAGGTCCTAATAATGTTACTATAATTAAATAGAAGATATATAAAAAATAGCGTAGGCGTAGCCCACTTACAACGGGTTTTATAGAAAACCGGGCTTTGCTTGGAGCAGCGTTTCCGAACCGAAAGACCATTTTTTCTCGGGACTTCGGGAGCCTTGGGGCTTCCTTCGGGTGCTAGGGGGTTTACCTAGGCTTAAGGGGGGGGGGGGGGGGGAGGGGGGGTTAGGGATCTTAGAGAGAGAAAGAAATTAGAGAGAGAATGAATTTTGGTGTGATTTCTTCGGCAATCCTCGCAGCCTATTTATAGGCGCGAGCCTTCGGTGGTATGTTAGGCGTACAACACTACGCGGGGCATAGTTCGAATAGGAGTTCCAGGTGGCGAGACCTCAGTGGGGAAACATGGAGCTTTCGAGACCAAGCGATTCCGAACATGGGGTGTACCCGTTTACACGGCGTGTATGCGAGGCCAGGTGTCTCCATCCGAAGTGAGGCCGTGAGCCGCAAGCGACGGCTGTGATTGTGCCACATCATCAATTTCGCATCAGTCTCGCAGTTTTCCTTCCCGGCTTCTAAAATTCATAACTTTCGTATACGAGCTCCGTTTTCGACGTTCTTTATATCCACGTAGGCGGGAACGTAATCTACAACTTTCGTTAAGACTCCGTCGGCTAATTTTGAATTTATTTTAAAAGTTATATTTTTAACTGGGCGGGACAGGATTGGTCCGTTAAAAATTCATAACTTCTTCATCCGACGTCCGTTTTCGTCTGTCTTTTTATCGTTACGATACTATTAACGAGATCTTCGATTCTCGTTTAGGTTGTGTTGGCTAAAAACCGCTCGATCTAATTTTCGAACTTCGGGTTGGACACTGTTAAGCCGAAACTTCGAAAAATCATAACTTTCTCATACGAAGTCAGATTTGGGCGTTCTTTTTATGGACGCTCTCGGCTTAACTTTTGCTACGACTTTCGTTTAGATCGCTAAGGCTAAAAGTCGCTTTATCGTAAATTCACTATTTACGCCTCCCGGTGCCGTGCCGGTTCCGTCGCGAAACTTCGACGGTTCATAACATCTTTGTTATAACTCGGATTTCGGCGTTCTTTATATCCCCGGAATCCTTGTTTCGACCACTACAAATTTATGTAGAGATATCGGGTTTATCTCACACTTTAATTTTGACGCATATTTTTATTCTTTATTAATTACACATTTATAAATAAGTAATAAGCATATAAAGGCACATAATTCACATAATACTCAATTATTTCATCTTTATTATCTCAAAAAGACTTACAATAGTTGACCTAGACTATTACATCATCTGATAATGCCTAACCCCGAAACCCGGGCGTTACAACTCTCTCCCCCTTAGGATGATTCCGTCCCGGAATCATGCGTCAGCAAACAGATGTGGATAGTGACTCATCATGTCATCCTCTGTTTCCCAAGTGAGATTCAGCACATTTGAATGTTTCAATTGGACTAGCACTAAGTCGACCATCTTGCGTCGTAACTTCTTAGTCTTACGGTCAACAATTGGCTCGGGCTCTTCGATTAGCCTCTTATTCTCATCCATTCTTAACTCTGAGATCGAAATTATGTCGGGAACTTCTCCCGTGAACTTCCTCAAATAACACACATGGAAGGTGTTATGAATACCATCTAGTTCTTAGGGTAATTCGACCTTGTAAGCTTGGTTCCCAATTTTTTGAAGAACTTTCAATGGTCCAATAAACCTTGGACTCAACTTTCCTCGTTTCCCGAATATTATAAGTCCCTTCCACAGTGAGACTTTAAGCAAAACTGAATCCCCAACTTTGAAGGTCATTGGTTGTCTTTTCTTGTCAGCATAGCTCTTCTGACGATCCTAAGCTGCTAATATCCTTTCCCTGATCACCTTCAGCTTCTCAGCAGTCTCATGGACTATCTCGGGGCCATCTTGATGCTCGAGTGGAAAATGTTGTTGTAGGAAAATTCTACCAAAGGTAAGTGCTCATCCGAGTTACCTTGGAATTCCAGGGTACATGCTCTCAACATATCTTCTAGTGTTTGAATCATTCTTTCGCTCTGACGATCAGTCTGCGGATGGTAAGCTGTACTCAAACACAACTTCGTACCCAATTCCGCTTGTAGACTTCTCCAAAATATTGACGTGAAACGACTGTCACGATCCAATACAATCGTTATAGGAACACCGTGAAGTCTTACAACTTCCTTCATGTAAGCATTTGCAAGCTTATCCATAGACCACCTCTCGTTGGCAGCTATGAAGTGTGCACTCTTGGTAAAATGGTCCACGACCATCCAAATCATGTCGTGACCGCTCTTCGTCCTGGGTAGTTTAGTCACAAAATCCATGGTGATGTCTTCCCATTTACCCATGGGTACAGGTAAAGGTTCTAAAATCCCATACGGTTTCTGACGTTGTGCCTTAACTCTCGCATAAGTTAAACACTCGGCCACATACTTCGCAACATCGAGCTTCATTGTCGGCCACCAGTAATAGGGATTTAGGTCCCTTTACATTTTAGTGCTACCGGGATGAATCGAGTACATGGTCTTGTGGGCTTCTTCCATCAGAAGATCTCTTATTCCTCCCGTATTAGGTATCCAAATCCGATCTTGGAATACCTTCAGTCCTTGACTGTTTGTACCGAATACTAACGTTTTTCCCAAACGTTCTTCCTTTCGGTCATAATTCTCTGAAGCTTCTTCTTGAGCTTTCCTGATACTTTCTACAATCGTCGAGACAACTTGTATTCTCAACGCTTTTGGCCTTTTCCTTTCAAGGTTTACTTTTCGACTGAGAGCATCAGCACAACATTTGCTTTACCAGGGTGGTAAAGTATCTCACAGTCGTAGTCTTTGAGTAACTCTAGCCAGCGTCGTTGTCTCATGTTTAATTCCTTCTGATTAAAGAGATACTGGAGACTCTTATGATCAGTGAAAAGCTTCCACTTCGTGCCATAGAGGTAATTCCTCCATATCTTTAAGGCAAGAACTACCGCCGCCAACTCCATATCATGAGTGGGGTAGTTCTTTTCATGCTCCTTCAATTTTCGAGATCCGTATGTTATCACCTTTTCTCTTTGGGTCAGAACACAACCCAACCCGACTCCAGAAGCGTCACTATAGACCGCGAAGTCTTCAACTCCATCAGGTAGAGAAAGAATCGGTGATTCGCATAGCTTCTTCTTTAGCTTCTCGAATGCTTCTTCGTGCTTCTCACTCCATGTATAAGTAGCTCATTTATGGGTCAAAGTTGTCAATGGAGCAGGTATCGAAGAAAAGCCTCTGATAAATCGTCGGTAATATCCGGCTAATCCCAAAAAGCTTCGAATCTCTGTGGGACTTTTTGGTCGTTCCCACTTCATCACAGCTTCAATTTTTGCTCGGTCAACCATTATCCCTTCTTGGTTAGCCACATGACCCAAGAATTGGACTTCTCGGATCCAAAAATCACACTTGGAGAATATTCCATACAACTTCTCCTTCTTCAAGACTTCCAACACTTCTCGTAGATACTGGCAATGCTCCTCCTGGCTTTTTGAGTAAATCAGAATGTCATCTATGAACACTATCACATATTTATCGAGGAATGGTTTACAAACCCTGATCATCAATTCCATGAACGCTGCTGGAGAATTGGTTAGTCCGAATGACATAACCAAGAACTCGTAGTGTCCATATCTTGTTCTGAATGCATTCTTCTCAATATCCTGCTCTCTTACCTTTAGCTGATGATATCCTGACCTGAGATCGATCTTTGAGAAATAGCTCGAACCTTGCAGCTGATCGAATAGATCATTAATCCTCGGCAATGGGTACTTTTTCTTCACCGTTGCCTTGTTCAGCTCTCGGTAGTCTATACACATTCTCATGATCCCGTCTTTCTTCTTCACGAATAGCACCGGAGCTCCCCAGGGTCATGAACTAGGTCTGATAAAACCGTTGTCCAACAACTGTTGAAGTTGCGTCATGAGCTCCTTCATTTCTGTCGGTGCTAGTCGGTATGGTGCTTTTGCTATTGGTGTCGTCACTGGTAACAAGTCTTTCCGAAACTCCACTTGTCTATCATGCAGTAATCCGGGAAGATCTTCGAGAAAGAATTCCGGATAATCACACACCACTGGTATACTCTACACCTCCTTCATTTCCTTCTTAGCGTCGATAACAAATGCCAAGTACGATACACATCCCTTGGACAAACATTTCCTGGCTTTCATCAGGGAGATGATTCCAGAATTCACTCTGCGTTTGTCCCCGTACACCACAAATGACTCCTTTCCAGGGGGATTTACCATTTCTATCTTCTTTCGACATAATATCTCAGCATCGTTGGCGCTAAGCCAATCCATTCCCAAAATTTTGTCGAAACCGTTCAACTCTATTGGTAATAGCTCTTTGTGGAATTCGTTTCCGTTTAAGTCGATGAAAACGTTCTTAATACGATTACTAACAGGTACAAACTTGCCACTGGCAACTTCTACAATCAGGGCATTATCAAGTTTTTCTACACGCAATGCTAGTTTCCCACCAAACTTATGTGACACAAAGGAGTAGTTGGCTCCAGAATCAAACAGTATATTGGCAGGCAAACCATTTACAAGAAAAGTACCTGAAGTGACGTCTGCTTCCTCCTTCGCAGCCTCGAGCATCATCTGGAAGGCTCTCGCCTTCGGCTTCGGTGGAATGTTGGGCCTTGCCGCCTCTTTCGTCTTCGGGCAATCCCTTGCAATGTGCCCTTCTTCACGGCACTCGTAGCACACCCTTTTGTTGGCGGTGCACTCATTGGCTTAATGCCCTGTCTTCCCACACTTGTAGCAGGTCACCTCCTCGCTACATTTCCCGAAGTGCTTCTTCTTACACTTCTCGCACCATTTTGCTTCATTCCCTCCTCCTCCAAACTTCTTTGAACTGAACTTTCTCTTCTTATTGGGTTTAGCAGACCCCTCGAACTCCCTCTTATCGCCAACCTCAACCTTGCTGGCAGCTCTTCCCTTAATCATATCCTCCACAGATTTGGCAGCCCAGATAGCTGCCTCCAGAGTACGTGCCTATCGTACCGGCACTGCATACTCCCATGGGAGTCCCTTGGCGTACTTGTCATTTTTTTAGTTCATCTGGGACAAGACGCAAGGCAAACTCCATCTTCTCCGTGAAATTGTTGGTGTATTCATCAATTGACATACTTCCCTTCTTCAGGGTAAGGAACTGGTTCTCTAGCTCAAGCAAGTTTTGGGCTGAGCAGTACTTTCGTTTGAATTGCACCAAAAATTCTGCCCAAGTTAGTTGCAGGGGCTCATTGGGGATCAAAGTCTTCCCCAGGGTATTCCACCAAGGCACAGCGCCTCCTCGGAACTGACGCACTGCAAATGTGGTATGTAGTTTGCCTCTGCAACCACACGTCATGAAAGCTAACTCCATTTTCGAGATCCAATCCATGAACCCGATCGGATCTTCCTTTCCAGGGAAAGTCGATGGCTTGCAAGTTAGAAAATCCTTGAACTTGCATCCATTCCTCTTGACTCCGTCATCCTGGTTGTTTTGTCGAACTATTGGTGGGTTGACTTGACCAACGGTCCCACTGTAGTTCCCCTCCTCAGACTTCCCTTCGTTCAACTCGGGCTGTTAGATAGGTATGGTAGCTTCCTCTCGATTCTGTTGGAGCAAACGTCTGGTTTCCTCCATTTGACGTTCCAACATCATCTGGGTCATCGCTTGCACTCCGTCCATCGTTATTGGCTCAGCAGTGGCTACCACAACCGGTATTTGCTCAATCGCTGGAGGTTGGTTTCTGTTCCCTTTTGCATTCCCGACTCTACTGCGGGTTCTTGCCATTTTGATCTATACACCAAATAAGGTGAATTCAGATCTTTATTTAGGATAGTCGTTTAAACCGTCCTTATCGCTCCGAAACGTTTACATGTTAGTTCTAATATCGTAGTCGGACGTTTAGAATCCTAAACACATAAGGTTTCCAGATCCGGTCGGCAAGAGACCATAGATCCGAACAATTAACAGCATATCAGGCACAAAGCATTTAGCACATAAAAACATTTTAGGCATCATTCCTAAAATAAGCTAGTGCTCACATCTCACAATCATCGCTTAGCATTCTAAGTTTAAGTCTAGAAATCTTACAAATTCCTAGTTCGCTTAAACTAATGCTCTGATACCAACTGTGACATCCCCATTTTCACGGCCAGAAAAGACCGATTTTGTTTATGCTTTGTTTGAAAATCAGAGTAACATTTTAAATAAAAGTGTTGCGGAATTTGTTCCCAAAAACAAAATATGACAAAGATTTTTCAAAGCATTTCCATTGAAATGTATTTCATTAAAAGACTCGGGATGTCATGTTCGATACAGATCAAAAGCATAAACAGTACAACATAAGCCTTACTACATTATTTCGCATTTACAGGCCTACAATCCCTTATCTCTCATCCAAACATCTATGCTCATGCGTCACTTCCTATAATACAAGAAACTGAGTGGGTCAGGCTTGGGAGCCTGGTGAGCACATAAGGTTTTCAACCCACACTAAATAAGTTTATTAACTTTATCAAACCATTCAAACCCGATTACACCTTCCCGTTATCTTCACTTTACGTCCCTAAAACATATAACACAAGGGACATAGTCTAAGGATTTTCATCGAGGTGACAACACATGCTTCGGGGGTTCCTCAGCAATTCATGTCAAATAAGGCAACCATGTGGGGGATGGAATACTGCTGGTGAGCACCAAGTTCAAATAAACACCTACAGATAGCGAGCCTGCTAGCGTTCCACTGGACTGTTTAGAATAGTCTGTGGTCGTCATCTATACTCCGCTAGATGATTGGATCATCAATAACATCTATAACGAGGCCTCTCATTATTTTATTTTGTCACACAACAACTATTACATCTACCCATGTTTTATCCAACACATTTTGTAGATATAAAATACATATACAGTTTAAATCATTTAAAACATGTATAAAATCGTTCATCCAGCATAGATAGCAAGTATACAGATAATATGCACACGTAGCACGTAATTTATATAAAATATTTCATATCTATGTGTAAGATGAAAGTAACTATGCATTCACCTGATTAGCTGGTGACTCGGTACTCGAACAACGCTTCGTTATCTCAAAACAATTTTCCCTTGACAAAACCTAGTATTAATACCACTAGGGTTTAGTCTAACGTTAACCGCAACTAATTAATAGTCTAGCTATTATTGCTATTATATAAGCGTTAAACAACACTCTATATAACTCATAATAATAGCCCAAATAATTATTTTAAGGTCCTAATAATGTTACTATAATTAATTAGAAGCTATATTAAAAATAGCGTAGGCGTAGCTCAATTACATCGGGTTTTATAGAAAACCGGGCTTTGCTTGGAGCAGCGTTTCCGAACCGAAAGACCCTTTTTCTCGGGACGCCGGGAGCCTCGGGGCTTCCTTCGGGTGCTAGGGGGTTTACGTAGGCTGGGGGGGGGGGGGGTTAGGGATCTTAGAGAGAGAAAGAAGTTAGAGAGAGAATGAATTTTGGTGTGATTTCTTCGGCAGCCCTCGCAGCCTATTCATAGGCGCGATCCTTCGGTGGTATGTTGGGCGTACAGCACTACGCAGGGCGTAGTTCCGATAGGAGTTCCAGGTGGCGAGACCTCGGTGGGGCGACGTGGAGCTTCCGAGACCAAACGATTCCGAACCCGGGGTGTACCCTTTCATGCGGCGCGTATGCGAGGCCAGGTGTCTCCATCCGAAGCGAGGCCGTGGGCCGCTAGCGACGGCTGTGATTGTGCCACATCATCAATTTCGCATCAGTCTCGTAATTTTCCTTCCCGGCTTCTAAAATTCATAACTTTCGCATACGAGCTCCATTTTCGATGTTCTTTATATCCACGCGTAGGCGGGAACGTAATCTACAACTTTCGTTCAGTCTCCGTCGGCTAATTTTGAATTTATTTTAAAAGTTATATTTTCAACAGGGCGGGACAGGATTGGTCCGTAAAAAATTCATAACTTCTTCATCCGATGTCCGTTTTCGTCTGTCTTTTTATCGTTACGCTACTATTAACGAGATCTTCGATTCTCATTTAGGTTGTGTTGGCTAAAAACCGCTCGATCTAATATTCGAACTTCGGGTTGTACACTGTTAAGCCGAAACTTCGAAAAATCATAACTTCCTCATACGAAGTCAGATTTGGGCGTTCTTTTTATGGACGCTCTCGGCTTAACTTTTGCTACGACTTTCATTTAGATCGCTAAGGATAAAAGTCGCTCTATAGTAAATTCACTATTTACGCCTCCCGGTGCCATGTCGGTTTTGTCGCGAAACTTCGACGGGTCATAACATGTTCGTTATAACTCGGATTTCGGCGTTCTTTATATTCCCGTAATCCTTGTTTCGACCACTACAACTTTATGTAGAGATATCGGGTTTATCTCACACTTTAATTTTGACGCTTATTTTTATTCTTTATTTATTACACATTTATAAATAAGTAATAAGCATATAAAGGCACATAATTCACATAATACTCAAACAACGATATATTTACGTAGTAATATAATTTTTCTTAAACAATCTCAAGGGATATTAACTATGTGATTACTCAGTATATACAATAGGGTTAGACAAAACTGAAGTCCGGCAGACAGTGGAATGTGTGATTTTTGCCTTACTTCCTGTTCCTTGTTTAGTTGTGGGCTTAGGGAAGATTCACCCATTCAACTGTCTGTTCGATCTCGGTTATATACAACTCATATGTATTAAGTGATCATAGGAGGGTAGTATCGTCAAATCGAGTTTTTAAGGCAAACACATCTTCAGCTAATTTTTCTGATAAATAAAACTAGATATCATTAAACTATGTATGATAATTATACTTGTGCTTTTCGGTCTTAGAACGATTAAAACAAAAAATCAGTTTTATAGAACTTATAGTATTTTCTATGATAAACATCGTTATTTTAAAGGTAAACAACTTTCGATTTAACTTTCTGAAAACAATAACAATTACTACTGAAAACAATGTTTTACAATAAAGTAAGTGGAACTAGGAACATATTTACAAAAGGTTCAACACTTATTTATAAACTAGTATAACATAAAGGACCCTTAATGGTTAATTCTATAATTCCTTAATTTATACATCAGAGATATATATAAATAATATCTGATAGGCAATGGAATATCTGACTTCCGCCTTACTTCATGTTCCTTGTTTGGTTGTGGGCTTAGGGCAGATTCACACATTCAACTGTCCGTTCGATATTAGGTTATATATAGCTAGTATAAACTAAGTGATTATAGAAGGGACTATTGTGGTTACCATTTTACCAGGAAAATATAGGATTTTCTGAAGGAAACACATTCATTATCTCTAAAAGAATCATTAATGTTAATTATGTGATTACTTGGTGAATAAACTAGAGTTATATGTAATGAAGATCCGACAGACAGTGGAATGTGATACTTCAGCCTCATTTCATGTTCTTTGTTTGGTTGTGGGCTTAGGGCAGATCCACACATTCAACGGTTTATTCCATCTGAATTATATATAATTTGTATTCACTAAGTAACTGTAGAAGTAACAAGTACGGTCATATTACTCATTAAGAAAATATAGGATTTTCTGGAGGAACAGGAGAACTGTCGCACCCCTAAACCAGAACGGCGGAAACATTTGGAGGCGGAGGACTTAAGGTAAGTATCACAACACATGTAACATAGTAATCAAAGTACAAACAACCATTGCATTAATAAGTACAAGTTTTACATAAGTGTTTAAACATTACATATTCAAACACTAAAGTAGGTACAACAGATGACAAGAGTTGCGGTACGGTACTAGGTAGTCTTCTCAAAAGCTTTTGGAGTGTACCTGTCTACTGGATTTCTGAGAATACAAGTTATTTGGAAAGAGTAGATCAACATTTAAGCTGGTGAGTTCATAAGTATTTTAGTTCTGTTAAGTATACCCTAATGTTCTTTGAATAAGTTCACTGGTTTCTCCAGGAAATCCTATATTTCCTGAGGTGCTAGATTGATAACCTTAATAGTTTCCCTCTGTAATTACTTAGTTTATACTGATTATACATAACACAATATCGAATGGACATTCAATTGGGTGTATCTGCCCTAAGCCCACAACCAAACAAGGAACATGAAGTATAACTATGATGTAATAACTAACGAATTATAGAATTAACCACTAAAGGTCTTTTATGTTATACTAGTTTACCGAGATTGAGTGACTAAGTTCCATTGGATAAGTGGTTTAATCCCGTAAACCGTTCTCTTTGTATTACTGTTTTATATTTGTATTCCTTTATGAAAACATGAAACTGTGAGTGTGCCTGGCTCCACCAGGTGTTAATGAAAATTGTATTAAACCATTGTATTTTGTATTCTATAAACTGGTACTTTCAAGGTGTACTTTCGTTTATTTGTTTATACACTAACGTATTATTAATACCTTTTTAATGAGTAGTTTTTATTATAACCATACTATGACGGATGCCCTGAAACAAACGCTTTGTGGGCGTTTAAACTGGTGATAACAATTGTCACTCATCTAACTGTAGCTAGCAGCCTGAGTGCGGGGTTGTCAATCTTATGTTGTCACTCATCTACACACCCTTGTTTCGATCCCCGGCTGGAGATTCTGGTTATAATCTCAGGACTTTCCTATGTTGTCTAAAATGAATTAAACAACCTGAATATAGAGTCTCATAAAAAGCATATTAAACGTTACATGTATATTAGTTTTGAAAACCCAATCATTCTGAAATAATGATTGATAGTATATTCTTAGTTTTCCAAACATGTATTTGTGTAAACCCTTGATTTGTTTTGAATCAAAACCCTGGTTTCTTGTAAAACAGTGTATTCTAATATACTTGAATTATGTATTATTACCTCGTGCTTGCTAACTCGGGCACTCTGTATAGTACCTTTGCTAATGCAAACCCAGCATAATGTATTATTACCTCGTGTTTGCTAACTCGGGTACTCTGTATAGTACTTTCGCTAATGCAAACTCGGTAGGATGTATTATTACCTCGTGTTTGCTAACTCGGGCACTCTGTATAGTACCTTTGCTAATGCAAACCCGACATTACCACGTGTTTGCTAACCCTGGTACTCTATATAGTACCTTTGTTAATGAAAACTAGGTATGATGTATCTTTACTTCTTTAATATGTTGTTTTTATATTAAAGGTATTATACATATTTTGGTATAGTTGAATGTATTTTGGTAATTTCCTTGGAAAGTATACAGTTGTAAATCATACATGTATCTTTAGTTTTGAATCATAAATTATACCTATTATAATTTATATGTTCTATCTGATTAGCATGAATTTTCATGGAATATCACCTTTACTCAGCCTGATACAAAGGTAATGATACTAAAAGGAGTAACCTTTTAGACTCATATATGTATAATATATATATAATTAAGAAGGAAACGACCTTGGGACAAATAACACAACCTAATTCCACATCCAAATAAGGAAAATGATATAAGATAATTCATTAGTCCTAAGCCCTTCAAGTCTTATTTATATATTTATACATATATAAACATGACTTTGGCATTTATGTTTTGAAATAGTTTATAAAACATTTTTCAAAGAATTTAACATGGCTTTACGTTATTTTGGAAGTATTTGGTAATTCTTAAAAGCATACTGAAATTCTTTGTGTGATTATTATCACATACAGTTATTAACACAATTTAATATTGTGTTAAGCTTGTATTCCCCCGCTAAAAAGCATATAAAACCATTTAAAAAGGTATATTATAGGAGTATGAACTCACTTTAATAAGCGGTGATTCGGGCAGCGTTTCGTTTCCCGAAAAAGAGTTTGTTTGACGAAAAACCGGCTCAAACCGGTCAGAGTTTCGACAGGAGAGAGGATGACTTCTCGAGAATTACAGGGCTCCAGGGCTTGCTTCGGGCTTTAGACACGATACCGGGGCCTTGGGTGGTCGTGAGAAAGTCGAGGGGGGTAAAAATGTGAAATTGGGTGAAAAGTGGGGTGAAAAACCTCTCAAATGTGAGAAGTGTCGCACCCTTTATATAGGGGTGCGTGGGTTCGGCCGAGGTTGGTGAGTCATCGGACAGCTGGCGAGGGCGAGGAGTCAGCAGCCACGCGTCGGTCAGCAGCGAAGCCACGTGCAAAGTCTGAGGCGGTTGCGAAGCTCGGACCCTGTGCGAGACACGTGCCTCGGACAGATGTATGTTTCGAATTTGACCAACCTTCGGTCCAATGGGGGAATGCCACGTTGCGAGGGGGGTGTCTCCGGGCTGTCCGATGCGAAGCTGTTCGCTTCTAAGTGGACCTCGGCTGCGGTCAAATCAGGAGGTGCCACGCATGGGTTCGGTCCACTCAGCAGCTGCCACGTGCGAGGGTGACGTGTCATGCGAAATTGCCCGGTTTTTCCCATTTTTTTCTTTATTTTTGTGCCAAACTTGCGAAAATCATAACTTTCGCATACGAGCTCCGTTTTTGGCGTTCTTTATATTCACGCGTAGGTAAAACCATACTCTACGACTTTCGTTTAGACTTCGTCGGCTAATTTCGAATTTATTTTTAATATTATTATTTTAAACAGACCGGGACGGGAATCCGTTAAAAATTCATAACTTCTTCATTCGACTTCCGTTTTCGTCTGTCTTTTTACCGTTGTGCTACTTTTGACGAGACCTTCGATTCTCGTTTAAGTTGCGTTGGCTAAATATCTATCGATTTATATTTCGAATTTTTAGCTGTCTACTACTAAACCGAAACTTCGAAAAATCATAACTTCTTCATACGAAGTCGGATTTTCACTTTCTTTTTATGAACGTTCTCGGTTTAACATATTCTAAAAGTTTCATTTAGATTGTTAAGGCTAAAAATACTTTTATCGTAAATTCGTTTTTTACACTGAATAGTGTTTTGCCGGTTTTACCGCGGATTTTCGATTGGTCATAACTTCTTCGTTATAACTCGGATTTCAGTGTTCTTTATGTTTTTGGAAACCTTGTTACAAACTCTACCACTTGGTTCATCCCAATTACGATTATTGATCAATTAATTTTTGACCAAAATTTGACTGGTGTCATATTATCCCCCCGTTAGAGGGAATTTCGTCCCGAAATTAAGTCTAAAGTGATACTCATGGACTAGGTCTAATCTTTCCTTCCCAAGTGAATCCAGGTCCCTGGTTTGTAATCCAGCGAACCTTCACTAACGGGATAAGACTTAGCGTGGTTCTTCAGATTTCCCTATCCATGGTTTATTGTTTCTTCTACAGAGCGTAGACTTTTATTTAACTTGATTTCATCGAGTGAAATAACAAGTGTTTTATCGGATAGACACCTCTTTAGATTTGATATGTGAAAGATGGGATGAATGTTATAAAGTTTTTGTGGTAGTCTAAGTTTAAAAGTACAAGACCGATTCTGGTAAGAATCTGAAATGGTCTTATGTACCTTGAATTTTGTATTCCACGCTTTCACAAGCGCATCTTGTCCTTCCAGGGTGAGACCTTCATATGACAAGGTCATCAATCCTGGAATTCCAAGGGTTTTCTCTTATCGAAGCCGTAGCTTCTCTTGATTAACTCTGGAAGCTTTATGGCGTTTCCCGATTCGTATTTTGTTTTTGGTAGTTTCTCGAATAATTTCCAGATCAGCGAGGGTGCTGTGTGGAAATTGGATCTCTAGCTAGTTGCGTATTACCTACTTTAGTCCAGTGCAGATAGAATATGTACTTATGACCACAGAAGGTTTCGAATGGAGCAACTTAAATGCTAGTGTGTTAAAGGACTCGACTAATTGGTAAATGGATATCCCATTCTTTACCATAGCCAATCCCATAGAATCATGACTACTCTGGTTCCTAGAGGTTTTTGAGTGACGGCCTGAACTGGGAGATGATTCTATTATCTCAGTGGAGATAACAGATATTGGCATACCGTACACTCACACGTTCTAGTTATCTTCTCTACTTGCGACATTTTCAGGTTTCAAGGCTTCCTGTTGAGCCTCCTTACTCTATGTAGAGAGATTTGAATGGGTTATCATAGTCTATGATTGGTACTATGACCTGGGTACTCCTTCCGACTTAGGGTGTTAGCTACTATATTGGCTTTGTCGAGATGATAACGAATTTCAAATTCGTAGTCATTTAGTAGCTCAACCCATCGTTGTGGTCTCATGTTGAATTCTACCTGGTAGAATATATGATGCAGGCTTTTGCTCCGAAGTTCATGATCAGACTCATACTTGGCTCATCCACCATAACCTCGTGTATACAAGTCGTATATAATTTAGATTTCACAACACATTCGGATGGGTGACTCTGCCCTAGGTCCACAACCAAACAAGGAACAGGAGATAGGGCGGAAGCACACATCCTTAATCTTGTTAAGTCTAACTTATATACCACCCTCGTGTATAAACTTAGCAGCGATAGATTAACTTAATGAGTTCTTAGTCTCTATTCTTGAACTTGACCTGCGGTACAATGATTTTCCTATGAGATCTATTGAGGTACTTTGGTAGTTACTGACTTCTAAGACTACTTCGGTGCTTTTCGTTTGAAGTTTCATGTCTACTGAGTAGGCTAGAATGGCGGTGTACTCTTTGCATGGGTACTTCTGAAGTTTTGAAACGAGAGACAACCTAAGGGTTTTGGGTTATGGATTGAAAGAATTTCATCTTACGGCTGATTAAGGAAAAAGTTCTCTTATACAGCATAAGAATTTTTCACATGGCAAGGGCTAGGCCAAACCATGTCGAATGAGTATGTCAGAATTTTCTCGACGAAATAGATATTAAGTCGTTCTGGGACGAATGCTTACTAGGATGATATCCTATGTACCTAAGTTCTCAGCGTTTCTAGTTTTATTATGTTATTATCGCTACGAACCCCTTTTGATTCGAAATTGGCGGGTACTACCAACATGAGGGTTCTGAAAATTTGAAATTATGAACTTTAATGAAACGATCCTTACTAGGTCTCTCTATAATCGCTTGGTGTATACAAGTCATGTATAATTAAGATTGGTAAGACCTTTGACTGAGCAACCCTTCCTTAAATCCACAACCAAACAAGGAACAGGAAATGAGGCGGGATTACTCACTCTAAGTCTACAAATCTTAATTATAAATGACCCTTATGTATATACTAAGTTATCATAGCTTACCTGTTAGGGTTTCAAATTTTTATATAAGTAATTATAGATAATTATCGGGGTTTGGAAGCGTACCAAAATATAGCAGGGTTCTTTGATGTTTTCCCATGTATTGGGATCAAAATCCTCCTGCTCCCCCATCGTTCTTCTCTGTTGGACAATCCCTTTTGTAATGTCCTATTTTGCCACAAAGGTGACATATGGGAATGGTTCCAACATTGGCAGTTGAAGTGATGAACTCGACCGGAGTTCTACAGATGCGGGCGGTATGCCCGTTCATGTTGCATCTATTGCAATGCAGCTCTCGGCAAATTCCATGATGATGGTAGTTGCACTTGCTGTAGTGTGGGAGGTTTCCTAAGTACGACTTGGTTGGTGCTAGAATAACAGGGCAGATGGGGGTATTGACTGCCCCAGTTCGTTGTCCTCTGCTAGGTTCTTGAGTTGAACAACTCCCTTCCTTGTTCTCGAACTTTCGTTTAAGGATATTAGGCTTAAGGTTCGAGGTGTTCTAACAAGTAGGTGCTCGTTGCTGTACTTGGCCATCACCACGATCGGGGTTACCGATAGCATTACTACTAACATTTGCATTGTTAGCATTAAGGTGTGCCATGACAGCCGTTACAGCTGTTGTGACCGCAGCTTGAAACGTAGCTGCATCTATCTGAATGATTGGTGTTTCGCTGGTGGGTTGGTTACACTTCTTTGGAGGCATGATTCTATTACATGATAAGAAAATGAGGTCGTGAGCGACTATCGTGTCTCTAGATGTATTCTAACCATTTGTATCTATGTATTAATCATTCGTTTTGTTATATTGTTCTTAATGATTCGACCTGCATCCTTATGATGCAGTCCTGGTGAGGAACATAGTTAAGTTTCTAGAATGGTTAGGAACCGAGTATCATCCGAACTAAGTTACCTTCGTTTGGTGGATATCATTTCCCAATTTTCGAAAATATTCAAAAACAATTCATAACGGTGTCTACATAAAATAGACTTATGAATTTGAGAAGTAATCACTATCAATTAAGATTCCGTGATCTGATTTAGCTATGACAGGAAAAGAGGATAAGCTCCAAACCTAATGTGAGTAATGAAATCACTAACTCACTAGGTTGAACCGATTTACTAGTTATTTCTTGGATGAAAAGGTGCTTGAACACTTCACATGAATCATGCATGGTTTTCCTTTGTTCTATTCTGGGTGGTAATGATTTGATCTCTCCTGGTATCTATAGGGTGTCCTTCTCCTCTGTAGGTATATTGAGCTCCCGGGCTGTCTTACTTCCGATTCTGACACTGATCCCCATTAGTTCGAAATGAAGATTTTGAATCTCGGAAGTTCATGCGAATATCTCATTGGTGTCCTTAATAGGGTAAGGGCACTAAATGATTTCTATAGTTTGTTTACTTCTCCTATGTTTCTTCTTGAGATTCTCCTAATGAAGTTCTGTTGGATCCTCCTTGACTCTTCTCTTGATTGCTGGAGTAACTATGTTTATCTAACGGGTTTATACGAGAATAGGAATGTCTAAAGAATCTATGAGAAAATTTTATGAAGGTGATTCTTTCTGGTCCTTCTATAATCACATGGTGTGTACCGATTATATATAATCCAGATCAAATAGACCTTTGAATAAGTAATCTTACTCCAAAACCACATCCAAACAAGGAAAAGGAAGTAGAGTGAAAATCACATATTCTAAGTCCATAAAATCTCGGCTATATATAACCTTAACGTATCCACTTAGTAATTATAGACCTATCAGAAAAGATCTTTTTAACATTTTCCCAAAGGTATGAAACATACCTCCATGTTATTTTAGTTATGAGTTTGATTCTTGGACTTCTAGATACAAGAACTTAACAAGTTATCAGTTTTCTTGTTATAGCATCCTAAAATACTCCCATAGTATTTTAGTCTTTATGTTTGGTTCTAGAATTCTTCTGGTACTTGGGTAAGTTTTTCTGACAACCGTCAAATTCAAGTCAAAGTCAAAGTCAAAGTCAACAAGTCAAACCGGTCAAACTTAACTAGTACTTGTATGTTAAAAGTTATTCTATGTATAAAAATGTGCATCTTTATGTCAAAAATTCAAGTGTCTCGAAGAATCTATGTGTTAACAATGTAAAAACCTTAAAAAAGGAGTTAAACGCATCAAAACACGACTAAGGACCCTTTCGGGGACTTAAAACGATCATTAACGAAGCATAAAGGGGTTCGCGAACCTTGCATTTGCGAGAGTATGCGATAATAATGGCTAAGGTTAAATCTCTCCAAGTATGTGAAATCTCTCCCAAATCTCTCCAAGCATGTGAAATCTCTCCCAAATCTCTCTAAGTATGTGAAATCTCTCCAAGTATGTGAAATCTCTCCCAAATCTCTCCAAGTATGTGAAATCTCTCCCAAATCTCTCCCAACATGTGAAATCTTTCCCAAATCTCTCTAAGTATGTGAAATCTCTCCAAGAATGTGAAATCTCTCCCAAATCTCTCCAAATATGTGAAATCTCTCCCAAATCTCTCCAATATGTGAAATCTCTCCTAAATCTCTCCCAAAATCTCTCTCGAACTTTTTATAGTCATCCGGGTCATCCCGACCCTTAACTTGGTCAAAAATCACGCAAAACGGAAAGATTTCTCGAAAAACAGCTATATAGGACCGAAACCCCTCTTAGGAACCGAAACCCCTCTTAGGAGCCGAACCTCTTATGAGCCGAAAGTGTCAGAACCGAAAGTGTCAGAAGCCTCTCAGACCGAAACCTCAGCAGACCGAAGCTCAGCAGCGAGGACCGAACTTCGGCTCCCATGCGAGACCCTCGCACCCCCCCCCCACTTCGGACCTTCGGTCTTCCCTCCTACTCTCGGTTCCCTCTCGGTTCTCACACTCCTAAGAGCCGAACCTCGCAGGTTCGGTCCCTATTGTCCGATTTTCGACTACTTTCGCCTCTTAAGCCCGTTTTTGACGGAATTTTTTCACCAAATTCATATTTTTATCATTTTTAACCCCCAGAACTATTATTTTAATTATTTTTCAAGGATTTATTAATTATAAATCATTATTTTACAATAAGAAGAGTATTCTACACCACAAGTGGGTCAAGTGTGCTCACTTGCCTCCTATGTGTCACTTTCTCATTGGTCCAACCTTATCCACATCACACAAACCAAGGCAAACATCCCTTCACCCTAGCCACTTGCTCCAGCAACCCTCCATATAAGGAAATGCCTGGGATTTCCTTGATCTTTTACTTCACCATCAAAATTATACACTTCTTAAACCATCAAGAGGGCCTCTTTTCTCTTAACTTTCAGCCACACTTTTGATGTGTTCTTCAGTCATTTATTCACCTATTGGTAAGTATTTCCTTCTAACTCAAGTGTTATTACATGTTTTCATAACACTCTTGGACTAACGAGTCATATCTTCACACCAAAAAAATCGTTCTTAGGATCATCCAAAACTTCGTGTGTTCATCAAGTGATATAGACTTGAAACTCATCATCTTCAACCTTCCACTCTACAAGAAATCACTCAATGTGAGTTCATACCCCTACATTTTCTAGTTTTCTTCAGTTTTCAGGAGGAGAATACAAGTTAAAATACCAAAACATATTCAAAACTCAACTTGACAGCTTACAACAGAAAAGTTCTGACCTGTTCACGAACTGTTTTACCCAACTTAAACTTAATATCTTTCAAAACTGTTTAATATGCGAGTAGTTCAGGTTTATACCTTTAAAATAACTACTTTCACATCTCCATATAAGTTTTCTACGAATTATGGTGATTTTTACAAAACTGCCTATCATTTCAGAAACGAATTCGGACCAGTCTGTGATTATGAACACTTTCACATAAGTTAGAGACTTCTAAAAATTATAATAAAAATTATGAATAAACTAGAAACATTTTCTAAACTCTCAGAGTTTATGGAGTTAGTTTTCGACTCCGTATGATTTTTCTATGATAATTTCAAAACAGTGCAGAAAGGATAAAAACTAGTTGCATAGTTTACCTTATTAATAACACTTTGTAGTATGTTGAGCAAAGTACGTAACAATAAGTTTCTCAATGTTTGGATGCATTCTTGTTAGTTTATCATCATAAAACAGAAATTAATCATTCATGTTAAGGTTTTTCCTCCATTCATTTCGAACACATATAATAAAGTACATTAAGTATAGTTTATGAATTTTCGATAAAAGCATACTACATGGAAAAGGTTTTACTCTCAAAACAAATGGGTTTTTCATATACTACTTGATAAACTATAATAGTAATAGTTTATGGATTTATATCACAGATGTATTTTCATAAAAGGTGATTTCACTTCCTCCACGGAAGAGGTTTTATACTAAAAACTATATGTAAACTAGTTAACGTAAGTTGTGAGACATTCTCCTTCGGGGTACTCTTAAGTATCACAGAAAATCCTGAATTAGTTATAACGAGAGTCTCTTGTAGGGAGAGCGTGATAATTATGTATAGATCTATATTGGGATTGACAACCCACACCCATGCTGCTTGCATAAGTCCGATCGGCCGATCGGGGGTGACAAGTGTCATTTCGATTCCGACGCCTGAAGAACGTCGTAAGCAGGTTATTCTGTCGTAGTATGGTTATAGCGACTCACATAGGGAGTTAACAATCTTTCAAGTTTACAGGGAAAATTCTACTTTGAAAAGGGGTTTTACTTCTAAATTAAACGAGTTTATGCCGATTTAAACTTGCATGAATTACTCTAAGTATGGAAAAATACTTGTATATTCTCGGTCTTGACGCTTAAGGCTACATGACTTTTTATAAGGAAAATATTGGATTTTCTTTTGAAACACATTCCCATTATGAACATTATAAGCACAAAACACACACATATTCTCTGTCTTAACAATTAGGACTACATGACTTTTATAAGGAAAATATTGGATTTTCTTTGGAAACATATTTCTATCAAAACTACATTTCATCTAGAATTGTTAGACTTCAGCTATAATTGCTAAGTGTATATGCTAGAGTTATATAAGAATCTAGTCGCAATCGACCTAGAATTGGTGGCCCCGCCTTACTTCCTGTTCCTTGTTTGGTTGTGGACCTAGGGCAGACCCATTATATTCGACCGTTTATTTAACTTAAATTTTATATAACTGATATATGCTGGGTGATTATAGAAGGAATCTACAGGACTTTCTAGGGTACATTATTGCATAGCATAGGAGAGTTCATTCGCGTTTAATAAAGAAAATATTGAATTTTATGAAATCATGCTCTATCGCTTTTTTTTACAAGGAAACGACTTCTTTCTCAAATAAAACTCTTATGAACTCACCAACTTAATTGTTGACGCTTTTTCAAACTACTTGTATTCTCAGGAACTCAGTGAAACAGGAAATCAACCGCTTTTGAGGATGGGACGTTAAATCGTCAAACATTTCATATTTGTCATCATAAGTGTAATTGATTGGAAACATGTAAACACATACTATTGTATAACTTTTTCAATTATATTTATGATGGTTGTATTTACTTTGGGCACTATTATACTCGTTGTTGTGATACTATACATGAAGTCCTCCACCCCCGGACGTTTCCGCCATCCTTGGTTTGGGGGTGTGACAGTTTTAGACCTGTTGCAACACTACAATCACTCCCCAAACACATGTTGGTCATATCTCGGATGAATATAGTTGATCAGGCTATATTGATCCCAGATATGATTACATCACTGTCTAGGTTTAACTGCAATGTCCAACATCTAAATACTTTATTTTTGTTCTTCTTGTGATACTCATTCTGGTATATATACTCTGCATGTACTTATACTTTTATAAAATATTAATATATTTTTAAAGTATAACTCTTGGTCAGAGTGTTTTTATCCCAATGGGTTTATAGTTGTATATCTTTTATGACTGATATACTGAGTTCACTATAAACACTGCTCTGATACTAATCTGTCGCACCCCCAAACCAGAACGGCGGAAACGTTCAGGGGCGGAGGACTTAAGCTAAGTATCACAACACATGTAACATAGTAATCAAAGTACAAACAACCATTGCATTAATAAGTATAAGTTTTACATAAGTGTTTAAACATTACATATTCAAACACTAAAGTAGGTACAACAAATGACAAGAGTCGCAGTACGGTACTAGGTAGTCTTCTCAAAAGATTCTGGAGTGTACCTGTCTACTGGATTCCTGAGAATACAAGTTATTTGGAAAGAGTAGATCAACATTTAAGCTGGTGAGTTCATAAGTATTTTAGTTCTGTTAAGTATACCCTAATGTTCTTTGAATAAATTCACTGGTTTCTCCAGGAAATCCTATATTTCCTGAGGTGCTAGATTGATAACCTGAATAGTTTCCCTCTGTAATTACTTAGTTTATACTGATTATACATAACACAATATCGAATGGACAGTCAATTGGGTGTATCTGCCCTAAGCCCACAACCAAACAAGAAACAGGAAGTAAGGCGGAAGTCACACATTTCACTGTCAATCGGATATTACTTATGTATAACTATGATGTAATAACTAAGGAATTATAGAATTAACCACTAAAGGTCTTTTATGTTATACTAGTTTACCGAGATTGAGTGACTAAGTTTTGCTATAGTTTTAATGTAAATCATGAAATCTTTTGAACATAATGTAAACTTTATATTATTAATACGATGTTTATTGTTACTTTGATTACTATGACACATGTGTTGTGATACTTAACATGATGTCCTCCGCACCCACACGTTTCCGCCGTTCCGGTTAGGTGATGTGACAGATTGGTATCAGAGCATTGTTTATACAAAGATATGTTAGAACAAAACATAAAGTTTAAAATACTATAGGAGTATTTTAAGTACTATAACTAACTTATGTGAAAACTAAAAGACCTTTACTAGTAAGGCAATTTTACTGAGTGTATAAATTAAGGTTATATATAATTGAGATTTTATAGACTTAGAATTGGTGATTTTCACTCTACTTCCTGTTCCTTGTTTGGTTGTGGTCTTAGAGTAGGATCACTTATTCGAAGGTCTATATGATCTTAGTTATATATAATCTGTATACACTACGTGATTATAGAAAGACCCGGTAAGGATCATCCTCATAAAAAATTATTTTAATAAAAATGTCCTATTAATCTCGTAGATTCTTCAGACATTCCCATTCTCGCACGAACAACATAGGTAGATGTAATTGTTGGATTAGTGTCTTAGTCCATAACTATATTTGGTATACTTGACCCGGTTGTAGCATGGTCCTTTTGGGTTGCCTTCACCAAAGCAACTTGACAGGATGATTTATGGAGAGAGAGAGAAAGGATATTATGGTTTATTAATCTATTATATGAATAATATATTAAAAGAGAAATCATATTAGTTAATTAATATTGATCAAGAATTAATTAAGAAATTGATTTTGTGATCAAAAGAGATTAATTGAACTAAGGGGACTGTGTCACACCCCAAAACCAGAATGGCGGAAACATTAGGGGGTGGAGGACGTCATGTATAGCATCACAACCAATGTATAATAGCAATCATAGCAACGCAACCATTACATTGAATACTTAAATAAAATTTTTACATCAATTTGGAGATTGTCAGAAACTTGTTTGAATTACACCATATAGTTTGCATGAATATAAACATTAAAATCTTATTGCTCCAACTCCTCAAAAACCCAGCAGGTACCTGTCTGCTGATTTACTGAGAATACAAGCAGTTTGAAAAATATCAGCCTAAAGCTGGTGAGTTCATAAGCAGTAGTTTATAATGAAAACTTGTTGATGAGCTAGCAGAAATGTTTGTACAGTTTCAAGAAAATCCGATATTTTCTTTAGTGAAAACGTAGTGTTATCAGTTCTGTAATAAGCCATGAATATATGTATGTTTCCAAGAAAATCCGATATTTTCTTTAGTGAAAATGCAGCGTTATCGATTCCGTGTAGAACCATGAATGTTCATTACTGAAAACTGTAGTGATATGTGAAAATACTACCTCATGTGACTAGCTAAAGCTAATCATGAAGTATAAGTGTTTTGTATGTGAAGCCATTACATAATTGGTTCTGTTTGAAAACCCTGGCTTTGGCCAGTATACGTAGTGTAGTCTAGTTATATTTAGTAAAAATAAAACCGTAGAAGAGTGTCAGATTGTAAATTAAAGGTGATTTATACATAATGTGAGTCGTATAACCATGCTTGATATGACTAGAGACCTTTCTAACGTTCTTCAGGCGTCGAGTTAAATGACATTTGTCACCCTAGGCATGCCTGCCTAATTGTAGCTAGCAGTTCGGGTGTGGGATTGTCAGTCCCGAATAGATCTATTCACAAATCTCACGCTCTCCCTCCAGGAGACTCTGGTTATACTATGATAGGATTTATCCCTGTACACCTAAGGGTACAGTAGTGAAGTAGCACCTCACAGTATCGTACAATCTAGTTTACGTGTAGTGTCATAGCGTTTTATCGTAGCGAAACCCGTATGTATACCATATGTACTGATAATTACAGTTATGAATACCATGATAAAGTGGTGATGTAACTGTAAACTATTTATGTCTTAGAGCATATGTTTAGTAGTGAAAATTTTGTACTTGTTATGTTTAGAAAGTCCCAAACTATACCGATTATAGTTTGCATGTATAACATAGTGAATAGTGCATCCGGAAAACTATGTAATTTTAGTGAAAAACGACCCTTATGCTCAACACAGTACAAAAGGGGTTACAGTATGAGAATTGCATGAGTTTTGTAAGCATTTATGTTTAGCTTGTATCCTCCCCCTGAAAACATTAAAAACACGGAGAAACTAGGGGTATGAACTCACCTTGGGTGAGGGGTTTGATTGAAAGATCGATACGAAGAGCCGGGTGTTCAAGTGAAGACTTGAACACGATTCGATCCTAATAACATGTAATGACACATAAACGAGTCAAATGAAGGTATTTCACTACTAAATACCATTGGAATTCACTCTAGGGACTTGAAATTACTTGCACCAAGGGATAGGACCTTGTAGGATTGAGTATAGCGGGTGTATGGCCACTTGTAGTGTGTGTGTGGCCATGGGTGTGCGGCCCAATGGGTGTGCGGCCGTACACTCATGAAATGTGGTGTCTTTGAAGTGCTCTCAAGGTCCATACCCTCATCCACGAAGTGTTCTAGGTCTATACTCAATTGTAGCGCAAGGTAATGGTCCTAGAAGTGGGTTTATGGTGCTAGAATGAGTGTGTGGTTGCACACTTGGAGTGTGCTGCCGCACAAGGGTGTGTGCGGCCGTACACAGGTGTGTGCGGTCATACAACCGTCAAAATGGTGCCCAAATTGTCCATTCCAAGGTGCAACAAGGCTAGGGGCATGTCTATATCGATTATGGAAGTTAAACTCTCACTTTGGAGGGTGTTTTAAGGGTGTGCGGCCACCCTAAGAGGGTATGCGGCCGCACTCACTTCCAAACACGAAGAACATGTCGTTTTTGCACACTTAGGACTTGGATAGAGTGGTCTTTCATGGATTGTAAGCTAGAGGAAGAAGTACTCACGTTCTTGAAGCTTTGGAAGGTTCAAAGTAGGATAAACTTGAGAGGAAATGATGTTGTGTGCTGCCAAGGTGCTAAAGGAATGAAAGGAAGGGGGCTACCCTTTATATAGGGGTAAGGGTGCTGCCCAAAAGTGAGTGTGCTGCCAAGGGAGTGGGTGTGCGGCCACACACCCATGTGTACGGCCGTACACTCCTCCAAGAGGTGTGTATGGCCCGATTTTCTCACTATTCAACACTTTGACTCATTCCTAAACTCAACCTTGGTTATATACAAGCTTAAGACACTTAAATGAACCCTTAATTAGCATCAGAAATCAACAAAAAAAGTTGAATATTGATTGAATTGACTAAGTGTACAAGATTGAAGTTTCCGGGTTGTCACATCATCCCCCCGTTAGAGGGAATTTCGTCCCGAAATTCAAGAATAAAGCACAATCACGAACTTGGAAAGAGATGGGGATACTTCTGCTTCATTGATTCCTCGCGCTCCCAAGTGAATTTAGGACCCCGCTTGGCATTCCAGCGGACCTTCACTATCGGGATGCGACTCTGTTTCGTACGCTTGACTTCCCGATCCATAATTTCGACATGTTCTTCCACGAAGTGTAGGCCCTCGTCCAATTCGATCTCGTCAAGAGGAATCACAAGTGTCTCGTCGGACAGACACTTCTTTAGGTTCGACACGTGGAAGACAGGATGGACATTGCTGAGTTCTCGCGGTAACTGTAGTTTGTATGTTACGGGACCGATCCTAGCAAGGATCTCAAATGTTCCAATGTACCTTGGGTTTAACTTTCCCCGTTTTCCGAAACATATCATGCCTTTCCAGGGTGAGACCTTCAGGAGGACGCGGTCACCAACCTGGAATTCCAAGGGTTTTCGTCTCTTATCGTCGTAGCTCTTTTGTCTATCCCGAGAGGCTTTCAGTCGCTCTCTGATTTGTACGATCTTTTCTGTTGTCTCTCGGATGATTTCAGGTCCAGTGAGAGTATTGTTGGGGAGTTGACCCCTGGCTAGCTGCGTGTCACCCACTACAGCCCAGCACAGAGGGGATCTGCACTTGCGGCCATAAAGGGCTTCAAACGGCGCAGACTTGATGCTGGTACGGTAATTGTTGTTGTAGGAAAATTTGACCAAAGGAAGATGAGTGTCCCATGACATACCGAAGTCGATGACACATGCTCTCAACATATCCTCCAATGTATGGATTGTCCGCTCACTCTGACCATCTGTTTGAGGATGATAAGCTGTGCTTATATCCAAGTTAGTTCGAAGTGCCTTCTGAAGTGATTGCCAGAACCTAGAGGTGAACCTGCTGTCTCGGTCAGAGATAATGGATATAGGTACCCCATGAGGCGAACTATCTCTTGAATGTAGATCCGTGTAAGTCTCTCCATCTTGAAGTTTTCTTTGATTGGCAGGATGTGGGCGTATTTAGTCAACCGATCGACAATCACCCAGATGGCGTCGTGCCCACTCAGGGATCTAGGTAACTTAGTGATAAAATCCATTGTTATCATTTCCCACTTCTAATCAGGTATTTCTGGTTGCTGGAGTAAACCTGAGGGCTTCTGATACTCCACCTTCACCTTGGCGCAAGTCAAGCACTTGCCCACAAAGGTTGCAATTTCTGCTTTCATGTTTGGCCACCAATAGAGTTGCTTGAGATCCAAATACATCTTATCTGAACCTGGGTGAATTGAGTATTTCATCTTGTGAGCCTCACTCATGACAACCTCTCTGTACCCGCCAAACTTTCGGGTCCAGATCCGGTTCATGAAATAGTACACTCCGTCTCCTTTGACCTCCAAGTTCTTGTCCATCCCCCGCAAGGCTTCATCTGACATGTTCTCGGGTTTTAAAGCTTCCAGCTGAGCCGCCCTGATTTGTGCGGATAGATGCGAATGAACGGTCATAGTCAATGCCTTCACCTTTCGCCCGGAATATTCCTTTCGGCTGAGGGCATCTGCTACCACATTGGCCTTGTCGGGATGGTAGCGAATTTCGCACTCGTAGTCACTGAGTAGCTCTACCCATCGTCGCTGTCTCATGTTTAACTCTTTCTGATCAAGGATGTGCTGCAAGCTCTTATGGTCGGTGAAGATAGTGCACTTGGTTCCATAGAGATAGTGTCTCCAGATTTTCAATGCAAAGACCACTGCTCCCAACTCTAGATCGTGAGTTGTGTAATTGACCTCGTGTGTTTTCAACTGCCTCGAGGCATAGGCGATGACCTTTCCTCGCCGCATGAGCACACAACCTAGTCACTGATTGGATGCATCGCAATAGACCACGAAGTCTTCCGTCCCTTCGGGCAGGGACAAGATAGGTGCGCTACACAGGGCCTGCTTCAATGTTTGAAATGCAGTGTCTTGCTTGACTCCCCAACTAAAGGTTACACCTTTCTGTGCCAAGGTAGTTAAGGGCTAAGCGATTCTGGAGAAGTTCTGGATGAACCTGCGATAATAGCCCGTGAGGCCCCAGAATTGTCGGATTTCTGTGGGTGTCTTTGGTGCAGACCAATTTTCAATCGCTTTAATCTTGGAAGGGTCTACGTGTATTCCTTCCTTACTAATCACGTGACCTAGGAAATTTACCTTCCTGATCCAGAATTGGAACTTTGAAAATTTCGCGTATAGCCTTTCCGCCCTTAATGTTTCCAACACCTGTCTCAAGTGGTGTTTATGATCACTCTCACTCCGCGAATAGACAAGTATGTCATCGATGAACACGATCACGAACTTGTCTAGGAATGGGCGGCACACCCGATTCATCAGATCCATGAATACTGCCGGTGCGTTGGTCAGTCCAAAGGGCATCACTACAAATTTGTAGTGTCCATAGCGAGTTCGGAATGCTGTCTTGGGCACATCATTCTCGTGAACTCGCAACTGATGGTACCCTGAAGTTAGATCTATCTTTGAGAAATAACTTGCTCCCTGAAGGTTGTCAAAGAGATCATGGATTCTGGGTAAGGGGTATCGGTTCTTGATGGTCAGCTTATTCAGCTCTCGGTAGTCAATACACATCCGAAAGGATCCATCCTTCTTTTTCACAAACAAGATCGGAGCTCCCCAGGGTGAGAAACTCAGACTTATGAACCCCTTGCTGATCAGCTCACTGAGCTGGCTGGATAACTCTTGCATTTCTGCCGGCGCTAAACGATAAGGAGATTTAGCTACAGGAGTAGCTCCAGGGATTAAGTCGATACGAAACTCGACTTGACGCTCGGGAGGAATTCCTGGGAGGTCTTTAGGGAAGACATCAGGGAAATTGCAGACTTCGGGAAGACTCTCGAGGTCTTTACCCTTTTGAGTCTTATCCACAACATGAGCTAGAAACGCATGGCATTCCTTCCGCAGCTACTTCTGAGCTTTGATGCACGAGATGATACGAAGGTTCAAGCTAAGCTTATCTCCGTAAATCATGAGGGTTTTACCAGAGGGAAGATTGAGACAGATAGCTTTCTCGAAACAAAGAATATCAGCACGATTGGAGCTCAACCAGTCCATGCCGATGATGACATCAAAGCTCTTGATGGATACCGACATAAGATCGATGGGAAAGGAGTGATTGTCTAGGGTAAGAGTACAGCCTATGAATATGTCGTTAGCGCTCTCTTTCTTTCCGTTACCCATTTTGACAGTGAACGTTTCGGTTAAAGGTTGAGGTTTATATTTGATTAGATGTTTGAATGCATGACTAACAAAACTCCTCTCCACACCAGAATCAAAAAGAACACATGCATAAGAGATTTCAAGGAGGAACGTACCCGTAACAACGGTAGGATCAGCGACCACTTCATTCTGGCCCATCGCCAAAACTCTCCCCGTATTGCCACCAGTGGTTGCCTTAGGGCAGTTTCTCCTGAAATGCCCAACCTCTCCACATCCGTAACAAGCTTGACCCGCACCTGATCCCGCAGTCTGGTTGGTTGGTTGGGCTGGCACCTTGCACTACCGAGCTGTGTGACCCTTCTTCCCACAGCTGTTGCAACTCAACTCACGGCAATGTCTGTGATGATGCAAGTTACACTTGTTGCACAAAGGTAGTTTCCCAGCATAAACACCGGTAGGAGTTTGGGTGGTTGGAACAGTAGTTGGGGCAGTAGCAGGAGCAGCAAGCATGAGTTCCTTTAGTCTTTCCCAACCCATGGCGTTAGCCACTGGCAGGGTTAGGGTTTTGACTCGACCATTCCACTAGGTCAAAGCTCTGTCGGTGAAGGTGCAGGCGGCGAACTTCACCTTGTTGGCTTCGGAACAGGCGCAAATTTCGAAGATGGATTCGATCTTCTCGAACCATCGAGTCAGAGCGATGACTCCTCCGTTCCCGTCGAAGGACTTGGGTTTTGCAGTCATGAAGTCCTTGTAGGAACACTCCTTTTGATGTCCCTAACTTTCATCTTGTCTCTGTTGGTCGGTTCCACCTCCAGCCCCACCAGCATTCACTTGTGCCATTGCTGCAGTCACTGCGGCTGTAACTGCTGCCTGAAACATGATGGGGTCGAACTGAGGGGGTGGTGGTGGTGGCGGAGTGTTGTCGTTTCTTCTGATGGGTCTTGGTCGGGGAGGCATCTTCTTCTAGAAACAATCAGGAAGAAGAGGGCGGTAATTCCTCAAGATATATGAAACAAGATATATCTTATCCTGATAATAAAAGAGTTTTACCAAGCGATAAGCACAGGAAGATTACTAATGCAAGAAGGTTATCGCTACGAAATAGATAGGTAACAACACTAAGAATGAATCTCTTCATTGAATTTGGCTCTAGCAAAATACTCCTATAGTATTTTATGATGAAAGTTTTTGGTAAGTTTTAGGCCTGTTGTAACACCGCCGTCACTCCCAAGCACATGTTGGTCATGTTTTGACTGAATATAGTTGATCAGGCTATATTCACCTGTAACATGATTACATAACTGCCCAGGTGTGACCGCAGTGTCCCAACATCCAAATAGTTTTTGTGTTGATCCACTAATGTCACGAATTCTGTTAGGTATGCATGCTCGTATACTTTTTATAAAAAAATACTTATATTTATTAAAATATACTTTTAGTGTAGAGCACTTAGGCCCCTTTAGTGTTTATAGTTGTATACCATGTAAGGTTCGGTATACTAGTTCGCTATAAACAAGGGCTCTGATACCAATATGTCACACCCCAAAACCAGAATGGCGGAAACATTCTGGGGTGGACGACGTCATGTATAGCATCACAACCAACGTATAATAGCAATCATAGCAACGCAACCATTACATTGAATACTTAAATAAAATGTTTACATCAAATTGGAAATTGTTAGAAACTTGTTTGAATTACACCATATAGTTTGCATGAATATAAACATTAAACTCTTATTGCTCCAACTCCTCAAAAACCCAGCAGGTACCTGTCTACTGATTTCCTGAGAATACAAGCATTTTGAAAAATATCAGCCTAAAGCTGGTGAGTTCATAAGCAGTAGTTTATAATGAAAACTTGTTGATGAGCTAGCAGAAATGTTTGTACAGTTTCAAGAAAATCCAATATTTTCTTTAGTGAAAATTAGTGTTATCAGTTATGTAATAAGCCACGAATATCTGTATGTTTCCAAGAAAATCCGATATTTTCTTTAGTGAAAATGCAGCGTTATCGATTCCGTGTAAAACCATGAATGTTCGTTACTGAAAATTGTAGTGATATTCGAAAATACTACCTCATGTGACTAGCTAAAGCTAATCATGAAGTATAAGTGTTTTGTATGTGAAGCCATTGCATAATTGGTTTTGTTTGAAAACCCTGGCTTTGGCCAGTATATGTAGTGTATTCTAGTTCTATTTAGTAAAAATAAAACCGTTGAAGAGTGTCAGATTGTAAACTAAAGGTGATTTATACATAATGTGAGTCGTATAACCATGCTTGATATGACTACAGACCTTTCTAACGTTCTTCAGGCGTCGAGTTAAATGACATTTGTCACCCTAGGCATGCCTGCCTAACTGTAGCTAGCAGTCCGGGTGTGGGATTGTCAGTCCCGAATAGATCTATTCACAAATCTCACGCTCTCCCTCCAGGAGACTCTGGTTATAGTATGCTAGGATTTATCCCTGTACACCTAAGGGTACAGTAGTGAAGTAGTGCCTCAGAGTATCGTACAATCTAGTTTACATGTAGTGTCATAGCGTTTTATCATAGCAAAAACCCGTATGTATACCGTATGTAGTGATAATTACAGTTATGAATACCATGATAAAGTGGTGATGTAACTGTAAACTATTTCTGTCTTAGAGCATATGTTTAGTAGTGAAAATTCTCTACCTGTTATGTTTAGAAAGTCCCAAACTATACCGATTATAGTTTGCATGTATAACGTAGTGAATAGTGAATCCGGAAAACTATGCAATTTTAGTGAAAAACGACCCTTATGCTCAACACAGTAGAAAAGGGGTTACAGTATGAGAATTGCATGAGTTTTGTAAGCATTTATGTTTAGCTTGTATCCTCCCCATGAAAACATTAAAAACACGGAGAAAGTAGGAGTAGTTCACATTTTTGAGGCCTTTTGAGTGTTCTTGGATGAAGTTTTTAGAGAGAGAAAGTAGTGAGAGAAAGTAGAGTGCAGCCAAAGGAAAGGAATGAGAGAAGGGTTCCCCTTATATATATATATATATATATATATATATATATATATATATATATATATATATATATATATAAGGGTGTGTGCGGCTGGAGAGTGGGTGTGCGGCCGCACACCCATGTGTGCGGCCGTACACACCTCTTAGAAGGGTGTGTGGCCTGGTTTTGATTCTAAACGACGTGTTGACTCATTCCTAATCACATTCCCAACTGTACTCAAGCTTAGAACACTTAAACGGACCCTTAAATAGCGTAAAATGGTGATAACAATCGAATTTAATTTGAATGTAAAGATCAATTGTATAGGATAAAAGTTCCGGGTTGTCATATCATCCCCCCGTTAGAGGGAATTTCGTCCCGAAATTCGAATATAGAATACAAATCATAGATTATAAAAGAGATGCAGATACTTCTGTTTCATCTGATCTTCGCGCTCCCAAGTGTATTCAGGTCCCCGCTTGGCATTCCAGCGAACCTTCACTATCGGGATGCGACTTTGTTTCGTTCGCTTGATCTCCTTATCCATGATTTCGATTGGTTCTTCCACAAAGTTTAGATTCTCGTTGATTTCAATCCCATCGAGAGTAATAGTAAGAGTCTCATCGGATAAGCACTTCTTAAGGTTCGAGACGTGGAAGACGGGATGAATGTTACTAAGCTCTTGAGGTAATCGGAGTTTGTAGGCTACAGGACCGATCCTGGTGATGATCTCGAACGGTCCTGTGTACCTCGGGTTTAGCTTTCCACGCTTTCCGAAGCGTATCATGCCTTTCCGCGGTGAGAATTTTAGCAGGACACGGTCTCCAACCTGGAATTCCAAGGGTTTTCGTCATTTATCGGCGTAGCTCTTTTGTCTATCTCGAGAGGCCTTAAGTCGTTCTCGGATTTGGACGATCTTTTCGGTGGTTTCACGGATGATTTCTGGACCAGTGAGAGTATTGTTGGGGACTTGCCCCTTGGCTAGCTGCGTGTCCCCCACCTCAGCCCAGTACAGAGGGGAGCTGCACTTGCGACGATAGAGGGCTTCGAAAGGCGCAGCCTTGATGCTGGTATGGTAAATGTTGTTGTAGGAAAATTCAACCAAAGGAAGATGAGTGTCCCATGATGCGCCGAAATCGATGACGCAGGCTCTCAACATGTCTTCCAAGGTTTGGATGGTTTTCTCACTCTGTCCATTTGTTTGAGGATGGTAAGCTGTGCTCATATCCAACTTAGTTCCAAGAGCTTTCTGAAGTGACTGCCAGAACCTCAAAGTGAACCTGCTATCTCGATCGGAGATAATGGACACAGGCACACCATGCAGTCGAACTATCTCTTGGATGTAGATTCGCGTGAGCCTCTCCATTTTGAATCTTTCCTTGATCGGCACGAAGTGAACAGATTTAGTCAGTCGATCGACTATCACCTAGACGACGTCGTACCCACTCGGAGATTTGGGTAATTTGGTGATGAAATCCATAGTATTCCTCCTCCCACTTCCATTCGGGAATTTCTGGCTGTTGGAGCAGACCTGAGGGTTTTTGATATTCGATCTTCACTTTGGCGCAAGTCAGACACTTGCCGACGAATGTAGCGATCTCCTCTTTCATGTTTGGCCACCAATATAACTTCTTGAGATCGAGGTACATCTTGTCCGAACCTGGGTGAACGGAGTATCTGGTCTTGTGAGCTTCGTTCATTACAACCTCTCTGTAACCACCGAACTTTGAGGTCCAGATCCGGTCCACGAAATAATAGACTCTGTCTCCCTTGATTTCTAGGTTCTTTTCCATTCCCCTCAAGGCTTCACCCGACATGTTCTCTGGTTTTAAGGCTTCCAGCTGAGCCTCCTTGATTTGCGCAGATAAATGGGAATGGATAGTCATGGTCAGTGCCTTCACTCTGCGACCTGAGTACTCTTTTCGGCTGAGGGCATCTGCCACCACATTGGCCTTGTCGGGATGGTAGCGGATTTCGCACTCGTAATCACTGAGTAGCTCGACCCGATGTCGTTTTCGCATGTTCAGCTCCTTCTGGTCGAAGATATGCTGCAGACTTTTATGGTCAGTGAAGATAGTGCACTTGGTTCCGTAGAGATAATGTCTTCATATCTTTAATGCGAAGACCACTGCTCCCAACTCTAGGTCATGCGTTGTATAGTTAACTTCGTGTGCTTTCAGCTGTCTTGAGGCATAAGCAATGACTTTTCCCCGTTGCATGAGCACACAGCCTAGGCCCTGATTGGATGCATCAGAGTAAACAACGAAGTCCTCTGTCCCTTCGGGCAGGGACAAAATAGGTGCGCTGCATAGGGCCCGCTTCAACGTTTGGAACGCAGTGTCTTGCTTTTCACTCCAATAAAAGGGTACGCCTTTCTGAGTCAGAGTGGTTAAGGGTTTGGCAATTCTGGATAAATTTTGGATAAATCTGCGATAGTAGCCAGCGAGACCCAAGAATTGGCGAATTTATGTGGGTGTCTTGGGTGCTGACCAGTTCTCTATCGCTTTGATTTTGGATGGGTCCACATGAATGCCTTCCTCGCTTACCACGTGACCTAGGAAGGTTACTTTTCGAATCCAGAATTCGCATTTGGAGAACTTCGCGTAATGCTTCTCCGTCCTTAGAGTTTCCAGCACCAATCTCAAGTGTTGTTTGTGATCTTCCTCGCTTCTAGAATAGACAAGTATATCGTCGATGAACACGATGACGAACTTGTCCAGGAAAGGACGGCACACCCGGTTCATCAGGTCCATGAACACTGCCGGTGCGTTGGTTAGACCGAAGGGCATTACTACGAACTCGTAGTAACCATATCGAGTCCGAAATGTTGTCTTAGGAACATCACTCTCATGGACTCGCAGTTGATGGTACCCTGATCTTAGATCTATTTTCGAGAACTAGCTGGCTCCTTGAAGTTGGTCGAAGAGATCGTCGATTCGTGGAAGAGGGTAACGGTTTTTGACTATGAGCTTGTTCAGCTCTCGATAGTCAATGCACATTCGAAAGGATCCATCTTTCTTTTTCACAAATAAGATCGGGGCTCCCCAGGGTAAGGAACTCGGTCTGATGAATCCTTTGCTGAGCAGCTCATTGAGCGGGCTAGATAGCTCCTGCATTTCTACGGGTGCTAGGCGATATGGAGATTTAGCTACGGGAGTAGCTCCGGGGACTAAGTCGATACGAAACTCGACTTGGCGTTCGGGAGGGATTCCTGGGAGATCTTCGGGAAAGACATCAGAAAAGTTGCAGACTTCGGGGATGCTCTCGAATTCTTTAACTTCCTGCTTCTCGTTGATGATGTGGTGTAACATACACGTTTTGAGATCGTGTTTTATATAAATAATATTATGAAATATTATGTGATATTGAGTACTGAGTTCTAACAGATAGTTTTTACTAGAAATAAGGTAAAACTATGTTTAGAATCACTCATAAATTATTGGAAGTCTTATGAGATTCCAATTAAAAGCTAAATAGTGAAATTCAGCGAAAAAATAAAACTTGAAATAAGTAAAAATTTATTGTTGAAAGTTGTAGATCATCTCGTTAGAAACACGCAGGCAAAAACCTCGTCGAAATCCGAGTTATAACGAAGAAGTTATGACCAATCGAAGATCTGCGATAAAACCGGCACGGTGCCGAATGACGTAAAAAGTGAGTTTTTGATAAACTACTTTTTAGCCTTAGTGATCTAAATGAAAGTCGTAGTATTCGTTAAACCGAGAAGTTCGATAAAAAGAACGCCAAAATCTGACTTCGTATGAGGAAGTTATGATTTTTATAAGTTTCAGCGTAACAGTAGACAGCTAAAAACTCGAATTTTAGATCGAGTGATTTTTAGCCGACACAACCTAAACGAGAATCGAAGGTCTCGTCATTAGCAGTACAATGGTAAAAGGTCTGACGAAAACGGACGTCGGATGAAGAAGTTATGAATTTTTAACGGATTTACCAGTCCCGGTCTGTTAAAAATAATAATATAAAAATAAATTCAAAATTTTCCGACGAAGTCTAAACGAAAGTTGTAGAGCATAATTTTCTCTACGCGTGCATATAAAGAACGTCAAAAACGGAGCCTGTATGAGAAAGTTATGGATTTTACAAGATTGGGCACATTTTCATTTAATTTTCGCATGAATAGTGTTGATCCACGTGGCAATTTCTGATTGGACCGCAGCCTCGCTGGCACCTTCTGATTGGTCCGATGCCGTGTCCGCCTCGTTTCCGATGTCGTGACTCATCCTCGCCCGGATCCGATGCGTGTCGCGATGAGTCGTCCGAAGCTGCTTAGTCACCCGGTGACTCCTCGCATCTGAAGACGCCTGTTGCGTCCGAAGCGAGCCACCTAGAGCCCTCGCATGCGCGCCATCTGGTCCTCTCGCGAGCCGCCAGCTGCCCCTCCTCCCTTCGGCCGAAGACCTTCGCCTCCTATAAATAGGAGGGTGCGAACCCTCTCGGCTAACTTTGGAAATTTCACACTTTTTCACCATTTTTCAATACTTTTACTATCCCGACATCCCCCGAAGCCCCGGTACTTATTCCAAAGCCCGAAACGCGCCCCGAGATTCCCGAGAAGCCCAAAAAATTTATCTTTTCGGTTACGAAGCCCTACCTTCGCAGAGCCCGGTTTTCAAGAAAACTCCCGATTTTCAACGAAGAAAGTCATATTTAAAGCCGAAGTGCTGCCCAAATTACTATTTTGACCCCCGGTTATTTCTCGGTGAGTTTAATATATAGGAACAAATGTATGTTATGTGTTATATGTGCTATGTGCTTTTCCATGTTATCATCTCGAGTTGTTGTATCTGCTATTTTATAGCAAGGCTGTACCTCTGACTTGAAGTGTATGACATAAGCATCACTTGGGTATTGGTATGAACCGTTGACCATGAAGTGTATGACATAGGCATCACTTTGGCTTCGGTAGTATGCTAAGATAAGGCTGAAAGCCTAAATATTCTAGCAAAATGATATTCTTGAGTATTTACTGTGCCATTTGTGCTGAAACTTTATTGATTTTATATCAAGTATGGAATTTGTTATGTCTCATTGATTAATATGGAAAGCTTTTCGCATTATGCCTTTGTTGTTCCTTGTTCCTCTTTGCTTCTAGCATATTACAGTATATATATGGCATAACGTTATATTGTATCTATTATTGAACTCACTAAGCGCCACCGCTTACCCCTCTCAATGTTTAACTAATTTGCAGGAGATAAGCATCCAGTATAGTTATATACTGGTAGCAGATTTTTTGAATAGTTTGAAACTACTGTATTGATAGAAGATTTTCGAATAGTTTGAAACTATCGTATTTTGCACTCCCATATGTATAAATCTATAAAATCCTGGGAAGTTATGTAAATATATAACACTATCAAATAGTGGGTTTGTATCCAATAGTTTGTAACCGCTTTATCAATATAAAATATTGTTTTATGAATATGCATGTAGCATGTTTTGGAGTAACTATATTGTCAAGTATGAAAGTTGGGTCTTTCAGAAATATGAAAGTATAGAAAGGGGTTCTTTCAATCATGGTATCAGAGCAGTGGTTTAAGTGAACTAAATTCGACGGATTGGTATTTAGACTTAAACTATTGGAAGTTCAATATATGAACTTAATTATTGTAAGTATAGGGATACAAACCATAGGAATATATATATATATATATATATATATATATATATATATATATATAAAAGTATTAGCTAATAGTAAACCCTAATATTCTAAAATACAATATTACTCCCTATTTCAGAGCAATGGCTGAACAGGTTAGTAGCCATACCCCCGAGGTTGGTGAAGGTCCTCAAACTGAGGAAGGGAATACTCCAGTATCTCCTCGTGAGGAGCGACTCTTGGGTAAACTTACCGGTGTTATTCGACAGACTCTCGAAGAACACAAAAAGAGTGGTGATAAAGGAAAAGAGAAAGCCACTGGAGAATCTTCGAGAGGAGAGGTGAAGCGTCCCTCGTTTAAAGATTTCAAGAGTAGCGGTGCTACAGAGTTTTCTGGTGTTCTTAATCCAATTGTTGTTCTTACTTGGATCCAGAACACAGAAAAAGTGTTTCGTATTTCTCATGTAGATGCTGAAGACAAGGCTAACTATACTTCTGCAATGCTCATCGGAGAAGCCTTGGTCTGGTGGGAAGCAACCTATGAAGCTCTCAGCAAGTTTGACTAGGAGAATTTATCCTGGGAAATGTTCAAAACTCGTGTGCTAGAGAAGTATTGTCCTCTAGACATGAGGAGGAGGTTGGAGAAAGAATTCCTCGAGCTTAAACAGGGAGGAATGATTGTGAATGAGTATGAAACTCAGTTCACTCAAAAAGCACGGATTGCCGTAAAGTATATTCCAACTGAAGATGAGAAAATTCAGTTATTCTTAGAAGGACTACGGCACGAAATTCACGATTTCGTTGCCAATCGGGAAGTACTATCATTTGATAAAGCTGTTGAGTATGCTCGAAAGCGTGAGCATGACTTAGAAATACGTGGTGTCACTCTTACTGTTCCGAAACATCCACGTACTGAAAGGACTGCTCCTGCTTCCCCTATTCCACCAACTCAATCCGTTCGATCTGAACCTAGCAAGCAAGTACAATCTCAGAGTGCTTTTCGTGGCCGTGGCAGGTCACAATCTTTTTCTCTTCAGTCGCCAGCTTGTCGAAATTGTGGAAAGAATCATCCGGGCGAATGCAGACTATAGGAAAGAACCGTGGTCTGTTTTGGATGTGGAGAAGTAGGACACAAGAGGCTCGTGTGTCCAATGAAAGGTGTTACATGCTTTGCATGTGGTGTTACTGGCCACAGGAAGCGTTTTTGCCCCACTCTTACTAGTCAGATGACGCGAAGTCAAGCTTCCGTTCAACAACCGACGAAAAGTCAAGCTTTCGTTCAACAACCGGCAAAAAGTCAAGCTCCTGTTCAACAATCAAGGGGTACTCCAACTAAAAAGGAGGAGGTTCCAAAAGCTAAGGGTCGTGCATTCCAGATCACCACAAAAGTGGCACGCGAGGACCCGAATATTGTGACGGGTACATTTCTTGTTAACTCTAGACCTGCTCACATCTTATTTGATTCTGGTGCCTCAGATTCTTTTGTGTCTTATGAATTTGCGCATTCTTTTCAAATTTCTTGCTATGCACTCGCGCAACCCTTTCACGTAGAGACTGCTGGAAGTATATCATTACTTGCCGATAAAGTCTATAGGAATTGTGTTATAGAAATTGAAGGCTACAATTTTCTTGCTAATCTAATTCCTATCTCCTTGCCCAACTTTGACATTATTCTCGGCATGGATTGGTTGTCAAAGAACCACGCAGACCTTTTGTGTTATGAAAATATAGTACGTATTCCCATTGAAGGGGAGAATCCTATCTATGTCTATGGTGAACAAGGAACCTTAAAAATAATATCTTTCCTTAAAGCACGTAAATTCATATCGAAAGGGTGTTTTATCTATCTGGCCTACACAGTCGATGTCTCAAAAGAAGATAAGAAAACGGTGAATGATGTTCCCATTGCTAAGGAATATCCAGATGTTTTTCCCAAAGAATTGCCTGGACTTCCTCCGGACAGGCAAGTAGAATTCCGAATCGACCTTGTACCTGGTGCTGCTCCGATTGCTAAGACTCCTTATCGTCTTGCGCCAGCTGAGATGAAAGAAATGATGATCCAGCTGCAGGAATTACTTGACAAAGGCTTTATCCGACCAAGTACCTCTCCCTGGGGTGCTCCGGTACTGTTTGTCAAGAAGAAAGATGGATCGATGCGGATGTGTATTGACTATCATGAGCTGAATAAGGTGACTATCAAGAACAAGTATCCACTACCTCGCATCGACGATTTGTTCGATCAACTTCAAGGTGTTAGCTATTTCTCAAAGATTGATCTAAGATCTGGCTATCATCAGTTGAAAGTTCAAGAGCAGGATGTACCGGAGACTGCTTTTCGTACTCAATATGGGCATTACGAATTCCTTGTTATGCCGTTTGGTTTAACGAATGCTCCTGCTGTATTCATGGATATGATGAATCGGGTATGCCACCCAATGCTTGATAAATCTGTCATCGTATTCATAGACGATATTCTAATCTATTCCAAGTCTGAAGCTGATCATGCCGTTCATATTCGTGCGGTGTTAGAACTTCTTCGAAAGGAGAAGCTTTATGCTAAATTCTCGAAATGTGTATTTTGGCTTCGCCAAGTTCAATTTCTCGGCCATGTTATTTCTGGTGACGGTGTATCCGTAGATCCTACTAAAATTGAAGCTATTCAAAATTGGGAAGTGCCTCGTAATGCATCCAAAATTCGTAGTTTCTTGGGTCTCGCGGGATATTACCGGTGATTTATTAAGGACTTTTCTCGTATAGCCGTACCTCTCATGAGTCTTACACAAAAGGAAGTGAAGTTCGAATGGGGTGAAGCCCAAGAAAAAGCTTTCTCGACTCTAAAAGATCTTTTGACCCATGCTCCAATCTTATCACTTCCAGAAGGTGATGATGATTTCTCTGTATATAGCGATGCTTCAAGATTAGGACTCGGTTGTGTGTTGATGCAACGTGGTAAAGTGATAGCCTATGCCTCAAGACAACTGAAAGATTATGAAAAGAATTATCCCACTCATGATCTCGAACTCGCTGCAGTGGTATTTGCCCTAAAACTTTGGAGACATTACCTCTTTGGTACAAAATGTCAATTGTATACCGACCACAAGAGTCTCAAGTATATATTCAGTCAGCAAACTCTGAATATGAGACAACAACGAGCCATGGAGCTGATCAAAGACTATGACTGTGAAATCCTATATCATCCTGGAAAGGCTAATGTAGTTGTCGATGCACTTAGCAGAAAGGTTTATCGTAATAGTGTGTGTTATGCTATTACTCACACCACAGTAAAGTTCACTATCCTAGATGAACTAGAGAAATGGAAAGTAGAAGCCCTAAAGCCAGAAAATGTGAAGAAAGAAGGGATGGTACATTACACCGATGGTTTACTTGATGATCCCCAAGGACTGAAGGTATTCAAGAATCGGCTGTGGATTCCGAAGATCGGTGGATTAAGAAAGAAGATTTTAGATGAAGCCCATAAGTCTAAACTGTCAATACATCCTGGTACAAGTAAAATGTACTACGATGTAAGAGCTGATTATTGGTGGCCTGGATTAAAGAGAGACATTGGAAGATATGTACAAGAATACTTAGTATGCTTACAAGTCAAAACAGAGCACCAAAAGCCTTACGGAACCCCAGAAAGCCTTAGTGTACCTGTATGGAAATGGGAAGAACTGTCCATGGATGTTATTACCAAATTGCCAAAGACTTCTAGACAGCATGATAGCATTTGGTTAATCGTCGACCGCCTGACTAAAAGCGCTCATTTTCTTACCATGCGTGAAACGGCTCCAATGGAGAAATACGCACAAGTATACTTGGATGAAATTGTTGCAAGACATGGTGTGCCACTAAAGATCGTTTCCGATCGTGATACTCGCTTCACTTCTCACTTTTGGGCGAGTATGCAACGTGAATTGGGATCTCGAGTTGCTCTCAGCACAGCCTATCATCCCCAGACAGATGGTCAGACGGAGAGAACAATCCAAACTGTAGAAGATATGCTTCGTGCATGTGTCTTGGAGTTCAGTGGTAACTGGGATAAATACTTACCTCTTGTCGAATTCTCGTATAATAACAGTTACCACGCTTCAATCAAAATGCCGCCATATGAGGCATTATATGGTCGCAAGTGTCGTACTCCATTATGTTGGCGTGAAATAGGACAGAAAATCCTTGGAGGCCCTGAAATGATTCAAGACACCACCAACAAGATTCAAATTGTACGAGAAAGAATGAAAGCCGCACAGGATCGACAAAAGTCCTATACAGAAAAGAGGAGGCGACCAATAGAATTCCAGGTGGGGGATTTCGTAATGTTGAAGGTATCCCCATGGAAAGGTCTTATGCGATTTGGAAAGAAAGGAAAACTAAGTCCTAGATTTGTTGGTCCTTTCAAAATCCTCCAGAGGATTGGTAAACAAGCATACCGCTTGGAATTGCCTGATGATTTGGCAGGTACTCATGATGTCTTCCATGTGAGTTATCTGCGTAAATGCTTGAGCATCTATGATGAAGCAGTTCCATTATCCGAGGTGAAACTGGATAATAAGTTAACTTATGTAGAAGAGCCTGAAGAGATCGTAAACGAAAGAACGACTAAGCTACGTAATAAAGAAGTAGAGTTGGTGCTTGTCAAGTGGAAACACCATCGAGGCCCGAACTATACTTGGGAGAATAAGAACGAGATAAGAGCCAAATATCCCCATTTATTTTAATCGATGTAATTTCAGGGACGAAATTCTCAAAAGAAGGAGGTATTTGTAACATACACGTTTTGAGATCGTGTTTTATATAAATAATATTATGAAATATTTTGTGATATTGAGTACTGAGTTCTAACAGATAGTTTTTACTAGAAATAAGGTAAAACTATGTTTAGATTCACTCATAAATTATTGGAAGTCTTATGAGATTCCAATTAAAAGCTAAATAGTGAAATTCAGCGAAAATATAAAACTTGAAATAAGTAAAATTTTATTGTTGAAAGTTGTAGATAATCTCGTTAGAAACACGCAGGCGAAAACCTCGTCGAAATCCGAGTTATAACAAAGAAGTTATGACCAATCGAAGATCTACGATAAAACCGGCACGGTGCCGAATGACGTAAAAAGTGAGTTTTTGATAAACTACTTTTTAGCCTTAGTGATCTAAATGAAAGTCGTAGTATTCGTTAAACCGAGAAGTTCGATAAAAAGAACCCCAAAATCTGACTTTGTATGAGGAAGTTATGATTTTTACAAGTTTCAGCGTAGCAGTAGACAGCTAAAAACTCGAATTTTAGATCGAGTGATTTTTAACCGACACAACCTAAATGAGAATCGAAGGTCTCGTCATTAGCAGTACAATGGTAAAAAGTCTGACGAAAACGGACGTCGGATGAAGAAGTTATGAATTTTTAACGGATTTACCAGTCCCGGTGTGTTAAAAATAATAATATAAAAATAAATCAAAATTTTTCGACGAAGTCTAAACGAACGTTGTAAAGCATAATTCTCTCTACGCGTGCATATAAAGAACGTCAAAAACGGAGCCCGTATGAGAAAGTTATGGATTTTACAAGATTGGGCACATTTTCATTTAATTTTCGCATGAATAGTGTTGATCCACGTGGCAATTTCTGATTGGACCGCAGCCTCGCTGGCACCTTCTGATTGGTCCGATGCCGTGTCCGCCTCATTTCCGACGTCGTGACTCACCCTCGCCCGGATCCGACGCGTGTCGCGATGAGTCGTCCGAAGCTGCTTAGTCACCCGGTGACTCCTCACATACGAAGACGCCTGTTGCGTCCGAAGCGAGCCACCTGGAGCCCTCGCATGCGCGCCATCTGGTCCTCTCGCGAGCCGCCAGCTGCCCCTCCTCCCTTCGGCCGAAGACCTTCGCCTCCTATAAATAGGAGGGTGCGAACCCTCTCGGCTAACTTTGGAAATTTCACACTTTTTCACCATTTTTCAATACTTTTACTATCACGACATCCCCCGAAGCCCCGGTACTTATTCCAAAGCCCGAAACGCGCCCCGAGATTCCCGAGAAGCCCGAAAAATTTATCTTTTCGGTTTCGAAGCTCTACCTTCGCAGAGCCCGGTTTTCAAGAAAACTCCCAGTTTTCAAGAAAACTCCCGGTTTTCAACGAGGAAAGTCATATTTAAAGCCGAAGTGCTGCCCAAATTACTATTTTGACCCCGGGTTATTTCTCGGTGAGTTTAATATATAGGAACAATTGTATGTTATTTGTTATATGTGCTATGTGCTTTTCCATGTTATCATCTCGAGTTGTTGTATCTGCTATTTTATAGCAAGGCTGTACCTCTGACTTGAAGTGTATGACATAAGCATCACTTGGGTATTGGTATGAACCGTTGACCATGAAGTGTATGACATATGCATCACTTTGGGTTCGGTAGTATGATAAAGATAAGGCTGAAAGCCTAAATATTCTAGCAAAATGATATTCTTGAGTATTTACTGTGCCATTTGTGCTGAAACTTTATTGATTTTATATCAAGTATGAAATTTGTTATGTCTCATTGATTAATATGGAACGATTTTCGCATTATGCCTTTGTTGTTCCTTGTTCCTCTTTGCTTCTGGCATATTACAGTATATATATGGCATAACGTTATATTGTATCTATTATTGAACTCACTAAGCGCCACCGCTTACCCCTCTCAATGTTTAACTAATTTGCAGGAGATAAGCATCCAATATAGTTATATACTGGTAGCAGATTTTTTGAATAGTTTGAAACTACTGTATTGATAGAAGATTTTCGAATAGTTTGAAACTATTGTATTTTGCACTCCCATATGTATAAATCTATAGAATCCTGGGAAGTTATGTAATATATAACACTATGAAATAGTGGGTTTGTATCCAATAGTTTGTAACCGCTTTATCAATATTAAATATTGTTTTATGAATATGCATGTAGCATGTTTTGGAGTAACTATATTGTCAAGTATGAAAGTTGGGTCTTTCAGAAATATGAAAGTATAGAAAGGGGTTCTTTCACGTGGGCTAGGAATGCATAACACTCCTTTCGCAGGAGTTTATGGGCTTTGATGCACGAAATGATGCGAAGTTTTGAACTGAGTTTATCGCCGTAGATTACAAGAGTTTCATCCGGGGAAAGGTTGAGACGGATAGCTTTTTCGTAACAAAGAATATCAGCACGATTGGGGCTCAACCAATCCATGCCGATGATGACATCAAAGCTTTTTATAGAGACTGGCATAAGATCGATGGGAAATGAATGGTCGTTCAGAGTGAGGATACAACCCACGAATATGTCATTAGTGCTCTCTTTCTCACCGTTAGCCATTTCGACGGTAAATGTTTCGGTTAAAGGTCGGGATTTCTGTTTAAGAAAACGCTTGAATGCATGACTAACAAAACTCCTTTCAGCACCGGAATCGAAAAGAATGCATGCGTAAGAGTCATCGAGGAGGAACGTACCCGTCACAACGGTAGGGTCAGCCACAGCTTCCTCTTGACCCATCGTTAGCACTCTCCCTGTGCCACTTGCTGTTGTTGCCTTGGGGCAGTTTCTCTTGAAATGCCCGACTTCCCCACAGCCACAACAGGCTTTACCGACACCTGCTCCAGGGGCCTGGTCGGTTGGTTGGACTGTGTCTTGCAGCTTCGAGTCATGTGACCCTTCTTGCCACAGTTGCTGCAGAGCGTTTCACGGCATGGGCCGGGGATGCGGTGATGATAGTTGCATTTGCTGCACCAAGGGAGGGCACCAGTATATCCACTGGTAGGTGCTTGAGTGGCAGGAGCAGCAGCAGGAGTAGTAGCAGCGTGGACTGCTACCGTGTGTTGCTTCTTTGAGGGTTCCTGCGAAGATTGGCCCTTTTTCTGTCTCCAGAACTTTCTTTTCTCACCACTCCCTTTAGCCGGTTCGGGAGTGGCTATCACTTCATCGAGATCGACTCCATGATCTATGAGGGTCTGTGCCAGACACTTAGCGCTGTCGAAGGTGTTTGGCCTAGCAGCCAGGAAATTTCCTTTGGTCGGTTGGGTCAGCCCCTAAATGTATCTTTCAACCTTCTTGCTTTCCGGGGTGACCATTCCCGGGCAGAGAAGCGCTAGGTCTTCAAACCTAGATGTGTAGGCGGCAATGTCGGAACCCTTCATCTTTAGGTTCCAGAGTTCGTGCTCCTGTTTCTGGATTTCGCCCCGTGGGCAGTACTCAGCAAGCATGAGCTCTTTCAAGCTCTCCCAACCCATAGCATTTGCTATTGGTAGGGTTAGGGACTTGACCCGGCCATTCCACCAGGTCAATGCTTTGTTGGCGAAAGTGCAAGCGGCGAATTTCACCTTGTTAGCTTCGAAGCAAGAGCAGATTTCGAAGATCGACTCAATTTTCTCGATCCATTGAGTCAGGGCAATGACACCTCCAGTGTCGTCGAAGGATGTGGGTTTTGCGTTCATGAAGTCTTTATAGGAGCACTCCTTCTGGTGTCCCTGACAACCTTCATGATTTTGGGGATGAGTACCACCTCCCTGACCACCAGATCCGCCAGGATTCATCTGTGACATCGCGGCTGCCACAGCAGCAGTAACATCTGCTTGGAACATAACGGGATCGAACTGAGGGGGCGGTGGTGGTGGTGGAGTGTCGTCATTTCTTCTGATGGGTCTTCTTCGGGGAGGCATCTTGTTCTAAAAAGAATCAGGAAGAAGAGGGTGGTAAATCCTCTGAATCGAACCAAGAGATACGAAGCAAGAATATATATCTCATTACGATGGTTGGAGTGTTCTACTAAGCGATAAGCAAGGGAAAGTTACTAATGCAAGTAAGTTATCGCTAAGAAACGAATGGGTAGCAACACTAGGAATGAATTTTTACAATGTATTTGGCTCTGACTAAAATACTCCTATAGTATTTTAAGTTGTACGGATACCTGGTAAGTTTTAGGCCTGTTGCAACACCAAAGTCACTCCCAAGCACATGTTGGTCATGTCTCGAATGAATATAGTTGATCAGGCTATATTGACCCTAGACACGATTACATAACTGCCCAGGTTTAACCGCAGTGTTCAACATCCATAATACTTTCATTATATTCTACTTAAGACACGGATTCTGGTACTATGATATACTTATATACTTTTCGTAAAAATACTTTATATTTTAAAAGTATACTTTTAGTTCAGAGCACTTCAGCCCCTTAGTGTTTATAGTTGTATACCATGTAAGGTTCGGTATACTTACTTCACTATAAACAATAGCTCTGATACCAATCTGTCACACCCCGAAACCAATGGCGGAAACGTCCCAGGGCGGAGGACGTCATGCGTAGTATCACAACAGTTGTATCATAGTAAGCGAAGTAAACACAACCATTACATTATAATATGAATATTTACATTGTTCAAAAAAAACATGATTGTACATAACGGTGTATAGCAAAAGCAAAAGATGTGACTTCAGGATGTTCCATCTTCTCCAAAAGTTGGCAAAAGTACCTGCCTATTGATGTCCTGAGAATACAAATAGTTTTAAAATATCAGCATAAAGCTGGTGAGTTCATAAGCAGTTAATTCTGGTGAAAGAAATGTTTCCTTGATTCTTTGAAAAGTTGTTTCCCAAGAAAATCCCATATTTTCTTATGAAAGAGGTTTGATTATCCATTAGTTACACATTAAACAGACTGTTTATGAAAGATTCAGTTATCCCAGAAAATCCCGTATTTTCTTATGAAAAAGGTTGATAGTTGATTATCCATACGCGAGTATCTACCATACTCGGACAACAGTTTTCTTTTCGAAGCTCTGGTTACACCCAGAGGAGTATATTAGCCGTATTTTTGAAGCTCTGGTTACACCCAGAGGAGTACATTGGCCATATTTTCGAAGCTCTGGTTACACCCAGAGGAGTACATTGGCCGTATTTTCGAAGCTCTGGTTACACCTAGAGGAGTACATTGGCCGTATTTTCGAAGCTCTGGTTACACCCAGAGGAGTAGTAAATTCTCGTTACCTAATTTGTGAGTGCCCTAACCGTACTGAGACTGGATAAGGCACGTAAATGGGCCAGTATCTTTTTTGACTTTGTCACCCCTGAACCAAATGGTTCCGCTGTAGCTAGCAGCGAGGGTGTGGGATAGTCACTCCCATATAGATCTATACACAATAGTCACGCTCTCCCTCCAAGAGATTCTGGTTATAAGTCGTAGTCCTCCACTCACGAATCCGGGGGAGTGTTACCGAGGACATGTCTCAAACTTAGCCTAACGAACTTACAAGTAAACATATTGAAAACCCTGCTTATGATTTGCGTGAATCCTTTATGAAATAATACTTATTATAATAAGGTTCACAAGTTCCTTGCTTTAGATTTGAAAACTGTTTCTACGAATTGATTTCTAAATCGAGTGGTAAAACGGTTTTCTGTGTTTGAAAGCATACTGAACATGTAATTATTTTAAACAAAATAATATATTTGAGCACAAGTTTCCTTGTACTTTTGCTTGTATTCCCCCCTGAAAACATGAAAAACTCCGAAAAGTATAGGGTATGAACTCACCGTTTATCGTAGGGTCCGAAAGCACAATTGGTTACGAGTGTTGAGTGTCAACCGATGTTTCGTGCGCAAGTGGATCCTATTAACATGTGATAACATGTATGTGTGTTAGAATTAGGGTGTTTCACGACTAAACATGACGGGAAACCACCCTAAAGACTTGGAAAGGCTTTTTGGGACCCTATTTGATCAAATAAGGGAGGTGTACGACCATTTGAGTGGGTGTGCGGCCAGGTTGCGTGTGCGGTTGCATACAGGAGTGTGCGGTCGTACAGAGGGTGTGTGCGGCCGTACACATGAGTGTGCGGCCGTACACTCCTCGTTTGTGTCCGAAATGTCGATTTTGAGGTGTTTTCGAGGTGTTCTTGTGCTAATACCAAGTCCTATTAGTAAATGAAGGCCAAAACTCTTCACTTTGGAGAGTTTAGTGTGTGTGCGGCCACCTTATGAAGGTGTACGGCCGTACACCTTCAAAGGATGAAGAACACGAAGAACACTATGAGTTTTAGGCTTAGATTCAGGTGTCTTACCACTATAACAAGCTGAATGATGGAGTAGTTCACGTTTTTGAGGCCTTTTGAGTGTTCTTGGATGAAGTTTTTAGAGAGAGAAAGTAGTGAGAGAAAGTAAAGTGCAGCCAAAGGAAAGAAATAAGTGAAGGGGTCCCCATATATATATATATAAGGGTGTGTGCGGCTGGAGAGTGGGTGTGCGGCCGCACACCCATGTGTGCGCCCGTACACACCTCTTAGAAGGGTGTATAGCCCGGTTTTGCTTCTAAACGACGTGTTGACTCATTCCTAATCTCATTCCCAACTGTACTCAAGCTTTGAACACTTAAACGGATCCTTAAATTGCATAAAATGGTGATAACAATTGAATTTAATTTGGATGTAAAGATCAACTGTACAGGATAAAAGTTCCGGGTTGTCACATGTAAGGGACTCGGCGAGTCGGAGTGTCAGACAGATAGATTTTCGGGATTTTGGCTTATTTTGATTTAGGATAATTACCAAAACTGTTTTAATTAATAAAATCTGATTTTTATTGATTCCATGTGATTATCATTGTCAAAAATAAAAGATACTTATCAATAAATTAGATAATTATTGCCTTATTTGATAAACCTTAATTATTTAAATTATTTGATCAATTATCTTGCATTAAATTGGATTAGGTCAAAATTAGATAATCACCAATTAATTGTTTAATTATATTATTTGAATTTGATCTAGATAGTTTTGAAATGTTTCAAAACTTGCCCTCAAGTTTTAGAATTTAAAGTTTTGATTAAAAGTTTAATTTGGAAATAATTAAATTCTAAACCCTAGAATTTTACAAGTTCAAAATTCAACCCTTATACTATTATAATATTATAAGAATAATGATTATATATATGTATAAGATAAATGCTAGTCTTAGCGTGAGTAGGCCTCATTCACGAAGCCGATCTATAACGGGGGTATAAGGTTGCTGCCTATAAAATGGCAGTTTAATGGGTGTCCACTCTCACCCACCGCTTCGTTGATTGGTGGAGGGTCGTTAGCCGAACGGGTAGGATAAGGCAACTAATTCCTCATTAAAAGTATAATGATTAATAAAGTAACTAAATGTTTTTATAAAATTCCCAATGTTAGTTACTTTAGGAAAAATGTGAAAATGATGCTATTCCATGAAATTACACTTTGTACCCTTGCCAAGACGTTAGTGGAGCGTGTGTGGTTAACCGGCACACGAATTTGGGTATAGCAAAGGTGGCAACGGGTGACTCGATGTTTTTCATACATCAATGGAGCGTGTGTGGCTAACCGGCACATTGATTAGGTGACTGTAACACTGGGGGCACCAAGTACATTTGCATGGTTATCCACGCCCTGTTTGTGATCCTCGGTATCCCAGTCACAAACTTGAAGGGCATATCGAGATTTAAACATGCCATTGAAAAGTTCAATGAATCTCAAAAGATCTAGGAGTTTTCAATACATTTAAAACTTAATTTATTTTTCGTTTTTCATGGTGGAAATTAGTGAATCGTCATTCACTTACCTTCAAATTATTTGTTGTTTAGATTACAGCATCCCTCTTCTAAATTGCCAATAATGTTGTTGGATCCTTGCACTAATTTCTCATTTGGGTGTTTAATTGGCGATTCTTATCTAATCAAACTTTGTCTCTTTTCTTTTTCAGTTGTCTAACTCGAACAACAACAACGCTTCAGGCTCAACCTCTTCCGGCTCATTCTCACTCATGAATTTGTGTGGGAGGGTGATTTTCGATGGGACAAATTTCAATGATTGGATCCGGAATATTCGAATGGTTACCCGCTACGAGGACAAGGAGTATGTCCTCGACAAGGAGCTGAAGGAGGTGAATGTCAACACTGCTACTCCCGAGGAGATCGCTGCCTTTGAGGCCCACGAGCGAGATGCTACGAAAATCCAATTCATCATGCTCGCGACTATGATTGCAGAACTCCAAAAGTCCTACGAGGAATACTATCCCTATGAGATGCACCAGGATTTACTAGACAGGTACCACCAAAGTGCCAGGCAGGAGTGGTACGAGATCATCACTTCGGTGATCACGACCAAGATGAGGGACGGAGAGTCTGTTACTGCTCATCTATAGAAAATGCAGAGATATGTCGACACCTGCTAAAGTTAAATGTTAACTTAGATGAAGAGCTGGCGATTGATATCATTCTTCACTCCTTGCCACCTTGTTTCAACCAGTTCCGCATGAACTACCACATGTACAAGGAGGAGGTCATCCTAAGCTAGCTTCAAGGCTTGTTGAGGATTGCTGAGAGCAACCTCAAGGACAAATTTGTTGCATCAACTCCCGCTACTGTTGCCCCTGTCTTGGCTATTGGGCAGGGGAAGGGTAAGAAGAGGAAGGCTCCTTCCAAGAGCCACAACAAGGGAAAGACTCATGATGGCACTTCTTCTAGTGGAACCAAGGCTGGTCCCGCTGCACCCTCCTCCAACCCAAAGGATGTACAGTGCTATCACTGCCATGACAAAGGGAATTAGAAACGAAGCTGCCTGAAGTATCTGCAGGACATCAAGGATGGAAAGATAAAACCATCCTATGCAGGTACTTATACTATTCAATCTAATAACTCATCGCATGCTATTTCTTGGGTTCTTGATACGAGATGTGGTTTTCACATTTGTTCTGATTTGCAGGGCCTAAGAAGAAATAGGGATGTGGAGAATGGGAAGATAAACCTGATCATGGGAAACAGAAAATCGTTGCCTGTCGCCAAGATTGGAGTTTAATCTTTAGTGCTTAGTAGTGGTTTAGGACTAGAGTTGAATAATTGTTGCTATTCGCCAGAAATGGCAAGAAACATCATTTCTTTTCATGGTTTATATAAACAAGGATGTAGATTTTCGTTTGATAATGAAAAAGGTTCTATTAATGCTTTTCTTAATGGTGTTTTATATTTTGAAGCATTGCCTTGTAATGGAATATATGAAACTGTGATGGTTGTAGACAATTTAGGAAATGATGTGATGTCTATTGATTCTTTCAATGATTTGGATAAAGCATGCTTGTTTCATTTTCGTCTTAGACATGTCAACAAGAAACGCATAACCAAACTCCAAAATGATGGAGTGTTGGAGTCATTCGACCTTAGGGACGATGACGTGTGCTAGTATTGTTTACGTGGAAAGATGGCCAAGTCACCCTTCACTGGTACTTGTGAAAGGGGTGAGGGTTTATTGGATCTCATACACACAGATGTGTGTGGGCCTTTTAGATCCACCACAAGGGTTGCAAGCCGCTTTGTAACATCCCAAGATTTGCCATTTATAGTCCCTAGGGATAGAAGGGTGAAGCCATGAAATTCTTGATGGGTTTTGAGCATTCTAACACTCCTATGGTGTACATGCAACCCTAGAAACCTTAGATCTATGTTTTCTCTAATATACATGCAAATTTGATTTTCCAAGGTTCTCATCCTAACTAGCATGTTATGGGGTACTTGCAACATAAAAAACTAGTAGAATGACATACCTTATTCTTGTGGTTGATTTCTTGGAGTTCGAGAGCCTAGCACCAATAATCTAGATGCCTCAAGTGGAATCACAAATAACCACACAACTTGGAAAACTTGAGTGAATAGTATGCACTTGTAGAAATCGGCCCACCTTAGGTTCTCTCACACACTAGTGCCATTTCATGTGCCAAAGACCTCTATATATAGTATGGTGGATTAGGGTTACATCCATGTAAACCCTAATACCCATGACCTTTCATTTCCATAGGATCCATGGGTTAAAAACCCCATGGACTATCTATGCAAGCTTAGCCCATCCTAAATGAACTTTGGACCATTCTATATATATAAGAGTCCATATTTAATTAGTTCCTTTTGATCACTAAATCAATTCCAAATTAATTCTTGATCAATACTAATTAAATAATATGATTTCATATTAATATATTATAACTTATAATATATTAATCAATAATAAGTATACCATTCTCAAAAGATTATCCATACAAATTGTTTTGGTGAAATGCAACCCAAATGGACCATGCCGGGTCGGGTCAAGTACACACCAAATATAGTTACGGTCTTAGACACCTTATCCAACAGTCTCCCACTCGGATATGTCCGATAACTATAGTTTCAAGTATGACATCAGGAATCGACCATCAATCGTAGCTCTTAAAACTTTGTTGAACTATGAAGTGCCATTTTAGATAAGTGATCGTACAATCCTCTGTTCAAGATAGCAGCCAGGCAAATACATGGAACAACGTCATACTTATTGTGCAACAGTTTGTTTCCCGATTTCCGATTTGTTTGACGTAGAACTAAATTGAACACTTCAATTAGGTTCTGACCGGGCCCGGTACATAGGTCAAAACGAAATCATCAAGGGGCCCAGATATCGCTTTTAATCCTCCAAGGAATTAAAAGGAACAGATAAACTTCGACTCATATGCTTGTACTAACTACTTGTTGAATCATACACAAGAGCACGTTTTATAACATCAAGTTACTGATGTGTTTTCGTACCATCGATGTACAACCAACTCACAATCAACAACTCATAGCTCTAGGTTTGAAGACTTATATGATATTACCGTCTCACGATCACTCGAGATAAATTCCGTGAAGCGATACAAGTGAGCGTGGGTTTAATCCAATACTCATAACTTATGAGCACTCATGAATGTTGCAGCAACACTTGTTATATGAAAACACTTTAGACAACAAGCCCAATGCATGACAGTCTTGATTCATACCTACTTCCAAAGTATGACTGACTATGGACAGCTTGAATAAAGTTATTATTTTGGAAGTTAAAACATGCAAAGTTGAAACAATAGTAAATGATTGACACAAGATAGTAACATTTTACTCATAAACAAATAACAACTTTTATTGAATCACCAAATGTCAATTACATTTTACAAGTTTCAGAAATAGCTATCTAATTACTAAAACTAATATCGTCCTTCAGCCCGATGCTCGTCGCATGATGCAAATGCTTAACCCTAGTCAGTCCCATTGTGAGGGGATCTGCTGGGTTATCCTCCGACGATACCCTCTTTGCCACGAGGAGTCCTTCTTCTATCTTGTGTCTAATGAAGTGATATTTTCTGTCAATGTGTCTGGATCTGTGATGATCTCTTGGTTCCTTGGCTAAGGCCACCACACTATTGCTGTCACTGAAAATCTCCATAGGCTCCTTTATAGCTGGTACAACTCCAAGGTCTCCAATGAAGTTCTTCATCCATATCGCCTCCTTTTCCGCTTCACTTGCTGCTATGTACTCTAATTCGCAAGTTGAATCAGCTACTGTCTCCTGCTTGGAACTTTTCCAAGTAATTTCTCATCCATTTAGAGTAAAGACCCACCCCGACTGAGAGCGGAAATTATCCCTATCAGTCTGGAAACTGGTGTCACTGTACCCTATCACTCTCAAGTCATCACTCCCACCGAAGTTAAGGACCCAATCCTTAGTCCTTCGCAGGTACTTGAGAATATTCTTTACCGCAGTTTAGTGGGTTTGCCAGGGTTCCCCTGATATCTGCTGACCATGCTCAAAGCAAAGGCCACATCAGGGCGAGTATAAGTCATAGCATACATGATCGAGCCAACAGCGGAAGCATATGGTAATCGGCTCATCTCAGCTATCTCAGCCTCTGTCCAAGTAAGTGCTTTGACTAAGTCCAATTAGTCTTTTACTCCTCTCTCTTAATATCCTTATCCCTAGGATATAGGCAGCTTCTTTAAGGTCCTTCATAGCGAAACGCTTCCTAAGCCAGGACTTAACCTCCTGTAAGGTTTGAATGTCATTTCCTATGAGTAGTATGTCATCCACATACAATACCAAAAAGCTAATTATACTCCCATTAGCTCTGACATATACACAAGACGCATCCTCGCTTCTCGAAAAACCAAACTCTTTGATTTTCTCATCAAAACAATGATTCCAGCTGCAAGATGCTTGTTTCAATCCATAAATGGATATCTCAAGCTTACACACTTTATTAGGGCGCTTCGCATTGACAAAACCCTCTGGCTGATTCATGTAAACATCTTCAACCAACTTTCCATTAAGGAAAACGGTTTTGACATCTATTTTCCATATTTCATAATCATGAAATGCAACAATGGCTAGCATAACTCTAATAGACTTAATCTCCACTACTGGCGAGAAGGTTTCATAATAGTCAACTCCCGAAGTTTGAGTGAAGCCCTTTGCGACCAGTCGTGCCTTGTAAGTGTGTACCTTCCCATCCATGTCGGTCTTCTTCTTGAAGATCCATTTGCACCTGACTCTCTTACGACCCGGTACATTGTCTACCAAGTTCCAAATTTTATTGTCATTCATGGATTGGATCTCGCTATCCATAGCTTCTTTCCATTTAGCAGACCCGGGGCCTGCCATGCCTTCCCTATAGTTGTTAGGTTCATCCAGATTTACCAGTGTACTATCACTGATAAATATATCACCTTCCGTAGTAATACGGAAACCATAATAATGCTCAGGCGGATTCCTAACTCTAGTGGAACGTCTCAGAGGTATGGGCTCGTTAGTTGATTCAACAGGAGTTTCCTCCTCAGGTTGATTGCTAGGGTTTGAGGTTCCTTCACCGCTTGACTCTTGAATCTCTTCAAGGTCAATTTTCCGCCCACTGTTTCCTTGGCTTATGAATTCTATCTCACGAAATATTCCTCACCTTGCCACAAAGACGACATTCTCATTGGGTCTGTAGAAGAGGTAACCAAAGGATTTATGTGGGTTAGCCGATGAAAATACAACGCTCACTTCGAGGTTTGAGCTTATCATGAGTCTCGCCCCTCACGAAAGCCTCGCAACCCCAAATCCTGATGTGGTCTAAAGTGGGTACTTTCCCAGTCCACATCTCGTGAGGTGTTTTGGCAACCTTCTTGGTAGGGACTAGATTAAGGATATGGGCGGTAGTCTCTAAGGCATACCCCCAAAATAAGATTGGTAACGAAGCTCGAATCATCATGGAACGAACTATGTCCAACAAGGTTCCATTGCGCCTCTCAGCCACACCATTCAGCTGTGGTGTCCTGGGAGGTGTCAAGGAACTATGTGCTAAGATACTCACCACCTCGATCGGATCGAAGCACCTTAATGTTCCTGCGCAGCTGATTCTCCTCTTCCTGTTTAAACTCTTTGAACTTTTCAAAGGTTTCTGACTTATGCTTGATTAAGTAGATATGACCATATCTACTATAATCATCAATAAAAGTCACATAGAAGCGGTTAGCATCCCTTGTGGCAGTTTTGAAAGGCCCACATACATCTGTGTATGAGATCCAACAAACCCTCACCCCTTACATAAGTACCAGTGAAGGGTGACTTTGTTATTTTTCCAAGTAAACAAGACTCGCAACTATCATCCAACTTTAAGTCAAATGATTCTAAACCTCCAGACTTCTAGAGTTGGCCTATGCGCTTCTTGTTGACATGTCCAAGACGACAAGGGTGCCTTATCCAAACTAGTGGAAGAATCAATATGCAATACATTATTTCCTAAGTTATCTACAACATTCACAGCTTCATATACACCATTGCAAGGTAATGCTTTAAAATAAAACACATCATTATAAAAAGCATTAATAGCACCACATTCATTATAAAATGAAAAACTATAACCTTGTTTGTACAAGCCATGAAAAGAAATATTATTTCTCGCCATTTCAGGCGAGTAACAGGATTTATTCAAATCTAATGTTAACCCACTACTTAGCAATAAAGAGTAAACTCCAATCTTGGTGACAGGTGATGCTTTCCTATTCCCCATGATTAAGTTTATCTTCTCGTGCTCCACTTCATCACTTCTTCTTAGCCCCTGCAAATCAGAACAAATGTGAATTCCACACCCTGTATCAAGGACCCAAGAACTAGTATGTGGTGAGTTATTAGATAATATAGTGTAAATACCTGCAAAGGAGGGCCTGATCTTCCCATCCTTTATATCCTGCAAGTACTTGGGGCAGCTTCGCTTCCAGTGCCCCTTTTCCTGACAATAGAAGCATTGTGCTTCTTTTGAGTTGGAAGTGGGAGTAGCAGAACCACCTTTGGTTCCACTTGAACAGGAGCCTTCAAGAGACTTTCCCATGGTATCCATCCAAGGGGTCTTCCTCTTTTTCCCTTTTCCATGCCCGGTTGTCAGAGCAGGGGCAGTGGTAGGAGTAGAAACAACCTTTTTCCCTTTGAGGTTGCTTTCATCAGTCCTCAAAAGTCCCCAAAGCTTACTCAAGGTGACCTCCTCCTTATTCATATGATAGGTCATGTGGAACTGATCATAACAGGGAGGTAGCGTGTGTAGTATGATGTCAATAGCCAGCTCCTCATCAACGTCCACATTCAGTTTGAGCAGACGGTCCACAAATCTTATCATTTTTTGTAGGTGGCCCGTGATGTACTCTCCATCCTTCATCTTAGTTGTTATCAAGGAGGCGATTATTTCATACCTCTCTTGACGTGCACTCTGATGGTATCTTTCCATCAGATCCTGGTGCATCTCAAAAGGGTAGAAGTCCTCATAGGACTTTTGGAGTTCAGGTACCATAGTGGCAAGCACGACACAAGCTTCTCGAAAAACCAAAATATTTGACTTTCTCATCAAAACAATGATTCCAGCTGCAAGATGCTTGTTTCAATCCATAAATGGATATCTCAAGCTTACACACTTTATTACGGTGCTTTGCATTGACAAAACCCTCTGGCTGATTCATGTAAACATCTTCAGCCAACTTTCCATTAAGGAAAGCGATTTTGACATCTATTTTCCATATTTCATAACCATGAAATGCAATAATGGCTAGCATAACTCTAATAGACTTAATCTTCGCTACTGGCGACAAGGTTTCATCGTAGTCAACTCCGGGAGTTTGAGTGAAGCCCTTTGCGACCAGTCGCGCCTTGTAAGTGTGTACCTTCCCATCTATGTCGGTCTTCTTCTTCAAGATCCATTTGGACCCGACTGTCTTACGACCCGATACATTGTCTACCAAGTTCCAAACTTGATTGTCATTCATGGATTGGATCTCACCGTCCATAGCCTCTTTCCATTTAGCAGACTCGGGGCCTGCCATGCCTTCCCTATAGTTTTTAGGTTCATCCAGATTTACCAGTGTACTATCACTGATAAATGTATCGCCTTCCGCAGTAATATGGAAACCATAATAATGCTCAGGCGGATTCCCAACTCTAGTGGAACGTCTTTGAGGTATGGGCTCGTCGGTTGATTCAACAAGAGTTTTGTCCTCAGGTTGATTGCTAGGGTTTGAGGTTCCTTCACCGCTTGACTCTTGAATCTCTTCAAGGTCAATTTGCCTCCCACTGTTTCCTTGGCTTATGAATTCTCTCTCACGAAATACTCCTCCCCTTGCCACAAAGACCACATTCTAATTGGGTCTGTAGAAGAGGTAACCAAAGGATTTATGTGGGTAGCCGATGAAAATACAACGCTCACTTCGAGGTTCGAGCTTATCGTGAGTCTCGCGCCTCACGAAAGCCTTGCAACCCCAAATCCTGATGTCGTCTAAACTGGGTACTTTCCCAGTCCACATCTCGTGAGGTGTTTTGGCAACCTTCTTGGTAGGGACTAGATTAAGGATATGGGCGGCAGTCTCTAAGGCATACCCCCAAAATGAGATTGGTAACGAAGCTCGAATGATCATGGATCGAACCATGTCATACAAGGTTCGATTGCGCCTCTCAGCCACACCATTCAGCTGTGGTGTCCTGGGAGGTGTCAAGCAACTCTGTGCTAAGATACTCACCACCTCGATCGGATCGAAGCATCTTAATGTTCCTGCCCAGCTGATTCTCCTCTTCCTGTTAAACTCTTTGAACTTTTCAAAGGTTTCTGACTTATGCTTGATTAAGTAGATATGACCATATCTACTATAATCATCAATAACAGTCACATAGAAGCGGTTAGCATCCCTTGTGGCGGTTTTGAAAGGCCCACATACATCTGTGTATGAGATCCAACAAACCCTCACCCCTTGCATAAGTACCAGTGAAGGGTGACTTTGTCATTTTTCCAAGTAAACAAGACTCGCAACTATCATCCAACTTTAAGTCAAATGATTCTAAAACTCCAGACTTCTGGAGTTAGCCTATGCGCTTCTTGTTGACATGTCCAAGACGACAAGGGTGCCTTATCCAAACTAGTGGAAGAATCAATATGCAATACATTATTTCCTAAGTTATCTACAACATTCACAGCTTCATATACACCATTGCAAGGTAATGCTTAAAAATAAAACACATCATTATAAAAAGCATTAATAGCACCACATTCATTATAAAATGAAAAACTATAACCTTGTTTGTACAAGCCATGAAAAGAAATAATATTTCTCGCCATTTCAGACGAGTAACAGGATTTATTCAAATCTAATGTTAACCCACTACTTAGCAATAAAGAGTAAACTCCAATCTTGGTGACAGGGGATGCTTTCCTATTCCCCATGATTAAGTTTATCTTCCCGTGCTCCACTTCATCACTTCTTCTTAGCCCCTGCAAATCAGAACAAATGTGAATTCCAGACCCTGTATCAAGGACCCAAGAACTAATATGTGGTGAGTTATTAGACAATATAGTGTAAATACTTGCAAAGGAGGGCTTGATCTTCCCATCCTTTATATCCTGCAAGTACTTGGGGCAGCTTCGCTTCCAGTGCCCCTTTTCCTGACAATAGAAGCATTGTGCTTCTTTTGAGTTGGAAGTGGGAGTAGCAGAACCACCTTTGGTTCCACTTGAAATGGAGCCTTCAGGAGACTTTCCCTTGGTACCCATCCAAGGGGTCTTCCTCTTTTTCCCTTTTCCATGCCCAGTTGCCAGAACAGGGGCAGTGGTAGGAGTAGAAACAATATTTTTCCCTTTGAGGTTGCTTTCATCAGTCCTCAAAAGTCCCCGAAGCTTACTCAAGGTGACCTCCTCCTTATTTATATGATAGTTCATGTGGAACTGATCATAACAGGGAGGTAAGGAGTGCAGTATGATGTCAATAGCCAGCTCCTCATCAATGTTCACATTCAGTTTGAGTAGACGGTCCACAAATCTTATCATTTTTTGTAGGTGGCCCGTGATAGACTCTCCATCCTTCATCGTAGTTGTTATCATGGATGCGATTATTTCATAACTCTCTTGACGTGCACTCTAATGGTACCTTTCCATCAGATCCTGGTGCATCTCAAAAGGGTAGAAGTCCTCATAGGACTTTTGGAGTTCAGGTTCCATAGTGGCAAGCACGATACAAACTACCTTGGTAGCATCTTTCTCATGTACCCTAAAATCAACAACCTCCTGTGGAGTAGCAGACGACTCATCAAGTTCCTTAAGCTCCTTGTCAAGGACATATTCCTAGTCCTCATAGCGTGTGACCATTCTGATGTTCCTAATCTATTCATTGAAATTAGTTCCATCAAAAACGACCCTCCCACAAAGGTTCATGACAGAGAAGGAGCCAGTAGGGTTTGAGCCTAAAGCATTGTTGGAAGACATCTGAAAAGAAGAAAGACAAAGTTTAGATTAGATAAAGAGTCCTTAATAAGACACCCAAATGTAATATTACGGTTAGGACCCAACACAATACTTTATAACTTGGAAGAGGGATGTCGTAATCCAAGCTATAAAATATTTGAAGGTAGGTGAATGACGATTCACCAATTTCCACCATGAAAAACGAAATAAATTATTAAGTTTTAGTGAATTGAAATTCCTAGATTCTTTTGAGATTCACTGAACTTTTCAATGGCATGTTTAAATCTCGATTGTGCCCTCTCAAGTTTGTGACTGGGATGCCGAGGATCACAAACAGGGTGTGACTAACCATGCAAATCAACTTGGTACCCCTAATTTTATCACCTAATCGTTGTGTCGGTTAACCACACGCGCTCCACAAATCTATCATAACATTAAGTTACCCTTTGCCACACTTACTAGTCCATGTTAGTGTGCTGGTTAACCACACATGCTCCACTAATGACTTGGTAAGGTACAAAGTGTAATTTCATGGCTTAGCACCAAATTCACATTTTCCTAAGTAACTAAGATTGGGAATTTATAAAAGGTTTAGTTACTCTATATTTATCATTATACTTTTAATGAGATTTATAATCCTTGTCCTACCCGTTCGGCTAACGACCCTCCACCAGTCAAGGAAGCAGTGGGTGAGAGTGGACACCCATTAAGCTGCCATTTTATAGGAAACAACCTTATACCCCCCTTATAGACCGGCTTCGTGAATGAGGCCTACTAACGGTAAGACTGAATTGATCTTATACATATATATATATATATATATATATATATATATATATATATATATGTATATATATATATATATATAACTTATAATATTATAAAGTATAAGGGTTGAATTTTAAGCTTTTAAAACTCTAGGGTTTGGAATTAAAGTGTGTGTGAGACTTTACAAATTCCAAAACTTGAGGGCAAGTTTTCAAACTATTAAAAAACTTTTCATTTCTATAACTTATGAGTTTTAATGGTTTTAAAGAAAAGGCTTTTGGAATTCCATAACTTGAGGACAAGTTATGGAGTCCATTAATTGGCATTTAGATCAAGAATTACACTAACAAACAATTTTCAAATAATTCCTATAATCTACTAAAACTCATAAGCATGAACATTCATATCAACAAATTTAAAGAATCATATAAACATATATAAAACTTGAAACTTTGATAAATATCATTGAAATTGGATTAGCATAATCATTACCACATCAAAAACAGATTTTACAAGTCCAAAACAGTTTAGGGTAATGATTCTAGTCCAATTCCAGCAACAAAACTCGAAAATCTGCACACAGGGTATCCTACTCACCGAGTGCATGAACGTACTCGACGAGTAGGCTGAGTTTTCACTTTGATTCGTCGAGTCCCCCCATGGACTCGGCGAGTCCACTGAGCAGTGAGCATAATTTCAACTTTTTTCAGCAATTTGCATCAAGTATAATGAAAACAAGCCTAGGCTCTGATACCACTAATGGGTTTTGAGCATTCTAGCACTCCTATGGTGTACATGCAACCCTAGAAACCTTGGATCTATGTTTTCTCTAATATACATGCAAATTTGATTTTTCAAGGTTCTCATCCTAAGTAGCATGTTATGGGGTACTTGCAACATAAAAAACTCGTAGAATGACATACCTTTATCTTGTGGTTGATTGCTTGGAGTTTGAGAGCCTAGCACCAATAATGTGGATACCTCAAGTGGAATCACAAATCACCACACAACGTGGAAAACTTGAGAGAATAGTATGCACTTGTAGAAATCGGCCCACCTTATGTTCTCACACACACTAGTGCCATTTCATGTGCCAAAGACCTCTATATATAGTATGGCGGATTAGGGTTACATCCATGTAAACGCTAATACCCATGACCTTTCATTTCCATAGGATCCGTGGGTTAAAAACCCAATGGACTATCCATGCAAGCTTAGCCCATCCTAAATAAACTTTGGCCAATTCTATATATATAAGAGTCCATATTTAATTAGTTCCTTTTGATCACTAAATCAATTCCAAATTAATTCTTGATCAATACTAATTAAATAATATGATTTCATATTAATATATTATAACTTATAATATATTAATGAATCATAAGTATACTATTCTCAAAAAGATTATTCATACAAATTGTTTTGGTGAAGTGCAACCCAAATGGACCATGCCGGGTCGGGTCAAGTACACACCAAATATAGTTACGGACTTAGACACCTTATCCAACATGCCGCAGCAACTGTATCGATGGTAGGGGAGGAGCTGGTCGAGCTTTCCAGTGCTAGGACATATTCTGATGAGCAGAGGATTGCAGTTACTTGAGATCAGGGTGATATTCTGTACTCGTTGCATTATGAGGGTTGAGCGGGAGCGGCTAGCACATGAGTTTCTAGATTTGAGGCTCGGGGGTTTTGGTTGAGTCCAGAATGTGAGTCGCGGGGACTCCAGAAAGGAGTGATGATTATGTTCAGCTGGGGTTTTGCAACTGGAAGTGGAGTGGTTAAGTGATGGATTGGACTGTCGTTTTATAGGTCAAGGATTGTTCCTTTTCAGTTATTTTGAGCTTGAAGGAGTGAGCAGGCTTGTGACCCAGGAATAGGTTGTATTCCAGCTCGGGGTCAGTTGGTTGTAGGGACTGGGGACATCATTTCAGCGTCGGTGAGCGCAGGTGGGTCGATGTGGCATAAGTATTTTGTGAGGTCCGGATTGCCTTGGATCTCTTGTATCGGACGGTAAGGATTGATTGTGAGACCTTTTGCACTTTTGGGATCGTAGACTATGTCTTAGGAGTAGTTTATAGCCAGGTTTAGGGCAGAGGTTGTCTCAGCTATTGCATTTTAGCTGTGGACGTTTGAGCGGGTAGGTGAGTAAGGGTGCGAACCCTGAATGGAATGATTTCTAGAGCCCGAGAGCGGGAGACTTGTTTGAAGCACCTTTGGAAAAGGGGTATTATGTGGGAGGTCTGCGGATAGGGTCCCACGGAATGGTTATTCTGCATTTTCAGGAATCAGTGGTTTTAGCAATCGTTCGTGATTGACGGACAAAAGCACCAAGGAAAGTAGATCGTCGCCGAGCTATTAGTTGGAGCATCTATCTTTTGGTTTTCATGACTTGAGTGTGGGGTCATTCAATCATTAGTGACTGTCGGCTTCACTGGGTTTCAGGAAGTGTTCATCTGGTTCTTTGAAGTGTGGGATCCATTAGGATTGGCTAGTAATGGAGAACTAGTTGTAAAGAGTTGATTGTCATCGGATCGATCGTTGGGAAGTGAGAAAATTTAGGAATTCCCCAATTTTCATGTATTTTGAAGACTTAGTCGAATCTAAGTAGGGGAGAATCGTCCCATGATACAGAAGAAGGAGCGGTGTTGAAAATAGGTTAAGTTTCGCATCGTGGTCAGGAAGGAAGAGAACTCAAGTGGTTGTTTGGTTGAGGGTTGTGTGAGTTGGGAGTTCGGTAAAACTCCCCAGCATGTGTGTCACGTCTTATTGGTGCTTGATAGAAGAAGTTGGGGAACCAGGTTGGAGTTTTAGTCATGAATTGAGTTCAGTTCGAGTATTCGGTCAAGGGTGGGCTCGACTCTGAGTTTTTTTTTAGATTGATAGATTGAGGGTTTTGTTGGCTGCCAGGGCTCGACAGTAGTTTTATCACGGGTGTACGAGTTATTTAGCATATGTGGTAGACACGCGGATCAGGGAACAGACCATGGATTTTCGAGAGGGTGGATGATCGACATGAGGCCTAGGGTTAGACCGGGGTTAGAGTCTACATAATGGATCAGGAGTTCGGAACCCCAAGTGGGTGAGAACAGTTTGCATTGGAAAGATCACTAGGAGGGGTGGTCCAGGGAGGTGCTCAACAGTTTAGAGCGGTCCAGATAGACTGAAGGCTGGTGGGTCGTACCAGTCAGGCCGAAGGCTCAGAGAACGGTCTAGACAGGCTGAAGGCACAGAGAGGCTGTCCAAATATGCTGAAGGTTCGGAGAATGGTCCAGACAGGCTGAATGCCCAGAGAGGCGGCCCAGACATGCTGAAGGTTCTGAGAGTGGTCCAGATAGACTGAAGGCCTGGTGAGGCGGTCCAGTCATGTTGAAGACTCTGTATGCGTTTGTAGATCTATGTGCAGGTATTGAGTATGTTGCTATGCTATAGCAATCGGTATGTCTGTCCCTAAGTATTGAACATGTTGATGGAGTATGCTGAAGACTTTGCATGGGTTTTGTTAGTTAGATGATCAGGTTTGAGTATATATGTGTTATGGGGTAGCAACTTGTTCTGCAAGTGGATAGTGTAGGGTGAGGTTTCAACATTGTGACACTTGGTGGTGTTGTGAAGGACATTGATTAGGCCTTTTTGGGCAACGGAGGAGGTGAGTACCTCCAGGATGGAATGCTGGACATCTGAAGTGACGACAGCGGTGTCGATAGGTTATCGGGAGCGTTCCCGTCATGAGCTGAGGGCCGGAGACGGCATACCACACTCATGCTGTGGGTGCGGAGGCAATCCAGACCTATACTGAGGACCATGTAAGGGTATTCCTTGGATCTCAAGATTATGAGTAGACCCTAGTTATGTATTTAGTGGTATTCCAATCTAGGGTATTCCATCCTAAGGATGACCGGACCCTATGATTGATTGGACCTGATATGTTTGGTATTCCAACCTGAGGGTTGATTGGGCCAAACATGTGTGGGGATACGAGGTTATTCCATCTTAGGGATGAATGGACCCATGGTAGACATGCCTGGTATTCCAGTCCGAGGCTGATTGGCCATGCATGAGTGTTCGTGTTTATTACTGGATTGATTTTGTATGATATTTTGGGAGCTGAAGGACGCATTATCTTGTCAACACAAAGGGGGTTCGCTTCAGGAAGAGGGAAAGTTGGGTTTCCGATACATTGGATCATCAGGATTTTGTCAGGTTGGCAAAGTGGCATGTAGGATAGACCTTTTGAAAAGGTTCGGTTGGATTCCCATCGTTTTTCACGTTTGGCAGTTGAAAAGGTGCATATTGGGTGAGTAGGTGGTTATATCGATAGGTGATGTTCTGGTCGGAGAGCACTTGAACTATGTAGGGAAACCAGGCAGCATCGGAAAGGATCTGAGTAGGCTTGGGAGCTAGAGGCGGGAGCATTATCGTGAATGGTTCGCTGCAGCAGACTTCGAGAACGAATCCTAGTTTAAGTGGGGGAGAGTTGTAACATCCCAAGATTTTCCATTTATAGTCCTTGGGGATAGAAGGGTGAAGCCATGAAAGTCTAAGGGCTAAATTCCAATTATTGGGATCAGGAGGAGTACGTTGCGCGTACATAAGGGTACGCTGAGCGTACTCATGGCATAAGGAAACCCTAATATTTAGGGTTTGGGGACTATATAAGCAACATTATGAGCACAAAACCCTCCCTTATCCCATCCTCCACTGCTTAGAGTCATTCTCCCCAAACGCTGGCCATTTCCATGAGTGTTTGAGCTTTTTGAGTGTTTCTTGAGTGTTTTAAGAAGAAGGTGTTGGATCAAGGAGTTGGAGAAGAAGATCAACCTTGTAGATCTGAAGTTGGATTGTGCCCTAGAAGCTCCACAAGGTAACAAGCTTGGAACTTTCTATTTGTATGAGATAGATCTAATCATTTTAGCTTTATGGAAGCATTCTTGTCCCAAAATTCCCAAAATGGTGCATGTTATGATTTGGACGAAATGAGTTGTCCTTTCAGACCTTAAAAGAGGTCCGATGTGATAAAAATGGTGTCCCAATAGCTAGATTTGTCTCATGTATGAAGTAGGAAGGTATTAATGGATTAAGACGATGTGTTAAGAACTTTCTGGACGTCCAAAGTGATAAAGTTCGAGACTTTATAGTCCTATGGCACATTTGGTCGATGGATCTGGAGTTTGGGCTTAAGTTCTTAAGCCATTAAGCACTTATTAGGGTTTTGGTGAAACCCCGCGTACACCCAGCGTACTAGGTCAACCACCCCGATGGTGGTTAACATCAGGACGAGTACGTCCCGCGTAAGTCCTATGTTGGGCCTTTGGCAATTGGGCTTCGGGTTTGGGGTTGTTTATGGACTAATTGGATTTGGGCCTATGCTGGACTTTATGGATATTATGTTTTGGGCCATATTTTGTTAAGGGATCTTGGAATTAGGCCCAATTAGGGAGTGGGGTCCAATTTGGTAAATTGCGCCAATAATGGGTTTTGCATAAGGACTTTCAAGGTTATGGACTTGGCATTGGGCCTTGGCCCAATAAAGAGAATGGACATGATGGATTGTGGGGATCCTTAGTCAAGATTGTTATGTTGTGTAATGACTTGGTATTGATTATGTGATAGTTCGGGATTTCCAGCGTGATAGCGATTCAGCAGTTCGATTCTTCAATTTAGATCGGCATTACCCTGTGAGTTATCCTCACTGTACTCAAGGGTCTAAGGCACCAAGGCCTGCCCTTTGGTTTGTTATTGGGATTATTACTATTGTGATATGTTAGCTCGGTATCCTGGTAGATAGGATGGTTATATGCAAGTATGATTTGTTAGATCGGTATCCTAGTAGATAGGATGGTTATATGCTAGTAAGATCTGTTAGATCGGTATCCTGATGGATAGGATGGTTATATGCTGGTATGATCTAATAGATCGGTATCCTGATAGATCGGATGTGGTTATGTTTTGTGACCTATAGTTTGGTCTGACTGTCTGTATGCTGGTAGGAGATTATCAGTTATATGTGCACATGATTGATTGGTAGTTAAGGGTATTCCATCCCGAGGATGATAGGACCCTAGTATGTTGTCTTTATAGACTGATATATGATTATCGTATATAGGTATACATGTTTTATTAGTATGTTGGCATTCCAACCCGATGGTTAAGGGCTTGGGGTATTCCAAGCCGATGGTTGATCGGACCAATAGTATGTTGGCATTACAACCCGATCATTGAGGGCCTGGGGTATTCCATCCCGATGGATGATTGGACCCATAGTATCGGTTATATATGTATTGTGTGTGTGAGCATTCCAACCCGATGGTTGTGGGTCGAGAGTATTCCATCCCGTGGATGATTAGGCTCGTAGTATGAGGGCATTCCAACCCGATGGTTGAGGGCCTGGGGTAATCCATCCCGATAGATGATTGGACCCATAGTATGCTATTTGTTATTGTATGTGTATTGTTGTTTGTATGGATATTTTGGGGGTAACTCACTAAGCTTTCGGGCTTACAGTTTTAGTTTATTGTTTCAGGTTCAGCAGATGACCGCCGGAAGTCGAAAGCGTGACCGTACACATCCTCGATTGATGATTATGATTTCTGGGAACTCTGATGTTTAAACTATTTTGAAAACAAATTGTAATAACTGAGTGGTTTTAAATGATTTAAAAAGTTTTAAATTGGCTCGAATTTTATGGATGATACATGTTTGTATCAGAGCCTTGGTTTGTGTGAATTGGAGGAACACTCGTGTGAATCCAGTCTCAAATCAAGGAAAGATTTTAAAAATTATTTTTAATGGTTTTCAAAATAAGTAAAAGATGATGCGAAGTGTACGATCAGCCGGAGCCAGTAAGTAGACCCCAAAATAACATGGAGTTATTTGATTATGTGATATGTTAGAATAACATGCTAGTACTAGGCTAGGGGTCTTCATGAATTGCATGATAGAATTGACTGATTACATGATGCTTGATGGCCTAGAGTTTTCCATATATGAAATTGACATCATTATTGTAGTTGCTTAGTGTATGCATCACGACTGTACATAATTAAGATCTTATAGCCTGAGAATGTTTGGTTTAGCCTTATTTCATGTTCTTGTATGATGATGGGCTTAGGGTAGGATCAGGTATTCGAAAGTCTATTGGGTCCAGAGTTATGTATGGCTATCATACACTAGTGCTGCAGGGTTGGCGGAAGTTTCATGGATGGGTGGGTTGTGTGAGGCCAGGAGGCCAGTTACGAGATATTTTTCATTCCTATAGGAGTGAGGATTGAGCGCTCGCTATGATTTTGTATATTGTTAGGGTGTTGTGGTGATACTTGAGACAAATATGGGTAGGTGTGAAAGGTTGTATGGGCCCGTACTACTGAAAGCATAGGACCCATACGCGTATCGAGGAAGTCACAACCCCTAGGGTTGGGTTCGGAGTTGGTCCCCTGTCATTATATCGATTATCATAGATATTTCTGGTGTCTTACCAGAATGGTGGTTACGAGACGTCTTGAGACCAGATCCAGGTTAGGATCGGTAGCTGGCAGCCAGGATAGGCCATCAGTTTCAGAGGATCGTGTTAGTGAGATCATCCGGGAGGAGGTGATCCAGATTGTCCGGGGGCAGTTGCCAGAGATGTTCCGGTCTATTAAGACCTCCATGGTTGAGTATTTCTATGAGCGCTATGCAGCCCTTGCCGAGACGACTGCCGCAACAGTTGTATTGACGGCATGGGGAGGAGCTCGTCGAGCTTTCCAGTGCTAGGACATATTCTGATGAGCAGAGAACTGCAGTTACTTGAGATCAGGGAGATATTCTATACTCGTTGCATTCCGCGGGTTGAGCGGGAGAGGCTAGCACATGAGTTTCTAGATTTGAGGCTCGGGAATTTTGCTCGAGGTCGGAATATGAGTCGCAGGGACTCCGGAAATGAGTGATGATTATGTTAAGCTGGGGTTTTGCAGCTGGAAGTGGAATGGTTAATTGATGGATTGGATTTTCGTTTTATAGGGCAAGGATTGTGCCCTTTCAGTTATTCCGAGCTCGAAGGAGTGAGCAGGCTTGTGACCCAGGAACAGGTTGTATTGCAGCTCGGGGTCAGTTGGTTGCAGGGATTGGCGACATCATTTCAGCGTCGGTGAGCGCAGGTTGGTCGATGTGGCATAAGTATTTTGTGAGGTCCGGATTGCCTTGGGTCTCTTGTATCGGACGGTAAGGATTGATTGTGCGAAGTTTTGCACTTTTGGGATTGTAGACTATGTCTTGGGAGCAGTTTGTAGCCCGGTTTAGGGCAGAGGTTGCCTCAGCTACTGCAGTTTAGCTGTGGACGTTTGAGCGGGTAAGTGAGTCAGGGTGAGAACCCTGAATGGAATGATTTCTAGAGCCAGAGAGCAGGAGACTTGTTTTAAGCACCTTTAGAAAAGGGGTATTATATGGGCGGTCTGCGGATAGGGTCCTACAGAAGTGTTATTCAACATTGTCAGGAATCAGTGGTTTTAGCAACATATCGTGATTGACGGACGAAAGCACCAAGTGAAGTAGCTTGTCGCCGAGGTATTAGTTGGAGCATCTATCTTTTGGTCTTCAGAACTTGAGTGTGGGGTCATTCAAGCATTAGTGACTGGCGGCTTCACTGGGATTCAGGAAGTGTTCATATGGTTCTTAAAAATGTGGGATCCGTTGGGATTGGCTAGTAATGGAGCACTAGTTGTAAACAGTTGATTATCATCGGATCGATCGTTGGGAAGTGAGAAAAATTGGGAATTCTCCAATTTTCATGTATTGTGAGGACTTAGTCGAATCTTAGTGGGGGAGATTCTGTGACAACCATCAAATTCTGGTCTAGTCAACAAGTCAAACCGGTCAACTCTACTAACTCTTTTATATTAGGGTTCACTTTATGTAATTACTGTACTACTCACTATTTTAATAAGAAATCATCACTTGAAAAGTTGTATTTTAGATTTCTTGAACCCTAATCGGAGTAAGTGAGGTAGCAAAGCGATAAAACACTATTACATACCCTTCGAAGGTGTGTAAGACTCTTAAACATGACTAAGCGGGGTTTACGGACCTTGCGTTTCAAAGCCAAATACTCAAAAAGGTCACAAGAGAAGTCTCTCCCAAATCTCTCCAAGTATGTGAAATCTCTCCCAAATCGCTCCAAGTATGTGAAATCTCTCCCAAATCTCTCCAAGTATGTGAAATCTCTCCCAAATCTCTCTAAGTATGCCAAATCTCTCCAAGTATGTCAAATCTCTCTAAGTATGCCAAATCTCTCCAAGTATGTCAAATCTCTCCCAAATCTCTCTAAGCATGCCAAATCTCTCCAAGTATGTCAAATCTCTCCCAAATCTCTCTAGGTATGCCAAATCTCTCCAAGTATGCCAAATCTCTCCAAGTATGCCAAATCTCTCCAAGTATGTCAAATCTCTCCCAAATCTCTCTCAAAATCTCTCTCAATTTCTTATAATCACTCGGGGCATCCCGACCCTCGAATTTGACGAAAACAGCTCGAAAACGGAAGTCTACGCGAAAAACAGTCTTAAGGAGCCGAACCTTCCTAGGAACCGAACCTTCTTAGGAACCGAACCTTCTTAGGAGCCGAAACCTTGCATCAGAACCGAAACCCCCCTCCGCCGAAATGGACCGAGGGCTCGGTCTATTTCGGTCCCCTGACCATTCCGAACCGAGACTTAACCTTCGGCTCTCCACTTCCCACCTTCGGTCCGAGAAGACTGCACCTTCGGTCCGAGAAGCGACCCTGCGCAGCCGAACCCTACTCTCGGTTCCTCTTCTACTCTCGGTTCCATGAGCATTGACCGAACCTCCGGCCCTGAATTTCGGAAATTGACAATTTTTGCCCGGTTTTCAACATTTTTAGCGTTTTGAGCCCGTTTTTCGAGATTTTAACACGGGATTTTCACCCAAACTCGTATTTTAACATAATAAACCCTAAATATTCATATTTAATTATATTTTTAAGAAAATCCTTACTTAGGAATAAAAATCTAATGGGTATGGCTTAGAGTGGAGTGTTGACCTTGCTTTAGTGTATGACACAAGCAACCACCCCATGCCCACTCCATGAACCACCCTTGTCCTTCCACCATACCTAGTCATTCCATAGTACTTTTCTCACTATTATTCAGCCACACACTTGGTCAAGAGCTGGAAAGCCCTCCCCTCTCCTCACATTTTCCTCATTCCCCTCATTTTCCACCAAAGAACAAATTTCATTCTCTCTCACTTTCTCTCTCTAAATTTCGAGATTCAAGGCTATTCTCCAGACTTTTCTTCTTCTTTTGGTAAGTATTATCATCCTCCATATGATTATTTCACTCCTTTCTACTCAAATCATAGGTTGCTTACACAAACTTCATCATATTTGTGTTAGTTCTTCGAATCTTCAAGCAACCTTCTAAGTGTTCTTGAGTTGAACACTACCTTTCTTCAACATCCACCCATTGAAACCACACAAGGTGAGTTCATACCCCCATCTTTTCATGTTTTTCTTAAGTTTTAAGGGGGGGACTAAACTTACTCAACAGCTTTCATCAGAAAAGTTTAACTCCATTCACGGACTGTTTTGGTCAACTTAAACATTTTAGTTTTCAAAACTGTATTAGGTGCAAATACTTCAGGTTCATACCTTTAAAATGACTATTTGCACATCACCATACGATTTTTCTACAATTTATGGTGATTTTTACAAAACTGCCTATCATTTCAAGAACAAATCCGGACCAGTCTGTGAATATGGGCTTTTTCACACAAGTGGGAAGTCACTAAAAATCATAATAAAATTTATGAACAAACTAGACACATTTTCCAAACTCTCATATTTTACAGATTCTGATTTGGACTCTTGATGATTTTTCCATAAATCTTCTAAGGACAGGAATAGAAATGTTAACACTAGAAAAATGTTATCTATTCATTCACACCTTGTAACTTGTTGAGCAAGGTGTGTATCATTATGTGCATATATGTATTATATTATATGTCATTTTGTCTTAGTAAATAGACATACAAAAGAAAACAAAATGGATTTTTACCTCCAAAGACGGTAACTTATTTAAAATAAACAAAGTTTATATCCATTGCATTCAAACATTTTGATAGACTATTGTAAGCTTAGTTTATGTTCACTACTACTACTATCATTTGATAAACTATAATAGGTATAGTTTATGATACACTACACAACAAGTTCATTACTAAAGGTTTCATTTACACAAAAAGGGTTTTCATTCACTTCATGTAAATCCGTTAATGACTAAATTGTGAGACATTCGCTTCATGTTACTTTTCAATTAATGCACTATAAGTCCTGTATTGTAACCATAGTCTCTTTGAGGGAGAGCATGATATGTAACAACCCGATATTTCAGGTCAATGTATTGACCAAAAGTCAAATGTGGTAATCCCTTTTTGAATTAATTGGAATCACATCAAAAATGAAATGTTCGAAAGTCTCACTTTGAGTGTACTAAGTGGTAGATATCGTAACAAGGTTTCCAAAAATATAAAGAACATTAAAATCCGAGTTATAACGAAGAAGTTATGACCAATCGAAGATCCGCAACAAAACTGACAAAACACTGTTAAGCGTAAAATACGAAATTCCGATAAAATACTTTTTAGCCTTTAGGTATCTAAATGAAAGTCGTAGATATCATTAAACCGTAAACATAAAAAGAACGCCCAAATCTGACTTCGTATGTGGAAGTTATGATTTTTCGAAGTTTCGGACATAGCAGTAGACAGCTAAAAACTCGAATTAGAGATCGAGCGACTTTTTGCAAACATGACCTAAACAAGAATCGAAGATCTCATCAATGGTATTGCAACGGTAAAAAGTCTGACGAAAACGGACATCGAATGAAGAAGTTATGGATTTTTAACGGACTTTTCCTGTCCCGGCCTGTTAAAAATGTAATATTAAAATAAAAATCAAAATTAGCCAACGAAGTCTAAACGAGAGTTGTAGAGCATAATCTCGCCTACGCGTGCATATAAAGAACGTCAAAATCGGAGCTCGTATGCGAGAGATATGAATTTATGAAGTTCGAGACACGAAAATCGAAGCTGTCAGACAGCTCACGACGTGAGCCAGAAGATTCACGACGTGAGTCTGTGACTGATGGGTTCCAGAGCTGTCAGCAAGCGTCTGGTCAGTGGAAGAGGATAAGGGTCGACCTCACAACGTGAGCAACCCAATTCTCATGACGTGAGACCCCAAAAGTTGGCCTATAAATAGATCTCAAGGGTTTTCCGAGTTTAGTTGCTCACTTCTTCCCTTTGTCGTGCTTATGCTCTGCGTTTAACCCCTCGAAGCCATCCCGAAGCCCCGGTTATCATATTCAAGTCCTGAAGGACGTTTTACGTTCCCGAGATTCCCGAGGATCCCGAGAAATCAACTTTCTCCAGTCGAAGTTCTGCTCGACTTTTGTCTCACTTTCTTCAAGCTACCAGGTGAGTTCATACCCCCATTTCTACGCTTTTAACTGATTTTAAATGCTTTTGAACACTTTACGGGAGGGGAATACAAGTAAACACACGGTCAACCCCGTGTGAAAACATCTATCTTTCGTTATACATTTCAGATTGTTTTTAATAACTATCATACGGATCATGTGTAACATACAAAACATCTTACTTTACTTTACCCTCACGGGATGAAACATGAGTATAAATATCATAAGCTCTTTTTATACGTTAGCATCATATCAAGGGTAACCATTTACGTTATGACATCTTTTATACATACAAGAACATCCACCTTTTATTATGCCTTTGTTAACATTGTGAAAAAGGATAATCATTTCAGAAACAAACATATACATTTTAATACGGAACTTAATTGAGAATTTGTGAGGCATTCATCTTCAATATACCTTTTAAGGTACCACTAGAAGTCCTGTTTATAACCAGAATCTCCCGTCTGGAGAACGTGACAAGTTTGTATAGATCTATACGGAACTAATGATCCCGCGCCCTGACTGCTAGCTACAGTCCCCGGGGTGACAAGTGTCATCTCATTTCGACGCCTGAAGAACGTCGCTACAGGCAAATTATGATAGTACGGTTATGAAAAATCATTGGATAGACAATTATTATGGTATTACGTTTTAATGGGAAAAGTAACAGATACAGTTCTTTTCACATTCAATTACAAATCTTCTTATAGTTTTGTTTTATAAATAAGACTATATATCATCTTTTGAGCATGTCATATTTGCTTACAGGTTACGGTCTTGGACATTTGAGACTGCATTTCACTTTTAGGAAAATATAGGATTTTCCTGGTTCAAATACATACAGTTTATACAACGATCTTTCATACTCATTTCATACATTTGTTAGAAAATATCGGATTTTCTGGAAAACATACACAAACTTTCAAATGGCATACATTTTATCAAAACACTACTTATGAACTCACCAACTTTATTGTTGACACTTTTCTTTGAAATAACTTGTATTCTCAGGAAAACGCTAAATCAGGTAGCAACTACTTTTGAGGACTAACGCACTAGCGTTAGTAACGTATTTTGGATCACCATATTGTATTTGATATTTAAACATGTAACACATACAATCATGTAAACTTTTCAAATATATTTATATTATGGTAGTGTGTACTTTCTTTACTATTCAATTATTATGATACTGCACATGACGTCCTCCGCCCCCGAACGTTTCCGCCGTTCAGGTTTTGGGGTGTGACAGATTGGTATCAGAGCGTTGTTTATAGTGAACTAAGTATATCAAAACCATTTATTTTTTATATACAACTATAAACACAACTGGGCAAAAACACTCTGACTGAGAGTTGTACTTTTAAAATGAAATTTTTATAAAGTATACATGCATACATTGCATAATAGGGCCAGTATCATATTGAAAACAATATAGAAGTATTACAAATGAGTTGTGCAGTGCAGGTATGCCTTGGAACATGTAATCGGAACTGGGATGAATATAGTCTGATCAACTATATTTGTCCGAGAGCCGACTAACGTATGCCAGGGAGTAGCTGCAGTGGACAACAAGTCTAAAAACTTACCAAAAACATAACCTTTTGAATCGAACATAACATTTAGAATACTATAGGAGTATTTGGTAAATGCAATAAGTTTAAACTTTGCATTTACCAATGGCTGGGTTATAGTAAATTCTTAACCCTATTCTCGTATAGACACAATGGCTGGGTTCCACTTACCAGGAGACCCTACTACCCCAATCAAGGCAACGGGGGATGGGAGGAAGACGACCCAGAAGAGGATGAGGAACCCATGGAAGAGGAGGAAGAGGAAGGCTCTGATGGGACAGACTCAGAACCAGAAATAATCAATCCACCAGCCGTCCGACCTCCTATGGTTCGAAGAGGTTTTCAGGGACCAACTCCCGTCTGGGGAAGTCAAATTCACCGTTGGAGTCAACAACAAGGATTGTGCCCTCCCTGCAGCATGTGTCGGGACTTTTACGACGTCAGTGGTGGAAGTTCAGCTGACCAGGCTCTCCCAGTTATGGTGGGCAAAATAGCCAACCAGTCCTACCAATCAGGAGTTCAAGCGAACCGGATTCGCGAAACCGACGTAGAGGTACAAGGTAACGCAGCCGATATCCGTCGCCTGGATAGGGTGCAGGAGGATGCCCAACTCCACACTGACACACTCCGAGACCAACTAAACACAACCCTCTATGAGATAAGAGAAATGAGGGAGCAGCAAGCCACCTTTGACAGGTGTCTCATGCAGGCCAGGCAATCAGACACGGAGACAAGCTCCAAGCGCAAACCACATCGCAAGTAGTACTTTCCCGACTCCCAAAATTTTGTTATAGAATAGGATCTCGACTAAAAGTCTTACTTTTCTCTAACTTTTGCAATCGGAGACCTTTAGAAAGGTTGAAAATTTTCCTGACTCCAAAATGTAACCCAATATATGTTTAATATATAAGGAAGTACTCCTTTTGTGTGTTAATTCGTTGGCTACCACTCGAATTCATAAGTTTATCTATAAACTCTAATTATGAATCAAAATCGAGAACCTTGTTTATGTCGAACCCAATTCATGAAATATTGAAAATGGCTAACTCATTAACACATGACTTTCAAACATGTGAGACTTATTGTCTTCCATTAACTTTGTTTCAGCACAATGCCTCCTCGTAGGTCAGCACACCGAAATACGACACCAACACCGCCACCACCACCTCCAACTTACGATCCCGCTATGGTACAGGCAGCCATCACTACAGCAGTAGCAGCTGCACTATCCCAAATAAACTCTAATGGAGCCTGAGGGAGCGGGAGTAGTACCCATCATCAGAACCATGGCACTGGTCATGGTCATGTTAGGGAATGCACCTACAAAGAATTCTCGAACGCCAAACCGAAAATGTTCAACGACACTGGAGGAGTCATTGCACTTATGCAATGGTTTGAAAAGACCGAGACGGTCTTTGAAATCTGTTCATGCCAAGAAATAAGAAAGGTCAAGTTTGCTGCTTGTACCTTCACGGACCGAGCCCTCACATGGTGGAAGGGCCATGTGAAATCCGTATCTCTTCCAGTCGCCAACGCCATGAGCTGGGAGGACTTGAAGGTCCTACTGTTAGAAGAATACTGCCCGAGGGGCGAAATTCAAAAACTGGAACAGGAATATGGAACTTGAAAATGGTTGGTTCTGACCTAGCCGCCTATACGGCTAGGTTCAGTGATTTGTCAGCCCTATGCCCGGGAATGGTCAACCCGGAGCCGAAGAAAGTGGAAAGATACATCTGGGGGTTGTCACCCCAGATTCAAGGGCATGTTTTGGCTTCCAACCCAGTCACATTCAACAGCGCGAAGCGCCTGGCTCAATGACTAATCGATCACGGGATTAAACAGGGTACTATCACAGTTACTGCTGACCCTCCGAAGGAGGTAGAGGACCGAAGGAAACCCTGGAACAAGAGAAAGGGGCAAGCCCCGCAAGAGAACCCCAAGAGGCAACAGTTAGTGACAGCTCACGCTGTTACTGTCCCTACCACCCCCGCACCTACAAAGACGTACATCGGCAATCTGCCGAGGTGCAATAGGTGCAACTTTCATCACCACGGACCCTGTCGTGAGATGCATTGCACCAAGTGCAACCGGAAGGGACACATTGTCCGCTTCTGCAAGGAACCAACTCAACCAACCGCTCCAGCCGCAAATATGGGAGTGGGTCGTACTTGTTACGAGTGTCGAGCAACGGGACACTTCCGAAGGGACTGCCCGAAAGCAAACAATGGGAATACTGGTGGAAGTGGCCGAGAATTCGCAATGGGCCAGGACGAAGCCGTTGCAGACCCTACTGTTTTTACGGGTACGTTTTTCCTCAATAACTCATATGCATATATGTTATTTGATAGTGGAGCGGAGAGGAGTTTTGTGAGTCATAGTTTTAAAAACCTACTCAAACAAATCCCTCAATCATTAAGTGAAACTTTTATAATAGAAATGGCTAACGGGAAAACAGAGAGCGCTAATGAAATATACTTAAACTGTACCCTCTCATTAAACAATAATTCCTTTCTAATCAACCTCATGCCAGTCTCAATAAAAAGTTTCGACGTCATCATAGGCATGCATTGGCTAAGTTCTCATCGTGCGGACATTTTATGTTACGATAAGGTCGTTCGCCTTAATCTGCCAAATGGCGAAGCCCTCGTTATTTATGGCGACAAACCTAGCACCCCTCTTCGTATCATCTCTTACATCAAGGCTCAAAAATATCTACGCAAGGATTGCCACGCGTTCTTGGCACATGTTGTGGATGTGAATCGAGGAGTAGAAGACTTCAAGGGCGTGCCTGACGTCTGTGAATTTCCTGATGTCTTTCCAGAGGATCTTCCAGGAGTACCGCCTGCGAGACAAGTCGAATTGAAAATCGACTTAATTCTTGGAGCCACCCCTGTGGCCAAAGCGTCATATCGCTTAGCCCCAGCAGATATGCAAGAACTATCCAGTCAACTGAATGAATTACTCAACAAAGGATTCATCCGACCAAGCTTCTCACCTTGGGGAGCACCAATGCTTTTCTTGAAAAAGAAAGACGGATCATTCAGAATGTGCATCGACTACCAGGAACTTAACAAACTTACCATTAAGAACCGGTACCCCCTACCACGAATAGACGATTTGTTCGATCAACTCCAAGGAGCAAACTACTTTTCCAAGATCGATCTGAGATCGGGATATCACCAGCTGAGAGTCCTAGAGAGCGATGTTCCTAAGACGGCCTTCCGAACCAGATACGGTCACTACGAATTCGTAGTGATGCCGTTCGGACTAACCAACGCACCCACCGTGTTCATGGACCTAATGAATCGGGTATGTCGTTTGTTCCTGGACAAATTTGTGATAGTATTCATAGATGACATACTCATTTATTCAAAAAGTAAAGAGGAACATGGTCAACACCTGAGACAAGTCTTAGAGACGCTGAGAACGGAGAAGCTTTACGCGAAATTCTCAAAATGCGAGTGTTGGATTAGGAAGGTGGACTTCCTAGGTCACGTGGTCAACGAAGAGGGAATCCACGTGGACCCTTCCAAGATAAAAAAAAAGCCCAAATCTGACTTCGTATGAGGAAGTTATGATTTTTCGAAGTTTCGGACATAGCAGTAGACAGCTAAAAACTCGAATTAGAGATCGAGCGACTTTTTGCCAACATGACCTAAACGAGAATCGAAGATCTCATCAATGGTATTGCAACGGTAAAAAGTCTGACGAAAACGGACATCGAATGAAGAAGTTATGGATTTTTAACGGACTTTTTCTGTCCCGGCCTGTTAAAAATGTAATATTAAAATAAAAATCAAAATTAGCCAACGAAGTCTAAACGAGAGTTGTAGAGCATAATCTCGCCTACGCGTGCATATAAAGAACGTCAAAATCAGAGCTCGTATGCGAGAGATATGAATTTATGAAGTTCGAGACACGAAAATCGAAGCTGTCAGACAGCTCACGACGTGAGCCAGAAGATTCACGACGTGAGTCTGTGACTGATGGGTTCCAGAGCTGTCAGCAGGCGTCTCGTCAGTGGAAGAGGATAAGGGTCGACCTCACGACGTGAGCAACCCAATTCTCACGACGTGAACCCCGAAAAGTTGGCCTATAAATAGATCTCAAGGGTTTTCCGAGTTTAGTTGCTCACTTCTTCCCTTTGTCGTGCTTATGCTCTGTGTTTAACCCCTCGAAGCCATCCCGAAGCCCCGGTTATCATATTCAAGTCCTGAAGGACGTTTTATGTTCCCGAGATTCCCGAGGATCCCGAGGATCCCGAGAAATCAGCTTTCTCCAGTCGAAGTTCTGCTCGACTTTTGTCTCACTTTCTTCAAGCTACTAGGTGAGTTCATACCCCCATTTCTACGCTTTTAACTGATTTTAAATGCTTTTGAACACTTTACGGGAGGGGAATACATGTAAACACACGGACAACCCCGTGTGAAAACATCTATCTTTCGTTATACATTTCAGATTGTTTTTAATAACTATCATATGGATCATGTCTAACATACAAAACATCTTACTTTACTTTACCCTCACGGGATGAAACATGAGTATAAATATAATAAGCTCTATTTATAGGTTAGCATCATATCAAGGGTAACCACTTTCGTTATGACAACTTTTATACATACAAGAACATCCACCTTTTATTATGCCTTTGTTAACATTGTGAAAAAGGATAATCATTTCAGAAACAAACATATACATTTTAATACGGGACTTAATTGAGAATTCGTGAGGCATTCATCTTCAATATACCTTTTAAGATACCACTAGAAGTCCTGTTTATAACTAGAATCTCCCATCCGGAGAATGTGACAAGTGTGTATAGATCTATACGGGACTAATGATCCCGCGCCCTGACTGCTAGCTACAGTCCCCGGGGTGACAAGTGTCATCTCATTTCGACGCTTGAAGAACGTCGCTACAGGCAAATTATGATAGTACGGTTATGAAAACTCACTGGATAGACAATTATTATGGTATTACGTTTTAATGGGAAAAGTAACAGATACAATTCTTTTCACATTCAATTACAAATCTTCTTACAGTTTTGTTTTATAAATAAGACTATATATCATCTTTTGAGCATGTCATATTTGCTTATAGGTTACGGTCTTGGACATTTGACACTGCATTTCACTTTTAGAAAAATATAGGATTTTCCTGGTTCAAATACATACAGTTTATACAACGATCTTTCATACTAATTTCATACATTTGTTAGAAAATATTGGATTTTCTGGAAAACATACACAAACTTTCAAATGGCATACATGTTATCAAAACACTACTTATGAACTCACCAACTTTATTGTTGACACTTTTTCTTTGAAATGACTTGTATTCTCACGAAAACACTAAATCAGGTAGCAACTACTTTTGAGGACTAACGCCCTGGCGTTAGTAACATATTCTGGATCACCATATTGTATTTGATATTTAAACATGTAACGCATACAATCATGTAAACTTTTCAAATATATTTATATTATGGTGGTGTGTACTTTCTTTAGTATTCAATTGTTATGATACTGCACATGACGTCTGCTTCTGCAACCGGAAGGGACACATTGTCCGCTTCTACAAGGAACCAACCCAACGAACCACTCCAGCCGCAAATATGGGAGTGGGTCATACTTGTTACGAGTGTGGAGCAACGGGACACTTCCGAAGGAACTACCCGAAAGCAAACAATGGGAATACTAGTGGAAGTGGCCGAGTATTCGCAATGGGCCAGGAGGAAGCCGTTGCAGACCCCACTGTTGTTACGGGTACGTTTCTCCTCAATAACTCATATGCATATATGTTATTTGATAGTGGAGAGGAGAGGAGTTTTGTGAGTCATAGTTTTAAAAACCTACTCAAACAAATCCCTCAATCATTAAGTGAAACTTTTATAGTAGAAATGGCTAATGGGAAAACAGAGAGCGCTAAGGAAATATACTTAAATTGTACCCTCTCATTAAACAATAATTCCTTTCCAATCAACCTCATGCCAGTCTCAATAAAAAGTTTCGATGTCATCATAGGCATGGATGGGCTAAGTTCTCATCATGCGGACATTTTATGTTACGATAAGGCCGTTCGCCTTAATCTGCCAAATGGCGAAGCCCTCGTTATTTATGGCGACAAACCTAGCACCCCTCTTCGTATCATCTCTTGCATCAAGGCTCAAAAATATCTACGCAAGGAGTGCCACGCGTTCTTGGCACATGTTGTGGATGTGAATCGAGGAGTAGAAGACTTCAAGGGCGTGCCTGACGTCTGTGACTTTCCTGATGTCTTTCCTGAGGATCTTCCAGGAGTACCGCCTATGAGACAAGTCGAATTCAAAATCAACTTAATTCCTGGAGCCACCCCTGTGGCCAAAGCGCCGTATCGCTTAGCCCCAGTAGAGATGCAAGAACTATCCAGTCAACTGAATGAATTACTCAGCAAAGGATTCATCCGACCAAGCTTCTCACCTTGGGGAGCACCAGTGCTTTTCGTGAAAAAGAAAGACGGATCATTCATAATGTGCATCGACTATCGGGAACTCAACAAACTTACCATTAAGAACAGGTACCCCCTACCACGAATAGACGATTTGTTCGATCAACTCCAAGGAGCAAACTACTTTTCCAAGATCGATCTGAGATCGGGATATCAGCAGCTGAGAGTCCTAGAGAGCGATGTTCCTAAGACGGCCTTCCGAACCAGATACGATCACTACGAATTCATAGTGATGCCGTTCGGACTAACCAACACACCCACCGTGTTCATGGACCTAATGAATCGGGTATGTCGTTCGTTCCTGGACAAATTTGTGATAGTATTCATAGATGACATACTCATTTATTCAAAAACTAAAGAGGAACATGGTCAACACCTGAGACAAGTCTTAGAGATGCTGAGAACGGAGAAGCTTTACGCGAAATTCTCAAAATGCGAGTTTTGGATTAGGAAGGTGGACTTCCTAGGTCACGTGGTCAGCGAAGAGGGAATCCACGTGGACCCTTCCAATATCAAGGCTATCCAGAATTGGTCTGCGCCAACAACGCCAACCGAAATTCGCCAATTTCTAGGCCTTGCTGGCTATTATCGCAGGTTCATACAGAACTTCTCCAACATTGCAAAACCCCTTACCTCCCTGACTCAGAAGGGTGTAACCTACAACTGGGGGGAAAAGCAGGATACTGCATTCCAAACCTCGAATTGGGAGCAGTAGTGTTCGCCCTAAAGATCTGGAGGCACTACCTTTACGGAACAAAGTGTACTGTCTTTACCGATCACAAGAGCCTTCAGCACATTCTCAACCAAAAGGAGCTCAACATGAGGCAAAGACGATGGGTAGAACTAATGAACGATTATGAGTGTGAAATTCGTTATCACCCAGGTAAGGCAAACGTAGTAGCAGATGCCTTAAGTCGAAAGGAATACTCGGGACGCCGAGTAAAGTCATTAACGATGACAATCCATTCACACCTGTCCACACAAATCAAAGAGGCTCAGATGGAGGCCTTGCAACCGGGAAATGTGACAGGTGAGGCATTAAGAGGAATGGATAAAAACCTAGAAGTCAAAGACGACGGAGTTCGTTACCTCATGAACCGAATCTGGACACCGAATTTCGGTGGTTTCCGAGACGTCGTCATGAAAGAAGCACACAAGACTCGATACTCCATCCACCCAGGTTCAGATAAGATGTATCTGGATCTCAAGAAGTTGTACTGGTGGCCAAACATGAAAGCCGAAATTGCTACCTATGTAGGCAAGTGTTTGACTTGCGCCAAGGTCAAAGTGGAATATCAGAAACCCTCAGGACTACTACAACAGCCTGATATACCTGAGTGGAAGTGGGAAAGGAAAACCATGGACTTCATAACCAAGCTACCTAAGACCACGGGCGGGCTTGATACCATATGGGTAATCATAGACAGATTGACCAAATCTGCACACTTCCTGCCGATAAAAGAAACCGACAAGATGGAGAAACTGACTAGGACGTACATCAAAGAGATTGTACGACTGCATGGCGTGCCAAAATCCATTATCTCAGACAGGGATAGTCGATTTACCTCGCGATTCTGGCAATCACTTCAGAAATCCTTGGGAACTAGGCTGGACATGAGTACAGCCTATCACCCACAAACCGACGGGCAAAGTGAGAGGACCATTCAGACGCTAGAAGACATGCTTAGGGCATGTGTGATAGACTTTGGTAAAGCTTGGGATACCCATTTACCACTTGTCGAATTCTCGTACAATAAGAGTTATCACACTAGCATCAAGGTTGCACCATTTGAAGCCCTCTATGGCCGCAAGTGCAGGTCACCTCTGTGCTGGGCTGAAGTGAGTGACACGCAACTAGCTAAGGGACAAGTCCTTAATAGCACTCTCACTAGCCCGGAGATAATAAGAGAAACTACAGAGAAGATTGTTCAAATCCGAGAACGATTAAAAGCTTCTAGAGACAGACAGAAAAGTTACGCGGATAACAGATGAAAGCCTTTGGAATTCCAGGTTGGGGAACGTGTGCTATTAAAGGTCTCACCCTGGAAAGGTTTAATACATTTTGGCAAGCGAGGAAAGCTGAACCCTAGATACATCGGACCATTCGAAATCCTTGCCAGGATTGGCCCGGTAGCATATAAACTACGATTGCCACAAGAACTGAATAACGTACATCCTACCTTCCACGTATCGAACTTAAAGAAATGTCTATCTGACGAGACCCTCGTGATACCACTCGACGAAATTGAAATCAACAAGAGTCTCCACTTCGTGGAAGAACCGGTAGAAATCATGGATCGAGAGATCAAAAGAACAAAGCAAAGTCGTATTCCCATTGTGAAGGTCCGCTGGAATGCTAAGCGAGGCTAAACACTATTACATACCCTTCGAAGGTGTGTAAGACTCTTAAACATGGCTAAACGGGGTTTGCGGACCTTGCGTTACAAAGCCAAACACTAAAAAGGTCACAAGAGAAGTCTCTCCCAAATCTCTCCAAGTATGTGAAATCTCTCCCAAATCTCTCTAAGTATGCCAAATCTCTCCAAGTATGTCAAATCTCTCCCAAATCTCTCTAAGTATGCCAAATCTCTCCAAGTATGTCAAATCTCTCCCAAATCTCTCTAAATATGCCAAATCTCTCCAAGTATGTCAAATCTCTCCCAAATCTCTCTAAGTATGCCAAATCTCTCGAAGTATGCCAAATGTCTCCAAGTATGTCAAATCTCTCCCAAATCTCTCTAAGTATGCCAAATCTCTCCAAGTATGTTAAATCTCTCCCAAATCTCTCTCAAAATCTCTCTCAACTTCTTATAATCACTTGGGGCATCCCGACCCTCGAATTTGACAAAAACAGCTCGAAAACGGAAGTCTACGCGAAAAACAGTTTTAAGGAGCCGAACCTTCTTAGGAACCGAACCTTCTTAGGAGCCGAAACCTTCTTAGGAACCGAACCTTCTTAGGAACCGAACCTTCTTAGGAGCCGAAACCTTGCATCAGAACCGAAACCCCCTCAGCCGAAATGGACCGAGGGCTCGGACTATTTCGGTCCCTGACCATTCCGAACCGAGACTTGACCTTCGGCTCTCCACTTCCCACCTTCGGTCCGAGAAGACTGAACCTTCGGTCCGAGAGGCGACCCTGCGCAGCCGAACCCTACTCTCGGTTCCTCTTCTACTCTCGGTTCCATGAGCATTGACCGAACCTCCGGCCCTGAATTTCGGAAATTGACAATTTTTGCCCGGTTTTCAACATTTTTAGCGTTTTGAGCCCGTTTTTTGAGATTTTAACAAGGGATTTCCACCCAAACTCGTATTTTAACATAATAAACCCTAAATATTCATATTTAATTATATTTTTAAGAAAATCCTTACTTAGGAATAAAAATCTAATGGGTATGGCTTAGAGGTAGAGTGTTGACCTTGCTTTAGTGTATGACACAAGCAACCACCCCATGCCCACTCCATGAACCACCCTTGTCCTTCCACCATACCTAGTCATTCCATAGTACTTTTCCCACTATTTTTCAGCCACACACTTGGTCAAGAGCAAGAAATCCCTCCCCTCTCCTCACATTTCCCTCATTCCCCTCATTTTCCACCAAAGAACAAATTTCATTCTCTCTCACTTTCTCTCTCTAAATTTTGAGATTCAAGGCTATTATCCAGACTTTTCTTCTACTTTTGGTAAGTATTATCATCCTCCATATGATTATTTCACTCCTTTCTACTCAAATCATAGGTTCCTTACACAAACTTCATCATATTTGTGTTAGTTCTTCGAATCTTCAAGCAACCTTCTAAGTGTTCTTGAGTTGAAGACTACCTTTCTTCAACATCCACCCACTGAAACCACAAAAGGTGAGTTCATACCCCTATCTTTTCATGTTTTTCTTAAGTTTTAAGGGGGGGAATACAAGTTAAAACACCAAGAACACAACTAAACTTACTCAACAGCTTTCATCAGAAAAGTTTAACTCCATTCACGGACTGTTTTGGTCTACCTAAATATTTTAGTTTTCAAAACTATATTAGGTGCAAATAGTTCAGGTTGATACCTTTTAAATGACTATTTGCACATCACCATACGATGTTTCTACAATTTATGGTGATTTTTACAAAACTGCCTATCATTTCAAGAACAAATCTGGACCAGTCTGTGAATATGGGATTTTTCACACAAGTGGGAAGTCACTAAAAATCATAATAAAATTTATGAACAAACTAGACACATTTTCCAAACTCTCAGATTTTACAGATTCGGATTTTGACTCTTGATGATTTTTCCATAAATCTTCTAAGGACGGGAATAGAAATGTTAACACTAGAAAAATGTTATCTATTCATTCACACCTTGTAACTTGTTGAGCAAGGTGTGTATCATTATGTGCATATATGTGTCATATTATATGTCATTTTGTCTTAGTAAATATACATACAACAGAAAACAAAATGGATTTTTACCTCCAAAGACGGTAACTTATTTAAAATAAACAAAGTTTATATCCATTGCATTCAAACATTTTGATAGACTATTGTAAGCTTAGTTTATGTTCACTACTACTACTATCATTTGATAAACTATAATAGGTATAGTTTATGATACACTACACAAAAAGTTCATTACTAAAGGTTTCATTTACACAAAAAGGGTTTTCATTCACTTCACGTAAATCCGTTAATGACTAAATTGTGAGACATTAGCTTCATGTTACTTTTCAAGTAATGCACTATAAGTCTTGTATTGTAACCAGAGTCTCTTTGAGGGAGAGCGTGATAGTTGTGTATAGATCTATATTGGGATTGACACCCCACACCTTGCTGCTATCTACAGTAGGACCTCGAGGTCTACGGGTGACAAATATCATATCAGTTCCGACGCCTGAAGAACGTCGTTTCAGGCCATCTAAGTCATAGTATGGTTATAATAACTCACATAAAGTACTAAAAACTCATAGGAATTACGCGAATTTCATTAAAGCAAACGATTTTGTGTCAATTTAACTTACATTGTTTTACTATAAGTATGGAAATTACTTGTACATTTTGGTCTTTGGATTTAAGGCTGCAATTCACACTCTAAGGAAATATTGGATTTTCTGGAACAAACATTTCTTTTACAAAGGAAACGGTTTTCATCACTACATTCAAAAGCTTATGAACTCACCAACTTAATTGTTGACACTCTTTCAAACTACTTGTATTCTCAGGGAATAAATAAACAGGTAAACAAACGCTTTTGAGGATGGACGTTAAGGCGTCAAACATTTCATTTTTGTCAACATAATGTAATTGATTTGGAAACATGTAAACAAATACTATGATGTAAATTTTTCAATTATATTTATGTTGGTTGTGTTTACTTTGATCACTATTAAAATTGTTGTTATGATACTATACATGAAGTCATCCACCCCCGGACGTTTCTGCCATCCTTGGTTTGGAGGTGTGACAGATTCGTCCGGGGATACATAAGTAGGAGCGGTGTTGAAAATGGGTTAAGTTTCGCATCGTGGTCAGGAAGGAAGACAACCCAAGTGGCTGTTTGGTTGAGGGTTGTGTGAGTTGGGAGTTCGGTAAAACTCCCCAGCATGTGTATCACGTGTTCTTGGTGCTTGATAGAAGTTGGGGAACCAGGTTGGAGTTCTAGTCATGAATTGAGTTCAGTTCGAGTATTCGGTCGAGGGTGTGCTCGACTCTGAGGTTTTTTTTAGATGGATAGATTGAGGGTTTTGTTGGCTGCCAGGGCTCGGCGGTAGTTTTAGCATGGGTGTGTGGGTTATTTAACATATGTGGTTGACACGCCGATCAGCGAACAGACCACGTATTTTCGAGAGGGTGGACGATCGACACCAGGCCTAGGGTTAGACCGGGGTTAGAGTCCACTGAATGGATCAGGAGTTCGGAACTCCAAGTTGGTGACAACAGTCTGCATGGGAAAGATCACTAGGAGGGGTGGTCCAGGGAGGTGCTCAACAGTTTAGAGCGGTCGGGATAGACTGAAGGCCGGTGGGGCATACCTATCAGGCCGAAGGCTCAGAGAACGGTCCAAACTGGCCGAAGGCCCAGAGAGGCGGTCCAGACATGCTGAAGGTTCGGATAACGGTCCAGACAGGTTGAAGGCCCAGGGAGGCGGTCCAGACATGCTGAAGGTTCGGAGAACGGTCCAAACAAGCTGAAGGCCTAGAGAGGCGGCCCAGACATGTTGTAGGTTCTGAGAATGGTCGAGATAGACTGAAGGTCAGGTGAAGCGGTCCAGTCATGCTGAAGACTCTGTATGTGTTTGTAGATCTATGTGCGGGTATTGAGTATGCTGCTATTCTATAACAATCGATAGGTCTGTCCCCAAGTATTGAACATGCTGATGGAGTATGCTGAAGACTTTGCATGAGTTTTGTTAGTTATATGATCAGGTTCTGAGTATATATGTCTTATGGGGTAGCAACTTGTTCTGCAAGTGGATAGTGTAAGGTGAGGTTTCAGCACTGTGACACTTGTTGGTGTTGTGAAGGACATTGATTAGGCCTTCTTGGGCAACGGAGGAGGTGAGTACCTCCAGGATGGAGTTCTGGACATCTGAAGTGACGACATCAGTGTCGATAGGTTATCGGGAGCATTCCAGTCATGAGCTGAGGGCCGGAGAGGGCAAACTAGACTCATGCTATGGGCTCAGAGGTAATCCATACCTATGTTGAGGACCATGTAAGGGTATTCCAGTCATAGGCTGTGGGCATAGAGATTGTGTTGGTAATGTCTCTGGTAGGAGCGTGTTTGGATTGGATGTATTGTTGAGATTTGGGGGAGTTGCACTCGGTTGTGACGAATCAGAGGATGGTGGATGAGATGCAAGGATATATCCATGGATCTCAAGATTATGAGTAGACCCGAGTTATGTATTCAGTGGTATTCCAATCTAGGGTATTCCATCCTGAGGATGACCGGACCCTATGATTGATTGGACCTGATATGTATGGTATTCCAGAGGGTATTCCATCCTAGGGATGACTGGACCCGTCGTAGGGATGCCTGGTATTCCAGCCCGAGGCTGATTGGGCCAGGCATGAGTGTTCCTGTTTATTAGTGGATTGATTTTGTATGATATTTTGGGAGCTGAAGGACACATTATCTTGTCAGAACAAAGGGGGTTCGCTTCAGGAAGAGGGAAAGTTGGGTTTCGGATACTTTGGATCATCAGGATTTTGTCAGGTTGGCAAAGTAGCATGTAGGATAGACCTTTTGAAAAGGTTCGTTTGGATTCACATCGCTTTTCATGTTTGGCTGTTGAAAAGGCACATATTGGGTGAGTAGGCGGTTGTATTGCTGGGTGATGTTCAAGTCGAAGAGCACTTAAACTATGTAGGGAAACCAGTGGCAGCATCGGAAAGGATCCTAGTAGGCTTAGGATCCAGAGTCCAAGAGGCGGGAGCATTATCGTGAATGGTTCGCCGCAGCAGGCTTCGAGGACGAAGCCTAGTTTAAGTGGGGGAGAGTTGTAACCACCCAAGATTTGCCATTTATAGTCCATGTGGATAGAAGGGTGAAGCCATGAAAGTCTAAGGGCTAAATTGAAATTATTGGGATCAGGAGGAGTACGTTGTGTGTACATAAGGGTACGCTGAGCGTACTAGGTGCGCCCTAGTACGCTGGGCGTACACTTGTGTACGCTGGGCGTACTCATGGCAGAAGAAAACCCTAATATTTAGGGTTTGGGGACTATATAAGCAACAGTATGAGCACAAAACCCTCCCTTACCCCAGCCTCCACTGCTTAGAGTCATTTTCCCCAAACCCTAGCCATTTCCATGAGTGTTTGAGCTTTTTGAGTGTTTCTTGAGTGTTTTAAGAAGAAGGTGTTGCATCAAGGAGTTGGAGAAGAAGATCAAGCTTGTAGATCTGAAGTTGGTTTGTGCCATAGAAGCTCAAGAAGGTAAAAAGCTTGGAACTTTATACTTGTATGAGATAGATCTTGTCATTTTAGCTTTATGGAAGCATTCTTGTCCCAAAAGTCCCAAAATGGTGCATGTTATGATTTCGACAAAATGAGTTGTCCTTTCAGACCATAGAAGAAGTCCTAAGTGACAAAATGGTGTCCCAATAGCTATATTTGTCTCATGCATGAAGTAGGAAGGTCTTAATGGATTAATACCATGTGTTAAGAACTTTCTGGACGTCCAAAGTGTTAGAACCTGGAAGTGAACCTCTAGCAATCCTAAGTGCCTATTCCGAAGCGTGTACATTCCGAAGTAGAGAGTTGTCTGGAACCTGTCCGGACAAAGTAAGATGAAGATGAGAAGAATGAAGGCATTCCGGAGGTGACCCTCATGTCCGGAATGCATGCTGATCCGGAACATCAATGTTTTGTCTTTGGTGCATTTATTACTTTTTTCTTGTATTTGATGTAACGTTTCATAGGATTTAGTCTATAGTTGTATTTAGACAATCAGAATGTCAGGCTGATCTCTTTTTTCCGGTCCTATGTAAACACTTGGGTTAATTCGCTGTAACTTTCACTCCTATATATAGGAGCATTCAATACAAGTCAACTACGGATCTTTCACTCACTTTTGTTATTCTCATTAAAAGTTTACTTCAAACATTCTTCTTGTTCTCAATTTATTATCTTTACTTTGATCAGTTATTCTCATTGCTTATTAAATGACTTGATCATTTGCTGATTACAACATCTAAGACTTGACTGGTCTTTCCAGACTTGACTTGAACCTTCATTAGGAAGCAGACATATATCTTAAGCATTCACTCAAGGTTTAAGTTTTCAAACCTTGTCCATGCGCATCGATCTTGTTCTCACACAAAGTGATAAAGTTCGAGACTTTATAGTCCTATGGCACATTTGGTCGATGGATCTGGAGTTTGGGCTTAAGTGCTTAAGCCATTAAGCACTTATTAGGGTTTTGATGAAACCCCGTGTACGCCCAGCGTAAATCCAGTACGCCCAGCGTACTAGGTCAACCACCCCGATGGTGGTCAACATCAGGACGAGTACGCCCCGCGTACCAGAAGAGTACGCCCCGCGTACGTCCTCTGTTGGGCCTTTGGTAATTGGGCTTCGGGTTTTGGGTTGTTTATGGACTAATTGGATTTGGGCCTTTACTGGACTTTATGGATATTATGTTTTGGGCCATGTTTTGTTAAGGGATCTTTGAATTAGGCCCAATTAGGGAGTGGGGCCCAATTTGGTAAATGGGGCCAATAATGGGTTTTGCATAACGAATTTCAAAGTTATGGACTTGGCATTGGGCCTTGGCCCAATAAAGAGAATGGACATGATGGATTGTGGGGATCCTTAGTCAAGATTGTTATGTTGTGTAATGACTTGGTATTTATTATGTGATAGTTCTGGAATTCCGGCGAGATAGCGATTCGGGAGTTCGATTTTTCAGTTCAGATCGGCATTGCCAGGTGATTTATCCTCACTGTACTCAAGGGTCTAAGGCACCAAGGCCGACCCTTTGTTTTGTTATTGGGATTATTAATGTTGTGATATGTTAGCTCGGTATCCTGGTAGATAGGATGGTTATATGCTAGTATGATCTGTTAGATCGGTATCCTAGTAGATAGGATGGTTATATGCTAGTAAGATATGTTAGATCGGTATCCTGATAGATAGGATGGTTATATGCTGGTATGATCTGTTAGATCTTGTAGATGTGATTAATCGAGTATGAGAATCAAATGAGAGTAAAAGATGAACACGAGAAGCAAATAAGGTCAGGTTCAGCTCATATCACTTCCAATGAAGTAGAGTACAAAACGATAGTAAAAATGGGAAAACTCTACTATCAACTCTATGTTCAGCTCCTATTTATAGGAGGCTGAAAGTACAAAAAATAATAAGGCTAGACTTTAAGCTTCATTAAAAAGATGCCTTAGCAAATACATAAGGAAACATACGAAACATACAATTACACAGACTTCGACATATTACAAGATATTTCGACTCTACAGTCTCCCCCTTTGTAATCATGTCAAACTTCTCAATTCGTGAGAATCTGTGCAGCAAAATGCATCATCCTTCGTATCTCCGAGTAACATGTCATTATCTTCCTTAACTCCACTTTATCTCCATCATTGTTCTTCTTGCAATTATTCATACGAATAATGAAGTTCATATATTGCGAAGTCGTATATCTTTTTATTTCTGAAGACTGGAAGAAAAACCTCTTAGCTTTACCATTCTTGTCTTTTCCAGCAAAGACCATTCCAAAAGGCTTTAAGCATATCTCCCCATCAGCATATTTCTTCAGTTCAGCGTGAGTCTTCGACAATTCCATAGCAACTTTCACTTCCTTTCCCATTGCTGATGCAAACTCCACATCAGTCAATGCTAGACAATCATAGTAATTATCTATGAAGATTTTGATATGGGCAAGACCAAGCCTCAAAACATCTTTGTCAGTCCCTTGAAGTTGCGAAACCTCTATGTCTCTCAAAATTAATGCAACTTGAATCAGGTCATTCAAGTTCATTAGAGGAAAATCAGCAACTGAGAAGTCACATACTTGATTGTTCGCTCTTACAACATGATACCGAAAATTCTGTACCATATTCTCGAACATTACATCCTTTGTTATACTGACAACTTTCTTGATCTTCACCAAAGACCATATTTCTTCTAGTTCTTTTCCAACAACTGCATGAAACCTAAGTTTCATATGGATATAATCATCCTCATTGTCGAACTTCTCAACTATCTTGTACTGAGCCATGATAAACATCATTTCATTCACTGGGAAATCAAGCTGACTCATATCAGTGTTAGAGATAGAGTAGCTTTTCTTTGGCTTCTTCTCAAACGCATACATGTCATTGTAAGCAACTCTTTGCTTCAATATTCTCATAACTGTATAACTTCTTTGGATCTCCCTTTTCGATACCAGGTGGATCACTTTCACGAAGTATTAATATGCTATGTATTTGCATTTGCTTCTCCATTTCAGCTTCAATTTCGGCCTTCTTCTCTTCCTTTTATTTTTCCACCACAATTACTTTTCCTTTATCTCTATCAGCTTCTGAAACCTTTGGCTATGACGAACTTGAACTTCCTCCCTCAGTTGTCGAACCAAACACAATCCCCTTCAGAATGGGTCTTGTTGTTGTCTTGATGGCTTCTGTTGTATTCTCAATCTTTTTCGGCTTATCAACTCCTTTTGTAATTTTCGAAGGGTTGCCTTCTTGAGTTTTCTTTTCTCCCCCTTGCACCCCTGTGACAACAGGTGGGGCACCAGTGGGTAACATGTTTGCAAACGTCAAAATAGGAGCAACAGCCTTCTGAATGGCTTGATCCAAACTATGTAACTTCTGATTTAAAAACTCAGGAGTTAAAAATGAAGTTGGAGCTGGCTTTGATACTAACTCTTTCAGTTCACCAAGCAAAACACCCATCTTTTTGAAATTCTGAGCATCTGCTGTATCCTTTGCGTCAAACTTGGGAGTTAATGCTTGATACCATTCAACAACCGTTCGAACTGCAGACGCTATAGTGTCAACATTCGACTTGACTGTCGAATAATTGGAATTCAGCTCACTTAGTTCTTTGGAAACTTCAACCTTTAGCTCCTTAATTTTTCGATTGACATCTTCCCGTACTATCTTGACATCTTTAACAAAAAGAACATGTCGTTCTTTTGCTGTCAAACGAAGATCTTTGGGTGTTGAGTTAAACGAATCAGTCTGAGCTTTGACCCTCAATTCGTTACTTTTATCCATTACATCCAATTCCTTCTGCATTCGAAGCTCCATGGCCTTTAACATAACATCAACCTCTATTCCCGAAACTGAATTCTTTGCACCAGAATCAGTTTGTGATTGAAGAATAGCATTTAGTTTTCGATTGAGAATCTTGAAGTGCTTACCAGACATCAACATGTGATCTGGTATATCCTCTTCTTCCGAATCAAAATGGAGATCATCAAACGTTCCTCCGAAACCTCCGCCAGATGTTTCATCATCGGAATTTGGTTTTGGTGGATCGGTGGATTGTGATGGGAAAAGTGTAGTGAAGGGTTGGTTTAAGACTTGATCGAAAGTTGGTGAAGGAGTGGTAGTGGAAACGGGTGTAATAAAAGGTGGAAGTGAAACAAAAGTGCTTGAAATAGGTTCAGGAATACCTTGAGAAGATGGATGAACACTCACCACAACATGTGCATCCGTATTAGATACGTTTGCAACAATTGGAGAAATTGGAACCGTTTCAGGAATTGATTTGGTGACAATAATCTCGATTGGAACTGTTGTTGTTGGTAACGAAACATTTTCAAGGATGAGTGGTTGTGAGATTTTTGGGGAATTCAAACCCAAAGGTGATTCTGGAACGATCTCACTATCTGATGACTCTTCACGAACCACCAGCTTTCATTTCTTCCTCTTCTTGTTGATATGCTTCGCCACATCCTCAGCTCTTCGCTTCTTCGAGGATAGGGAAACGGGTGCATGAATCTCACGAACTTTCACTCCTTGTCGGTTAAGCTGAGGTTTGCGAATAGTAGGAGATTCATCTTTTAATGAAGTTCGTTTCTGATAAGTGAAATTCCTCAATCTTTTGAACACACCTGATTTCGAAGGGATGAATTCCTTCAAAGATTCAGGAACAACCTTCTCCGTAGGCTTCTCAGTTTCAATTGCAATCTTCTTAGGAGACTTGGTCTTAGGTTGTTTCTTAGGAGTTCCTTGAACAACAACCTCGTCAGGAACCTTCTTTGACTTCTTCGACTTCTTGGATGAACCTTCTTGACTTAGTTTCAGCAAAATCCCAGTTTCACCCAGTTAAGCAACGAAGATATATCCCGAACAAAAAATTGCATATGCAAGGAAGACCAGATTTCTTGAAACCACTGATCTTAACGAGTGGTGGCTGATGACCCATCTCGTTAAACATGAACATAACTTGATCAGCGGTAGGTTTAAAGAATGGAGGTGAATTTGGAATTACCAAGATTTGAGTAAACAACTTCTTCGTGAGTCGAATTCGCTTTTCATTCACCAGATTGAATGTAATTATATCAGTGGATTTGCTGTAAGAAGCAATGGAAGCAGCCATTGATAACCATGACGACGGGACTTCAAAAGCATTGAACATTGTTGTTGCAAGACCTGAATGTTGAAGAGCAACAATCAGCCTCTTGAGTTCTTCAGGAAACATTGACACATCTCCTTCAACCTGATAGTTGGTGCTTTGAATCTTCATTAGTGGTTGAGATGCAACTTCTTCAGTAGTGGTGGTTGGATCAGCCGCCATTGATTAGGGTTTTGAGAAATTCTTAAAGAACAGAGAAATTTAGGGCTTTTTGATCGTCTAAGAATTTGAACGCGTAATTATAAAAGGAGATAGGAAATTCCTTTTATATGTAACCCCTATTGAATTCCAAACATTTTCTTGAAAGAGTAAGCCACGTTTGTCCTTGAAAGTCGCACCACTAGCCGTTAAACACGCCATGTCAGATAATGTGCCTTGAAAGTCAGGCCACGTTGCCAAACCGTCACATCAAATTGTTCGTGAGTACCAAGTGGATAAGATCGAAAACCTTCGATATGGAGGTTAGGCTCTTTCGTCTTTGGGATTAGAGACGAAGTCATATGCCAAACTATCGAAATCATCATCCTGAGTTGGTAATACTCAAAACCTCAAGGATTTCGTGAGTGCATTGTGCCAATAGAATGGGATAAGAAGCAAACTAACGAAAATTTGGGATTTGTGATGTCGAAAAATAAAATTTCGACACAAAGGCAGTTAAATCCCAGGCAAAGGTTGCTTCTTTAATTATCAAGAGAGATAATCAACAGCTTGTGTATGTTCCCGTGAATTTCAATCGAATACTTGTAGAGAAGTATCAAAGGGCTTCTTTTTAAAGGCTTCATGGGTGGCTTAAAAATTTCGTTACATATCAACCTAAACATAAGGTGAGTAATTGTAACAGAAAGTACATGTTTGACCAGTGTAGCCCGTGACTTTGAATTTCAAATGAAACTCACTCGGAAATCATATTCAACAAAAAAGTTTGAACTGGATCCTTTTGGGTAACAAATATCGTGGGTTTCGACTATTTGATCAAGATCACGCAAAATAATTGAATATGATTTGGAGTTTCGAAAGTTGGTACTGAAACAAATGTTTCATGAAAATCTGGAACATAATTCCCCGTCAATTCCTTAAATGATTTCGATAATGTGGGTTTCACTTTCATCACGGCCTCATGATGTTAGATCATTAACACATAAGTTTGATATGTCTAAGTCATGATTGGTTTGATCAATGACCTCTTGGACATACGTCATTGTGTGTGAAATGTGTTAGAAGTTTGAGATGAAAAAGGTTGTTTCACGAATTCAATTGTACCTCTGATATGTGTGGACTAAACAGAAAACTCTTAACTCAGTTGAGAAGAGTTAGGTAGCTCAGTAGACTAATGTGAATGCAAGCCTGATTAGGAAGAAATTTTCATAATGAAAAATTTCATTAAGGCTTTCGAAATCACACATTGAGTCAATGGAGGCTTGGGTCGACATGCTGCAGCATGCTTCTAGGGACATTCTAACTAGTTCAAAGTTGTCGAAAATTTACCTTACCCTAGAAATGCAAGCATGACCCTTGTAAAGCTTCCGTGGAATCTGTACTAAGAAAGAAAAGACAAAATACAAAATAACAAAAATCTTTTTGGTCTTTTATATTTTTGAAAAGAAAGAAAATATTTTTGTGTTTTTAAGTTTTTCAAAAATTAAAACAAATAACAAAAATAAAATATTTTTGGAATTTTTGATTTTCTAAAAGAATACAAACTAATGAAAATATTTTTGGTTTTTCCAATTTTTTGAAATTTAAAAAATAAACGAAAACCTAAGAATGCACCAAACTGACGAAAATTTTCTTCCGCAAAAGTCGAAAACGAAGCGTATCGAAGCACTAAATATGAACAATAACCTCTGAATGGTTAATACTCTACGCCTCTGAATCATTCAATGATGCCTCTGAATCGACACTTTTTCATCTTCTTTCTTTGTTATTCTTTCGAAAGTAGTCATGGAATTGAACTCGCTTCAATCATTCCCAATCCGTTCAAAAGTCGAACAAATGATTTTTCGTCCAATGCTTTTGTAAAAATATCAGCAAGCTGGTCAGTTGTTTTTACAAAATGAACTTCAATATTGTCATCTTCCACATGATCTTTAATAAAATGATAACAAAGTGCAATATGTTTGGTTTTCGAATGTTGTACTGGATTATGACAAATGCGTATAGCACTTTGTGAATCACAATATAATCGAATCTTTTTCATATTAATTGCATAGTCACGCAATTGACTCTGGATCCAAATGATTTGCGAAGTGCAAGCGGCAGCTACAACATACTCAGCTTCAGCAGTAGAAATTGCAACACAGGTTTGATTTTTCGATTGCCAACTTACAAGCTTCCCATCTAACAATTGACATCCTGCACTTGTAGTTTTTCGATCAAGAGTACATCCTCCAAGATCTGCATATGAAAACGCTTGAATGAAAAATCCTAATTTCGAAGGATACCACAATCCTAACGAAATTGTTCCCTTGAGATAACGAAAAATATTTTTCACTGCAGTCAAGTGTGGTTCTCTTGGATTTGCTTGATACCTAGCACAATTACATACATGAAACATCATACCAGGTCTACTTGCAGTAAGGTAAACAAATGAATCTATCATACTCTTGTATAAAGTAAGATCAACAGCAGGTGTGTCTAACGAAGGATTAAGCCTTGTTCCAACCGCCATTGGTACTCTTAACTTCGTGCTATTTGTCATTCAAAATTTTTCGAGCAAATTCCTGGTATATTTTTCTTGATTAATGCAAATTCCTTCTCTGCTTTGATGAATGTTTAAACCAAGAAAATTATAGATTTTACCCATCATGCTCATTTCGAATTGGTTTTTCATCAAACATTCGAATTCACTACACAAAGCAGGGTCAGTAGAGCCAAAAATAATATCATCGACATAAATTTGAACAAGCATTAGATGATTCCCAACATTCTTTCGAAATAATGTGGGGTCAACTGATCCTTGTTTAAATTTTGATTGTTTTAAGAAACTGGTAAGAGTTGCAAACCATGCTCTTGGTGCTTGTTTTAACCCATATACTGCTTTATCTAAAATATACACATGATCAGGATATTCTTCATTTATGAAACCTGGAGGTTGTTCAACATAAACTCTTTCTTCGAGTTCACCATTGAAAAAAGCACACCTCACATCCATTTGATAAACATCAAAATCTTTGTGAGCTGCATAAGCCAAAAAAATTCGAACATCCTCAAGTCTTGCAACAGGAGCAAAGGTTTCTTCATAATCGATACCTTATCGTTGCGAATATCCTTTACCAACTAATCGTGCTTTATTTCGAACAATATTACCATCCTTGTCGGTTTTGTTTTTGAAAATCCATTTTAATCCGACAATTGAAACATTTTCAGGTTTAGGAATTAACCTCCAAACCTTGTTTCTATCGAACTCAACAAGTTCAGATTGCATTGCAACAACCAAATCTGAGTGTTCCATTGCAACCTTAATTGTCTTTGGTTCAATTTTCGAGATGAAAACATTAAACATGCAAAATTCTTGATGAGCATTCAGTACCTCTTTCTTTGCACAAATTTGAGCTATAGTCAAAACTCTATCTTGTGGATTCCCAATGACTTGTTCTTTTGGATGATTTCTTGTCCATTTTTCCAATGGTGGATATGCTGGATCAACGTCCAAAGGTGAATCTTGGTACATTTCTTCATTTTTTGATCCTGCAACAGAATTATTATCATTTAGTTCATGAAATTCATCATTTTCATCAACATTTACGGTTTCATTATCATTATGCTCCCCCTCGACATAATTGTCATTTTGATGCTCCCCTTCAAAAGTTGAAGGATGCTCCCCTTCAACAGTTGAAGGAAAATTCAAGTGCTCCCCCTCCACTTGAGCATCTAGCATACTTTCGCCATTAGCAGTTGTATCTGATGTGATTGTCGAATCATCAGTATGTTTCGAAAATTCAGGAGTTTGATTATCAGCAGCATGGACTTCAGCATCTACAACTCTATCTGGAACACCAAAAATTAAAACATAATCAAAATCAGATGAATTAGAACTTTCAGATTCATCATTTGATTCATTAAGTATTGGTTTTTGTTCGAAATGTTTTTCAACTTGTTTCACATAGTAATCATCAAAAGTGAGGTTAATAGTTTCTTCAAATTTTCTTGTTCGCTTCTTCAACACTTTGTATGCAACAGAATTATTTGCATATCCCAAAAATATTCCTTCATCAGCCTTAGCTTGAAATTTCGAAAGATTATCTTTGAGATTCATGATAAAACACTTGCAACCAAACACATGAAAGAATTTGACATTAGATTTTTGGTTATTTATGATTTCATACAGAGTTATATTGAAACGACGATGAATAAAGGATCGATTCTGAGTAAAACATGTTGTCGAAACTGCTTCTGCCCATAGATATTGAGGAAGATTCGCATATGTCAAGATGGTTCTTGCTGCTTCGCAAAGAGACCTATTCCTCCTTTCAACCACACCATTTTGTTGTGGTGTATATGGCGATGAGAAATTATGCGAAATTCCTTTCTAAGTTAAGAACGAATCGAGCACGTTGTTTTTAAACTCGGAACCATTATCACTTTTGATTTTACGAACATTCCTTTTCAGACTTATTTCAATTTTCTTGATAAATTCAATCATTATTTCAGCGACTTCAGATTTTAACCTGAGAAAATACACCCAAGTAAATCGTGAAAAATCATCAACAATAACCAAAATGTACCGTTTTTTGTTGAGAGTTTCAAAAGTTGATGGTCCACAAAGGTCAATATGAAGAAGTTCCAGCGGTTCAACAGTTTTTGAATCTATGACAATTGGATGTCCTTTACGATGTTGTTTTCCTTGTTCGCAAGCTGCACATAAAGATCATCTACCACCAACTTATTTAGATTTTGAAAGTTTAAATGTGATAAACGTCGATGCCATAACCAGCTAACATCAGATGAATCTTTCGAAAGTAAACAAACTGAGGGTTTCCCAACAATAGGTTTGATGTCAAGAGTGAACATATCGCCATATCTTTTTGATTTCAGCAATACTTCGTGCGTCTCAACATTCGAAACACTTATCAAATTATGTTTAAGACTTATCAAATTATGTTTAAGACCTTCGACATAAGCAACACGATTTATAGTAAACTGTCCATTCATTACTTTCTCGTATCCTTTTACTTGACATTTGTGATTGTTTCCAAACTTCACAACACCAGCATTTTCCAAACTTCTAAAATCTCTCAATTTCTCCTTTCTTCCAGTCATGTGACGTGAGAAACCACTATCAATGTACCATTTCTCATCATATTGCTCATCACACAGTACTTGCATTCATTAAAAGAATTTAGGTACCCAAAGCTGTTTGGGTCCTTGGTCATTAGTTTGAAAAAGCGAATGAAATTTAGAACCTAATGCCCAATTTCGAACTTTGGTTTTGAAAGTATCAATTAAGTCGACATCATCAGTTAAAGATATCGAAACATAATTTTTCGATAGTTTTGGACTTTCACTGACTTTCTTCTCATGCTTCTCAGTGTGTTTTTCCTTTGAGATTGGTTGCCATTTTTGAACTGGAGTATTTGATTCTTTCGAAGATGAACTTCCAGATGAAGTATCATTCAAATACTGTTCATAGGCCTTCTTGATGTGATGTTGAGAAAACTTTCCCGATTAATACTTTTTCCCTTTTTCCCCAAGTCAATGATTGATTGTTTCCACCCCAGATGAACCTTTTGTGTACGAAACTTTAGTGGCTTTGTGTGCGGATGGATTCGGAAAATTTGGTTTTTGTGGAGTAAAGTTTGCAGATGTTGTGGATTTATCATTCACAAATGTTTGATTGTCTCCAAAATTTCGAACTTTTTCAAATTTTCAAACATTCTCAAATTTTCGAACATTGTAAAATTTTCGAACATTGTCAAATTTTCGAACATTCTCAAATTTGCGAACATTGTCAAAATTTCGAACATTTTCAAATTTTCTAATATTTTCAAATTGACGAACATTAGCACAATTTTGATTTGTTCAATTTGAAGAAAATCGGTTTTGATCGTTTGTTGGTTTTGGTAAAGATGAATTTGAAGTTGAAAACTTTTGTTGGCTTTGTGAATCAAAATTCTTTTGTTGCACATTTGTTTGAAAAGTCTTTGAAGATGTTGATTTTGAAAACTTCGTTGAAAATTTTTGAGTGTCAGACGAAATTGGTTGAGCGGGATTTTCCTTTTTATCCGAAGGATTTGAAAATTTTGTTTGTACTGATTTAGACACCCCCTTTTTAGATATTTTCATGGTTTGTATTTTTGACTGCTTTTCATTTGACACTGTTTGACAAAAAAAATTTCTTGCGTGCTTGTCTTTTCGAAATTCCTTTTTCATTTGAAAATTTTTCAACAAGATCCTTAAATTCTTGTGAATTAAGTTTGACATTCTCATTTGTTTCATTAGATTCCTGTTTCAAAATCTCTTTTGTATTTTCTTGTTTATCAACCCATTTTCTTTGTGGTTTTTGTCTTTGAAAAACAGATGAATTCTTTGTTAGATTGTTTTCGACAGTGCTTTGGTTTGAAAAGAATCCTTCGTCTGATGTTTTCTTGTTATCTTCTTCGACCATTTTGTTGAACTCCGGTTTGATGTTTTCAACATTTCCACTAGTGACAAACACTTTATTCAGAAATACAACATCATCTGAACACTTAAAATTTGGATACACAACAGTATTTGCTTCCAAATAATGAGCACCTTTGTCAGACGATTTTGTCGAAATTTTCAGTGTCTCCAAACACTTGATCAACAACAACTCGTGGAATGGATGTTCCATTCGAAAAATTCTTTTCTGGCTCAGAATTGTTCGAAACTTTTTCTTCATTCTCATCATCACTACTATCTGTTTGACTATCTCTTACACTCACATGATCAAAGTCACAAACTTTCGAAGTACAAGGTCTATCAGTGTCATCCTCAACCATCGAATCAATAAAAATTTATTTACCTTTTGACTTAGATGTGACATTAATGACAGATAACTGAGAACAATCGATACTTTCCTTCTCCTCAATTTCACTGATTTCGCTAAAACTATCAGAATTATCATCGATATCAGCAAAATTAGATTGAGAGTTAAGTTACGAATTCTCAGTTCTTTTCAAAATATTGATTTGTTCACTTTTGGTCAAAGTATCATTCACTATCTCAACAAGTTCATCAGCATTCAAATATTCGTCTATCTTAACAATACCATAAGCAAATCGATTATCAAGCTCTTTATCGAATTCTGCTATGGTTTTCTCACAATCATAGGACAAACTATCAACTTTCTCTCTTTCCAAAACAAGAAAAGGCAACAATTTCCTATGTTGTACTTAGCTAATGTCAAATGAATGGTGCAATGAAGTCAATTTAGCATATAATCTTTTTGCTGAGTTACAGTAAATGTTTCTCTGAGCAAGTAACAATCGAACATCCTTATCTAGACATTCCCTATCATTATTCACATTATTCAATTGTAATTCCAAATACTCTACTCTGCTTCGTTTCGAATCTAGCAATTTCTGGGTCTCTAGAAACTGAATGTTTAGTTTCTTAGCTTCATTACTAGCAGACACCACAATTGTATCAAAGTAAGCAACAGTATCATCAAATGCAATTATTTCAAAATCATAAGCTTGTAAAGGAATGTTAAAAGACTGAAGAATAGCACGTACCTTGGTTTTCATCGGTGATTTGTCTCCTGATTTGGTCATGAAACAACGACCAGACACCATTTCGTCCTCATCCTCTTCAAATTGTGCGAACATAGCCCCATGCGTCGGATTATGCATCTCTTCATCATTAGACCCTGAAGACCAGATCTGATATGTGCCATCTTCCTCACTTTCGCCTTGAGCAACCAAAGACAACCCCTTCGTCTTTGCACGAACTTCTTCCGATCTTTCAACATAATAGGCTTCGTCCTTGACCCTATTCTTTTTCTCTTCTTTCTTACGAAGCATACAATCATTAGCCAAATGATTTGCTCCGTTGCAGTAATGACAGTCAATGACCGAGTCTCCCTTAAGTTTCTTCTCAATTTTGGCTTCAGTTGCCTTCATATCATTCTTCTCGAATTTCTTCTTCTCCTCACCCACAGACTTATTCACGAAACTTGCTTTCACATCACTCTGCTTCACCTTAGGATTGAAAGGTTTCTTAAAAAACTTTTTAACTCGGTTGTTCTAGTAAAAACCAACCGCTTCATCATCAGAGTTCATTAGAAATCCTTCTTCATCAGAATCATTTTTTTCAGCAGCTTCTTTCTCGGACACTTTCGAAACAAGAGCTAAAGGACCTCCCAAACTCAGTTTCAACTCTTCAGCCATCTCATTCACTTCACTTTCGTGAGTTTTCAACTGATTATACAAATCATTCAGAGATGAAGTATCGAAGCTTTGTTGATTCTTCACCATCATGCTGACACTTCTCCACTCCTTACGAAGTCTCATCACAAAAGTGAGATTGAACTCCATTGATGACCTTGTGATTCCATAACGATTGAATCTATAGATCAGTTCATTAAGACGATCATAGTAAACTTCAATCGTTTCATTCTATTTTTGTCTAAACTCTTTCAGCTCCACAAGACATTGCTTAACAGAATTTATCTTCGTTTTCTCGCTTCCCTGATACTTTTCCTTAAGAGTATTCCAAATATCCTTTGCAGTGTTACAACCACGGATGTAATTGTAAACCACAAGTGGCAAGGCACCTCACAATTCTCTCAAACAATGCTTTTCGTTGTTCTTCAGCCTGGTGGATTGATCAGTAACTGCAGGTGCTGATCAAGATGATCCAATATGTTGAACATTCGATGGAGGTTGAGCGATTCCTGTAATGCAGCTCCAAAGTTCCTCTTCCAATCCGTTCAAGTAATCCTCCATTCGATCAGCCCACTGATCATAATACTCTGGAATCAACATAGGAATCTTCGTAGAAGATCCTAACAGATGAGAAAATGAAGTCATCGTGTTCATGTTGAAATTCTCCATTAACGTACGGATAAGATTTTTCAGAAAAACTTGAAGAAACTTGAAATTGAATGAATGAATTGATCAGAAACTCAAAAACGATTACTCGATTACACAATTCAAACGCATAATCAAATCAAAACTGTAGATCAGAGATGATTTTCAGAATCAAACAGTGCGAAAACTTTTGAGACAAACTCGCTACTCAAAAACTAGAGATTCAATTGAAAATCAGATCTTAGCAGTATTGATTCCTGTTCTGATACCAATTGTAGATGTGATTAATCGAGTATGAGAATCAAATCAGAGTAAAAGATGAACACGAGAAGTAAAAATAAGGTCAGGTTTAGCTCATATTACTTCCAATGAACAAGAGTACAAAACGATAGTAAAAAAGGGAAACTCTAATATCAACTCTATGTTCAACTCCTATTTATAGGAGGCTGAAAGTACAAAAAATACTAAGCTAAACTTTAAGCTTCGTTACAAAGATGCCTTAGAAAATACATAAGGAAACATACGAAACAGACAATTACATAGACTTCGACATATTACAAGATATTTCGACTCTACAGATCTGTATCCTGGTAGATCGGATGTGGTTATGTTTAGTGACCTATAGTTTGGTCTGACTGTCTGTATGCTGGTAGGATATTACATGTTATATGTGCACATAATTGATTGGTAGTTGAGGGTATTCCATCCCGAGGATGATAGGACCCTAGTATGTTGTCTTTATAGACTGTTATATGATTATCTGATATAGGTCCACATGTTTGATTAGTATGTTGGCATTCCAACCCGATGGTTGAGGGCATGGGGTATTCCAACCCGATGGTTGATTGGACCCATAGTATGTTGGCATTCCAACCCGATGGTTGAGGGCCTAGGGCATTCCATCCCGATGGATGATTGGACCCATAGTATGTTGTTTGTTATTGTATGTGTATTGTTGTGTGTATGGGTATTTTGGGGGTAAATCACTAAGCTTTCGGGCTTATAGTTTCTGTTTATTGTTTCAGGTTTAGCGGATGGCCGCGGGAAGGCGGAGGCGTGACCGTACACTTCCTCGATTGATGATTATGATTTCTGGGAACTCTGATGTTTAAACTATTTTGAAAACAAATTGTAATAACTTAGTGGTTTTAAATGATTTAAAAAGTTTTAAATCGGCTCGAATTTTATGGATGTTACACGCTTCTATGTGACTTTCACTGATGATTATAGTAGATATGGCTATATCTACTTAATCAAACACAAGTTAGAAACCTTTGAAAAGTTCAAAGAGTTTAAGCAGGAAGTGGAGAATCCGTTAGGCAGGAAAATCAAGATGCTTCGATCCGATCGAGGTGGAGAGTACCTTTGTCTTGAGTTCCATGACTACCTCAAGGAATGCAGAATAGTTTCGCAATTGACGCCACCTAGGACAACGCAGTTGAATGGTGTAGCTGAGAGGCGTAACCGAACCATGTTGGACATGGTTCGTTCCATGATGAGTCGTGCTTCGCTACCTATCTCATTCTGGGGCTATGCCATAGAGACTGCCGCCCATATCCTTAACCTAGTCCCTACAAAGAAGGTTGCCAAAACACCTCACGAGATGTGGACAGGAAAAGCTCCCTCGTTGGCACATATCAAGGTTTGGGGTTGCGAAGCTTTCGTAAGACGAGAGACTCACGACAAGCTCGAACCTCGTAGTGAGAGGTGTATTTTCATCGGCTACCTATAGAAATCCTTTGGATATCTCTTCTATAGACCAAGTGACAATATTGTCTTCGATGTGAGGAGAGGGGTTTTCTGTCACACCCCGCTAAAGCAGAAACACAGGGCGTGTCAGTACAAAGGGTTTCATCGCAAAAGTTAAAAGACAACACCAACCATATTATTAAAAATCATTACAAATTCACAATGGGTTTGAACAACTTTTAAAAGAAATTACAATGTAAATTGAAATACAACACATGCGAATGCTCCTAAAACTGAAGTGTCCCTAAGTGCCACTTACTCGATGATTCCTGAAAAAGCATGTAAAACGAGCGTCAACTATAAAAATAGTTGGTGAGTACTCACTGATAAACAAAATAATATTGGTTCCATCAATTGAAATCAAAGTTTCGATAAAACTTTCCAATAATAAAAGTATATTGTTAAAATAAGTAAATAAGTTTGTATAAACAAAGTTTGTTGCCATCGTGAGAAATAAAGTTACGTTGCCCAAATGAGATGCAACGTTCATATTCTTATGGAAGATAAAGTTCGTTACTCAAACGAGTAAACAAGTTTCATTGCTAAAATGAGCAATCAATTTCGTTGCTACAAGGAGCAAACAATTTCATTGCTAAAACATGTATATAAGTTTTTAGTAATAAAAGTTCGTTGTTGTAATGAGAAACAAAGTTCATTTCTATAATTAATAAACAAGTTTATTGCTATAATAAGTAACGAGTTTGTATGTGTATGAGCAAACAATGAGTCTCAACCAAACCTATGACTGAAGCCCTATCAAGATCTATGCTTATCGTTCCATAGATGAATATGGTATCATGCACTCCAGCAATAGGGCGAGTGAGGAGTTGTCAATTCCTAATAGCGATATCCATAATGACTATTGGCTCAAAGAGTTAATGGTTAGAGATAAGGGAAGGGCCTTAATACGATAAGTTCTCATGTTCCGTGTTGCATAGACATACATAGAGAGATATAGCAATAAAATAGCAATCATGTTTGATACAAATCAATTTAAATTCAACATTCATATAATAGTTTTTCGGGACATGCTTTTCCACCCCAAAACATAAAAAAACTGAAAATAGGGGAGTGCGTGAATACTCACTATATATAAAATATAGTAACCAAGTTTATACGAGTCAAATAAATACAACGAATATAAATAGTTTAGGACATGCTTTTCCACCCCAAAACATTTAAAAACCGAAAATAGGGGAGTGGTGAATACTCACAATGCATTGAGATGATGCAAATGATGCCTTGATCTACGCTCCACTCGTACCACTATCGTTTTCCTACAACGATGTTACACACTAATGAGTCTCTAATTGAAATCTAATACTAGTATACTTACTACTACAATAGAATTATGCCAATAATGTGTCAAAATTTAATATTGATAAGTTACAAACATTTTTGTGGAAATTAAGTTTCAAAGAATCAATTGTTATATAACAATTTAAGTGGAAAATTTCCATTATTGAAATGTTAATATTTAACATTTTAGAGGTGTTCCAATGATTAAATATTCAAAAAGAAATCAATTTAGTTCTAAACTTTCCCAAACTTTGTATTTCATTTTTAATTGAAGTCAAACACCTTAAGATAAATTTTCTTGAATTTTTGATTTGTCTAACTATTTTTCACCATTTAATTCCATGAATAATCATAAAATCATGGAAAAATAGTAAATTATCATGAAACATTCTTGTAATTTTTGTGTAACTATTTTACAGTGTACATAATCTAGGAAAAATATTAATATGTGTTTTCAAAAAGTTTAACACAATTTTTCTGATTTTTGTACATTTAAGTGTATTAAATCTTGGGAAAATAGAAGAAAAATAGCATACAAAAGATAAAAATCATCAAAAATTTTATGTATCATCCTAACATATTATAAGAGTTTCTGGTAAATTTTCATGAATTTTGGATGAGTATAACTATTTTTCCTGTTTTTAGTCCATTATAAACACAAAAATTCAAGAAAAATAGATATGCATTTTAAAAAATTCCCAAAAAAAATTTCGGAGTCTTAAAAATAAGGTACAAGCTGCGAAAAATAAGAAATAATATTTTCACATTCCCTAAAGTGGTTTTATGATTTATTAGAGCTAAATAAAAAGAAAATTAAAAACCATACTAAACAGTAACAAAAATCGATGAAACTTCATGAGAGATGTTTATTAACTTAAAGGGTCATCCACAAATATTTCCAGAATTTATTTACAAGTTTAAGTATTTTATATGCTCAAACAATTATAGAGAAAACTTGATTCTTGTGATTTTGGTAAAAATTATTGATGTTACTTTGAGAATTTTTGCAACATGTTCCAAAGGCTTTTGAATCAAGATATTTTTATACCTCTTAATACATGATGTTAAGTGCTCAAGTTAATTTTTCCTTGATTTTTAGTGATGAATACGATCTTTGAACATGCAATACAAAACTAGTATTCACAAAAAGGTGCTGATTGAGCAACAGTTTTGTAAAAATTGCTAAAACTCGAAATATTTGAATTTTCCAGTGAGGTCAGATGGGTTTGAAAGCTAACTCAAAATATTATATTTCAGAAAAAGAATCTCGAATTTTGGTTAATAAAATGAGTGAGATATGACAGTTTAAAGTCAGGTAAAGAAATCTGGCAGATTGCATGCATGGTGATTGGTTAGAAAAATGAGTTTTCATCATTTCTTTGAGTAAATCTTTTGAAATATTTTAAAAGATATCATGATAAACTTATATTATAGTCATGTTTCCAGAGATCAAAAGATTAAAACTTATCAAAATGTATACATTCATTTATGAACAAAATTTTGTTTCTCAAAAACTCTTAACTTGAGTTTGATGTTTAAATCCTTAAAATCGATTTTGGCACTAAGATCATGAACATGCAACCTTGTTTATCATACATGCATGGTGTTAAAACACATCCATGATGTTCTAAACACCATTTTAACAAAAAGAAAACAAGTTTGAAGAAGATGAAGAAGTAGAAGTCGATTTTTGAAGTAAAATGCACATGCATGGCTGAAATCATTGTTGTGGATCTTCAAGAGATGTATGTTCTTTACCTTAAATTTATTTGTGGCTTGAAAAACCCTTATGAATCTCCATAATTTCGTGGTTAATAGGCTGTGATTGTGGTGTTTGGAGAAAAAAAAAATTAGAGAGAAGGTAGAGAGAGTTTTCTAGAGAGAGAAAGAAGAGAGATGTGTGTGTGTGTTGGAGAATGAGAGTGTGAGAGAGAGATATGGAAAGAGAGGGGTCCGAAATTTTGAGTATAATAACCCTTTCTCATTCATTTTGTTTTATAAAATTTAAGTTATTTTATAAAATATCTAAATTTTATATAAAATGTGCACAAAAATCAAGTTTTTATTCATGAAACCTTGATTTTTGACTTATAAATTAAGGATGAATGTTAATGACTTAAATTTTTATTTTCCTTGATTATATTTCCCTAAAATTAATTGTTTTAAGATAATATTATAAGTTTCATAACTATTTTTATAGAATTCTTGATGTTAAACTTTATAAAATTTAAGTTTTAGGGTTTTTAGGGTTTTTGAGAGTTTGTAAAAATTTGGATTTCAAAATAAATAGAATATTTGAGACTTTAAATTATCTTATGGTATTATAACTCTTTTATAGTTATAAATAATGTTTGTAATTTATTTTTATCGGTTTATTGGCATTCTATGTAGTGATTCCGAGATTCAAGCGAAATTGAGGAATCAAGTATACTAGTCCTAGTCTTCAACTTTGACTTAAGTTTCTATGAGACTTTCACCTAATTTCTACTTCTAGGTCAAGTGCATGATGTGTGTATATGATTCATGAAAAGGTGTTCGAGTCAAAGAGTGACCCGAATATGGATAGCCTCTACAGCTAAGTAGTTGTAGAATTCACATATCAATGTGAAATCTAAGTACATTATGCATTGTTTCTAGTTGCTTCCAAGTTTCTAGTAGGTTATAACTGAGCTTCTAGTCACTAAGTCCAGTATGTGTCGTGCGTATATGTGCAACTAAGTTTATTCAAATCTAGAACCGACTCGAATTTTGACGGTTGTCACATTTTCCGAGAGCGAGAACTCATAAGCCAAGGGGACAGTGGGAGGCAAATCGATCTTGAAGAGCTTCAAGAATCGAGTGATGAAGGAACCTCAAACACAGGCGCTCAACCTGAGGAGGAAACTCCTGTTGAACCGATTGACGAGTCCTTACCTCTTAGACGTTCCAGTAGAGTTAGTGTTCTTCCTGTGTTATATGGTTTTCATATAACAAGTGAGGGTGATACGTTTATTAGTGATAGTACACTAATAAATTTGGATGAACCTAACAGTTACAAGGAAGCCATGGCAGGCCTGGAGAGTGCAAAATGGAAAGAGGCTATGGACAGCGAGATTCAGTCCATGTATGACAACCAAGTTTGGAATTTCGTTGACAATGTACCAGGTCGTAAGATGGTCAGGTGCAAATGGATCTTCAAGTAGAAGACCGACATGGATGGGAAAGTACACACTTATAAGGTGCGATTGGTTACGAAGGGCGTTACTCAAACTCCAGGAGTTGACTATGATGAGACATTCTCACAAGTTGCGAAGATAAAGTCTAGTAGGGTGATGCTAGCCATTGTTGCATTTCATGACTATAAAATATGGCAAATGGATGTCAAAACCGCTTTCCTCAATGGGAAGTTAGCTGAGGATGTTTACATGAGTCAGCGAGAGGGTTTTGTTGATGCAAAGCATCCTAATAGAGTGTGTAAGCTTGATAAATCCATTTATGGATTAAAACAAGCATCTCATAGATGGAATCTTTGTTTCGATGAGAAAGTCAAAGAGTTTGGTTTTCTGCGAAGCGAGGATGAGTCATGTGTATATGTCAAAGCGAGTGGGAGTATAGTTAGCTTCCTCGTATTGTATGTCGATGACATACTACTCATAGGAAACGACATCCCGACCCTGCGGGAGGTTAAGTCCTGGCTTTCGAAGTGTTTCGCTATGAAGGACCTCGGAGAGGCTGCCTATATTCTGGGAATAAGGATAGTGAGAAACATGAGTAAAAGACTAATAGGACTTAGTCAAAATACTTACTTGGAGAAAGTACTAAAGTGTTTTACTATGGAGAATTCCAAGAAAGGGGAGTTACCAATCCAAAGCAACGCCAAACTGAGTAAGACTCAGAGCCGAGTACAGAGACTGAGATAGCAGAGATGAGTCGAATACCTTACGCTTCCGCAATTGACTCGATCATGTATGATATGACTTGTACTCGCCCTGATGTGGCCTTCGCTTTAAGGATGGTCAGCAGATATCAAGGGAACCCTGGTAGAGCACATTGGACCACAGTCAAGAATATTCTTAAGTACCATCGGAGGACCAATGATTGGTTTCTTGTCCTCGGTGGGAGTGATGACTTAAGGGTGCGAGGATATAGTGTGACACCAGTCAAATTTTGGTCAAAAATAAATTGATCAATAATCGTAACTGGGATGAACCGAGTGGTAGAGTTTGTAACAAGGTTTCCAAAAACATAAAGAACATTGAAATCCGAGTTATAATGAAGAAGTTATGACCAATCGAAAATCCGCGGTAAAACCGGCAAAACATTGTTCAGTGTAAAAAGCGAATTTTCGACAAAAAGATTTTTAGCCTTAACAATCTAAATGAAAGTTGTAGAATATGTTAAACCGAGAACGTTCATAAAAAGAACGTGAAAATCCGACTTCGTATGAGCAAGTTATGATTTTTCGAAGTTTTGGTTTAGTAGTAGACAGCTAAAAATTCGAAATATAAATCGATCGATATTTAGCCGACGCAACATAAACGAGAATCGAAGGTCTCATCAAAAGTAGCACAACGGTAAAAAGACAGACGAAAACGGACGTCGGATGAAGAAGTTATGAATTGTTAACGGATTCTCGTCCTGGTCTGTTTAAAATAATAATATTAAAAATAAATTGAAAACCAGCCGACGAAGTCTAAACAAAAGTCGTAGAGTATGAATTTACCTACGCGTGCATATAAAGAATGCCAAAAACGGAGCTCGTATGCGAAAGTTATGATTTTGCCAAGTTTTTGGCACGAAAAACAAGAAAATCTTGAAAACCGGGCAATTTCGCATGCAAGGCTTCGGACATGTCATCATCACGTGCGGACCTCCACTTGTCACCTGCTTATAGGACCGAAACTTGCATGGCACCTTCTGATTGGACCGCAGCCGAGGTCCACTAAGCAGCCGACAGCCTTCGCATGAGACACTCCTCGGATGACCCCTTCGCATGTGTGGCCTCTTCCTATTGGACCGCAGCCTAGCCAATCCGAAGCCCCCATCTTTCCGAGCTTCGCAGGTATCCTTCGCTGCTGGCCGACACGTGGCTGCTGACTCACCCCCTGCCTCGCCACCTGTCCTCATCGGCCGAACCCTCGCACCCCTATATAAAGGGTGCGAGCCTTCTCGGATGAAAGCCATTTTTCACCCCAAATTTCTCCAAAATTCACATTTTAACCCCGTAAACTTTCTCACGACCCCCCAATGCCCCGGTATCGTGTCTAAAACCCGAAGCAAGCCCCTGAGCCCCGAAACTCTGCCCGGTTTGAGCCGGTTTTTCGTCAAACAAACTCTTTTCCGGGAAACGAAACGCTGCCTGAATCACCGCTTATCAAAGTGAGTTCATACCCCTATAATTTACCTTTTCAATGGTTTTTAAATGCTTTTAAGGCGGGGAATACAAGTTTAACACAATAATAAATTGTGTTAATAACTGTGTGTGATAATAATCATACAGAAAGTTTCTGTATGCTTTTAAGAATCACCAAATACTTCCAAAATAACGTAAAGCCATGTTAAATTCTTTGAAAAATGTTTTATAAGCTATTTCAAAGTATAAATGTCAAAATCATGTTTATATGTATAAATATATAAATAAGACTTGAAGGGCTTAGGACTAATGAATTATCTTATATCCTTTTCCTTGTTTGGATGTGGAATTAAAGTTGTGTTATTTGTCCGAAGGTCGTTTCCATCTTAATTATATATATATATATATATATATATATATATATATATATATATATATATATATATATATATATATATATATATATATTATACATATATGAGTCTAAAAGGTTACTCCTTCTAGTATCATTACCTTTGTATCAGGCTGAGCCAAGGTGATATTCCATGAGAATTCATGCTAATCAGATAGAACATATAAATTATAATAGGTATAATTTATGATTCAAAACTAAATATACAAGTATGATTCACGACTATATACTTTCCGAGGAAATTACCAAAATTCATTCAACTATACCAAGATATGTATAATACATTTAATATACGAACAACATATTTAAGAAGTAAAGATACATCATACCTGGTTTGCATTAACAAAGGTACTACACAGAGTACCAGAGTTAGCAAACACGTGGTAATGACGGGTATGCATTAGCAAAGGTACTATACAGAGTGCCCGAGTTAGCAAACACTGGGTAATAAAACATCCTGACGGGTTTGCATTAGCAAAGGTACTATACAGAGTACCCGAGTTAGCAAACACGAGGTAATAATACATTCTGCCGGGTTTGCATTAGAAAATGTACTATACAGAGTACCCGAGTTAGCAAACACGAGGTAATAATTCATGATTCAAGTATACTAGAATACATTGTTTTACAAGAAACCAGGGTTTTGATTCAAAACAAATCAAGGGTTTACACTTATCAAATACATGTCAGAAATTCTAATTCAAGAACACACTGTCAATCATTATTTCAGAATGATTGGGCTTTTCATAAATAATACACATGTAACGTTTATATGCTTTTTATGAGACACTAAGTTCAGGTTGTTTAATTCATTTTAGACAACATAGGAAAAGTCCTGACATTATAACCAGAATCTCCAGCCGGGGATCGAAACAAGTGTGTGTAGATCTATATCGGGATTGACAACCCCGCACTCAGGCTGCTAGCTACAGTCAGGTTTATAAGCCTATGAGTGACAATTGTTATCACCAGTTTAAATGCCCACAAAGCGGTTGTTTCAGGCCATCCGTAATAGTATGGTTATAATAACTCATTAAAAAGATATTAACAATACGTTAGTGTATAAACAACTAAACGAAAGTATACCTTCAAAGTACCAGTTTAAGGAATACAAAATACAATGGTTCAATACAGTTTTCAATAACAGCTGGTGGAGCCAGGCACACTCTTACTTACAAGTTTTCATAAAGGAATACAAATACAAAACATGAATACAAAGAGAACGGTTTATGGGATTAAACCACTTTTACAAATGGGAATCTAGTCAGTTACTTTCAGTAAACTAGTATAACATAAAGGACCTTTAGTGGTTAATTCTATAATTCCTTAGTTGCTACGCCATAGTTATACATAAGTAATATCCGATTGACAGTGAAATGTGTAACTTCCGCCTTACTTCTTGTTCCTTGTTTGTTTGTGGGCTTAGGGCAGATACACCCATTTGACTGTCCATTTGATATTGGGTTATATATAATCAGTATAAAATAAGTAATTACAGAGGGAAACTATTGAGGTTATCAGTTAATCACCTCAGGAAATATAGGATTGCCTGGGAAACTAGTGAACTTATCCAAAGAACATAGGGTATACTTAACAGAACTAAAATACTTATGAACTCACCAGCTTAAATGTTGATCTACTCTTTCCAAATAACTTGTAGTCTCAGGAATCCAGTAGAAAGGTACACTCCTGAAGCTTTTGAGAAGACTACCTAGTACCGTACCGCGACTCTTGTCTTCTACTGTACCTACTTTAGTGTTTGAATATGTAATGTTTGAACACTTATGTAAAACCTATACTTATTAATGCAATGGTTGTTTGTACTTTGATTACTATATTGCATGTGTTGTGATACTTACCTAAAGTCCTCCGCCCCCAAATGTTTCCGCCGTTCTGGTTTGGGGGTGCGACAGATTGGTATCAGAGCAGTGTTTATATGAACTCAGTATATCACTCATAAAAGATATACAACTATAAACCTATTGGGATAAAAACACTCTGACCAAGAGTTATAATTTAAAAATATATCAATATTTTATAAAAGTATAAGTACATGCAGAGTATATATACCAGAATGAGTATCACAAGAAGAACAAAACTAAAGTATTTGGATGTTGGACATTGCAGTTAAACCTAGACAGTGACGTAATCATATCTGGGATCAATATAGGCTGATCAACTATATTCATCCGAGATATGACCAACACGTGTTTGGGAAGTGATTGTAGTGTTGCAACTGGTCTAAAACTTACCTAAGTACCAGAAGAATTCTAGAACCAAACAAAAAGACTAAAATACTATGGGAGTATTTTAGGATGCTATAACAAGAAAACTGAAAACTTGTTGAGTTCTTGTATATAGAAGTCCAAGAATCAAACTCATAACTAAAATAACATCGAGGTATGTTACATACCTTTGGGGAAATGTTAAAAAGATATTTTCTGATAAGTCTATAATTACTAAGTGGATACGTTAAGGTTATATATAGCCGAGATTTTATAGACTTAGAATATGTGATTTTCACTCTACTTCCTTTTCCTTGTTTGGATATGGTTTTAGAGTAGGATTACTTATTCAAAGGTCTATCTGATCTGGATTACATATATAATCGGTACACACCATCTGATTATAGAAGGACCAGAAAGAATCACCTTCGTAAAAATTTAAATTTTCTCATAGATTCTTTAGACATTCCCATTTCCGTATACACCCGTTAGATAAACATAGTTACTCCAGCAATCAATAGAAGAGTCAAGGAGGATCCAACAGAATTTCATTAGGAGAATCCCAAGAAAGAAACATATGAGAAGTACATAAACTATAGAAATCGTTTAGTGCCCTCACCCTATTAAGAACACCAATGAGAGATTCGCATTAACTTCCGAGATTCAAAATCTTCATTACGAAGTAATGGGGATCAGTCTCAGAATCGGAAGTAAGACAGCTCAGGAATTCAATATACCTACAGAGGAGAAGGACGCCCTATAGATACCGGAAGGAAACAAATCATTACCACCCAGAATAGAATAGAGAACAAAGGAAAACCACGCATGATTCATGTGAAGCATTTGAGCACCTTTTCATCTAAGTAATAACTAGTAAATCGGTTCAACCTAGTGAGTTAGTGATCTCATTACTCACATTAGGTTTTGAGCTTATCCTCTTTTCCAGTCACAGCTAATAACAATAACTCAGATCACGGAATCTTAATTGATAATGATTACTTCACAAATTCATAAGTCTATTTTATGTAGACACTGTTATGAATTATTTTCGAATATTTTCGAAAATTAGGAAACGATATCCACCAAACGAAGGTAACTTAGTTCGGATGATACTCGGTTCCTAACCATTCTAGAAACTTATTTCTATTCCTTACCAGGACTGCATCATAGGGATGCAGGTCGAATCATTGAGAACAATATAACAAAACGAAAGATTTATACATAGATACAAATAGTTAGAATACATCTAGAGACAACTATCCTCGCTCATGAGCTCATTTTCTTATCATGTAACAGAATCATGTCTTCAAGGAAATATAACCAACCCACCAGCGAAACACCAATCCTTCAGATAGATGCGGCCACGTTTAAAGCTGCGGTCACAGAAGCTGTAACGGCTGTCATGGCACACCTTAATGCTAACAATGCAAATGTTAGTTGTAATGTTATCGGTAACCCCGATCATGGTGATGGCTGAGTACAGCAACAAGCACCTACTTGTAAGAACACCTTGAACCTTAAGCCTAATATCCTTAAACGAAAGTTCAAGAACAAGAAAGGGAGTTGTTCAACTCAAGAACCTAACAGAGGGCAACGAACTGGGGCGATCAATACCCCCATCAGCCCTGTTATTCTAGCACCGACTAAGCCGTATTTAGGAAACCTCCCACGCTGCAGCAAGTGAAACTACCATCATCATGGAGTTTGCCGAAAGCTGCATTGCAATAGACGCAACTTGAAGAGGCATACCGCCCGCTTCTGTAGAACTCCGGTTGAGTTCATCACTTCAACTGCCAATGTTGTAACCATTCCCATATGTCACCTTTGTTGTGAAATAGGACATTACCAGAGGGATTGTCCAATAGAGAAGAACGACGGGGAGCAGGAGGAATTTGACCCCAATACATGGAGAAGCATCAAAGAACCCTGCTATATTTTGGTACGCTTCCAAACCCCGATAACTAGCTATAATTATGATTACTCTTTCGTTCAAATTAAATCATAACAATTATATAAAAATTGAAACCCTAACAGGTAAGCTATGATGACTTACTATATACATAGGGGTCATTTATAATTAAGATTTGTAGACATAGAGTGAGTAATCCCGCCTCATTTCCTGTTCCTTGTTTGGTTGTGGATTTAGGGCAGGGTTGCTCAGTCAAAAGTCTTACCAATCTTAATTATACATGACTTGTATACACCAAGCGATTATAGAGAGACCTAGTAAGGATCGTTTCATGAAAGTTCATAATTTCGAATTATCAAAACTCTCGTATTGGTAGTACCCGCCAATTTCGAATCAAAAAGGGGTTCGTAGTGATAATAACAGAATAAAACCAGAAGCGCTGAAAACTTAGGTACATAGGATATCATTCTAGTAATCATTCGTCCCAGGACGACTTAATACCTATTTCATCGAGAAAATTCTGACGTCCTCATTCGACATGGTTTGGCATGGCCCTTACCATGTGAAAATTCTTATGCTGTATAAGGGAACTTTTTCCTTAATCAGTGGTAAGATGAAATTCTTTCAATCCATAACACAAAACCCTTAGGTTGTCACTCGTTTCAAAACTTCAAAAGTACCCATGCGAAGAGTACCACGCCGTTCTAGCCTACTCAGTAGACATAAAACTTCAAACGAAAAGCACCGAAGTAGTCATACAAGTCAGTAACTACCGAAGTACCTCAATAGATCTCATAGGAAAATCATTGTACCGCAGGTCAAGTTCAAGAATAGAGACTAAGAACTCATTGAGTTAATCTATCGCCGCTAAGTGTATACACGAGAGTGGTATATAAGTTAGACTTTACAAGATTAAGGATGTGTAATTCCTCCCTATCTCCTTTTCCTTGTTTGGTTGTGGACTTGGGGCAGAGTCACCCATCCGAACGTTTTGTGAAATCTAAAGGACCTTAATGGTTAATTCTATAATTCCTTAGTGTATACATCAAAGTTATATATAAATAATACCCGATAGGCAGTGGAATGTGTGATTTCCGCCTTACTTCCTGTTCCTTGTTTGGTTGTGGGCTTAAGGCAGATTCACATATTCAACTGTCCGTTCGATATTAGGTTATATATAGCTAGTATAAACTAAGTGATTATAGAAGGGACTATTGTGGTTACCATTTTACCAAGAAAATATAGGATTTTCTGAAGGAAACACATACATTATATCTAAAAGAATGATTAATGTTAATTCTGTGATTACTTGGTATATAAACTAGAGTTATATGTAATGAAGATCCGGCAGACAGTGGAATGTGTGACTTCCGCCTCATTTCCTGTTCCTTGTTTGGTTGTGGGCTTAGGGCAGATCCACACATTCAACTGTTTATTCGATCTGAGTTATATATAATTTGTATTCACTAAGTAATCACAGAATTAACGAGTACGGTCATATTACTCATTAAGAAAATATAGGATTTTCTGGAGGAACAGGCAAACTTTCCAAAGAACAAAGAGTATACTTTTTATAACAAAAATACTTATGAACTCACCAACTTTAATGTTGACACTTTTTCAAACCACTTGTATTCTCAGGAACGTTAGTAGAGAGGTACCCTTTCAGGGGTTGCGAAGACGAAATTTTACGTCTTAACTTTTGCTATAGTTTTAATGTAAATCATGAAATGTTTTGAACATAATGTAAAATTTATATTATTAATATGATGGTTGTTGTTACTTTGATTACTATGATGCATTCGTTGTGATACTTAACATGACGTCCTCCGCTCCCGAACGTGTCCGTCGTTCCGGTTTGGGTGTGTGACACTAAGCACCACATTGATTTGAAACTCCTTTGTCTTTTCATATGCTCAAATGACTTTTCAAATGACTTTTCAAATGTCTTCTAAGTAATTGATTTAGCATTAAACACCAAACATGCTATATAAACTCTTACATGTAAAAAGGATGTCATAAAAAAATGAAAAGAAAAAATTTCAATAGGCAAAAATTCTTTTAGAACATATTAGCTGTGATAGAGTCCCTAAAAGAGCTCTACAAGTCAATGTTGTGGATGAATGTATCACTTTTTACTCATAGTTTGATCGTGTTATACTTTTTTTCCAATAGTGATGTGCAATTCGAGTTGTGGTTTGCAATTTTCGAAGTTACATGTGAGAACATCATCATTAGCCTATTTGTTTTTATCTCTTCGTTTTTGTTATAAATATTTCAATATGCTTTGTTTGTTCTTAGATTTTGGTATCCTTTTATATTTACATTTGTACATGTATAAAAGGTTGTTTTAACCACATATTGTAATTGATTAAAGCAATACATGTTAACTCCATAATTTGTATCATAAAAGCTTAATTTCAAGTCCCTCGTTATAGCAAGTCGTACAAATCTTATATGAAGTGGCCTAAAATCAGAAGTTTACAAGCTTAACAAAGTTTATTTCTTAATTACTTTAATGTTATTAATAATTTTTTATTGTATGCATTAAAAGGCAGCAAACATGTCATAATGAGTTTTTATATCAACTTCGTATAAATATAATTATTTCAAAATTAATAATAGCGATATGATTATTTTAATAGCGTGTATGTATGTATTTGTGTGTGTGTATATATATATATATATATATATATATATATATATATATATATATATATATATATATATATATATATATATATATATAAAGGCTTAGGTTATTTTGTTTTTACTAACTATTGTGTGCCAGAATGCACAAATCTGGACCAACGGATGAAATTCATCAATGGACATGATTTGAGAGTGTATGATATTACAATGGGATAGCATGTACCATATAATCACACAAATTTTAGCAAAAGGGTATTTTGGACAATTAACTACAATTATAAAAGGAAATTTTCGGATATTTATGGATAATTAATTCTCCTAATTTTAAAAATATGATTTTTTTTAATTAATTCAATTTTAATTCTAACATAATTTGTAAACATAATCGATTTTATTCTGTCAGAATATTTTTTTAGTTAGAATGATGCTCTTTTAGAATTTTATTCTATTAGAATATTATTTAATAATAACAAAGTTCTGGAATCCGAGGTTGAAAAATAACAACATTCTAATATATCCTTATACATCCAAACATAAAAACAAATTCATACATATTTTTACAGACTAAAAGTCTTATACATTTTAATATAATTATACATATTCTAAAAGAATATTAACAAAAATGAATAAAATTCTTAAAAAATAACAACATTATTAGAATGTGAGTATGATCAAACTTTATTTCATTCTTCAAGTTATTCCTATTAGGTCTTCAACACATTCTTCCAGCCATTCCTATCACAAATACAACAAAAACTAATAATGGTTAAAAACATGTTGCTTGCAATTAACTATCACTTTATATATTCTGCTAGAATACATAGAATATGAGAGAATACATAGAATATATTCTGGCAGAATACATAGATTTTATTCTGGCAGAATATATTCTGCAGAATACATAGAATATATTCTATGTATTGGCATATGATATCAAGCCTTTACTATGTTGGTATATGAAATCAAACAAAAATAATTCACTGCGTTGGCATATGAAATCAACCCCATCAGTATATATATATATATATATATATATATATATATATATATATATATATATATATATATATATATATATATATAGAATATGGATGACTACATAATATACATTCTGGCAGAATATTGTCTATACTTTCTTTGCTTGTGCTCCTTCAATGGTTTACCTATAAGTTACAAATAAACAACACAATTACTTACTCAATTTTCATGAGATGAGATAACATAAATTAATTTCATGACCATTCTTTTAATTAGGCCTGTTGAAATTATATATCACATGATCCGAGAATTGAACCACATAAGATTAGTGCACTTTACACAAACATAAATTAATAATTGAACCAAACATAATTGAAAGGTAAAAAACTATTTGAAAAAGTAAAATCAAAACCATTCCTCAAAATATAAGAACTACCTAAACTTAGTAACAATTCACTTAGTAGCATAGAGAAGAGTTTTTAATGGACAAGTGACAAATTACAAAGTAATTCTTCATTTAGGCATTTAGTCGAACACTTGGTGTTCAGAAAAAAAAGGACTTGGATAACTAAAAACACTTCCTGAGAAACTTATATTATTATCAACAAATAAATGGTCTGACCGAAATCTATCAGAAGAGCAGCGAGATTATAATGTGATATTAAATCGGTTTATAAAGTGTACCTTATGATTTTTGGTGCATTCATTCTGCATCAAAGGAACGAACATGAATGGTTATGATCTGCATCGAGTGAAGGAAGATGGTGGGTTCTGGTCTTCTTGAGGTATATGTGGGTTTCGAGCACACCAGGCAACTCACCGGGTGGAGATCGGTCTTCATCCCTTTAATCGATTTTCATGTATGGATGTGGAAACGAGATGAACAGAAAGTTCAGCAAAAAAACATAAAATGGAGGCGATGACATGCGTGCTTCATGTCAATCTCGATTAAGGCTTGATTGATTCGACGAAATTGATGCGAAGAGAGGAAGTGGGCAGCGGTGATGGTGATGGTGTTGATGCCGACGATGAACGTGTTCTACCACACATGACTAGGTCAAATATATTTACTTTATTTCCTTAATTGCAATATTTCAATTAAATGATTTCCTTAATTAAAAGTACAAAAGGTCCAAAATACCCTTAAATGATTTATTTAATTATTTGTTATTTCTTGAATTCGCATTGGTGCATTTAGGCACACAATAGTTCCTAGAAACATTTGAATATATATATATATACGTATATATATATATATATATATATATATATATATATATATATATATATATATATATATATATATATATATATATATATAAAATTCTATTCTGCGCAACTGGGGAAATTTACTTTAATCAAATTCATTTGAATTTTTCACAACAACAAAAGAGTTTTCTAATTTGTGTATACTTATGATTTGACATATAAAGTTATTAATCACTACAACTCAAAAGTTTTTGTAACTTATTTTTAGTAATTGGTAATGACTTTTTATTTTCCTCTTATTTATATATATTGTATCCGTATTAGTAATATATAAATAAGTTTTATCAAAAACAATCACGTGTTTTAAGATATTTTTAATTGAAATAGAAGAATTGAAAAAAAAAAGTGTTTTGCAGCATCATGGTTATTACTATGTAGAATTTTCTTGGAACAATAAGTATTCTTTCATAATTAGTTTAATGTTATTAATAATTTTTTGTTGTATGCCTTAAAGGCATCAAACATACTATAATGACTTTTTATATCAACTTCGTATAAATATAATTATTTAAAAGTTAATAATAGCGATTTGATTATTTTAATAGCGTGTATGTATATATGTATGTGTCTGTGTGTGTGTGTGTGTATATATATATATATATATATATATATATATATATAATATGTGTCTTCTATATATTTTTTGTATGATTTATCAAGGTTTAATAAGGTTTTTTTTGTTACAAATGATATTAAAAGTTGTAGTACTTATGTTTTTCTTATATTTGTTATTCATTAAATACATAAATTAACATACTATTTATATACAATTTACAAACTTTAAATTAATGGTCAATAAAATCATCAAATATTTGTTTTTTATACTGTTTGTTATTCGTTATATATAAAAATCAATATATGTTTTATATTCATTTATTAACATTGTTTTTTCATTTATAAATTGCACATTAATAACCATAAGTTTAAAATTTTTTTGAATGTAGTGGAAAATATAAAGGCAAATTACATTAAATTTGAAAACATAATTACATTTAAATAAAAAAACTATTCAGTTGTAGTGGTAGTTTTAAAATCTTGATTTTGCCCAATAATGTAATATAAATATTAACATTTATATGTTATAAAAACAATATTATAAGTATTTATCATTGAAATAATAATTTTTATACTAAGTTGTAACTAATATTATAATAATTTTAAGTATAGGATAAGAAAGATATTGAATCAAATTGAATTAAGTTTTTGATTTAAAAATATTTTAAACTATAGGTATTTTTAACTAATTTATAAATAATTTATTTGAATATTTTTTATTTCATATATTATTATTATTATTATTATTATTATATATTATTTCAAATAACAATAATTTTTAATATAATATAATCTATTCTTTAGTTTTACGTTATTTTAAACAATTATTACTTTACTAATTAAAAACTACTTGTTTGAAATTTTTCATTATTATATTTACAAAAAACTATCATACTTTTTTATTGTACTGTCATTTTATCCTTAAAGCTATGAAATATTGGAAGAGAATGAACGATTCAAATAAAATTGTGATTTTAATTTTAAAATTATAATATTTGTTATGTACTGCGACTAATCTTAAAAAAATATATATGTTAAGAGTAGGTTAGGGGAGGAAGAGTGTTACACTTAAGGTATATTTTTATCACTTATATTTTCTTATGAAAATATTAATATTTTATTTATTTTACTTTTCCTTTATGATAAAAAACGAATAGGGAAAAAAGAAATTGACAAATGTAGTAAGATAATTTATTTTTATGACTATAAAAACATTTAAAATTTGGTACATCCATATAAGTTTTGGTAGAACATAAATAATTAATTTCTATAACACACATAATTATTGGTTTTTAACAATAAATTCATATCATATTAAAAATCATTCGTTTTAACTCATCATTATCACCAACAATTTGGAATAATAATAATTGTGAACTCCTTTCATCAAAATCAATTATAAAAAACTCCATCGATGTTATTTACAACAAAGTAAACGATAGAAACTAACATAGTATATAAATAGCATAAAATACATGTTGAATATTCTTCTCTTGTACATAAAATATATTTTCTTAAAATAAAAAAGAGAGAGACAACATAAAGATACATACATGTTAACAAAGTTAATTTCTATAACTGATAAATAGCTTGATGGTTGATTTACCAAAAGTTCATTAGAAGTAATTATCAATCTCACCTCATCATCCTGTGATTATAGAAAGATGCATAACACATAAACTTAAAAAATGATCCCGTGTATACCTTTACAAACATACCTAAATTTGAACACTGGTTAATATCTAAAACTTTACATGAACCCAATTTGAGTTTACATGAATTTATATTTGGAAAAGTTTCAATTGATTTCTTACATTCATGGAACCACTCACATAACTCTTCAAACCCTAGCACCAAATTGATTTGAACTTCCATGTCTTTTCATATTTATTTATAATTATTATTTTATTTAATAATAATTGCATCTATCTAACAAAAACCACACAATAGTTTTTATAGCTTATAATAGTTAATGGTATAATTGATTGGTTAATTAAAAAGTTGTCTATATAAGAACATTGAAATGTTTTACTTATATTTTCTTCTGTTTTACTTTTGGTTACTCGCACATGATTTCATATTTTCTAGCTTTTGTTATCTACAGTACATGGAAATGGAAAAGAATTTTGATATATATATATATATATATATATATATACATGAAATTAGTGTGTGTATAAGTAATAGAAATGTGTGTGTATTGGTTCAAAGTTATTCGACCATCTTTCATGGCAAGTTACAACGTTAAAACTTTTCATATATACGATCGCTATATTTTAGTAGAATGGTTTAGTAGTTTCAATTATGTTTTATAGATTAAAAATAACCAACAAGCATTATAAAACATGAGTGTATGGAACTATTTTTCCAATGGATTTATAAGTATCAAATAATGGCTCCCATATTATTCTATTTAATTACGTTTTTATGCCAAGTTTGTAATTCAAGACCAAAATTATTTAATCTATTCACGATTTTGGATTTTCATTTGAGCATTTTTGTATTATTAATGATATGTTATAATATTAACATCTCCATCTAATACAAGTTTTGATAATAATAACTTTATGCGATTTTTTTGGAATACAAAGGAAAATATCATTTATATATATATATATATATATATATATATATATATATATATATATATATATTGGTGTTTAAGATTTTAAAATAATTGTATGCATGATTATTTACCTAGATATTTTATTTAGTACTTATAGTCCAACTGAAATTTAAAAATATTAAGAAAAACTCACCAACTCTTGAAATAACTATTTTGAAAATAAAATCATATGGTCCAATGTAAATAACTCTTGAAATAACAATTTGAAAAATATTAAAAATCAAACTCACTGACTCTTGAAATAAGAATTTTAAAAATAAAATCATATGGTCCAGTGTAAATATTTCTCTATTATTTTGAATTATCACATACTTAACTTGTTTATATATATATATATATATATATATATATATATATATATATATATATATATATATATATATATATATATATATATATAGTGTTAGGTTATTTTGTTTCTTATATTTGTTGTGTGCTAGAATGCACCAATATAAATTTAGTAAATTAAATAATTATTTAATTAAATAAATATAGATATTAAATGATTTCCATAATTATATGTATATTAGATGATATCGATAATTATATTTATCTTTTTATGGAAACTAATTAAATCCTCCATTAATGTCAGCAATAACATTCTTTCAAAATGAATTCGCATCTAGGTTTTTATATATGAGTTCGTATTTTGTTTCAGGACTTACTCATTTCAAATACAATAAAGTTGCATGGAATATGAAGAACGAGAGTGTATTCTACTAGAATACAATACACTCTCATTCTGCTGGAATACACTCTCATTCTCCTAAATATGAATTCATTCTGAAAGAATATTATTGTTGACATTAATAACGAATTTAATTAGTTTTCATAAAAATGAGTTATATGTATGGATAGCATTTAATATACATATAAGTATTACTAAATTCTTATTACTGCATTCGAGCACACAGTAGATGTGGGAAACATTTGAATCTCTCTCTCTCTCTCTCTCTATATATATATATATATATATATATATATATATATATATATATATATATATATATATATATATATATATATATATTAAATACAAAACTTAAATCACACTATTCAATAAATTTAAAAATTATCGAAATACTAGTTATATTTAAAATATTTTAAATGTTTTTATTGATTTAAACCTACATAACTTTTCAACTTTGTTCATTAATTGCTATATGATTATTAAATACTAGATGTGAGACCCATGTATTACATGAGTTTATTTAAAAAAAAATTAAATATGAAATTTTAACAATTTAATAAGTTTGAATTTATAAGAAAAATAAGAAAAAATTTAAATTATTAAAATTAATGAGGCTTTATTACATTGAATACATTACATATATAAACTCTTTCTAATAAATACTGTACATATATATTACCTTACATATTAAATGTGGAATTTTAATTTAATAAAATGAAAAATACAATAAAATGACAAGTGGGAAATAGTAAATTTTAAAAATTCTAGAAAAATGACAAGTGGACATGTGACAAAAAGATTTTGATTTATTAGAGAGGATTTAATGATTATGGTAAAATTTATTATGGAGAATTGAATAGCTTTTAACTAATTTCATAGTTAATTAAACATTTAGTGAAAAAATTTACAATTGAACTATATGTAATTTTTTATTACTATAAAAAATACGAATTGTGTGAGTAAATACACACACACACACATATATATATATATATATATATATATATATATATATATATATATATATATATATATATATATATATATATATATATATATATATATATATACACATCAAGGATGTAAAAATCGTTCGACGGTAGCTTGGTGGTCGACTGACGATAAACGATTAATCCGATTTGACGGGGATTGATCGGGGTTTAATCGGACAACCTAAATTATTAATAAAATTATTTAAAAGATTAATATTTCCTAAAAAATTAAGTATTTGAAAATTTAGAATTTTGAAATTTTGAAAATTTGAAAATTTTAGTATAATATTTTAAATTTTGAAAACTTACAAATTTGAAATTTTAAAATATTGATGCAATATTTGAAAATAAAAATTTTTCAACTTTTTAAATATTTCCCTCCTATGACCGCTGAGGACCGTCAAGGACCGACAAGACCGAGTTTCACCGATTTTGACCAATTTACGCCAAGCACCCTAATCATAATCGGTTCAAGGCCGCCAAGCGATTAATCGGCCGCCAATGCCGATTTCTGCAATACTGATATATATATATATATATATATATATATATATATATATATATATATATATATATATATATATATATAGAAAGAGTGAGAGAGAGAGATAGAGAGAGAGAAAGATAGAGAGAAATCATATAAAAAGTGATAGAGAAAACCAATATAAACAAAATATCTAGAAAATTTAATTTTTTTTTGTTGGTTTAAGGTTTTTTGGCCATATTCATCGGCAAAGTGACAATGTTAATATTTTTAATTTATCCGTATATTGCTTTCTAGATTAAAACTGCCCACAAAGTGTATGAAACAAGTTTATATCGATATTTTGATTAAGATTAAGCTGACAAATTTAATGTACAAACCGATGTAAATGAGATGTATTTTAGCAATAATATTAAAAAAATAAATTTTAAAAGACTTATCTAATAAAAATATTACATTTATGAGTGCGAAATAAAAATCATCAATTATAATATTATAAAGAAATTAGAAAATTTGTGGGAGTTTGAAGTAAATATCATGCAAACAAAATGGAGATGATAGGATATATAATAACAACAATGTTTATATATATATATATATATATATATATATATATATATATATATATATATATATATATATATATATATATATATAATGGTAATACTTTAGTTATTTTTAAAAATCTATATTTCTCATAACTTTTAAATAATATTATTTTATTTTTGTGCAACGCGAGGGTATCCGCCAAACCAGTGAATTAATTTGATAATTATATAAATACTATTTATATTTAAAATATTTTTAAAGTTTTTTATTAATTTAAAACCTATCAAACTTTTCAACTTTCTTTATTAATTGTTATATGATTATTAAACTAGTAGCATACCCGCGCGATGCAGCGGCGCCAAATAGTTTTTTTCGACAGATAGTTTCCATGTTGAGATAAGTTTCTTTTTCACGTTAAATAGTTCGTTTCATCCTTTTAGCGGATTGTTTGTGACAGATGGTACCTTTCGGAGAATAGTTTCTAGCTAGGTCTGTAGCCGTGGGGCTGAATAGTTTCCTTTCCGGTTTTATCTATTAATCTGGTTTTTACTTTACGATTATTTAGTAAGGGTGTGCATAAGGAAAAAATGACAACTAATATATAAAAAAAAACGATATGTTTTACAAAACTGACGATATGATATAGTTAGGGGTGTGCAATCCGGCGGCGTCAATTAATTTTATTTTGACGACTAATTTACATATAACGATTAGTCCCTCTTTTTTGGCGTGGGGAGGGGGTGGGTGGGAGGGGTATTGTTCTGGCGTTGATTCGCTTCCTTTTAGTGGACCGGAAGATTGTTATCTTTAGTCGATAACTTTGGTTTTGGTATTCTCTTTTGGGTATAAAAATCAAATATGTTTTTATTTTGGATTAAAACTAAACGTTCATTGAAGTTTGTTGAAGTTAAAGAGTATGTTAACTAAAAAAAATTGTGAGTTAAGTTCATTGTGATTGTATTTTAACCATTTGTGACAAAAAAAATTATTATAGTTAGAAAGATGCGTGTTTGCTGGTATTGGATGTGCTAAGGTGATGAACATGTAGAAAACTAAATTATAGCATCTTTAAGTGTAGCCTCCGGTTCTACCTTTTCATTTCAAACATTCATCGTCAGAATCCATAAAAGATACCGATTATATAAACAAAACCCATTTTTTTTTATCAATCTAAGGCTGACCTTATTTTCCTCTCACTTACAATCAAAACAACTTCAACTGAAATTTAATTTATTATTTAATAGTTTAATATAACAAAATAAAAAAAATAATAAAGATATTAAAGCAAAGTACTTTGATTGACGTCTTTTCCAATCTAAAAAACCTTATCTAACAATCTAAAAAGTTAAAATACCAAAGGGCAAATTGTATGTAAATTACATAACAAAAACTCAAGAAATAATAATTATTAAATTCTAAAACCAAAGGAATTTTAAATCCTTAAATTCTGGAAGAATGTAGTAATAATACCAAAGGACATTATTCTTGATCTACCAACCAAAATCATATTTTTTTATAGGTCATTTCTTGCTCTGAAAAGAATGCATATCTCAAAACAAAAGAATGCAGCCAAATCGTGGGGACTTTTTTTTTATGTTGATGAATATCCGTATCACTTCCAGATCATAATCAAAAAGGAAAACTTCAAGGTCATATCTTGCTCTGAAAAGAAAATTTAACTCAATCAAAGTTCATTAAAGGCATAAATATGTCAAAATTTCATGATAAACCTTTAACATTTACGTGCCTAATTATCCCAACTTTGAGTAGTCACATGTAAACTTACAATTTCTAGCAAATCTTTCTGCCTCTTGGTTTGCAATTACAGCCTCCTTTGAAGAACCTGAAACACGGTTATAGTGATAGTTATATATATCAAAACAATTATACAGAACTGCAAGCACAAGTTTACTAAAATAATTTCACTATTTTTACATCAATTAACAACAGGCATTTGTTTTCTTTCATACTCATTCATCCATCATTCTTAAAATCCAATCAAAACCATAATAAAAAAACTCATATATCCTTATCTTCCACTATAGGGTTTTCAGGGGTGTTTTCTTTCACTATCTTTTTCTTAGCAATATCATTCTAAAAATCCACCACATACCATGAAATTTTGATAGCTTGCTTAGAACTACACCTACACACTTTTGCCCTGATTTTAACACATTCTTTGTAGTTTCATTGGGTTTTCCACTTGTATTAGCTAAAGACAACCCAAAATACATGGAGATTAAGACATTTAAGTTATGAAACTACTAAGCAAACAAGATTTAGGGATAAAAAACAAACTTTAAGGATGGATGTGCAAAACCTAAAAGCTCATCACAAATGAGCACCCAGGACGCACAAGAACATCATTGGTTTCCCTTGTAAGTTGTCCATCTGAGATTAATTCAGTTAGATTCATTCACAGCGACATAGAAACCATCAAATCAACAAAACAAAAAACCGAAATCAACTCAAACTGATTTAGAAAATCGATTTAGGGTTCAAAGAATACAAATTAGAAAAAAGGATAACTCACACAGATACGCAATATGACACCGGAAAACAAAGCTTACCTTGAGAACGGTTGAGAAAAATTCCAGATCTTACTTACTTATGATGGGTTCTTCACCGAGAGGAGGTATATCACTCGACATCTGCGATATCTGGCTTTGCTTCAAACGTAGAATTTTTTCGGTACGGAAAAAACGTGTTAACATGGTTTGTATAAAACTTAAGTTTGAATGAAAAAAATACCTACTATGATTATCTGGTACTTATATTTTTGTTATTTTCACCATCTGTTTCTTCATCAGATCCTGAAATGCAAGAACCACACATAAGTCTTGACATTTAAACAAAGGCCCTAATTTAGGTTAAAGAGGACTAAAATCACAAATAAAAAACGTAGTGTAGCTAGTCAAAAAGATTAAAAGCACACATCTATGTATGTGTTTATGTCAACAAAGAGATAAACAGATAAAAACATATATCAGCTTCCCTTCTTCCCCTCTTCATATTTCCAATCCATTACCTCTTTGCTAGATCATGTTGTGTATATGGATGTGTTTAAATTTATCTTCGTAACCTCCATCGTGATTTATATTTCTCTTCCTAAACTTTATCCAGATCCAAAGTATGTTGAATGACCTAAATCGTTGATGAGAACAAAATCAGAATACAACGAAATTTGAAATAGGAAACATAAATGAAAATATGGATGATATAATAAAATTTCATAAAATCCCATGATCTCCCATCGTAACATTCATCCATACCATCACGAACGACGAAGAATACAGTAGATCTTACCATGTCTTTAATGATTTGGTGATACGAGAGAGTGTGAGAGAGAGAGAGAGATTGAAATTCAAACAAAGAAAATCTAGACAAATAAGACATCAATTAAAATATCTAGCTTCATTTTTGACCTATCCATATGCACATGCAATCCTATGCCAACAACCATCGATACAAATCAATACAAAATGGGGATCAAACAAACACTTATGGCTTTCTCGCGAGCCCCAGGTTCGACATGAAGTTGACGTCTAGATTGCAAGTGCAAAATCAAAAATTATTTTGAAACTACACACATCAATCGACTAACAGACGCATAGAACAACTGAGAAACTTATAGGCCGAATCATGTGGAAAATATATAAAGAGGGAGGTGAAGTGGAGTGGCATAGGGGTGGCGGATCCCGGTGGCAGTATAGGTGGACCTCCATGGCATCGATTATATAGGTGAAAGGGAATAACACTTGGGGGAGTATGTAAGGGTTAATATGGGACCCTCTTTTAGGTTGTAGCGATGTAAGGTGGGTGATGGTAGCGGAGGCTGCCTGAGGGTGGAGGTAGCGACAATGTCAGGAGGGTGTAGGTAGCGATGGCTTCAAGAGGCCTTAGGGTCTCGATCGTAAACCAAAGGAACTCGATGAGTCACTCAGGTGACTCGGCGAGTGGGTTAGTACTTCAAGGAACTCGGCGAGTAGCCGGGGGTATTCGGCGAGTCAAGGTCAACATGGACTGTTGACCTTGACTGATGACTTTGACTTTGACCAGGGTTTGATTAGTGGGCTTATGGGGTGCCCTGAAGGGTTGGGAACTTATGGGTATGATTATACTATCGTAATAGGTGGTGGAGTTTGTGGCAGTGATCCGAGGGTTGAAGCTTATCTACCGAGTCGACATCTGCAAGGTGAGTTATCCTCACTATATCGATAGGATCTAAGGCACCAAGGTCGGCCCTTTAGTTGTTATCGTTATGGTATGCTACATGTGGATATGATCTGTTAGATCAGAATTAGGATAGACAGTATGTTATGCTCTTATGATCCGTAGGGATTGATATGTTAGTGACCTGCTAGGTCAGTGCTCTAGTTATGAGAGATTGATATGTTTGGTAATCAGTGAGATAGATACGTTCAATGTTTGTATATGCCAGTAAATGTTAGTTATGCGCATATGGTTATTTTCTTGTTGTTTGGGTTGAGGCAGTCCTGCTTTGTGCTGAGGGCCAACACACCCTATGAGCGGTCCGGGAAGACTGTAGGCCCACGTGGCGGTCCAGTCATGCCGAAGGCTCGGTATAGATTCAGTTGGACGGTAGGCCCTGTAGGGCGGTCCAGTCAGGCCGATTGCCCAGTATGCATGTTGATTGATTGGTTATTACGGATATGGTATTATCAGTGTGGTATTGGTATTTTGGGGGTAGCTCACTAAGCCCTCGGGATTACAGTTTTCAGTTTATTGTTTCAGGTACTTCAAGAGTTCATGGCAAGGCGAAGGCGTGACCGTACCGCTCCTCATCCTTATGATCTGGCTTTTGGGACACTCTGATTGAATAATGAATCGAAAACATTTTTGTAAACAATACTATTGGGTTTTATTTATGCTTGAAAAGTTTAAATTTGGCGTAAAATTTTTGGATGTTACAAGTTGGTATCAGAGCCAGGTTTGAGTGAATTGGGGGAAACACACGTGTGAACCCAGTCTCAAATCAAGGAAATTTTCGGAATAAATTCTAAAATGGTTTTCAAAATAAAGGATGGAGGATGCAGAGGGTACAATCAGCCGGAGCCTGTAAGTAAACCCCAAAATACCATACAGTTATTATGATATGTTAGAACAACATGCTAGTGCTAGGCTAGGGATCTTCAGGAATCGCATGATAGACTTGCCTGATTATATGATGCCTACTAGCCTAGGGTTTCTTGTATATGGAATTGACATCATTACTGTAGTCGTTAGTGTAGGCGTCACGGCTGTGCGTAATCAAGATCTTATAGCCTGAAAATGTTTGATCCAGACTACAGATATGATTGGATATTCGAAAGTCTATTGGGTCCAGTGTTATGTGCGAGTAGCCTGCACTAGCACTGCATGCGTTGATGAAAGTTTCATGGATGTGTGGGTTGTGAGGAGCTGTGAGATTAGTTGTGGGCTAGGCGATGTTTCCCTAGGAGTAAGGGTTGAGCGCATATTATGTTGATGATAGCGTTAGGGTGTTGTGGTGATACTTGAGACAAATATGGGTAGGTGTGGAAGGTAGTATGGGCCCGTACTACTGAAAGCACATGACCCATACGCGTAGCAAGGAAGTCACAACCCCTAGGGTTTGTGGGTTTTGGCCTCCCGATATTATTTTATTTATCTGATGACTTGAATATATATTTCAGTATGGTGGTGACGAGACGTGTTACTACTGTATCCGGGTCAGGATCAGGATCAGGATCGGGAGACGGAGGGTCGGAGGTGCCGATAGCACCTGAGCCCGTGGTACAGATAGGGACAGAGGAGTTGGATGCCAGAATCTGGGAGATTATGCACGACGAGATTGCTGCAGCGTTCCGAGCGCAGTTGCCAGAGATGTTTGGGTCGATTAAGACCGCGATGGTTGAGTACTTTGATGAGCGATATGCAGCTCTAGCAGAGACAGCTGCCGCTGCAGCCACATCGGCTGTAACTGCGGCAGGGGTTGGAGGAGGAGCCGACAGGGCTTTCCAGTACCGGGACTTCGATAACACGAAGCCCACGACGTTTGATGGTACACATGATGCGATCAGGGCTATGAGGTGGTTATCTGACGTGGAAGGATGTTTCTTCACGTGTTCATGTCCATCTAACCAGAAGGTCAGGTGTGCCCTGAACCTGCTGAGGCTTGGGGCAAAGGACTGGTGGAGATTGACGACAGGGTCGTACACTGATGATCAGCGAGCTGCTGTTACTTGGGAGCAGTTTCGGGATATGTTCTGCACCCGCTACGTTCCACGCGTTGAGCGGGAGAGGCTTGCTCAGGAGCTTATGACATTGAGACAGGATGGAGAGTCAGTGATGGAGATCACTCGTATGTTCACGGAGAGGGCTATGTTCTGCCCGGAGTTTGCTTCAGAGCAGTCTCAGCTGACTCGTTATCTGAGCATGCTCAAGACTGATATTCGACAGTTTGTTGCTACGCAACGTTGTGAGACTCTTTTGGACCTTCAGGAAGCCGCGAGGCAGCGCGAGTTGGAGATAGAGCTGCAGTTGAAGGAGCAGCGTCAGGTTCCGACACAGTCTCAGCCGACACCTAAGCGGTCCAAGACCGCTGATACTCTGACCGAGGGGTCAGCAGAGCCGCACTTGTGGAAAGTGTGGCAGGGGTCATTATGGGATTTGTCGAGCAGGAGGTGGTTGCCACAAATGTGGCAAGGAGGGGCACTATGTCAGGGACTATCGTCAGTCCGCCCCTCCAGCAGATATGAGGATTTGTTATCATTGTCATCAGGTTGGTCACGTGAAGACCAACTGCCCGCAGCTCGCCGCCAAGCCGGCGCAGGGATCCGCACCGGCTACTTTGAGCGTTAGGGATGGAAGGCCAGTCAAGGTGGAGCCTCCGAAGGCTCAGGGGCGCGCCTTCCAGCTCACGGCCGAGGAGGCCAAGGCAGCACCGGATGTGGTTGCTGGTATGTTTCTATTTTCTGTTTCAGTCATTTTATCTATGTTGTGCTTATTGTTGGTACCTGTGTTTAGGTACGTTTTTAGTAAACTCTTTGCCTGTATTGGTTTTATTTGACTCGGGGGCGAGTCGGTCGTTTGTATCTCAGACTTTCAGTAGAGAGTTCAGTGTGTCGGTAGATGAGCTTGAGTGTCCGTTGCGAGTTTCGATCTCCAACGAGCACGGGATTTCTGCTTCTTCGGTTTACCGGGGATGCGAGCTGGAGATTTTCGGGGTATCATTCCCGATAGATTTGATTCCTATTCCCATGGGGGAGGTATGTGTGATCGTAGGGATGGATTGGCTCAGCCGGTTTGGCGCCATGATCGACTGTGAGGGACAGCGAGTAGTAGTTCGAAGCCCAAGTGGGGGAGAACTGGTGGTATATGGTGAGGGCACCAGAGTAGGATCAGGGTTTTGTTCGGCCGCCAGGGCTCGGCAGTATATTCAGTACGGATGTGCAGACTATTTAGCGTGTGTGGTGGACACCTGCGTCAGGGATCAGACTTCAGTTTTAGAGGTCCCGGTGGTTAGAGAGTTTGCTGACGTGTTTCCAGAGGAGTTACCTGGAGTGCCTCCGGAGAGGCAGGTGGAGTTCAGGATTGATCTGGTGCCGGGTGCGGTCCCTATCGCTAAGGCGTCGTATCGACTGGCACCGCCAGAGATACAGGAGTTGTCATCTCAGTTGCAGGAGCTGCTAGGTAAGCAGTTTATTCGTCTGAGTAGTTCCCCATGGGGAGCACCGATCCTCTTCGTCAGGATGAAGGACGGTTCGCACAGGATGTGCATCGACTACAGGGAGTTGAACAAGCTAACGGTGAAGAACCGTTATCCACTCCTAAGGATAGATGATCTTTTCGATCAGCTACAGGGTGCATCTTGGTTTTCCAAGATCGACCTGAGATCCGGGTATCACCAGGTCAGGGTGAGGGAGGAAGACGTGGAGAAGACCGCGTTTCAGACTCGTTATGGTCATTACGAGTTCGTGGTGCTGCCGTTTGGGCTCACCAACGCGCCAACAGTATTCATGGATTTGATGAATCGGGTCTACAGACCGATGCTCGATCGCTCGGTCATTATGTTCATAGATGATATCTTGGTGTATTCCAAGACCCGAGAGCAGCACGAGGAGCACCTCAGGGAGCGGCTGGAGGTTCTGCGACGAGAACGGCTGTATGCCAAGTTCTCGAAGTGTGAGTTTTGGTTACGAGAGGTCCAGTTCCTCGGACATCTCGTTAAGCAGGAGGGGATTTTGGTCGACCCAGCCAAAGTCGAGGCGGTTATGCAGTGGGAGATTCTGAAATCTCCCTCCGACATCAGGAGTTTCTTGGGTTTAGCAGGGTACTACCGGAGACTCATTCGAGATTTCTCCAAGATTGCAGTACCCCTCACTCGTCTAACGAGGAAAGGGGTGGATTTCCGGTGGGGCCCTGAGCAGCAGAGGGCGTTTGAGACCCTCTGGCAATGTTTATGTGAGGCGCCAGTGTTGAGGCTCCCCGAGGGAGTCGAGGATTTCGTAGTATTTTGTGATGCATCCATCACGGGTCTGGGGGCGGTCCTCATGCAGAGGGGACGAGTAATAGCCTATGCATCGCGGCAGCTGAAGCCGCATGAGACGAGGTACCCTACGCATGACCTTGAGTTGGGAGCGGTGGTATTCTCTCTCAAGATTTGGAGGCATTACCTGTACGGGGTCCGATGTACTATATACACGGATCACAAGAGTTTGAGGCACATCATGGATCAACCGAACCTGAATATGAGGCAGCGCAGGTGGCTGGATGTAGTCAAGGAGTATGATTGTGAGATCCTTTACCATCCTGGTATAACGAATGTGGTTGTGGACGCTTTGAGCCGCAAGTCAGCTGGGTCTTCTACCCCGGCAAGGTGTATGAGGATAACGGTGGATTCCCCGCTTGTGAGCTTGATTAGGGATGCTCAGGTCGAGGGCATGAGACCAGAGAACTGGAAGATGGAGCAGATTAAGGGCGAGAACACCCGGTTTGTTCAGGATAGCCGCAGATTATTGACCCGACACGGTCGGGTTTGGGTTCCGATGTCCGGAGAGGTCCGGCAGACAGTGATGGAGGAGGCTCATAAGTCTCACTTTTCTATACACCCGGGGGCCACCAAGATGTACCAGGATTTGAGTTTGAGCTACTGGTGGCTGTGCATGAAGCAAGAAATCGCTTGGTACGTCAAGAGGTGCTTGACTTGTAGGATGGTAAAGGCCGAGCATCAGAGGCCGCATGGTAAACTACAGCCCCTGGAGATTCCCATGTGGAAATGGGAACAGATCACGATGGACTTTATTACCAAGTTGCCGAGAACGGCGAAGGGGCTTGATGCTATATGGGTCATCGTGGATCGATTGACCAATAGTGCCCATTTCTTGGCCATACGGGAGAGTTCGTCGGCTGAGAGATTGGCCGATATGTACATCAGCGAGATTGTCTCTCACCACGGGGTTCCAGTCTCCATTTTCTCCGATCGGGATGTCAGGTTTACTTCCCGTTTTTGGCAGAAGTTCCACGAGGAACTGGGTACGCGGCTTCAGTTTTGTACAACATTCCATCCGCATACCGACGGTCAGAGCGAGCGGACCATTCAGACCCTCGAGGATATGTTGAGGGCGTGTGTTATTGATTTCGGTGGGAGCTGGGATTCTCACCTACCGCTGGCAGAGTTCGCCTACAACAACAGCTATCATTCCAGTATTGGCGCCGCGCCTTTTGAGCTATTGTATGGTCGGAGATGTAGAACCCCGGTCTGTTGGGGTGAAGTTGGGCACAGAGTGATGGGTCGGACGGAGGTAGTCTTGCAGACTACCGAAAAGATCCAGCAGATCAGACAGCGGCTGCAGACCGCTCAGAGTCGGCAAAAGAGTTACGTTGATAGACGCCTATCGGATTTAGAGTTTCAGGTTGGTGACATGGTACTTCTGAAGGTCTCGCCCTGGAAGGTTGTGATCCGCTTCAGGAAGAGTGGAAAATTGGGTCCCCGTTATATTGGGTCGTTCAGGATCATTGCCAGGGTTCGCAGAGTGGCTTATAGGCTAGAGCTACCTGAGGAGCTCAGCCGAATTCATATCACGTTCCATGTTTCGCAGTTGCGAAAGTGTATTACGGATCAGGAGGCAGTAGTTTCGCTGGATGATAAATAGGTCGATGAGCGCCTGAATTACGTGGAGAGGCCTGTAGCCATCTTGGAAAGGAAGAAGAAGATTTTGCGGAACAAAGAAATACCTTTGGTAAAAGTGCAGTGGGAGCATCGGAGAGGATCCGAGTGGACGTGGGAGCCGGAGGCAGAAATGCGGGAGCATTACCCGGCATTGTTGATTCCAGCAGACTTCAAGGGCGAAGTCTAGTTCAAGTGGAGGAGAATTGTAACGCCCCGATTCTTAGGTATTCTTTAAATAATAATTTAATTGGTTTCAAGGCCTACTCGACGAGTTGGTTGCCCTACTCGTCGAGTAGCAACGAGCTTGGTACGCGTGTTTAGTGACCTACTCGCTGAGTCCATGAAGGGACTCGACGAGTAGGAGCTGGCAGAGGAAACCCTAAATCCTGGGGTTTTGCACCCTATTTAAGGAAGCATAAGCCTCCTTTGGCCTCTTTGCAGTCCTTTGAGGGCTCAGAAAACCCTAATTCGTGTGGTGTTTCATTCTTATGTGTGTAAAGCTTTAGAGAGGAGATCTTTTGAGAAGAAGAGCTTGGGGAACAAAAGGCTAGGAGCAAGGAAGTGTGGGAAATCAGAAATCTACCTCATATAGCATCATTTGGAGGTATCAAGTCGTCACCTTTTCTACTCTTTCTTTCTAGACCTCTTTTGGTTGAGATCTAGGGTTTTTATGGGTTGGTTGAGATGGTAATGTGGGATATGAGCTAGATCTGAAGTTGTAACTTCAGATCTGTACCCTTCTTGAGTTCTAGAGTCATAAAGCTCCGAATTTGGTCATGTATGAAGTCTCTTTGAGTATGAAACTCCCATTGTGAGCTTGGATTTGACATTTAGAGCCTTTGTAGCTATCTATGCACGTAAAGTTTGCAACTTTACGTGAAAAGCATGCCTTAGAAGCTTGGATCTGTAGTTTGGAGCCGCTGCATGGCTCAAATGAGTCTGTATGGCAAAAAGGACTGGAGGGACTCGGCGAGATCGCATGGTCGACTCGGCGAGTCACATGAAGATAGGCATGAACTCGGCGAGTTGGAAGAACAACTCGGCGAGTCCGATGAAGATTGTCGTAGATTCGACGAGTGTATGAACAACTCGGCGAGTCGGATGAGGTTGCCCCAAATTATGTATGCGCGGGTAACTGTCGAGTTGCAAGAAGGAAGCTCGACGAGTGGCCTTAGGGTCTCGATCGTAAACCAAAGGAACTCGACGAGTCACTCAGGTGACTCGGCGAGTGGGTTAGTACTTCAAGGAACTCGGCGAGTAGCCGGGGGTACTCGTCGAGTCAAGGTTGATGAATCAAAGAATCGAGTATCGAATTAATTAGAGTATGAATTCAAGTATGAATGCGAGATTGAACACCAGATGTAAATATGATCTTGTTTCAGCTCTATTACGCTTTCGTATGTTTACAGAGTACAATAGACAGGTCTGTAAAAACTCTTATCTAACTCTAGTAAATAACCCTATTTATAGGGAACCGAAAGCGTACAAAAAATATACTAAGGCATAGACACTTAAGCTTCGAATAAAAGCGCCCTAGTAAAATACATTACAAAATATTCGAAGGGATCAAAATACATTTCGACTAATTACAACAATTCGACCCTTACAATGTCCCCCTTTGTAATCATAGTCGAAATCCTTAATTCGTAAGAAGCGTGATGGAATATAGTAACACTCTTCGAATCTCCGTGTACCAGGAGATAATCTTCTTCAGCTCTTTCTTATCTCCTTCATTGTTCTTCTTGCAATGATTCATACGAACAATTAAGTTCGTATATTGAGACGTTGAATATCTCTCCACTTCGCATGCCTGGAATAAGAACCGTTTAGCTTTTCCAACTTTGTCTTTTCCTGCGAATACCATTCCAAAAGGCTTCAAGCAGATTTCACCATCAGCATACTTTTTCAATTCTACTTGAGTCTTTGTTGGAGCCATCAGAGCTTTAATTTCCATACCTTTAGCCGTAGCTAACTCCACATCTGTAAGAGCCAAGCACTCATAGTAATTTTCTATGAAACTCTTCATGTGAGAAACCCCAAGCTTGAATTCATCAGGTTCTGTGTTTTGAAGGTATGAAAATGATTTGTCTTTTAAAAGCAGTGCAACTTGTATAAGATCATACAAGTTCATCAATGGAATATCTGCAACAGTAAATTCGCAAATTTTTCCATTTGCCCTGGCAACCACATACTTAATGTTCTGGACTGTGTTTTCGAGTACCACATCCTATTTCATACTAATCACTTTCTTGATTTTAACCAATGACCACACTTCCTCAGGGGCTTTTGCAAGAACAGCATGAAAACGAATTTTCATGTGTGTGCCCTCCTCCTTTTCTTTAAAATTCCCTTCTGCTTTGAACTGAGGCATGATGAACATCATTTCGTTTATTGTAAAATCCAGCTGGCTTGCATCTGTATTCGTAACCAAATAACTTTGTTTTGGTTTCTTCTCAAACAAATACATGTGATTATACGCTACCTTGGCCTCGATTGTTTCGTAATTGTAGTGTTTGGTAGGATCACCTTTGTCCATTCTTTTCGGATCACCAGCACGCTGAGCCATAATGCTTTGAATCAACCTCACTTTTTCGATTTCAGCTTCTGCTGCAGCCTTCTTTTCTTCTTTTGACATTTCCACTACAATCAATTTCCCTTTATCTTTCAAAGCTGGATTGTCAATTGCCTCTTTTGGTTTCGAACCACTCTCACCAGTCTCCATAGATTTACCAATCACAATTCCTTTAGAAATAGGTCTTGTAATAGGTAATGTTGTAACTACTGTTGAAGTAACCATCCCATCAGAAACTATAACTGGCTTTGTTGTTGGGATCTTCGAAGAAAATACCTTTCCTACAACTTTCGCATCTTCTCCACCAGCCTTCGACTCACTAGTTTTTCTTTCTCCCCCTTGCACCCCTATGAAAACAGGTGGGGCATTTGTTGTTGGAAGAAGGCTTGATATGCGAAAGAGAGGAGCAAGTTGCTTGTTGAGAATGGCTTCGAATTGGACAAAATTTTGTGATAAAAATTCAGGAGTAATCAGGGAAGAAGAAACCGGCCTGTCAGAAAGTTCTTTTAACTCCTTGAGCAAAGTAATTACTTCCTCAAAGTTTGTACTTTCGGATGTTGAAAGTTGAGTTAGTTGTGGACTCAAATTTTCATACAATTTAACAAATCGTGTGACTGCATCACAAATGATATCAACCTTCTGATTCAGAGAAGCATAATCTTTTTGAAAATTTCCAATTTCTTTTTGCATATCTTCGCGGAGTTCACGAATTTTCAAATTAACATCTTCCCTTACTTTCTTCACTTCTTGAACAAAAAGAACATGTCGTTCCTTTGTGACATTCTTTAAAATTTTCACATCACTGGTAAACATTGAATTTTGAGATTTGATCCGAAGTTCATTATTTTGATCATTATAATCAACCTTCTCCAAAATTCGAGATTCGGAGTCAGTAATCATTCCAGATACTTTGCTCACAACTCTGGCTTCGAGCATTTTCAACAAGGAATCAACCTCCAAACTTGAAACAGATGAACCACCCCCCAGATCAGCTTGAGATTGAATTATCGAATTCAACTTCTGATTCAGAATTTTAAATTGCTTCATGGTCATCAACATATGATCTGGAAACTGCTCTTCTTCTTCATGAAATTCCAATTCTTCAAACGTGCCTCCAAACCCCTTTCTGTCTACATAAAAATGGTTTCTTGAACATTCGAAGTCGTTTTGGGTGTGTCAGTGGATTGAGAAGAAAAAATAGAAGTGAATGGTTGATTGATAATGTGTTCGAATGTAGGGGAATCAGTGGTTGATGTAATGGGAATAGTGGATTGTGATAAAGAAACAGTACTTTCGAAAGGAGCAGAAGTAGATTGATTTTGATCATCATTTTTCGAACCTCCATCACCCATATTGACATGTGCATTCGTATCAGATACGTTTGCAGGGATGCCTGAAGTTCGTACCGCCTCAGAAATTGATTTGGCAACCGAATCTTCGGGTGGAATGATGACTGTCTGCTCAGGAGTTGAACTTCCTGCATTAGGATTTAACTTTGGGGTTTCTGGAATTCTTTCATCATCATCTTCTGTTGACTCAGTAGAAATCACGAGTTTTCGAGTCTTCTTCTTCTTCTTCTTCTTTGACAAATGTTTTGCCATATCCTCAGTCCTTTGTTTCTTGGACACCGGAGAAACAGGTGCGGGCACTTTTCTAATTAACACACCTTGATGAGTGATTTGAGGTTTACGAACCACTTTGTGTGTAGGAGACTTGCTTTTATGGGTTGACCTCATTTTGATTCTTCGAAACATACCAGTCTTCGAAGGAATGATTACATTCTCTTGTGTTTCTTCAAGAATAGGCTCAATCACTTGAGTCTCAGCAACAGAAACTTCAACGGTTTCAGACTTCTTCTTTGGAGATTTAGACGATTTTGACTCAGTTTCATTTTTCTTCGTCTTCTTGGATTTCTTATCATCTCTTCCCAATAGTATGCCAGTTTCGACTGTAGAATCAATGGTCTTCAAATATGCTACCAAGACAGAATTCGAAGGATCAACTCTTTTAAGCATTGCATCAGGAATACGAGCAACTGATGGAAAAACTTCAGCACTGTCTGTGACATCCTTCGGATAGTGGTATGATTGAAAAACGGCTTTTTCTTCATCATTGGGAACCAAAATCCCTTCCTTATTGTAAAAGTATTGCAAAATCAGGCTCCAGTATCTTGCAAACGAAATACCATGAATAGCATTCGTATGTTCTACACCCTTTTGGAATTCCTTCCATAATTGTGTAGAATAGTCCACTTGAAGATCATAATAGATTCCAGTAACCATTGCATAAACCTCCATTCTTCCCTTATCAAGACCAATTGTTCTCCCAGTTAAACATCGTAGAAATATTCCAAATAAGAAATTCCATAGTCGTGGAAGACCAGATTTCTTAAAATCACTGATCTTAGACAATGGAGGCTGATATCCCATCTCATTAAACATGTTAACGATTTGAGGAAATGTGAAAGCAACATATGGAGGTGAATTCGGAATTTCAAGAATTTGACAAAAGAGTTTCTTGGTTAGCCTGACCTTTTTATCATTCACCAGATGAAAAGTAATCGTATCAGAAGCTTTGTTGTAAGTAGCAGTAGATCCTGCTTGAGACAGCCATGACATTGGAACAGAGAATGAACTGAACATCGCCTTTGACAAAACATAGTTCTTCAAAGCAACAATTAGCATCTTCAATTCTTCTGGGTATTGAGAAACATCACCCTCCAAGTGATAGTTTGTTGCTTGAATCTTCATTATTGGTAATGAAGAGGCATCTTCAGTGGTATGAGAATCAACATGAGCAGAAGTCGCCATTGTTAGGGTTTGAAGATTTTGATGATCAGAGAATTTGGGAATTTTTGCTTTTTGATCGCGTAAACTGATAATGAACCTTTGAATCCCCTTTTATATGTAACCCTGAAGTTTGAATTTGAAGCGGGATAGGTAATTAATGATATCCGACGTGGCACCTTGAAAAGCGGACCATTACTGCGTAAAAGTAGCCATGCGTGAAAAAGTAGCTGTCACATCGCCATGAAAAACTGACAGAATACCATACGTCATTTATAAACAGCCTGTCTTGTTATCCCCAAGAATATTGTAGCCGTCAGAACCCTTCGAATGGAAGCAAGGCTCTTTCACTTTTGGGATGAAAAGCGAAGTCATATGCCAGATGTTTGAAATCTATCACACCCCAAAACCAAGAATGGCGAAATACATTCTGGGTGGAGGACGTCATGTACAGTATCATAACAATGCATAATAGTAAAGACAAGCAACAACATCCATTGCATTAATATAATAATTGTAATACAAGCGTGTTCTGTCTAGTTTGTAAGACACCAAAAGTATAATCAAAATAAAAGATGAGTCTTATATGCGCTCCATCTTCTCAAAAGCTGCATCTATACCTGTCTACTGATGACCTGAGAATACAAGTTATTTTGAAAGAGTTTATCAGCATAAAGTTGGTGAGTTCATAAGTATTTAGTGTCATTGCTTGTATAAAAATGTTTACAACAATGTAGTATAATAACTCAGTTCGACGTTTGAAAATAGTATACTCCCTAGAAAACTCTATGTTTTCTAATAAAAGTAGTCTTCTACCAAGACCCGGTTGTTTGCATGTTTGATCCTTTGAAAATGTAAAAGTTTTCCCAATGAAACTATCAGTATGAAAATATAGTTTTAAACTTCATTTATGTAAAGTAATTGGGAAAATAGTGTTTTACCCCAGCAGTGCCACTGCCGGTTACATGTAATGAAAATGCAGGCTCCAGGTAGTATTAAATGTACAATACACCTCGGGGAGTCTGTTTTACCTCTAATTCTAAATGTGTTAATTAAAGGTCTGAATGTGAACTCGTATGTAACCATGCTGATTGACGATTGAATAACCGATGACCCTCCGAGTCATATGTAGAAATGTGACATTTTGTCACCCCTTGGCCTTTCGGCAGGGACTGTAGCTAGCAGTCGGGATGTGGGAGTGTCTGTCCCGTATAGATCTATACACACAATGCCCGCTCTCCCTCAAGGAAACTCTGGTTACACGGTGATACCACAGTGAAGTGTCGTATCGAGAAGTAGTATGTCACATTCTAATTATAGTATATTGTCTTGTATATTGTATAATGTATTTTCTGGTATAATGTATAGAGTGTTCTCTTGTATAGTATATAGTATTCTCTTCGTATAGTATTTAGCATGTATTGACTCATGACTGTACGGACTCTAGTAAGTGTCATTGTAATAGTAGTAATGAGTAGTAATCCTTAACTATACCTATTATAGTTAAATAGTAATGTTGGTTGCATGCCTTTGTTACACAAAGGTATCGAACTGAAGTGAAGACTTTTATATCTAACACAAATATATATGATATATAACTAAGAATTCAACGACAGTCGGATAAATAACCGAATACCCTAAGTCCACAACCAAACGAGGAACAGGAAATAAGGTGAGCTATCAGTCCTAAGTCTTTCAAGTCTTACTTATATAAATATATTAGTATAGATATGGGTTTGAAAATAAAGTAAGTTTAAAAGAGTTTGAAAATAGTTTTGGCATTAAAAGAGTTTGATAAAAGGTTTGAAACACTTGAAAATCGAAGGTCTGATGGTAATTTGAAAGCAGTAGCAAATCTTGTAGTCTGTTCTAGTTATTAATCACATGTGATTGATATAATAAATATAACAGTTCAACTTGTATTCCCCCCCATAAAAGCATTTAAAATCATTTAAAAGGTTGATTCAGGGGTATGAAATCACCTGTAGTGAGTGTAGTGGATGGAAGTGCCGGGTAGGATGCTAGGTGCCAAGTGAGGACTTGGACACACACACGGATCCTATGTAACATATAGTGATACATAAATGTATCTAATTATTTATTTAATCACTAATTAAGTAAGTAAAGACACACTAAATTAATGAAAACACTTTGTTTCAAGTGCTAGGAGTGCTAAGGGTTGCATCTAAGGAGAGTATGGCCTCACCTTGGAGTTTACTCCTCAAATGGGAACCCTATATGTGTTTACGGTTGCTGGACCATTTCCCCCATGAGTTTACGGCCATAAACTCATGGTAATGGTGCATTTGTGTGTTTCAAGGTCCTATATCTCACAAGGAAGGGTTCTAAGTTCGAATCATAGGCTTAGGAAGTGGTTAGGGCACAAAAGGACCCATCATTGGAGTTTACGGTCCTTGGACCATCCTTGAGAGTTTACTATCGTAAACACTTGGGTTTACGGTTGTAAGCCCATGAGTTTACGGTTGTAAACTCATGTATGCGTCAACCTTTTCGTGTTTTGGTGTTTCTAGCTCATGCATGCAAGTTTCTAGCCCTTTATCCAAGCATTTGAAGGTGTTAGGGGCATCAAGACACCATTTGGGGGTGTTTACGTTTTTGGAAATCCCCAAACCGTAAACACATATGTTCTAGGGGATTTTGATGATTTTCCAAAGGATTAACAAGTATACTAAGTAAGTAACTAGATAGGAAGGGTACACTTACTTATATGAAGCTTGTAAGAGTGATTAGAGCCCCAAAACACTAGTGTGTATTCTTGGTGTTCTTGGTGTTTTGAAGAACACTTGAAGATCTAAGTAAAAACCAAGAATCCATGGATGAAATGATGTATAAACACTAGATTAAGTGTTGTAGGAAGGAATCTAGGAAGGAAACACTTACATTTTGGCGGATTTGAAGAAATGAACTTATGATACTTGAGAGAAAAAGCTTGGTGTTCTTGAGGTGGGAAGTGGAAAATGAGGAAAAGGTGTGTAAACTCATGCTATATGCATGAGTTCTTGGGAAAATGGTGTTTACGGCCCAAAAACCTCTTGTTTGGCCGTAAACACCTAGCTAAGGTGTTGATTGTTTTGTTTGTTACACCTCACTCATAACGACACTCCCTTCTATTAAACCGTTTGACGAAAATAAAATAAAACACCCAAACGGACTCAAATCCGGCCAAAAATGTACTGAAATGTTTTTGACTAATATTTGAAGTGTTTGATTGTAGAAATTATACAAATGAAAATTTTCGGGTTGTCACATCATCCCCCCGTTAGAGGGAATTTCGTCCCGAAATTAGAGTTCAAGCAACTAAGTTATTACACAATAACTAGGTAAAAAGATGAGGATATTTAAGTTTCATTTGATCCTCGCGCTCCCAAGTGAACTCCGGTCCTCGCTTGGCGTTCCAGCGAACCTTCACGATTGGGATGCGGCTTTGTTTCGTTCGTTTGACCTCGCAGTCCATGATCTCTATAGGTTCCTCTACGAAGTTGAGGCTCTTGTTGATCTTGATCTTGTCGAGTGGGATTACAAGAGTCTCCTCGGATAGGCACTTTTTCAGGTTAGAGACGTGGAAGGTAGGATGTACGTTACTGAGCTCGCGGGGTAGATTTAGTTTGTAAGCTACGGGGCCGATTCTAGCGAGGATGTCAAAAGGCCCTATGTATCTCGGATTCAGCTTTCCACGCTTTCCGAAGCGTATCAAGCCTTTCCAGGGTGAGACCTTCAAAAGGACTCAGTCTCCCACCTGAAACTCCAATGATTTCCTCCGTTTGTCCGCGTAGCTTTTCTGTCGGTCTCTAGAGGCTTTTAATCGTTCACGAATCTGAACGATCCTCTCTGTCATTTCCCGAATGATCTCTGGACCTGTGAGAGTGCTGTCAGGAACTCGTCCTTTAGCTAACTGAGTGTCACCCACCTCAGCCCAACACAGAGGGGATCTGCACTTTCGGCCATAGAGGGCTTCAAATGGACCAGCCTTGATGCTCGTGTGATAACTGTTGTTGTAAGAGAATTCGACGAGAGGCAAGTGAGTATCCCATGCCTTCCCAAAGTCAATCACACAGGCTCGCAACATATCTTCCAAGGTTTGGATAGTTCTCTCACTTTGTCCGTCGGTCTGAGGATGGTAGGCTGTGCTCATGTCCAGCCTTGTTCCTAAGGAGCTTTGTAGTGACTGCCAGAATCTCGAAGTGAATCTGCTATCTCTATCAGAGATAATAGATATAGGAACACCATGTAGTCGTACGATCTCCCTAATGTATGTTCTTGTGAGCTTCTCCATCTTGTCGGTTTCTTTGATAGGCAGGAAGTGTGCGGACTTGGCGAATCTGTCGACGATGACCCAAATGGTATCAAATCCACCCGTCGTCTTCGGTAGCTTGGTTATGAAGTCCATAGTGATCCGCTCCCACTTCCATTCAGGTATCTCCGGTTGCTGGAGTAGACCTGACGGTTTCTGGTATTCGACCTTGACCTTAGCGCAAGTAAGGCATTTACTTATGAAGGTAGCAATCTCAGCTTTCATGTTAGGCCACAAGTATGACTTTTTAAGATCCAGATACATCTTGTCTGAACCTGGGTGGACAAAATATCGAGTGTTGTGTGCTTCCTTCATGACCAAGTCTCTGAAGCCACCGTGTTTCGGTGTCCAGATCCGGTCTATGAGATATAAGGCTCCGTCACCCTTGGCTTCCAGGTACTTATCCATTCCTCGCAGGGATTCTCCCGCCACATTTTCAGGTTTCAAGGCTTCGAGCTGAGCCTCCTTTATCTGTGCGGATAGATGGGAATGGATAGTCATAGTTAATGATTTGACTCTTCGACCAGAATATTCCTTCCGACTTAGGGCGTCTGCTACTACGTTGGCTTTACCCGGATGATAACGAATTTCGCATTCGTAGTCATTGAGTAGCTCGACCCACCGTCGTTGTCTCATGTTGAGTTCTTTCTGGTTGAAGATGTGTTGGAGGCTTTTATGGTCGGTATAGATGGTGCTCTTCGTACCATACAGATAGTGTCTCCAGATTTTTAGGGCGAACACAACCTCTCCTAATTCGAGGTCGTGTGTGGTGTAGTTGACATCGTGTGTCTTCAGCTGTCTTGAGGCGTAGGCGATGACCTTACCTCGTTGCATCAGAACACAGCCGAGCCCCTGATTGGATGCATCGCAGTATACCACAAAGTCTTCTATCCCTTCGGGGAGGGACAATATCGGTGCGGTGCATAAGGCTCGCTTCAGGGTTTGGAATGCCTTCTCTTGCTTCTCTTCCCAATCAAAGGCCACGCCTTTCTGGGTCAATGTAGTCAGGGGTTTCACAATTCGAGAGAAGTTTTGAATGAATCAGCGGTAGTAAACAGCGAGGCCTAAAAATTGTCGGATTTCTGTAGGCATCTTTGGTGCTGACCAGTTCTCAATAACCTTAATTTTGGATGGGTCCACGTGGATTCGTTCTTCGCTCACCACATGTCCTAAGAATTCGACTCTTCGGATCCAAAATTCGCACTTAGAGAACTTCGCGTATAGCTTCTCCGATCGTAAGGTTTCCAGGACTTGTCGTAGATGATTGCTATGCTCTTCCTTACTTCGAGAGTAGATAAGTATGTCATCAATGAAGACGATGACGAACTGATCCAAGTAAGAACGGCATACCCTATTCATTAAGTCCATGAATACTGCGGGCACATTGGTCAGTCCGAACGGCATCACCACGAACTCGTAGTGCCCGTAACGAGTTCGGAAGGCTGTTTTCGGAACATCTTCCTCAAGCACTCGTAACTGGTGATACCCGGACCTCAGGTCAATCTTGGAAAAGTAACTCGCCCCTTGCAGTTGGTCAAATAAATCGTCTATGCGAGGAAGAGGATAATGATTTTTGACCGTCAGTTTGTTGAGCTCCCTGTAATCGATGCACATACGGAACGATCCGTCTTTCTTCTTCACGAACAAGACCGGTGCTCCCCAGGGTGAGAAGCTTGGTCTTATAAATCCCTTGTTGAGCAGTTCGTTAAGTTGACCGGACAATTCTTGCATCTCTGCAGGTGCTAGACGATAGGGCGATTTGGCTACGGGGGTCGCTCCTGGGATTAAGTCGATTCGGAACTCGACTTGACGTTGCGGGGGTAATCCTGGAAGTTCTTCCGGAAAGACGTCGGGAAAATCGCGTACTACGGAGAGGTCTTTTAGGTCCTTTGTTTTCCGGCTCGTATCGACAACGTGCGCCAGGAATGCACGATATTCCTTACGCAAGTACTTCTGGGCTTGAATACTTGAGATGATACGAAGACTTGAACTGGGTTTGTCTCCGTAGATCAACAAGGGTTCGTTATTCGGTAGATTCAGGCGGACTGCTTTTTCGAAGCATAGAATGTCGGCATAATAAAGACTCAGCCAGTCCATGCCTACGATGACGTCGAAACTCTGGATAGCTACTGGTATGAGGTCGATTGGAAACGAATGATTATCTAGTGCGAGGGAACAACCTATGTAAATCTCGTTAGAACTCTCTGTCTTACCGTTAGCCATTTCTACGACGAAGATTTCTTTTAGTGTTTGCGGTGATTCTTTAAGTAGGTGTTTGAATTTTTGGTTAACGAAGCTTCTTTCTGCCCCACTATCGAATAGGATACAAGCATAAGAGTTATCGAGAAGGAACGTACCCGTGACTACAGTGGGTTCTGCCACGGCCTCATTGTGGCCAATAGAAAGTAGTCTTCCTGCTCCTCCCGCGTTTCCAGCTTTCAGACAGTTTCTTTTGAAATGTCCTGTCTCGCTGCACCCGTAGCAGGCCTGGCTTACTCCTGCACTATGGACCTGGGAGATAGGTTTGGGTTGAGCTCTGCAAAACCGGGCGGTACGGCCCTTCCGGTCGCAGTTAGTGCAGTGCATCTCACGGCAGGGGCCGTTATGATGGAAAGAGCATTTTGTGCACTTGGGTAAGTTCCCTGCATATGTTTTGGCCGGTACAGGGGCAGCTGGAGTAGTGGCAGCATGGACAGCCACCGTCTGTTGGTTCTTGGAAGAGGATTGATTTGATTTCCCCCTCCTTCGGTCTCCACGCTTCCTTTTGTTGTCGGTCGCGTGGGTTGGTGTTGCGGTAGTGGTTGTAGTTGTTGATGGAGTAGAAGGAACTTCATGATCAATCAGCCTTTGGGCCAATTCCTCGGCACTATCAAAGGTTGCAGGGTTTGAAGCTAGAACGTTCCCACGATACGGGGGCACCAAACCCCAGATGTATTTCTCGATCTTTTTGTTTTCGGTGGGGACCATGTTTGGACATAGAGCCACCAGGTCGCAGAACCTGGCTGTATAAGCCACTATGTCGGAACCCTGCATTTTGAGGTTCCATAGTTCCTCCTCGAGCTTCTGAATTTCGCCCCTCGGGCAGTACTCCCTTATCATAAGGTCCTTCAGTGTGTCCCAGCCCATGGCGTTAGCAGTTACCAGGGAGAGTGATTTGACATGGCCATTCCACCATGTTAGGGCTCTTTGGGTGAAGGTGCAAGTAGCAAATTTTATCTTGCTTCCTTCAGGACATGAGCACATCTCGAAGATGGCTTCTGTCCTTTTGATCCATTGAGATAGTGCAAGGATCCCTCCAGTCCCATTGAAGTATGTAGGTTTGCAGCTGATGAAATCTTTATAGGTGCACTTCCGTGCACGCGGATGGATTTAACCTTGGCTGGAGTTTGTGCCAGTCCCCGTTCCACTAACACCACCAGAGTTTACTTGAGCCATGGCGGCGGTCACAGCTGCGGTTACAGCTGCTTGAAACATCACCGGATCGAACTGCGGTGGGGGTGGTGGTGGAGTTTGATTGGCGGGCGTGTTTCTGGTTGGACGCTTGCGAGGCGGCATCTTTTACTGCAAGTTTATAGAAACGATGATAACCGTAAGAATCAACTGTAAGTACAATGAGAGTGTTTCATAGATAAATCACCATAGTCCAACTGTTAGGTAGTGACATAACAATAGAGTAGGGAAACACAAGAGTAAGAACTTTCCAATAGATTAGATATCTGCCAATATTACTGGTATTAATGATGTAAAATGAGTTCAGGAAAATTAACCTAACAGTAGGTCTGACATCAAACCATCAGGGGAAAATGTTGGCAGTTTAAAAGTCTAGCTAGAGTACTTTTAAAAGCTAGGAATATTTTACAGACAAGTGCTTCCCAAAGCACAGAAAGAAAGGCTATTCCTTAATTCAAAAGTGAAGATGCGTGGACATCTTTTACTGGCGACGGGTATCCCTCGGACGAACCCTTAGGTCTGCCAGTTGGCGTATAACTTCCTGAAGATGTCGCTCATGCGCCCTCTGACGCACTCGGAGTTCCATGACTTCAGCTCGGGATGCAGCTAGTTGTTGCTGCAGAGTCTCCGTTGAAATGTAAGACTCGGTCAGCTGAACCTCCCTCGGTTATGTTGTAAAAGCTTCGATCTCCGTTGAAAGGTAAAGGATGAACCTGTTCATCACTCCATCGATTCAATGTTGTTGCCCACATGGGAGTGGGACCTTGAAATGCCGGACGGGGGTTGGGGTTTGGAGCTACTGGGGGTAGGTTGTTGACTTCTGGTTCGGAGTCGGAGTCATCTGAAAAGCCTTCTGCGAGATGATCATCCAAAGGGATTAGGTGATCATCTTCCGGCTCATCATCAAGCCATTCTCCAATGCCTTGGTTTGGATAGTACGGATCGCCAGGGAGATGAAAGCCAACCATGCTATCTACTCGAGAATGGGGAAAGAATAGTTAATAGACGTACTAATCTAAGATGCTTATAAGATGATCGTTATTAGTTGATTCAATACTTGCATAGTGCATACCAATTACATGCAACCGAGACAGGATAGACCTTCGAATAAGTGATCCTAACTCTAGATCCACAACCAAACAAGGAACATGAAGTAAAGCAAAGATCACATATTCTAAGTCTATAGCGCCTTAGTCACATGTAACCTTGTTGTACCCACTTAGCAACTATTGTCCTACTAGTAACGACCTTTTAGTTCTCACATATGTAATTCATAGTAATGCAGAATACTCCAATAGTATTCTTGTTCTAATGCTCTTGTAGTAGTGTGGGTAAGTTTTTAGACTTGTTGTAACACCACAATCATTCTTAGGCACATGCTAGTCACTCCTCAGGAAATATAGTTGATCAGGCTATATCCCCTTAGGTTTGACCATATGTCTCTAAGCCTAATTGTGCTGTTCAACAATCGTAATACTTTTGTTCTGTTCTAGTATGATACTGACACTGGTATGGGTAAATGTATATATATACTTAGTTAAATATTTTATTATTTAAAAGTATATATTCTTGGTCAGAGTGTTTTAATCCCGATGTGTTTAGAGTTCGTATATCTTTTATGGGTTGATATACTTGATTCACTATAAACAGTGCTCTGATACCAATCTGTCACACCCCAAAACCAAGAATGGCGGAATACGTTCTGGGGTGGAGGACGTCATGTACAGTATCATAACAATGCATAATATTAAAGACAAGCAACACCATCCATTGCATTAATATAATAATTGTAATACAAGCGTGTTCTGTACAGTTTGTAAAACACCAAAAGTATAATCAAAATAAAGCTGGTGAGTTCATAAGTATTTAGTGTCATTGCTTGTAGAAAAATGTTTACAACAATGTAGTATAATAACTAACTTCGACGTTTGAAAATAGTATACTCCCTAGAAAACCCTATGTTTTCCAATAAAAGTAGTCTTCTACCAAGACCCGGTTGTTTGCACGTTTGATCCTTTGAAAATGTAAAAGTTTTCCCAATGAAACTATCAGTATGAAATATAGTTTTAAACTTCATTTATGTAAAGTAATTGGGAAAAATAGTGTTTTACCCCAGCAGTGCCACTGCCGGTTACATGTAATGAAAATGCAGGCTCCAGGTAGTATTAAATGTACAATACACCTCGGGGAGTCTGTTTTACCTCTAATTCTAAATGTGTTAATTAAAGGTCTGAATGTGAACTCGTATGTAACCATGCTGATTGACGATTGAATAACCGATGACCCTCCGAGTCATATGTAGAAATGTGACATTTTTGTCACCCCTTGGCCTTTCGGCTGGGACTGTAGCTAGCAGTCAGGATGTGGGAGTGTCTGTCCCGTATAGATCTATACACACAATGCTCGCTCTCCCTCAAGGAAACTCTGGTTACACGGTGATACCACTGTGAAGTGTCGTATCGAGAAGTAGTTTGTCACATTCTAATTATAGTATATTCTCTTGTATATTGTATAATGTATTTTCTGGTACAATGTATAGAGTGTTCTCTTGTATAGTATATAGTATTCTCTTCGTATTGTATTTAGCATGTATTGACTCATGACTGTACTGACTCTAGTAAGTGTCATTGTAATAGTAGTAATGAGTAGTAATCCTTAACTATACCTATTATAGTTAAATAGTAATGTTGGTTGCATTCCTTTGTTACACAAAGGTATCGAACTGAAGTGAAGACTTTTATATCTATCACAAATATATATGATATATAACTAAGAATTCAACGACAGTCGGACAAATAACCGAATACCCTAAGTCCACAACCAAACGAGGAACAGGAAATAAGATGAGCTATCAGTCCTAAGTCCTTCAAGTCTTACTTATATAAATATATTAGTATAGATATGGGTTTGAAAATAAAGTAAGTTTAAAAGAGTTTGAAAACAGTTTTGGCATTAAAAGAGTTTGATAAAAGGTTTGAAACACTTAAAAATCCAAGGTCTGATGATAATTTGAAAGCAGTAGCAAATCTTGTAGTATGTTCTAGTTATTAATCACATGTGATTGATATAATAACTATAACAGTTCAACTTGTATTCCCCCCCCCCCCCATAAAAGCATTTAAAATAATTTAAAAGGTTGATTCAGGGGTATGAACTCACCTGTAGTGAGTGGAGTGGATGGAAGTGTCGGGTAGGATGCTAGGTGCCAAGTGAGGACTTGGACACACACACGGATCCTATGTAACATGTAGTGATACATAAATGTATCTAATTAGTTATTTAATCACTAATTAAGTAAGTAAAGACACACTAAATCAATGAAAACACTTTGTTTCAAGTGCTAGGTGTGCTAAGGGTTGCATCTAAGGAGAGTATGGCCTCACCTTGGAGTTTACTCCTCAAATGGGAACCCTATATGTGTTTACGGTTGCTGGACCATTTCCCCCATGAGTTTATGGCCGTAAACTCATGGTAATGGTGCATTTGTGTGTTTCAAGGTCCTATATCTCACAAGGAAGGGTTCTAAGTTCGAATCAAAGGCTTAGGAAGTGGTTAGGGCACAAAAGGACCCCTCATTGGAGTTTACGGTCCTTGGACCATCCTTGAGAGTTTACGATCGTAAACACTTGGGTTTACGGTCGTAAGCCCATGAGTTTACGGCCGTAAACTCATGTATGCCTCAACCTTTTCGTTTTTTGGTGTTTCTAGCTCATGCATGTAAGTTTCTAGCCCATTATCCAAGCATTTGAAGGTGTTAGGGGCATCAAGACACCATTTGGGGGTGTTTACGGTTTTGGGAGATCCCCAAACCGTAAACACATATGTTCTTGGGGATTTTGATGATTTTCCAAAGGATTAACAAGTATACTAAGTAAGTAACTAAATAAGAAGGGTACACTTACTTATATGAAGCTTGTAAGAGTGATTAGAGCCCAAAAACACTAGTGTGTGTTCTTGGTGTTTTGAAGAACACTTGAAGATCTAAGTAAAAACCAAGAATCCAAGGATGAAATGATGTATAAACACTAGAGTAAGTGTTGTAGGAAGGAATCTAGGAAGGAAACACTTACATTTTGGCGGATTTGAAGAAATGAACTTATGATACTTGAGAGAAAAAGCTTGGTGTTCTTGAGGTGGGAAGTGGAAAATTAGGAAAAGATGTGTAAACTCATGCTATATGCATGAGTTCTTGGGAAAATGTTGTTTACGGCCCAAACACCTCTTGTTTGGCCGTAAACACCTAGCTAAGGTGTTGATTGTTTTGTTTGTTACACCTCACTCATAACGACACTCCCTTTTATTAAACCGTTTGACGAAAATAAAATAAAACACCCAAACGGACTCAAATCCAGCCAAAGATGTACTGAAATGTTTTTGACTAATATTTGAAGTGTTTGAGTGTAGAAATTATACAAATGAAAATTTTCGGGTTGTCACAAAATCATCAGCCTGAGTAGGTATTACTCAGAACCTCAAGGATTTCGTGAGTGAAGTGTTCCAAAGAATGTAGACGAGAAACAAATATAAGAAAAATTTGGGATATTGTGATGTCAAACAATTGACACAAAAGCAGATGAAATCCCGGGCAAAGATTACTTCATTAATCATTAAGAGAAATGATCAATAGTTTGTGTGGGTTCCCGTGAATTACAATCAAATACTTGTTGATAAGTATCGAAGCGCTTCTTTTATTAAGCTTCGTGGGTAGTTCAAAATTTTCGTTACATGTCAACCTAAACATAAGGTGATAAATTGTAACCAAAATTACTTGTTTGACCAGTGTAGTCAGTGACAAGTTTGCTTTGATAAATTTGAAATGACTTGGACATTCGAATGAAACTCACACGGAAATCATATTCAAGAACAAAAATTTGTGCTGGATCTTATTGGGTAACAAACATCATGGGTTTCGAATGTTTGATCAAGACCACTCATTCAAAATGAATATGATTTGGAGTTTCGAATTTTGGTACAGAAATAAAAGTTTCGTGAAAATCTGGAACATTATTCCCCGTCAATTCCTTGAAAATGTTGTGAGAATTGGGTTTCACTTTCATCACGGTCTCATAATGTCAGATCATAAACTCAGATTTTTGATATGTCTAAGTCTCGATGAGTTTGATCAGAGACCTCTCGGACATATGTCTTCGTGTATGATCGTGTAAGAACTTTATTGATGAAAAATATTGATGTAAGACACGAAAAGTACCTCTGTTATAGTAGGACCAAACAGTAAACTCTTAACTCATTTTGAGAAGAGTCAGGTTGCTCAAAGACTAATGTGAATATAAGCCTGATTGGGAAGAAATTTTCGTATGAAAAATTTCATTAAGGCTTTCGTACACACACATTGAGTCATTGGAGGCTTTGGACAACATGCAACAGCATGCTTCTAGGGACAACTTAACTAGTTCAAATGATGAAAAATTTATCGATTCATACGAAAAATGTACCTGACCCTAGAACTGCAAGCATAGTCCACTCTATATCTTCAAGATTATCTACAACAAAATACTAAAAATAAATAAGAATCAAAATATTTTTGATGTTTTAATTTTTCGAAAGTAAAGGCAGAACAAACGAAAATCTTTTTGGATTGTTGTATTTTCGAAAATAAAATGACAAAACAAAAGAAATTTTTTTTGGATTTTTGTATTTTCGAAAATGAAATGACAAAACAAAATAAAATCTTTTTGGATATTCGTATTTTCGAAAATGAAATGACAAAAAAAATGAAAATCTTTTTGGATTTTTGTATTTTCGAAAATGAAATGACAAAACAAAAGAAAATCTTTTTTGGATTTTTAATTTTTCGAAAATGAAAATATAATGTACTTGTTACAATAACACGAAATTTTATCATCCCCTAATAAGTGACAACTGTACGAATTCGAAGGGGTCGAAGCGTTGACTATGAACAGTAACCTCTGAATCAACCCTTAAAATAAGTAACAAATTTACGAATTCGAAGGGGTCGAAGCGTTGACTATGAACAATAACCTCTGAATTCTGAATGACTTTGCATTGTCTTTTATTCAGCGCCTCTGGTTCATTCCTTGTCAACCATCATTCTCCTTTTTCGCATGGAACATAATTTCCATCGATCATTCCAAGCCCTTCTATAATTTTCACAAGAGATTTTTCATCTAAAGGTTTCGTGAAAATATCAGCTAACTGATCAGTTGTTTTCACGACATGCACTTCAATATTTCCATCTTCCATGTGATATTTGATGAAATGATAACGAAGTGCAATATGTTTAGTCTTCGAATGCTGCACAGGATTATGACAAATTGTTATTGCACTTTGAGAATCACAATATAATGGAATCTTTTTCATATTGATTGCAAAATCACGCAATTGACTTTGAATCCATATAATTTGTGAAGTGCAAGCAGCAGCAGCCACATATTCTGCTTCAGCTGTTGAGATTGAGACACATGTTTGCTTTTTCGACTGCCAGCTCACCAATTTGCCATCGAGAAATTGACATCCACCACTTGTGCTTTTCCTATCAAGATTACAACCACCCAAGTCTGCATCCGAATATGCTTGTACAAAGAACCCAGTGCTCGAAGGATACCACAATCCTAACGAAATTGTTCCTTTAAGATAACGAAATATATTCTTCACAGCAATGAGATGTGGTTCTCGTGGATTTGACTGACACCTAGCACAATTACACACAGAAAACATGATATCAGGTCGACTCGCTGTAAGATAAAGTAATGAACCAATCATGCTCCTGTAAAGAGTTAGGTCAACTGCAGGTTTATCTAACGAAGGTGTCAACTTTATGCCAGTTGCCATAGGAACTCGTAACTTTGTGCTATTCGTCAATCCAAACTTTTCTAGCAGATTTTTCGTATATATTTCCTGATTAATAAAAATCCCTTCTCTGTTTTGATGAATATTTAGTCCAAAAAAATTATTGATTTTTTCCATCATGCTCATTTCAAACTTGCTTTTCATCAGATCTTCGAATTCTGTAGACAAGGTAGGGTCAGTTGAGCCAAAAATAATATCATCAACATAAATTTGAACAAGCATTAGATGATTCCCAACTTTCTTTTGAAACAATGTGGGATCAACTGATCCTTGTTTAAATTTAGATTGTTTCAAAAATGAGGTAAGAGTTGCATACCATGCTCGTGGTGCTTGTTTCAATCCATAAACTGCCTTATCTAAAATATAAACATGATTTGGAAATTCTTCGTTAATAAAACCTGGGGGTTGTTCCACGTAAACTGTTTCTTCAAGCTCTCCATTTAGAAATGCACACTTCACGTCCATTTGATAAACATCAAAATCTTTGTGAGCTGCATAAGCCAGAAATATACGAACAGCCTCGAGTCTTGCGACAGGGGCAAAAGTTTCTTCATAGTCGATTCCTTCTTGTTGTGAATATCCTTTAACAACAAGTCTGGCTTTGTTTCAAACAATGTTTCCATCTTTGTCGGTTTTATTTTTGAAAATCCATTTTAACCCGACAATCGAAACATTTTCAGGTTTAGGAATTAATCTCAAAACCTTGTTTCTTTCAAATTCAGACAATTCAGATTGCACTGCAACAACCCAATCTGAATGTTCCATTGCAACCTTAATTGTTTTGGTTCAATTTTAGAGATGAAAACATTGAACATGCAAAATTCTTGATGAGTATTCAATACCTCATTCTTTGCACGAATTTGAGCTCTTGTTAAAATTCCCTCTTGTGGATTCCCAATTACTTGATCCTTCGGATGATCTCTTGTCCACTTTTCCATTGGTGGATATGCTGGATCAAATTTCAAAGCTGCATCTTCATACATATCATCATTCTCTGAACCTGCAATCGAATAAACATCATCAAAATCATTATTATTCTCAATGTTTTCTAAATGCTCCCCCTCAACATTATGCTCCCCCGCAACATCAGCATTCAATCTTCCATTCTCCCCCTCGAAAGAATTCTCTTCATCAACTAGAGTATTCGAATCCAATTGCTCCCCCTCCACTGGATTGTTTTGCATACTTTCGCCTTTCTCTGGAGAATTTGATGTTGAATCATCAGTAAGCTTCATTAGTTCAGAGAGATGATTATCATTTGCTTTTATTTCAGCATCAACAGCATGATCTGAAATTCCAAAAATTAAATCATAATCAACTGATGATTAACATTATGCTCCCCCTCAACATCAGCATTCAATCTTCCATTCTCCCCCTCGAAAGAATTCTCTTCCTTAACTAGAGTATTCAAATCCAATTGCTCCCCCTCCACTCGATTGTTTTGCATACTTTCGCCTTTCTATGGAGAATTTGATGTTGAATCATCAGTAAGCTTCGTTAGTTCAGAGAGATGATTATCATTTGCTTTTATTTCAGCATCAACAGCATGATCTGAAATTTCAAAAATTAAATCATAATCAATATCTAATGTTTGTGAGGATTCAGATTCATCTTGTATGTTTTTCAGAATATGATGATTTTCAAACTGTGAGGAAGTTTGTTTAATCTAGTAATCATCAAATGTAAGATTAAAAGTTTCTTCAACTTTTCGTGTTCTTTTATTCAACACACGATATGCGACTGAATTATGCGAATATCCCAAGAAAATCCCTTCATCTGCTTTAGTTTGAAATTTCGTAAGATTATCCTTGAGATTCATAATGAAACACCTGCATCCGAAAACATGAAAAAATTTGATGTTAGGTTTTCGATTGTTGAGAATTTCATATGGAGTAATGTTAAAACGACGATGAATGAAAGATCTGTTTTGAGTGAAATATGCGGTGGATACTGCTTCAGCCCAAAGGTATTGTGGACGATTCGCATATGCCAATATAGTTCTTTCCACTTCGCATACTGACCTATTTCTTCGTTCGACAACATCATTTCGTTGTGGTGTGTATGGAGATGAAACATTTTGCAAAATTCCTTTGTCCACCAAAAATGAATCAAGGACATTGTTCTTAAATTCAGTTCCATGATCACTCTTAATTTTTCGAACAATCTTCTTCAATGTTGTTTCCATCTTTTTGATAAAGTCAATCATGATTTGTGTAACTTCGGATTTAAGCTTGAGAAAATAAACCCACGTAAATCTTGAAAAGTCATCAACAATAACTAAAATGTACCTTTTCTTGTTGAGAGTTGAAACTGTCGAAGGACCACACAAATCAATATGTAATAGCTCCAAAGGCGAGACAATTTTCGAATCAATCGTAATTGGATGACCTTGCTTATGTTGCTTGCCAACTTCACAAGCTGCACATAAAGAATCATTGTCAAATTTAAGTACAGGTAAACCTCTTACCAGATCTTGTACCACAAGTTTATTGATGTTTCGAAAATTGAGATGAGAAAGTCTTCGATGCCATAGCCAACTTATGTCTGATGTTTCTTTCGAAAGAAGACATATAACAGGTTTCCCTACTATCGGATTGATGTTTAGAGTGAACATGTCACCTTTCCTTTTGGATTTCAGTAATACTTCTTTTGTGTTGACATTCGAAATAACACTTCCTTCTTCGTGATTGCCAGTGCCCACAACAAGTTGAGAAACACTTATCAAGTTATGTTGAAGACCTTCAACATATGCAACACGATTCACTGTGAATTGTCCATTCGTGATCTTCCCATATCCTTTGACTTGACATTTTTGATTGTTCCCAAACTTCACTACTCCAGCATTTTTGAGACTTCGAAAATCACATAAATTTTCCTTCTTCCCAGTCATGTGACGAGAGGAACCACTATCAATGTACCACTTGTTATCATATTGCTCGTCACACAGTACCTACAATCAGTGGAAAAATTTAGGTACCCATGGCTTTTTGGGTCCTTGGAAATTAGATTTCAATTTCGAATGAAATGAAGAACTTTTAACCCAATCACAAACTTTGGTTTTGAGACTATCAATTAAGTTTACATCTTCATTTAAAGGAACCGAAACATAAATTTTTTATGGTTTCGAATGTTCAATGACATTACCCTTCGAATTCTGAGTTTGTGAATGAACATTCTTTGCTTTTAATACTGGTTTCCAAGCTTTGACTGATATGTTCGAATCTTTAGAAGATGAACTGCCGTTTGATGATGTATTCACATACTTCTCATATGCTTCGTGAATTTGCTCCTTTGAATATGTATTCGACTGATACATCTTTCCTTTGCCTTCAAGCGAATGGTCAATGTTCTTCCTTGAAGTCATTCCTTTTTCACGTGAAGTTTTCTTATGTTCTTTCTTCGTATGATTAGGAAAATTTGGCTTTTGAGGAACAAAATCAACTTTTGGATTTGTTAGAAAAGATTGAGCATATGATGTATCAACTGTTGATTTAAAATGTTGACGTTGAAAAAATTTTTGATTTGGTTTTGATTTATTTGAAAATGTTCTTGAATTGTTAGTTTCTGAAACTTTCGAAAACCTTGGTTGTTTATTCACTTCAGACGTTGAATGAATTGATTGTGATGAACGTTGAGGTTTTGTTGAAAAAGAGGAATTTTTAGCTTTGAAAACATTTTTGGGTGATTGTGATTCAGACATCTTTTGAGACTCAACATTTTGCCAAAATATTTTCTTTCTTGCTTGTCTTTTTGAAATGTTGTTTTCCTTCGAAAATTTGTCAATTTGATCTTTAAATTCCTTAGAGTTTCTTTGTGGTTTTTGACGTTGAAACACATACAAATTCTTTGTTAAGTTGTTTTCAACTGTGCTTTGATTTGCGAAAAGACCTTCATCAGTTGTTTTTGAATTATCGTCCTCAACTAACTTCTTTAATTCTGGTATGATATTCTCAACATTTCCAGTAGTTACGAAAACTTGATTTGGAAAAATGACATCATCTATATATTTGAAATTTAGATAAACCATTGTATTCGTTTCAAGATAGTGTTCACCTTTTTCATTCATTACTTTTTCGAACTTTTGTGTATCACCATACACTTGATCAACCACTATTCAAGGAGTTTCTTCTTCCTTTGAGGATTTCTTTTCCTTCGAAATTTTCTCTTCATCTTCATCATCACTATCATCAGTTTGACTGTCTTTGAGATCCACAAAGTTCATATCACAAACTTTCGAACTTGAAGGTATATCATTTTCATTTTCAACCATCAAATCCTTAACTTTTTCTTTCCCTTTAGATGTTGATGCAACATTAACAACAGACAACTGAGAACAATCAACATCTTCAAGTTCACTAATTTCACTAATATTGTCAGAATTATCTTCAATATCAGCAAAATTAGATTGAGAATCAGATGTTGAATTCTCAGTCTTTTTCAAAATTTGAATTTGTTCAGATTTAGTCAAAGTATCATTCACGATGTTAATTAATTCATTCGCATCAATACATTCATCAATTTTGACAATTCCATATTTATATCTATCATCAGGAAGTTTGTCAAAATCAGCTATTATTTGCTCACAATCATACGAAATATTATCTACCTTAGCTCTTTCGAATGCTAGAAAAGGTAGTAATTTTCTATGTTGCTTTTTACTTATGTCTCATGAATGATATAAATCAGTTAATTTGCCATAAAGTCTTTTAGCAGAATTACAATAAATGTTTCTTTGTGCTAGCAAAAGTTTGACTTCACTCGTTAAAGTATCCCTATCACACATAATATTTGTTATTTGTAATTCCAAACATTCGATTTTGCTTATTTTCAAGTCTAATCTCTTTTTGGTCTCTAATAACTCCATGGACAATTTGTTGGCCTCATTGCTAGTAGACACAACAATTGAATCAAAATAAGTAACCGTCTCATCAAAAGATATTAGTTCAGAATCATAAGCATGTGTAGGAATATTAAAAGATTCGAGAATTTTACGTACCTTTGTTGTCATTGGAGATTTGTCTGCCGCTTTGGATACGAAGCATCGTCCTTTCACTTCGAATTCCTCATCATCAGAGTCCTCCTCCATTTTCGCATACAATTCTCCATGAGTTGGATTTTGCATTTCTTCATCGTCTGATCAGGATGACCAGATTTGATAAGTTCCATCTTCATCCTGATGTTCACCCTTTGCAACCAATGACAAATTCTTGGCTTTTGCACGAACCTCCTCAAGCCTCTCTGTATAATACGCCTTATCCTTGACTTTATTCTTCCTCTCATCCTTTTTCCAAAGCATACAGTCATTCGCAAGATGATTCGCACCTTTGCAATAATGACAATCTATTCCAGCATCACCTTTCAGCTTTTTCTCAATCTTTCCTTCAGACACTTTCAAATCTTTCTTCTCAACTTTCTTTTTTTCCTCATCAGCAGTTTTACTCACAGCACTTCCTTTTACCTCAGCAAGCTTAGTTTTCGGATTGAACGACTTTTTGAAAAACTTCTTAACACGATTATTCGAGTAAAAAGCTATTGCCTCATCATCCGAATGCATGATGAAACCTTCTTCTTCCTCAAAATCACCATTTTCTGCTTCTTTCTCATATATCTTTAACACAAGTGCCAATGGACCTCCCAAATTTAGCTTCGTCTCTTCAGCAATTTCATTTACCTCAGTTTCGTGTGTTTTCAACTGATTGTACAAATTATTGAGAGTTGATGTATCAAAACTTTGCTGATTCTTCACCATCATACTAACACTTCTCCATTCTTTTTGAAGACCCATCACAAAGATGAGATTGAATTCCATTGAAGTCCTGGTAATTCCATAGCGATTACAACGATAGATTAACTCGTTCAGTCGATCATAGTAGACTTCGATTGTTTCACCTTCTTTTTGTCTGAAATCTTTCAGCTCAACCAAACACTGTTTGACTGAATTGATTTTCGTTTTCTCACTTCCTTGAAACTTATCCTTCAAATTGTTCCAGACCTCATTTGCAGTTGTACAACTTCTAACATAATTGTACACAACTGGAGGAAAAGCACCTCGCAGTTCCCTCATACACCTCTTCTCCAGTTTCTTCAGACGATCAGTTTGATTATCAACTCCAGAATTTGTAGAAAATGATCCAATTGGTTGAACATTCACTGGACAATTGACATTTCCAGTGATACATGACCATAATTCTTCATCAAGACCATTCAGATAATCCTGCATACGATCAGCCCACTGATCATAATATTCAGGGATTAGCATTGGAATTTTGGTTGATGAACCTAACAGATGAGAAAACCAGGTCATCGAATTGAGATTGAAACTCTCCATTGTTGTACGGAAGTTGATTTTGAAAATTCTTAAGAAGATTTGGAAATTTGAAATCAAGCTAGTTGAATCAAATCGGAATTGCTAGAAGAACACTCAATTCAACAATTCAAATGCAGAATCAAATCACAGACTAAGATCTAGACAAATTTATCACGATCAAAAAGTGCGGAAACTTTCAAACCAAAAATTTGATTCAAAAACTTTTTGAATGGATGAAAATCAGATCACAGATGTGATTCCTGCTCTGGTACCAATTGATGAATCAAAGAATCGAGTATCGAATTAATCAGAGTATGAATTCAAGTATGAATGCGAGATTGAACACCAGATGTAAATATGATCTTGTTTCAGCTCTATTACGCTTTCGTATGTTTACAGAGTACAATAGACAGGTCTGTAAAAACTCTTATCTAACTCTAGTAAATAACCCTATTTATAGGGAACCGAAAGCGTAAAAAAAATATACTAAGGCATAGCCACTTAAGCTTCGAATAAAAGCGCCCTAGTAAAATACATTACAAAATATTCGAAGAGATCAAAATACATTTCGACTAATTACAACAATTCGACCCTTACAAAGGTCAACATGGACTGTTGACCTTGACTGATGACTTTGACTTTGACCAGGGTTTGATTAGTTGGCTTATGGTGTACCCTGAAGTGTTGGGAACTTATGGGTATGGTTATACTATGGTAATAGGTGGTGGAGTTTGTTGCAGTGATCCGAGGGTTGAGGTTTATCTACCGAGTTGACATCTGCAAGGTGAGTTATCCTCACTATATCGATAGGGTCTAAGGCACCAAGGTCGGCCCTTTAGTTGTTCTCGTTATGGTATGCTACATGTGGATATGATCTGTTAGATCAGAATCAGGATAGACAGTATGTTATGCTCTTATGATCCGTATGGATTGATATGTTAGTGACCTGCTAGGTCAGTGCTCTAGTTATGAGAGATTGATATGTTTGGTAATCAGTGAGATAGATTCGTTCGATGTTTGTATATGCCAGTAAATGTTAGTTATGCGCACATGGTTATTTTCTTGTTGTTTGGGTTGAGGCGGTCCTGCTTTGTGCTGAAGGCCAACACACCCTATAAGCGGTCCGGGAAGACTGTAGGCCCACGTGGCGGTCCAGTCATGTCGAAGGCTCGGTGTAGATTCAGTTGGACTGTAGGCCCTGTAGGGCGGTCCAGTCAGGCCGATTGCCCAGTATGCATGTTGATTGATTGGTTATTACGGATATGGTATTATCAATGTGGTATTGGTATTTTGGGGGTAGCTCACTAAGCCCTCGGGCTTACAGTTTTCAGTTTATTGTTTCAGGTACTTCAGGAGTTCATGGCAAGGCGAAGGCATGACCGTACCGCTCCTCATCCTTATGATCTGGCTTTTGAGACACTCTGATTGAATAATGAATTGAAAACATTTTTGTAAACAATACTATTGGGTTTTATTTATGCTTGAAAACTTTAAATTTGTCGTAAAATTTTTGGATGTTACAAAATTATTCATAATAATTAGTTATGATTGAATATGTTATTTCAAAATATTGATAATCAATATCAATATTATACTATAGATGTAAGTGATATTTTTATTAAGAGATTAAACACTAAATAAAGGAATAAGGAAAATCTCTAACCTTGGATTTCACAGCAAACATCGATTGGTTAGAGTATGAAGCATCCTTCAATATTTAAATATCTCATACCTAAAATCTTCATAATGGAGAACTAGGCGTCCTCTTCAAATCAAGTGGTGATGGAAACAGTTACAACAATGCTCTTAGGGTTGAATGGCGGTGCCAAGTTGAGGACCGCAGTGAAGAGTTCCGTTGAGGATTGTGGTCGCCGATTGAAGTTTTTGGGGACTGTGTTAAGGCCGACGACAATTGTAGGGTTTTCGACAAGTTTTGACTTTGACATCCCATATTTAAAGGGATAATAAATATACTAATTATCTACCATAATTAAATATGCAAAGATTACTATAACACCCTCAAATAATTTATTTAATGATTTATTATTTCCTCAATTCTCATTGGTGCATACATTCACACAATAGTTGCTAGAAACATTTGAACCTAACTCTCTCTCTCTCTCTCTCTCTCTCTCTATATATATATATATATATATATATATATATATATATATATATATATATATATATATATATATATATATATATATATATATATATATATATATATATATATATATATATAGGTTTTGGCTCATGTGAGAATCAAAATTGTCATGAGAAATGAATCAAATGTATGGTTATTGATGAACCTAATACACGAGTCATTAGATCATATAAAAATAAGATGAATCACAAAAAGATTCCCATATTCATTTTTTCGGATTACTCACCGTAATTGTCCGAAAAAGGAATTATCACTTGAGTCAATAAAAAATGAATCATCAAGGCGTTTTTTTGGCCAAAATTTTCTAACTTGTATTATTTTTATAACGATTACGACTTTTTGCACCTTTCAAAAAGTGACAAATATCGAGTATAATAGACTTAACACATAATATATCTTAATATATGATAGAAATATAAAATGTAGTATTAAGATAAATTGGAAAAATCAATCGAATCATTCATAAGTCGTAAAAATTAGTGCGCCAAAATATCTATATATATATAAATATATATATATATATATATATATATATATATATATATATATATATATATATATATATATATATATATATATATATATATATATAGAAAGTAGGTGTCATCCCCAACCTGAAAATATAAATTTTGTAGAAATCAAAGTTCATATAAAGGAGATATGAATTTTATAAAATATAAAAGTCAGTCCCACACAAGGAATGCATGACATCAAAAACTACGAGTGGAATGGTTGAATGTTTACAAAAGTCACCAATGGGAAAATGGTAGTACTTTTTAGGATATGAATGTTGGTAAAAGGAACGCCAAAATCGGAGTCCGTATGAAAAAGTTATGATTTTATAAAATCATTACATTATATAAAAATATGGACTAAAAATAAATTTAGAATTAGCCAATGCAGCCTAAATCGGATATGAATGTTGGTAAAAGGAAAGTTTTAGTACTCGTCAATTGATACGTGTGGATAAACGAACATTGAAAACGGGTCTCGTATGAAGAAGTTATGGGTTTTACAAGAATCAGCGTTTTGTGCGCGCTACACGCGGCGCCCATTTGATTCTAGAAGGAGGAAATGCAGCACCAGTGAGATTTGGACATGTGTCGGTAGGAAGCTGGAGCCACAAGGCCGGTGCACGGCGCAAACCAGGCCTTGTGCGACACGTACTTCGAGTATAAAAAGAGTGTTACTGCAAGTCATTGGTCATCACCTCAAATCTATTTTCTTCCTTTCGTTACGCTCGTCTTCCCTCAAAATCTCTTATAAAATCCTTAAGAAATCTTTAGTTATTGTTATTATTATTATACTCTTGAGTGTGGTCGATCCCGAGGCGATACCCGAAGTTTCGAGTCCCGAATCTACCCTACATCAACGGTATCACACTTCAAGGGTGAGTTTCACGGCCCCTTTGTCCATTGTTTTATAAAATATAAGGGGGATACATGTTATTTTATTAAAAATCATTATATATCATTGCGCTATAAATATTATTTTCACATGATATATTTTATATCACTACTTTGATAAAATAACATTTGATATGATATCCTATCGTTACCTTGCAAAATTTATAAGATAAATGTTATACCTGGTAGCTACTCTGTCTAGTTTTAAGCGATAATATTATTCCTAGTCGTTATACTGGCCAAGTTTTTAGGAAAATCATACACCTAGTCGTTATGATAGCCAATTCGAAAAGACAATAGTATACCTAGCCGTTACTGTTGGGTTCGGATGTATATAGTGAGGAGTCGAAGTAGTCAGAGTCTGTAAGTTGTCGAAATCAGCATGACTTCGATACTCTGTCTCTCTTACAAGCCATAGTTGTTTCGACACTTTAATGTTTAGCCCTTGTAATTTTTTTAGAGTATGTTTGTGTCCTATAAATAGGACATGTACATAGAGTAGAGGAGTAGATCTTAAACGTCATTCTACAAATTGTACTCTTTAACTCTTGTACTCATTCAAAGTAAATCGAGCCAAACAAACATTATTTACATCTTCTCTTCATTTACAGCTTTGATTGTCTTAATCGTGTTCTTAATCAATCTCTAACTCACATCAATTGTTATCAGAACAGGATTCACTCAATCGATTGTAGTTTTCTCGTGTTTTTCAATTTTTTTTGAATAGTTCAATCCGATTCAAAATTTTTCCGCAAATTTAATCAGGAAATTGGTGTCAATTGATTGTATTGAATTGATTCTGCACTCTTTGTGTTATATTGATTGATTTCTGGTAAATATCTAAGTGATTTCTGTCTTAGATCTCGTTTTTGAATCAAAAGTTCTATTTATTCGAAATCCGTACAAAAATGCAAATTTTCAATCTGAACACGATGTCTAATTTCTCTCACTTGCTTGGACCATTAACAAAGATTCTAATGTTGATTCCGGAGTATTATGAACAATGGGCTGAAATGATGGAGGACTATCTGAATAGGATTGATGAAGATCTGATGATATCTATCAAAAGAGGAGAATATTATCCGTTGATGTTAGTTGATGTTGGGACGTATCTAAGTTCTGAAAACATGATCACTAGAGGATCCAGGATGAAGGAATATGATAAGAAATATCTACGTGAATTACGTGGTTCTCTTCCACAAGTAGATTACAACTATGTTCGTGGATGTTCTATAGTCAAGCAGATTTGGGATACCTTGAAGGAGAAGTATCAAGGTAATGAGAAGACGAAGACGAGTTCTGTTAAGCAATGCTTGTTGGAGTTAGGAGAGTTCAAGCGAAAGCAAACATAATCAATAGAATCATATTATGATTGATTGAATGAATTAATCTTCAAGTGTTATTGCTTTTGAGTGAGACGTTTGTCGCTGGAATTTGATCTCACCATTCTCATGGGCTTACGATAGGAATGGAGAAACATCAACTTGATGATCAATACACAGGAAAGTTTTGATGGTTACTCTCTTGCAAATCTGTATAATGTCTTGAAAGCACATGAAAGCGAGATTAATGACATTGCTGAATAAAGTAAACTGAATCTTGGTGGACCACTAGCTTTGGTATCGAAAGTTGTTGGTAAGGAATCTCAGTCTGAAGAAGAATCCAATGATAGCGAAGACGGACTCCCATTAAACTATGATGATGAAGCAGTCGCATACTACTCGAACAACAAAGTGAAGAAATTATTCAAGAAGCCTTTCAATGGAAAGTTTAAGAACCATTTTGAGAACAAGAGTGTGTCTTCGACTGGAAAAAGTATGAAGGATGAGTCGAAAGTGGAGAAGAAATATGTTAAGAGTTCGCATGAGAAGAAGAAGGAGTTGAGCTGAAAGGAGACTCAGGTTACGACTGTAAGTACTGTAATGGGTCGAATCATTTGGCGAAAGATTGCATGCTGAGAAAAAAAGAAGAGTAGAAGGAGAAAGTTAAGGACGAAGCGTATTATGATGAGAAGACTGAGGAGATTAGAGCTCGAACTAAGGGTGTCTCTCTGATTGATAGAGGGGATGACAAAGAAGAGGGAGCTCATCAGATCTGGTCTTCTGGATCGGATGATTATGAGATGCGAAATATGACTCATGAGGCCATGTATGCGAAATTGCAAGAAGATGAAGAAGAGAAAGAAGTTTCAGATGATGAAGATCAGATTATTGGCCAGTGTTTCGTATCCACTGACTCGACTAAATCACCGATGACAGCAAAGGTACGTGATCTTCTTAACTCATTTAAAATTCCTTCATCTTCTTATAATGATGTTTTATCTAAGCTTGATAATATGCATGCTTATCTTAATGACATGTTAATCTCCATGAGTATTGAAGCAGAAAAGTCCAAGTCCCTTTATTATGAAGCTAAGAATAAATTAGAAGAAAAGAAGGGTGTGATAGAATCTCTGGACTTAAGGATCACTAATATGTTGATTGATAGAGATACTATTCGTATAGACAACATTATGCATGTAAAACAACACAACATCTGTTGTAATTCTGCTAGAAGGTTGTATGCAAAAATAACTTAACTTCATCATTCTGCTAAGATTTGTAGTGAACAGAATCGAAAGCTACTTCCTTTTCTTGCTTTTAAAAAAGAACAAATAAACGAAACTACATATGACTGTGAAAGCGATATAGTAGATTATGATAAAATTCCAAATGATTCATATGCTAATCGAATTGTAAATATTAATGAATATTTGAATGCTGATAATCTTGTGAAAATTATGAATGAAACCTTAACCAAAAATGAACATTTCCAGATTTTGAACATGAGTGAGAAGTTGACACTTGGCTCTCAACAAAATTTTGCTGATATCGAAGATAATTCTGATAATATTAGTGAAATTGAGGCTGAGGAATGTGTTGATTGCTGACGAATGGTTGTCATTAATGTAAATTCAATGGATAAAGGAAAATAATGTAAAGATTCAGTGTCGAAAGTAAACAGTGATCAACCTTCGACATCTAAAATCTATGATTCTTATGATACTGTTGTGGTTGAGGATTATGTGAGTGATGAGGGTGAAGTCTCGAATGAAAAACCAGTTCCAAGAGTTGAGGTTGATAAAGTATTCGAAGATTTAAAGGAGTACTTGAAAGTGTTGAAAGACAAAGGGAAACATTATCTTAAATCAAATGTAGTGGTTTACCCTAGGTTCAAGGATTCAGAAGAAGTTGTGTTTCCAAATCATGTCTTTGTCACCAAAGGAAATGGTGATCATGTGCCTCCTGAATTGAATAAATTGGTAAAGGAAGACAATGAGAGTGTGACAAAAGAAGGGTTTTATTCGAATCAAAACATAGTCGAAAATGGTTTAAACAAAACCTCGAAAAATTTTCAACGAGAAAATAAACCAAAATGTGTTTAGGCAGTAAAAACAGAAAAATATGTTGTTAATAATAAAAACAAAAGAAAAATGTGTTGATTCTTCACCTAATGATCCAAAACATGAAAAGGTGAAAACACAAATCTTCAAAGTAAAAGTTGAAAATTTGGCTTATAAGGAAGGAATTTTGAAATCAAAAGCACAAAATAAAGCCTATCGGAAAAATGTAAAAGCTTTTCACAAACAAAAGGTTTTTCAAAAGAAATCTTCTGAATCAGTCAACACGTTTTCACAAATTGAAAACAATGTTCAAAATAAACAATTTCAAAAGCAAAATGATTTTCTAAGGAGTCGAAACTATGTCCAAAATCACTTTCGACCATATGGTTTACAAAGAAATGATCAAAATCATGAACAAAGGAGGTTTGATCAAAATCATGAACAAAAGAGTTTTGATCAAAGTAATGGACAAGGGAAGATTGTTCAAAATCGTGAACAAAGAAGTTTTGATCAAAATCAAAAGGTTTTTCAACAAATGGTGTTGGTTATTAGAACCAATATCAAAATCGTTTTCAAAATCGTCCACAAAGATCTTTTCCCAAAAGACAATTTAAGAAATTAGACTTTAAAGGAAGGAAGAATGAGCCTTTTAATCCCAAAAACCCACTTTCCAAATCCTGATTCGACAAAGAAGATGAAAGCATCATTCACAATAGGTCGAAATGATGTCAAGAACATCAATAATTACTTGAAGGAAAAGGAAAACAATATCAATAACGAAAGTATTCTCAAGAGAAAATATAAAATGCTTACGAGAAGTACTTGAATGATTCGATGAATGTAAGTACGTCATATCAAGATCTACTCCAACAGTGCGAAAGTGGAACGAAATTCCAAAGACGAAAATTGATGCTTCTCTGAAAAAGGATGAGAAAGTGAAATTCAATGTTGAACCTTCCCCATTGCATGATTATATTTAGATGCCTAAAGCCAATGAAATTGACTTAATTGACAATTTTAAATCGAAAGTTCGTAATTAGGTCTTAGGTTCTTCGTTGCATAACGTGTTCCAAACTAATGTCCAAGGACCCAAAAGGTATTGGGGACCTAAATTCTTCTGATTGATCGCAGGTTCTACGTGACAAGCAATATGAAGAAAACTGGTATATTGATAGTGGATGCTCGCGTCATTTGAGTGGAAGGAAGGAGAATTTGCCAGATTTTCGAAAGTTGGACAATGATGGAGTCGTCAAGCTTAGAAACAACAAGTGTAAATTCAAAGGTTATAGAAAAGTGACAAATGGAAAATTCACGATGAATCGAGTCACTTATGTAGAAGGTTTAAAGAACAATTTGATTACTGTTTCACAACTTGTTGTTGGCACTGGTGATCAGGTTCTCTTTGATGAGGAAAGAAGTATTATCTCCAACAAGGAAATGAAGGAGATTCTGCTAAAGTAAAAAAAAGGGAGACATGTTTACTCTTGAAATGAGACCAATTGTGGGCATTCCCTCAGTATGCTTGTTGTCGAAAGCATCTTCGGATCTCAACTGGTTATGGCATCGACGTCTTTCTCATCTCACCTTCAAAAATCTAAACAAACTTGGTTTTAATGATCTTGTTTGTGGTTTACCCGGAACATCCATAAAATTCATGAAAATTTAAAACTTTTAAAATATACAAAATACCATTAATTATTATAAATTGTTTTCAAAATAGTTTCATATCAGAGTTCCCAGAAATCATAATTATAAATTGAGGAAGTATACGGTCACGCCTTCGCATTCCCGCGGTCATCCGTTGTACCTGAAACAATAATCGATAAACGAAACCTCGAAGGCTTAGTGAGTTACCCTGAAAATACCCATGCCCATAACAATACACATACAATAACAAACAACATACTATGGGACCAATCAACCATCGGGTTGGAATACCCCAGCCCCTCAACCATCGGGTTGGAATGCCAAAATACTATGGGTCCAGTCAACCATCGGGTTGGAATACCCCAAGCCGACAACCATCGGGTTGGAATGCCCATATACTACGAGTCAATCATCCGAGAATTCCCGATTCTCCCCCACTTAGAGCACTAACTACTACCTACTGGTCGCAAAGCTGATACGCGACTTAACCGTCCTAATCGAGTATTACCATACTTAACCTTAGAGGGGTTAACCTACGCAAAAAAATCCTCCAGATACGAAGTAACCGAATTTCAAGAGAATGTAAATTCCCGATGATGACCTCTGAATTTCTAAATTATAACCGCTCGTCCTAGACTGGCGATTCTCTATCCTAGCTCCTTATCCTTGAATGAATCTTCGGATCCTAACCATCTTTAATCCATTGACTATAAATTCTCCCTAACATCCCCTATGTTCTAATAAATCATGCAGAAAGAAAACAAAAGCTCATAATACAATCATAAACAAATAGATAGGAGAAAAGACGTGTCCCTGAGCCCTTGGGGGCTCTGCTCTACTCTGAATCCCGTCCATGATCCTCAAGGTAGCCGACGTTGACACCTGCGCTGGCATGGCAGCTAGTAGGGGACACTGGGCCTTCATATGGCCCACCTGCTCACAATGGTAACAAACTCTGACACCAGAACCTGGAGTCTGCTACCTACACTCCCTTGCGATGTGACCCTCCTTGCCACACTTGTGGCATCCTTAAGAAGATCGGCAAACCCCATCATGTACCTTGCCGCACTTCCCACAAGTGTGACCCCTCTGAATCTGATGTCTGTAATCAGCGGCCCTAAACCATTTTGGTGCAGGCTGTGACTACGCCGGGGCCTGCCTCTGCTCCCTCAACTAAAGTTCAATCTCCAACTCACGCCGCCTGGCAGCCTCTTGTAGCTCTAGCAAGGTATCACATCTCTGCGTGGACACGAATTGTCTGATGTCAGTCTTGAGCATGATCAGATATCGGGTCATATGAGCCTGCTCCGAAGCAAACTTAGGGCAAAACATCGCCCTCTCAGTAAACATGCGGGTGATCTCCGTCACCGACTCTGAATCTTGTCGCAGATCCAAGAACTCATGCGCCAGTCTCTCCCGCTCAACCCGCTGGACGTAACGGATATGTAACATATCCCGAAATCGATCCTAAGTAACCACAGCACGCTTCTCATCCGAATATGATCCAGTCATCAACCTCCACCAGTCGTTTGCTACGGACCTCAGCAGGTTCAGAGCACACCTCACCTTCTGGTCAGCAGGGATGAACATGTGAAGGAGCATCCCTCCATGTCAGGCAGCTACCTCATGGCTATGATCGGATCCTGGGTCCCATCGAAAGTCGGGGGCTTCGTGTTATCGATTTCTCGGTACTGAAAGCCCCGACTGGATCATCCCCTGCCGCCATTACAGCTGTTGTAGCTGCTACGGCAGCCGTCTCCGCAAGGGCTGCATAGCGCTCATCGTAATACTCCACCATAACGGTCTTGATAGACCCGAACATCTCCGGCAACTGTCCCCGGACAATCTCGATCACCTCCTCCCGGATGATCTCACAAACACGATCCTCTGACAATACTGGCCTATCCTGGCTGCCAGCTCCCGATCCTGAGCCGGATTCGGTCTCAAGACGTCTCGTAACCACCATTCTGATAATACACCAGAAGGATCTCTGATAACCCATATAATGACAGGGAACCAACTCCCAACCAAACCTTAGGGGTTGTGACTTCCTTGCTACGCGTATGGGTCCTTTTCTTTCAGTACCACGGGCCCATAGTACCTTCCACACGTACCGATATTTGTCTCAAGTATCATCAAAACACCGTAACTGTATACATAACATGGCGAACACTCAATCCTCAATCCTAGAGGAATGCTAAATATCTCATAACTGGCCTACCGGCCTCGTACAACCCACCCATGAAACTTCCACCAACCCTGCAGCACTCGTGTATGCTAACCATACATAACGTTGGAGCCTATAGACTTTCGAATACCTGATCCTACCCTAAGCCCTTCATCAAACAAGAACAGGAAATAAGGCCAAACCAAACATTCTCAGGCTATAAGATGTTAATTATGTACAGCCGTGATGCATACACTAAGCAACTACATTAATTATGTCAATTTCATATAAAGAAAAACCCTAGGCTATCAGACATCATACAATCAGGCAATTCTATTATCCAATTTCTGAAGATCCCTAGCCTAGTACTAGCATGTTGTTCTAACATATCTTAATATCAAATAACTGCATGGTATTTTGGGGTCTAGTTACTGGCTCCAACTGATCGTACACTCTACATTCTCCTTTAATATTTTGAAAACCATTTAAAATCATTTTGAAAATATTTTCCTTGATTTGAGACAGGATTCACACTAGTGTTCGTCCAATTCACTCAAACCAACGCTTTGATACCAACTTGTAACATCCATAAAATTGATGAAAATTTAAAACTTTTAAAATATCCAAAATACCATAAATTATTACAAAGTGTTTTCAAAATAGTTTCATATTAGAGTTCCCAGAAATCATAATCATAAATCGAGGAAGTGTAAGGTCATGCCTTCGCCTTCCCGCGATCATCCATTGTACCTAAAACAATAATCGATAAACGTAAGCTCGAAGGCTTAGTGAGTTACCCCCAAAATACCCATACACACAACAATACACATACAATAACAAACAACATACTATGGGTCGAATCAACCATCGGGTTGGAATATCCCAGGCCTTCAACCATCGGGTTGGAATGCCAACATCCTATGGGTCTAGTCAACCATCGGGTTGGAATACCCCAGGCCCACAACCATCGGGTTGGAATGCGCATATACTATGAGTCCAATCATCCTCGAGATAGAATACTCTCGGCCCATAACCATCGGGTTAGAATGTCCATATACTACGAGTCCAATCATCCTCGGGATGCAATACTCACGGCCCACAACCATCGGGTTGGAATTCCCATATACTATGAGTCCAATCATCCTCGGGATGGAATACTCTCGGCCTACAACAATCGGGTTGGAATGCCCATATACTACGAGTCCAATCATCCTCGGGATGGAATACTCTCGGACCACAACCATCGGGTTGGAATTCCCATATACTACGAGTCCAATCATCATCGGGATGGAATACTCTCGGCCCACAACCATCGGGTTGGAATTCTCATATACTACGAGTCCAATCATCCTTGGGATGGAATACTCTCGGCCCACAACCATCGGGTTCAAATGCCTATAACCAATCAAACATGTGCACCCATATCAGATAATCCTAGAACAGTCTATAGAGACAACATACTAGGGTCCTATCATCTTCGAGATGGAATACCCTCAACTACCAATCAATTCTGTGCACATATAACAGGTAATCTCCTATCAGCATACATACAGTCAGACCAAACTATAGCTCACTAAGAATAACCATCCTATCTACCAGCACATCGATCTAACATATCATAACAACAACTAATCCGAAATAATAATTCAAAGGGTCGGACTTGGTGCCTTAGACCCATGGGTATCGTGAGGATAACTGACCTCGCAGTGTCGATCAGAAATGAAGAATCAAATTCCCGAATCACTGTCTCACCAAAAATCCCAAACTATCCAAAATAACGATTAATAAGTCAATAAATGGGAATATCAATCGTAACCAAGAGCCCCACATATAATAATAGTCCATTTTACCTTTTCTCTAATTTGGTCAAGGCCCAATACCAAATCCATGATCCAATAGTCCACATATACAAGGCCCATCATTGGCCTAATTTTCCAAATTGGCCCCAACTCCCTAATTGGGCCTCATGTAAAGATTCACTACTAAAAGTGGCCCAAAATACTCTTATCCAGAGAGTCCAGCAAGGCCCAAGTCCGACTAGCCCAAAGGTGGCCCAATCTCGAAGCCCAACAGGGGGCGTACGTTTGGCTTACTCCTCTGGTATGCGGGGCGTACCCTGTCTCGTGTTAACTGAAAAACGGGACCATTGACTCGGTATGCGGGGCATACTGCTCTCTACGCGGGGCGTACACGAGTCTGTACCAAAACTCTCATAAGTGCTTAATAGCTTAAGCACTTAAGCCCAAACTTCAGATCCATTGACCAAATGTGCCTAAGACTCATAAAGTCTTGAACTATAAGACTTTGGAAGTACTGAAAGTTCTTAATACATGTTATTAACCCATTATGACCTACCTACTCCGTGCATGGGACGCATTCAGCTATTAGGACATCATTTTTATCACTTAGGACCTTTTCTAGGGTCTAGAAGGATAGCTTAACATGTCCAAAACGCATTATGAACAATATTGGGGTTTTTTGGGACAAGAAAGTGCCAAGAAGCTAAAAAAGACAAGATCTACTCAAAATAATTGCCAAGGTAGAAGCTTTTTACCTCCTGGAACTATTATTGCAACACCTTCTCCTTCAAGTGCTCAAAATGCACACAAACTCACACTCACACACAAGGCTAGAGTTTGGGACGTCTCTAGGGTATGGAGGCGTACACAAGTGTTAGGGTTTCCTTCTGACATGAGAAATGAGCCATAAGGATGTTTATATAGCACCCAAACCCAAAATATTAGGGTTTCCTTCTGACATGAGTACACCCAGCGTACACAAGTGTACACCCAGCGTTCAATCTCACATTCGATGATCAATATGTCAAAATAATTGAACAACCTTTCGTTCAAAAATCAATTATTGTTGAATCAAATGTTGAATCTGAGCAAATGCATAATTATGAAATTGATATTGATTTAATTTTCGATATTACTGATACGGCCATTGATATAGAGATCAATTCTGATGATAATCATGTTCCTGACACATCGAAACTCTATGATGATTCGACGGTCATAAATGAAGAAAAAAAGCTCCTTCATCATCAACTACTTGAATAAATGTCGAAAGAATACCTATTTCGACTGATGATCAAGTGGAAGGGGAGCACTTGAATTCGACGTCTAAAAATTAATGATATGATTCTTATGTTGAGGGGGAGCATATGCTTACCCATGTTGATGTCAAGGGGGAGCATCACATCTAAAACCCATTGGTTGAGGGGGAGTCAAGTGGATCGAACCATGATAATGGTAATGATAAACATAATGATTTTCATGATGTAACTGATAATATCTCAATCACATGAGAAGGTTTGGAAGCTGATGACATCTTGGCCTATACAATACACATTTTTCTTGCCTATACAACTCACAAGGATTTTGATGTTTACAAAATGGATGTAAAATTTGCATTCCTCAATGGGGTTCTGGAAGAAAAGGTGTACGTCGAACAACCACCGGGTTTCGTTAACGATAAGTATCCTGATCACTGTTATATTTTAGGCAAGGCAGTCTACGGGTTGAAACTAGCACCTCGTGCTTGGTATGCAACTCTGAAATTTTTTTTGAAAATCACTAAATTTAAACAAGGATCAGTTGATCCTACTTTATTTTAAAATAAAGTAGGGGATCATCTGATGCTCGTTCAAATTTATGTCGATGACATTATCTTTGGTTCGACTGATCCTTCATTGTCTAAGGAATTTGAAGAACTCATGAAAAGTCAGTTTGAAATGAGTATGATGGGTAAAATCAATAACTTTTTGGGTTCGCATATTCGTCAAAGAATGGAAGGAATTTTTCTCAATCAAGAGAAATATACTCAAAATCCACTTGAAAGGTTTGGAATGACGAATAACATGAAAGTAAAAGTACATATGGCAGTTGGCATGCACCTAAGTCCTTCGTTGGATAAGCCTGTTGTGGATATAACGAAGTATAGAAGCATGATCGGCTCGCTTTTGTATTTAACTGCAAGTCGACCTGATATAATATTTGTTATATGCCATTGTGCCAGGTACCAATCGAACCCAAGAGAACCCCATCTTTCTGCAGTAAAGAATATCTTTCGATACCGCAAAGGTACAGTTTCATTAGGATTATTGGTATCCTTCGAGAACAAGATTTTTTATCCAAGCATTTTCTGATTCGGACCTGGGCAGATGTTAATTGGAACGAAAGAGCACAACTGGAACATGTCAATTATTAGATGAGAAACTTGTGAGTCGGAAATCGAAAAAGAAAACTTCTGTTTCTATTTCGACTGTTGAGGCAGAGTAGTTGGATTCAAATCCAATTGTGTGACTATGCAATTAACATGAAGAAAATACCTCTATATTGTGATTCTCAAAGTGCAATTCAAATTTGTCACAATCAGGTCCAACACTCGAATACAAAACATATTTCTCTTTGATATCATTTTATCAAAGACCACGTTGAAGATGACAATATTGAAGTCCATTTTGTCAAAACAATAGAACATCTCGCTGCATTTTCACAAAACCTTGAGATGAAAAATCATTCTTAAGGATTTTGAATGGTCTGGGTATGATGGAAGCATGTTCAGTTCCTCATTCTGATTGAATCTGATTCGAACATAAGTTTTATCTTACTTTCGATTGTTATTGTTACTTTCGATTAGTAGGTATTTCTTTCGTGTGTTTTAACTCAATTTCGATTGTTTGTGTTCTATTCAGAGGTTACTGTTCATGTTCAACATTCGACTGGCTTCGCATTCAACTTCCTTCTGAATCGTTCAGTTGCAAATTCTAATTCGTTTCTGGTGAGAGACTTTCAACGCTCAACTTATTTTTTATGACTGCTAGACTATGGGTCGAATGAATCTAGGTAACATTTTTTTTAGTTTATTTTTGTTTTTGCTGTGTTTTTCAAAAATCAAAAATCCAAAAATATTTTCTTATTTTTTTTTGTCTTTTCAAACATCAAAAATCCAAAAAGATTTTCTTTTTTTTGTCTTTGTTTATTCAAAAATCAAAATTTCTATAAGATTTTCTACAATTTGTTCTTCATTGTAACAACATGATGCAATTTTGCATGCCACATGAGGATATTCATCAAGGGAACATGTATTACTTGAAATTATGCACTAGTTAAGTGTCCCAAGAACCATGCTGCTCCATGTTGTCCTCTAAGACTCAAAGACACTATGTGTTCGAAGCCTTAATGAAATCTTTCACAAAAAATTTTCTTCCCAATCAGGATGTATTCACATTAGTCTAATGAGCTACCTTACTCTTCTCATGCTGAGTTAAGAGTTTTTTGTTTGGTCAAAAATTTTAGCTGAGGTAAAATGTAGCATCCGAATCCTTGAGGTACTTAAATTACTAAATTCTTCCATTTTAGGAGGAGGTCTCACGTCATGAACCATAGTGGTCACGACGTGAGAGGCCATTAACTATTTGAAACGCATTATTGAATCTCACGATGTGAGCATAAGGCGTCACAACGTGAGCAAGGCCTGATGACCCAAAACCCTAATTTTCGAGTATTAATGGAATGATAGACAGCTAGGGTTGTCCATCCTCATCCTCTCTTACTCTCTAGCCTCCTAAAAAGCCTAAATTTGACATCCTTGAGACCTTTGGCCAATTTTGGTGACCTTGAAGAGCTTATTTGGTGATTTTTAGTCCAGTGAAGTGGAAGAGGACATTTATGGTGCTTCATTTTGGGAATCTAGTTTCTACCTCCTGGTCTTGCTGAGCTTTTGGACCTCTTTAAGTCATAAAGCTCTTACATTTTTGCTTCTTGCATGCTATATCTAGGGTTTGAGATCTTTCTTTGCATGGATGGGTTGTGTAGCACGCATGGGATCCAAAAAGTTGCCAAATTTATGGATTATTGAGACATCTTCTGTATATGAGGCTTTGGAATAGAGTTTTGGTGTTGGTTTTAGACTCCAAGCATGATTCTTGATCTTATTACCTTTCTTTTGAACTAGATAGTATCTAAGTAATTCATTGGGCATGCATGAATCAACCGCTACAATTTTTATATTCCTTAGTGTCGAGGAAGGTCCTATGGAAGGTCCCAATGAATGTCTTAAACGATTAAGAGCTTAATTCTCAAAGTTGGTCAACACAGATCTCACGACGTGAGAAATGAGGATGTCCCCATTTGGAGAATCTGGTTGGATGAGTTGTGAGTGAGTCGACTCGCTGACTGGGGCTAGGTCGAGTCCATTCTCACGACGTGACCAGAGATCAGGTCATGACGTGAGTGTGAACTAGGGGGACTATTGACCGTTGACCTTAAGCGTTGACTTTTGATCAGAGTTGACTTTTGGTCAACTCTTACCTTTGAAGGGTGAACTAAAGGTTTTCCTTGTATGATTATCTAGGTGTGGTGTAGCACCGATGTAGCTGACCATTAGAGCAGCAGTAGTTGATTATCGATCGAGATGTAAGTTTCCTTCACTATACTCGTGGGTCAAAGGCACCAATGTCGGCCCACTAGATTATGAGTGTAGGATGATGATTGTCTTCGTGATAATTATCTATTATGCCTATATATGCTTGTTGTGTAACATCCGGATTTTCAGGTATGTTACTTTTAATTATTTATTTTGAGGATCTTTGATCTACTCGACGAGTTGGTGCTATAACTCTTCGAGTAGAAGCGGGGGTAGCCACGTGAGTCTAATGAACTACTCGACGAGTCCAAGAGTAGACTCGCCGAGTAGGCGCTGTAAGTGGAAACCCTAAATCCCCGGGCCTGCACCCTATTTAAAGGACCTTATGGCCCTTATTTGCGGCTACCTTCGTCTTTGAGAGTACCAGAGCATCTGTGAGTCTTGTGAATGAGAAAGGAGGCCATTGTTCACCATTTCTTGTGTGTTTTAGCAAGAAGGAAGGAGGAAGGACAAGCTAGGCTGGTTGGGGAGCTTGCATCTACTTCCATTTGACCAGAGGAAGCTGTTGGAGGTATTAATCCGCGATCATTCTCGTATTTATGATGATTTAGTTGAATCTAGGGTTTCTTTATGCATTATTTAGCTTGAATTTGGAGTGTGTGAGGTCCCAAGGTGAAATGATTCCTAGATCTGGACCTTAAAAGGTCCAGAGAGCTCCTATCACTCTGCTTTATGCCATTCCTTTGAAGTTATGAGCCTAGGTAGCCATTTTAGTAGTTATTTCACAAAAAGAAGCCTTGGGTGCGTTGCATGTGAGTCAAGATTCGACCTTTAAGTGGTTATTGGTCCTGGGGAAGTCAGATTTATAGTTTTGAGAAGCAGATCTGACCTCAGAAGTTCATTTGAGTGTTGTCATGGGAGCAACTCGTCGAGTTCATAAGTGGACTCGACGAGTTGAGTCGGGGTTGCCCCACGATTCGTTGCAGAGAAACCCGACGAGTGGAGGGGGGACTCGACTCGCCAAGTGAGGCTTAGAAGGATTCAAAGGACCGGCGTGGACTCGCCGAGTCGTCCGGATGCACTCGACGAGTCTGGTCAAAGTTTGATCGTTGACTAGAGTTGACTTCGTTGACTTTTAGGGTTGAGTCAATGTTTGGACTTGTGAGCCATTGGAGGGGTAGAATGATCTTTTACCCTTCTTAGAGAACTTAGAGAGGGCTTAGCCTAGTCTTTGAAAATCGTATTAATTAGAGTAATTATTTTATGTGATTAGGCAAAGGCTAGATCAGTATTTCCGAGTTCGAGGTTTACCGAGCTATCCGAGGTGAGTCTTCTCACTATACTTTACCTTCAGTGGTAAGCAGAGTATGTGACAGAGTATCTTGTATGTTATGTATGTGATGTGTTGCACTGCATTATTTCTATGTGATTTATGCTGTGTGTATTCCAGAGTTTATAGAGTTAGGACCGGAAGGTCCACAGAGTTAGGACCAGAGGGTCCACAGAGTTATAGCCTCGAGTGGCTAATATGTGTTATATGTCGTATTTTAGGGAACTCACTAAGCATTTATGCTTACAGTGTTTTGTGTTATGTGTTTCAGGTACTAGTGAGGATTGCGGGAAAGCGCCGGCATGATCAGTACACACTTGTGGAGTTTTTATGTATTGTGATCTTGGGATGAATTTTATGGATTTGTTATGTGATACATGGACATTGATAATATTTATGAATGGAATTATATTTTTAAAAGTGAAAAATTGTTTTGGAATTTACGATGTTACAAGTTGGTATCAGAGCCTTGGTTTGAGGGATTCGGATGCACCTTCGGGCGCATTTGAACTCAAACTGAGGATTTGAGAAAATTTTCGAAATAAAACAAAATTTTTCTAAAGGAATAAAAGGTTTTGAAAAGAGTAGAGCAGAGCAGTGTGTACGATTAGCCAGCGCCCGAACGGTGATTTCCCAAAATACCCTTATATTATGTGTTATGAGATATGATATGATATGTTATACATACTAGAGTAGGCTAGGTATTCTTATTAGGACTAAAGTGGCCTGATTCGTGATGCCTTAGCCTAGGGGTTTTGCTGCTGGGAGATGATTGAAAGTGAGTAGATAGCAGTGAGGAGCTTATGAGAGGTCTGCTAGAAGTAGCCTATGCATAGTGAGAGTAGAGTACTTGGGATTTGGGATCCTAGGAGGAGGACTTGGGGTGAATACTGATGCGGTGTGGACAGTAGTATTGGGCCCGTACTACTGAAGACATCGGATCAGTGCGCAGTCCAAGTAAGAATCCTTAGGGTACTAAGGAACAAGTAGGGCTGAGTTGCCGAGTGTGAGTATGCTCGAGCGAGTCTCTGATATTTCTTATGTTGTATTTCAGAGACATCATGGTTGGGACACGCCACAGACCAGAGACCAGCGATGTGAGTGACGAGGAGCTTCGTCAGATGATCCACGAGGAGGTGGCTGCGGCTATCCGCGCAAAGATTCCTGAGATGTTTGGGTCTATTAAGACCACATTGATTGAGACCTTTGATGAGAGATACGCAGCGGTTACTGAGGCTGCAGCCGCTGCAGCTACCGCAGCTGTTGCTACTGCTAGACCTCAGGGTGGTGATGCGTTGCTGTTTCGGGAGTTCAGCAACACGAAGCCACCAGCGTTTGATGGGACGCAGGATCTGATTGCTGCGATGAGATGGGTTTCTGACATCGAGGGATGCTTCTATACGTGTTCTTGTCCGGAGCGTCTGAGAGTTCGGTTCGCGCTGAACCAGCTTCGCTTGGAAGCGAAGGACTGGTGGAAGTTTGTGACAGCGCACTATTCTTCTGCAGAGCTTTCCGCAGCGATCTGGGAGAGGTTCACTGCTATGTTCCGTGATGAGTACGTTCCCCCGGTGGAAAGGGAACGGTTGGCCCAGGAGTTCTTGACCCCCAAGCAGGGTATTGAGTATGTTACTGTGTTCACCAGGATGTTCCATGAGAGGGCGATGTTCTGCCCTGAGCACGTGTCTTCCGAGCAGGCACGCATGAGTCGGTATTTGAGCATTTTGAGGAGAGACATCCGCGAGTTCGTGGCGAACTCGTCATACCGGACATTTTCCGAGCTTTAGGCGAATGCTCGGAAGAGGGAGATAGAGCTTGAGACTCAGGCTAGGGAGGAGGCGGAGTCTCAGGGGAGGGATCGCCGACCTGCACAGTCCGAGCCGGCAGCCAAGCGGGCCAAGCCCGCCGATTCGAGATTAGGGAACCAGAAGGGCCGCACTTGTGGCAAGTGCGGCAAGGGTCATGAGAGGATTTGTAGAGCAGGGTCTTGCTACAAGTGTGGCAAGGAGGGGCACATGGCTAAGGATTACCCCAAGGGGTTTGCAGTCTGTTTCCACTGCAACCAGACCGGACACCGGAAGGCCGAGTGTCCGCAGCTGCGGGGGTCAGCACAGGGAGCATCGCAGGGATCTGCCCCTGCTACTGTACGAGCTACTGAGAGTCAGCGGGTGAAGGCCGAGGCACCGAAGGCACGAGGGAGAGCCTTCCAGTTGACAACGGAGGAGGTTCGCGCAGCGCCCGATGTCATGGCTGGTATGTATTCTTTGATGTATTTATTTTGAGTTTGAGATATTATGCTTATATTATGATATGCGTAGGTACTTTTCTTGTGAGTTCTGTACCTACCTTGGTGTTATTTGACTCGGGTGCGAGTCGATCTTTTGTATCATTAGCCTTTAGTCAGCACATCAGTATCCGTTGAGAGGCGTTGAGTCGACCTCTGCGAGTTTCCATAGCTGACGAGAGAGCGGTGTATGCCACTGATGTGATTCGTGGATGTGTACTCGAGATCTTCAGCATTGAGTTTCCGATTGATTTGGTCCTGATTGCGATGGGAGATGTCTGTGTCATCGTGGGCAAGGACTGGTTGAGCAGATTTGGAGCGGTTATCGACTACAAGCGTCAGCTGGTGACCATACGAGACCCTAGTGGGGGATTTCTTACGGTGTACGGCGAGGGTACCCATTCTGGGTCAGCGTTTTGTTCGGCCGCTAGAGCGAGGCAGAGCCTACAACAGGGCTGTAGTGGGTTTGTGGCTTATGTGATGGATACGAGGTTTGATGCTGAGAGACTGAGATCGGTCGATGAGGTTCCGATAGTGCGTGAGTTCCCGAATGTTTTCCCCGAGGAGTTGCCGGGTGTGCCTCCCAAGAGAAAAGTAGAGTTCTGTATCGATTTGGTTCTAGGGGCAGCGCCTATCGCCAAGGCGCCCTATCGCCTTGCGCCAACAGAAATGCAGGAGTTATCCTCACAACTTCAGGAGCTGTTGGGGAAGGGGTTTATTCGGCCAAGTAGCTCGCCATGGGGAGCGCCGATCCTTTTTGTAAAGAAAAAGGATGGTTCACACTGGATGTGCATCGATTACCGGGAGTTGAACAAGTTAACGGTCAAGAACCGTTACCCCTTACAGAGGATCGATGATTTATTCGATCAGTTGCAGGGAGCGTCTTGGTTCTCCAAGATCGATCTGAGGTCTGGGTATCATCAGATGAGAGTGCGTGATGAGGATATCCAGAAGACGGCGTTCAGAACTCGTTATGGGCATTACGGGTTCGTGGTGATGCCTTTCGGGCTTACCAATGCACCGGCGGCGTTCATGGATCTCATGAACAGGGTGTGCAGACCGATGTTGGATCGTTCGGTGATAGTGTTCATTGATGATATACTAGTGTATTCGAGATCCAGGGAGGAGCATAAGGAGCATTTGAGAGAGATCCTTGGAGTTCTGAGATCGGAGAGGATTTATGCCAAATTCTCCAAGTGTGATTTCTGGTTACGAGAGGTCCAGTTCCTGGGACATCTCATTAACCAGAATGGGATATTGGTCGATTAGGCCAAGATTGAGGCGGTGATGAGTTGGGAGGTGCCGAGATCCCCCACCGAGATCAGGAGTTTTCTGGGGTTGGCCGGCTATTATAGGAAATTTATTAAAGATTTCTCCAAGATTGCTGTTCCTCACACCATGTTGACCCGGAAGGGCGTGGCTTTTAGTTGGGGCCCAGAGCAACAGGCCTCCTTTGAGACACTTCGCCAGAGATTATGCGAAGCCCCGATGTTAGCCCTTCCGGAGGGGATGGAGGATTTTGTAGTGTATTGTGACGCGTCGATATTGGGATTGGGTGCGGTGCTGATGCAGAGGGGGCATGTGATAGCATACGCATCGAGGCAGCTGAAGCCTCATGAGGCGAGGTATCCTACTCACGATCTGGAGTTAGGGGATGTGGTGTTCGCCCTCAAGATCTGGCGTCACTATCTATATGGGGTCCGGTGTACCATATACGCGGATCACAAGAGATTGAAGTATTTGATGGATCAGCCCAACCTGAATATGCGCCAGAGGAGATGGTTGGATGTGGTAAAGGATTATGAGTGTGAGATCCTGTACCACCCGGGCAAGGCTAGCGTTGTAGCCGATGCCCTGAGTCGTAGGGCGGAGAGTGCCCTGATACGTGATGTTTGTTTGATATTGACGGTGATGACTCCGGTGTTGGACACCATTCGGGAGGCTCAGGTTGAGGCCATGAGGCCGGAGAACCGCAAGAGGGAGCGGGTGATCGGGCACGTGTCTGAGTTCGTTGCCGATAGCCGAGGGCTTATGACCTATCAGGGTCGGATTTAGGTGCCATTTGAGGGCGGGGTACATACCATTCTGATAGAGGAGGCGCACAGATCGAGGTTCTCGATCCATCCCGGGGCCACTAAGATGTATTTGGACCTGAAGAGAGACTATTGGTTGCCCTGTATGAAGAGGGATGTTGCGTGGTTCGTGGAGAGGTGCTTGACCTGTAGCAGGGTTAAGGCCGAGCACCAGCGTCCGCATGGCAAGTTACAGCCACTTGAGGTTCCCCAGTGGAAGTGGGAACAAATTTCCATGGATTTTATCACCATATTTCCGAGGATTGCGAGGGGTGTCGATGCAATTTGGGTGATCGTTGACCGACTTACGAAGAGCGCTCATTTCCTTGCCATCAGTGAGAGCGCTTCCGCAGAGAGACTGGCAGAATTGTATGTGAGAGAGGTGGTATCGCGGCATGGAGTACCGATCTCGATTGTGTCAGATCGAGATGTGTGATTCACTTCCAAGTTCTGGAAGAAATTCCATGAGGAGTTGGGTACGAGGCTACATTTCAGTACCGCATACCACCCACAGACAGACGGACAGAGTGAGCGGATGATTCAGACGCTCGAGGACATGCTTCGAGCATGTGTATTGGACTTTGGAGGAAGTTGGGACACGTATTTTCCGTTGGCTGAGTTTTCTTATAACAACAGCCACCATTCGAGCATCGGTATGCCTCCCTTTGAGTTGTTGTATGAGAGGAGGTGTCAGACTCCTATCTGCTGGGGAGAGGTTGGCAGCGAGTGTTGGGTAGCACTGAGTTAGTGCTTCAGATGACAGAGCAGATACAACAGGTCAGGCGGAGGTTGTTGACGGCTCAGAGTCGCCAGAAGAGTTATGCGGATTGGCGACGATCCGAGCTGGAGTTTCAGGTGGGAGATTTCGTACTCGTGAAGGTATCTCCTTGGAAAGGAGTGATCCGATTCAGGAAGAGGGGCAAGCTGGGGCCCCGGTACATTGGTCCGTTCAGGTTGACCGCCAGGGTAGGCAGGGTAGCATATCGTTTGGAACTACCTGCGGAGTTGGGTCAGATTCATGATACCTTCCACGTGTTTCAGCTGAGAAAGTGTATAGCCGACAAGTCGGAGGTGGTGTTGTTGGAGGATATTCAGGTGAATGCGAGCCTGAATTATGTTGAAAGGCCAGTTGCGATTATGGATAGAAAGATTAAGGTCCTGAGAAACAAGGAGGTACCCCTGGTTCAGGTCCAGTGGCAACACCGGAGAGGGTCCGAGCTGTCTTGGGAGCCGGAGTCGGAGATGCGGGAGCAGCATCCAGAGTTGTTTGCAGAGCGAGACTTCGAGGGCGAAGTCTGATTCTAGTGGGGGAGAATTGTAACATCCGGATTTTCAGGTATGTTATTTTTAATTATTTATTTTGAGGATCTTTGATCTACTCGACGAGTTGGTGCTATAACTCGTCGAGTAGAAGCGGGGGTAGCCACGTGAGTTTAATGAACTACTCGACAAGTCCAAGAGTAGACTCGTCGAGTAGGCGCTGTAAGTGGAAACCTTAAATCCCCGAGCCTGCACCCTATTTAAAGGACCTTATGGCCCTTATTTGCGGCAACCTTCGTGTTTGAGAGTACCAGAGCATCTGTGAGTCTTGTGAGTGAGAAAGGAGGTCATTGTTCACCATTTCTTGTGTGTTTTAGCAAGAAGGAAGGAGGAAGAACAAGCTAGGCGGGTTGGGGAGCTTGGATCTACTTCCATTTGACCAGAGGAAGCTGTTGGAGGTATCAATCTGTGCTCATTCTCGTATTTATGATGATGTAGTTGAATCTAGGGTTTCTTTATGCATTATTTAGCTTGAATTTGGAGTGTGTGAGGTCCCAATGTGAAATGATTCTTAGATCTGGATCTTAAGAGGTCCAGAGAGCCCCTATCACTCTGCTTTATGCCATTCCTTTGAAGTTATGAGCCTAGGTGGCCATTTTAGTAGTTATTTCACCAAAAGAAGCCTTGGGTGCGTTGCATGTGAGTCAAGATTCGACCTTTACGTGGTTATTGATCGTGGGGAAGTCAGATCTATAGTTTAGAGAAGCAGATCTGACCTCAGAAGGTCATTTGAGTGTTGTCATGGGAGCAACTCGCCGAGTTCATAAGTGGACTCGACGAGTCGAGTCGGGGTTGCCCCGCGATTCGTTGCAGAGAAACCCGACGAGTGGAGGATGGACTCGACATGCCAAGTGAGGCTTAGAAGGATTCAGAGGACCCGCGTGGACTCGCCGAGTCGCCCGGATGCACTCGACGAGTCTGGTCAAAGTTTGACCGCTGACTAGAGTTGACTTCGTTGACTTTTAGGGTTGAGTCAATGTTTGGACTTGTGAGCGATTGGAGGGGTAGAATGGTCTTTTACCCTTCTTAGAGAACTTAGAGAGGGATTAGCCTAGTCTTTGAAAATCGTATTAATTAGAGTAATTATTTTATGTGATTAGGCGAAGGCTAGATCAGTATTTCCGAGTTCGAGGTTTACCGAGCTATCCGAGGTGATTCTTCTCACTATACTTTACCTTGAGTGGTAAGCAGAGTATGTGACAGAGTATCTTGTATGCTTTGTATGTGATGTGTTGCACTGCATTATTTCTATGTGATTTATGTTGTGTGTATTCCAGAGTTTGCAGAGTTAGGACCGGAAGGTCCATAGAGTTAGGACCAGAGGGTCCACAGAGTTATAGCCTCGAGTGGCTAATATGTGTTATATGTGGTATTTTAGGGAACTCACTAAGCATTTATGCTTACAGTGTTTTGTGTTATGTGTTTCAGGTACTAGTGAGGATCGCGGGAAGGCGCTGGCATGATCAGTACACATTTGTGGAGTTTTTATGTATTGTGATCTTGGGATGAATTTTATGGATTTGTTATGTGATACATGGAGATTGATAATATTTATGAATGAAATTATATTTTTAAAAGTGAAAAATTGTTTTGGAATTTACGATATTACATGTTGTCTCTGTGATTCTTGATGTTATGATTATATGCTAGTTGTAGGGGTCAAATAGACCCGATACCGATAGAAAGATACCGAAGCGGGTGAAATAAACCCACTATCAGTTGAAAGATACTGAAGGGGGTCAAATAGACCTAGTAGCGGTTGAAAGATACCGAAGTGGGTGAAATAGACCTAGTACCGGTTGAAAGATACCCAAGGGGTGAAATAGACCCATCATGTTTTTGAGTTTTATGTAGGTATGGTATCGGGTATTTTGGGGGAGCTCACTAAGCTTTGTGCTTATAGTATTTAGTTTATGTTTCAGGTACTTCCTGCTCAAAAGGGAAGGGTCTGTCTTGATCGCACAACATCCACCCATGTTTTCCGCACTATGTGATTTTGGGTTTTGTACTCTGATATTATTATTAACTATGATACACTTTCGGTTGCTTTCATATGATTATTGGATGTTTGAAATGATTTAAAAGCAAAAATTTTCCTAAAATTTTTAGGATGTTACAAGTTTGTATTAGAGCCTTGTTTTGACAGATTCAGGCATACTCTCAGGTGTGCCTGAACTCAAATCGGGGGTTTGGTATATTTTTTCATAAAAAGAAATATTTTAAATAAGGTATCTTAATAAATTAAAGGGGTGTGACGCGTGCAATCAACCGAGCTCAAGTAAGTCTTCTCAAAATACTCATACATGTTATATGTTTTACATTATGATATGAGAATTGCATGCTAGATTAGGGCTAAGGATCTGCTCTGAATTGCATGTTTGAATGCTAGTAGAGATGCCTTTATGTGCCTGTCGTATGAGCTTACAGATTTTCATGCCAATATGAAATCAATTATGTAATAGGATGGCCTGTTTAGGTTGTGTTCTGATTTGAATTGCTTGATGCTCGAATGTTGCATGCTTTGTGATTTTAGAAATTTTATTAGTACCAGCTGACTAGTGGATGAATTCATTTGGTTACATATTATAGGGATTAGATAATTTTAGAAGGATAGGTTTAACTCTGTTGCACAACTCTTGTATGAGTCCAACCATTGTAATGTGGGATCTTTCATTAAGAAAATATCTAGTACCGATAGTATGTAATTGTATTCATGTGTGTGACATCCCCAAATTTCACGGCTAGAAAAGACCGATTTGTTTATGCTTTATTTGAAAATCAAAGTATATTTTTAAATAAATATATTGTGGAATTTGTTCCCAGAAAAACATGATAAATATATTATCAAAGCATTTCCGAAGAAATGTATTTTGTTCATATTAAAACTTTGGGATGTCATCGTCAATACTGAAACATAAGCATAAACAGACCTTACATTATTTACACTAGTTATCTACATCTCCTTTATATCTCTCAGTGTAAAGTAGCTTCGTATCGACACATGTGATACAAATAAACTTGAGTGGGTCAGGTTGGGAAACCTAGTGAGTACATAGGGTTTTCAACCCACAATAATATAATTATTATATTTAATCATCAAACAATCAACCCAATTACCCATCTCCATTATCTTCTTTAATCTTAAGGATCTACCCTAAAAATCATCTATCCTTCATTCCTAAGGATTATCCTAAGGAATAGGCACGAAGTCCATCGCTGCCTGAGGTTTATACTACAAGCACTAACGAACATCGATCCCCACGTACTGATCCTATACAATGATCTTTCAAGATCTAGCCTAAAGGATCGATATGAACAACAAACTGACGAAGCTGCTTCGGAAATTCCCAAGCAGTAAACGAGGATCGATAAAGACATCAAATGAACGGAATGGAATAAGTTTCACCACGAACCTTCGTTCGTAAAAGAAAGAACCACAAGACAATTAAGTCAGGGGTAGTTATCTAGATAACAGTGCCTAGCACTGGTCCGAATATCATGAGGTATTTTACCCCCAGACTCACCCTATCCAGCAACGAACTTTGCCTAGCAGTGGTCTGAATATCATGAGGTATTTTACCCCTAGACTCACCCAATCCAACATCGAACTTTGCCTAGCAGAGGTCTGAATATCATGAACGGAAATGCTGACACATGAAGCTCGTCCGATCACTTCATAAAAGAAACGAAGACTCCAAAGCTCTCTAAAATAAAAATTATAGGGAAAATACTAATAAAGTACTCCCGTATGCTCCCGTACCCTGACACACAATAGTGTCAAAAAGAAGAACTATCAGATGAACACATAGTTCAAAAACACCTAATGAACACATAGTTCAAAAACACCTAATGAACACTTAGTTCAAAAATACCTACAGGTTATGAGTCTGCTAACGTTCCACTGGACTATCTAGAATAATCTGTGGTCGTTTTCTATACTCTGCTAGATGACTAGATCATCTTAAACATCAATACCTCTCATCAATTTTTATTTCATCACACATCATCTAATTCATCTACCCATGTTTTACCCCAACATATTTGTAGATATAAAATACATATACAGTTTAAATCATTTAAAACATATATAATAGTGTTCATCTAACATAGATAACAAGTATACAGATAATACACACACATAGCACGTAATTTATATAAAATACTTCATATCTATGTGTAAGATGAAAATAATATGCACTCACTTGATAAGACGACGATTGGACAGCACTTCGTCCCTTAAAACAATATTCTTCGATGAAACTGGGATGTTTTCTCAAAAACCGGGCTTCACGCGGGCAGAGTTTCGACTCGAAAACTCTTTTTCTCGGGATCTTCGGGGCGTCGGGACTTTCTTCGGGTGTCGAGGATGATACCGGGGCTTCGGGGGTACTTCAAGACGGATAGAGAGAGTATCGGGAGTGAGAGACTGAAAAAGGAACAACCAAACCCGGCTGCCCCTTGAACTTCTATTTATAGGGTGAAAATTTGAGGTTCACCTCGTGAACCAAGTATGTTCACCTCATGAATTCGATCCTGATCATCTCCTAGGCTTGCCGTGTATCTTCCAGGCTCGAAAGGTGTCATGCAACGAATTTACCTCGTGAATTTCAATGTTCACCTCGTGAAGGTCTCGAAGTTTGTGCCCAGAACTTCGAAAATTCATATCGTTTGCATACAAACTCCGTTTTTGACGTTCTTTATATCCACGCGTAGGTGAAATTATGATCTACAACTTTCATTTAGACTCCGTCGGCTAATTTTGAATTCATTTTTATTATTATATTTTTAACAGGCCGGGACAGGAAAAGTCTGTTAAAAATTCATAACTTCTTCATCCGACGTCTGTTTTTGTCTGTCTTTTTACCGTTGTACTACTATTGACGAGACCTTCGATTCTCGTTTAGGTTGTGTTGGCTAAAAATCACTCGATCTGAAATTCGAGTTTTTAGATGTCTACTGTTAAGCTGAAACTTTGAACAATCATAACTTCGTCATACGAAGTCAGATTTGGGCGTTATTTTTATGCATGCTCTCGGTTTAACAAACTCTACAACTTTTTTTTAGATCACTAAGGCTAACAATCGTTCTATCGTAAATTCACTATTTACGCCACGCTGTGTCGTGTCGGTTCTGTCGCGAAACTTCGACGGGTCATAATTTCTTTGTTATAACTCGGATTTCAGGGTTATTTATATGTACGTAATCCTTGTAACATATACTACAACTTAGCTGAGATTAATCCTTCTAAATAATCTTCCATCAAAAAGTCATTTTTGACACTTATTGTCCTTAAATTGACTAGCCCGAGTCTGCGGGCGTTGCAATGTGGTAGTTAGATGGTACTAGTGGGAGTTCCTTTTGCAGCTGATAAAAGAGAGTGGTGAGGAAAAGAACCCTAGGAATTTCCTGGAGTATGTATTGCCGCGTAGGACGCCTTATAGTAAGAGGAGAGTATTAGATAGGAAGGAGTGACTTGGAGGATTCGGGGTAGTTCATGAGGAGGGTGTAGATAGGTGTTGAAGGTAGTATTGGTCTCATACTATTGGAAGCATAGGATCTATACCCAAATATAACTTCAGGGATATAACACAAATAGTATATATAGAACTCCCGAGTATAACTCCGAGACTATAATACATATAAAACTCCCGAGTATAACTCTGAGGCTACATTAGTATAAACTATGATAACAACATGCTAACAAGTTTAAGATAGTTGTATTTTTTAGATATATTAGATATATTCTTAGTATATACGATATAAAACAACTATATCCCAGTTACTATAACTATTTACGTTGATACGAACATACTATCATATAAACATAATATTAACTTTTATATAATATTTAGCATGCATTTTCCCCTGAACACATTAAAAGCTGGGGCCATGAAACTCACCTTAGTAGTGTGATTTTATGGAATCTAACTAGAAATGGTCAGCGGTTCGTGATCGTCGGGCTCGGGAAGGGAAACAGCCTTCAGAAAACGAGAGAGTAAGAAATTAGAAGGTGTTAGGATGGTTGAGGTCAAATTTGCTATTTATAGGAAGTTTGTGGCTCTCTCACGTCACGAGAATCAAGACTCACAGCGTGAGCCATGGCAAGATTCATCCTGTAGTCTTCCCACGTGTTTTCTAGGCTCGATTAGTGTCCGTTTGACTCCTCAAGTCGTGAGAAATCCTTGCTCACGTCGTGAGCTTTTGAGTTATCGTTCCATAGAATTATAGCTTCGAAATGTGGCATTTTGACTCCTCACATCGTGAGAAATCAAGCTCACGTTGTGAGTCCATTCAGATTAGGGTTTCGGATACATGTCATGCTCTGAGACAGCTGTAACTTCGGAAGGCCATAAATTTTGCATACGAACTCCGTTTTTGACGTTCTTTAGATCCACACATAGGTATTTATGAGTACTAAAACTCTCTTTTAGACTCCAATAGGTAATTCTAAGTATATTTTAAATTCCTCTAATTATAGAGATTTATAGTGTTAGGGTTTATCATAACTTCTTTACGCGAAGTCAGATTTAGACGTTCTCTATATTTTTGGAATCGTATGGACGTATACTTTGAGTTGTATCATAAATTATATATGAAAGTTCATACTTGTATTAGAACACGCATTGCGTATCATTAAAGCTCTTGCCATAAATGAAGATGACATGCATTTTCATGTTATAAAATTCAGCAACCATTTACGATACACATTTACGATGCGTCTTTACGATACTCATTTACGCATAATACAAAAATATGGAAACAAATATATTACAAAATAATCAATTTCATCCAATAACATCATGTCAAAAAAAATTAATACATTGATATTAAGGGGATCTGATTGTCCATTGTTATTAAGAGGTTTTCCCTAACTATATAACCTAATCCTACATTGCTATTTAGGGCACCTTCTTGTTTCATATATCATGTCAAAAAAATCATCCATATCATTGGTTTGCCACCTGGTATGTTGGGCTGTTGTCCATCGGGCGTGGATGGCAAGTAATGACTTGAAGATTAGCTGAAACAAAAAAGCTCTTATTAATCACACAATCAAGTTTAGCTACATGATAGATTTTTTTATATAAATATGTTATTAACTAATTTGATCAGATCAACATAAGATATAACAAGTTGACTAACAATATACTCTATATTCCTCCTGAAGTCTTGTTACCGCATATTTGTCCTCTAGATGACTTCTCTTTACTTCCAAGAAGAGCGCCATCACTTATGCCTGAAATATCACAATACATCAAAATGTAACGGGTTCGTATGTGCAAACCTAAAATGTAAAACTTTAATTTACATAAGTAGACTATTTTATGCACTACAGTACTAACATTGAACATGCCTTATTTATCAACAAAAAGTGACATTCATATTCATTTCCTCCAATACGCCTACAACAGTAATAATCAATAAATTGTACTTAGATTTTATAGAGCACAAAAATAAGAATATTAAGAATTAAATGATGATGAAATTTCTCAATATACACTGTAGACTATTGAAATAGACATATAGTAAAAACATGGGTTTTAGCTGAAAGAAATTATGCCAAGTCAACTACAGCTATCATAGATTTGTTTCTTGTTTAAAGTGGAAACACACTTGCTGGAGTGTGCACATAATTTATAAATGATAACCTAGTAACTAATATGATATGTTTACAATTAATAGGAAAAAATATGAGTAAAATCAACAATTTTTAAAAGGATGAAGAAATTAGGAGGTTACCGATTTTCGAGTGTCAAATATCAACAATGGGACAATGGTTTGTGTAGATGCACATTCTGAAAAGAATATTGTGAGAAATAATTGTAAACGAAAATGAATTTCAAAAAATAATACCCAAATCAAATAATTGTAATAATTGTAAACGGAAGTGAAAGTCATATGCAGATGCAAATCTTTCTATAAGACAAATGAAAATTTCATAAGCAGGTTGATTCTTCCTCTGTCTAAAAAACATACCCAAATCAAAAGCTAATTTTTTTTACAAAATTCAATAAATGCAACAAATAGACGTTGAATTGGAATGAGAATGTGACACCTGGTTTCATTCTGCCAAGCCATCTGAGGATCCAAACTCCAAAGTTTTTTGTAACCCTTTGTAAGCCCGTAAAGTTAAGTACAAAAATATAGGGGCAAATAAGTAAATATAATTAAATACCAATTCATGTTTTCAGATTCTGCACTGTTCTTCATTATCCACTTTGGCACAGTGTCACAGTCCACCGGTCTGTGAGCCTCCTTAGTACATTGTTAATATCAGTCAAAAGTAATGAAATTTTTTTTGTTTTCATTTAAAAACTAAAAATATAATAATAATTATACAAAAAACATGAGGCATAAACCATAGGTAACATCAAATGCTCCACCACCAACAATGAAGTCCACAGCATAGTCACAACCAGGGGCAGGACATCAGTTTGTCTAAAATCAATAGAAAAAATGATAATATATCAGTGAATAAAGGGAATAATATGTGATAATTTTTAATTATAATAATTTATATTACCTTTCTATTTCTTTTCTTCCTAATTCTTTGTCAAATAAAAAAACTACGTTAAAAAGTGTTAATTTTATTGTGCACAATTTCTTGAATTAAATTGGTTGCAATCTTTTGGAATTTTGAGCACCAAAATCTTTTATATGTTTCTATATATATCTATAATAATTTTAATATAGCTCATTCAAACTTCAATTTTTGCATTTGATTACCAACGATAGTGTGATCCTTTATACAAAAATTGAAAGGACTTTTAATAATAAAAAAAATCTCATGTTGGCTTTTTTCTTACTATGAAGTTTCAAGAATGATTCTTTCTTTCTAGAATAATGAGGTTCAAGAAATCTAATTATTCATTTCATTTCATATCCTTCATCATTCAAACACACTATTAAAACTTGACAAGTATTTATACTTAACTACATATTAAGTTCATTATTGGTGATATAACTCAGTAATTTCCTCCTACATTCGATAATTTTAATCTGTCAAATTATAATTTTTATCAAATTATGCAAAACAGGTCCCTCAAAATTAATGGAGCTAACATTTGACCAACAACTTTGAGGGATCTAATTATAGGATTTATAATTTTAAAAAAATTGGAAAAATATTCAAATCTATAAACAATGTGAACTTACCTTCAGTGAGTCTGCCTAATGTGAGATGCTTTTTAAAAAGATTGGCATCAAGTTGACTTTAGTAAGTGAAAAAGATGACCATAATATGAAGGGTAGAGCAGCATACCACGTAAAGATGAAACTATGTGGATCTGGAAGATGACTACATAAGTATTAACAATCATGTAATTGTTAGAAACAATTAATAAAGTGGGTACAACTTACCAAAATCAGAAAAACAAATAACCGCATTTAGTCTAGCAAATTATGAAAAAAACAAATCCATACAAGCTTGCCCGGTATGGATTCGAGTACATGAGGTGATCTTATAATGTATAAATTAGGTGAGTAAAATGAAACAAAAAATTGAAATAGAATTCTACAAATGTAGACATATTAATTAAAAGCTTACCTGCATGAACCCAGATGAGATAAGATTGAGCGTGATAATGTACATGGTTGAATGTCACAGGCTTGAGTTCAGCAAGAATAAGATTCTTAGCTGTAAAGTGCAAATCAATGCATAAATACAACAAGCAATAGATAAGCATAACATTAGATTTATATAAACCATTAAACAACATACATCAACGAGTAATAACTAATGTGATTCCTAACTTCAACACAAACCCTGGATATTTAAGCATAAAAATTATCCACTCCAGATTTTCACGTATCATCTTTGTTGTATCAACAGCTATATGAAAAGCATTGTTTCCGTCATCATCCTGAAAAGAAAAAAATTGGAAACAAGCAGCACCCATGTTAGAGCCATAAAAATCTTCCTATCTAATAAAAGAGGCTATTTTATGGCACGTGTCATCTTCTTAATGCCTTCCTGCTCAAAGTGAAATTCCAAAACGACCCTTAATGAATAGATTACATAAAATCAGCCCCATGATTATTGGGTTTCCATGTAAATTGCAAGAAATTAACAACAAAATACTATCCAAAATTGAATCCGATCAATTTAGGGAAGCGGAACATATTGCCTTGGATAACTGATATGATATAATTATAAATAAATGCTTCGAGTTTTTTTTTTCTACCAGACCTCCTACAGAAAGAAGCATTCAAACACATGATTTTGATCCTTTTGCCACTGCCACATTTAAAGGAATGGTGTTTTGCACATTCCTTATGTTCACATAACCTCCAGCATAAGGAATAATTTCTTCAAACATAACAGCAGTTAATGACCCAACCAATTCAACTCAATCAAGCCTTTTTGTACATAAAATGTCAACACGCTTGAGGAAATTGATGGAAGAATAAATAAATAAACAAATAAACTTACTTTAACTAACTCCACATCATTAGTCATAGCAGTATTATGCAGAGTTGTACCTCCATGTTGAGTGTCTTGAGCAGTAGCATCAGCTCCAGCAACAAGAAGAATCTGTACAAGTTCTCTACCATCTGCAACATAATTATATATATATATATATATATATATATATATATATATATATATATATATATATATATATTATGCAGAGCTGTACGTCCATGTTGACTACTTCTGCCTATGTTTTTTCTTTGTTTCTGACTTGCAGGAACAATGCTACCAACAATCATCTGTAAAAGAAATGTAGACGGGAAGCCCTGGAGACCTTAGGGCGAGAACCAGTTCCATCCCCTTGGGAGTGAGCTGGGGGTGAGTCTCCACGTTGAGATGAACCAGACTCACTTTCTGAGTCTGAGAAGAATTCGATAGTGGTATTGAATGGGTTTGCGGCTACCCCAAGGACTACCAGAGCCTTTTGAGAGGCTTCGGTATCAGTCCGGTCACGCATTTGGTCTGTGGGATTGGTTTTTCTTTTATTAAGGATGGAGATGGGTTGTGCATCCTCATCAGAATCACTCACAGAGGGAGAGTGAGGTTGATGTTCGGATGATTCGTCATCTGAGGACACAATTTGTATAATCTTTCTTTTCTTTGAGGGTTTCAGCTTGTTTGGGAGTATCTTTCTTCTTTGGAGTTCTTTGTTTCTTGGAGACGTTGCGGGGGCCTTGATGGGCTGAGGCTAACTTCTTTCGTCTTTGAGATAGATTGGATAGAGTGGTGGAGGATGAGACTGCGGTACTACCAGGAGTGGTGAGTGCGGTTGTGGCTTGTAGAGGCGGGGTAGAAAGGTATGGGCTAATACCTTCCGTAGCCTCTATATGGTCTGTGACTTCAGGGGTTTTAAGACGAAGGGAAGATAGGATGTGGACTGGTAGTCGTCTGATGGGTCCAAAAATAGATTGATCAGTAGAGGGATTGTACCTTTTCAGATGTTTGGTGATGAAGAGATTGGTGTCGTTGCCCATGCTAATTCCTACATCCGCATGAAGATCTGAGATGCAAAGAGACCAGAACCTAGCAAACGTGAGTTCGGTAGGGTTTTCTCTTGGACTCCCTTTGGGAATGTACTGCAGGAAGTCATTCCATAAGATCTGACCATAATTGACATCATGGCCAGTGAAGATACTCCATACCAGCTCTAGTAGCTTGAGACCCATATTATCAGTGCCTTCGGTTCGGCCTGACAGACTGCGGATGACAAAGTGGCAAACGAATTGCCACACCGTAGGCAGCTGATTTTTCTTGAACTCGCCTATGCCTTTGATCTTTTTCTGGTAACCCATTTGGTATAGAGCAGAGAGAATGTCTGCCATGCTTGGAGTGAAAATCTTGGTGGACGGATGAACAAGAAGATTGATGGCATTGAGGAATTTTTCTTTGTTCAGAATGACCAAAGAATCATTCACCAAATTGAGATGCACCTCTTGTAGATTCTCGAGGGGTCGATATGCAGAAAAGGAACATTTGAATAGAGTTGAAAGAGGAACCACATCTGTGAATGAATCGAAGGGGCCAAACAGAGGGTGATTGTTCAGGAACTTGATCATTAGCTTGATCGGAGCATTGTAGGAGGAATGATCTTCAAACACAGCCCTAAAATTGCTTGAGGCAATCGTTGGCATTTGGTTCCTTGTTGCAGAGTCTGAACCAGTAGGGTTTGCTGAGACAGAAGCCTTGGAGTGTTTCTTCGAAATGTTGGATTTCACCATTGTTGAGAGGTTGAAGAAAGTTGCAGACACAAAGTGCAAGAAAAATGGAGAGTAGGTTCGATGTTCAGAAAGCGTAAACCTTTCTTGGGGAAGAAGAAGGGGTTTTATAGTGGTGTAATGCGATCGGTAATTGATTTTTACCCTAGGTGAAATTAGATAAGGTAAAAAAACGTTTGGGTGTTTTCTTCGATTGGAAGATGAAATCTCAGCCACAGATTAATAAAAGCTTTAATCTATTTTTTTGAGATTTTCCAAAAAGGGTTGGCATTTAATGAAGTGTCAGTCAAAAAAAGTCACGTCTGAAGAACGTGTGGTGAGGGTGGGTTTAATCCGTTGTGTAAAGAGGAAGGTGTAACGGATTGGACGTGTTGGGGGTATAGGAAGGGACAGCTTAAAAGGATTTGTTTATGAAAAACGTTCTTTTTGTCATCATACCTAAAATAGGTCTGACACAAGGTTTAATTCAAAAGAGAAAATGGGACAGTTACACAAGAGATGTTTTTTTTTAATGTTTTTCTGATTTAATGAAGGATCATTAAATAGCACACCATGAATCAAGAATTAATGAAACAGTTGAGAAAACAATCAATGTGGTTGCGGATTGAGATTTCATTGCGGACAGAACATTTGTCATTGCGGATGGATGGTTGAATGACTGCAGTAGAAGAACTGAGGAGAACACTTGAACAAGAATTAGTAACAACAAACAATAAGGACCATTGAGAGAACCCTATAAGCAACTTTGTTAGTGGAGTAGCCAAGGAAGATGCCTTCATGAGACTTCGGTGCAAATTTGTTGAGGTGGTCTCTGTTGTTGATTACGAAACATCTACACCCAAATATATGAAAGAATCGGACATTTGGCTTGCGGTTGTTGAGGCCCTCATACGGTGTTTTGCTGAGATGTTTGCACACAATGCTTTGGTTCTGTACAAAACAGGTTGTGGCCACTGCTTCAGCCCAGAAGTAAAGAGGAAGGTGTGCGAAGTTGAGCATAGATCTGGCATCTTCTACTAGAGCGCGGTTCCTTCGCTCTACTACCCCATTTTGTTGCGGTGTGTAAGGAGCTGAGAAGTTGTGAGTGATGCCCTTTGAAACCAAGAAACTATTTAGGAGATGATTAGTAAACTCGGTTCCATTATCACTTCGGATACGTCGTACTGGTAGTTTGATTTAAAGTTCAATTTCCTTGATTAAATTGATCATGATGTGCGGAGTTTCTGATTTGAGCCTTAAGAAAGAGACCCAGATGAACCGTCTGAAGTCATCAACTATAACCAATATATATTTCTTGTGATGAAGACTGGCTACGGTAGATGGACCGCAGAGATCAATGTGCAATAGTTCCAGTGGTTCAGAAATTCAGGAGTCAATCACCATGGGGTGAATTGCTTTGGATTGCTTTCCACATTCACATGCAGGACAGAGAGTATCATTGCTGAGCTTCAGGATTGGAAGACCTCTGACTAGTTCTCCGGTGACCAAATTGTTGATGTATCTGAAGTTGAGATGAGCTAGCTTGCGGTGCCATAGCCAGCTGACTTCGAATACTACTTTGGATTGGAAGCATAACTGCGGTTTGCGTATGATTAGAGATACATCCAGAGGATACATAGTACCTTCGGATCGGGACTTGATCAGACACGTGCTCCTATCACTTGACATTAGTGTTGTTGGAATTTGAAAAAGTTTGTTTCGAAAAAGATTTATCACGTGTAGAGTCTTTGGACTTTTTTATTAGATTTGGTAAAATGCCCTTCCACTTGTTAAAATTTTGATGTGATTTTAAAAGTGGTTGAGTGGGTAAGATACCCTTCCATTTTGGATCATCTGAGGAATAGATTTGAAAACCATTGCTTCGAAAACACCTTACACGTTTTTGGGTTGTGTTAGATGAGTTAGGAATGACTGTTGAAACTGTACATTCCTTTTTGCATGTTTTCTTGATGGGAGAGTTTTTTGAAAAATAGTGAGAGAAAACAAACTTTTCTGGACTCTTAGATTTTGGAAATCTGATATGTCTTTTGTTTTTAGAAAAGTTTTGTCGATTTGTGCCTCGGGAACGAATTTCCTCTTTGAAAGCCTTTTTTGCTATAGTTTTTGGAGAACCGCAGTCATTAGTGTTCAGATGCGGTTTCCAGGAAGCCTTTGAAATTTTTTGAAAACGAGGACTTGATTCATCCGAACTTGAAGATTCAGTCATTTGAGAGCATTGACCCACTTCAAAGTTCTCTATGGGTAAGTCATGATGAATTGGCTAAAGAGTCACAGAACTTTTTATTGAGGACTGCGGTAAGGATGATTTGACTACCGCATAGTAAGTCTGAGTTGGGACTTTAGTGGGACTTTTGTGGTTCCTGACTACAGTGAGAGACACTGCGTTCTGAGGGCAGAGATGGGAAGTCCTGTGAGACTTTGGGACTCTCTATGACAATTTCTTCATCAACAACTGATGAGGTCTGAGAATTTGGATAGATTGTGTCACAGATAGGAGTTTGATCACTTGTGTGACCCGAAACCACATGCACGATTTCCTCTATGACACAGTTATTACTTAGATTATGAAGTCTACCGAAGTGTGTTCTGATATCTTCGGGAAAGGTCTTGTCATTGACTGGGAAATGAAATTCTCTGTCCGAAGGTACATACAGTCGGTCTTTGTTAAACCGGGGTGAGGAATCCTTTGCGGTAGGATATCCATTGGACCAACCCCAATTGTATGTATTGCCCACAGTTCCATTATTCACCAAATTTTCAATAGCTTCACTTTCATTGAACAATTTTTCTATAAAAATATTTAAGTGTACAATCTCACTCTGAGCTAAGTCTCTTTGGTTTAAAGCTATCTCTAGTTGTGTTTCACTCAACATTCTTGCATCTTTTTCTAACTCTAAGTCCTTCTCTAACATAGCCATTTTGAGTCTTTTGTTGTCCAGTCGTTCTCTTACATGAAACATCTCTTGGGACGCTATGTTCTTCTCATTTAAGGCTTTGTTATAGTCTGTAAGGACGGCAACTCATATGTCATTAAGATTATCTATGAAGGGTTGACAGTCATGCATGTTATAGTTTAGAGTTTGAATCATGAGTTTTACCTGTTCGACGATGCTTATAGTTCCATCCTTAGCCATGTAGCAATAGTTCTTTTCCAGCTTTGTAGACCCATCATCATCCGCAGTTGCCAGCATGCAAATTTTTCCTTGTCCTTTGACATTGCTGATGGCTTCCTCTTCATCTTCGGATGACCAAACTTGATGGTTTCTTTTGACATGGGCTACGTATGCCCTAGCCTTTTCTTTTTCTTCCAATTATTGAGCCATTGTAAGGTAGAATGCTCTGTCTTTCACTACATTTGCCTTGCAATCTCTTGCAAAATGATTCTCTTTGTTGCACTTGTGACAAATCACAACATCAGTTTTGTCTTCTGAGGAAGTACCGGAGTTAGTGGTTTGAATGGACTGTGGTGCCTCCTTTGGTTGAGTATTTTGAGATTGCGGTGGTGGATGAGGACTTTTGGGATAACAAGAATGGTTGTTTTGAGGGTTGAAATTACGGTTGAATGGAGGTTTGTTGAACTGATGATTTTTACGAAACGAAGGAGGTGGTAGCCGGTTGAACTGTTGACCAACAAGAGCAATAGCCTTCTGAAATTCTTTTTCATCATCATACTCTGAGTCAGCTTCGTATGACTGCGGTGTAGTGTCATACGAGGGAGAGTAGGATTGATTTTGTGGAGCTTGTGCTATAAGAGCAAGTGGTCCTCCGAAGTCAGCACAGTCTTTAAGTACAGTTGATTCTTGTGCTTGTAGTTCCCCGTAGAGCTTGTAGAGAGACAAAGAATGAATCTTTCTATCTCCTTGAACTATCATCTTAGCAGTAGTCCAATGTCTTCCTAAACCGTTGAGAAACTGAAGGTTTGTTTCATGGTTACTACGGATGGTGCCAGCATTTGACAACTTGGTGACTATCAGGTTGGACCTTTTAAAGGAGTCTTCTAAGCTTTCACCAGTATGAGCTTTGAAATTGTTGAACTCATTGAGTGCAGTTGTGAGCTTCTTATCTTGAGCTTGTTCTGAGCCTTCGTACAAGTTCTTGAGAACTTCCCAGATCTCTTTTGCTGATTTGTAGTTTATGATAATGTTAAAGTTGTCGGGAGCAACTCCACAAGAGATTTCATAAAAAGCAACAGCATCATTTTCCATTTTATCAAGATCATCTTTGGTGGGACGGTTCATGACTGGTTGTCCTCCTCCTAGTCTGGCTGTGGCGCCATCTGTTTGAGCTGGTGTAAGAACAGGGACATGTGGTCCTTCTTCTATGGATCGCCATACATCTCTACTAAGTCTCCTTAAGTATCTTTCCATTCTCTGAGACCAGTGATGATATTCATTTGCAACCAGAATTGGGGTTTGATTCGAACCACCAACATTGTTGGAAACATTCAGATATAGTGCTTTTTCCACTTTTCCTTGTTTTTAAAGTTGTTTTTTTTTAGAAATGAGCTTCAGTGGTATAGAAGGCCCTTTGGAAATCAGAGTTTTGTTTTTCAAAAAGCAACCATTATGGCTATGATACCAATTGTAGAGACCCATTTTTATACGAACGGTGAATGCGGAAGTAAGATATCTCGAGATTAATCGTGTTTTTGTAAGTATGAACACGAAGAACATATTATGAGTTCATGGAATAAGGCAAAGCACAAAGAGAGATAATAATATTAATGCATGAAGAACATGGTGGGAGAGAAACTCTCCCTGGGTGGGAGAACCCACCAACTTTCTCTCTCTCTCGAGATTACATGCTGAGAAGTGCATTACATCAAAAGTGACCACCTCTCCCTTTATATATGAGGGAGAGTAAATACACCTAAAATACAATAAGGGAAAATACAACCTAATAAACACTCATTATTTGTGGAGCATTTCCATGCACCAACAAGGAAAGTCAAGGCCGAGCACCAACAAACCCACGGAAAAATGGAGTCGTTGGATATTCCTGTTTGGAAATGGGAAGAGATTATGATGGATTTTATCACCAATTTGCCTTGGACGGCGTACGGGGTGGATTGGATATGGAACATCGTGGACAGATTGAACAAAAGTGCACATTTTGTCCCGATTCAGAAGAGTATCTCCACGGAGAAGTTGGCATACATCTACATTCGGGAGGTTGTGGCACGTCATGGGGTGTCGGTTTCTGTTGTCTCCGATAGGGATGTTTGGTTCACTTCTAGGTTCTGGAAGAGGTTCCACGAGGAGTTAGGTATCGTCTGCACTGCACTTCAGCACAACTTTTTACTCACAGACTAATGGTCAGAGTGAGCAGACTATCCAGACTTTGGAGGATATTTTGTAGGTGTGCATTCTGGATTTTGGCGGTAGTTGGGATACATACCTTCCATTAGCAGAGTTTCGTATAATAACAATTATCACACCAGCATCGATCGACCTCCTTTTGAGATGCTCTATGGGAGGAAGTGTAGGACCCCGATATGTTGACGTGAGGTCAGTCAGCGGGTTATAGGGAGTACCGAAGTGGTGCTCAAGATGACCGAGATGATTCAAGGTGTACATGGTAGTCTTCAGACAACACAGAGTCGGCAGAAAAGCTATGCCAACAAGAGCCGATCAGATCTAGAGTTCCAGGTTGGGGACATGGTTATCCTGAAGGTGTCACCTTGGAAAGGTGTCATCCGATTAAGGAAGAAGAGTAAGTTGGGGCCCAGGTATATCGGTCGTTTCAAGGTTTTGTCCCAGGTGGGCAGGGTTTCTTATCACTTGGATATACCCAAAGAACTTAGTCAGATCCATAACACGTTTCACGTCTCTCAGCTGTGAAAATGTTTGGTTGATGAATATGCAGTGGTTTCATTGGAGGATATCCATGTGGATGATCGTCTGAATTATATTCAGAGACCGGTAGCGATCCTTGATCAGAAGACGAAGGCCTTGAGGAACAAGGTTGTGGGCTTGGTGAAGGTGCAGTGTTAGTATCGAAAGGGTTCATAATGGACATGGGAGCCTAAGGATGAAATGAAGGAACATTATCTAGAGTTATTTGCAGCAGTGGACTTCGAGGACATTGTTGCTGACCTTGAATAACTGATTTCACGACGTGAGAAATAGGAATCTCACAACATCATAAATGAGGATGTACCGATCTGTGGAATCTGGTTAGATGAGTTGTGACAGAGTCGACTCGCTGAGTGGGGTTGGGTCGAGCCTATTGTCATGACGTAACCATAGATATCATCATGAAGTGAGGGTGAACTGAGGGGAATGTTGATCATTGACTTTTGATTAGGGTTGACTTTTGGTGAACTCTTGGCTTTTGATGGTGGACTAAAGGTTTGCCTTGTATGATTATCTAGGGGTGGTGTAGCTCTGGTGTAACTGACTGTGAAAGCAACAGTATTTGATTATCGATCGAGAGGGGAGTTTCCTTCACTGTACTCGTGGGTCGAAGGCACCAATGTTGGCCCACTAGATTATGATTGTACGATGATCATTATCTTCGTAACAATTACTTGTTATGCCTGTATATGCTTGTTGTCTCTGTGATTCTTGTTGTTATGATTATATACTAGTTGTAGGGGTGAAATACCTGATATCGGTTGAAAGATACCGAAGGGGTGAAATAGACCTAGTACCGGTTGAAAGATACCAAAGGGGGTGAAATAGACCCGGTACCGGTTGAAAGATACCAAAGGGGGTAAAATAGACCCAATATCAGTTAAAAGATATGTAGGGGGTGAAATAGACTCAGTACCGGCTGAAAGATACCAACGGGGGTGAAATAGACCCAACATGTTTTTGACTTCTATGTATGTATGGTATGGGGTATTTTGGGGGAGCTCACTAAGCTTTGTGCTTACAGTTTTCAGTTTATCTTTCGGGTACTTCTAGCTCCAATGGAAAGGGCCCAACTTGATCGCACCGCATCCGCCCATGTTTTCCGCACTATGAGATTCTGGGATTTGTATACTGATATTATTATTATTCACTATGATACACTTTTGGTTGCGTTGATATGATTGTTGGATGTTTGAAATGATTTAAAAGCAAAATATGGCCTGAAAATTTTTGGATGTTACATACAATGAGTTCTTTCACTAATATTTTTCACCCAAAATTTCTTTCATGATCACACACTACACTGCATATCATCGACATCTTTGGTCGAAACCTACCAGAATGTAGATATGTCAAAAATCTGTATTTATGATCCTAAGTCATTTTTCCGTGATGATGGTGAAACCCAACAAACCTAACTATCAAAGAATTGACGGTGCACAATATTGTTCAATACTTTTACGAAACAATTGTTTCCTTGTATCATTTCGATATTCAAAATATCATTCCTTTCGAATTGAGTGATCTTGATAAAATTTTCTAACACCAAGACGTTTTTTCCATAAAAGATCCAGTATTTTAATTTTTTTTGGAATAAGATTTCCATTTGAATATATTTTCTGAACTTTTGTCACTAAAACTCATCACCATCATACTTGTTCTTGACTATAATGTGTTGGATTAGGTGTCTAAGCCCATAACTATTATTGGAATGTACTTGACTCTAGAGTAGATGGTCCATTTGGGTTGCCTTCAGCAGAGCAATTTGATAGGATGGACTTTTGAGAAGAGGTTATTTATGATTTATTAATATATTATAAGTTCTAATATATTAATATGAAATCATGTTATTTAATTAGTATTGATCAAGAATTAATTTAGTGATCAAAAGAGACTAACTAAATTAACTGGGAGTGATTATGTAAATTAGTGATATATATATATATATATATATATATATATATATATATATATATATATATATATATATATATATTGCTTTGGCTATTGATCCATGATGGACTAAGTTTATGTAAGTATCCATGAAGAGTTAGCCCACATGAAATATGGATCATAACCCAAGTGTATGGATTAGGGTTTACCCATTACTCTTGGATTCCTACATTATATATATGACACCCCTTTGGCCTAAAATGGGTTGAACATGTATTCTTGGAGAAGCATAACCGAATTTTAGTGCTCCATATTCTCTCTCAAAAGTCCTCAATTAGTTCATGGTGTTTGTGAACCATTTGAGGCATCACATTTGAGGTGCTAAGTTCTTAAAGGCCAAAACTACAAGCTACAACAAAGAGATAATTCTATAACTCAATTTTATGTTGTTTATGTCAATTGTATGCTAGTTGTAGGCTTCATGCTTTGGAAACAATATTGCATGTATAATTAGAGAAACCATAGATCCAAAGCAATTAGGGTTGTATGTGCGCCATAGGATGTTGTAGTATACAAAACCCAACTGTGGTATCAGAGCCAATGATTGTTTTCTATTATATTTGATGCTTGTTAATTTTCAAAGTTGAAAAAACTCGATTTTCTGGCCTCTGATAGATGAACTCGCCGAGTCCACTGGCTGACTCGACGAGTCCACTCAGTAAAAGGGCAACTCGACGAGTCAAGTTCTTGCACTCGATGAGTTGATGCTTCTGGTTGCAGAATTTCGAGTGTTTGTCCAGAATTGGACTATGATCATTACCACAAACTGTTTTGTAATCATAAAAAATGTAGCTTCTGATTTGGTAACGATGATCCTCATCCAATTAAAGGACAATTGTCCAATTTTAAGATAATAAGATAATTATTTGTATTATTTGATATGAATTGCCTTGCTATATGAGTTAATTTAGATCATGAAAAATTATATGATAATTTTTCTTGGTAAAATTGATCTTAAATGTTTTTTTTAAGTCTGCCATAACTTGTCCTCAAGTTATGGAACATGAAATTTTTTTCATAAAAACCACATTAACTCGTAAGTTATGGAAAACCAAAAGGTTTTAAAGAGTTACAAGACTTGTCCTCAAGTTTCGGTATTTGAAAAGTCTCAAATTAAGAAACTCTTGTAATTAAAAGGTGTAACTCTTGGGTTCCTAACTTAAAAATTAATTCAATACATTTAATTTTGAATTTTTAATAACCTAGTTGCTTTGAATAGTTCAATTACACCTCATGGACTTTAGTAAATTAATTAAAGAGTTTAATTAAAAGGGAAGTTTAATAAATCCATTGTAACATGGTTTAAGATTAATTAAATTAAGAGTATAATTTATTAACAGATTAAACCACCTAGTATTTTAAAAGTGTAAAATACACCCTTATACTATATAAAATTATAAGTTTAATATATATATATATATATATATATATATATATATATATATATATATATATATATATATATATATATATATATATATATATATATATATATATATAAGACAAGTTAGTCTTACCATTAGTAGGCCTTATTCACGAAGCCGGTCTATAAGGGGGGTATAAGGTTACTGCTTCTAAAATGGTAGTTTAATGGGTGTCCACTCTCATGCACCGCTTCCTTGACTGGTGGAGGGTCGTTAACCAAACGGGTAGGATAGGACACTAATTCTCATTAAAAGTATAATGAAATACCAAATAACTAAATACTCTTATAAATTCCCAATGTTAGTTACTTAGGAAAAATGTGAATTTGGTGCTAACCCATGAAATTGCACATTGCACCTTATTAGTCGTTAGTGGAGCGTGTGTGGTTAACCGGCACACTAATATGAGACTAATGAAGGATGGCAATGGGTAGATTGATGTTAATCATAGATCGATGGAGCGTGTGTGGTTAACCGGCACATTGATTAGGTGATATGTAACGTTAAGTATACCAAGCTAATTTGCATGGTTATTCACCCGTTGTTTGTGATCCTCGACATCCCAGTCACAAACCTGAAGGGCATAATCGAGATTTAAACATGTCATTGAAAAGTTCAATGAATCTCAAAGAATCTAGGAATTGAAAGTTAATAATCAATTTCGTTTTTTCATGGTGGAAATTGGTAAATCGTCATTTACCTACCTTCAAATATTTTGCAATTGGATTACGAAATCCCTCTTCCGAATTGTAAAATATTGTGTTGGGTCCTAGCCTTAATATTTCATTTGGGTGTTATATTAAGGACTTAAATCAACTAAACTTGAATTTCTCCCTTGTAGATGTCTAGTTTAGATTACTATGGTCTTACCAAATCCTATCTTTATAAAGATGATATTCTACAAGACGATTGATGATATATGATCCATTAGCATGGACTAGACTGCTGTAGAGCGCTAACCTGGCCTGGCGCGCTCCTGCCAGCCCTGCCTGGAGTTCCATTGCCAGCCTTGCCTGGCGCTCCCTTGTCGGACGTGCTGGGGACTCTCCTGCCGGCCCGGCCCGACGCTCCCTGCCCTGGCGCTCCCCTACCAGCCTTTCCTGGTGCGCGCCCGCCAGCCTTGCCTGGGGCATGTCCGCCAGCCCCGCCCGGCGCCTCCGGGCGGCCTTGCCCAGCTCGTTGCTAGTTGGGCATGTATTGGGCTGGCCCAAGGCCTGACCTAATTCCCCTTGACCTAATTGTCCCCTATAAAGTGAATAGTATCTCCTCCATGGAGACGGATCTTCCCTTTGGCTCAGCCGCCGCCCTATACTCCGGCCGGGTGGCTCAGCCGCCACCCGCCGCCGTTAGCCACCATACACCACCACCAGCACCAAGATGGTCCTCTATAGCTAAGGAGAACCATCTCATATCTTCCAGCTGATCTAACTTGATTGTCGGAGTCCGCTCCCGGGGCACAGTCCCTGGGTCGGCTCTAACGGCCTTGTCTTTTGTGACCTTGCAGATCCGTCTACGGCGTAGAAGCACTCGCTCAAAGCAAGTGGTTGGAGCCGATGTCGCATTAACGATCAAGGTGAATGATTAATCCCTTCTTTGTGCTATAGTGGAACTTCTTTTCTTCCACCTCCTTCAATAATTCTCCCTGACCCACAAGTCCAAAGACTTGAAAAGTTCAAGGTCACTCAAGCCCTATTCGTTAGCAAACACCCAGATGGAAGGTTTGTGTGTGCACATGTCTTGGAGATGAAGTCACAAATTGACAGGCTGGGAATGTTGGGTGTCGTTTCAAGGAAGTTGGCTGTTGACTTGGTTCTTCAATCACTTCCTAAGTCATATATCGAGTTCTTTAAGGACGACTATATGGAAGATCACGGCATGACCCTTATTGATCTAACATATTTGCTTGTTGCTGCTGAATCAGCAATAATTTGGCGCACTGGTAATGCAAATTTAATTGGAAGATCTATTTCCCAAACTTCCATGGACATTGACAATGGTAACATTGGAAGTCAATAAAAGCTTTCTCTTCCAAATGGAAAGGGATCGAACATGGTCAAGTCCTTTGACCAAATGGTAAAGAGAAAGGCTAAGTCTGAGATAGTCCCATGTACCATTCCCAAAGAGTCCATATGTTTCTGTTGCCAAAAGAAGGGGCATTAGCTGCGAAGCTGCCATATTTACCTGAAAGATCGCAAGGATGGTAAAGTCAAAAAGTCTGACTCTACTTCAGGTAAGTCCATTATCTAACTCTATTAAGTTCATATTTGGAGATTCTTAATAGATGATGTAATGTAATTACATTTTGATGTTTTGTAGGATCAAAGGAATGAAAGGAAACTTAAAGAAAGAGTAAGCTGATTCTGATCGCGAAGAGATGGATTTCGATCGCATGGTTCTATGATCAGAATTTTGAGTTGTTGCTTAAGATTTATGATAGTATGCTTAGGAATTGATAACAACATAGTTTTCATTTGTAATTGCATTGTAAGGAAAAGTTTTTCCGCATTTTATAAATAAAGAAAATTTTTTGAAATTTATCTTATTTTAAGTTTCCTTGCAATGACATTTGTGAAAATTGTTGTTTATATGTTTCCATTGATAGCAATATTGGAAAATGGATTTGATTCTTTTGTTTGTGGTAGTGTCAGGATTTACCAAATATGGAAAGATTCTCATCACCCAAGTTTCAGTTGGATAGAAACTTGGGATCATGCAACTTGTATTGTGTGATGAATGAGAAATTTCATCTTTAGGAAATTAAGACTAATTCCTTGTTCACATGTATATGTGAGTCAAGTGAGGGACTAGGGGATCGGGTACACTTGGTTGTGTGCTGATCAGGTCCACCACAAAGAACGATAAGACTATTGGTTATGATTTACTAAAGTTTAGTAAATATGGTTATGCTTACAAGATTAAGTGTAATTCTAAATCATTGGAAAAGTTTCAATGTATGGCAAAACAAATAAGAAGAATCAAATTAGGTAGAAAGATAGAAGTCTCTCCAATATGAGAAGAAGGGAGAGTACTTTAGTATCGTGTTTTATGATCATCTTAGTGATTATAAAACCATATCACAATTGATCCTCTAAGGACATCTTAGTGCATTTGTATGGCTAAGAAGAGGAATCGCGAATTGTTGAAATGGTTAAATCAAGAAGATAAATCATACTACGTTCCAAAATCAGGTCTTTGAGTCATACTCCAATATTGTAACTTGAGTGACATGGTCTTAAGAAAGGTGTATAACACTCATCAAATGTAGAGTAATATTTTTCTTACTCTTGTACATTTTAAATTGGTAAGTTGTGATGTTTTGGATAAGGCAAAGACCAACTAAGACCAATTGTGTGAAGTGTTTGTCTTGAATATTTGTTGTCAAGTAATGTTTCTTGACAAAGAAAATCTTATATGTGAAGAGGTCAGTGGGAGTCTTAAAGATCATGAAAAGTTTCAAGAACTAATCAAGAGTAAACCCATTATTAATCACTAGCGCACGACTTAAAGTTTGTAACCTATCGTGTTGACATATTCTTATTTTTGTGCCCATTCCAGTTTAAGTTGACTATGAATGTGAGTTATATGAGTTCTCAATTGTTTTCATAGGGCAAAGTAACTTGATCAGTGAAAGTTCATTGATCAGTAAGAGTGATCTGATGAACAACTTGGAAGCAATGGTAGGCCCTTGAGCTGCCAGGTGGCAAGAAATTAAGATTGAACAAGTTTAGTCCATTTGAGTTTAGATTTGTCTCTAATCTTGTCTTATAATTATGGTTATGACAAATTCACATGGATAAGAACACATACACCATAAAATCTAAGTGTTGTAAGGTTTCTCTCCAATTCATGAAAATGATTGTGAGGAAACGCTTTCACTGAGTAGATTTTAAGGAGATAGCAATTGTGATATTTGCATTCTCAAATTCGATTATGATTACGATATCCCTCTTCATAGTTCGAATTATGAGAAATGGAAAAAGGTCTAAACAGTTGATACTTATTGTTGTAAGTACTAAAATTGTTTAGACATACTTGTGAGCTATCTAAGGAAATGTGTATGAGTTTGAGAAGCCTAGATAAATACTTATCAAAGCATTTCGTATCAAAAATCTAAACTTTGGTAAGAAAGTCAACAAGTATTGATTTCTAGAAGTCCAGCTGATTTCTGGGTACATGTTAAAGCTAGTGGGAGCATAAGTTTTATGCTAGTAAGATAATAATTATTATGCTAGTGGGAGCATAATTATTATTATGGTAAGTGTTGCAAGTTAGCAATGTTAATTATAGAAAACAAAAGTTTCAATTCGCAAAGTTGTGGGGTTTGAAAAGTTGTTTTGCTATAATTAAGGGAAAGGAATTGATACTTCATTTCGAATCTAAAAGCTTAGATTGAGATTTTAATTGAGTTTAGTCATGGACATATATGAATGTTATGTTGAAATGATTCAACATAAGGAAATTCTATAAGTGCAAATATTATAGCGAAAGACTGGTAAAGTTGTTGGGTTTTGAGCATTCTAACACTCCTATGGTGTACATGCAACCCTATAAACCTTGGATCTATGTTTTCTCTATTATACATGCAAATATTAACTATTCCAATGTTTCATCCTAACTAGCATATTATGAAGCACCTATACTACAAAGTTCTAGTTAGATGACATACCTTTTAATGTAGCTTGATGTCTTCAAGATTTAAGAGCTTAGCCCCAATACTGTGGAAGCCTCAAATGGAATCACAAATCACCAAAACACCTTCGAAGAACTTGAGAGAATATGTATGCACACTAAAATCGGCCCACTCTTATTTTCACACACTTGTGCCAATTTTGTGAGCCAAGGACCCCTTTATATATTATGGAGGATTAGGGTGACATCCATGTAAACCCTAATACCCATGACCTTTCATTTACATAGGATCCATGGGTTAAAAGCTCCATGGACCATCCATGAAAGCTTAGCCCAACCTAAATGAACTTGGCCCATTCCATATATATAAGAGTCCATATTTAATTAATTCTTTTTGATCACTTAATTAATTCTAAATTAATTCTTGATCAATACTAATTAAATAATATGATTCCATATCAATATATTAGAACTTATAATATATTAATATAAATCATAAATATACTATTCTCAAAAGACTATCCATATAAATTGTGTCGGTGAAGTGCAACCCAAATGGACCATGCCGGGTCGGGTCAAGTACATACCAAATATAGTTATGGACTTAGACATTAATCCAACAGTCTCCCACTTGGATAAGTCTAAAAGTATTATTGAGTATGACTTCAAAACCTAACTGGCAATCGTAGCTCTTAAAGCCGCTGTCGAACTCTGACCTTGTCAATGACTTGTCCATTAGATAAGGGATCATATATTCCTCCATTCTAGATATCATATGGACTGAGACATGGATTATAATCATTCTCTCTGTCCATTTGTTGTTTCCCGATTTTTCGATTTATGATGACTGACTGATTGAACAAATCAAATCAGTCCTGGCTTGGCCAAGCACTCACATGTGTCATCGCTAAATCATCAAGGGGCCCACATATATCACTTTTATCCTGAAGGTAAAAGGAATGGATAAACTTCGACTCATATGGCTTGTTCTTCTACTTGTTGAATCATACACAAAGGCACGTTTTATAACATCGAGTTACCAAATGCGTTTTCGTGCAATCAATGTATAACCAACTCATAGTAACAACTCATATCTCTAGGTTTGAAGAATATAAGATATTATCGTCTCATGATCACTCGTGATAAAATCCATGAAGTGATTCAAATGAGCGCGGGTTGAATCCAATACTCAGAACTTATGAGCACCCATGAGTGTTGTAGCACCACTTTGTCCACCAACTTGGACCTCTACAAACCAACCCACGACAGTCTTGATTCATATCTACTTCCAACATATGACCGACTGTGGATGGTTTGAATAACTTAATCATTCAGGAAGAGCGACTTAGTTATTCTGGAAGTCAAAACATGCAAAGTGAAACACAAGAATAAATGAATCAAATATGGTATCAAACCCTATGAATATAAATAAACACTTTTATTTATCACCATACTGATTACTCATTATTCATTGTTTCGGTTTTATCAACTTTATACTTGAATTAAAAACACTAGTTGTCCCATGCTCCAAGCATGTACACTATGTTTTTCTTAAACAATAGCTTTGCCATACACCAAGTATGCACTCTATGTTTGTCTATGATCCTTACTTTGTGAAATAAACCAATTGAACATAATTTCAATGATTCTAATTTCACACTCCCAAATCCTTATCGAAAAATGTGAGAATTTCAAATTCCTATCATTTATCGAAATCTGTTTAGATTTTAAACTTATATGCACTGACCCTCCTGTAATGAATATGTACAAAGTCACAAAGACTTGTCAACAGTCATTATAAGGTATTCCAATGGAGATCAACTCCATGGAAACTAAGTCTCATATTCAAAGTACATTGCTTTGGACATGCTTCTTGCATTAAGTTTTCTAATCTTACACAGATAACTTCCACCTATGGAGACAACTCCATATTCTCATTTTGACTATCACTTCTAAATAAGAGATGCCTCTTTTCAGAATATGTCAATATGGTCCTTCCAAAATTAGCACTATACTTCCAACTGTCCCTGAGCAAATGGTACACGATTCATGATGTCTCACATAAAGACATGATTCTAGACCAGTCTTTTGCTACAATATTTTTATTTGCCATGTTTTCAAAATTTGACTATGAAGAGGGATGCCGTAATCATAATCGAATTTTGAGAACGCAATATATAGAATTTCCTTAAGTTGAACCAATCCAACATGAAATTCATATATATATTCTTGACTAAAGATGATTAAGGTCTCAATCTAAGCCTTTAGAACTGAAATGAAGTACATCCTCTCCCTTAATTATAGCAAAACAACTTTTTCAATCCCTGCAGCCTCACGAATTGAAACTTTTGTTTTCTATAATTAACATTGCTAACTTGCAACACTAACAATAATTATCATGCTCCCACTAACATGATGATTATTAGCATAACACTTATGCTCCCACTAGCTTTGACATGTACTCAGAAATCAGCTGGACTTCTAGAAATCAATACTTTATTGACATTCTTACTAAAGTTCAGATTTCTGATACGAGATGCTTTGATAAAACTTTATCAAAATCATACACCTTTCCTTAGATAGCATGCATGTGTGTCTAAACAATTTCAGAACTATGAAAAGGGATGCCGTAATCATAGTCTCAATTGTTTAGACCTTTTGCCATCTGCTTCAAATCTATTTGGTGGAAGTGTTTCCTCACCATCATTTTCATGAATCAGAGAGAAACCTTATGACCCTTAGATTTTATGGTGTATGTGTTCTTATCCATGTGAGTCGTCAAAACCATCGTCACAAGCCAAGGATAATGACAAATCCAAACTCATATGGACTAAACTTATGCAATCTTAACTTCTTTCCACCTGGCAGTACAGGGCCTGCCATTGCTTCCAAGTTGTTATGCAACCAATTGAGAACTTTCAGAACTCCTATGCAAAGCCAACTTTAACTGGAATGGGCACAAAATAAGTCAACACGATAGGTTATAAACCTCAAGCCGTGTGCTAGTGAAGAACCTCAGGTTTTATTCTTGATTAGTTCTTGAAATTCTTTTTAGGATCTTTAAGACTCCCACTATCCTCTTGACATATACGACTATGTTGCCAAATATTCAAGAGATAGTGCAGATTCTTTATCAAGACAAACACTTCACACAATTGGCCTTAGTTGGTCTTTGTTTTATCCAAAAGATCACAACTTACCAATTTCAAATGTACAAGAGTAGGACGCTTTTACTCTTACATTTGACAAGTGTTTTAAACCTTTCTTTAAGATATGTCACTCAAGTTACAATCTTGGAGTATGACTCAAAGAATTGTTTTGGAACGAAGTATGACTCATCTTCCTGATCTAACCATTTCAACAATTCATGACTCCTCTTCTTAGTCATAAGCATGCACTAAGATGACCTTTAGAGGACTAATTGTGTTATGATTTCCAAATCATTAAGATGATCACAAACATGATACTAAAGTACTCTCCCATCTTTTCAGATTTGAGAAACATTTATCTTTCTGCCTAATTTGATTCTTCCCATTCGTTCTGCCATACATTGAGACTTTTCCAATATTTCAGAATTATACTTAAACTTGTAAGTGTAACGATATTTACTAAACTTTAGTAAATCAAATAGTCTTAACGAGCTTTGTGGTGGACGTGACCAGTGCACAAGAATGTGTACTCGATCCCTTTAGTCCTTCACTTGACTCACACATCCATGTGAACAAGTAATTAGTCTTGATTTTCCAATGCTTGAAAGTTCTCATTCATCATACTATTCAACTTGCATGATTCCAAGTTTTGGTCCAATTGAAACTTGGGTGATGAGGAACTTTCCTGATTTGGTAAATTTAGACACTACCACAAATGAAAGAATCAAATCCATTTTCCAATATTGTTGTCAGTGGAATCATATAAGCAACAATTTTCCATAAATGCCATTGTAAGGATACTTCAAATAAATAAAATTAAACAATTTTCTTTTATTTTAAAACTTTGCGGAAAAACTTATCCTTACAATCCACATGGAAAATTGTTGTTATCTATTCCTTAGCAATATATCATAACTTCTTAAGCAACTGCTCAAAATTCTGATGCGATCAAAATCCACCTTCGCGATCAGAATCAACATATACTTCCTTTAAGATTTCTCTCTATTCTTTGATTCTTAAAACATCAACATGTGACCCAGTCACATCATGTAATGAGGATCTCAGATTAGAACTTAACAGAGTTAGATAATGGGCTCTACCTGATGTAGAGTCAAACTTATTGACTTTAACATCCTTAGGTAAATTTGGCAGCTTTGCAATCAACGCCCCTTCCTTTGGAAAAATAAACATATGGACCCTTTGGTAATGGAACTATCTCAGACTTAGCCTTTCTCTTTACCATTTGGTCAACCGGGTTGACTATGGTCAATCCCTTTCCATTGGGAAGATAATTCTTTTTCTGGATTTCCTGTGTCACCATTGTCACTGTCCATAAAGTTTTTGGGAAGTTGATCTTCTAATCAAATTTGCTTTACTATCGTTCCAAATCATTGTTGATTCAGCAGCACCAAGCAAATAGATATGATCATTAAGGTTCATGTCATAGTCTGTTTCATAGTAGTCCCAAAGGAACTCACTATGTAACTTAGAAAGTGATTGAACATCCAACTTTCTCAAGACTTTGACACCCAACTCTCCCGAGTTGTCAATATGTGACTTCATCTCTAAGATGTGATCACACATAGACCTTGCTTGCCATTAGGGCTTGAGTGACCTTGAACTTGTGGGATAGGGAGAATAATTGGAGGAGGTGGAGGAAGAGAAGTATGACTTCCATGAGCCAAACTCGGGAAGTCATATTCATTAGGAAAGCTTGGTTTGGGAAGATCATTGTTGTCTAAACCAGACATCAACAATGGGAGAAATTCACGTAAAGTTGATTTAAGTCCTTAATATAACACCCAATATGATATATTAAGGCTAGGACCCAACAAACCATTTTATAACTTGGAAGAGGGATGCCGTAATCCAAGCTATAAAATATTTGAAGGTAGGTGAATGACGATTCACCAATTTCCACCAAGATAAATGAAATGTATTATTAGGTTTTAATTGGTTTTGAAACTCCTAGATTCTTTTGAGATTCATTGAAATTTTCAATGGCATGTTTCAATCTCGAGTGTGCCCTTCAGGTTTTGTGACTGGGATGCCGAGGATCACAAAACAAGGTGTGAAGTAACCATGCAAATATACTTGGTACCCTTAATATTTACCCCTCAATCGATGTGCCGGTTAACCACACACGCTCCAATGTTACTATGATAAACATTAAGTTACCCTTTGCCTACCTTGTTAAGTCCAGGTTAGTGTGCCGGTTAACCACACACGCTCCACTAACAGCTTAAACAAAATGCAAAGTGTAATTTCATGGATTAGCACCTTATTCATATTTTCCTAAGTAACTAAGATTGGGAATTTATAAAAAGTTTAGTTACTTAGTATTTATCATTAATACTTTTAATGAAGGGAGAATTATAGTCCTTTTCCTACCTGTTTGGCTAACGACCCTCCACCAGTCAAGGAAGCGGTGGGTGAGAGTGGACACCCATTAAACTACCATTTTATAGGCAGTAACCTTATACCCCCCTTATAGACCGGCTTCGTGAATGAGGCCTACTAATGGTAAGACGACTTGCTCTTATACATATATATAAATATTATTAACTTATAATATTATAAATTATAAGGGTTGAATTTTAACTTTTGAAATTCTAAGGGCTTAACTTGGAATTAAAGTATTCATGGGAAAACTTTACAAATTCCAAAACTTGAGGGCAAGTTTTTGAAACTATTAAAAAAATTTCATTTCATAACTTATGAGTTTAATGGTTCATTAAAATGAAGACTCTTCATTTTTTATGTAACCTCTTATTCTTTAATAACACTTTTAAAGAAGTGACTCTTAAACATCCATAACTTGAGGACAAGTTATGGAGTCATAATATATTTAATGAAAAAGACTCTTCATTTTTTTTTATGTAACCTATGACACTTTTATGAGTTTTAAGATTCATAAATGTGACCTTTTATGTAACTTGAGGACAAGTTACAAAAACACATTTTATGAACTACCTCTAGATTAATTAGGATTGAAAACAACTAAAACACAACTTTTGGATTCCATAACTTATGGAGTTTAATGTTTTGTTTTATGATGAAACTTTTCATGTTCCATAACTTAAGAACAAGTTATGGAATTCTATAAAACATTAAGACCAAGTTTTGTAACTCCATAAAAAATTTTGAATCAATTTTTTTTTAAACATTTTCATATCCATAACTTATGGAGGTTTCAAAAAACTCTTTAAATCAAACTTGTGAAACTAATAAAATAATCATATCATTTTATCTTTTACTAAATTTGACCTAATTCAACTCATATAGCAAATGATTCAAATTTTACAAATAATTAGTTTTTCACAAAAACAAGTAATTATCTTAAAATTTGACAAACGTCATGTTTTTTTTTCCTTTTTTTTCCAACTTTGAAAATAAAACATTTGCATCAATATAACAGAAAACAACCTGGATCTAATACGACTGTTGGGTTTTGAGCATTCTAACACTCCTATGGTGTACATGCAACCCTATAAACCATGGATCTATGTTTTCTCTATTATACATGCAAATATTAACTATTCCAAGGTTTCATCCTAACTAGCATATTATGAAGCACCTATACTACAAAGTTGTAGTTAGATGACATACCTTTTGATGTAGCTTGATGTCTTCAAGCTTTAAGAGCTTAGCCCCAATAGTGTGGAAGCCTCAAATGGAATCACAAATCACCAAAACACCTTGGAAGAACTTGATAGAATATGTATGCACACTAAAATCGGCCCACTCTTATTTTCACACACTTGTTCCAATTTTGTGAGCCAATTACCCCTTTATATATTATGGAGGATTAGGGTTACATCCATGTAAACCCTAATACCCATGACCTTTCATTTACATAGGATCCATGGGTTAAAAGCTCCATGGACCATCCATGAAAGCTTAGCCCAACCTAAATAAACTTGGCCCATTCCATATATATAAGAGTCCATATTTAATTAGTTCTTTTTGATCACTTAATTAATTCTAAATTAATTCTTGATCAATACTAATTAAATAATAGGATTCCATATCAATATATTAGAACTTATAATATATTAATATAAATCATAAATATACTATTCTCAAAAGACTATCCATATAAATTGTGTCGGTGAAGTGCAACCCAAATGGACCATGCCGGGTCGGGTCAAGTACATACCAAATATAGTTATGGACTTAGACATTAATCCAACAAAAGTATCATGTCTTTATGTGAGACATTATGAATCGTTTTCCATATGCTTCGGATATAGGATCTATTACATATGCTATAATATTAATCTATTCTAATTTCCAAATGCCTAGGGCATTAAGAGGGAAAAGGGATTAGAACGAGATATGACTAAAATGGTTAAGAAATTGTCGAGGACAAGCTGAGGTTTACCAAAGATTGGTTGCTCATGGACAGTTGGAAGTAAAGTGTAAATTTTGGAAGGACCATATTGACATACTCTGAGAAAAGGTAACTCTTGTTTAGAAGTGATAGTCAAAATGGTAATATGGAAATGTTACCATAAGTGGAAGTTAATAATAAAATCTATTTAAGATTATAAAACTTAATGCAAGAAGGATGTTCAAAGTAATGTACTTTGAATATGATACTTCGTTTCCATGGTTGCTCTGCATTGGAATACTTTGTAATGTCTGTGGCCAAGTCTCTATGACTTTTGTACATAGTCATTACAAGATGATCATTGCATATAAGTTTAGAATCTAACAGATTTTAGCAAATGGCAAGAATTTGGTATTCTTACATTTACGATAAGGATTTGAATTGTGAAATGAGCATCATTGAAATGTTGTCCATTGATATATTTCACAAAGGGAGGATCATAGACAAATTTAGTGTGCATGCTTGGAGCATGGCATAACTATTGTTTTAATTAAAGTATTAAGTTGATTAATCGAAACATTATACAATGAATAATGTGTAATCAATATGGTGATAATATAAAAGGTGTTTTATTTATATTCACAAGTTTTGAGACCATATTGGATTCGATTATTCTTGTGTTTCACTTTGCATGTTTTGTCTTCCCTAATAACTAGGTTGTTCAAACTATCCAAAGTAGATCATAATTTGGAAATAGGTATTGAGGCAAGACTGTCATGAATCTGACTGTAGATTGCTGCAGTGTTCATGAGTACTCCTGTAATAAAATTTTACTTTTGGATTAAACCCACGCTCATCTGAATAACTTCATGGATTTTATCACGAGTGATTGTGAGATGATAATATATTATATTCTGAAAACAGAGACGTGTGAGTTGTAGCTTACAAATCGGTTGCACGTTGATGATGCGTAAACGTACCAGTAACTTGGTGTTATAAAACGCATTCTTGTGTGCGATTTCATCAGTAAGTATAGCAAGCATATGAGTCGAAGTTTATCCATTCCTTTTCCCCTTAGAGGGATAAAAGCGATGTTTGTGGGCCCCTCGATGATTTAGTGATGACACCCTAAGCGCTTGGCCAAGCCTGGACTGATTTGATTTTATTCAATTAGTCGGTCGTCATAAATCGGAAATCGGGAAACAAAATATGGACAGAGAGAATGATTATAATCCATGTCTCAGTTCATACAATATTTAGAATTGAGGAATATATGATCCCTTATCTAATGGACGCGTCATTAACTAGGTCAGAGTTCTACAGCGGCTTTTAAGAGCTACGTTTGCTAGTCGGGTTGTGGAGTCGTACTTGCAATAATAGTTATTAGACTTATCCAAGTGGGAGACTGTTGGATTAGGTGTCTAAGCCCATAACTATAATTGGCATGTACTTGACCCGAGAGTAGCATGGTCCATTTGGGTTGCCTTCACCAGAGCAATTTGATAGGATGGACTTTTGAGAAGAGGTTATTTATGATTTATTAATATATTATAAGTTCTAATATATTAATATGAAATCATTTTATTTAATTAGTATTAATCAAAAATTAATTTGGAATTAATTTAGTGATCAAAAGAGACTAATTAAATTAATGGGGACTGATTATGTAAATCAGTGATATATATATATATATATATATATATATATATATATATATATATATATATATATATATATATATTGTTTGGGCTATTGATCCATGATGGGCTAAGTTTATGTAAGTATCCATGAAGAGTTAGCCCACATGAAATTTGTATCATAACCCAAGTTATGGATTAGGGTTTACCCACGACTCTTGGATTCCTACACTATGTATATGACACCCCTTTGGCCTAAAATGGGTTGAATATGTATTCTAGGAGAAGCATAGCCGAATTTTAGTGCTTCATATTCTCTCTCAAAAGTCCTCCATTTGTTCATGGTGTTTGTGAACCATTTGAGGCATCACATTTGAGGTGCTAAGTTCTTAAAGGCCAAAACTACAATCTACAACAAAGAGGTAATTCTATAACTCAATTCTATGTTGTTTATGTCAATTGTATGCTAGTTGTAGGCTTCATGCTTTGGAAACAATATTGCATGTATAATTATAGAAAACATAGATCCAAAGCAATTAGGGTTCTATTTACACCATAGGATGTTGTATTATACAAAACCCAACATAATGGTCATCCAAGTAATTTTGCTCACTTGAATCACACTTATGTTAAGTTGTGGCTTTGTGCAAAATTGAATCCGCCTTCGAAACCAAAGCAAAAGAAGCCCTTCGAAGCTCATCAATGAGTATTCAATTGTAATTCACGGGATACCACACAAGCAATTCTTCATCTCTCTTGATGTCGAATGAAGAGATCTTTTCCTAGGATCATTTTACTTCCGTAGCAAATGAAATTTGATATCACAAAATCCACAATTTGTTTTATTTTCTTCTATCTCATTCCTTGCCACACAAAAACACTGAAATCCTTGAGGTTTTGAGTCTTACCAACTCGAAACTTAGATTTTGCACATTCTGGCATATTATTTCTCTTTCAAATCCCAAAAGCAAATAATCCCAACCTCCATGTCGAAGGATTGGTTTTACATTGGTTTTGAATCACATGGCGAACTTGTTTGAGGAACGAAACTAGTGATGGTTCTTATCCAACTGGGAACAACAAAAGATCCGATGGAAGTGATGGTTTAGGATTTTCATGGGAATCAAGGAGAACGTGATGATCACTTTTTTGACATGGCGAATTTTACGATATTGGTTAAGTAACAACACAATACATGGCCTTTTCTTATTGGGTACCGGTTCACATTAAAAAATAACAGAGCTTATAAAAGGAAGATGCTGATTTCCTTATCAAACTTTATGTTCTGTGATCAAACCTCAAAGAACCCTAACTGTTCATCATTCTAAATTTCTCCAAAATTCTCTAGAATGGCTGCTAGTCATCACAATGCTAATCCAACAACTTCTAATAATGAATAAGTCTCACAACCAATGATGATGATCCAAATCACTAATCTTCTTATAGTTCCATACCTTGATCAATACCCAACGGAATTATGGATGCTTGTTCAAACATTAAACAACTCTATACTATCGATTTCACTTTCCTCATCATTTGCAATCCTGATGGAATGGCTTTCACTTGCTGCTTCAACTAAAGTGTTCAACAAAACTACTAAGGTGGTTACGTTCAAGATCTTGAATTCAAAAAAACAAAGAAGCTCACTCGGAAGCAATTTTCCCAAATTCTAAAATTACCAACATCAGGTACCTTCTATGAAGTTACAAATGATTAGGTGATTCATATGTTCAATAAAATTGGGCATCAACCTTCCCTCACTGAAATCAGTCATTTTATGAAGTGTAGTGTTCCCTATGTTTTGAGCTTTTGTTTGGGATTGTACTAAGGTGTTTAACAGGAAGAAGCTCTGGGCTCGGCAAAGCTAAGCTTGAAGTATACCCAGTCATAGCAGGATTGTATTATAGTTTGAATTTGGATTATCCTTTACATCTATGGGAAGAGTTTCGAACTTCGATCTCACACATGAATCTAACAACTGGTGTTTCGAGTTCTCATTTTTGGAGCCTAATTCTACAAGAAGGTTATAATCAAGAGAATATTCTTGTTCCATCTGGTTTCGAATCTGTCGAGTTTCCAATAATGGTTGCACCAAGGATTTTGTGGATGATCCTATTATTTTTCCCAATGTTGCTTGCATTTCGGATGCGATGCTCAACCTTGTGGATCCCAAACCAACATCCTGATTCTTAACAACAACTGCAAGAAGAATGATGTTGAAGACAAGGCTGAGATTAGAAAGATTCTTTTGTGGTATATGGACGTCAGGAGGGAGATTCTACAGACTATGAAGATGCTTGTTTAATTTCGACTTCTCTCACTAAGGGGGATATTGTTGGAGTCGAATGTTTATAGTAAGGAGTCGAAGTAGTCAGAGTCTGTAAGGTGTCGAAATCAACATGACTTCGATACTCTATCTGTTTTACAAGGCGTAGTTTTATCGACAATTTAATGTTTAGTCATTGTAATTTTTTGAGAGTCTGTTTTCTCCTATAAATAGGACATGTACATAGAGTAGAGGAGTAGATCTCGAACCTCATTCTACAACTTGTACTCTCGAACTCTTGTACTCATTCAGACTAAATCGAGCCAAACATACATTATATACATATTGTGTTAATTTATAGCTTTGACTGTCTTAATCGTGTTCTTAATCAATCTCTAACTCACATCAGTTACACAGGCCAAATCCTAGGATGACAAAGCACCTAGTTCAAAATGCTTGCCAAATTTAAGATAAAACATTATACTTAGTTGTTACTCTAGCCTAAGTACCTTATTAAGATTTAAAGAAAAATATACTCATATATATACATATATATATATATATATATATATATATATATATATATATATATATATATATATATATATATATTAGTTGTTACTCTGGCCTAAGTACCTTATTAAGATTTAAAGAAAAATATACTCATATATATATATATATATATATATATATAATTTTTTTCCACATGTCATTTTATGCGTTTTCCTATTTTATTAAATTCGATATAATATAAATAAATTTAGTAATAAATGGATATCAATTTCATTAATGGACTTATCTTCTAACTCCAAAATTCTCAAATTAAAGGTCATTAGTTTCTTTTGTTTATTTATTTGAATTATTTATTTAAATTTAAAAGATAAAAAGCGCATTTCAATTTTAATAATTCATTATTTTTCTTATTTTTTTATAAATTCTAAATTCTAAAATATTTAGACCTTTATATTTAAGTTTTTGTTTTAAATTAACCCATGTATTACATGAGTCTCACAACTAGTATATGTATATATATATATATATATATATATATATATATATATATATATATATATATATATATATATATATATAGTAACATCGCGTTTTCCAAAGAAGGTGGGCCAAGACTTTTGGAATCAAATAAGGATTTTTGGAGAAGGCCCTCAACCATGACGTGGGGCTTGGATTCCCACGACATGGCGTGATTCTTATCAAACGCATGTTTTAGAGGGCCAAGACAACGTGGCAATAGATAGCCACGTCGTGGCACCTGTTCAACCCCAAGCCCACATATTTTTTGGGTTTCATCCATATTTAAGCATCTTAACACCCATTTTAGGTCATCTTCTTTAACCTGCCTCCTTTCATTTTGAAATCTTAGCCTCACTTCCATGGAAATGAGCTTCGTGGCTATATCTTGTGGTTGTTTGCGTCATTTCATGAAACTTGAAGGAAATGGTGGTTCATTTTGTTGCAAGGAAGCAATAAGCAAGCTTGGATTGAAGATCTTCTTCACATTTCTGAGTTATTGAAGGTATAAAGTTCATATCTTGATCTTTGTGTTTATTGTTTGATCTTTGAGCCCATTTTAGATGATTTGGTCCCATTCTTGAGTGCTCTTGGAGTTTAAGGAACTCCATAGTTTGATGTGGTGCTAATTTGGTCATGAAATTTTAAGCTAGTGAGAAATAGGTATTAACTTGAGTGTTCTTGGCCTCATGTTCAAGTTTTGGTATCATGTATGACTTAATGGACTTAGGGTTTAAGATCTTGTCCTATGGTGATGTCCTAATTGATAAAGTTGGAAACTTTGTCCATTAAGTCAGTGTGGAGAAATAGATCTAGAAGTATGAGCTTAGATCTGAAAGGATTAAGATCTTATTGAGAAATTGGTGATTTTCCGGTGGCCACGTCGTGGCGAGGGTAGCCACGGTGTGGTGAGGGCAGCCACAACGTGGCAAAGTAAAAAATCGCGACTTCCTTGTTTTGTCATTGCCACAGCGTGGCCATGGAGGAAAACGACGTGGTGTTAATCGTTGAATTTTTGCCCAAGTTTGACTTTGGGTCATACTTGAGGGTTTTGGTATGTTAATTAAGATTTTACCTGGTTTTTGTGATTAGCGGATTTGTAGGTGCAAGTAGTGCTGAACAGGGATCGTATCGTAGTGCTTCAGAGTTCTTCAATTCATGTAATTTTTGCCTCATTGTACTCGTGTGTCGAAGGCACCAATCCCGGCCCACTAGTTTTGGTTATCTTTTAGTAGAAGGATGTCATAGGGACTGTATATAGTCATGTAGGATAGACTGAGGACTCTTGATCTAGGCTTTCTTTCCTGTTCCTTTTTTGGTTGTAACTCTAGAGTAGGATCACCTATCCTGGTGTCTATCTCACCTTTGAGTATATACGGTCATGTATTCCTAGGATTGTTGGTACTTAGTATGCTTCTATATTGTAGTAATCTGTTAGATATTTATCTCGGTATATAGGATGTTGTTAGGATGTAGTTATCTGTTAGATCTATATCATGGTATATATGATGTTGTTATGTTGTAGTGATATGTTAGATCTGTATCTTCGTGTATATGATGTTGTTATGTTGTAGTGATATGTTAGATTTGTATATCTACATGTACTTGCTAGTTATCATCTAGTGGAGTGCCCTAGGGACTGTATGTAGTCATGTAGGATAGCCTGAGAACTATTGATCTAGGCTTTCTTACTTGTTCCTTGTTTGGTTGTGGCTCTAGAGTAGGATCATCTGTACGGGTGGCTATCTCACCTCTTGTTACTTATGGTTACACATTTCATAGAGGTTAGTTGGTAGCGGGACAGTGTACGGTGTGAGGACTAGTAGGCAGTAGTAAGCTGTATGATTGGTTTTTTCATGTATTATGTGCCTACTTGATCCTGATTGTTTATATGTCGAAATATGGTAGCGGTTGGGTTGGGCTGTCCTAATTTGTGTTGTAGGCCAAGATACCTGGTGCGGATGGGCTGTAAGCTGTAGGCTCAGAGGCTCGGGAAGAGCGGTTGGGTTGAGGGTGTAGGCCAACAAACCCTGTGTATTCTATCCCGATGGATAATTGGACCCGTTGCATGTTGGCATTCCAGTCCAAGTACTGATTGGGCTTGGGCATTCCAACCGGGAGGTTGTGAACCGTTATACATGCTTGTATGTTTATCGTATGGGGTATTTGTGTGGAAAGTCACTAAGATTTATGCTTACCCAGTTGTTTATTGTATTAGGTAGCGTCGGTGACTATGGGAAGGCGAAGACAGGACTGTAGACACTCATCAACAACATTGAGGATTTCGCGTTCATTATAATACTATGATTTTGAATAATTGTAATTGGGAATACATGGTTTTCTTAAAATGGTTTAATAATTGGTAGTTTTACTTTAAATAAACTGAAAATTTTTGGTTCTGAAAATGGGATGTTACAAGTTGGTATCAGAGCCCTGGTTTTAACGAATTGGAGGAACACTTGTGTGAATCTAGTCTCAAACTAGGATCCGAGAATTTTCACAAAATGTTTTCAAAAATAATTTATAATAAAAGGGTTGGGCTAGGGACATGGACTCGTTCTGTTGTCATGTTCTTGTTTGATTGTTGGCTTAGGATTGGGAACGTGGACCTTGACGTAACTTTGGTTTTACAGGAAGATGTGATGTGTATAGTCGGCCAGAGCCTGAACATGAGAGTGGTTCCCAAAATACTCATACTTGTTATATGTACTGAGTTTCGTAAGGCCCTGAAATCAAGGATTTTAACCAGTGATCAAGCAATCTAACAATCAAACAATATAAGAATGGAGTAGAAGTAGATTAAACCAAGCCTTGACACGTTTATATCAAATAAATGTCGAGTACAACTTGGACACACACAAATGACCGTAAACTCTGTGGACTGACAACAACTACTGACAGACTCTGACACATCCTATATATAGGGAAAACGCAGGTCGTAAACAGGTTTATGGCCGTAAACCTGTTCACGACCGTAAACACACTCTGGCCTTAAACTCACCAAAACACTTCAATTACAAGACTCAAAATACAATAAGACCTATACATCCATTAGCCTAGCCCAAACCATAAACTAGACCCTTCAATCTCCCCCTTGGTTTGGGGCTAGCCGTGACTCAGTCCTTTTCAATTATAAGCACCTCGGACCCTCCCATTGCCCCTTGCCACGTCTCTTTTCCAATAATCTCGGCAACCATTGTTGTGTAATCTTTAGCAGCAGACTCGAAAATCTCTTCAGCCACCTTGATCTGATGTAGGGCCAAATGATGAATATCCCACTTTCCAAATTAAAGTAGGTCTTTTTTTTCGAACAAGCGAAAGCAACCATCTTGGAACTTAATGATAGCAGTCGCAGTGGTTTCATCATAGACCCAGTAAAGCATGTTTGCAAGAGATCCATCACTGAAAGTCTGCAACACTGGAATTTGCCTAACTTGATTTGTTGGCGGCCACATCACAGTCTGGAAAAGCTCATTTGTCTTGGGATCCAGTACTTTAGGGAAGCTTTTAATGAAAGACTCAGAAGTCTTCATACCAGGAAATCCCTTCTTTACTTGGTCCTCCAAGGATAGCTTGAAATGAGTTGCCCGTGGATCACCTGATGAATTTGCAAATGGAGCATTGGATAATTCTGAAAGATCAATCCTTGTCCATGAACTGAAATCATGGAAGTCGTTGTAATACTCCATGTTTTTACTTTTGCGTCTCACTATCCACATGTTTAGCCTGTCATGAAAGCCCCATGAGACAATCCCTATTCTATCACCGTATCTGTGTCCAAATTTTTTCTTTTCAAGATCAGTGATGGTGATTTTGGGTTGAACTTCAGGAGCGTTTTGATCTGAGCTCTTCTTGAACAGTAGTTGCTTTTTCTTGTCGGATGCTGCTAATTTGGCGCGTTTTAGTGCATCAACGTTGGGTGCTTGAACTGGTTCCTTGTCAAAGTGATCGACGATCCAAGTTCTTCTTTGAGTGGGCGGGTCAACAGGGGGATCTTGAGATGACTGGCCAACATTGGAATGTTGAACGGATGATTTAAACTTGTCGCCAAATTCTTCTGCCAGTTTCTTCTTCAGGTTAAAGTAGCTTGCAGTTAAGGTTCCCAGATGTGTTTCTAGATTAGATATTTGTTGTGATTTCAGAGTTTTATCCGTTTCAAGATCTGCAACATGAAATTTAAGTTGGGCCTTTTGACCTTCAAGATCAGCCACACGGATATCAAGCTCAATATTCTTTTGGTTAAGCACGTTGATATCCTTTTGAAGTCCAAGAATGGTGGGATCATCCTCTCCTGAGTGGCCTTCCTCAATAAAAAATCCTTTAGCTCGGGAGGAAGGCATTGAGCTTTGTTCTTGGGCCAGATGTAGAGCAAGCCGCTTAGAGGCAACATCATGATAAGGCCTAAGAGGAGATGATCCCGAGGGAACTGATGAACCACCAGCTTCATAAAACGTGCTCGGTCTTTCATGGGATGGAGTAGGTGAAGTAGCAAAAGAAGTAGTTATTGGTTGAGTCGGAAGGCCTTGAGATAGTTCTGGAACAAATACTCCCGGTCTTGGATCAAGTCTTTTCCTCGTCAATGTAGGCGAGGAGGTCTGAGTCGTCAACGGTTCACTCACTGTTGGCTCAGTAGTAGGAATACCATCCTCAAAGGGAGGAATCCCTAAAGTTGTCTCCATAGGAGTTGAAGTGTCAGCCATTTGATTTGGAGTAGGAGGCGTTGTTTCAAGAATGTCTTCTGAATTCCTTATCTTCGTTGCTGGATGAGCAACATCACAGATAGTGTCAAAAAACGTGTCAAGGTCTTCATTGGACAAGAAATTAACATTGCCTCCAAGATTCAATGAAATATCATCCTTGTCAAAACCTGTAAGATCCAAATCAGTAAATGAATCATCATCTTCTCCTTCGTACTCTGTCGCATCCTTTGTCGTTCCCTCGTTGTAATCACTCTCAACATGTACATAGTGCAAGTCATGCTCTTCAGCTACCATCGCAACAGGTCTAACAACATCATCTTCATGATCAGAAACCGGAATAACATCATCTTCAGAAAAGATGTCATCTTTAGAGGTCACGCGGTCTGATGATACATGAGACTCAAATGCCTCACATGAATTGGCAAACAAGCCAAACTTCACTACGGGATAGTTTCCTTGAAAAGTAATTTTTCCCTTTCGGTTTTGCTTCATTAACCCGACGGTGTTCGGTCCAAGAGACTTCATGTCGAGGGTTTCTCCTTCTTTAATGATCACGGGAAATTGCTCATCAAGGAACACTTGAATGAATCTAGGGTACCTCAAGAATTTTTCTCTTGTCTTCGCTTTGATGTTCACCATAAACTCGTCCAGAATGAACTTGGAAAAATTGAAGTCAAATCCCGCAGCAAGAGCAATGAAAGCTCCTGTGTTCCGTAAAGAGATCTCGTCTGCACCAATTCGTCTTCCTGATATGCAGCTCATAAAGACATGAGCTAAGAACCTCCAGAATGGTGGCAACAACTTCTTCATAGTCGGAGGGAAGACACCTTCATATCCCATTTTGATGAGAAATTCCTCAACTTGGACGATTTCAATCTCAGAGGGAAAGGTTGATTGATCGTCAATTTTTAGAGCATCCCTAATGAACTGTTTTGTGATGATGATTTTGCAATCTTTGACTGTAGCTTCAACAAAAACAGATCCATCACTTCCTTTCTTCACATCTGCTGACCTCCAGAATTCTTTGATCAAACCTTGATAGATTGTTGGATTAACAGTCAGAGCATTAGTCAGACAACATTCTCGCAGTCCATGCATCATTGATTTGAATTCTCCGTGAGCAGCAGGAGGATCAGCCAAGAGAATAGCCAGGTTGTGATTGTCAGCGAATTTGAGTTCTGCCATTTCAGTCTGCACTAAATCAAGCCAAGTGAGAAAACAATTTATTTAAACATTTAAAATTTATGTTTTACTCATGTTTGCAGTTTAATTTGGCTTTTAAGTGAAATACACAAAGAAAAGTCAATTTTTGTTGACCAAAAGGAGTTCACGGCTGTAAATTGCCTGGCCGTAAACTGCCTGGCCGTAAACGGTCTGGCTGTAAACGGTCTGGCTGTAAACGCCGACAGTTCGATTTTTCTTCGAATACATCCTCAATATAGGTCTATTTGATGCGAAAATGGCACTCTGAGGATTGAAAATAGCATACCTACAGATTCAACCGATCAATTTCACGAAAAACACAAAAAAAAATTAGTAAGAGAGAGAGAATCAGAGTTTGCTGCCGGAAATACAAAAATGAAGAATGAAAAGTTTTTTTGGCTGTACTCATTCCTTTATATACCTGGTCCAAAAGGCTATGGGCCGCAATCCACAAAAATCTTTAAAATTTAAGTCCAAAACTCAAAAACTTTTTAATCACTAGAGTTTAGAGGGATTGAGAAGTAGAAGGTTGCATATACTGTGTACCATTTCAGATTGTTAATCACGCAAATGAGACAGTATATGACTAACAGTTAGGAAGAATAGCATAGAAGAGGATGCAGAGAGACAAAATTGCATATGTTGCATTCCATGTCGGATCTTTCGATCACATAGAGGAAGTAACATATGACTAAAAGTAAGAAAGAAAGAAAATAACTTTCTACAGACCTAATTTATCGGAATTCCCCAGTTGCCCCGTCAATACCGGAATTAAGGACAAAGTCCGCACATCAAGGAAAAGTTAATCCACAGTTCTAGATACAGATCATTTAATGTATCCGCAGATTCCCATGAATATCTCTCTGCTCAACCTACCCAAGCATCGTATTGTCAGGCTAAATGGAACTATCTAGTTCAAGATTTGTCAGGTCTCTAAATTCCTTAAGTTCATCTGATCCTAGTCAAGTCCATTTTAAAAATTTTGTGCCTACCAGCACATCAAACACAAAGCTTAGACAATTCAACTTTTGGTACCTTACACAGATTTAGATTGCCTGTTATCACACGATTATATCACTTCCCAACACATCTCCTACAAACAAAAACTATCAGCAATATAATTTTGATTTTCTGATTTTCTAATGTTTTTGGATTTTGAATTTTAAAATTTTTGTTTTTGGTTTTTGTTTATTTCTCCCCGTAAATTTGTGCATGGGTGAGAATGAAATTAAAATGCGGAAATTTAAACTAAATTGAAACAAAAATTAGTCCTCAAAACGTATCATTTTCAAAAAACTCACAAGCACATCGAATCGAGCTTTGTTAAACGGCTTTGTGAACAGATCCGCCACATTATTAGCAGAGGGCACCTGTTCCAGCCGAATGAGCGAACGCTCATAACAATCTCTAATGAAATGAATTTTGATATCAATGTGCTTGGTTTTCGAATGCTGGACTGGATTTTTGCAATCTAAATTGCAGCCTCATTATCACAAAAAATAGGGGTTTCTAGATAGTTCAAACCGTAATCCAACAGCTGATGTTGGATCCATATAACTTGAGAACAACAATCAGAGGCATCAACATATTCCGCTTCTGCTTTGAGGTTGAGACGGTGTGTTGTTTCTTGCACTGCCACGACACCAGACGATCACCGAGAAATTGACACCCTCCTGAAGTTGATTTCCTGTCAAGCTCACAGCCTCCATAATTACTGTCCGCAAAAGCGTATAAATCAAATTCAGAATTTTTCGGATACCAAAGACCCAATTTTGGGTAGCCTTTGAGATACCGAAAGATTCTTTTGACAGCAATAAGATGTGAAAGTTTAGGATTGGCCAGATATCGAGCACATTGACAAACTGCAAACATGATGTATGGTCGGCTTGTAGTTAGATACATCAACCATCCGATCTTCGATCTGTAGTCGGTCTTATCTACGGGTTTGCCATCAGTATCCGGAGTCAGCAGGGGTCTTTCGGCCATCGGTGTCAATGCAGGTTTTGCGTCTCGGAACCCGAACTTCTCTAGCATATCGTCCACATATTTGGCTTGATGGAGCAGGATTCCGGTTGACTTCTGTTGGACCTGAAGCCCCAAAAACATGGTCATTTCACCCAACGAACTCATCTCAAACCTCTCTTTCATGACGCCTTCAAAATCCTTGCATAGATGCGGACTTGTAGATGTGACATCCCCAATTTCACGGCCAGAAAAGACTTATTTGTTTATGCTTTGTTTTATAAATCAGAGAAATCTTTTAAAGAAAACGGTTGGGAATTTGTTCCCAAACAAGATATGATAAACCTTTATCAAAACATTTCTCAAAGAGAATGTACTTTTCATTAATTAATAAAATCTCGGGATGTCATGTTCCGATACAGACCAAAAACATAAATAGTATAAAATAGACCTTACAACAGTTATTTATAACTATTGATCTATAATCCAAAATCTCTCGTCATGTCAACCAGCTTATGCTCTTGTGCCACTACCTGTGATACAAAGAAAACTGAGTGGGTCAGGCTTGGGAGCCTGGTGAGCATATAGGGTTTTCAACCCATAATAAATAATTATATTTAATCATCAAACAATCAATCCAATTACCCATCTCCATTATCTTCTTTATTTCTTAAGGTCTTACCCTAAGAATCCACTATCCTTCATTCATTCGTTCCTAAGGATTGACCTAAGGAGTTGGCACAAAATCCATTGCTGCCTGAGGTACATCTACACAGTACTAAATCCATAGCTACCATGGTTCATCTACACAGTACTAAATCCATAGCTACCAAGGTTCATCCATACAGTACTAAATCCATAGCTACCATCGTTCCCCTACACAGTACTAATTCCATAGCTACCATTGTATTTATATAAGGCACTAAGCCCATAGCTGCCAGGGTTTTCAGAGTACACCGGTGAACACATCGTTCATAACACCTACTAGTTGCGAGCCTGATAGTGTTCCACTGGACTGTCTAGAATAGTCCGTGGTTGTCATCCCTACTCTGCTGAATATCGTTCACTCATTTTTCACTTGTCACCCTCATCTCATGATCTATATCATTTTTCATCTCATTCTCAAACTTATCCTTCATCACACACCAACTATTTCGTCTACCCATGTTCTACCCAACATATTTGTAGATAAAAATTATATATACAGTTTAAACCATTTAAAAACCTGTATAAAACATTCGTTCAACATCCATCTCAAATAAACAAACAATATATAAACACATATCACGTATTTCATAACAAATACTTCATATCTATGTGTTAGAAGAAAGTAACTACACATTCACTTGTTAAGACGATTGTCGGACAGCACTACGACTCACCAAGTAGTAACTCTTCGGTGAAACTGGGATATCTTCACACAACGGGCTTCTCGTGGGCAGAGCTTCGGCTTTCAAACTCTTTTCTCCTCGGGATCTTCGGGACTTCGGGACTCGCTTTGGGTGTCGGGGTGATACCAGGGCTTCGGGGGTACTTTAAGAGGGCTAGAGAGGGTATCGGGAGTGAGAGAGGTTGAGAAATTAGCAACCAAAACCGGCTGCCTTCGATTTCTATTTATAGGGCTGATTTTTCGATTTTCACGTCGTGAACCCTTATTTCACGTCGTGGGCTTGGTCGTCACTGCATGCGTCATCGCAAGTTGGGTCTGGCAGACTCCAGGAGGTGTCAGAAGACATTTTCACGTCGTGAACACGGATTTCACGTCGTGGTCTCTGACAGTTTTGGGGTTTCGCGCCCCGAACTTCAGAAATTCATAACTTTCGCATACGAAGTCCGTTTTCGACGTTCTTTATATCGACGTGAAGGTCAGATTATTCTCTACAACTCTCATTCAGACTTCGTCGGCTAATTTTGACTTTATTTGTATTATATTTTTATTATATTATTTTTAGTAGGCCGAGACAGGAAAACTCCGTTAGAAAATAATAACTCCTTCGTTTGACGTCCATTTTCGTTTGTCTTTTCACCGTTGGACTACTATCGACGAGATATGCAATTCTCGTTTAGATTGTTTAGGCTAAATATCGCTCGATCTCATATTCGAACTTCGGGTTGTACACTGCTAAGCCGAAACTTCAAAAATCATAACTTCTTCATACGAAGTCAGATTTGGGCGTTCTTTTCATGCACGCTCTCGGTTTAACATATTCTACGACTTTCATTTAGATCGCTAAATCCAAATATCGCTCTATCCTAAATTCATTGTTTACGTCATGCTGTGTCGTGCCGATACTGTCGCGAAACTTCGACAGGTCATAACTTCTTCGTTATAACTCGGATTTCGGCGTTCTTTATATGTACGGAATCCTTGTAACATATACTACAACTTAGTTAAGATGAATCCTTCTAAATAATCTTCCATAAAAAAGTCATTTTTGATGCTTATCGTCTCTAAATTCACTAGCCCGGATCTACGGGCGTTACAATTATCTCCCCCTTAGGATGATTACGTCCCGGAATCATCAACGAAAATAGGACTTGTATAATGATTCCATACGTGATCTTTTCATCCTAGGTAATAATCATAACTTTTATGTTTCTTCGAATGAGTATCTAACTCTTGGACTTCATGACCGCAAGTGATGCTCAATCTTGCACCTGCTCTTCGTACTATGTTGGACTTTCAATCGTAACCTACGAGTTACAAAATAAATCCTTATAGAGGACTCCTTCTTCTTCTTAGGATAAGTACTTTCCTTTATTTATTGTAACAGATCGATGGGTCATGTTCTAATGACCTCGCATCATATGATGCAACGCTTAGACTCAGGTCTCTTAGAGTCAAATTCCAGAATGGAATATACCTTCCTTCATATTCTAATGTGATATAATCACATTTTTGCATGTAGCATTTCTAGCTACAAGCTTCCTTAACAACGAGTGCGATGTCATCGATCGCATTGATTTCAATCTTCTGACTTAAGTCAGATGTTACATCGAACTTGGTTCCATGAACCACGTAACAAACTCATCGTAGTCGGACACAATTTGATATGACCACTAGGGTCGGAATAACAATCATCTCATTACTCATTACCGAAACGATGGTAACGACATATTTGAATAAAACGAGACCAATTACTAGCTTCTTGGTAACCTTGTGACTTTCCCTGATCCAAGCGTGAGTCCTGTGCTTCCAGTAGTATAGATCTCTACTACTATTCACACCTACTCATACTCGTCCCAAGTATTGTCTCGCAGTCCCCAAGTCCTAAAATCACAAAACAATTTAACACATACGAATGTGTCCAAATAATCATATAAATTTTCCTAGACTCTACTAGGACTTCTTACATGCGTATCTTCAATCATCAATTCTACTTTAACTCGATTGGTGATGGAAATTCCAGATTATGGGACAACTTCAAGAATTACACCAATCGTTCCATCATCCTGCCAATCGAAGGTGTACTTCAGACGTACCGTAATCCTTTAAACGTACTGTTATTTTATCAAACATAAACTAAAGGCAAGATACCACCTTCGACATCTTCCGATAGGTGTCACTCAATACATCAGATAACAAAACCATGGTTTATATTAATTCTTGAAACTATTACACAAAAGTTCAAGTTCACCCTATACTATTCCTCTAATAGGATACACCATAAGTTACTTCATAATTTGATCTTTGGATATGAAATCCTTATTCCTGATTCCTTGCGTTATTGTCTGCTTCGTCGAGGATCATGTGGAATGCCCTTGGCTTTGGTGGTGCCTCTATCCTTGATGCCCCATTTTTCTTTGGGCAGTCTCTAGACATGTGCCCCTTGCCTCCGCATCCGTAGCATACCTTATCATTATGTGTACAATTCGAGGAATAGTGGCCGATCCTTCCACATTTGTAACAGGTTACTTCTTCGTTGCATGCTCCAAAGTGCTTCTTTCTGCACTTTTCACACCACTTGGCTTCATACCTCTGGTCATCCAGGTTAGACTTTGCGAACTTTCCCTTACTATCAGGTCTTGAGGATCCTTCAAGCTTCCTTTTCTTGCCAACTTCATCTTTCTCCAGACCCTTTTCCCTTATTTGGGTCTCAACATTCTTGGTTGCCCAGATGGCGGCTTTCAAAGTGGTTGCTTGCTTGACCATTGGACCAAAGTCCGCTGGTAATCCATTGGCAAACTTGTTGACCTTGGAAAGTTCTGTTGGAAGTAGGTAGGGAACAAGCTTCATCTTCTCCGTAAAACTAGTAGCGTACTCGGTGACACTCAATCTTCCCTTCTTCAGATTCTGGAACTCATTGTTGATTTACAGAAGATCTTGCTTAGAGCAGTATTGCATCTTTAGTTGCACCACAAAAACTTCCCAAGATATCTTGCTAGCTTCTCCCTTGGGCATCGAACCAGCTAGTAGCTTCCATCAGTTCAGCACTCCAGACTTTAACAGAGTAATCGCGAGAGCGGTTTTCTGTCGGTTGCTACACTCGCAACTCTCAAACATTGTCTCCATCTCGGGGATCCAGTCCATAACTTCCACTGGTGTCGGGCTTCCAGATAGACACGACGGTTTGGATGCCATGAAATCCTTGTACTTGCACCCACGCCCATCATTTCCTCCATCCTGGTTGTTCAGTCAAACTAACGGTGGGTCGGCTTGACCAATAATCCCACTTAAGTTTCCTCCTTCTGACTGCCCTCCATTCACTTCGGGCCCTTTAACTTGTATTGAAAGTTCTTCACGATTTTGCTGAAGCAGGCGTCTAGTTTCTTCCATCTGACGATCCAACATCGTTTGAATCATCAATTGTACTCCAGCCATTGTCATCGGCTCAGGTGGTGCTGATGCAACAACTACTTGCTCAATCACAGGTGGTTGATTCCTGTTTTCGTTCACGTTTCTAGCTCCACTCCTGGTTCTTGCCATTTTTGATCTATACACCGAATAAGGTGATTTTAGATCCTCATTCACGATAGATATTTAAATCATCCTTATCACTCCGAAACGTTTACATGCTAGTTCTAATTTCGTAATCGTACGCTTAGAATCTTAAACACTTAAGGTTTCCAGATCCGGTCGACAACAGACCATAGATCCGAACAAACAATATCATATATGGCAAACATATAACATTTAGCACATAAAAGCATTTTAGGCATCTTTCCTAAAATATACAAGTGCTCGTGTCTAAAATATGGCAGACACTCATCTCATAATCTTCACTTAGCATTCTAAGTTTAAGTCTAGAAATCCTACAAATTCCTAGTTCGCATAAACTAATGCTCTGATACCAACTGTGACATCCCCAATTTCACGGCCATAAAAGACCGATTTGTTTATGCTTTGTTTTATAAATCAGAGTAATCTTTTAAAGAAAACGGTTGCGGAATGTGTTCCCAAACAAGATATGATAAAACTTTATCAAAACATTTCTCAAAGAGAATGTACTTTTCATTAAATAATAAAATCTCGGGATGTCATGTTCTGATACAGACCAAAAGCATAAACAGTATAAAATAGACCTTATAACAGTTATTTATAACTATTGATCTATAATCCAAAATCTCTCGTCATGTTAACCAACTTATGCTCTTGTGCCACTACCTGTGATACAAAGAAAACTGAGTGGGTCAGGCTTGGGAGCCTGGTGAGCATATAGGGTTTTCAACCCACAATAAATAATTATATTTAATCATCAAACAATCAATCCAATTACCCATCTCCATTATCTTCTTTATTTCTTAAGGTCTTACCCTAAGAATCCACTATCCTTCATTCATTCGTTCCTAAGGATTGACCTAAGGAATTGGCACAAAATCCATTGCTGCCCGAGGTACATCTACACAGTACTAAATCCATAGCTACCATGGGTCATCTACAAAGTACAAAATCCATAGCTACCAAGGTTCATCCACACAGTACTAAATCCATAGCTACCTTCGTTCACCTACACAGTACTAATTCCATAGCTACCATTGTATTTATATAAGGCACTAAGTCCATAGCTTCCAGGGTTTCTAGAGTACACCGATGAACACATCGTTCACAACACCTACAAGTTGCGAGCCTACTAGTGTTCCACTGGACTGTCTAGAATAGTCCGTGGTTGTCATCCCTACTCTGCTGAATGACGGGGCCATCATTTGGGTAAAGGTTTTACTTATTTTTCACTTGTCACCCTCATCTCATGATCTATATCATCTTTCGTCTCATCCTTAAACTTATCCTTCATCACACACCAACTATTTCGTCTACCCATGTTCTACCCAACATATTTGTAGATAAAAATTATATATACAGTTTACACCATTTAAAAACCTGTATAAAACATTCGTTCAATATCCATCTCAAATAAACAAACAATATATAAACACATATCACGTATTTCATAACAAATACTTCATATCTATGTGTTAGAAGAAACTAACTACACACTCACTTGTTAAGACGATTGTCGGACAGCACTACGGCTCTCCAAGTAGTAACTCTTAGGTGAAACCGGGATATCTTCACACACCGGGCTTCTCGTGGGTAGAGTTTCGACTTTGAAACTCTTTTCTCCTCGGGATCTTCGGGGCTTCGGGACTCGCTTCGGGTGTCGGGATGATACTGGGGCTTCGGGGGTACTTTATGAGGGCTAGAGAGGGTATCGGGAGTGAGAGAGGTTGAGAAATTAGCAACCAAAACCCGCTGCCTTCAATTTCTATTTATAGGGCTGATTTTCCGATTTTCACGTCGTGAACCCTTATTTCACGTCGTGGGCTTGGTCGTCATTGCATGCGTCATCGCAAGTTGGGTCTGGCAGACTCCAGGAGGCGTCAGAAGACATTTCACATCGTGAACATGGATTTCACGTCGTGGTCTCTGACACTTTTGGGGTTTCGCGCCCCGAATTCATAAATTCATAACTTTCGCATACGAACTCCGTTTTCGATGTTCTTTATATCGACGTGAAGGTTAGATTATGCTCACCAACTCTCTTTTAGACTTCGTCGGGTAACTTTGACTTTATTTTTATTATATTTTTAATATATTATTTTTAGTAGGCCGGGACAGGAAAACTCCGTTAGAAAATCATAACTCCTTCGTATGACGTCCATTTTCGTCTGTTTTTTCACCGTTGGACTACTATCGATGAGATCTTCAATTCTCGTTTAGATTGTTTCAGCTAAATATCGCTCGATCTCATATTCGAACTTCGGGCTGTACACTACTAAGCCGAAACTTCGAAAAATCATAACTTCCTCATACGAAGTCAGATTTGGGCGTTCTTTTCATGCACGCTCTCGGTTTAATATATTCTACGACTTTCGTTTAGATCGCTAAATCCAAATATCGCTCTATCGTGTCGGTTCTGTCGCGAAACATCGACATGTCATAACTTCTTCGTTATAACTCGGATTTCGGCGTTCTTTATATGTACGGAATCCTTGTAACATATACTACAACTTAGGTAATATTAATCCTTCTGAATAATCTTCTATCAAAAAGTCATTTTTGATGCTTATCGTCTTTGAATTGACTAGCCCGGATCTACGGGCGTTATAGTAGACCCGAAGATAATGTCTTCAACATAGATCTAAACTAGAATCTGATCATTACCCACATGCTTGATGAACAAGGTTTGATCGATAGTGCCATGAGAATATCCATGTTCGAGCAAGTGCTTTGTGAGACTTGCATACCACGCTCGAGGAGCTTGATGTAACCCATATAATGCCTTGTCCAACTTGTAGACATGATTGGGAAACTTCGAGTTAACAAACCCATGGGGTTGATCAACGTAGATTTCTTCCTTCACCTTGCCATACAAGAAGGCTGTCTTGACATCCATTTGGTAAACCATGAAGTTCATGTAGGAAGCATATGCAAGGAAGATACGAATAGCCTCCAAGCGAGCCACCGGAGCATAAAACTCGGTGTAGTCAAGACCCTCGATCTGTCTAAACCCACGAAGCACCAATCTCGCCTTATTGCGCACTATGACTCCGGAATCATCCTGCTTATTGCGATATACCCAGCGTGTGGCAAGAGACTTTTTTCCCTTAGGTAGTTCAACCAGCGTCCAAACCCCGAGGTTTTCAAATTGATTTAACTCTTCGTGCATAGCATCTACCCAGCTGGGCTCATTCAAAGCCATTTCAACATTCTTTGGCTCAATTTGAGAGATAAAGCAAGAATAAAGACATGTATTAACATGTCCATTCTGACTTCTTGTTTTAACACCATCACCCAGCTGGCCAATGACATTTTCGATCGGATGATCGCGTTGAATACGAGAAGGTATCTGCTGACTGATGTCATTGAGTGAAATGGGAAGATTGTGAATGTTGATAACTCCATCATTTTCCAAATGATCCACTTCAGATGAACCTGTCTCATTAGAAGGATCTGCCACAAACTCATTTGCAATTTGCTCAGGAAAGAGAACTTCCATAAAAGTTTGAGTAACAGCGGAGGCATCTCTGGACATGAACTCTCTTTCAACAGGAGTAAGAGGTGTGGCATCAGCATCTGTAGCTTGTTGTGACTTGGAGAATCTCCACAAGTAATTGGAACAGATGAATCCACCATAGGAATTGCAGAAGACACTATCGGCGGTCTGTAAACAACTTCTTCGTCTTCATCTTCAGGTACAGTCTTCGAACCAGAAGTAGAACCAAATAAACTATCTGAACACACATTGAATGATTTGAACAAAGATGTGTAATCAAAAAGCCAATCAGGACCCACTCTAGCATCCGTTTCATTCTCCTCCAACTAGCGCACATCGAAGGATTCTACTATTTTCTTTGTTCTTTTGTTGTAGGCCCTGTACGCAGTGCGAGCAGCATACCCTGCAAAATAGCAGCCATCAACTTTGGCATTAAACTTCGGGTTGGACTCCAGGAGAAGAAGGGTACAAGAGCAGCCAAATACACGGATATGATTGACAAATGGCTTGTGGCCATATAGAATTTCGTACGGAGTCTTCATTTGAGCTTTGTTGATCAAAACACGATTCTGAACATAGAAAGCAGTGTTGACCGCCTTAGCCCAAAAGAAAACTGCTAACTTTGAGTCACACAGCATCGTCCTTGTAGCGTCTTGCAATGTTCGATTCCTCCGTTCAACAACATCGTTTTGTTGAGGCGTGCGAACGGAACTATATTGACGCACGATTCCCTTTTCTGCGCAAAAGTGATCAAGAACCGCATTCTTGAATTATGTTCCATTATCAGTTCGAAGCGCCTTCACCCAGTTATTTGTTTGGTTCTCTATCATTACGATGAACTTATTGATCAAATCAGATACCCCAGCTTTGTTGGATAAGAAGAAGACCCACGTGAAATACGAGAAATCATCGATCACAACTAGAAAATATGAATTTCTGTTGATGCTTAGGATATTGACCGGACCAAATAAGTCCATATGCAATAATTAGAGCACTTGGCTGATTGAATTGACCTGTTTTGGCAGGTGTGGTTTCCTGTGATTCTTTCCCTAGGCACATGACACACACTTTTCGAATTTTATGAAGTCTCTGACAGGTAGGCCACACACCATTTCATTTTTAGCAAGACGATTCAGATTCTTAGCGTTCGCATGACCGAGTCGTCGGTGCCAGAGCATAGCATTTTGTTCTGAGACTTTTGAAAAGAGGCAGGTGACTTGTTCAGGAATGTTGCTATTCATGTCGATGATGTATGCATTTCCATCCCGCTTTGATTTAACAAGAATCCACTCATCCAGGATGACAATGTCTGGCTTCAGAATCAGACATTACTTATCAGTGAAGTGAGTTGAATAACCCTTGTCACAAATCTGTGAGACGCTCAATAGGCTATGCTTTAACTCGGGAGCATAGTTGACGTTCTCGAAACTCAGCACTCCATTTAACACAGTTCCTTTCTGAGTGATTTTTCCGCCTTCTCCGCCCGCAAAGGAAACGAATCCCCCATTAAAAGTTTGAATGTCGTTCAACAGGGAGATGTCTCCTGTCATATGTCGGGAGCAGCCGCTGTCGACATACCAAGGTCTGACGACATTCCTCCGCAACTGTCCCCGCAAGATGAGCGGGATTATTTAGATTTGCGGACCCAGGTCATTACTTTCCTGGGTTGACCCTTTACGATCACATATTTATCGTTTGAACCTTTTGATTTGGACTCATCATTTAAAACACTTTCAGAGAATGACGATGATTGGTTGGAAGTTAATTTGGGCACCCACTGGTATTTAGGTTTTTGAAAAATCACGGGTGTTTTTGAAACATTTTTCTTTTCCGTTTGCTTAGGGCACTTGGATTTTCTAGTAGAAGTGGTTGAAGGTCCAGATCTACTCTTTGACGAAACCGACCTCGGCTTAGCTTTGTTCGATTTTGGCAAACTATTTGTGACTTTATTATTGAAAACCTATTTGTTCTTTTGAAAAACTGCCCTTTTCTTGTTTTGATTAGCCTTCCAATCATCATCACGAGGGCGAGATCTCAAGGATTTTCTAGTTAAAGACCTTCCTCGAGACTCGTTCTCTCCTCTTTGAGACGAAAAATGCACAAATGCCCTATTAGGACAATTCCTTGGGATGTGACCAGTAGTACCACAGTTAAAACAAATTTGCTTATTATTATTGTAACTGGTACTGCCTTTGTTAGATTTACTTTCTTTACTGACACCCTTACTTTTTCCACAAGAACATGTGCAAGAATCAGATTGTGTGATTGATGAGGATGAACCATGTTGTGTTATTGGTGAAGTGGATGTGCTTGAAACAGAAACATCGTTATTGGCAAAAAAATCATCAAATATATCAAAAAAGTTGGAGTAATCATTTTGTGATGCAGAATCATCACAAGATACATCATTTATGTTAACATCAGAAACAAAAGAGTTATCATTTGAAATAAAAACAGCAGGTTCAGAAACATTTTTATTTTCAGATATACATCCTTCAGCTTCTTGCTTTGATTGACTTAAAGATTGATCTGCATGGGAAGTAGAAACATTAGAATTTTCAACATTAATACTACCTCCTGACAGAAATCCATATTTAAGATGTGGCTCTCTGTCCTTTTCCTCTTTTGTCAAAGGGTTATTAGAATAGGTATGATTAAAAGGAGGAGGCACTTTATCATACCCTAAACCCTTTGACTGATTATTTTTAAATCTGAAATTATTTTCCATCATTGATGCAACTACTTCACTCGACACATCAAATTTTCTAAAATTAAAATCTGCATTTTCAAATTTGTTTTTCCATGTGTCAAGCTCATCAGTTAACTCAGCAAGTTGTTCAGTCACAAATCTATAATTGGCACATTTACTGCTATAATCTTCCTGAAGTTTTCTAAAATCATCTGTTTTTGCTTCTAATTGAGCTTTTAGAGGTTTCTGTCCTTTCCTAAGTTGATATCCTTCAAATTTTAGGTCATCGTTCTCTCTACGCAATAATTCTATATGCTCAAGTAAATTTTGGACATTATCAATGATTGTTTGAGAACAGGAAGACCTACTTACCTCTTTCTTTTTAGTTTCCGGAGTAGAAGATACCATAAATGCAAACTGCAACTCCATTATCTCTTCTTCAGGATCAACATTGGCTTTTTCTTCTGGATCATCATCGATTTGAGCAAAGTGAGCACTCTCAGGTCCTGAAATATTCAGTGCCTGAATCTAGTCCTCCCAGTCAAAAGACTGAGCAACCACTGCCAGATTAGCAGTCTCACTGTTGATAGAAGCACTTCCACGACTATTTCCTACTAGAACCATAGTTCTGTCATTGCTTATCCTTCTGTCTGGCTTTGGACACTCACGAGCAAAATGACCTGGCTCGTGGCAATTGTAACATCGAAGCTTGCCCTTGTTAAACCCAACCTTCTTGTCTGCATTCATCCGCCGGTTGTTCTTTCCCGTCTTCTTTGCAAATTGCTTTGCCATGAACACTGCCATTGCTATCTGCCAAGTAATATCCATTTCTTCCACATCTTCTGGATGAATTTGATCCAGATCAGCAAATGAGAGTTGAGGTTGAAGCTCTCCAGCTACAAAAGCATTGTAGCAATTGACAAGTCCAGTTGCAAGAGCTAAGTTTTAATCGCTTTCGTTGGGATTGGGAGCAGGAACTATAACTGGTGCTTTGGAGGAGGAAACAACTTCTGGAACAACAAAAGACTGACTTTGTGGATGAGACATAGATGATGAAGCAACAAATGGTGCAGCTGATGGAGCAACAAAGGTTTGATTCTGAGGTGGTTAAACGGCAAAAGCTTAACTTGGGGAGGAGGTAAAGGATGAAAAAGCATTATTTGAGGAAATCCCAAAATTTGGAGTCGAGTAAGAATTCACATGATTGATCTCTCTTTGCTTATAACCAAGATCACATGCTTTGATGATTGCCATAGTTTCAGAAAGACTGAGACGATTGAGATCTTTCGTCTTCTTGATGACAGCCACGTTCATGTCCCATGCCTTCGGAAGTGAATTCAGCAGCTTTTTGTTTATCTCAGACTTAGTCACATAAATCCCGGCTGAACTCATTTCAGTGGTGAGTGTGGTAAAACGCTGCAACTGGGCTTCTAGAGTTTCTCCAAGAACATAATTAAACATATTGAATTTTTGTCTTAACATGTCTTGACGACTCTGTTTCATGTCTTCATTACCCTCATAGACCTCAATTAAAGTTTCTCACAATGCCTTGGCTGAATCATACTCTCTGAATCCTTGAGCAATATCGGGAGATAAAGCCATAGTTAAAGTAGCCAGCGCCCTTTCCTGTTCTTCAACTTTTTTGAAGTTTGCATCAGTGTAATCAGCATACAATTTGACAATTATTTTTCCATTCGGAAGATTAGTAGTGATTCTGACTGGTCCTTTGAGAATACTTCGCCAAACCTTAAAATCTTTCATCTTGATGTATTTCTCGATCCGGTATTTCCATTCTGGGAACCCTTCTGCAGATAACAAGCGTGGACTACGAGTGGTTGTTCCCATGATTGAATCCAATTCATGATGAATTGCAGGGCTTTGAAATACCATTTTTGATTTTTTTTTAATTTTCTAAATTGAAAATGACCTAAAAATAAACTAAAACACCAAAAATCTAGTTTACGGTCACAAGATTATGATCGTAACCAAGTTTACGGTAGAAAGAAGTTTACGGTTGAAAGATGTTTACGGTTGAAGGTAGTTTACGGTTGGAGATTGCGGTTCAGGAATTCACGGTTGAGTTTACGGTTGAGGAGTTTACGGTTGATGAGTTTACGGTTTCTGAAGATTGCCTGGTTACGGTCACTGAAGATTGCTACTTTACTGTCACTGAAGATTGCTAGTTTACGACCGTGAATAGGAGTTTACGGCCGTGAACTCTTGACCGTAAATGCCAAGAATTTGATGAAAACACTAGTTTTAAACAGATCTGATCCCCTTTTACACCGAATACACAAAAACAGGCCTCGAATAATGAAGAAACTAAGCTCCTTTGACCGTGAACTTGATTGAAAGATGATTTCACACCAGATTTGCTCTGATACCAATTGTAAGGCCCTAAAATCATGGATCTTAACCGGTGATCAAGCAATCTAACAATCAAACAATATAAGAATGGAGTAGAAGTAGATTAAACCAAGCCTTGCACATATTTATATCAAAGAAACGTCGAGTACAACTTGGACACACACAAATGACCGTAAACTCTGTGGACTGACAACAACGACTAACAGACTCTGACACATCCTATATATAGGGAAAAGGCAGGCCGTAAACAGGTTTACTGCTGTAAACCTGTTCATGACTGTAAACACACTCTCGCCGTAAACTCACCAAAACACTTCAATTAAAAAACTCAAAAGACAATAAGACCTATACATCCATTAGCCTAGCCTAAACCATAAACTAGACCCTTCAAGTTTTGATGTTGTTGATATGTGAACTATTAGGAAATCATGATAGTGGATAAGCTAAGGTTGTTTTAGGAACTGTTGAATAGAAATGCCTGATTTCTGTGATGCCTGATGGTATAAGGAGTTGCTTGATTGATATATATATATATATATATATATATATATATATATATATATATATATATATATATATATATATATATATATATTAATGGATTTGTGATTGTTGCGTGTATGTTGATTAGTTGTATATGGTCAGGATGGAATAGCCTTCTAATGATCGACTTAGCTTTAATATCTGCTTGTTTGGTTGTAGACTTAGGGCAGAGTCGATTATTCGAAAGTCTATCTGATCTCATATTATGTACATCAAGCATGCACAAAAGCAACCGATGGTGCAGGAGCGAAGATAATCCTATGAAGTTAGTTGCAGATCGTAGGGGAAGTGGGTGTTAGAACACCTAGGAGTGGCCTAGTGCAGTAAGTTATGTAACACCGTAAATTTTCAAACAAATTTTTCAATTTAAAATCACATAATTCTCATAACACATTTCACAAAATCCAATTTATTTAATTTACAAAACGCAACTCCATAATTGTTTGATTAATAATCTAGGATCCTCAAAACATAACTCTTTCTCTAGTGTGTACAATCGAATAGGCGCCCTCCCGCGATTCTGAGAAGAACCTGAAACACATATCACATAACACGGTAAGCACGAAGCTTAGTAAGTTCGCCAAAATACCACACATAGCTCATTAGCCACTCGAGGCTATAACTCAATAAGACCCTCCGGTCAATGTGTCTCAGTGGGACCCTCCGGTCCCACAACTCGGGTGGACCCTCCGGTCCTAACTCAGTATGCTCAGAATAATAGACAACATAAATAAGATAGACATAATGTAGGATATCACAATACTCAATATAAACACATAAGACCCTCTGGTCACACAAGAATTACCACTCTAGGGAAAGTATAGTGATAAGACTCACCTCGAAGCAAGCATATACACCTCGTACACGAATCACCGGTCTAGCCTCCGCCTAACACATAGGATAATTATCTCTAATTAATACTCTATTCACAACTCTAAACAAATCAAGGCTATTTCTCTTTCTTTCAAACTCTTGGAATGGGTAAAAGACCATTTTACCCCTCTATGGCTCTCCATTACTCATGTTGACCAACCCTAAAGTCAACAGAAGTCAAACTCTAGTCAACAGTCCATGTTTGACCTAACTCGCCGAGTGCACCCATGTGACTCGTCGAGTCCACTCGTTTCCTCAGAAGTCTCGGGAAGGTCCAACTCAACTCGCCGAGTTGACCTGTCAACTCACCGAGTTATCGCATGTTCAATCTCATCGCGACAACCCTAGCTGACTCGTCGAGTCAGCTCATTGACTCATCGAGTTCATTCAGTCTTTATTCTCATTCAGACCTTTTAAGGCAGATCTATTACTCCAAACTCTAGATCTAGTCCCCCAAGGCTCGAATGTCAGGTAAAGCTTCGATCTTTACGTTCATGCATGGCGTATTTTCTCCATAATGCAAATACAAGCTCCAAAAAGGGGACACAAAATCTCTACTATAGGCGAATAAAGCAGGGACCTCTGGACTCTAGTGACCTCTCAAGGTCCAGATCTGATGTCCAAATCTCTATATGAACTCAGTACACTGAAAATCCCAATATTAGATGGAAAAAGCCCTAAACTCCAAATAATATGAGATCTACCCAACAAAATGAGAAAGGTGTGGACTTTTTACCTTTCACAAAAGCTCCTGGATGAAATAGCCACGAATCTAACAGCCTCTTCTCGTCTCCTGGGCTTGGAATCCTTCCTTTCTCTGCAAAAGATGCACCAAACACTCAAAGTTAGCTCAAATACTCTCTCTTAGGTCAATGGCCGATCAGGGTTTTCTCTCAGTGAAGTTGGGGAGCTGGTGAGCCGCAAATGAGGCTATAAGTGTCCTTAAATAGGCCTCAAACCCAGGGATTTATGGTTTCATCACTCATCGTCTACTTGGCGAGTCGACTCTCTGACTCGTCAAGTAGGTTACTAATCCCACGTGGCCAAACACGACTCTACTCGACGAGTTGAGGCTCGAACTCGTCGAGTTACTCAATAAACCCCAGAATAACATAGAAATAATATACCTGGGAGTCCGAATGTTACAACTTAGGACCTTGTGATGAATTTTGAATGGATTGCGGATAGGTGTAGAAGGTAGTATGGGCCTGTACTAGTGAAAGCACAAGATCTGTATGAGATTCATGAGGAACCTAGAGGCTACTAAGGAACTAATAGGAATGTGGTCTGGTGTTTTGAGCACTATGTTTTGATGTATGATATTTCCTTGGCACATTTTCAATATGGCGGCTTTTGGAGTTTCAAGATTAGGTGTTGGTGGCACCAGGAGAGCACATCTGAGTGAGGAGGAGATATACGAGATCATTGCTGTCAAGGTGGTATAGGGGATCACGGAGGCGATTCTGGAGCTGTTTGGGTCGGTTAAGACCACGTTAATCGAGGAGTTTTACTGGCGCAGCCTTAACATCCGTCACCATTGTAGGATCTCAGGGAAGTGCGGCAATACAGTACTGAGAGTTCAGTTACACGAAGCCTCCAGAGTTCAGAGGCGACAGGATCTGATCATCGCTTCAAGATGGATTTCTAACATGGAGGGCTTTGTCTTCACGTGTTCATGTCGCGAGGGCCAGAAGGTGAAGTTTGCGCTGAATCTTCTTTGTTGGGGCGCGGAGGATTGGTATGAGTTTGTGACCCAGGGATTTTGCAAGCCGAGCGAGCCGTAGTGACTTGTGAGCAGTTTATGGACATGTTCCGAGCGGAGAATATTCCTCTTGTGGATCAGGAGAGATTAGCTCAAGAGTACCTGCATCTGAGACAGACAAGTAAGTCGGTGATGGAGATCACCAAGATGTTCACTGAGAGGGATTTGTTCTGTCTTGAGCTCACTACTTCAGAGTAGGCTCAAACGACTCAGTACCCTCGTTGAGCTTCACTATGTCATGGGGAGGTTATAGATTGAGATAGATACCCAGGCGAGGGAGCGGCGTCAGGCTCCGGTTCAGTCCCAGCCTGCAGCAAAGCGGTTCAAGTCCACCGGTCGGAGTTCGAAATCAATTTAGCGGAGGTGCAGATCCTTTGTATGTCATAGGTGTGGTGAGGAAAACCATTTTGGTAGAGATTGCAGGCAAAGTGTGCGAGTTTGTTTCCATTGCATCCAGGAAGGCCACATCAGAGTGCGTTGTCCTTTTATCGTTTTCGGTGAGGTGTTGGATCCTACACCCCTAGCTTGGTAGTTATCTGACGATCATCATGGTACGACCGAACTCCTGGAGACTGAGATTTGATTTAGCAGCTCATCTATGTAGCAACTACTGCAGTATTGTTATTCATCTGCAATTCATGTTTGTGTTTCAAGTTCAGTTGTAATCTTGGATCATTATTTGAATGGAATTATCTTGTTTTAACTGTTTAGTCTGCTTTCTTGTTATCAATGGATTAATTATCATTGTACTTGAAATGTATGTGTGTTGGACAATTATGAATGTTGTGAGGGTTCAGATTCTCCTATGTATCTAGACAACAGTGGTTGGGATCAAGTGGTGGAGGTCAAGTTAGTCTGAGTATCGTAGGATTGTGAAGTTGTCAGACTCTAACATATCTCAAGTGGGGGAGATTGGAACCTCATAGCAGGAAGAACTTGTTCCAAGGTTCAGCTCTCGGTCGAATTTCTCTAAGTTCAAGAGTTCTGCGCAACTGTTGGATCTTCCTGTTTAGCGTCAAGATCATCGTCAGCTATTGGATTTCCCTTCGGGTCGTATTAGTTTTAGTTCTAATATCATATGTAGGGCATTCTTTTGTTAGACTCTAGGATGTTAGGGGCCCAGCTTGAGGGTGTGATGAGGGATTCCTTGTTTGTTTTTGTTTTATTGGGGCTTGTAGGTCTGAGTCTCGACCCGAAGACTTGGTAGGATAACTTAAGTCTTGTTGAGCCTGAGTGTTGTTGTTGATTAGTGGATCAGCGGTAGGCCCGAGTGCTGTTGTCGGTTAGTGGATCGAGGGTAAGCCCGAGTGTTGTTGTTGATTAGTGGATCGGGGGTAGGCCCGAGTGCTGTTGTCAGTTAGTGGGTCGGGGGTAAGCCTGATTGTTGTTGTCGATTAGCAGACCAGGGATGACCATTTAAGCAGGGTTGTCAGAGCCGACTAGGAGTGTCGTCTAGTTCAGTATACGAACATTTAGTTTTCATTAAGCAGGTGCACTTTTTTGCAGGATTAGCATGACGCCGGTGGACGAAAAGCTTTTGGACTGATTAAATCTGTAGATTTCAGGATATCTCAGTTGCTTGGGGGTTGTGCGTAATTTTGGGATCTGAAGGTCATTGGTTAGGAAGGGAAAACTCCTCGTGGAATGGTTTTCCGTCAGGTCATTTTTTTCTCGTTAAATCTGCAGAGGTGTCGGAAGATCAAGGAATGTCGTGGGAGTTGTGACTTAGACCGCTAGGGTCTCTTTTCAAATTGGCCCATTAGCCTAGGCATGGAACCTGTTTTGTCGATGTTTGCAGTTGCTAGTATGCGACTGATATCAGCTTGTGACAAGGGAGTCGGGTTTGAAGAACCCACAAGGGGTTTAGAGGGTGTTTGAGACGAGACTCCAAGAATTGATTTCGAGGACGAAATCTAATTTAAGTGGGGGAGAATTCTAACATCCTTTTTTCCAAAGAAGGCAGGCCAAGGCTTAAGGAATCAAGTAAGGATTTTTGGAGCAGACCCTCAGCCACGATATGGGGTTTGGATGCCCACGACGTGGCGTTATACTTGTTGAACGCATGTTTTCGAGGGCCACCACGACGTGGCTGTAACGCTCGTTTCAGGTATCATTTATTTCTCAAGGTTTTAGGGTTTTAGACTGGAACTCGACGAGTTGGCGAGCTCCAACTCGTCGTGTACAGATCATTTTGGACGTGGGACTTAGGGTCTACTCGACGAGTTGGAAGGCCCCGACTCGACGAGTAGACGCTGTAAAGGAAAACCCTAATTTTTAGGGCTTTGTACCCTATTTAATGAACTCATGGCTCATTTGTCGCCTCCCTCGTAGTCCTTACTATCCAAAGAGAAACCCTAGCCATGCTTTAGTGCTTTCTTGAGTGTGTGTAAGCTTTGGAGAGTAAATCTGGTTATCTTTGGAAGGAAACTTGAAGATTGAATAAATTGAAGTGATGAGGAGGCTATAGATTCGGAATCTACCCTCTGTTAGTGTAACATCCGGAGTCCCAAGTACATCATTTTGATTATTTACTTTTAAAGTTTATAGAATGACTCGACGAGTTTGTGCTACAACTCGCCGAGTAGTATCACAAATGGACACGTGGGTTTAATGACCTACTCGACGAGTCCGAGAGGCGACTCGCCGAGTAGGCGCTGGGATGAGAAACACTAAATCCCCAAGTTTGGATTATTCACGAGTGAGTGAGTGCGAGTATAATCGAGCGAGACTCTTATGATTTTGTGTTGTGTTTCAGACACATCATGGTGGGTGCACGCCACAACCCTGGGAGCAGTGGGACTGGTGATGATGAGCTTCGTAGGATGATTCACGAGGAGGTGGCCGCAACTATTCAAGTTGAGATTTCGGAGATGTTTGGGTCTATTAAGACCACTTTGATTGAGACTTTCGATGAGCGGTATGTTGCTGTTACTGAGGCCGCCGCTGCTGCAGATCATTTTTGGGTTTTCGACTGGAACTCGACGAGTTGGGGAGCTCCAACTCGTCGTGTACAGATCATTTTGGACGTGGGACTTAGGGTCTACTCGACGAGTTGGAAGGCCCCGACTCGACGAGTAGACGCTGTAAAGGAAAACCCTAATTTTTAGGGCTATGTACCCTATTTAAAGAGCTCATGGCTCATTTGTCGCCTCCCTCGTAGTCCTTACTATCCAAAGAGAAACCCTAGCCATGCTTTAGTGCTTTCTTGAGTGTGTGTAAGCTTTGGAGAGTAAATCTGGTTATCTTTGGAAGGAAACTTGAAGATTGAATAAATTGAAGTGATGAGGAGGCTATAGATTCAGAATCTACCCTGTGTTAGTGTAACATCCGGAGTCCCAAGTACATCATTTTGATTATTTACTTTTAAAGTTTATAGAATGACTCGACGAGTTTGTGCTACAACTCGCCGAGTAGTATCACGAATGGACACGTGGGTTTAATGACCTACTCGGCGAGTCCGAGAGGCGACTCGTCGAGTAGGCGCTGGGATGAGAAACCCTAAATCCCAAATTTTGGATGATTCACGAGTGAGCGAGTGCGTGTATAATCGAGCAAGACTCTTATGATTTTGTGTTGTGTTTCAGAGACATCATGGTGGGTGCACGCCACAAGCCCGGGAGCAGTGGGACTAGTGATGATGAGCTTCGTAGGTTGATTCACGAGGAGGTGGCTGCAACTATTCAAGTTGAGATTTCGGAGATGTTTGGGTCTATTAAGACCACTTTGATTGTGACTTTCGATGAGCGGTATGCTGCTGTTACTGAGGCCGCCGCTGCTGCAGCCACCGCAACACTCGCTGCTACCGGACCACAAGGAGGTGACTCGTTGCTGTACCGAGAATTCAGCAACACGAAGCCACCAGAGTTTGATGGGGCTCAGGATCCGATTGCGGCGATGAGGTGGATCTCTGATATCGAGGGTTGTTTCTATACTTGTTCATGCCCAGAGCATTTGAGGGTGCGGTTCGCGCTGAACCAGCTTCGTTTTGGAGCGAAGGACTGGTGGAAATTTACGACAGCCAGCTTTACTCCTGCAGAGCATACTGCAGTGGCTTGGGAGAGATTTGTGATGATGTTCTGTGATGAGTATGTTCCCCCGGTGGGGAGGGAACGGTTGGACCAGGAATTTCTGTCCCTCAGACAGAAGACAGGGTCAGTGACTGAGATTACTCGGATGTTCCACGAGAGGGCGTTGTTCTGCCCTGAGCATGTGTCGACTGGGCAGGCACGCATGAGTCATTATTTGAGCATTTTGAGGAGGGACATTCGAGAGTTCGTGGCGAAATCGTCTTACCGTACTTTCGTTGAGCTGCAGTCGAATGCCAGGAGGAGAGAGATCGAGCTGGAGACTCAGGCGAGGGAGGACACGGAGTCTCAGGGGAGAGATCGGCAACCGGCGCAATCGCAGCCGGCAGCCAAGCGGGCTAAACCCGCTGATTCGAGACCACGAGGCCAGAAGGGCCGCACTTGTGGGAAGTGCGGCAAGAGTCACGAGGGATCTTGCCGGGCAGGGATTTGCTACAAATGTGTCAAGGAGGGGCATATGGCGAAGGATTTTCCCAAGGGTTTTGCAGTCTGTTTCCACTGCAATCAGACCGGCCATCAGAAGGTCGAGTGTCCTCAACTTGTTCAGTGATCAACCCAGGGTTCCACTCCTACTGCATTGCGTGTTACTGATGCTAGGCCGGTGAAGGCCGAGGTTCCAAAGGCTCGTAGGAGAGCTTTCTAGTTGACAGCGGAGGAGGTCCGCGCTGCACCAGATGTTGTGGCTGGTATGTATTCCTCTATTTATCCATTTATTTGCTCTGTGCTTCTTTTATGATTATCCTGTGCTATATTTAGGTACATTTCTTGTGAGTTCTGTACCTGCTTTAGTGTTATATGATTCGGGTGCGAGTCGATCCTTCGTATCCATTAGCCTTTAGTCGTCACATTGGCATCTAGTGTGAGGAGTTGACTCGACCTCTGAGGGTTTCTATAGCTGATGAGCATGCGGTTTTTGCTACTGAGGTGTTCCGAGGATGTGTGCTGGAGATTTTTGGCGTCAAGTTTCCGTTCGACCTGATACAGATCGCGATGGGAGATGTCTGTGTCATTGTGAGCATGGATTGTTTGAGTCGTTTTGGAGCAGTGATCGACTGCGAGCGTCAGTTGGTGACTATACGAGACCCTAGTGGGGGAGTGCTTACAGTGTATGGCGAGGGTACCAGATCTGGGTCAGCTTTCTGATCTGCCGCCAGGGCAAGGCAGAGCTTGCAGCAGGGTTGTATGGGTTTCTTGGCGTACGTGATGGATACGCGAATTGTGTCAGAGATACCGAGATCTGTATCTGAGGTTCCGATAGTATGCGAGTTTCCTGATGTGTTCCCCGAGGAGTTACCGGGTGTGCCTCCCGAGAGGCAGGTAGAGTTCCGGATTGATTTGATTCCGGGTGCGGCACCTATTGCCAAGGCACCCTATCGCCTTGCGCCACCAGAGATGCATGAGTTATCCTCTCAGCTCCAGGAGCTGCAGGGGAAAGGGTTTATTAGACCGAGTAGCTCACTGTGGGGAGCTCCGATCCTTTTTGTCAAGAAAAAGGCTGGTTCGCACCGGATATGCATTGATTACCGGGAGTTGAACAAGTTGACGGTCAAAAACCGTTATCCACTTCCGAGGATCGACGATTTGTTCGATCAGTTGCAGGGGGAATCTTGGTTCTCCAAGATTGATCTGAGGTCCGGATATCATCAGATGAGAGTTTGCGAGGAGGATATTCTGACGACGGCCTTTAGGACTCGTTATGGGCACTATGAGTTTCTGGTGATGCCCTTCGGGCTCACCAACGCACCAGCGGCGTTCATGGACGTCATGAACCGGGTGTGTAGGCCCATGTTGGATCAATCACTGATTGTGTTCATCGACGATATTCTTGTGTACTCAAGATCCAGAGAACAACACAAGGAACAGCTTAGAGAGGTTTTGGGAGTTTTGAGATCGGAGAGGCTATATGCCAAATTCTCCAATTGTGATTTCTGGTTATGAAAGGTCCAGTTCCTAGGGCATCTCGTTAATCAAAATGGGATATTGGTCGACCCGGCCAAGATTTAGGCAGTCATGCGATGGGAGGTGCCGAGATCCCCATCCGAGATCAAGAGTTTTCTAGGATTGGCCGGTTATTATCGGAGATTTATCAGGGATTTCTCCAAGATTGCAGTTCCTTTCACCAAATTGACCCGGAAGGGTGTTACTTTTGTTTGGGGGCCTGAGCAGCAGGCATCATTTGAGACCCTTCGCCAGAGATTGTGCGAAGCTCCAGTGTTAGCCCTTCCGGAAGGAGTGGAGGACTCTGTGGTTTATTGCGATGCGTCTATTTCAGGGATGGGTGTAGTGTTGATGTAAAAGGGTCACGTGATAGCATACGCGTCGAGGTAGCTGAAACCTCAGGAGACGAGGTATCCCACCCATGATTTGGAGTTAGGGGCGGTGGTGTTCGCCCTCAAGATTTGGCGCCACTATCTTTATGGCGTGCGGTGTACTATATACACGGACCACAAGCGCCTGATGTACCTCATGGATCAGCCCAACTTGAATATGAGACAGAGGAGGTGGTTGGATGTGGTGAAAAACTATGACTGTGAGATCTTGTATCATCCGGGCTAGGCTAATGTGGTAGCCGACGCCCTGAGCCGTAGAGCTGAGAGCGCTCTGATCCGAGATGTGTGTATGAGGATGACGGTGATGAATCCAGTTTTAGATACCATTCGAGAGGCCCAGGTGGAGGGCGTGAGACCGGAGAACCGCAAGAGGGAGCAGGTGATTGGGCAGGTGTCTGAGTTTGTGACAGATAGTCGTGGGCTTATGACTTTCCGAGGGCAGATTTGGGTGCCCTACACTGGCGGAGCTCGCCGTGTTCTTATGGAGGAGGCGCATAGATCGAGATTCTCGATCCATCCAGGAGCCACCAAGATGTATTTGGACCTAAAGAGGGACTATTGGTGGCCATGTATGAAGAGGGATGTGGCTTGGGTAGTCGAGAGGTGCTTGACCTGTCGTCGGCTTAAGGCTGAGCACCAGCGTCCTCATGGCAAGCTGCAACCATTAGAGGTTCCCCAGTGGAAGTGGGAACAAATTTCCATGGATTTTATCACCAAATTGCCGAGGACCGTGCGAGGTGTCGACGCAATTTGGGTGATTGTGGACCGATTGACGAAGAGCGCTCACTTCCTCGCTAATAGTGAGAGTTCTTCTGCAGAGAAATTAGCCGAGGTATATGTAAGAGAGTTTGTAGCCCGACATGGAGTGTCGACGTCGATAGTGTTAGATCGGGACGTGCGCTTTACTTCCAGGTTTTGGAAGAAGTTTCATGAGGAGTTGGGTACGAGATTGCATTTCAGTGCAGCCTACCACCCACAGACGGACGGGCAGAGTGAGCGGACGATTCAGACGCTCGAGGACATGTTTTGGGCATGCGTTATGGACTTCGGTGGAAGTTGGGACACATATCTGCCCTTGGCTGAGTTTTCTTACAACAACAGCCACCATTCTAGTATCGGTATGCCTCCTTTCGAGCTCCTTTATGGGAGAAGGTGTCCGACTCCTATATATTGGGGAGAGGTGGGACAACGAGTGATGGATAGCACTGAGATAGTGCTCAAGACGACTGAGCAGATTCAGCAGGTCAGGCAGAGGTTACTGACGGCCCAGTGTCGCCAGAAGAGTTACGCAGACAGGTGACGATCTGAGCTTGAGTTTCAGGTTGGAGACTTTGTCCTCCTGAAGATATCCCCTTGGAAAGGGTGATCGGGTTCAGGAAACGGGGCAAGCTTGGGCCCCGATACATCGGTCCTTTCAGGGTGACCTCCAGAGTGGGTAGGGTAGCGTACCGTTTGGAGCTACCTGCGGAGTTGAATCAGATTCATAACACCTTCCATGTATCTCAACTAAAGAAGTGTGTAACCGACGAGACGGCAGTAGTACCATTAGAAGACATTCAGGTGGATGCGAGCCTGAATTACATTGAGAGACCAATTGCAATCATGGATCGAAAGGTGAAGGTGCCGAGGAACAAGGAGGTACCCTCGCTTCAGGTCCAGTGGCAACATCAGAGAGGGTCCAAGTTGACGTGGGATCCAGAGTTCGAGATGTGAGAGTAGTATCCAGAGTTATTTCCAGATCATGACTTCGAGGGCGAAGTCTGATTCTTGTGGGGGAGAATTGTAACATCCGGAGTCCCAGGTACATCATTTTGATTATTTACTTTTGAAGTTTATAGAATGACTCGACGAGTTGGTGCTACAACTCGCCGAGTAGTATCGCGAATGGACACATGGGTTTAATGACCTACTCGACGAGTCCGAGAGACGACTCGCCGAGTAGGCGCTGTGATGAGAAACCCTAAATCCCCGGGTTTGGGGGCTATTTAAAGGCACTTATAGCCTCATTTGCGGCTACCCTTATTTGAGAGTAAACCCTAAACGACCTGTGAGCCTAGAGAGAGAGTTCTTTGCTAATTGTGAGTGTTTGGTGCATTTTGTGAAGAGAAGAGAAGATTTCAAGGCCAAGGGACAAGAGGGTGCTGCTAGATCTGAGGTTGTTTCACTTCAAAGCTTCTGCGAAAGGTATAAAGCTTTCACCTTTCGCATTCTATTGTATAGATCTTAGGATTTTGTGAATCTAGGGTTTTTCCACCCAAATATGAGGACCTTGAGGGTTCCATGCTCAATGGAAGGGTTGAACTTCAGATCTGGACCATGTGAGGTCCCTAGAGTCCAAAAGTCCATGCTTTATCCAACCATAATAGTGATCTTGAGTGAAAAACCCTTTTTGGGGTGTGTTTTGGCATTTTAATCTCAAAATGCCATGCATGAACGTAAAGCATGTGACCTTACGTGATAGATGAGCCTTAGGAGTGTAGATCCAGAGTTTGGGGAAGTTCCCTGCCTTGAAAGCAACTGAATGAGAGATGAGTCTGAATGGACTAGCCGAGTCAAGAATCCGACTCGACGAGTCGGATGCGGTTGTCCTGAGGGATTAGATTGTACAGCAACTCGGCGAGTTGACGGGTCAACTCGGCGAGTTAAGTCAGACTTTTGAGTAATTCTGGGAATGGCGAGTAGACTCGTCGAGTTCCATGAGTGCACTGGACGAGTACGGTCAACATGGACAGTTGACTCGAGTTTGACTTATGTTGGCTTAGGGTTTGGACAACCCTGTCTTTGGGAAACCATGGAGGGGTAAAATGGTATTTTCCCACTTCAAGAGAGAGAGAAAGAGGGATAACTTAGAGAAATGTGCAATATTAAGAGTTAATTAGATATACTTATCTTATGTGATTAGGAGGAGGCTAGACTAGTGATTTGTGTGCGAGAGTATTCATTCACTCAGCTTACTTACGAGGTGAGTCTTCTCACTATACTTGCCTCGAGTGGTACATTGTGTGATTGAGCTGTTATTGTGTTTATCTGTGTATTTGATATTATGCATTATGTCTTTGTGGTTTATGCTGAATATTGTTACTATGAGCTTACTGAGCTGGGACCGGAGGGTCCCACTGAGACACACTGACCGGAGGGTCTTATCGAGTTACAGCCTAGACTGGCTAATGAGTTATATGTGGTATTTTGGGGAACTCACTAAGCTTTATGCTTAGCGTGTTATGTGTTTCAGGTACTTCCGATGATCGCGGGAAGGCCCCGGCTTGATTGTACACACACAGCCGCTTTGGAGGATCCTGGTTTATGTGATAATCAAATTTTGATAAATAAATTTTACTAATGTTCATACTTGAGATTTCGGGAAATATGATATGTGACTTTTATGTTAAAAATGAAAATTTTGGTTTGAAAATTTCGGTGTTACAGTTAGCAACCATTTGGAGGTAAAAAGTCTTTACATTGACCTCTTGTTTCTTAGAACTTATACCATGGAAGCTTAGTGCATTTTAAGCCCATTTTGGAACCATTTTCGGAGTTGAGCATGATTTGAAGTTGTGACTTAAGATCTGGACACCTTAGGCCTCCTTGGGCCTAAATATTCAAGATTTATCAAGCTTTGGCCATCCTCCATGCCCTAAAACTTTTATTAAGCTTAGTTTTAGTGTTTTAGCCTCTTGAGGCCTTGCATGCACGTAAAGTTAGCAACTTTACGTGATATATCGGTCCTAAGGGACAAGATCTGTAGTTTGGGGCTTTGGATTCGACTGGAAGGACTGAATATGTTAAGACAGGGGAAAACTCGACGAGTTGCCCTGGCAACTCGACGAGCTGGATTGGGTTTTCCTATTTTCGTTATGCGCAGTGAACTCGACGATTTGATAGGATAACTCGACGAGTTGGTTAGGGTTTTCCCCGGTTTTCTGAACACTGAAGGAACTCGACGAGTTGCTACATGCACTCGACGAGTTGGGTCAACATGGACTGTTGACCTTGACTGTTGACCTTGACTTTAACCATGGTTGACCAAGTTTGACTTCGAGTGTATTTTTAGTATTTCGGGATTTTGACAATGTTTAGTCATTTGATAGTTGTAGGCAGTTGAGTTGGAGCTACGGGTTGGGATTTATCTTATCAGTTCAACATTTCTTGAGAGGTGAGTCTTCTCACCATACCAATGGGTCTAAGGCACCATGTTCAGCCCATTTTATGATATATGGATTGTTGATTGATTATACGTTATGTTAGTATGACATTTTCATGGAAGACCCCGGGGGTTCCCGTGGGAGTAGATTGAGACCATGTAGGGGTTCCCATGGCATTTGGTATAAGTCCTTGGAGGGTTTCAATGGCATCCTAGTATGTTTGCATGTTTAGGTTGTATGATATTTCTTTGGTTAGCTAGGACCATGTGGGGGTTCCCATGGCAGGTAGCTAAGATCACGTGGGGGTTCCAGTGGCAGTTAGCGAAGACCATGTGGGGGTTCCCATGGCAAGTAGTTAAGACCACGTGGGGGTTTCCAATGACACTCAGTATAAGACCTTGGATGGTTTCCTTGGCATCCTTATATGTTTGTATGCATGGCTTATGTGCTTTATGTAGCTTATATAGCTAATATGGATTATGTAAGTATATGGATTGGGTGGGGTATGTTCTGGGGAACTCACTAAGCATTAGCTTACAGTTTGTTGATTTGTTTCAGGTACTTGTGAGCCTAAGGGCAAGGGCAAGGCTTGATGGCGCGACGTGCATTCTCCGACATTTTATATGGGACACTCTGATATTTGAAATAAAATGTTTATGTTATGAATTTTGAAAACAATTGTCATTTGGATTTCATATTTTATGGGAATATTTTGATTAATTAAAAATGAAAATTTTGTTTGAAAATTTGGGTTGTTATAGTGGAAGTGGATGGCCACGTCGTGGTACCTGTTCAGGACCAAGCCCACATATTTTTAGGGTGTCATCCATATTTAAACATCTTAACCCCTATGTTAGGTCATCTTCTTCAGCCTACATCCCTTCATTTCGAAACCCTAACCTCTCTTCCAAAGAAATTATCTTGGTGGCTATATCTTGAGGTTGTTTGCTTCATCAAGTGAAACTTGAAGAAGAAGGTGGTTCATTTTAGTGAAAGGAAGCAAGGAGCAAGCTTGGATCCAAGATCTTCTTCACATTTCTGAGTTATTGTATGTATAAGTTCATATCTTGACCTTTGTGTTTCTTGTTTGATGTTTGAGCCCATTTTGGATGATTTGGTCCCATTCTTGAGTGCTCTTGAAGTTTGATGAACTCCATAGTTTCATGTGGTGCTTATTTGGTCATGAAGTTTTATGCTAGCGAGAAAAAGGTCTTAACTTGAGTGTTCTTAGTCTAATGTTCGCGTTTTGGTCACATTTAGGACTTAATGGACTTAGGGTTTAAGATCTTATCCTATGGTGAGGTTCTAATGGATAAAGTTGAAAACTTTATCCATTAAGTTAGTGTGGATAAGTAGATCTGGAAGTATGAGCTTAGATATGAAAGGATTAAGATCTTATTGAGAAATTTGTGATTTTCCAGTGGCCCCGGCATGGCGAGGGTAGCCACGGTGTGGAGAAGTAAAAAATGCATGATTGCCTTGTTTTGGCATCGCCACGACGTGGCCAAGGAGGACCACGACGTGGCGTTGACCGTTGACTTTTTGACCAAGTTTGACTTTGGGTCAAACATGAAGGTTTTGGGCTGTTGATTAAGATTTTACTTGGTTTTACTAATTAGCGAATTCGTGGGTGTAAGTAGTGCTGAAATGGGATCGTATCGTAGTGTTTCACAATTCTTCGATTCAAGTGAGTTTTGCCTCATTGTACCCGTGGGTCGAAGGCACCGATGCCCACCCACTAGTTTTGGTTGTCTTTTAGTAGAAGGATGTCATAGAGACTGTATATAGTCATGTATGATAGACTGAGGACTCTTGATCTAGGCTTTCTTTCCTGTTCCTTTTTTGGTTGTGGATCTAGAGTAGGATCACCTTTCCGGGTGTCTATCTCACCTCTGAGTATATATAGTCATGTATTCTTGGTATTGTTGGACCTTAGTATGTTTCTTTGTTGTAGCAATCTGTTAGATCTGTATCCTGATATGTAGGATGTTGTTATGATGTAGTGATCTGTTAGATCTATATCCTGGTATATATAATATTGTTATGTTGTCGTGATCTGTTAGATATGTATCTTGGTGTATAGGATGTTGCTATGTTGTTGTGATCTGTTAGATCTGTATGTCTACCTGTACTTGTTAGTTATCATTTAGTGGAGTTCCCTAAGGACTGTATCTAGTCATATAGGATAGCCTGAGAACTCTTGATCTAGGCTTTCTTCCTTGTTCCTTGTTTGGTTGTGGCTCTAGAGTAGGATCATCTGTTCAGGTGGCTATCTCACCTCTGGTTACTTATGGTTACACATTTCATAGAGGTTAGCTGGTAGCGGGAAAGTGTGTACTGTGAGGACTAGTAGGCAGTAGTGAGCTGTCTGATTGGTTTTTGCTTGTAATATGTGCCTATTTGATCCAGTTTATTTATATGTCGACATATGGTAGCGGTTGGGTTGAGGCAGTCTTGCTTTTTGTTGTAGGCCAAGATACCTGGTGCGGGTCGGCTGTAAGCCGTAGGCACAAAGGCTCGAGAAGAGCGGTTGGGTTGAGGCTGTAGGCCAATAAATACTGGGTATTCCAACCCGATGAATAATTGGACCTGTTGCATGTTGGCATTCTAATCCAATGATTGGGCCTGGGCATTCCAACCGGGAGGTTGTGGGTCGTTATGCATGCTTATGTGTTTATCGTATGGGGTATTTTGGGGGAAGCTCACTAAGCTTTACGTTTACCCAGTTGTTTATTGTTTCAGGTATCATCGGTGACTATAAGACCACGAAGACATGACTGTACACACTCATCAACAACATTGAAAATTTCACGTTCATTATAATACTCTGATTTTTAATAACTGTAATAGGTAATAGATGGTTTTTTTTAATATGGTTCTATAATTGAGAAGTTTTACTTTAAATAAATGAAAATTTTTGGTCATGAAAATGAGACGTTATATATATATATATATATATATATATATATATATATATGTATATATATATATATATATATATATATATATATATATATATATATATATATATATAGAGAGAGAGAGAGAGAGAGCGCGCGAGAGAGAGAGATTTTTAAAAAGGGAAAAAGAAATATGAATTTTAACATATAGTTTTTTTTCTTCATAAAATAAGGTCTAAAATAAAAAAAATAAAAAAAAAAACTGAATGTACTTTTTTATTTGTAATTTTGTATGTAGAGGTCTTGATGAATGGAAATTTTTTATTTTATTTTATTTATTAATTTTTTTTTTGTAAAGTACTTACAAATACTAATGGCATAATTAACAATACGACGGACACCATTTCATTATGAATGATTTTATTTTGAAAATTACTCTAAATTTAGAAATTAGTTTCCATTAGACCAATATTTTGTTAGTTTTTGTAGTCTTCGCTACAACTTTAGTAACATATAGTATTCTTTCTTTTTCAGTTATTCTGATTTAGTTTGATTATTGGTCTTATTTGACGAATAAAAATGTCTATTCAAGAGGCAATTATGAGTTCAAAAGGTGACGTTGTCTCTTTTTAAGTAGTCACATCATGGTATATAATTGTGTGCTTGTTAATTGTTAATCCTACTCCACCACACATGATGCAATGGTAGGAACAATGTTCAGCAAATATATATAATTGGCAATTTTGTGAAACAATGGTAGGAAAAATAGTGATTTTGACCAAAAACTAACATCGTGTTTTCCGGAACCGTTTTTTATATCTCCAAAATAATTATAAATAATAATATAATATCCGTTTTCATATTCAATTTGACTCAGAATAAATGTTTGATGTACTAGCTGAAAAACTAGCTGTTAGTTGAAAAATTAGCTAATATCTGAAAAGCTAGTTGTTAAATAAAAAGTTAACGGATAGCTGAAAAGCTAGTAGGTAACAAATGACGTTTGGAAAAACTAGCTGAAAGATATAACATGGCATAAAAGGGTATTTAAAGAAATGTGTTCTATAATTAATTAAGGGCTATATTTGGAAATTTTTAAAAAAGCTCCTAAAAAACTATTCTAAGTAGCTTTTTAAAAAGCTAGCGGATAAGCTACTTTTTGGTTTGCTAACTACAGAACTTAAAAAAGCTCGAAAAATAAGCTACCGTATCAGCTAGCTGTGGCACGTCAAACACAGCTTAAATACATCGATTATAATATAATCATTACAGCATACATCGATGTTGATATTACCAACAACGCTAAAACCAAATTTATAACAAACTGATTAAAACAACATATCGATGTTTTATCATTTGCAAACTATTGTTTTATATTTACTACATACATGCAGCGAAAACATATCATTGTTAGTAGGCTGCATGAAAAAAAAAATTCTCAAAACAAAATCATCTATCCATTTTAGTTTGAATTTAACTAGCATGTGGAACTTTAATGTATTTTTGAAATTGCAATGCATGCGTGAAAAAATTATAGGAATAATATTAAGGAAATATACGAAAGTAAAAAAGAAAACAAAAAAACTGAGACATATGTTTAATACCTTGTCCTTAAAACATATTCGCCCACTAGCGGGTGTTTGTTTCCCAAGATACAACAGTTTGAAGTGACTCTTCAAGAGCACTCGAACCCTTAATAGACATAACAAAGTTTTGACATTGTTTTTGGTGTCTTCAAATGGTTGTCGAGTAGTGATATTCATACTAAACATTCTATTACATCCCATTTAAAACACCTCTATTAATCATAAGACTATTGTGTGTTTAATATGTAATCACTGAACTTCTCTTTTCTTTCTGTCACCCATTAAACTCTTTTATTTACTTCTTCCCACACCCTTATTTTAAGGATTATTTTTTCATTCATCTTAAATCCGTTTTGGACATGTGAGATACCAAAATCAAGGTATCACGGAGGGGAACACAAACATACAACCATTTATTCATTTAATAATGGTTTATGGTTCAAATTTTGTGTTCAAAAATAGGGAAACCCATTTTTACAAATTGGTTAAAACCAATTTTCCATTAATCCCCCCCACATTAATGAAAATTGATCAATATTTTAAAGCTACCTAAATAAAATCCAGCAGTTGAATCATGCACAGGATAAGTAGGTGTTATCTTTTAAACATTCCCTTAAGATAAACATTTATTTTACTAGCGGACCAGTAGACTCTGTGACAACCCGGAATTTCTATTATGTACAACCATTCACTTCAATAGATGTCAGAACTATTTCTACTAAGTTTTGAGTTGTGTAGAGTCAGTTTGAGTGTTTTAAAGCTTAGTACTTCTAGAGATAACTGGAGAGAGGATACCCTGGGGTTTATTTGTGCAACAATAAAGTCTCAAAACTCCAAGAGTTTGGAGTTTACGGCCTAAACATGGAGTTTACGGCCGTAAACTCCAAAGAGTATAAATATGACACTTAGTCCTTTTACTCACTTTTTTTCACACTTTCAAAAGCTAGAACATCAAATCCTCTCAAGTATCATCCGATTTTCCTTCTTGATCTTCAACTTTGTAAGTGTTTCTTTCCCTAGTTAGTTGATATCTTACTTAATCTAGTGATCTTACATGATATCATCCGTGAAATCTGTCCATTTGTGTAGATCTTCAAGTGTTCTTAGTTTCACCAAGAACACCAAGAACACAAACTAGTGTTCTTGGACTTTTAACACCCTTTCAAGATCCTTTATTGTAAGTACTCTTACTCTAGTGTGTTATAAGGCTTGTTACACTTCTTAATCAACTAGTAAACACAAAGAAACACAAGATCAAAGGTGTTTACGGTCCAAACATGTTCTTGGACCGTAAACCCTAATGAAAGGGCCATTGTGTGCCCTAGTCCCCTACCAAGCCTTGGATACTAGTCTAGATCACATCCTTGAAGTGTATAGGACCTTAAACATTGAAAACATCAAGGACCATTAGAGTTTACGGCCGTAAACTCATGGAGAAATGGTCCATGGGCCGTAAACTCTACAAAGGGGTGAAATGTTGCCCCAATCACTTCCTAAGGCTTAGACTTGAAGTTAGGATGCTTCCTTATGACCTATAAGACTTCAAAACACGAAATGGTGGAGTTACCATGAGTTTACGGCCGTAAACTCATGGGTTTACGACCGTAAACTCCATGGGAGTTGGTGCCAAAACCGTAAACTCAAAAAGAGTTTACCCTTGGACCTTAAACTCATAAGCAAGGCCCCACAACCCTTAGATGCAGTCCTTAGTACTTATAGCACTTAAATCAAGTGTTTTTCATGTCCTAGGGTGTCTTAACTTGGTTAATTTGTTGTTAAATGACTAATTGGACACATATATGTGTTATTATATGTTAACTAGGATCCTTGTGTGTGTTCAAGTCTTCACTTGACACATAGCATCCTATACCATCCATTCATCCAAACCACTCACTACAGGTGACTTCATACCCCTTAATCAACCTTTTAAATGATTTTAAATGCTTTTACGGGGGGGGGGGGGGATACAAGTTGATCTATTATAGTTATTATATCAATCACATGTGATTAATAACTACCAAACAAGTGGATTTCTTACTTTTCAAACTGTGCTATCAAGCAAACTACTTTAAACTATTTTACAAAACTCTTTTACATGTCAAATACTTTTACAAAACTCTTTTAAACTTATATTCTGTTAAATGTGTATCTATATAGATATAGTTATATAAGTAGGATTGAAAGGACTTAGGACTGATAGCTCACCTTGCCTCATGTTCCTTGTTTGGTTGTGGACTTAGGGTATCGGTTATTTGTCCGAAGGTCGTTTGAATCCTAGTCATATATTATGTATATGTATATAGATAAAAAAGTTCCTTCATTCTATTCAATACCTTTTGGGTAGCAAAGGTATACAAACATGTTCATGCATTCAAACAACATTACTAGTAAACTATAATATGTATAATTTAGGAAGTTAGTAGTACTATTACTAGAACAGTGAAACATACAATGAGTCAGTTCATACATGAGTCAATACCATACAGAGAGAACATAACATACAGATAGAGAATACTATGATGAGGAACAAACAATACCATACAGAGAGAACATAACATACAGATAGAGACTACTATGATGAGAAACAAACAATACCATACAGAGAGAACATACATACATACTAGATAGAGAGAGAACATACAATACAGCTAGTACATACAATACATACACAAGTGCACTAATACAGTTATGTGAGCCACGTAACGGGGCATGGCATCACCTGTCATGGCTCGTTTTGTATCCAGAATCTCCTTAAATGGAGAGCGTTGAGTTTGTGTATAGATCTATAATGGATTGACTATCCTACACCTTGCTGCTCACTACAGTGGGAATTGCAAGTCTACGGGTGCCAAACGTCATTTCCTCCGACGTCTTACATCGTCGTGTTTATAGTCGGTAGTATGGTACAGGCCGATCACATGGTACTTTAAATAACAATTGGTTTAAGGTAGTTAGTACAACAGTAGTTACTTAATACAACACTACAGTACTATTTCATTTTCCCATTGCATTCACTTTGTGATCTTCACACAATAAACAGTAATGTAAAAACTATATTTTTGGTTAATGATTGGGAAAATACATACTCTTACAAGAGACACACACACAAACACTTGATGCCTTGGTAGAAGGCTACTTTTAGTAGGAAACATAGGGTTTTCTAGGAGAGTTCAAACACTTACAATTGTTTACAAACTTATACATTACATACTTACAAACACTTTCATATAAACTCAGACACTAATATACTTATGATCTCACCTGCTTTAAAGCTGGTAAACTCTTTCAAAATAACTTGTATTCTCAGGTCACCAGTAGACAGGTACCGATGCCAGGTTTTGAGAAGATGGAGCTCGTTCAAGACTCATCTTTTATTTTGATTCATATTTTTTGTGTCTATTAACTTGACAGAACACACTTGTATTAAATTATATTATTAATGCAATGGACGATGTTGTTGCTTGTTTACTACTATTCATTGTTGTGATACTGTACATGACGTCCTACACCCCCGAACGATTCCGCCGTTCCGGTTTTGGGGTGTGACAGATTGGTATCAGAGCATTGTTTATAGTGAATTGAGTATATCAACCCATAAAAGATATACAGAATATAAATACAACGGGATTAGAATACTCTGACCAAGAGTTTATACTTTTAAATAATAAAATATTTAACTAAGTATACATGCCTGCATTGATACTAAAATCAGTGTCACTAGGACAGAACAAAAGTATTACGATTGTTGTGCAACACAAGTAGACTTAGAGACATATAGTCAAATCTGGAAAGATATAGCCTGATCAACTATATTATCTAAGGATTGACTAGCATGTGCCTAAGTGTGGTTGTGAGGTTGCAACAAGTCTAAAAACTTACCAACAATACCACAACGAAAACCTTAGAACAGAACATAAACCTAAAATACTATAGGAGTAATTTATGTTACTATAAATTACTTATGTGCTTATTTCTTATACCCCTTTTCTCGCGTAGATATCATGGCTGGATTCCATATCCCTGGAGACCTGTACTATCCCAACCACGACAATGCTGGATGGCTTAGAGAAGAGCCAGAGGATGATCACCCAATTCCTTTGGATGATCACCTAGCTGAAGGTTTTTCTGAGGGTTCTGACTCAGATCCAGAAGTCAACAACCAACCCCCAGCTGCTCAAGACCCAAACCCGAACCCTCGCCCAACATTTCAAGGACCCACACCTCTGTGGGCCACAAACTTGAATAGATGGAGTCAGGAACAGGGTCAACCCATTCCCTATAATGGGGACAGAAGCTTTTACAACCTCACCGAGGGAGGTTCAGCTGATCGTGTCCTGCCCATCATGGTCCGTAGGATTTCTCGTAACACCGAGCGAGGTCGAGCAACTATCGACCGAGTGTTGGAGATTGACGCCAACTCTAGCGTTAACACGGTCCGCATTCGCCAACTAGAAGTAGCTATGGAAAGGGCTAGGATAACCAATGAGACTCTGCAGCAACAGTTAAATGCATCCCAAGTTGAAGTTAGGGAACTTCGTGCTAGGCAGTCAATGTATGAAAGGCGCATGCGAGACGTAGAGCGCCGTGTGCCTGAATCAAGAACTCACTCTAGTAGTTCTCGTCGCCGCTAGAGTCTCCTTGACTTCTCTTTTGGATATAACTTAGTTTATGTAAAAACTCTAGTCTAATTTCCTATCTTTGTAAATCTTAGACCTGTTAGATCTTGATTAAGTCGTAATTCTGTCAAAATTTTCCCATCTTGGTTGATGTAAGACCTACTTCTAGGTCATTTTTCCCGAACTTGTTACATCTGTAATACCAGCATTATTGACAGATATCTAATCTCACGGAAATTATTATCCAAATGCTATCATCTGTTAGTACTAAATATACATTCAATCGTGCTATTCAATTGTGCTGTTGGACTATGGAGAGTTAGTCCATGAGGCATTCTCATCAAATTCTCCCTATTAAATTCTTATCAATATTGTCATCTTTTTAAACTTATAGTTAAAAGATGCCTCCACGTCGATCAACGAGACGCGATCCTCCATCAACTGCAACACCACCTGCTCCGCAAATCGATACGGCAGCTCTAAATGCTGTAGTAGTTGCGGCTGTGGCAACAGCCATGGCTCAATATCATTCTTCTGGTTCCACCGGAGGAGGAAACCCGGTTCAATCTACTCATGGTGAAATCCCTGTGCGCTTGAGAGAGTGCTCCTATAAGGACTTCACTAACTGCAAGCCCAAGTCCTTTAGAGGGACTGGCGGAGTCATTGCCCTCTCGCGTTCGAGAAGACCGAACCGGTTTTCGAAATCTGCTCTTGTCCGGAAGGGAGCAAGGTCAAGTTTGCTGCTTGCACCTTTGAGGAAAAAGCCCTGACATGGTGGAATAGCCATGTCAAGTCACTATCTCTAGTGGTGGCTAATGCTATGGGCTGGGAAGCTCTGAGAGAGCTAATGATTGAGGAATATTGCCCGAGGGGCGAAATCCAAAAACCGGAGGAGGAACTGTGGAGCCTAACCATGAAGGGCTCCGACATAGTCTCCTACACCGCCAGGTTCTGTGAGCTGGTGGCCCTCTGTCTCAACATGGTTCATACAGAGGGAAAGAAGATAGAAAGATAGATATGGGGGCTGGTGCCTCCATTCCAGGGAAATGTTTTGGCTTCAAACCCCACTACATTCGATAGTGCCAAGCGATTGGCGTAGCGACTTATAGACCATGGGGTTCGTACCCCGGCCGCAACAACAACCCTGGCCATCTCAGAACCATCCAAAACCGTTGATTCCAAGCGGAAGTTCTAGGATGACAAAAAGAAGAAGAAGGCTGCCAAAAAGCAGCAGGTCGTGGTAGTACATGCTGCGATAGCACCTGCCGCTGCTGCTCCGGTAAAGCAGTACGCTGGAAGTTTGCCCAAGTGCAACCAGTGCAACTTCCACCACACTGGAGCATGTCGTGAAATGCAGTGCTCTAACTGCAGCAGGAAGGGGCACACTGCCCGCTTCTGCAAGGCTCCAGCAAAACCAATCACCCAAGTCCCCGACGCTGGTGTGGGCCAAGCTTGCTACGGTTGTGGCGAGGTGGGCCATTTCAAGAGGAACTGCCCGAAGGCAGGGAATGCCGGTGGAGTGGGAAGAGTTCTGGCCATAGGCAACGAGGAGGCGGTTGCCGACCCCACAGTGGTCACTGGTACGTTTCTCCTCGATAACTCATATACATGTATACTGTTTGATAGTGGAGCGGACAGGAGTTTCGTGAACCAAAACTTTGCTCATTTAATTAAGAAAAAATCACAAGCACTTAAAGAACCGTTCATTGTAGAAATGGCTAATGGAAAGACGGAGAGCACTAGCAGTATATACATAGGGTGTACCCTAACTCTAGATAGCCATTTATTTTCGATCGACCTCATGCCGGTCTCAATTAAAAGTTTCGACATCATTATCGGCATGGATTGGTTGAGCCTTCATCGTGCCGACATCATGTGTTATGAAAAGGTTGTTTGCCTTAATCTGCCGTCTGGCGAAACTCTAGTAGTTTATGGCGACAAACCCGGCACGAACCTTCGTATCATCTCGAGCATTCAAGCTCAGAAATTCTTGCGAAAGGAATGTCGCGCATTCCTTGCTCATGTGGTCGATGTGAGCCAAGAAACGAAAGACCTTAAGAACATTCCAGATGTACGCGATTTTTCCGACATCTTTCCGGAAGAACTCCCAGGATTACCTCCGCAACGTCAAGTCGAGTTCAGAATCGACTTAGTTCCAGGGGCTACCCCCGTAGCCAAATCGCCCTATCGTCTAACGCCTGCAGAGATGCAAGAACTGTCCTGTCAACTTAACGAACTGCTCAGCAAGGGCTTTATAAGACCAATATTCTCACCCTGGGGAGCTCCAGTCTTGTTCGTCAAGAAGAAAGACGGATCGTTTTGAAGACAACCTTCTGAACTGACAGTCAAAAATTGACCGTCAAAAATTGTTACCCTCTGCCTCATATAGACGATTTGTTTGACCAACTTCAAGGGGCGAACTTCTTTTCAAAAATTGACTTAAGATCCGGATATCACCAACTACGAGTGCTAGGGGAGGATGTTCCGAAGACAGCCTTCCGAACTCGTTATCGGCACTACGAATTAGTAGTGATGCCGTTCGGATTAACAAACGCGCCCGCAGTATTCATGGATTTAATGAATAGGGTGTGTCGTCCTTACTTGGATCAGTTCGTCATCGTCTTCATCGATGACATACTTATCTATTCTCGTAGTAAGGAGGAGCATAGTCGACATCTGCGACTAGTCTTAGAAACACTACGTTCGGAGAAGCTCTATGTGAAGTTCTCGAAATGCGAATTTTGGATCGAAGAGTCGAATTCTTAGGACACGTGGTTAGTGAAGAGGGAATACATGTGGACCCTTCCAAAATCAAAGCCATTGAGAGCTGGTCAGCACCGAAGACGCCTACAGAAATTCGTCAATTTCTAGGCCTCACTGGCTACTATCGCATGTTCATTCAGAACTTCTCACGAATTGCAAAACCTCTCACGACTTTGAGCTAGAAGGGCGTGGCCTTTGACTGGGAAGAGAAGCAGGAGAGAGCGTTCCAAACGCTCAAACGAGCCTTGTGCAACACAGCAATACTATCCCTCCCCGAAGAGATAGAAGACTTTGTTGTTTACTGCGATGCGTCAAATCAAGGGCTCAGTTCTGTTCTGATGCAACAAGGTAAGGTCATCGCCTACGCCTCGCGACAGCTGAAGACATACGAGGTCAACTACACCACTGACGATCTTGAGCTAGGAGCAGTTGTGTTTGCTCTGAAGATCTGGAGACACTACCTGTATCGTACAAAAAGCACTATCTTTACAGACCACAAAAGCCTACAACACATATTCGACCAGAAGGAGCTCAACATGAGACAACGACGGTGGGTCGAGCTACTCAGTGACTACGAATGCGAAATTCGTTATCATCCGGGTAAAGCCAACGTAGTAGCTGACGCCCTAAGTCGGAAAGAATACTTTGGTCGTAGAGTCAAATCATTGACTATGACTATCCATTCACACTTGTCCACACAAATTAAGGAGGCTCGGCTTGGCGCTTTGAAACCTGAAAATGTGGCGGGTGAATCCATGAGAGGGATGGATAAGAACTTCGAAGTCAAGGGTGGCGGAGCCTTATATCTCATGGATCGGATCTGGACACCGAAACATGGTGGTTTCATAGAATTGGTCATGACCGAGGCACACAACACTCGTTATTCCGTCCACCCAGGTTCAGATAAGATGTATCTGGATCTCAAAAAGCTATACTGGTGGCCTAACATGAGAGCAGAGATTGCTACCTTCGTGAGTAAATGTCTTACTTGTGCCAAGGTGAAGGTCAAATACCAGAAACTCTCTGGCCTACTACAACAACCGGAGATACCGGAATGGAAGTGGGAGCGGATCACTATGGACTTGATTCCATATGGGTCATCGTCGACAGATTGACCAAGTCCGCACACTTCCTGCCTATCAAAGAAACAGACAAGATAGAGAAGCTTACAAGAACCTACATTTGGGAGATTGTACGACTGCACGGTGTTCCCATATCCATTATCTCGGACAGAGATAGTAGATTCACTTCGAGGTTCTAGCAGTCGTTACAAAGTTCCCTAGGAACTAGGCTGGACATGAGTACAACCTACCATCCACATACCGACTGACAAAGTGAGAGGACTATCCAAACCTTGGAAGATATGTTGCGAGCCTGTGTGATCGACTTTGGGAAAGCATGGGATACTCATTTACCCCTTGTCGAATTTTCCTACAACAACAGTTATCACACGAGCATAAAGGCTGCTCCATTCGAGGCCCCCTATGGCCGAAAGTGCAGATCCCCTCTGTGCTGGACTGAGGTGGGTGATACCCAGTTAGCTAAAGGACGAGTTCCTGAAAGCACTCTCACGGGTCCGGAGATCATTCGGGAAACGACAGAGAAGATCGTTCAGATTCGTGAACGATTGAAAGCCTCTAGAGCCCGACAGAAAAGCTACGCAGATAAACGAAGGAAACCGTTGGAATTCCAGGTGGGCGACCGTGTTCTATTGAAGGTCTCACCCTGGATGGGATTAATACGCTTTGGAAAGCGTGGAAAGCTAAATCCAAGATACATAGGGCCTTTCGAGATTCTCGCAAGAATCGGCCATGTAGCTTACAAACTTAACTTACCGCACGAATTCAGTAACGTACATTCTACTTTCCACGTCTCGAACTTGAAAAAGTGTCTATCCGACGAGACTCTTGTAATCCCACTCGACGAGATCGAGATCAACGAGAGCCTCAACTTCGTGGAAGAACCTGTAGAGATCATGGACCGAGAGGTCAAGAAAACAAAACAAAGCCGTATCCCGATAGTGAAGGTTCGCTGGAACACCAAGCGAGGACCTGAATTCACTTGGGAGCGAGAGGATCAAATGACACTGAAATATCCTCGACTTTTTACTTAGTTATTTGTAATTACTTATTTGCTTAAACTCTAATTTCGGGACGAAATTCCTTCTAACTGGGGGATGATGCGACAACCCGAAATTTCTATTCTGTACAACAATTCACTTCAATAGAAGTCAGAACTGTTTCTGCTAACTTTTGAGATGTGTAGACTCAGTTTGAGTGTTTTAAAGCTTAGTACTTCAGGAGATAACTGGAGAGAGGATACCTTAGCGTTTATTGTTCAACAATAAAGTCTCAAAAATCCAAGAGTTTGGAGTTTACGACCTAAACATGGAGTTTACGGCCGTAAACTTCAAAGAGTATAAATATGACACTTAGTCATTTTACTCACTTTTTTTCACTCTTTCAAAAGCTAGAACATCAAATCCTCTCAAGTATCATCCGATTTTCCTTCTTGATCTTCAACTTTGTAAGTGTTTCTTGCCCTAATTACTTGATATCTTACTTAATCTAGTGATCTTACATGCTTTCATCTGTGAAATCATTCCATTTGTGTAGATCTTCAAGTGTTCTTAGTTTCACCAAGAACACCAAGAACACACACTAGTGTTCTTGGACTTTTAACACCCTTTCAAGCTCCATTATTGTAAGTACTCTTACTCTAGTGTGTTATAAGGCTTGTTACACTTCTTAATCAACTAGTAAACACAAAGAAACACAAGATCAAAGGTGTTTACGGTCCAAACATGTTCTTGGACCGTAAACCATAATGAAAGGGCCATTGTGTGCCCTAGTCCCCTACCAAGCCTTGGACACTAGTCTAGATCACATCCTTGAAGTGTATAGGACCTTAAACATCGAAAACATCAAGGACCATTAGAGTTTACAGCCGTAAACTCATGGAGAAATGGTCCATGGGCCATAAACTCTACAAAGGGGTGAAATGTTGCCCCAATCACTTCCTAAGGCTTAGACTTCAAGTTACGATGCTTCCTTATGACTTATATTTTGGGTAATGAGCATTCTAACACTCCTAAGTGTACATGCAACCCTAATTACCTTGGATCTATGTTTTCTCTATTATACATAAAATTATGAACATCCAAGGTATTATCCTAATCTAGCATACAAAATAATAAATATAACAAGATAGAATACATACCTCTTTGATGTAGAATGTCTTCATGAAGCTTGAGTGCCTAGTGCCCCAAGTGTGACACCTCAAATGGTTCACACAACACCAAATACACTTGGAATAACTTGAGAGAAACTTGAACACTCCTTAAAATCGTCTAGCCCTCACACTCACACATTAGTGTCCGATTTCTTGAGCCATGGGATTCTTTTATATGGTGGCTATTAGGGTTACACCATGTAACTCATAACTTTACCCATTCCTTATGCTCCATGTATTTTAACCTCCATGCAGTATCCATGGGTCACCCCATGGACTTACTCCAACATAAGGAATCTTGGATCACAAGCCCACATATATAAGAATGAATGACTTACACAATCAACCCATATATTTAATTAGTCTCCTTTTGATCACTTAATTAATTCCAAATTAATTCTTGATCAATACTAATTAAATAACCTTATTAATATATTAGAACTTATAATATATTAACCAACCTTAAGTGTTATTTCTCTCATTATAGTCTATCCAAATGCATGATGCCATGCAACCCAAATGGACCATGTCGGGTCGGGTCAAGTCTTACCAATTATAGTTATGGACTTAGACATTAATCCAATAGTCTCCCACTTGGATAAGTCTAAAACTATTATTGCGTATGACTTCAGGAACCGATCAGCAATCGTAGCTCTCAAAAGCTTCTGTCGAACTCTGACCTTGTCGATGAACTCTGACCTTTGTCAATGACTTGTCCATTAGATAAGGGATCATATATTCCTCCATTCTAGATATCATATGGACCGAGACATGGATTATCAATCATTCTCTCTGTCCATTTGTTGTTTCCCGATTTTTGATTTATGATGACTGACTGATTGAACAAATCAAAACAGTCCTGGCTTGGCCAAGCTCTCACATGTGTCATCGCTAAATCATCGAGGGGCCCACAGATATCGCTTTTATCCCGAAGGAAAAAGGAATGGATAAACTTCGACTCATATGGCTTGTTCTACTACTTGTTGAATCATACACAAAGGCACGTTTTATAACATCGAGTTACCAATGCGTTTTCGTGCAATCAATGTATAACAAACTCATAGTAACAACTCATATCTCTAGGTTTTAAGAATATAAGATATTATCGTCTCATGATCACTCGTGATAAAATCCATGAAGTGATTCAAATGAGCGTGGGTTGAATCCAATACTTAGAACTTATGAGCACTCATGAGTGTTGTAGCACCACTTTGTCCACCAACTTGGACCTCTACAAACCAACCCATGACAGTCTTGATTCATATCTACTTCCAACATATGACCGACTGTGGATGGTTTGAATAACTTAATCATTCAGGAAGAGCGACTTACTTATTCGGGAAGTCAAAACATGCAAAGTGAAACACAAGAATAAATGAATCAAATATGGTATCAAACCCTATGAATATAAATAAACACTTTTATTTATCACCATACTGATTACTCATTATTCATTGTTTCGGTTTTATCAACTTTATACTTGAATTAAAAAACTAGTTGTCCCATGCTCCAAGCATGTACACTATGTTTTTCTTAAACAATAGCTTTGCCATACACCAAGTATGCACTCTATGTTTGTCTATGATCCTTACTTTGTGAAATAAACCAATTGAACATAATTTCAATGATTCTAATTTCACACTCCCAAATCCTTATCGAAAAATGTGAGAATTTCAAATTCCTATCATTTATCGAAATCTGTTTCGATTTTAAACTTATATGCACTGACCCTCCTGTAAGGAATATGTACAAAGTCACAAAGACCTGTCAACAGTCATTATAAGGTATTCCAATGGAGATCAACTCCATGGAAACTAAATCTCATATTCAAAGTACATTGCTTTGGATATGCTTCTTGCATTAAGTTTTCTAATCTTACACAGTAACTTCCACCTATGGAGACAACTCTCATTTTGACTATCACTTCTGAATAAGAGATGCCTCTTTTCAGAATATGTCAATATGGTCCTTCCAAAATTAGCACTATCCTTCCAACTGTCCCTGAGCAACAAATCTTTGGTAAACCTCAGATTGTCCTCGATAACTGCTTAATCATTTTAGTCATATCCAATTCTAGACTTTTTCCCTTCTTAATGCCTCTGGGCATTTGGAAAAATTTAGAAATGACAAATATTATAGCACATGCAATCGATCCTGTACCCAAAGTAAATGGTACACGATTCATGATGTCTCACATAAAGACATGATTCTAGACCAGTCTTTTGCTACAATATTTTTATTTGCCATGTTTTCAAAATTTGACTATGAAGAGGGATGCCGTAATCATAATCGAATTTTGAGAACGCAATATATAGAATTTGCTTAAGTTGAACCAATCCAACATGAAATTCATATATATATTCTTGACTAAAGATGATTAAGGTCTCAATCTAAGCCTTTAGAACTGAAATGAAGTATATCTTCTCCCTTAATTATAGCAAAACAACTTTTTCAATCCCTGCAGCCTCACGAATTGAAACTTTTGTTTTCTATAATTAACGTTGCTAACTTGCAACACTAACAATAGTTATCATGCACCCACTTACATGATGATTATTAGCATAACACTCATGCTCCCACTAGCTTTGACATGTACTCAGAAATCAGCTGGACTTCTAGAAATCAATACTTTATTGACTTTCTTACCAAAGTTCAGATTTCTGATACGAGATGCTTTGATAAAACTTATCAAAATCATACACCTTTCCTTAGATAGCATGCATGTGTGTCTAAACAATTTCAGAACTATGAAAAGGGATGTCGTAATCATAGTCTCAATTGTTTAGACCTTTCGCCACCTGCTTCAAATCTACTTGGTGGAAGTGTTTCCTCACCATCATTTTCATGAATCGGAGAGAAACCTTATGACCCTTACATTTTATGGTGTATGTGTTCTTATCCATGTGAATCGTCAAAACCATAGTCACAAGACAAGGATAATGACAAATCCAGACTCATATGGACTGAACTTATGAAATCTTAACTTCTTGCCACCTGGCAGTACAGGGCCTGCCATTGCTTCCAAGTTGTTATGCAACCAATTGAGAACTTTTAGAACTCCTATGCAAAGCCAACTTTAACTGGAATGGGCACAGAATATGTCAACACGATAGGTTATAAACCTCAAGTCGTGTGCTAGTGAAGAACCTCAGGTTTTATTCATGATTAGTTCTTGAAATTCTTTTTAGGATCTTTAAGACTCCCGCTGTCCTCTTGACATATAAGACTATCTTGCCAAATATTCAAGAGATAGTGCGGATTCTTTATCAAGACAAACACTTCACACAATTGGCCTTAGTTGGTCTTTGTTTTATCCAAAACATCGCAACTTACCAATTTCAAATGTACAAGAGTAGGACACTTTTACTCTTAGATTTGACAAGTGTTTTAAACCTTTCTTTAAGATATGTCACTCAAGTTACAATCTTGTAGTATGACTCTAAGAATTGTTTTGGAACGAAGTATGAATCATCTTCCTGATCTAACCATTTCAATAATTCATGACTCCTCTTCTTAGTCATAAGAATGCACTAAGATGACCTTTAGAGGACTAATTGTGATATGCTTTGTAAATCATTAAGATGATCACAAACATGATACTAAAGTACTCTCCCATCTTTTCAGATTTGAGAAACTTTTTTCTTTCTGCCTAATTTGATTCTTCCCATTCGTTCAGCCATACATTGAGAATTTTCCAATGTTTCAGAATTATACATAAACTTGTAAGTATAACCATATTTACTAAACTTTAGTAAATCAAATAGTCTTAACGAGCTTTGTGGTGGACATGACCAGTGCACAAGAATGTGTACTCGATCCCTTTAGTCCTTCACTTGACTCACACATCCATGTGAATAAGTAATTAGTCTTGATTTTCCAATGCTTGAAAGTTCTCATTCATCATACTATTCAACTTGCATGATTCCAAGTTTCGGTCCAATTGAAACTAGGGTGATGAGGAACTTTCCTGATTTGGTAAATTTAGACACTACCACAAATGAAAGAATCAAATCCATTTTCCAATATTGCTGTCAGTGGAATCATATAAGCAACAATTTTCCACAAATGCCATTGTAAGGATACTTCAAATAAACAAAATTAAACAATTTTCTTTTATTTTAAAAGTTTGCGGAAAAACTTATCCTTACAATCCACATGGAAAATTGTTGTTATCTATTCCTTAGCAATATATCATAACTTCTTAAGCAACTGCTCAAAATTCTGACGCGATCGAAATCCACCTTCGCGATCAGAATCAGCATATACTTCCTTTAAGATTTCTCTCTATTCTTTGATTCTTAAAACATCAACATGTGACCCAGTCACATCATGTAATGAGGATCTCATAATAGAACTTAACAGAGTTAGATAATGGGCTCTACCTAATGTAGAGTCAAACTTATTGACTTTAACATCCTTATGTAAATTTGGCAGCTTTGCAATCAACGCCCCTTCCTTTGGCAAAATAAACATATGGACCCTTTGGTATTGGGACTATCTCAGACTTAGCCTTTCTCTTTACCATTTGGTCAACCGGATTGACTATGGCCAATCCCTTTCCATTGGGAAGAGAATGCTTTTTCTGGATTTCCATTGTCACTGTCCATAAAGTTTTTGGGAAGTTAATCTTCTAATCAAATTTGCTTCACTATCGTTCCAAATCATTGTTGATTCAGCAGCACCAAGCAAATAGATATGATCATTAAGGTTCATGCCATAGTCTGTATCATAGTAGTCCCAAAGGAACTCACTATGTGACTTAGAAAGTGATTGAACATCCAACTTTGTCAATACTTTGAAACCCAACTCTCCCGGCTTGTCAATATGTGACTTCATCTCTAAGATGTGATCACACATAGACCTTGCTTGAGTGACCTTGAACTTGTGGGTTAGGCAGAATAATTGGAGGAGGTGGAGGAAGTAAAGTTCCAAGAGATTTGGGAAGATCATATATGTCTGAACTCGACATCTTTTGGGAGATATTCAAGATAGTTGATTTAAAGTCCTTAATATAACACCCAATATGAAATATTAAGGCTAGGATCCAACAACCTATTTATAACTGGAAGAGGGATGCCGTAATCCGAGTTATAAAATAGTTGAAGGTAGGTAAATGACGATTTACCAATTTCCACCATGAAAAACGGAATAATTTAATTAGGTTTTTTACTTGGATTTGAAACTCCTAGATCTTTTGAGATTCATTGAACTTTTCAATGGCATGTTTCAATCTCGAGTGTGCCCTTGAGGTTTTGTGACTGGGATGCCGAGCATCATAAAAAAAGGTGTGAGGTAACCATGCAAATATACTTGGTACCCTTAATATTTACCCCTCAATCGATGTGCCGGTTAACCACACGAGCTCCACCGATACTATGATAAATATTAAGTTACCCTTTGCCTACTTTGTTAAATCCAGGTTAGTGTGCCGGTTAACCACACACGCTCCACTAACGGTTTAAACAAAGCGCAAAGTGTAATTTCGTGGATTAGCACCAAATTCACATTTTCCTAAGTAACTAAGATTGGGTATTAATAAGAGTTTAGTTACTTAGTATTTATCATTAATACTTTTAATGAAAGGAGAATTATAGTCCTTGTCCTACCCGTTCGGCTAACGACCCTCCACCAGTCAAGGAAGCGGTGGGTGAGAGTGGACACCCATTAAACTGCCATTTTATAGGCAGTAACCTTATAGCCCCCTTATAGACTGGCTTCGTGAATGAGGCCTACTAACGGTAAGTCTGACTTTACTCTTATACATATATATATAAATATTATTAACTTATAATATTATAAAGTATAAGGGTTGAATTTTAACTTTTAAAATTCTAAGGGCTAACTTGGAATTAAAGTATTCATAAGTGAAAACTTTTCAAATTCCAAAACTTGAGGGCAAGTTTTGAAACTATTTAAAACTAATTAATTCCATAACTTATGAGTTTAAAGTAGTTTTAATTAAAAAAAAAAACTCTTCAAGTTCCATATCTTGAGGACAAGTTATGGAAGACTTTAAACTAATTAATAAAAAAAAATAACTTTTTTTTATTGTAACTTATGGAACTAATTAAGGTTACACTTTTTTTTTTAATTTAATGAAGAGACTCTTGAACCTCCATAACTTGAGGACAAGTTATGGAGTCATAAAACCATTTAATTAGAACTAGACTCTTCATTTTGTAACCTTTGCCAACTTTTATGAGTTTTATGATTCTTAAATGTGACTTTTCATATAACTTGAGGACAAGTTACAAAAACACACTTTGGAATCAACTCTTAGATTAAAATGTATTGAAAACAACTATTTCACACAACTTTTCTATTAATCTAAGAACCTCATAAGAACAAGATAATTCAAATCATCAATCTTCAAGAAATTAGCATGAACATACAAACTAATACAAATCTTGAAATTATGACAATTATCTTAGAAATTAGATTAGCATGAACATTACCACATCAAAAACAAGTTTATAAGTCCAAAAACATCTTAGGGTAATGTTCCTAGTCCAATTCCAGCCAAAACAATCGAATATATGCATCCAACTCGATTTTTCAGCTACTTTTGCAAGTATAACAAGAAAACAAGCCTAGGCTCTGATACCACTGTTGGGTTATGAGCATTCTAACACTCCTAAGTGTACATGCAACCCTAAATACCTTGGATCTATGTTTTCTCTATTATACATAAAATTATGAACATCCAAGGTATTATCCTAATCTAGCATACAAAATAATAAATATAACAAGATAGAATACATACCTCTTTGATGTAGAATGTCTTCATGAAGCTTGAGTGCCTAGTGCCCCAAGTGTGACACCTCAAATGGTTCACACAACACCAAATACACTTGGAATAACTTGAGAGAAACTTGAACACTCCTTAAAATCGTCTAGCCCTCACACTCACACATTAGTGTCCGATTTCTTGAGCCATGAGATTCTTTTATATGGTGGCTATTAGGGTTACACCATGTAACTCATAACTTTACCCATTCCTTATGCTCCATGTATTTTAACCTCCATGGAGTATCCATGGGTCACCCCATGGACTTAGTCCAACATAAGGAATCTTGGATCACAAGCCCACATATATAAGAATGAATGATTTACACAATCAACCCATATATTTAATTAGTCTCCTTTTGATCACTTAATTAATTCCAAATTAATTCCTGATCAATACTAATTAAATAACCTTATTAATATATTAGAACTTATAATATATTAACCAACCTTAAGTGTTATTTCTCTCATTATAGTATATCCAAATGCATGATGCCATGCAACCCAAATGGACCATGCCGAGTCGGGTCAAGTCTTACCAATTATAGTTATGGACTTAGACATTAATCCAACACTATAAGACTTCAAAAACGAAATGGTGGAGTTACCATGAGTTTACGGTCGTAAACTCATGGGTTTACGATCGTAAACTCCATGGGAGTTGGTCCCAAAATCGTAAACTCAAAAAGAGTTTACCCTTGGACCTTAAACTCATAAGCAAGGCCCTACAACCCTTAGATGCAATCCTTAGTACTTATAGCAATTAAATCAAGTGTTTTTCATGTCCTAGGGTGTCTTAACTTGGTTAATTAGTTGTTAAATGACTAATTGGATACATATATGTGTTATTATATGTTAACTAGGATCCTTGTGTGTGTTCAAGTCTTCACTTGACACTTAGCATCCTATACCATCCGTTCATCCAAACCATTCACTACAGGTGACTTCATACCCCTTAATCAACCTTTTAAATGATTTGAAATGCTTTTATGGGGAGGGGGGAATACAAGTTGATCTATTATAGTTATTATATCAATCACATGTGATTAATAATTACCAATCAAGTGGATTTCTTACTTTTCAAACTGTGCTATCAAGCAAACTACTTCAAATTGTCTTACAAAACTCTTTTACATGTCAAATACTTTTACAAAACTCTTTTAAACTTATATTTTGTTAAATGTGTATCTATATAGATATAGCTATATAAGTAGGATTGAAAGGACTTAGGACTGATAGCTCACCTTGCCTCCTGTTCCTTGTTTGGTTGTGGACTAAGGGTATCGGTTATTTGTCCGAAGGTCGTTTGAATCCTAGTCATATATTATGTATATGTATATAGATATAAAAGATCCTTCATTCTATTCAATACCTTTGGGTAGCAAAGGTATACAAACATGTTCATGCATTGAAACAACATTAATAGTAAACTATAATAGGTATAGTTTAGGAAGTTACAAATACTATTACTAGAACAGTGAAACATACAATGAGTCAGTTCATACATGAGTCAATACCATACAGAGAGAACATAACATATAGATAGGGAATACTATGATGAGGAACAAACAATACCATACAGAGAGAACATAACATACAGATAGAGAATACTATGATGAGAAACAAACAATACCATACAGAGAGAACATACATACATACTAGACAGAGAGAGAACATACAATAAAGCTAGTACATACAATAAATACACAACTGCACTAATACAGTTATGTGAACCACATAACGGAGCATGACATCACCTGTCATAGCTCGTTTTGTATCCAGAATCTCCTTAAATGGAGAGCATTGAGTTTGTGTATAGATCTATACTCGATTGACTATCCTACACCTTGCTGCTCGCTATAGTGGGACTTGCAACTCTATAGGTGCGAAACGTCATTTCCTCCGACGTCTTACATCGTCGTGTTTATAGTCGGTAGTATGGTACAGGCCGATCACATGGTACTTTAAATAACAATTGGTTTAAGGTAATTATTACAGCAGTAGTTACTTAATACAACACTACAGTACTATTTCATTTTCCCATTGCATTCACTTTGTGATCTTCACACAATAAACAGTAATGTAAAAACTATATTTTTGGTTAATGATAGTCAGATTTGGGAAAATACATACTCTTACAAGAGACACACACACAAACACTTGATGCCTTGGTAGAAGGCTACTTTTAGTAGGAAACATAGGGTTTTCTAGGAGAGTTCAAACACTTACAATTGTTTACAAACTTATACATTACATACTTACAAACACTTTCATACAAACTCAGACACTAATATACTTATGATCTCACCTGCTTTAAAGCTGGTAAAGTCTTTCAATATAACTTTTATTCTCAGGTCACCAGTAGACAGGTACCGATGCCAGGTTTTGAGAAGATGGAGCTCGTTCAAGACTCATCTTTTATTTTGATTCATATTTTTGGTGTCTATTAACTTGACAGAACACACTTGTATTAAATTATATTATTAATGCAATGGACGATGTTGTTGCTTGTTTACTACTATTCATTGTTGTGATACTGTAGATGACGTCCTCCACCCCCGAATGATTCCGCCGTTCCGGTTTTGGGGTGTGACAGACTCGATGTCCTTGAACTATTCTGTCGTTTGTGTTAATAATCAATATGTTTCTCACGCGATTCTCCCTGACCTAGTTAGGTTCTCATTAGTGTGTCTGTTATTGTCATGAACACTTGCATGGTTCTGTAAGAGCTCATAGGAATGTGCCCATACATTTCCCTTTGAAGCGATCCCACTTCTCTCTCGCATAGGTAATTTTATAATAATCATTAAAAGCTAACTTGTGATGATTTCTAATTTATCATCCATGACTATAAGCTTAAGTTGCATCACTATTTGATTTAGGAATTGGGTCGGGGATAGCCCTTAAAGTGATTCACAAATGTTATATGCAAGTATGTTATCCCATTGAACCTAGATCTTGGGATCTCTAGTTAACTTGGTTGGGTTTTCCTTCGCAATAACTTATTAATTCATGATTTTTAGTCCCATTTCTCATAATGACCTCTCATTCAAAACATTTCATTAGTTCATCCGTAATCTTATTTTGATTTATGTAATCATTAAAGATCATTCATCTTGAGAGTCATTGTTAAATGGTGTTATGTATTTGTCAAATACGTCTAGACTCACCGTCATGTACACATATAAGAGATATTGGCTCATCATGGGACGTCTCCCAAGAACTGAAAAAGGCCTTTAGTTTACTGTCCAACCTTGGATAAACTTGTAAACTTATTTTCTTATATTACCCAACAAATGTTGATCATTATCAATATGGTTATTACTACACCATAGTTACCACTGTTGAATATGAATAATTATGTCACCATGATATGATGAGCATATACACTACATGTATTTGTGAATTCACAATAACATTGCCTAGATATAATTATGAATATACCAAACATGAGTTTCCATGAAAACATCGTATTTTTCCATGCAATTTCATGCATTAACCGTCTACATGTAAATATCTTAAGGCATCCTATATATAGGATCCTACTATGTCATAAAATAGAATAGCACTATAAAGTGTCATTATCTATTTTTATCACATCTATTGATGTTGAATGACATATTCAAACTTGTGATACCCATAGCTCTAAAGCTTGCTTTAAGTCATATAATGACTTTACTACTTACACATTTTATTGCTTTCCTCCGGGTAAGATAAATACTTGGCAATTCCATGCAAATTTATACTTCTAAATATATGTTTAGAAGTTTTAGTTTCTTATCAAAATGATATATACTTCCAAATTTCGAGAAGTTACTATTGGATTAAGGTGTCCAAGCTCATCATTGAATTAGTATACTCTTATAGTTAAAAAGAAAGTCCTTTTTGGGTTGCCTTCATAACTAGAACTTGGTTAGAATAACATTAGTAGAGAGAGGATAAATTTATTAATTTATTATATGATTAACAAATTGTAATAAATGATTCATTAATATATTATATGACTAATATATTAATTAGAAATATATAGTTAATTTGTTAATTTATTACGTGACGGATAAATTAATATGAGATCAATAATTATATAATTTATTTGTTAATTTATATGATTAATAACTTAATATGAAATCAATAATTATTAATTAACTATTAATCATAATTAATACAAAATTAATTCAGGATTAATTAGAATTAATTAAAGGTGCAAGGGAAGAACTATAATTATTTAAAAGTTGAACAAATGAGAGGATCCAAAACTTCCATAATATGGAAGGGTTTTGTTTCCCTATGTTAGGGTTTTTGGAAACTTCATTTGATATTAGAAAACTAGATAATTATAGATTCGAAATATATTATTATATGTTCAAATTTAATGTTTCTAGGGTTTTCTACAAACTATATAAAGGGTTGTAACCCATTGATTTTCGGCCTGCATTATTCCCAAGAGAAATCCGCTTTTATCATTGCTCCTCATTTCTCCTTTGTTGTCTTTTAGTTCTAGGGTTTGGGTGTGAGCCATTAGAGACATTTTCCTTTTGGTGCTTAACTTTCAATTACCGACAACTAAAAGGATTTGAAGAGATTTGTTTACTACAACAAATCAAAGGTATGTAATTGTAAGTCCCTGATCTGCTTGTGTATCAATAAGATCCGTTTGATGGTGCGGAATCTCAATCAAACGGATGATGCCTGATCAAATGAAGAAGAAGAAAAAGAAGAATAACTTGAATCTATGATGTATTCAAAGATATGAGTGATACTCCATACATATTAGATTCTCTCACACACACACTCTTCTTCTCTCTTGTTTCTCTCTCTACAATATGCTCCTCTCCAATAACTCTCCTCTAGGCTACCCCCCTCCTCACCCCTTACTTCTATATATATATATATATATATATATATATATATATATATATATATATATATATATATAGGTTACAAACTCAAGGCCCAAACCCAATGCTAGACCGAAAACACATGGGTTTTCGGTCCAAGCTACAAATAATCTAATACTATTTTCGGCCCAGATAATAAATTCAATAAATGCTTAGAAAAGAAAAGTATAAACCATATTTATAGACCCAACAATCACCCCCTTGGTTTATAGATTTCTTTTCTAATTGACCCAACAAGCTCCCCCTAAAAAGTAGCTGGCTTTTCTTGTTAATCTTCAGTTGGAGATTGGCTTCAACGTTTATCTTCGATTTCTTCACAGCATCAGGATGAACATATGAATCTTCCATGAATGATTTCATCTTAAGCAGTTGGGCATTTCTTCAAGATTTGACTCTGAACGCACATTGGGTGAGGAGGCTTGATGAAAAGATTCTTGAAAGATAGCACTTTCAGCTTGAGAATCTTCAGAGAAAACAACGGAGAGAAATAATCTTCTAGATCACTTCAGCAGGTACAAGATAGCAGCAGACTGATTGAGGAGGCTTCAATGCAATCCGTCACATAATCTTGAAGTCAGCTTCACCTTGCTTCTGGGGTTGAAGGATTGAATGAGAATTCTTCGATGATCACGAATGAAGCTTTTCAAGACAAAACAAAACTAAAAGAAAAATTAGCACACAAAAAAATATTTTTGGATTTTTGATTTTCTGATTTTTGTTTGCATTTTGAATTTTTCTGATTTTTTTGTTTGATTTTTTTTTAATTTTTTTTTAATTTTTTTTTAATTTTTGTTTGATTTTGTTTTTAATTTTTAATTTTAATTCTCCCCCTAAATTTGTGCATGAAGGAAAACTATGAACAAATTTAACAAAAACAAAAATATTTGGGATCAAAGTTGTCAAGCAATCCAATATCGTTTATCAGCACACGCCTGCATGTCTAGATCTGGTCAATCACCGGTATTGTGGTCCACTTAAACACAAATGATGTTGACAATTTGGACATATTATAGGTGACAAGTCATTGTGATATATATTCCTGAATGGACATTTAGCTGACGACGACCAAGGATATTGTTGTCCACTTAAATTAAGCAGCAAGATCTACAGACAACCTATTAAATGGTTCAATTTTAGATGTACTAGAACATGTTTCCCACTTCCCGATATACCCCGTTAATCAAGAACATCCAAAGAACTCCTTACTTTAGGTGAGTATTCAATCATTAAGAAAGAAGTCAGATATAGAAGTGCATATGTTGTATCCCAGGTCGGATGTCTTCCAATCACAGAGAGGGAACAACATATGACTAACATAGATAGAGGGATTGAGAGGTAGAATGTTGCATATGCTGTGTCCCAGGTCGGATCTTCCGATCACGCAGAGGGGACATCATATGGCTAACAGATAGAAAGAATTTCATAGATAAGGAGGTCCGTAGAATTAGAGTTGCATATGTTGCAATCCAGGTCGGATTTGTTCCAATCACGCAAAGGAAGCAACATATGACTGACAGATAGAAAGCAAGAAAATAATTTCCTACAGACCTACTTTATCAGAACCCCCCAGTTTCCCTATCAATACCGAAATTAAGGACATGAGTCCATACATCAAGGAAATGTTCAGCCACAGTTCAAGATAATTAAATTTTAGTGTATCTCGCAGGTTCCCATGTTTATCTCACTGCTCAATCTACCCGAGCGTCGTATGGTCAGTCCAAATGAAACTATCTAAGTCTATATTGTCTAGTCCTTTCATGGTCAATCAATGTCTAGTCCATTTGAATCCTTTGTGCCTACCAGCACATTGAATACAGAGTCTAGACAATTCGGCTTTAGTGCATTACACGAATTGCATATTGCCCTTTAGCACTAGACTTCATATCACTTCCCAATAATACCTACTAACGAAAAACTATAAGAAAATAAAATACTAACTTCAAAATGAATCAGTGTAAAATAAACTCAGGAGTATCGAGAAGAAAACTCAAACCGTAATTCACCGATTGAATTTGGATCCAGAAGGTCTGAGAACAGCATGCATAATCTCAGAACCGATCCGAAAATTCTTCATATCATTAAGAACTAACCCCATGTGTGATCCCTTCCTTTCTTCCTTTCCCACAAAGGACACATATTCTCAAACAAAGTTCTGAATGTTGTACAGTTGAGAGATGCCTCCTATCAAGTTCCTGGAACAGCCACTATCAACAAACCGAAGTCTGATGATATGCCTCCATAGCTGTTCCGACACCGAGCGAGATCAGTTGGTCTTTGGAACCCAGTCCATTTTGAAACTGGGTTGACTTTTGTCATCTTTCCAAGGAACTCTCTCCCACGACATATCCTGCATATCACAAATAGAAGATGACGAAATATTAGAATCGTTAGATGATTTGGGAGATTGAACCTTTGGTACCCATTTATAGTTGGGTTTAATCCATTTCTTTTTCGGTCCGATGGGTGCCCTGGCACTTGTTTTTGAACTGGAAGTTGGCCGTTGAAATGACTTAGACCTAGATGTTCTTGGTTTCGCTGCAGCATCTCTTGGATTTGGCTTCTTGTCCGGCATTCCCTTCTTGCCTTTGGGATTCAGATTCTTGGCCTTGTGGGTTTGATTCCTGGCGTTCTACGCGTTCCAGTCACCATTATCTGAACGTGAGCTTGAGGGGTTTCTTTTGGAGTATCTCCCTCTTGGCGCGTTTTGCAATCCTTGTGCGTAGTAGGGAACATATGCGCGATTTGGACAGTTTCGGGCAATGTGACCAGGTGTTCCACAGTGAAAACAAGTCTTTTTCTTCATTGGGAAATTGCTTCTTCCTGCCCCTAGTGGCATGTCCATGCCTTGTCTCAGGTTGTTCCCACATGCACAATTACAACAGGCACTCGGTTTCACTGGAATTGGTGGCCTGTATTTCTCAACAACAGATTGATCAGAAGCAGCTGAGTTCGAAGCAACAGATTCAGAGCTCAAGGAGATGTTCGTTTGTTCGATGGTTTTTTCCTTGTTCTCATCTTCTGCTACCTTACTATCAGACACACTCTCTTCAGCTGCTTGCTTGTATTGGTTTAACGATTGATCTGCATAGGAAGTAGAAACATTAGTATTTTCAACATTAATAATGCCTCCTGATACAAAACCAGCTAATTTGCCATAAACCATGAATGGTTCGTTGGCAATCTCCTCTTTAGTCAAAGGGTGATACTGATATGTGTGATTGAAAGGAGGAGGAACACCCTCATAACCTAGACCCTTTTGCTGGTTATCCTTAAATTTCATATTATGTTCCATCATGGACACAAATACCTCACTTGATACATCGAATTTCTTAAATGTAAATTCAGCATCATTATATTTAGCTTTCAATGCATCAAGTTCGGCAGTTACAACAGCAAGTTTTTTCTTAATGTGATTGTAATTTTCACACTTGTTGCTGTAATCTTCTTGCAGTTTTCTGAAATCCTTGGTTTTGGTTTCTAATTGTGCTTTTAATGGTTTCTGACCTTTCCTAAGTTGATATCCTTCGTATTTTAGGTCCTCATTTTCCCTTTTTAGCAAATCAATTTGTTCGCGAAGAAATTTAATCGTAGCTTCACAAGATGGATTACATGAAACTTCATTTACCGGAATGGATGAGGAACTCATTTTTATAAAAAATATGCCCTTTGACTAAAAACTCAAAAGTCAACCTTAAAAGTCAAATTTAAAAGTCAAACTTAAAAGTCAAACTTGAAAAGTCAAACTTCAAAGTCAAACCGAAAATCTAAATTTGAAAATTTTAAAGTCAAACGAGAAAGTCAAAATTTAAAGTCAAAGGTCAAACCTTAAAGTCAAAGTCAAAATTTTAAGTAAAACGTCAAAATTAAAAGTCAAAAATTAAATCTATAATTTTTGGGTTGAAAATGGAATTTAAAAATAAAAGGAAATTGTTTTTGGGGTTAAAAGTGTTAAAATTGCGAAACTAGAAGCGAGAGAAGAACACCTTTTGAATAAAATTTGGGACGAGAGTAACGTGTGCCAAGTTGGTTCAGCTGGTAAGTTGCTTGGTTGAGTTGGGAGGAGACTCAGGTTCGATCCTCGGCACCTCCAATAATCTGATTCTTTTTTTAAATGGAACACGCTGCGAAGATGCTGAGTGCTGAACGAAGTGCGATGCGAACCGAACTCCCGTGTACGAGGACGTCTACTGACCGAGACAGAGACCGAGCCTGCTGAACCGTACACCTAGCCGCACACTCCGAGCCGCACACTCCGAGCCGTACACCTTCAACCAGCCGCACACCTTCAACAGCTTTAAAGAAAAAACGACGTTTTTCACCATTTTTGCTCCAAAACTCGTTTTTATGAAAAACGCGAAGAACAAACCTCCCCCCCCGTCCCATAATTTTCAGAGATCTATCCAAAAACGCAGAAATGTTTCAAAAATACGATCAAATAAGCTCCAGATCTGACAAAATTGATTGATACAATCCAAGCTCTGATACCAATTGTAAGTCCCTGATCTGCTTGTGTATCAATCAGATCCGTTTGATGGTGCAGAATCCTAATCAAACGGATGATGCCAGATCAAATAAAGAAGAACGAGAAGAAGAACAACTTGAATATATGATGTATTCAAAGATATGAGTGATACTCCATACACATTAGATTCTCTCACACACACACTCTTCTTCTCTCTTGTTTCTCTCTCTACAATATGCCCCTCTCCAATAACTCTCCTCTAGGCTACCCCCTCCTCCTCACCCATTACTTCTATATATATATGGGTTACAAAGTCAAGGCTCAAACCCAATGCTAGACCGAAAACACATGGGTTTTCGGTCCAAGCTACAAATAATCTAATACTATTTTCGGCCTAGATAATAAATACAATAAATGCTTAGAAAATCAAAGTATAAACCAGATTTCTAGACCCAACAGTAATCCTAACATGGTATTTCCCATTACATTAGGTTTCATGTTAGGTGTTTTTTATTCATAGTATGTTGCCTTCAAAATGTTATGATATAGATCCTTATAGATTCAATGTGCCTATTAATTGTTAAATGATTTTACAAAGTACATGTTTGTTATAACCTATAAAACCCATCAGTGGTATTAGAGTCTTGGTGTGTCTAACATTGATTGTACGTGAGATGAATTGAACAAAACAAAATTTTCAATTTCAGTCTATCACAACGTGACACCAGTCTAAAAACGATATCGAGATTTTTCTGCCTAATCTGATCAGTATGGTTATTTTTAGTGATTATCTAGTTTTGATTCTACTAATATCCAAATTTTAAATGCCTTATATGATTAAATATAAAAACCTGAATATTATGAGATAATCTTGGAATAGATAATTTTTTAATTAAAATATTAATTAAATCGAGTTATCCTTATTGATTTAACTATAAGATTAAATAAATTATCTTATCCTTATAGATTAATAATACATTTAATTATAAGACTAATTTAAAGATAATTATAATATCCATGTTAGGTTTAAACTGATTAATTAATTATATGATTAATTTAGATAGTTAATATTTAAACCTTGTGTTTATTTTTCTTTAAATACACCATATATATATATATATATATATATATATATATATATATATATATATATATATTAAACGTTTAATACTATATCTATAAGAAAAGTCAATCGAATATCTACGATGCCTCATTAACGAAGCCATGCTATAAGAAGGGTGTTAACGTATCCCACTAGAAATATGTTAAAGATAACATAACTGCTATCTTTAGGATGACCAAGCTAACGATCGCGAATCCGCTCTTGCGCTAGACCCTCACCCTCGCCCTTGCGCTAAGACCCTCACACTCGACACTCTCGCTCCCAAGTCCAATTCCTGACGACAATCTCCGGTCTATAATGAGACAACACACAACTGGTCGTTTCCTAGTGTGACAAGTGTAGTGCCCAAGGCTTTGTCTTCTTTTTGTTCTGCACTAATTGCAGATGACCACTGGTGGTGCACGATCTATAAATGGAGCTCCTCTACATCTTGTTGGCCAAGACAGTAAAAAGGACACCGTTGGGATCATGCACAAGGAAAAACATGTATAAAATGATCCTTCTTCTCCAGAAGAAGGGATAACTTTCTCTCTATCAAAAACCCTAATCACCTTATTCTCAAACATACACTAACTAGACCATCAGAGCTTTGTCCCAGGACCACCTCCTGGACGTCGACTGGCGTTGTCTCTTCGTTGCTGTTGTTTTAGTCAAAAAATTACAGAAGTATAAATCAACCAAATTGAATGAGAGGCTGTGATGTTCGAATTGTGCAATAGAAAAAGGTAAAGAGAATGACATGATTGTTTACAAGGAAAGCCCTTGATCCTTGCTAGGATCTCCGGCACAAAAACCTTGGGATGTGATAATGATCACATGCCTCGATGATTTTATTGATATAAAATGACGATTACAAAGAGTATTCCAGTAAGAACAAGTGAAAAAGTTCGTAGAGTAAGCTAAGAGTCAGTAGAGTGTCTCGTTTGTGAGATACATGTGTAAATTTATAGTCTAAACTAGCTAACAAGATGTCCGATATTCCTAGGATCCTCTATGACCATCTTTATGAACGTTGATTGACTTGGTATTTCGGGTCTTTTGCATAGTTGAGACGAAATTCTGTTGAGAATAAATCTTCTCTTGACTATTTATGCACATGTGTGAGTTAAGAACCAAATATAACCGTTATAAATGTTAGTAAATAATAATAACGGTAATAGTCGGGATCCTGAGATAGTTGAGGATCCTGAATATCTGATGATGTTTGAGGATCCTGAGAGCTTTGAGGATCCTGGCCCTAACAATTGCCCCCAAGTTATTCCTGAAAATATGAGAGTTAATTTCGAGAATATTAAAGGGATAACTTAAATTAAAAGTTAAAAAGAGAAGATAAAGAAGAGTTTAAAAATTGTCCCTTAATGGATAAGTTTTATCCATCTCGTGGTAACCGAGAAGAAGTCAAATCGTCTTTCTTATCTCTTCTTTGCTATAAATATGGGCTTCCGGTAATTTCTTCTTTACTTTCTTCAGTCGTCATCATCTTATTGCGAAGGTAAATTTTCCTCTTACTTGTTTTCTTCTGTTCCTCCGTTTTTCTTCGTCCTGGTTAAGAAAAGTATCCGTTCTTGAGCTAGTGTTGTTACTTCTCCCAAGAACGATTTCAGTGATTAAGCAATCTTATCTTATGCTGAGGTTTGCTCCTTCAACGATGAGGATATGGAATCGTTGAAAGCTATTGGGGCTTTTCCTTCCGATGTAGTTTTTCGACCTTTAGAGCTCACCGTTCAACCGAATTTTGTTTCTATGACGTGGGTTTGCTTTGCCGAATACTCATTTACTCTAGGTTTAACTTATCCTTTTACTGGTATCGTTCATGATTTCCTTTCGATTACCCAAATTTCTTATATCCAAGCTATGCATATGGTTTGGAGGATCCTGTTTTGGATTGATCGCTTGAATCAGTCCAAGAATATGGACATCGGGTTACCTGAACTGGCTCTCGTTTATGATCTTTCTACCTTTAGTTATTCTCGTTTCTTGTTAAGAGTTAAGAGAAACAAACCCCACCTCATTATGGTGCTTGGAAGGAAAAATACTTCTTCGTGAGACGTGATTCGATTCCCGAAGGGGATTCCCCCCCCCCCCCCCCCCCCCCCCCCCCGAAAAAAACATGGATAAAAAAGGGTAGGATTTGAATTTATATTTTAAGGATCTTGAAATTTACTTCGCTTATTTTGTTTTTTTTTTGATGCAGCACTCAGATTTGATGTAACGACCAAAAAATCAAGAGTAAAAATTTCATTTTTAATATAACCAAAACATAGCTATCATTTGTTCCAAACATTCCAAAACATCGCTAATTAAAACATTTATCAGAGTTCATCCCAAAATCACGTAATGCGGAAAAACATGGGTGTGTTCGCTGCGATCAAGCCGACTCTTCCTTTCCGAACCGATGATACTTGAAACCATAAACAAAACTGTAAGCACAAAGCTTAGTGACTTCCCCAGAGCATAACCCACATAATCCACATAATCACATAAACCATATCAATCATATAATCCATGCATATAAACATATAAGGATGCCATCAAAACCCTCCAAGGTCTTACATCGGGTGCCACTGGAACCCCCACGTGGTCTTAGCCCACTGCCATGGGAACCCTCACATGGTCTTAACTACCTGCCATGGGAACCCCACATGGTTTTCACTAGCCAAGGAAATATCATGAAAACTAAACATACGAACATATTAGGATGCCATGGTACAGCCTGTTTGGTTTGTACGCTGCGCGTACAGACTTGTACGCCCAACGTACTACTCCATTAACCCAAATCCTCATTAAGCTCTTAATGCTTGGTCCAACAAATCCTAACCACATATCTGAGCCCATACTAACGTCTAAACCCATAAAGTCATTGACTTGGTGACTTTGTATGCCCCAACAAGACCAAATAGCATTCTACTTTCATGGAAATGGCTCAAAATCCAACATAGGTGGTCTTAAACTCTAAAGGTTCAAACTTTATGGACCTTGAACCTCAGAAACACTAAGAGGGGCAACTCAAAGCTCCTAGAATGAAATCAAGACCTCTAGATCTCATACTTGGGACCAATGATCAAGTTCAAAGCTTTATACCTTCATCAAGCCGAAAATGAGTCACAAAATCCAGATCCATAAGCTTCTCCTTGATCCCCATCTTTGCATGAAACTCCGCTTTCTTGGAAATGGACCAAACACTCCAGAAATGGACTCCATAAGCTCAAAATGCCACCATGAATGATTAGAGACAAGTTCTATGGTTTTAGAGGGTGGGGGCTAACTTAAAATGAAAAAGGAGGCTCAACATTATGCTTATATAGGGCACAACTCTAAGATTAGGGTTTTCAATATGACCCTCGTACGCCCAGCGTACCTTCTCGTACGGCCCGCGTACGAGGCGGAGCACCCCGATCCAATCCTCGCATATACGCTACGCGTTTCTCCAGCTAGGCCTCACAAAGTTATTTCTCTTCGGTATGCCCTGCGTACCACCTTCGGTATGCCCTGCGTACCACCTTGGTATGCCCTGCGTACCACCTTCGGTATGCCCTGCGTATCCAACTCCGATTCGAACCATTCATATATCCATAGAAAGGTATCAAGACGTTCAACACTATTATCAATTCTTGCCTGCAATTAAATGTCCCGAACCAAAATCCACTTCCCATAAAGACCTGAGCTGACAAATTACCGAAATACCCTTTGATCCAAAATCTCAAACTGAATACCCGAGCAATCCAAGGCACATTATCCAACTCCAACTAGTTCCGAAACCCGACCCCTCAGGTATCCGTAGCTTGATAGCACTTAATCCTTGATCACCTATTCAAAATGGAAATAATTCGAAACAGGATGTTACAACTCTCCCCCACTTGAATTAGATTTCATCCTCGAAATCCGTCCTTACCTTCCCAACACCTCCAACAATCTGGTCAATACCTCCACAATCCGAAATATATACAGCCTCCCCAAGGCAACCAATACCAACCCTAAAAGGACTTACCAACCTGAAATTGACCAAACCTGAAACCCTATAGAATAAAACCACCTCTATCCTTCCGAAACTTGAAACTTCAAATTGGCCTAGCTTCCCAACAACTGCCCGCACGAACCATCATTGAATTTATTCCATAAGAAAACCGACCTAAACAGAATACTTTCCACCCGTAATACCTTGAGGTTTCCAAAAGAACAAAATCACCGGTCAAATGCGACTACCGAATAACAAGCAACCCCACACACGAATCCCAGTCGCTAAAACCACTTCGACTCTTCCTGCTGCGATATAGCTACTTTCCTTAAGCACAATCGGGACCTCCGTGGTCCCGACTTGTCTGCCAACTGTCCGGAATATCGGACACCTACCCGATTGCTGAGCTAAAATACACATACATAATAGCCTCGTATCATATACGATCACCAACTACCAATTTTTCTTGATTCCAACATGTCGTGGCTCTATTACAGATAGAACCAGCCCGATATACATCACAACTACTTAAGCTACCATCGAACCAAACCCATTCATTACCCTGGAATCCTGCATTTGACGCCCTTGGCATATAGATGCCCCAAATCTCATCTCACTGATACGAAATCCTTCACTTGCATAATTCACCACGACTTCCCGTCATCCCATACTTGACCGATAAGTAAATACCCTTAGTCCATTCCCCGAGACTACCAGCCTCGCACCTGGTCCAACCATCAGATTCCCAAGAGATCAATATCGAGGCTACCCAGCCTAGACTCCTCTACATCACATACTGATTATCCACATGATCCTGCAACTCACGATCCAAACCCTTGACTCAACAGTCTCTACCATTTCCATCCTGAATTCCATAATCATCCAGGCTCGCCTGCGGACCCCAACAATCCTTATCCTAGAACGAAGATTAATTCATTGCCAACCCTGGCCGGTGTTCCCAAAGCAAGAGCTTATCTCCCTTCATGCTTGTGACCATCACACATATAGTCTACTTCAAACCGATGAATGCTTACCACCCATGGCCTTACCACACTCCACTATCACATCGTCGCACCTCTCGAGCCGAGTCTTATATCCTATTAGGATTTCGGGTCGCGCCTACGGATTCCCACTGCTAACTATGCATAACCAAGGCGATGCCGACAGGCGATTGAGAGTTTCCTGAACTCCCACCAAAACAACCTAGGCCTAAGCAGCCACTTGTTTCTCCCCCACATGGGCTTGACAATGCTCTTCCACCTCTTACACCTTATGGACCTCCGATCCAATTCTAGCAATATGCATAACCCGCCCAAATCCTGCGCCGAACAACACAAGCGCCCAATAATTATCCAAACGCAATGATCACTCGGCTCTGGAAATCCTGAAGAATACTCTTGTATTCTTAACCAATCGGATGATCCAGTCACTTCCCAGGACACCCTTTTTCCAAAGAAATCTGAAGGCAAATACAAATTTACCACCATCGTACCGCTGCCTATGGACCGGTAGATGCTACGGGCTACCCTACAGTCTTACAATACCATCGCCTCATCACAACTATCCAAAAACTTATCCCCGATCCATCGGATTGGACACACCCAAAGTCGAGCACCCACTCGCAATGTGACCTGCTGGCATGATCAATCCTACTATTCTTGTAGTAACCCATACTCCTGGAGTGATAACTCCATCGTACGGTTCCCCGCACGTGGCGTACGGACTCCGGCCCTGCTGGCCTCTCAAACGCTGCTCAAAAGTCTTGGATCTCTTCCCGAGACCGTCCACTACATGCACATAACCTGAACCTCTCTTCTCGAGGTACTCCAAATCGATCTTCCGCCCTCGGGCTATGGGATCCGTATCATTCAGGGTCGCGCACCCTGACACACTCACCAGCTCAATCGTCAATGGCTGATCTGCAATAGTTGGAGCAACCTCTGGTCTAAACCGGGCTACAAACTATCCCCGAGACATAGTCTCCAATCCCGAAAGTGTAATAAATCACACAATCAATCCTTTCCGCCTGATACAAGAGATCCAAGGCAAACTCAAAATCACGGCAGTCGTTCCACTAACTGGCTCACCACCGGAGCCGGGACCAAAACCTGGTCCTTCCTTTTGCGTGCTCAACCTCAATCTGCAAGGAAACTATCCCCATAATCGGTGCATAATCAATAATTCTCCTCCCCATAAGCTTCTTAGATTCCCCAAGACTCTCACTAATTCGAGTATGGATCATGTGCTTTCAATAGTACAGGCCCAATACTACCTTCCACACCTATCCATACTTTCCTCAGCAATCCTCCCAAATCCTCTAAGTCACTTATTCAGACCATTACGCCAGTACTCACTGGACTATACTACCGACCCACTGCAGCATATCCTAGGTTTCCTAGGTTCCCAACCTCACCGTGCCCTCAGCTGCTGAAAAACTCCCATTAATGTAAACTAGCTACCTCATGAATATAGCCACTGTTGGATAAGGTGTCTAAGTCCATAACTATTTCTAGTATGTACTTGACCCGACCCGGCATGGTCCATTTGGGTTGCATGGCATCATGGTTTTGGATAGACTAAATGAGAGAAATAACACTTATGGTTTATTAATATATTATAAGTTATAATATATTAATAATATTATTTAATTAGTATTGATCAAGAACTAATTTGGAATTAATTAAATGATCAAAAGAAGACTAATTACATATATGGGTTGATTATGTAAATCATCCATAAGTTGTATAGTAGGCTAAAGGTTCCATGGGTTATCAAGATGGGCTAAGGTCCATAGGATGCTCCATGGGAGTTACAAACCCATGGGTCATGGAAATGAAGAGCCATGTTACATTAGGGTTTATATGGTGTAACCCTAAATGTAACACACTATATAAAGAACATGTTATCTACCAAAATCGGCTACACAAGTAGTTGCAAGAGGGCTAGGCCGATTTTCAAGTGTTCTATATTCTCTCAAAGTCATTCCAAAGCATTTGGTGTTGTGTGAAACATCTGAGGCATCACAATTAGGGTGCTAGGGTCTCAAGGTTTTCAATGAATCAAAACAACTACAGGGTATGTAATTCTAGCCATCTTTTTTGTTTAAAGTTCCCAATATATGCTAGATATGTTTATGAACCTTGGAAAAAGTATTTTGCATGTATTTCAGACAAACATAGATCCAAGGTTTTCTAGGGTTGAATGTACACTTAGGAGTGTTAGAATGCTCAAAACCCTTCAGTGGTATCAGAGCCTAGGCTTGTTTGTTGATACTTGATGCAAAATAGTGAAAAAAGTCGAATTTCTTATTGTCTGCACAGGGGAGTCGCCGAGTCCATGGGGGGACTCGACGAGTCCAAGCGTATCTACAACCAACTCGGCGAGTCAGTTGTTGCACTCGACGAGTTGGTCATGCAGAGTGCAAATTTTCGACTTTTGCTGCTGGAAATGGACTAGAAACATTACCCTAAACTGTTTTGGTGTTTTAAAACTTGTTTTAGATGGTGTAATGTTTGTTCTAATCCATTTACAATGGCTAATATCAAAATTACATGATTATATGTGTTCATATGTTCTTGAAATTTTGATATGATTAATTCATGCTCTTATGAGTTCTTGATAGATCATAGGAATTACTTGTTTAATGCTGAATTCATGATCTTTATGTGTTTTAATGGAGTCCATAACTTGTCCTCAAGTTATGGATAACCAAAAGTTTCTTTGTATTAATTCCATTAAAAGAACACACAAGTTACAAAAAATGAAGAGTCTTGATTTTAATAACTCATAAGTTATGAATTGAAAGGTTTTGTAAAGTTACAAAGCTTGCCCTCAAGTTTTGGAACATGTAAAGCCATCTTAATAAACTTTAGTTCCAACCGCTAAAATTTTAAAAGTTAAAATTCAACCGTTATACTTTATAATATTATAAGTTTAATAATATATATATATATATATATATATATATATATATATATATATATATATATATATATATATATATATATATATGTATAAGATTAAGTCGTTTTACCGTTAGCATGCCTCATTCACGAAGCCGGTCTATAAGGGGGGTATAAGGTTTTTGCATATAAAATGGCAACCTAATGGGTGTCCACTCTCGCCCACCGCTTTCTTGACTGGTGGAGGGTCGTTAGCCGAACAGGTAGGACAATGACTTAAGAATTCTCATTAAAAGTATAATGATTATTATAAAGTAACTAAATTTTTTATAAATTCTCGATCTTAGTTACTCTAGGAAAAATGTGAATAAGGTGCTAAACCATGAAATTACACTTTTCACTTTGATTAAGTCGTTAGTGGAGCGTGTGTGGTTAACCGACACACTAACTTGGACTTAACAATGTAGGCAAAGGGTGACTTAAGGTTTTTCATAGGTCGGTAGAGCACGTGTGGTTAACCGGCACAACGATTAAGTGAAAAACATTAAGGGTACCAAGTAATTTGCATGGTTACTTCACACCTTGTTTTGTGATCCTCGGTATCCCAGTCACAAAACATGAAGGGCACACTCGAGATTGGAAAATGCCATTGAAAAGTTCAATGAATCTCAAAAGAATCTAGGAGTTTCTTAAAACCAAATAAAAACCTAATAATTATATATTTCGTTTTTCATGGTGGAAATTGGTGAATCGTCATTCACCTACCTTTCAAATATGTTTTAGCTTAGATTACGACATCCCTCTTCTAAGTTATAATATATTGTGATTGGATCCTAGCCTTAATATTACATTTGGGTGTTTTATTAAGGACCATCTTTATATCTAAACTAAACTTGTTTTTTCATCTTTTCAGATGTCTTCCAACAATGCTGCTTCTGGCTTAAACCCTAGCGACTCCTTCTCTATCATGAACCTTTGTGGGAGAGTCATCTTTGATGGATCCAACTTTACAGATTGGACCAGGAACATCAGGATGGTCACTCGGTATGAGAACAAAGAATATGTTCTCGACAAGGAGCTTAAGGTACCCGAGCTGACTGCTACTCCTGAGGAGCTTGCTGAATATGAGGCACATGAAAGAGATGCTACCAAAGTGGCATGCATCATGATGTCCACTATGACAGCTGAGCTCCAAAAGTCCTATGAGGACTACTATCCTTTTGAGATGCACCATGATTTGATGGACCGCTACCATCAGAGTGCTCGTCAAGAGCGATATGAAATCATCTCCTCCATGATAACAACCAGGATGAAGGATGGTGAACCCATCACGGGCCACATGCAGAAAATGCAAAGGTATGTGGAGCGTTTGCTGAAACTCAATGTGAACTTCCCCGAGGAGTTGGCAATAAATATCATTTTGCACTCCTTACCCTCGTGTTATCATCAATTCCGCATGACATACCACATGAACAAGGAAGAAGTCACCCTTAGCAAACTTCAAGAACTCCTAAAGACCGTAGAATCAGGTCTTAAAGGTAAGTTGGTTGTTTCCACTCCTACTCCTACGCCAAACTCCGCACCTGTCTTGGCAATCGGGAAAGGTAGAGGGAAGAAGAGGAAGAACTCTTCGAAGGGTACCAAGGGTATGGCCCTTGATGGCTCCTCTACAAGAGGAACCAAGAAAGGTTTCATCACTCCTTCTGTTGACCCAAAAGATGCTGAATGCGTCAATTGCCATGAAAAGGCGCACTGGAAGCGGAACTGCCCAAAGTACCAACAAGATTTGAAGGATGAGAAAGTGAAATCCAACCATGCAGGTATTTACACTATATTATCTAATAACTCACCCTATTCTAACTCTTGGGTCCTTGATACCGGCTGTGGTATTCATATTTGTTCTAATTTGCAGGGACTAAGAAGAAGTGAGAATGTGGAGCATGGAAAGATAAACTTGATCAATGGGAATAGGAAAGTTTTACCTGTCACCAAGATTAGAGTTTATACTTTGTTGCTACGTTGTGGGTTTACTTTAGATTTGAATAAATGTTGTTATTCGCTAGAAATGGCAAGAAATGTTATTTATTTTCATGCTTTGTACAAACAAGGGTTTACCTTTTCTTTTGATAATGAAGTTGGTGGAATAAATGCTTTCTTTAATAATGTGTTTTATTTTAAAGCATTACCTTGTGATGGTGTGTATGAAGCCGTGTCTGTTGTAGATAATTTAGGAAATAATGTGTTGTGTATTGATTCTACTAATGATAATAACTTGGATAAAGCATCATTATGGCTAAGCAAGAAACACATAGGCCAACTCCAAAAGGATGGATTCTTGGAGTCATTTAACCTAAAGTCAGATGATAGTTGTGAATCATGCTTACTTGGAAAAATGACAAAGTCACCCTTCACAGGATCGTGTGCTAGGGGTGAGGGTTTGTTGGATCTAGTACACACAGATGTGTGCGGACCCTTCAAAACTGCCACAAGGGATGCTAATCGTTAATATGTGACGTTTACAGATGATTATAGTAGATATGGATATGTCTACTTAATTAAGCATAAGTCAGAGACTTTCGAGTGGCTTAAAGAGTTTAAATATGAAGTCGAGAATCAATTGGGCAGGAACATTAAGATGCTTCGATCCGATCGTGGTGGTGAGTATCTTAGTACAGAGTTCCTCGACTATCTTAGGGAATGTGGGGTTGTCTCACAATTGACACCTCCCATGAAACCACAGTTGAATGGTGTAGCTGAGAGGTGTAATCGAACCTTGTTGGACATGGTTCATTCCATGATGAGTCGAGCTTCGCTACCAATATCATTATGGGGGTATGCCTTAGAGACTACCGCCCATATCCTTAATCTGGTCCCTACAAAGAACGTTGCCAAAACACCTCACGAGATGTGGACTGGAAAAGTTCCTAGTCTAGCCCACATCAATATTTGGGGTTGCGAAGCTTTCGTGAGACGCGAGACTCACGATAAGCTTGAACCTCGCAGTGAGAGGTGTATTTTCATCGGCTACCCACATAAATCCTTTGGTTACCTCTTCTACAGACCTAGTGAGAATGTGGTCTTTGTAGCAAGAATGGCTGTCTTTCGAGAGAGAGAGAGTTCATAAGCCAAGGAAACAGTGGGAGGCATATTGACCTTGAAGAAATTCTTGAGTCAAGTGGTGAAGGAACCTGAAACCCTAGCAGTAAACTTGAGGAGGAAACTCCTGTTGATCCAATTAACAAGTCTGTACCTCTGAGGTGTTCCACAAGGGTTAGGAATGCACTGGAGCACTACTATGGTTTCCATATTACTGCAGAAGGTGAGACACTTATCAGTGATGAGACACTGGTAAGTCTAGATGAACCTAACAGCTATGTGGAAGCCATGGCAGGCCCCGAGTCTGCTAAATGGAAAGAGGCAATGGACAGCGAGATATAGTCCATGTATTACAATCATGTTTGGGACTTGGTTGACAATGTACCAGGTCGTAAGACAGTTGGGTGCAAATGGATCTTCAAGAAGAAGACCGACATGGATGGTACTGTACACACTTATAAGGCGCGACTGGTTGCAAAGGGCTTTTCTCAAACTCCAGGAGTTTATTATAATGAGACCTTTTCACCAGTAGCCAAGATTAAGTCTATTAGGGTATTGTTAGCCAGAGGTGCATTTCATGACTATGAAATATGCCAAATGGATGTCAAAACCGCTTTCCTTAATGGAAAGTTGGCTAAGGATGTTTACATGTGTCAGCCAGACGGTTTTGTCAGTACAGAGTACCCTAATAGAGTGTGTAAGCTTGAGAAATCCATTTATGGATTAAAGCAAGCACCTCGCAGATGAAATCTTTGCTTTGATGAGAAAGTCGAAGAGTTTGGATTTTCGAGAAGTGAAGATGAATCTTTTGTGTACGTCAAGGCTAGTGGGAGTATAGTTAGCTTTTTGGTAATGTATGTGGATGACATACTACTCATAGGAAATGACATCCCAACCCTGCAGGAAGTGAAGTCCTGGCTTGGGAAGTGTATTGCTATGAAAGACCTAGGAGAAGGTGCCTATATTCTAGGGATAAGGATTCTGAGAGACCGGAGTAAAAGACTAATTGGACTTAGTCAGAGTACCTACTTGGATAAGGTGCTGAAGAGGTTCAGCATGCAAGATTCCAAGAAAGGAGAGTTACCCATCCAGAGTAACCCTAGATTGAGTAAGACTCAGAGCCCGAGTACCGAGGTTGAGATAGCAGAAATGAGTCGAGTACCTTATGCTTCTGCAGTAGGCTCGATCATGTATGCCATGACCTGCACTCGTCCTGATGTAGCCTTTGCTTTGAGCATGGTTAGCAGGTATTAGGGGAACCATGGTAAGGCTCACTGGACGACGGTAAAGAACATTCTCAAGTACATGCGGAGGACTAAGGACTGGGTCCTTACCCTTGGTGGGAGTGATGACTTGAGAGTTGTAGGGTATAGTGATGCTAGCTTCCAGACTGATAGGGATAATTTCCGCTCTCAGTCGGGCTGGGTCTTTACCTTAAACAGAGGAGCAATTTCTTGGAAAATTTCCAAGTAGGAGACAGTGGCTGATTCAACTTGCGAATCTGAGTATATAGCGGCAAGCAAGGCAGCAAAGGAGGCTATATGGCTAAAGAACTTCATTGGAGACCTTGGAGTTGTACCAGCTATAAAGGAGCATATAGAAATTTTATGTGATAGTGAAAGCGCAGTTGCCTTAGCAAAGTAACCAAGGGAATACCGGAGATCCAGGCACATTGACAGAAAATATCATTTCATCAGACATCGTATAGAAGAAGCACTCCTCGTGGCAAAGAGGGTATCATCAGATGAGAACCTGACAAATCCCCTCACGAAGGGAATGGGTAGGGTTAAGCATCTCCGGCACGCAAGGAGCATAGGGCTGAAGGATGATATTAGTTTTAGTAGTTAGATAACTTTGAAATTTGTAAAGTGTAATTGACATTTGATGATGAATAAAAGTTGTGTTTATTTATGAGTAAGGTGTTTCTATCTTTTGTCAATCATTTACTATTATTTATTTTGCATGTTTTGACTTCCAGAATATTTATGTTGTGTTTTACATATTATTCAAATTATCCACAGTCGGTCATATGTTGGAAGTAGATATGAATGAAGACTGTCATGAGTCGGTTGTAGAGGTCTAAGATGTTGGACATGGCCTCAACACTCATGAGTGCTCATAAGTTCTAGGTATTGGATTCAACCCACGTTTGCTGGTATCACTTCATGGAATTTATCTCGAGTGATCGTGAGACGGTAATATCATATAAGTCTTCAAACCTAGAGATATGTCTTGTTGCCTATGAGTTGGTTATGCATTGATCGTACGAAAACACATTAGTAACTCGATGTTATAAAACGTACTGTTGTGTGTGATTCAACAAGTAGTAGAACAAGCATATGAGTCGAAGTTTATCTGTTCCTTCTTGGATTAGAAGCGATATCTGGGCCCCTCGATGATTTTGTTTTGACCTATGTACCGGGCCCGGTCAGAACTAAGTTGATGTGTTCAATTAAGTTCTATGTCAAACAAATCGGAAATCGGGAAACAAACTACTGGACAAAAGTAAGACATTGTTCCATGTATTTGTCCGGCTGATATCTACAACAGAGGATTATATGATCAATTATCTTGAATGGCGTATCATCATCTTCTCAGTTCCGAGAGACCTTGAAAAGAGCTACGATTGCTGACCGGTTCCTGAAGTCATACTTGCAGTTATAGTTATTACACTTATCCAAGTGGGAGACTATTGGATAAGGTGTCTAAGTCCATAACTATTTCTGGTATGTACTTGACCCGACCCGGCATGGGCCATTTGGGTTACATGGCATCATGCTTTTGGATAGACTAAATGAGAGAAATAACACTTGTGGTTTATTAATATATTATAAGTTCTAATATATTAATAATATTATTTAATTATTATTGATCAAGAATTAAGTTGGAATTAATTAAATGATCAAAAGAAGACTAATTAGATATATGGGTTGATTATGTAAATCATCCATAAGTTGTATAGTGGGCTAAAGGCTCCATGGGTTATCAAGATGTGCTAAGGTCCATAGGATGCTCCATGGGAGTTACAAACCCATGAGTCATGGAAATAAAGAGCCATGTTACATTAGGGTTTACATGGTGTAACCCGAAATGTAACACACTATATAATAAACATGTTATCTACCAAAATCGGCTACACAAGTAATTATAAGAGGGCTAGGCCGATTTTCAAGTGTTCTATATTCTCTCAAAGTCATTCCAAAGCATTTCGTGTTGTGTGAAACATTTGAGGCATCACACTTGCGGTGCTAGGCTCTCAAGGTTTTCAAGGAATCAAAACAACTACAAGGTATGTAATTCTAGCCATCTTTTATGTTTAAAGTTCCCCATGTATGCTAGATAGGTTTATGAACCTTGGAAAAAGTATTTTGCATGTATTTTAGACAAACATAGATCCAAGGTTTTCTAGGATTGCATGTACACTTAGGAGTGTTAGAATGCTCAAAACCCTTCCGCCACATGCAACAGATATCGGATAATTCTTCGAGTAAAAGTCTCAACCCTAGGACGGTTGGACTCAGAAGAGAGCTGCACAATAGGGTCAAGTTCAACACTCTGAGATTATCCAGCCTGTGCTACAGGTGACTTAGCATATTTACTTAGTAGCTAACTCACATTGCTAAGAGTCCTACAAAGCACAAAGAAACCAACATTCGGACAACATAAAATTAACCAACATACTCCAATCAAGCAATTCTATCCACACATAAAAATTGCAATCAGGTGACTCCTGTCACTAGTATCATCCTAGGATTACCCTAGGGTAATCTATGACCCATGAAACTATCATAGAACATTTGGCCCACATATCACAACTCATGTTGTCCACATCCATCCATCCTCGCTGCCGTCTTCCTTATGCATAATTATACACAGAACATGATCTAATAGACCGTCGAAGAATAGACTCTACGCTAAGACCACAGGAAATAAGGCCAAATCAGTTATTCTAAGGCTATAAGATCCTAACCGAATACAGTTTTCAAAACATACACTTAGCAGTTACCAATACCAATAATCTTCCTCATTCTAGCATGGCATCCAATATCTCCAAGTATCACATATCAGGCCAATCTATCGCTGACTACTCAGCAATAGCATGCATGTCTACCAGCTAATACAACATATAAAGGGATCTCTCCTAGCCCTAACTAGCATGCGATTCTCGGATTCATAAATCAAGTCATAACAGATAACATATAGGGGTATTCTGGGGAAACTTACTTGAGCTCGATTGATTGCATGCACCACACCCTTTCTTGTCTTAGAAAACTTTTCCTTGAAAACATTTTTCTCTTTTTTTTTATGAAAACTTTACAGATCCTCAGTTTGACTTCAGACACACCCAAAAGTATGTACGAATCCTTCAAACCAAGGCTCTGATACCAACTTGAAAACTCCCCAAAAATCGAGGGTAAAAATTTCTTTTTTAATATAACCAAAACATATATATCATTTATTCCAAACATTCCAAAACATCGCTAATTAAAACATTTATCAGAGTTCATCCCAAAATCACGTAATGCGGAAAACATGGCTGTGTGCGCTTTGATCAAGACGACTCTTCCTTTCCAAACCGATGATACCTGAAACCATAAACAAAACAGTAAGCACAAAGCTTAGTGAGTTCCCCAGAGCAGACCCCGGGGTCTTCCATACAAATATCATATTAATATAGCACATAATCAATCGACAATCCACATATCATAAAATGGGCCGGCCTTGGTGCCTTAGACCCATTGGTATGGTGAGAAAACTCACCTTACACTGGTGAACTCCCGTGAATAAATCCCTTACTGCTGGTTGACCGATCCTCGTAATGTCAATCATTAAGACAAAACCCAATTAGCCACTTGGGTTTCAATGCATAACCATAAATCCACACATGGGGTAAATGAACCATTTTACCCCTAACCTAGCTTTCTTTAAAAACCAAGGCCCAATCTCACAGCCTGAAGGCCCAAAAGCCACATAATCAACTAAGGCCCAACATATGGCCTAATTTTCCAAATTGGGCCCAAACCTCTACATGGTCTTGCCATGAGGCCCAATCCTTCTTTTAAGTCCAATACACTTTATATTCTGATGGTCCAATAATAATCCAAACATCTCTAACAGCCCAAAACCTGATGACCCAACAGGGCCCAATACAATTAAGCCCAACAGCTTACCTACACCAAAGCCCAATACTCATAACTCCATCTGACTGAGTAACGTCGGGCGTACTCAGTTGTACGCTAAACGTACAGCCTGTTTGGCTTGTACGCTGCGCGTACAGACTTGTACGCCCAACGTACTACTCCATTAACCCAAATCCTCATTAAGCTCTTAATGCTTGGTCCAACAAATCCTAACCACAGATCTGAGCCCCTACTAACGTCTAAACCCATAAAGTCATTGACTTGGTGACTTTGTATGCCCCAACAAGACCAAATAGCATTCTACTTTCATGGAAATGGCTCAAAATCCAACATAGGTGGTCTTTAACTCTAAAGGTTCCAACTTTATGGACCTTGAACCTCAGAAACACTAAGAGGGGCAACTCAAAGCTCCTAGAATGAAATCAAGACCTCTAGATCTCATACTTGTGACCAAAAAAAACAAAAACCCATAAATGGTAGATCTAAGACACCAATGATCAAGTTCAAAGCTTTCTACCTTGATCAAGCTGAAAATGAATCACAAAAGCCAGATCCATAAGCTTCTCCTTGATCCCCATCTTTGCATCAAACTCCACCTTCTTGGAAATGGACCAAACACTCAAAAAATGGACTCCATAAGGTCAAAATGGCACCATGAATGACTAGAGACGAGTTCTAGGGTTTTAGAGGGAGGGGGCTGCCTTAAAATGAAGAAGGAGGCTCAACATTATACTTATATAGGGAACAACTCTAAGAGATTAGGGTTTTCAATCTGACCATCGTACGCCCAACGTACCTTCTCGTACGACCCGCATACGAGGCCGGGCACCCCGATCTAATTCTCGCATATACGCTACGCGTTCCTCCAGCTACGCATCGCATAGTTCTTTCTCTTCGGTATGCCCTGCGTACTAGAGTTTTTCCCAAAACCCTAATTCTTCCGAAGGCTATAACTTACTCGATACAAATTTGATTCCACCCATTCATATATCCATAGAAAGGTATCGAGATGCTCAACACAATTATCAATTCTTGCCTGCTGTAAAATGTCCCGAACCAAAATCATCCTCCCATAAAGACCTGAGCTGACAAATTACCGAAATACCCTTTGATCCAAAATCTCAAACTGAATACCCGAGCAATCTAAGGCATATTATCTAACTCCAACTAGATCGGAAACCCGACCCCTCAGGTATCCGTAGCTTGATAGCACTTAATCCTTGATCACCAATTCAAAATGGGAACAATTCGAAAGAGGATGTTACATTTGAGGAGCTTGTTCCTGCTACTGGTGATTCCGAGGACAAGGTTTCCAAATTTCTTTCACTTCCTGCATTTGAAAGGTCGTTCAGGTTCGAACATTCCATTCTCCAATAGGATTCTTCAACTACTGCTTCTGTGGCTACTGGTAACATTATTTAGCTTGGATAATTCTTTTAGATTGATAAGGATCCTGAGTTGATGGGGATCTTGTTGGATTAATGTCTAAGTCCGTAACTATAATTGGTAAGACTTGACCCGACCCGGCATGGTCCATTTGGGTTGCATGGCATCATGCATATGGATAGACTATAATGAGAGAAATAACACTTAAGGTTGGTTAATATATTATAAGTTCTAATATATTAATAAGGTTACTTAATTAGTATTGATAAAGAATTAATTTGGAATTAATTAAGTGATCAAAAGGAGACTAATTAAATATATGGGTTGATTGTGTAAATCATTCATTCTTATATATGTGGGCTTGTGATCCAAGATTCCTTATGTTGGACTAAGTCCATGGGGTGACCCATGGATACTCCATGGAGGTTCAAATCCATGGAGCATAAGGAATGGGTAAAGTTATGAGTTACATGGTGTAACCCTAATAGCCACCATATAAAAGAATCCCATGGCTCAAGAAATCGTGCACTAATGTGTGAATATGAGGGCTAGACGATTTCAAGGAGTGTTCCAATTCTCTCAAGTCATTCCATATGCATTTGGTGTTGTGTGAACCATTTGAGGTGTCACACTTGGGGCACTAGGCACTCAAGCTTCATGGAGACAAGCTACATCAAACAAAGGTATGTATTCTATCCATTTGATTACCCAAGTATCAAGTATTGTATGCTAGATAGGGTAATACCTTGGAAAGTTCATAATTGCATGTATAATAGAGAAAACATAGATCCAAGGTATTTAGGGTTGCATGTACACTTAGGAGAGTGTTAGAATGCGCATAATCCATCAGTGGTATCAGAGCCAAGGCTTGTTTTCTTGTTATACTTGCAAAATTAGCTGAAAAATCGAATTGTATTAGTTTAAAAGTTATGCTAATTACTTGAAAAAAAATTTGATGTGAATTATCTTTGTTCATATGAGTTTATTAGATTAATAGAAAAGTTAATTGATTATGTGTTTTCAATCCATTTTAATCTAAGAGTTGATTCTAAAATGTGTTTTTGTAACTTGTCCTCAAGTTATATGAAAAGTCACATTTAAGTTTCATAAAACTCATAAAAAGTTGGCAATGGTTACAAAAAGGAAGAGTCTTGTCCTCATTAAATGGTTTTATGACTCCATAACTTGTCCTCAAGTTATGGAGGTTCAAGAGTCACTTCATTAAATGATAAAATGTGTAACCTTAATTAGTTCCATAAGTTACAAAAATAAAGAAAAGTTACATTCTTTTATTAGTTTAAAGTCTTCCATAACTTGTCCTCAAGTTATGGAACTTGAAGAGTTTTTTTTTAATTAAAACTACTTTAAACACATAAGTTATGGAATTAATTAGTTTTGAATATTTTCAAAACTTGCCCTCAAGTTTTGGAATTTGTAAAGTTTTCCCCATGAATACTTTAATTCCAAGTTAGCCCTTCGAATTTTAAAAGTTAAAATTCAACCCTTATACTTTATAGTATTATAAGTTAATAATAAATATATGTATAAGAGCAAGTCAGTCTTACCGTTAGTAGGCCTCATTCACGAAGCCGGTCTATAAGGGGGGTATAAGGTTACTGCCTATAAAATGGCAGTTTAATGGGTGTCCACTCTCACCCACCGCTTCCTTGACTGGTGGAGGGTCGTTAGCCGAACGGGTAGGACAAGGACTATAATTCTCCCTTCATTAAAAGTATTAATGATAAATACTAAGTAACTAAACACTTATAAATTCCCAATCTTAGTTACTTAGGAAAATGTGAATAAGGTGCTAATCCATGAAATTACACTTTGCACTTTGTTTAACCCGTTATTGGAGCGTGTGTGGTTAACCGGCACACTAACCTGGATTTAACAAAGTAGGCAAAGGGTAACTTAATATTTATCATAGTATCGGTGGAGCTCGTGTGGTTAACTGGCACATCGATTGAGGGGTAAATATTAAGGGTACCAAGTATATTTGCATGGTTAGTTCACACCTTGTTTTGTGATCCTCGGCATCCCAGTCACAAAACCTGAAGGGCACACTCGAGATTGAAACATGCCATTGAAAAGTTCAATGAATCTCAAAAGATCTAGGAGTTTCAAATCCAATTAAAAACCTAATTACATTATTTCGTTTTTCATGGTGGAAATTGGTAAATCGTCATTTACCTACCTTCAATTATTTTATAACTCGGATTACGGCATCCCTCTTCCAGTTATAAATAGGTTGTTGGATCCGAGCCTTAATATTTCATATTGGGTGTTATATTAAGGACTTTACGTCAACTATCTTGAATATCTCCCAAAAGATGTCTAGTTCAGACATCTATGATCTTCCCAAATCTCTTGGAACTTTACTTCCTCCACTTCCTCCAATTATTCTCCCTAACCCACAAGTTCAAGGTCACTCAAGCCCTAATGGCAAGCAAGGTCTATGTGTGATCACATCTTAGAGATGAAGTCACATATTGACAAGTCGGGAGAGTTGGGTGTCAAAGTCTTGAGAAAGTTGGATGTTCAATCACTTTCTAAGTCACATAGTGAGTTCCTTTGGGACTACTATGAAACAGTCTATGACATGAACCTTAATGATCATATCTATTTGCTTGGTGCTGCTGAATCAGCAATGATTTGGAATGATAGTAAAGAAAATTTGATTAGAAGATCAACTTCCCAAAAACTTTATGGACAGTGACAATGGTGACACTGGAAATCGAGAAAAAGCATTCTCTTCCCAATGGAAAAGGATTGGCCATAGTCAACCCGGTTGACCAAATGGTAAAGAGAAAGGCTAAGTCTGAGATAGTCCCATTCCCAAAGGGTCCATATGTTTATTTTGCCAAAGGAAGGGGCGTTGATTGCAAAGCTGCCAAATTTACCTAAGGATGTTAAAGTCAATAAGTTTGACTCTACATCAGGTAGAGCCCATTATCTAACTCTGTTAAGTTCTATTCTGAGATCCTCATTACATGATGTGACTGGGTCACATGTTGATGTTTTAAGAATCAAAGAATAGAGAGAAATCTTAAAGGAAGTATATGCTGATTCTAATCGCGAAGGTGGATTTCGATCGCATCAGAATTTTGAGCAGTTGCTTAAGAAGTTATGATATATTGCTAAGGAATAGATAACAACAATTTTCCATGTGGATTGTAAGGATAAGTTTTTCCGCAAAGTTTTAAAATAAAATAAAATTGTTTAATTTTATTTATTTGAAGTATCCTTACAATGGCATTTGTGGAAAATTGTTGCTTATATGATTCCACTGACAGCAATATTGGAAAATGGATTTGATTCTTTCATTTGTGGTAGTGTCTAAATTTACCAAATCAGGAAATTTCCTCATCACCCAAGTTTCAATTGGACCGAAACTTGGAATCATGCAAGTTGAATAGTATGATGAATGAGAACTTTCAAGCATTAGAAAATCAAGACTAATTACTTGTTCACATGGATGTGTGAGTCAAGTTAAGGACTAAAGGGATCGAGTACACATTCTTGTGCACTGGTCAAGTCCACCACAAAGCTCGTTAAGACTATTCGTCATGATTTACTAAATTTTAGTAAATATGGTTATACTTACAAGTTTAAGTATAATTCTGAAACATTGGAAAAGTCTCAATGTATGGCAGAACGAATGGGAGGAATCAAATTAGGCAGACAGATTAAAGTTTCTCAAATCTGAAAAGATGGGAGAGTACTTTAGTATCATGTTTTGTGATCATCTTAATGATTAAAGAACCACATCACAATTGGTCTTCTAAGGACATCTTAGTGCATTCTTATGACTAAGAAGAGGAGTCATGAATTGTTGAAATGGTTAAATCAAGAAGATGAGTCATACTTCGTTTCAAAACAAGTCTTAGAGTCATACTCCAAGACTATAAGTTGAGTGACATATCTTAAAGAAAGGTTTATAACACTTGTCAAATGTAAGAGTAAAAGTGTCCTACTCTTGTACATTTGAAGTTGGTAAGTTGTGATGTTTTGGATTAAACAAAGACCAACTAAGGCCAATTGTGTGAAGTGTTTGTCTTGATAAAGAATCTGCACTATCTCTTGAATATTTGGCAAGATAGTCTTATATGTCAAGAGGACATTGGGAGTCTTAAAGATCCTAAAAAGAATTTTAAGAACTAATCAAGAATAAAACCTGAGGTTCTTCACTAGCACACAACTTGAGGTTTATAACCTATCATGTTGACATATTCTGTGCCCATTCCAGTTAAAGTTGGCTTTGCATAGGAGTTTTGAAAGTTCTCAATTGGTTGCATAACAACTTGGAAGCAATGGCAGGCCCTGTACTGCCAGGTGGCGAGAAGTTAAGATTGCATAAGTTCAGTCCATATGAGTTTGGATTTGTCATTATCCTTTTCTTGTGACTATGGTTTTGACGATTCACATGGATAAGAACACATACACCATAAAATCTAAGGGTCATAAGGTTTCTCTCCGATTCATGAAAATGATGGTGAGGAAACACTTCCACCAAGTAGATTTGAAGCAGATGGCAAAAGGTCTAAACAATTGAGACTATGATTACGACATCCCTTTTCATAGTTCTGAAATTGTTTAGACACACATGCATGCTATCTAAGGAAAGGTGTATGATTTTGATAAAGTTTTATCAAAGCATCTCGTATCAGAAATCTGAACTTTGGTAAGGAAGTCAATAAAGTATTGATTTCTAGAAGTCCAGCTGATTTCTGAGTACATGTCAAAACTAGTGGGAGCATAAGTGTTATGCTAATAATCATCATGTTAGTGGGAGCATGATAATTATTGTTAGTGTTGCAATTTAGTAATGTTAATTATAGAAAACAAAAGTTTCAATTCGTGAGGCTACAGGGATTGAAAAAGTTGTTTTGCTATAATTAAGGGAGAGGATATACTTCATGTCAGTTCTAAAGGCTTAGATTGAGACCTTAATCATCTTTAGTCAAGAATATATATATGAATTTCATGTTGGATTGGTTCAACTTAAGGAAATTCTATATATTGCGTTCTCAAAATTCGATTATGATTACGGAATCCCTCTTCATAGTCAAATTTTGAAAACATGGCAAATAAAAATATTGTAGCAAAAGACTGGTCTAGAATCATGTCTTTATGTGAGACATCATGAATCGTGTACCATTTGCTTTGGGTACAGGATCGATTGCATGTGCTATAATATTTGTCATTTCTAATTTTTCCAAATGCCCAGAGGCATTAAGAAGGGAAAAGGTCTAGAATTGGATATGACTAAAATGATTAAGCAATTGTCGAGGACAATCTGAGGTTTACCAAAGATTGGTTGCTAGGGACAGTTGGAAGTATAGTGCTAATTTTGGAAGGACCATATTGACATATTCTGAAAAGAGGCATCTCTTATTCATAAGTGATAGTCAAAATGAGAATATGGAGTTGTCTCCATAGGTGGAAGTTATTTGTGTAAGATTAGAAAACTTAATGCAAGAAGCATGTCCAAAGCAATGTACTTTGAATATGAGACTTAATTTCCATGGAGTTGATCTCCATTGGAATACCTTATAATGACTGTTGACAAGTCTTTGTGACTTTGTACATATTCATTACAGGAGGGTCAGTGCATATAATTTTAAAATCTAAACAGATTTCGATAAATGATAGGAATTTGAAATTCTCACATTTTTCGATAAGGATTTGGGAGTGTGAAATTAGAATCATTGAAATTATGTTCAATTGGTTTATTTCACAAAGTAAGGATCATAGACAAACATAGAGTGCATACTTGGTGTATGGCAAAGCTATTGTTTAAGAAAAACATAGTGTACATGCTTGGAGCATGGGACAACTAGTGTTTTTAATTCAAGTATAAAGTTGATAAAACCGAAACAATGAATAATGAGTAATCAGTATGGTGATAAATAAAAGTGTTTATTTATATTCATAGGGTTTGATACCATATTTGATTCATTTATTCTTGTGTTTCACTTTGCATGTTGTGACTTCCAGAATAACTAAGTCGCTCTTCCTGAATGATTAAGTTATTCAAACCATCCACAGTCGGTCATATGTTGGAAGTAGATATGAATCAAGACTGTCATGGGTTGGTTTGTAGAGGTCCAAGTTGGTGGACAAAGTGGTGCTACAACACTCATGAGTGCTCATAAGTTCTGAGTATTGGATTCAACCCGCGCTCATTTGAATCACTACATCGATTTTATCACGAGTGATCATGAGACGATAATATCTTATATTCTTCAAACCTAGAGATATGAGTTGTTACTATGAGTTGGTTATACATTGATTGCACAAAAACACATTTTGTAAATCGATGTTATAAAACGTGCATTTGTGTATGATTCAACAAGTAGTAGAACAAGCCATATGAGTCGAAGTTTATCCATTCCTTTTACCTTCGGGATAAAAGCGATATATGTGGGCCCCTCGATGATTTAGCGATGATACATGTGAGTGCTTGGCCAAGTCAGGACTGATTTGATTTGTTCAATCAGTCAGTCATCATGAATCGGAAATCCGGAAACAACAAATGGACAGAGAGAATGATTGATAATCCATGTCTCAGTCCATATGATCTCTAGAATGGAGGAATATATGATCCCTTATCTAATGGACAAGTCATTGACAAAGGTCGGAGTTCATCGACAAGGTTAGAGTTCGACAGAAGCTTTTGAGAGCTACGATTGCTGATCGGTTCCTGAAGTCATACACAATAATACTTTTAGACTTATCCAAGTGGGAGACTGTCGGATTAATGTCTAAGTCCATAACTATAATTGGTAAGACTTGACCCGTCCCGACATGGTCCATTTTGGTTGCATGGAATCATGCATATGGATAGACTATAATGAGAGAAATAACACTTAAGGTTGGTTAATATATTATAAGTTCTAATATATTAATAAGGTTATTTAATTAGTATTGATCAAGAATTAATTTGGAATTAATTAAGTGATCAAAAGGAGACTAATTAAATATATGGGTTGATTGTGTAAATCATTCATTCTTATATATGTGGGCTTGTGATCCAAGATTCCTTATGTTGGACTAAGTCCATGGGGTGACCCATGGATACTCCATGGAGGTTAAAATCCATGGAGCATAAGGAATGGGTAAAGTTATGAGTTACATGGTGTAACCCTAATAGCCACCATATAAAAGAATCCCATGGCTCAAGAAATCGTGCACTAATGTGTGAATATGAAGGCTAGACGATTTCAAGGAGTGTTCCAATTCTCTCAAGTCATTCCATGTGCATTTGGTGTTGTGTGAACCATTTGAGGTGTCACACTTGGGGCACTAGGCACTCAAGCTTCATGGAGACAAGCTATATCAAACAAAGGTATATATTCCATCCATTTGATTACCCATGTATCAAGTATTGTATTCTAGATAGGGTAATACCTTGGAAAGTTCATAATTGCATGTATAATAGAGAAAACATAGATTCAAGGTATTTAGGGTTGCATGTACACTTAGGAGTGTTAGAATGCGCAAAATCCATCAGATCTTTGGCAGGTTCCAAGACTACTCGGTCCAAGGCTCATTTTGGTTTGGCGGATCTTGAAGACGATATGACTAGCGGTTTGATCAAGGTTAAGGAAGAAAAGGGTGTCCCTCTTCTTCCTCCCAAGAGATCTCATGTAGACCCTACAATTAAGGCTTCAGGATCCCGGAAGCGCAAGCCTTCTAAAATCATGGATTTTGGTTTATAGAATCTCGGCATTGAGGATGCTCTCAGGAAGTTGACCACTTTTACTGAAGTCGTAAGTTTTTCTTTCATTCTTTGTTATTTTTCTATTTTTTATTGTCATTTGATCTTTTTCAGGTTTCCGACCATATCTCTGCTGATTTGAGGCTCCAGGCTGAGAGAACTGAGCAGACTCTTCAAGAACAGGAAAAGATGTGGAAGGCGACCCATGAGGATCTTCTGAAGCGAGTGGAACTTTTGAGTAAGGAGAAGGCTGAGAAAGAGGGCGAGCATGTTGTAAAGATTGGGGAGGTGATTGCCGAGGTGAAGAGTAGCGCTGCGATAGCTATTTGGGAAGATAAGATCAAGCTTGCTGGAGATCATAAAAATTTAGGATCCTGGAATGTGGTTGGTTGGCGTGAGGCATTAGGCCAGCTGACTGGCAAGCCTGCTCCTATCACTAAGGATCTTGCATCGCAGCCGTTGGAAGGAGGAGAGAAAGATGGGGCCAATGATGATCAGACTAAGGTATAGGCCTGCAAGAAGATAAATTAAGTAGTTTTTGCTTTATGTAATACATTTTAGCTTTTACCTTTGTAGGTTGGTGTGCAACCTTTTGAATGACATGGTAGTACTTCGCTTTTATCTGTCTTTATTTTTCTGCATGACTATTATGATAATAGGATCCTTAAACAACCAGGATCCCAGAAAACTTGGTTCCTGCAAACAATCTTGAGACAAAATACTTTTACTAAATCATTCTCAGTATACCAAATGATTTTTTCTTAGGATCCTAGAAAGTTGAGGATCTTTAAACTTTACATAGAGTTTTTCGAGAATAAAGATGGATAGAACCTGATTGTCTTCAAGTTTTTCCTTAAGCTTCATAAGCTTTTCAATCTTAGAATTTACTGAGGATAAATCTCAACTTATGAAAGAAGCTAGGATCGATGTTGACTTCTGATGATAAGGTTCTTACTGATGAGGATCCATACCGATGGGGATCCTTAATGATGACGATGAGGATCCTTAATCATGAGATCATACGGGGGAATTCCTTTCTTAGGATAACCTGTTTAGGTTATAGACCTTAAGAAAATTCTTGGGTAACACCATAAGTTCAATTGATAACATGTTAATGTTATGTACTAGGGAGGATCCCAACTTGTGAAATATTTCACGAGAATGATCCCTACTTATGATAACATGAAAGTGTTACGATTCGTGTGTATTTTGTGGGGAAAAATCACAAGTTGTGATAACATGAAGATGTTATAAACCTTATCTAATTTTGGGGTAAGGTCCCAATTTCAGATAACATGAAAATGTTATAAACCTTAAAGATCTTAACTTATTTTCAAAGATAAGAGGGTTGCTAAGCCACTGCATCGTGAAATGACCCCCTTATTCATATCCTATAGTTAGTTATCGTGCGTTCAAGTGAGATGAATAAACCTTAGTTCGTGTGAAGGAGTTAATTAGCACTTTAAACCTTAGAGGGGATTAAGTAACCTTAAGCGTATGAGAGATGATCGGTCTCTAGCTTGTCTATATGATAGTTTAAAGATCATACCGTTGATATAATGGAATTATTGAAGTGTTAAGATGCTGAGATCTTTGTGTGTCAAGATCCTTATGTTTTAGGAACTTCAATCTAGAGGATCCCTAGGTTTCAGGATCTTCGACCTTGAGGATCCTTATGTTTCAGGATCATTGCTTATGGAGATCCTTAGTTGTATGTTTTTCTACATAGCAAACACTAGATAGGGTGGGAGTTAGTCTAGATAACGCCCCTCTGATGCTTAAGTTAGTAATGTATTTGAGGAGAAAATAAGTAATGATGAAAAGTTTAAGGTAAAGAACATGTGCACCTTGGTTTTGTTGAAGATCAATCGATCTTGTTTACATGTAGTATGCTTTGAGATGTACAACATTCCAGGATCTTGGCAAAATGTCTCCTTCGAGTGTTGCTAGCCAATATGGTCCTTTCCATGCTTCAGCATCTATGATATATGGTTCTTCCCACTTAGGAGCGAATTTACCTGCAGTAGGATCCTTGGTGTTTTGGAATCTCTTCCTTAATACCAAGTCTCCTATTTGGAATCTTGTGACTTTTATGTTCTTGTTGTAAGGCTTGGTGATACTTTGTTGATGAGCCGCAATGCGTATCTTGGCAAGATCTCTAAGTTCGTCAATAGTTTCAAGATCATGGGATAGGATCCTGTCATTTTTTGCTTGATTTTGGAGCAAGTATCTTGCTGTCGGGATCATTGATTCAGTAGGGATCATTTCTTTTGTCCCTAACACCAAGGAGTAGGGGGTATAGCCTGTGGCTACTTTGGAAGTAGTCCTATCTTCCCATAGGACGGAAGGAAGCTCTTCTGCCCATCTTCCTTTCTTTTTATCTAGCCTTTTCTTCAAGTTGTTTACTATGATCTTATTGCTAGATTCTGCTTGATCATTAGCTTGGGGATGAACAGGAGTAGACATTATCATTTTGATTCCCCAAATCGTGCAAAAGTCTCTTGTCCTCTAGCTTATGAATTGGGATCCATTGTCGCATATGATTTCAGCTGGGATTCCGAACCTGATCAAGATATTACGTTTAATAAATGAGACTACCTCTTTGTCTCTAACCTGAACGAAGGCTTCAGCTTCGATCAACTTCGAGAAGTAATCAGTCATCACCAACATGAAGATTTTTTCCTCCTGGAGCTATTGGTAATTTTATTACTATATCCATTCCCCATTTCATGAATGGCCATGGAGAGATAATATGATGTAGAGGTTCTGCCGCTTGATGTAGGATGTTGCTGTGTCTTTGGCAAGCATCACACTTTTGAGCATGTAGTAAAGAATATCTCTTCATGGTTGGCCAGTAGTATCATGTTCTCAATGCCTTTGAGCATAAGGATCTGCCCCCAGTGTGGTTTCCACAGTCTGCTTCATGTATGTCCTTTAAGACTTCTGCAGCTTCAGGATCTTCCAAGCATTTCTGGTATGGACCTGCCATAGACTTTTTATAGAGTTTACCTTCGATTATTACGAATCTTGAGACTCTTGTTCTGAATGCTCTTTTGCTTTTTTCTTCTGCTGGGATCGTGCCATTTTGGAGATACTTCATAATGGGTTGGATCCATGATCATGGATTTCTGCGAGGATCCTGTTCTTTAGGATCTCTTTGAGGAGGGATCTGAGGGTCAGGATCTCCGATGGATGCTATACTTATTGGTTGTTCAGGGTCATCGGGTTTGTCGAAAAGGGCTTCTATAGCTGGAGTTATTATGTGGGTTATAGGAATCTTCATTTCTGGTGGTATCCTTATGGAGGATCCTAAGTTGGCTAATGCATCTGCTTCTGTGTTTTCTTCTCTGGGAACTTGGGTTAGGCTAAAGTTTTCAAAATCAGAGGCTAACTTTTTGAGGATTTGGAGGTATAATGCTAATGTTTGACCTTTCACTACATAAGATCCATTGAAGTGATTGGTTAATAATAAAAAATCAACAAATACCTGAAGATCCTTGATTTGAGGATCCTAAGCAAGTTGTAGTCGCATGATGAGTGCTTCATATTCCGCTTCATTGTTTGTTGCGTCGAATTCGCAACTAACTGCTTGGGGTAGGATATCCCCCTGTGGCGACTTTAGTATGATCCCTATCCCGATTCCTTATTGGTTTGAAGCTCCATCCATGAATAATATCCATTTTCCCAAGTGTTCATCTTCTATGAGTTGTTTAGCTTCAATGTCTACTTCGTTTTGTAGATCATCACCAAAGTTAGCCACAAAGTCTGCTAATTCTTGTGACTTTATGGCGGATCTTGGCTCATATTTGATGGAAAATGTGCTTAACTTCACTTACTATTTTCCCAACCTTCCTGACATCTCTGGTTTTCTCATCACATTCTTAATAGGATAATTAGTTTTCACATGTATAGTATGTATCTCGAAATAATGTATTAACTTAGTAGAAGTAGTTACTTTTGCAAGAATTAATTTTTCGAGATGAGAATACCTTGTTTTAGGATCCAGAAGACTTTTACTTACATAGTAGATATAATGTTGGTCTCCGTTAAGATCCTTGGCTAGGACAACACTTACCGCACTTGAGGATACTGAGAGGTAGAGGAAAAGTGGTTCTCCATCTAGAGGCTTCACCAGTAGTGGCCCGGAACTTAAGTATATTTTGAGTTCCTGAAAAGCTTCTTTGTGTTTTTTGGTCCATTCAAACTTCTTTTTCTTCTTCAAGATATCGTAGAAGGGCTTACACTTTTCTGAGGATCTTGAAATAAACCTGTTGAGTGCTGCAACTCTTCCGGTTAGCCTTTGGATGTCGTTTGTTGAAGATGGAGATTTCAGCTCGATGATTGCTTTGATATGCTCCGGGCTTGCTTCTATTAATCTCTTGGTTACCATATGCGCAAGGAACTTGCCCGACTTCATCCCAAAGTGGTATTTAGACGGATCCAACTTCATGTTGTATTCGTCCACAATCTCAAAGGCTTCTTTAAGATCCCCGATATAATCTTCAGCTATCATGGACTTTACCACCATATTGTCAATGTAGACCTCCATAGTGTCCCCCAGCTTGTCTTTAAACATGCGGTTCACCAGTCTTTGATATGTTGCACATGCATTTTTAAGACCAAAAGGCATTGCAGTGTAACAGTATATACCTGTTGGTGTAATAAATGTTGTATCTTCTTGATGGGATGGTTCCATCTGGATTTATTGGAATCCTGCTGAAGCATCCACAAAGGTTAAGAGTTCGTGGCCAGCCGTTGCATCTATCATGGAGTCAATGTGTGGTAGAGGGAAAGGATCCTTAGGACAATCCTTGTTAAGATTCGTGTATTCTATACATACTCGCCACTTTCCGTTCTTCTTTCGTACGACAACTACATTAGCTATCCATCTTGGGAACTTCACTTCCTTGACCATCCCTGTATTGAGGTGCTTTTCCACTTCTTCTTGGATGATCTGATTCCTTTCGGGTGCAAACTTCCTTCTCTTTTGATTTTTCGGTTCGAAAGAAGGATCAATATTACGTTTGTGAGTGATAATACTCTTGTCTATATCTGTCATATCTTCGTGTTTCCATGTAAACATCTTGCTTCTGGTTCGAAGGAAGTTTAACAGGTCTTGTTCAATTTGCTCATGCATTAAGGATCCTATGAGGACTTTGGCTTCAGGATCCTCACTGCTCAAGGGCACTTCCTTCGAGATTTTATCTTAATTGCTATGCTTGTTGGGGTTTTGTCACAGGCTTCATAGAGATTTTATAACACTCCTTTAACTCTTGTTGATCTCCTATGATCTTCACTATTCCCCACGGAGTAGGCATCTTTACACACTGATGATATGTTGATGGAACCGATTTCATCTCGTGGCTCCATGGTCTTCCCAATATCACATTATAAGAAGATAAGGTCTCAATAACACATAAATTTTGTATAGAGTTTACCCCCTCTATGTATATTGGTAGCTTTATCTCCCCGATGGTGCGTTTTGTTTCTCTGTTAAATCCTATGAGGATTGAGGATCTTTTGATTATCTCCGATTCCGGGATGTTCATCCTCTTCAGTGCCTCCAAGAGTACGATGTTGAACGAGGATCCTCCGTGAACAAGGATCCTTCTGACGAAGTGGTTGGCAATGTACAGTGTTATCACGAGTCCGTCATGGTGAGGATCCTGGATCTCTTGCCTGCCCGTCTCGTCAAATGTGATTTCCTTTTCATTGCTAACTGAGGTATTTTCCGTGGTCTATCCTCCTTTTATGTTTTAGAGACCTTGGCGTGTCTTTTAGCCTGAGAATAAGAAGTACCATAAATGTTACATCCGCCTAAGATAACGTTAATTATCTTGGCGTTTGGGGGTGGAGATCCTGGTTTCTCCGGGATCTTGTGACCATCCTTGTTGTTTTCGTTGGTCTTTTCTTTCTTTCTTCCGAGGATCTCTTTGAGATTCCCTTTGCTAAGGAGGTAGCTGATCTCCTTTCTTAGGGCTATGCAATCCTCCATCATGTGACTGAAATATTCGTGGTAAGCACACCATTTGGACTTGTCTTTCCAACTGGTAGACTTGTTATCCTTCTTTGGCCACCTTGCTTTGTCTTCAAGATCCTGCATAGCATGGATTAAACCTGAAACATCCACAAAAAAAACAATAGTTAGTGATCTTAGGGGGTTCCCCTTCCTCTCCTTCATCTTCGAGGGCATTAACCCTGTGATGATCTGGTTTGGAATAGGGCTTCGATTTGTAGAATCTTGGAGCCGAGGATTCGGCCTTCCTGTTGGGATTCTCGTATTGACTTGAAGGGTTGCTCCTTTTATGGACTTCTCTATTCTCTTCAAGCCTTATGAACCTCAATGCTCGGCACCTAACTTCATCCAATCTCTTGCATGGAGTGATCACGAGATCTTCATAGAAGGGTGAATCCTTCCTTAGACCCATATTAAAGGCCTTGACAACAGTCGCCATGTCAATGTTGGGGATGCTCAGAGATTCCCTGCCAAACTTGTTAACAAAATCCTTAAGTCGTTCCTTAGGATCCTAAGCCACCCGATAGAGATCACTAGTGATATTCTCGAAGGTTCTGATACAAGAAAACTGGTTATTGAAAATATTGACTAAGTGTGCAAATGAAGTAATAGAATACGGAGGAACATTTAACATCCATTTGAGAGCTGATCCCGTGAGGGTTGAACCAAAGCCTTTGCATAGGCAAGCTTCCTTCAAGTGCACTGGGATGGAAATGATCTCCGTCCTTTCTCGGTATTGTGCTACGTCCTCCTTAGGATCCATAGTTCCATCGTAAACTTCATGCTAGGAGTCAGGAAGCGCTTAGGAACTTCGGTATCGGCTATCGCAGGAGAAAATCTCGAGATCCTATGATTTGTCGGCGAATTCTTCTGGTATGGGTTGAACTACCCCGGGTACATTTGAGATCATTTGTCTCAACTGCTAAAGTTCCCTAACCATGTTTGGACGTATCCCTACATCAACATTCATAGAGTTAGTATTGATGCTATTGTTGTTTAAGAGGTTACTAGAATCAAGGTTTCTAGGAGTATTGAAAGGCTCATCGAGGTCATTGATCATATATGCTCGATTGTTCATAGTCGTTCCCAGGGTGATGCAGCAGTAGTAGGAGCTGTGTTTCCCAGTTGATTTCCTGAAGATCCTGCATTGTCGAAGTTCAGGATCCTTGGTTATACAACTATGGGTGATGCAATCAAGCTCATAGTAGCAACCGTACATCTCCCAAGCATCGATGTACAATCAAGCATATAGCAACCCATATTACGCCCTACAACTAACGACGTATGGTGGTTTTCCATATCCATACGTGGAAAATTCAGTAAGAAGCACTAGCTCTTCTTTCTGCCAAGAGCTCCTGCACTATGAGATCCCACAGTCGACAATGATCCCAAACATTCTAAAGTATGATAGTACCACCAATCCAGATAAACATATCGACACTTACGAGTGGACGATGATGTCGTTGAGGATGGACAATCGGTTCACCTGCACGTATTTCCTTATTAAGCTATTGGTAAATGCAGACAAATGGTTCAATGCACTACGACCTGGAAGCATGTTGAGTTTTGAGTAGTTGCCATACCTCTTCCTCAACAAATTCGTGCAACTAAGGAAGGGAAATGGAGATGCAAACTCAATAATGACATGCAAACCAAAGGAGGGATAGTTAATAGGGGCATATTATGACATATTTACTCTTACAACGCTAAACGTCCCAGACCATGAGGAATTCCTTGTAACCAGCACTTTCGCCCAAGGTCTACTCCCTGGCCCTCAATCGAGGGAGGAGCTTAAGTACAGAGTCGAGAAGTATCTTAGGCAGATTGAAGGAGAAGAGAGAAAACATGTGAATCTAAAGGTTGTTGCTAATGCATACAGAAAATAGGAAGAAGCAATTTCTCACTCCAATACTAGCCATCGAAAGCACTAGGACGACATCCACATCAAACTCATCCGGCACTCGCGACACCCATCCCGTAGATATCATCCATTTGGCAAGGACGAGCACCGAGGACACCGAATTTGATGTCCATGCCATCAAGAGAACTCATTCGAAGACGGACAAAGAAAAGGGAGAGTATTGTGAGTTTTACAAGTGAAAAACTCACGATACTGGCGACTGTACGGTGCTGAAGAGAGAGATTGAAGAAAAAATGTTGAAGGACGATCTCTCTGACATCAAAAAGGACATAAGATTCATGTTCGATGTTGATCAGAAGAATGCCCAAGCTCAAAAAGATGCAGGCAAACGCCTAGAGAAAAAGGGTGAATCTTCACTATCGTCAAGCCGCGCAAAAGAGGCGAGCCCCAAAAAGAAAATGATGAAACCGAGGTATTATCTGGTAACATACTCAATATAAAATTCTCAATATATTAATATGAAATCATAATATTTAGTTACTATTGATCCAGAATTAATCTGGAATTAATTTAGTGATCAAAAGAGACGAATTAAATTAACGGGGATTGATTATGTAAATCAGTGACATATATAGTGTTTGGGCTATTGATCTATGTTGGGCTAAGTTTTATGTAAGTATCCATGAAGAGTTGGCCCACATGAGATATGGATCATAACCTAAGTGGATAGATTAGGGTTTACCCTTGACTCTTGGAATCCTACACTATATAAATATCACCCCTTAGACAAAATCGTGACACCTAAGGAGTTCTAAGAGAACCCTAGCCGATTTTGGTGGTGCTAAACCTCTCTCTCAAAGTCCTCTTTTGTTCATGGTGTTTGTGAACCATTTGAGGCATCACACTTGAGGTGCTAAAGCTTTCTAAGGCCAAGAACTACAAATACATCAAGAGGTATTCATCTAACTATGAGTTTTATATTGTATATCCTCTATTGTATGCTAGTTAGGATGTATGCTTTGGAAAATAAAAAATGCATGTATAATTAGAGAAAACATAGATCCAAAGCATCTAGGGTTGCACGTGCACCATAGGAGTGTTATAGTGCTTAAAACCCAACATTTTCCCACCTCTTGGAAGGAAGGACTAAAGCCCCTACATGTGGACCATTAACAAGCTTCATATGGTATAACCTATTCCCGCCGGGCACCATACATTTACTATTTACCTTGGTCAGTCACGATGGATGTGATAAGATCACAAACAGGATCGAATTTTCTGTGATTCACCTCCCAGCAGAGCACAACATCTTGCTCGGGCAACCGACGCTCTTCCAGCTGCATGCCATACCATCAACAGTTCATGGTATTGTCAAGTTTAACACACGCACTAGGTCAACTGCAATAGATGCCATTAACCCATGAACACACCATTGCCATCAAGTCATTGTCGTACCAGAGCTGGTGCGAGCACCGAAAAAGTCAAAGGAAGACTTCCCAAAAAAAACGTATCATTCATCCGGATTACCCAAAGAAAATAATCCAAATAGGTGTCAAGTTATCGGAGGAAGCAAAAGTAAAGATAGTCTCCCTCTTGAAGCGTCACTCCAAGGTCTTCGCGAGGTCATTGAGCATAACTTGAACATTTTCCCGGGGAGCACCCCCATCAAGCAAAAAAGGAGGGGGGAAAGCAGGTGTTAGAAGTAAGGCAATCAATGCAGAGGTGGAAAAGTTGGTGGATGCAGGCATCCTACGGAAGACAAATTTTTCCTACATGGATAGCAAACCCAGTAATCGTAAAGAAGCATGACGGATCATGACGAATGTGTATTGTATACTCCGACTTGAACAATGCTTTCCCAAAGGATCATTACCCCCTCCTGGAGATAGATCAAAAGGTTGAATCCTTGGAAGGATTCTAGTTCAAGTGCTTCCTCGACGCCTACAAGGGTTATCATCAAGTCCAAATGAAAAGAGGAGATGAGGAAAAAACGGACTTTAATACCGATTGTGGCACTTTCAGCCAGCGGAAAATTCCATTCGGTCTCAAGAACGCCTGAGCAACATACTAGTGCCTGATGGACATAGTGTTTGCAGACCAAATTAGGATGAATGTCAAGGTATACATCAATGATATGGTCATCAAAATCCATGACGAAGAAGTATTGCTCTATGATATCGAGGAAACTTTTCAGACCTTGACAAAGGCACAGATGAAACTCAACCAAGGAAAATGCACCTTCAGGGTGGAGGAAGGCTAGTTTATGGGTTATCAGATAAACATTAAGGAAATATCGCCCATCCAGACCACAATGCAGGAGTTCCCCGATTCTAAAACCCATCAAAACCTCAAGGGACTGGAAGAGATCAATGGAAGGTTAACAACATTCTGCAGATTCATCGCCAGGACAGCCAAATCCCTCCCGCTTTTCCAAACTTTGAATGGATGAATCGAAAAAGCTCTAAAACATCTAAAAGAAGCCCTGCACCAACTCCAGGCCATGGCAAGCCCCCTACCAGGAGAAACTTTGCAGATGTACTTGGAAACATCCGACGAAGACATATTGATGGTGCTAACTGTTGAAACATACAAGAAGCTGTTGCCAATACACTTCGTGAGCAGAGAAGTACAGGGTCCTGAGCTCAATTACCCATCTTAGAGAAGCTGGTTGTTGCATTCATCTATGCAGCCAGGTGATTCATATGCTACTTTCAAGCTCACAAGATTGAGGTTTTGACCAGTTATCTAATAAATCAAATTCTGTTAAGGCCAGAAAATTTGGTACGTCTAACGAAATGGACAATCGATTTGGGAGAGCATGACACAGACTATCGATCATGCACCAAAATCAAAGTCCATGCACTAGAAGACTTCCTAGTCGAGATCCCCAACACGCTCAAGAATGTACCATCGATTCTCCCAATAGATCCCTCAGATCCGGAGGCAAGTTGGGATATCTAGGAATTACATACCGATGGAGCTGGAAGAAACAAGGGGTCAGGAGCAGGCTTAATCCTTAAGAACCCTAATGACGATGAAATCACGTACGCTTTGTGTTTCAACTTCCAGGTTTCCAATAACGAGGCGGACTACGAAGCACTCCTAGGAGGTCTTCGGCTAGCTTGAGAAGTTGGAGCGAAACACCTTGCAGCCCTCAGTTACTCTCTCTTTATTAACGACCAGGTTAATGGAACTTATGAGGCCAAGGATCAAAGGATGCAAAGGTACCCCAAAATAGTAAGAGAGTTGGCACAATCATTCAAGAGCTTCTCGTTTAAGCAGACCCCCCAGGGAGAAAATGTGAAGGCTAATGCCCTCAACAAGCTGGCCTCGACATCGTTCGATCACCTAACCAAGAAGGTCCTGGTGTAAATTCTTTCAGAAAGAAGCATTGATAACAAACAGTTCGACATTATCTCGACAACCCTAGATTGGACCATACCCCTTATAGATTATCTATTTCATGGGATCCTCCCCGATGATCCCGCATAGGCTAGGAGGATCAAGATCAAAGCACCACAGTTCGCTATAAGGGATAAACAATTATATAAGAGGGGATACTTTGCACCATGGTTGAAGTGCATAGCAAGCTCTGAGGGACAGTCGCTTTTGGAAGAAAGCCACGCAGGGTAAACCAGAGCACATGAGGGTGCACGAGCACTCATCGGAAAAGTTCTCTATATTGGGTTATAATGGTCGGACATCTACAAGGACGTAGCCCAGCTCACCAAAAAGTTCTCGGAGCGTCAAGCTCTTGCTTCTTTTGAAAACCAACCTACCGTGCCACTAACCAGTCTCAGCAACCCTTGGCATTTCCACCAATAGGGTAAAGACATTGTTGGACCATCTCCCATCGCCCCAGGAAAATCTAAGTTCCTGTTGGTCACTATCGATTACTTCACCAAGTGGATTGAGGTTGAGTCCCTGACCACTGTTACATGGAGAAAAATGATAAAGTTCATGTAGAAAAGCATCCTAACACGGTTTGGTACTCCAAGGTTCATGATCAACGATAATGGCACTCAATTTGAAGGAAGCCCCTTCAAAGAGTGGTCTTAAGAAAAACAGATCCATCGTCGGTTTACCTCAGTGGCACACCCCCAAGCCAAAGCTAGACCAAGACTGATATATCAAACAAGATCATTGTCAATGGCCTCAAAAAGCGCCTAATGAGGTCTAAACGGGTCTGGGTAGCAGAATTGCCCATGGTGCTCTGGTCATCGCATGACCTCGAGATCCAACACTAGAGAAACACCATTCAGTTTAACGTATGGCTCGGAAGCAGTTCTTCCACTTAAATACTTGGCAGGATGACTGTGTATAACGGACTTCGAAGCAAATGCCAATGAAACTGAGCTATGTCAAGACCTGGACAAGCTTGACGAGAAACGTGAAGCCGCCTAGCTCCACCAAGCAGCCTACAATGCCCACACCGATAATTACTACAATAGACATGTGCGAGTAAAGAACTTCAATGTAGGCAAATGGGGGTTGAGAAAGAACAAGTCCAGCCATGCAGAACCTCAGGGAAAACTAAGTGTCACCTGGGAAGGCCAGTACAAGATCGTTGAAACACATCAAAATGGAGCTTATGTTCTAGAAGCACAAGATGGTAGACCCATCCCCCAAACCAGAAACGCGCAAATTGCGCCACTTTTACTCCTAGAACAAGGAGAAAATTCAAAACAATGCACGCCGAGAGCGAGGGAAGTGAGATCTAACTCCAAGCGGATAATCACACCCCATAAAGTAGATCTAGTTTTAGGCCCACTTTAGTGCCAGTGTTTAGTCATTATTACTCTCATTTCACAAAATTGATATCTCAAAATTATTATCAATGGAATGATGAAAACTGACTATTTGAAAAAAGAAAAAACAATCTAAATGTTTATTTATACCTAAGCTTGGTACCATATTAGTAAGAGGTTGTGCACATTTACCAAGCGACAAGAAGGACTGATTATGAATGTAACTTGAGCGAAATCGATGCAAGGATGCAACCATAGGCTTTAAAGGTTCATAACCTATCCCTAAATGTGCCAACCTAATTCAAAGGACTATCACCTTTTCCTATGACGTGAACAAAGGATTTAAAGGCTCATAACCTTTCCCTTGATACGAAAATACCTAAGTCCTAAATGCCTCGAGGTGACAATCTCGGCTTAACTTAGACGAAAAAGGCCAGAATGCAAATCTCTTAGGCCCAAGACTTAGAACGAAGTCTTGAAAAGGTGATCGAAAAACCTTACTAAAAATGGAATACCTTAATAAAAAATCGACCAGCCAAGGTTCACGCGAGAAGCCTGGCCAAAGCCTTGACCCAAAAATATAAGCGCATGACTCTAAAGAGGTACGAGGTCCGATCCTACTAGAGCGAGCTCCTAGGCTAAAGCCAAAACATTACAGCTAAGAACAAACAACCCCCATCAACTAAAAGAGAGCATACATTTGGTCCTAAAAACTTGCCAAACAGGTGGGAATTAAACTCGATAAATTCCTAAGGAAAACACTCATAATTTTTTGACACAAAAAAATCCTCAAAAAAGCATAACGACCCCAAATGCCAACACAAACCTTTGGGATGAATCCAAACCTAGGATGGCCAACATAAACCTACCGGGATGATAAGTGAAGAAACTTTAAACCAAGAACTAATGGGTTTTGAGCATTCTAACACTTCCTAAGTGTACATGCAACCCTAATAACCTTGGATCTATGTTTGTCTAATTATCATGCAAAGTTGAATTCCAAGGTTATATTCTTATCTAGCATACATGGGGAACAAATTTTAACTTGCATGAAAGATAGAATAACTTACCTTGTTGTTGCTTATGATCCTTGAAACCTTGTGAGCCTAGCACCCCAAGTGTGATGCCTCAAATGCTTCACACAACACCAAATGCTTTTGGAATGACTTTAGAGAGAATACACACTTCTAAAATCGGCCTAACCCTCTTGTTTCTTATGTGTCGCCGATTTTGGTGGAGAACATGTTGCTTATATAGTGTGTCACATCTAGGGTTACACCATGTAAACCCTAATGTGGCATGACTCTTCATTTCCATGACCCATGGGTTTGTAACTCCCATGGAGCCTCCATGGAGCATTCAATGGGTTTAACCCAACTTGATTATCCATGGAGCCTTTTAGCCCACTATACAAGTTATGGATGATTTACATGATCAACCCATATATTTAATTAGTCATCTTTTGATCACTTAATTAATCCTAGATTAATTCTTGATCAATAATAATTAAATAATACTATTAATATATTAGAACTTATAATATATTAATAAACCACAAGTGTTATTTCTCTCATTTAGTCTATCCAAATGCATGATGCCATGCAACCCAAATGGACCATGCCGGGTCGGGTCAAGTACATACCAGAAATAGTTATGGACTTAGACACCTTATCCAACAATCTCCCACTTGGATAAGTCTAATAACTATAACTGCAAGTATGACTTCAGGAACAGATCAGCAATCATAGCTCTTTTCATGGTTTCTCAGAACTGAGAAGATGATGATACGCCATTTCAAATAAGTGATCATATAATCCTCTGTTCTAGATATCAGCCGGACAAATACATGGAATAGTGTCTTACTTTGTGTCCAGCAGTTTGTTTCCCGATTTCCGATTTGTTTGACATAGAACTCAATTGAACACATCAACTTAGTTCTGACCGGGCCCGGTACATAGGTCAAAACAAAATCATCGAGGGGCCCAGATATCAGCTTCTAATCCAAGAAGGAACAGATAAACTTCGACTCATATGTTTGTTCTACTACTCATTGAATTATACACAAGAGCACGTTTTATAACATCGAGTTACCAATGCGTTTTCGTACAATCAATGCATAACCAACTCATAAGTAACAAATCATATATCTAGGTTTAAAGACTTATATGATATTACCGTCTCACGATCACTCGAGATAAATTCCATGAAGTGATTCTAGTGAGCGTGGGTTGAGTCCAATGCTCAGAACTTATGAGCACTCATGAGTGTTGTAGCCATGTCCAACAACTTAGACCTCTGCAACCAATCATGACAGTCTTGATTCATACTTACTTCCGACATATGACCGACTGTGGAGGTTCGAATAATATGATATACCAAACATAATTATTCTGGAAGTCAAAACATGCAAAAGAAATATAGTAAACGATCGACAAGAGATAGCAACACTTTACTCATAAATAAAACACCTTTTATTCATCATCTAATGTCAATTACACTTTACAAAGTTCAAGGTTATCTAATTACTAAATCTAATATCATCCTTCAGCCCTATGCTCCAAGCATGCTGGAGATGCTTAACCCGAGTTAGTCCTTTCGTGAGGGGATCTGCTGGATTCTCATCCGATGATACCCTCTTCGCCACGAGGAGTCCTTCTTCTATTCGATGTCTGATGAAATGGTATTTTCTGTCGATGTGTCTGGATCTCCCGTGATCCCTTGGTTCCTTGGCTAAGGCAACTGCACTTTCACTACCACAGAAAATTTCCATTGGCTCTTTAATAGCTAGTACAACTCCAAGGTCTCTAATGAAGTTCTTCAGCCATATCGCCTCCTTTGCTGCCTCGCTAGCTACTATATACTCTGATTCGCAAGTTGAATCAGCCACTGTCTCTTGCTTGGAAGTCTTCCAAGAAATTGCTCCTCCATTTAAGGTAAAGACCCAGCCTCACTCAGAGCGGAAATTATCCCTATCAGTCTGAAAGCTAGCATCACTATACCCTACAACTCTCAAGTCTTCACTCCCACCGAGGGTAAGGACCCAGTCCTTAGTCCTCCGTAGGTACTTGAGGATATTCTTTACCTCAGTCCAGTGTGCCTTGCCAGGGTTCCCCTGATACCTGCTAACCATGCTCAAAGAAAAGGCTACATCAGGTCGAGTACACGTCATAGCATACATGATCGATCCTACAGCCGAAGCATAAGGTATTCGACTCATTTCTGCTATCTCAGCCTCAGTACTAGGGCTTTGTGTCTTACTCAATCTGGCGTTACTCTGGATGGGTAACTCTCCTTTCTTGGAGTCCTGCATGCCGAATCTCTTCAGCACCTTATCCAAGTAGGTACTCTGACTAAGTCCAATTAGTCTTTTACTCCGGTCTCTCAAGATCCTTATCCCTAGAATATAGGCAGCTTCTCCTAGGTCCTTCGTAGAGAAACACTTCCCAAGCCAGGACTTAACTTCCTGTAGAGTTGGGATGTCATTTCCTATGAGTAGTATGTCATCCACATACAATACCAAAAAGCTAACTATACTCCCACTAGCCTTGACATATACACAAGATTCATCTTCACTCCTAGAAAAGCCAAATTCCTTGACTTTCTCATCAAAGCAAAGATTCCATCTGCGAGCTGCTTGCTTTAACCCATAAATGGATTTCTCAAGCTTACACACTCTATTAGGGTACTCTATGTTGACAAAACGCTCTGGCTGACTCATGTAAACATCCTCAGCCAACTTTCCATTAAGGAAAGCGGTTTTGACATCCATTTGCCATATTTCATAGTCATGAAATGCGGCTATGGCTAACAGAACCCTAATAGACTTAATCTTGGCCACTGCAGAAAACGTCTCATCATAATCAACTCCCGGAGTTTGTGAGAAACCCTTTGCAACCAGTCGTGCCTTATAAGTGTGTACATTACCATCCATGTCGGTCTTCTTCTTGAAGATCCATTTGCACCCTATAGTCTTACGAGCTGGTACATTCTCAACCAAGTTCCAAACTTGATTGTCATACATGGACTGTATCTCGCTGTCCATTGCCTCTTTCCACTTGGCTGACTCAGGGCCTGCCATGGCTTCCACGTAACTGTTAGGTTCATCCAGACCTATCAGTGTCTCATCACTGATAAGTGTATCACCTTCCGCAGTAATATGGAATCCATAGTAATGCTCAGGTGCATTCCTAACCCTTGTGGAACGCCTCAGAGGTACAGACTTGTCAATTGGCTCAACAGGAGTTTCCTCCTCAAGTTGAGTGCTAGGGTTTGAAGTTCCTTCACCACTTGACTCTTGAATTTCTTCAAGGTCAACTTGCCTCCCACTATCTCCTTGGCTTATGAACTCTCTCTCTCTCGAAAGAAAGCCCTCCTAGCTACAAATACCACATTCTCACTAGGTCTGTAGAAGAGGTAACCAAAGGATTTCTGTGGGTAGCCGATGAAAATACACCTCTCACTTCGAGGTTCGAGCTTATCATGAGTCTCACGTCTCACGAAAGCCTCGCAACCCCAAATCTTAATGTGGTATAGTTTGGGTACTTTACCAGTCCACATCTCATGAGGAGTTTTGGCAACTTTCTTTGTGGGGACTAGATTAAGGATAAGGGCGGCAGTCTCTAAGGCATACCCCCAAAATGAGATTGCTGGCGAAGCTCGACTCATCATGGAACGAACCATATCCAACAAGGTTCGATTATGCCTCTCAGCTACACCATTCAACTGCGGTGTCCTAGGAGGTGTCAATTGTGAGACAATCCCATATTCCCTAAGATAGTCGAGGAACTCTGAACTAAGATACTCACCACCTCGATCGGATCGAAGCATCTTAATGTTCCTGCCCAATTGATTCTCGACTTCCTGTTTAAACTCTTTAAACCTCTCAAAAGTCTCTGACTTATGCTTGATTAAGTAGACATATCCATATCTACTGTAATCATCAGTAAAAGTCAAATAATAACGATTAGCATCCCTTGTGGCATGTTTGAAGGGCCCACACACATCCGTGTGTATAAGATCCAACAAACCTTCACCCCTCTCACAAGAACCTGTGAAGGGTGACTTTGTCATTTTTCCAAGTAAGCATGATTCGCAACTATCATCTGACTTTAGGTCAAATGACTCCAATACTCCATCCTTTTGGAGTTGGCCTATGCGTTTCTTGCTTATATGTCCAAGACGACAATGCCATAATGATGCTTTATCCAAGTTATTATCATTAACAGAATCAATACACAATACATTATTTCCTAAGTTATCAACCACAGATACAGTTTCATACACACCATCACAAGGTAATGCTTTAAAATAAAGAACATTATTAAAGAAAGCATTAATCGAACCAACTTCATTATCAAATGAAAAGGTGAAACCTTGTTTATACAATGCATGAAAGGAAATAATATTTCTTGCCATTTCTGGCGAATAACAACATTTATTCAAATCTAAACTAAGCCCACTACTTAGCGATAAAGTATAAACTCCAATCTTGGTGACATGTAAAGCTTTCCTATTCCCCATGATTAAGTTTATTCTTCCATGCTCCACATTCTCACTTCTTCTTAGTCCCTGCAAATCAGAACAAATATGAATACCACAACTGGTATCAAGGACCCAAGAGTTAGAATGGGGTGAGTTATTAGATAAGATAGTGTAAATACCTGTATGGTTGGGTTTAACTTTCCCATCCTTCACATCTTGCTGGTACTTTGGGCAGTTCCGCTTCCAATGTGACTTTTCATGGCAATAGAAGCATTCAGCCTCTTTAGGCTCAGAAGAAGGAGTGACAAAACCTTTCTTGGTTCCACTTGAAGAAGGGTCATCAAGGGTCCTAGCCTTGGTACCCTTCGAAGAGCTCTTCCTCTTCTTCCCTCTACCTTTCCCGATTGCCAAAACCGGGGCGGAGTTTGGAGTAGGAGTGTTAACAACCGACTTACCCTTAAGACCTGTTTCTGCGGTCTTGAGGAGTCCCTGAAGTTTGCTGAGTGTGACCTCTTCCTTATTCATGTGATATGTCATGCGGAATTGATCATAGCACGATGGTAAGGAGTGCAAAATGATATCTATTGCAAGCTCCTCAGGGAAGTTGACATTAAGCTTCAGCAACCGATCCACATACCTTTGCATTTTCTGCATGTGGCTCGTGACGGATTCCCCGTCCTTCATCATGGTTGTTATGATAGAGCATATGATTTCATACCTCTCTTGTCGTGCACTTTGATGGTATCTTTCCATCAGATCTTGGTACATTTCAAAAGGGTAGAAGTCCTCATAGGACTTTTGGAGTTCCGCTGTCATGGTGGCCAACATGATGCATGCCACTTTTGTAGCATCCCTTTCATGTGCCCGAAAGTCAGCGATCTCCTGGGGAGTTGCAGTGGTCTCATCAATCTCCTTAAGCTCCTTGTCAAGGACATATTCTTTGTCCTCGTAGCGGGTAATCATCCTGATGTTTCTGATCCATTCATTGAAGTTGGATCCATCAAAAGTGACTTTCCCACACAAGTTCATAAGGGTAAAGGAGCCATTAGGATTAGAGCCAGAAGCAGCATTGTTTGAAGACATCTGAAAGAAGAGAACAAGATTAGTTTAGATATTAAGAGAGTCCTTAATAAAACACCCAAATGTAATATTAAGGCTAGAATCCAATCACAATATATTATAACTTATAAGAGGTATGCCGTAATCCAAGCTATAACATATTTGAAAGGTTGGTGAATGACGATTCACCAATTTCCACCATGAAAAACGAAATATAGATATTAGGTTTTTAATTGGTTCTTAGAAATTCCTAGATTCTTTTGAGATTCAATGAACTTTTCAAAGGCATGTTTCAATCTCGAGTGTGCTCTCCAAGTTTTGTGACTGGGATACCGAGGATCACAAAACGAGGTGTGAAGTAACCATGCAAATCACTTGGTACACTCAATGTTTATTACTCAATCGATGTGCCGGTTAACCACACGAGCTCCACCGACCTATAATAAACTTTAAGTCACCCTTTACCTACCTTGTTAAGTCCAAGTTAGTGTGCCGGTTAACCACACGAGCTCCACTAACGACTTAAACAAAGTGTAAAGTGTAATTTCATGGATTAGCACCTTATTCACATTTTCCTAAAGTAACTAAGATTGGGAATTTAATAAAAGCATTTACTTACTTTATAATATTCATCATACTTTTAGTGAGAATTTATAAGTCCTTGTCCTACCCGTTCGGCTAACGACCCTCCACCGATCAAGGAAGCGGTGGGTGAGAGTGGACACCCATTAAGTTGCCATTTTATAGGCAACAACCTTATACCCCCCTTATAGACCGGCTTCGTGAATGAGGCGTACTAGCGGTAAGACGACTTGACGTTATACATATATATATTAGTAACTTATAATATTATAAAGTATAAGGGTTGAATTTTAACTTTTTAAAATTCTAAGGGTTGGAAATAATGTTTTAATCAAGACTTTACATGTTCCAAAACTTGAGGGCAAGTTTTGTAAACTTCCAAAACTTTTCATTTCTTATAACTTATGAATTAATTGAGTAATAAAAATGAAGACTCTTCATTTTTATAACTCTTGTGTTCTTTTAATGGCTTTAATAAAAGTGAGACTTTTGGTTTTCCATAACTTGAGGACAAGTTATGGACTCCATTAAAACACATTATGATCATGAATTAAACTACCATGAAGGTTACAAACAATTCCTATGATCATCTAATCTTCATAAGTTCAAGAACGTGAATATGAACACTTTCAAGAATCAAAAATTACACTTAAAAAAAACTTGTAATTTTAATAATTGCCATTGTAAATGGATTAGCATAAACATTACACCATCTAAAACAAGCTTTAAAACATCAAAACAGTTTAGTGTAATGTTTCTAGTCCATTTCCAGCAACAAATGTGCAAACTTTCATACGAGCAGAAAACAGAAAAATGATTTTTTTTCAAGCTGTTTGCACACAAAAAAAAACAACAAACAAACCTAGGCTCTGATACCACTGATGGGTTTTGAGCATTCTAACACTTCCTAAGTGTACATGCAACCCTAATAACCTTGGATCTATGTTTGTCTAATTATCATGCAAAGTTGAATTCCAAGGTTATATTCTTATCTAGCATACATGGGGAACAAATTTTAACTTGCATGAAAGATAGAATAACTTACCTTGTTGTTGCTTATGATCCTTGAAACCTTGTGAGCCTAGCACCCCAAGTGTGATGCCTCAAATGCTTCACACAACACCAAATGCTTTTGGAATGACTTTAGAGAGAATACACACTTCTAAAATTGGCCTAGCCCTCTTGTTTCTTATGTGTCGCCGATTTTGGTGGAGAACATGTTGCTTATATAGTGTGTCACATCTAGGGTTACACCATGTAAACCCTAATGTGGCATGACTCTTCATTTCCATGACCCATGGGTTTGTAACTCCCATAGAGCCTCCATGGAGCATTCAATGGGTTTAACCCAACTTGATTATCCATGGAGCCTTTTAGCCCACTATACAAGTTATGGATGATTTACATGATCAACCCATATATTTAATTAGTCATCTTTTGATCACTTAATTAATCCTAGATTAATTCTTGATCAATACTAATTAAATAATACTATTAATATATTATAACTTATAATATATTAATAAACCACAAGTGTTATTTCTCTCATTTAGTCTATCCAAATGCATGATGCCATGCAACCCAAATGGACCATGCCGGGTCGGGTCAAGTACATACCAGAAATAGTTATGGACTTAGACACCTTATCTAACAGTGGAACAACCACAACATTAACACCACAAGTGAAAGTTTGTTGTTCGCCGAACATTTCCTGGACTTAGACAAAGGCCACACAGGGCCAAAAGAAAAACTTAGTTTTGTTCAACCTTGTCTTTTAAACATCAACCATTAGAGAAATGACTACTCATTGAGAGGATTGGAGGTCGGCCTGACTCTGGAGGAGCTACCTTAAGGTTGGTTGTATTCAACATCAGAATCGGTGCATATTCGACGAATGCCTTCCATATCTAGCTCACCAAGACGGAGGTAGGAGGGAAATTTTGTTTTCATGAAGTTTTTCACAGAGGCGTGCATCGCCTGGGTATGCCCCACAATGGCACTTGGTTCTCTAGGGGTAAACTTCCCGGTAGCAACATGCTCCCGAACAACTTGTTTTCCACCCTCCACACCGGTGGCCATGCACGTTGCCACCATCCGCCTGACCCCCAACAAGAACTCAACGCTCTTAATCACCCCGTCAACCACACGGACGACGCCCTTCTAGAGGAGCCATACCACATGTTCCTCCAAAACCTTCCTTTATGAATCATCCACAACTAAATGATCGCCTTGCAACTTCACTCTCCTCTCCAATACCTTCTTCTCTACCTCCAAGCCCTCCACCTGCTACAGCAAGCACTCCACCTTCGCATCCAATCTCGCTAGATGATCCTCCACATATTCTTTCTCCCCAGCTCGCAAGTTGTAGCGCCCTTCGACCTCAAGGCTAAGCACCCTCTCCCTTAGCCCGTCATGGTCATCCTTGACGGCAGTAAAGCTCACAAAATCCAAGCTAACATGACGCAGACTCCCAAACGCCGCCACCAAGAAGGGTCAACCTGAACCGCTGGATACTACAAGCTATTAGCCATGTGGGAGTTGAAGAGGAGCTCCAATGCTTATATGGTGGCTGGAGGGAACACATGACGAATCCAATCGTATGCAACCGGATGTTGCGTAAGTAGAGAATCACGAGTGAGTGTCCAGTCAGTGAGAAAGAAACTAGTATTAACCGGAGCTGAAGGAGGAGCACCCACATCAACATTGTCTCTTAATGGAGACAAAGTAAAAACAGAAGAGGTTGGAATTTTACCCTCTGGCTCTTTTCCAGAATCACCACCACCAAGGTCAAAGCACTCCTTCGGTTCTTCTATTGGTTAATGAGGTGGTTTTGTTTCCTCGGTGTCCATCCCCTCCGAAAGGTAGGAAGCGTCATCATCGGGGATAGTAATCAAAACATAATACGCCCTAAGAAGAAGTCCATATTGCGTCTTTTGCAAAGACGTTTACCAATAGTACCGGTACCAATGTATCTGGCAAGTGGGAAGTCCACCAAGTTATTTGTCGCTTGGTAGTTTCCCGGTCGTCGCTACCCGCCACCTCTTTCGTTGGCTCGTCTTTAGAGTTTTAAGGCGTAGGGTGATCGCGAGAAACACCCTTGGCAACTACATCGACCAAGGCCAGATCAACTTGAGGACCAGATCCTTCATCCCAAGCAACAGGTGTGCAAGAGCCTGGGCTGGATAAATGCTAATGGGTGGTGAGAGGATCTCCACCAAAGGTACCTCATGGTACTGGAGATTCCGCTTAAATTTTCCCCATAAAACCATTTCAAAGGGCAAGATCCTCTCATGACATGCAAATATAATAATTAAATGAAATGAGTAAATTTCTTTTGCCAAAAATATATCCTTGGGGGGGGGGGAGTAGAAGAACAATTATTGTCCTTCTCCACAAAGTACTGAGGCATCATCCCTCGTGCCCTCCAGGCGACACTTATCCCTACCGCAATAAGGATATCATCCTCCGAGTCTTCCCCGGTGAAGTAAATACCTCTCAGCACCTGTGCTACGGTTAGGCTAGCACCCTACAATTGGGCGAATGGTCAGAATAAACGGTCACCTGAGGATAAATGTAACCAACCAGGTTGATATTCACCAAAAGCCACTTATCTTGCTAATTCTTCTTGGGTGGTTTCTGGTTAACGATAAATGTATGAATGCCTCTCCTTTGAGAAAAGGTAGGGATGCCAGATTGGGTGGAAGAGGTGAAATAGGCTTTGAACTCCCAGAACTAAGGAATTACTCCAAGGACTCAACAGGCCAGTTCAAAGCCCATGATCTTTTTGATGGCGTTGGGAGTCAGATCATCCATGGAGAAGTCGTATTGACGCATGATCTTGTAAAAAAAGTCAGTTGTCAGCAGCCTCAGGCCCACCTCGAAGATTAGAATGGGGACTTCGACCTTACCCTCCGGTGGATGACAGATGATCACGCCCTTCCTGGGATACTACACCCTGTGTTTAGGCAAGAAGTCGAAATCGCTTGGGGCGGCTCGATTCCAGTTAGTTGTGTCGAAATTGTTCTCTAAGAGCAACAGCAGAAAAGAAGGAAAGATAGAAGTAGTTGAAGAATGGGAAGTGTAAAGAGTAAAACCGTCCCTGATAAAGGAAGTTTTAAATGCAAAACGGGAGAACCAAACAGTTACTATCATGAAACTGTCTGCAATAACGGCTCCGTCACATCAACAGACGTCAGGGCCATATTTTCCAAACACATGTCTTGATGTAAGCTAGAACAACTCAGCTACGCCACGCCAACGCTAACATCTACTAGCCTAGGGGACTTTTTAACGTAACCGACTAGGAATACGTTAAAGATAACAAAACTGATATCTCTAAGATAACCTAGCTAACGATCTCGAATCCGCTATAGCACCAAACTCGGGCCCTTACCCTCACATTAAGACCGTCACACTTTGTACTCTCGTGCCCATATTCTAGAGCGACAAGTGTAGTGCCCATGGCGTTGTCCTCTGTTTATTCTACACCAACAACAAGTCCGAAGGATCATTCTTCTACAGAAAAGGGATCACCTTTTCTCCATCAAAAACCTTGACCACCTTATTCTCAAATATACACTAACAAGACCGTCAGAGCTTCATCCCGGGACCACCACTCGGACATCGACTGACGTTGTCTCTTCGTTGTTGACATTACATGACTCAACCCAATAAGAGTCATCGAGTTATAGTGTCAAGTCCAAAGCACATATCATAACAAGCGATATAAGGAAATGGCCTATAAAATTACCATTGAATAGTTTTCATTTTCACCTACAGCTCCTTTGTGTAGTGGAGGGTTCGTTAGTCGAACGAATTTGATAGGACATAAAAAGATTGAAAGTATAATAATAAAACACTAGAACATTCTTTAAAAGCAATCTCACTCTAGTTACTTTAAGGAAAAATGTCAAAATGTATTCTAATCCATGAAAAGGCACATCATTTCTTTATGAGTCATTAATGGAGAATGTGTGGTTAACCGGAACACAACTATGGGACTATAAAAATGAAATAATGAAACAACTCTTGTTTATAAGTGTTAATGGAGCATGTGTGATTAACTGGAATATCAATGGGAGATTATAAATCAATTGAGGGTGTTTGAGTGGGTTTTCATGGTTATTCACATCTTTATTATAATCTTCGACATCCCAGTTATAACTTGTAAGAGCATAATCCGAGATTAAACATGTCACTGATGTTTCAGTGAAAATATTAAAAGATCTAGGATTTTCATGTGATTGAAATTAGTGAGATGTTTCTACCTACCTAAAATAGTTTCCTAATATGACTACGACGTCCCTCTTCATATTACAAAAAGAAAATACGGATCCTAGCCTAAATTTAATTTTTGGGTTAATAATTAAGGACTAAAATCAACTAACTTGAATTCTATCATTTTCCAATTTTTAGATGTCAAATCAAGATAATAATATTCTTCCTCTTTCTTATGGAAATGGTTTTCCTCAATCTTTAGGGGATGATCTTCTACATTCTAATCAAGGTGAAAATGTCTTCCTTTCCTTAGGTAATGGTGGAAATGGACATTGTGTCTCATCAACTCTTCCACAACCTCCTCCTGTGATGTAACGCCCACAATTGTGGGCTAGAAGATTAGAGTATAATCATCATAATTATATATTTGATCAAAAAATTATAATTGTTAATTAACATGATTTTCCTTCATATGTGTTCAGTGATAATAAATAATTATCGTGTACACATTATGTGAACATATATTAGGATTATATAATATTTGTATTAAACCTGAATATTGAATTTATCGTTAAAAACGATAAAAGAAACATTAAAAATAAAAGATTATTTCGGGTAAACAATCTTGACGAAAGTTGTAGTAGTTTATTTCGATTATATAAAGAATGCTCAAATCTGACTTCGCATGAGGATGTTATCATTTATCTAAGTCTCGCGTTCAAACCAATACGGCAAGATGCATCGTAAACAGTGAACCAGAGATAAATTGCTTTTTAGCCTAAATGATCGAAAGTCGTAATACTCGCCAATAGGAACTCGTCGATATAAAGAATGCTAAAATCTAACTTTGTATGAGGAAGGTATGGTTTTTTCAAAGTTTTGGAGTGCAACACAGTACAATAGTGTGCGATATACAAATTAAAATCAAAATAGACTGATTGTTAGCTGAAACAATCTAAATTAAAGTTGTAGTAATCTTCAATATGAAGTCAACGATGTATAGAATTTTGAAAACATAGCTAGTATGAAGAAGTTATGATTTTGTAGCGTTATTTACAGTCCAAGCCTCATTGGACTGTAAAATGAAAAATAAATTGAAAATTAGCCGACGAAGTCTAAATGAAAGTTGTAGTACTCGTTTATAGCCTCACCTAGATTTAAGCACCGTCGAAAACGGAGCTCGTATAAGAAAGTTATGAATTTTCGTCAATTTACTTATAAGTTGAGTTATGCTTCTCTTGCTTTAAGTATAACTTATAGTTATGTTTATTATCGTTATTATGAACTTACAAATAAGATCTGTGTGTAATACAAATCATTCTACTGACCAATCTACTTACGGGAATGATAACAAGGTAATATTAGTGAGGTGTTTCAAGTGGATTTTCCAAATTGTATTTCTTTTATATGCCAAACAGATCCTACATCTGATACGATCTTACTTGGTTATTTCTTATCAGCTATACGTCAGGTTTTGTTTGGGATTATTGATAAATTTGAGAAAACTCTATAAAGAGAAAACTATATAAATACGAACAAATACTAAGGCTAAATAATATTTGTATTTAGGTCGTTTTAAAGAAAAATCTACTTCCCCATGAGTTTTCCACCTACATCAGGTGAATGCATAGTTACTTTCATGAGCATAGTTTAATACCTAATTTATTAATAAGTATTAAATAAGTGTTGAAAGTTTATATATGAAATTTGATGTTTATTATTTGGAATATTTGTTAAATGTGTATTTGATAACATGCATTATGTGAACTAGTTATGGTTAATTAATTTTTAAAATGTTTATATGATATGCTTACGTGATAATCTTAAACTAAGTATTTTTATTTAAAAATATATCTGCATGTTAAAATATTTAATACTATGTTACGACAAGTGTCATTTAAACAAGAGTTAATATTAAAATATGATTACAAGGATTGTAATCCTGTCTAAGTTCTAGACTATGGCATACAAGGAATATTTTGATCCATATAAGTTGGATAAGAGAATAGTCATATGTTGTATATAGATAGTACGATGTAAACATAAAAATGGGTTGTAAATCCATTATAAGAATTATAATCTTACCTGATAATAAAATAAAAAATTACAAAGAATGCTTACTTCAAGTTGAATTATACGAGTGTTTAGTTACACCCTGTGTTGTAAAAATATTACATAGATAGGAAATTGTGTTGATTACAGGTTTTGTAATCTTGTTTAGTTATACACTGGGACTTAAAGGAGATTCTTAGTTCAATTAACCTTGGATTTTGGGTATCAGTACATTCAGGGTGTGTGCGATAGGAATGTAGAGTAGATCTATATTCTATGACACTATCAAATGTTGATGTTACGAATTATGTACCAGAGTATGATAAAGTATTCTTTTGTTTAGTTAAAATTGGCAGGTCCAGATCAGAAAACCAGAGTGTATGTCTGGAGAGTCTTCCACAGTAGGATGAAAACAGTTGGCATTGTAGGTTGTCTTGTGATTTACATTGCTATTGTAGGTTCATTACCCAAAGATATAGATGGAATGAAATACCATATTCATCAAATAATGTGATGGCTTAAGTGCCTTTATGACATATACTAGCCAAGGGAGCTCCTACTTGTTTAGTCAAACCATTGTTCTAAACGATTCAACATGCAATGTGATTCTTCACGATAATCGTGGACTAGGATTTGTGAGAATCTATTGGGATGGGTATGTATATGTGAAATTTTTTATAGATACCTAAGTTAAGGATATATATATTGTTTGGTAATAGTTGGTTTTGTAGGTTTGCTAATTAAAAGTTTTTATCACAATAATATTGTGGGGTTGAAAACCCTATGTGTCTCACCAGGTTTCCTAACCCGACCTACTCAATTTATATATATCACAGGTTACATGGATAAAGCTTCTGGAACTTGATTAGGATGCCAAGTGATTTAAGAGACAATATGCAATAGCGTCTAGGACCATTTGGTATTTACGATGTGACAATGTTATGTATTGATTATGACATCCTAGAGTTTTTGTATTTTGAAACAACATCTTTGCACAAAAATATTTTAATAAAACGAAACAATTTCCACAAATGTTTTATTATACTTAGATTTCCACAAAAAAATGATATGATCTTAAAGCGTAAAGAAAAGTTTTTTTTTCTTCTGAAAATAGGGATGTCACAGTTCGTATTAGAGAATTAGTTTAAGCGATCTAGGAATTGTTAGGATTTCTAAAATTTAACTTAGAGATTAAGCGATGATGGCGAAAGTTGTGTCTAGAATATTTTAGGTAATATACGTAAATTAATAATAAAGACACAAGCACGAGAATGTTTTAGGGTAAATACCTTAATTAATATTTAGTGCTAATAAAAATTAATTTATAGCATGGATTAGTTTATATACCTTACTTTCTATAAGGAGCACTAACATATTATAGATTAATGCCTTTTCTGCTATTATGTGCTAAAAGTTAGGTGTTATATCATGCTTTTGGTTGTCTGCCTAACATGCTAATAATTGAAAGAATTTGAGGTCTATTGCGGACCATGATTTGGTAACATCATAAATAATATATAAATACAAATAGAGTGGTATCATACCATTATAGTGTGTTTGGTAAAGTGATACTACCTTCATAAATTATCGTACATTTGAAGTACATTGACAATTAGAGGTCTACCAGTTAGAAGTCGTAATTGCTTGCGAATTTAGAAGTACTGAGATGGTCATAAATAATTCAACAACATCGAAGTTAGATTTATTTAAAGAATTCGAGAAAACGAAAGGAAAGGACGACAAAGCTTTTAGACTCATTAGGCAGAGACTTTGTCTATCATTGCGATGAATTATAAAGTTTGAGTAATAGAGTGTTAAGAGCTGATATGTACCATATACATGATGCTCTAACTTAATAATTAGAAATACTAAGTGACAATTGACTTCTATGACATTCTTACAAGCATTCCATAGTGTCTTAAGCCGACTTCAACTTACATGACTAGGATGGTGAAATTAGTCATCAGTTTGTTAAGTGCTAATGAACTTACTTGTTTAAGTAGAGTTAGAACATTTAGCTAAAGTGGCGATACACCCATAGTATTGCACAAAGAGAAATACTAATGTAAAGAAATGACAAAGCACTAAGTGGAAGGTAGTAGAACAAACGGAGATCCAGCTAAAATGCAGATTTTTAGGATTGACTCCAATATAAAGGATAATGAAGTATAGAGATAGTATGATATGCATGATGCATTGCATTTGTCAATAGGTGGTACAAGTAATTGAAGAGCGTTTTTTTTCCATACCACCAAAGTATATTTGGATATAGTAGACCCTACAGACTAGGGAGTATTCTATAAGGAATACAATGAATTAGAAGTAGAGTTCAACATGGAACTAAGAAAAAGCATAAGATATGATAAATCAAGCATATGCACAAAGAAAAATCCTTGAAGAGGAATCTAGGAGTTCCTAGTATGTGTTTGGTAAAACACGTGATTATTGTTAAAGCAACTAATAAAGACGAAAAAAATCCTAGTGGAGTCTAGGAAAGTTTGTTTCATGTGTTCATCTGGACACATACATATATGCTAAATTGTTTTGTGGTTATCATGTATAGTGATTTGGGAACTACGAGGTAATTCTTGTGACGAGTATACATAGGTGTGAATGGTAGTATAAGCTTGTACTACCAGAAGCACAAGATTTGTACTTGAATCAGGAAGAGTCACAAGGTTACTACGACACTAGTAGTTGATTCTGTTTTGTCCGTTTCTATTATTACATGTGTTATGGTGATAACTAGAGAAGTAGTCTTGATTCAAACCCAAGTGGTCATAAAGTATCGAATACAAATATTATAAATTTGTGAAGTGAGTTAACTGGTTCAGAGAACCATTTCCTATGTAATAATCAATTTTATCGATAGATGTGAGATATAGATGATCAGAGTGATCTACATAAGTATTGGAGCCTTCGTTAGGGATAAGAAGATAGTAGCTAAAGATGCTACATGACATGATATGGTTGAAGGTCGTTCTTCCTTGACCAAAAGAGGAAAGATCAGGTTGTTAACACCAGATGGAAGGTGTATTTCATGTTAATGTCCTTTGTAGATACAAGAGTGCAGTTCATTATGTATCCATTGCGTCATGCAATGGAAGGTCATTAGAATCTGGCCATTCGGTCTGTTACTATAGCCAAAGTAAATACCTTATCTTGGGTTAAATTTGTGACCCAGTTTAGAAAAGAACAATAGTCTTCGATGAAAGTCAGGTTTATAACTTAAGAGTTAGGACGGAAGGTCGATGGGTTGATGAAAGAACAAGTTGAGGGTCAAGCACCACCATCAACAAATAGGTTCAAACCTATTTATTTTTATTCAAAAACCTATGGGAGCCATAGTTATTGTAGCTAGTTCATATGGTGTATGCAATTGTCTTTTATGTGTATACCCAAATACTTCAAGAGATGATCGGAAGGATCATCACAAGAAGATCAATTGAAGCGCCACAAGATTAATCGTCCTAGAAAAGAGGAATGAATAAATATTGAGTTCAACAACCATCGTTGTTGCTATATTTCCACTACGTTAATAATATCCTTTATTACCATTGTTGTATACATATGCATTAGTTAACTTCGTGCTTATCATGATCTTGAAAAGATAGTATCCATGTTATGCGAGAAGAACACTCATATAAATACATGAATTAATACTGCACTGGGAATGTTAAAATCATAAATATGATAACCAAGAGTTTCTAATAGTAAGAAAAGGAGCTACGAATCACATAATTCGAGCCATTTAAGCTTTAATTAATTGTGAGTAGCTGTTGATAAGGGTTCTAACCCAAGCAGGGGGATAACAACCCCTTAATGCAATAGTGAAAAAGGCCAATCAACATGTATTGAATGTCAATATCCATGATATTTCCAACACAAGAAGCTAGGAAAAGAATTATTATCTTCAATTGTTGTTATGTAAGTGATAGAACGGATGTTTTGGTTGGAAAGTGAGAAAATATCGTGAGGGAACTTGAGACCTATACCTATGTCTATGGGTAAATGGAACGATCTTACCTTAGATCTCGTCATCAGGTGTCACATGATTGTGTAGAATCATGATATGTTGTGGGTCAATATTGACCAAGCGATATAAGTATACCTTTGTAGGTATCACAAAATTAGAGACTTGATCTATAGAGAATGTTTTCATAGATTCGTTATTGGTAATAAGTAAAGATTTTGTTCTAAGGCCATTCTCTGACCTTCTTAAAGAATAGTTATGATGGTCGTAAAGTGAAAACTGTTGTAGTTTGACAAAATCGGAACCTAAAATGGGCACGAAACATTTAAGTTCGTGAACTTTGTCAAATTTCTAGATAAGGAGAATTTGTTTTGTGTAAAGAACTCGATAAAAGGTCGATTAAATGAAACCTTAATTAATAGAGTTAATGTTATGGAATTAGGTCGGCGAGCTATGAAGTTGTCATAAAAGAACCTAAACACATTATTTCGTGAGATAGCAATGTATGGAAACAAGTACTGAGATAAATCCTTACTAAGGGGATCGAGAGACAACTTGGGAATCATTACTCAAAGATTGTAGTAATTACACATTTGATCAAACAATTAAAATTGTTAATTAAAATGATTGTTCTTCATATATGTTGTGTGATAATAAATAATTATCGCGTACACATTAAGTGAACAAATACTAGGATTATATAATATTTTTAGAAAACTTGAATATTGAAGTTATCTTTAAAACGATAAAATAAAAAATATAAATAAAATATTATTTTTGAAAAAAAATCTTGACAAACGTTCTAGTAGTCGTGACATTGATTATGAGGATATAAAGAATTCTCAAATCTGATTTCGTATGAGAAAATTATGATTTATCTAAGTTTCGCGTTCAAACTAATTCGAGAAGATGTGTTATAAAAAATAAACTAGAGTTAGGATGCCTTTTAGCCCAAATAATCTACACAGAAGTTCATAGTGCTCGTTAATAGGAACTCGTCGATATAAAGAACGCAAAAATCTAATTTCGTATGAGGAAGTTATGATTTTTTATAGTTTCAATTGTGATACAATACAATAGTGTGCGACATAGAAATCGAAATAAAAATTGGTTGATTGTTAGTTAAAACAATCTAAATAAAAGTTGTAGTTCTCTTCAATATGAAGTCAACGATATAGAAAACATTTAAAATAGAGCTCGTATGAAGAAGTTACGATTTTTGCAGCGTTATTTACAGTCCAAGCCTCCTCATACCGTAATACCAGTCATTATAGTGACCGATCTACTTATAGGAATGATGAAAATTTAATATTAGTGAGGTGTTTAATGAGGATTTTCCAAACAATATATCTTTTTATGCCAAACGGATCTTACATCTGATACGATCTTACATGGTTGTTTCTTATCAGGTATTCGTTAGTATTTCGTTTGGGATTATTGATAAATCTGAGAAAACTCTATAACGATAAAACTTTATAAATACGAACAATGATCTGACTTTCCCATGAGTCTTCCACCTACATATGGTGAGTACATAGTTACTTTCATGAAAATAATTTAGTACAATAATTTATTAATAATGATCTGACTTGCCCATTGATGAAAGTTTATATGTGAAATTTGATGTTTATTATTTGGAATTTTTGTTAAATGTGTATTTGATAACATGCATTATGTGAACCAGTTATGGTTAATTAATTGTTAAAATGTTTATATGATATTATTACATGATAATTTTAAAATAAGTATTTTTACTTAAAAAGATTACTGCATGTTAAAATATTTAATACTCTATTACGACAAGTGTCGTTTAAACAAGTGTTAATCTTAAAAGACGATTACAAGGATTGTAATCCCGTGTAAGTTCTAGACTAAGACATATAAGGAATATTTAGATCCGGATAAGTTGGAAAAGAGAAAAGTCGTATGTGGTATTGAGATAGTACGGTGTAAACATAAAAATCGTTTGGAAATCCACTATAAGCATTATAAACTTATCTGATAAACAAATAATTATAAATAATTGTTAGTTCGAGTTGAGTTATAAGATTGTTTAGTTACACCATGTGTTGTAAAAATATTACATAGACATGAAATTGTGTTGATTACAAGCTTTGTAATCTTGTCTAGTTATACACTAGGACTTAAAGGAGATGCTTAGTTCAATTAAGCTTGGGTTTTGGGTAGTGTCATATTGAAGTTCTGTGCGATAGCAATGGAGAGAAGAACTCTGTTCTATGACACTATCAGGTGTTGATTATACGAATGATGTACCAGAGTATGATAAAGTATTCCTCTGGATAGTCAAAATTGGTAGGTCCATATCAGATAACTAGAGGGTATGTATTAAGCATCTTCTAGAGTAGGATGACAACACTTGACATTCTAGGTAGTCTTGTGAATTATATTGCTAGTGTGGGTTCATTACACACATACATAGATAAAATGAAATACCATATTAATCAATTAATTAGATGGCTTAAGTGCCATTATGACATATACTAGCCATGGAAGCCCCTAGTTGTGTACTCAAACCATTGCTCTAAGCAATTCATTAGGCAGAGTGATTCTTCATGATAATCGTGGACTAGGATTTCTGAGAATCAGTTGGTATGGGTATGTAAGAGTGAAATGTTTTATAGATACCTAAGTTAAGTATATATCTATATTGTTTGGTAATAGTTGGGTTTTGGAGGTTTGATAATTAAAATTTATTATCATAATATTATTATGTGATTGAAAACCCTATGAGTCTCACCAGGTTTCCCAACCCGACCCACTCAATTTATATGCATCACAAGTTATAGGGATAAACATTTTGGAACTTGATTAGGTTGTCGAATAATTTAAGAGACAACTTGCAATAATGTTCAGGACCATTAGGTCTTTACGCTGTAACAATATTATGTATTGGTTATGACATCCTATTTTTTTTGTATTTTGACACAACTTCTTTGCTTAAAGATATTTTAATGAAACGAAACAGTTTCGGCAAATGTTTTATTACATTGGGTTTTTCTGCAAATAAAAATGATATGATTTTAAAGCGTAAGGAATGTTCTTTTTTGTTCGGAGAAATAGGGGATGTCACATGTGACTCTCCTAACATCACGTTTTCCTCAAGTTGAAAGATATGAAACTACTGAAGCCATATTGGCGTGTAAACACGAAGATGGAAATTCTATGTGTCTGCATGTTCTAAAAATGAAATAATACATTGACAAATTGGAGAGAATGGGTGTCGCATTCCCAATGGATCAAGCCATTGATTTGGTTCATATCTCGCTTCGTAAGTCATATGGTTAATTCATTGAGAACTTTATTATGAGGAACCTTGATCTGACCCTAACCGATCTGACCGATACGTTGATAGTTGTTGAAGCATAAATGCTTTAGAACAGAGCTGAAGAAGAAATTATTATAGGGTCTAATCCTAAGGTTTCCATAGACGTTGAGAATAGTAACATTTGTGATCAAGAAAAGGTTTATCTTCAAAATTGAAAGGGATAAGCCAATGTCAAACCGTTTGATCATATGGTAAAGAGAAAGATTGATTCTAAAATCATTCCCACTGTTGACCCCATTGAGTACATTTGTTTCTACTACCAATTGAAGGGACATTGGAAGTGAAGCTGCCCAAAATACCTTAACAATCTTGAAGATGGTAAAGTCATTTTGGGTGACTCTACTTCAGGTACATCCATTATCTAACTCCATTGTAAGTTCCTATTCATGGAATTTTAATACATGATGTGATGATCGCATTTCAAGATCCAAAAGAAAGAAGGAAGCTTAAGCAAAAGTGAGCTAAATTTGGTCATAGGAAATGGAATTTTGTCGCATGGTTCGATTGTCAGAAATTGGAGATACTAATAAAGTGTTAGGACAATAAATATGTTGCTATTACTCTTCGGAGATGTCTAGAAACATAGCTTTTCAATTTTTCATGCATTGTGTAGTGTTTTTGTATCGAGTATATTGTACGAAATCAATAACAAAAAGAATTAAGAACAAAGATGTAAATAGAATCTGTTTGGCGCTTTGATTTCTTCTGAAAGATAATAGGAACACAAAAGAGTACAAGTGCTTAAGCTTTCAAAAGTACTCTCGAATCCTAAAGTTACCCTATTTATAGGGTGTAACAGACGCGTTACAAAATATACATAAGGACTTAACATTTGAGATTCGACCTCTAAGTTTCCTTACAAAATACATACATTCGAAGTGAAGAACTTCAATATCAACACTATCCAGGCTACCATGTATTTCGACACCTCACTACATACTTCGACCCTTAAAATCCCCCCCTTTGGTGAGAAGTGTCGAATCAATGTCATCTTCATTTTAACTGCCTGGTGAAGTACTCGACGAACCTATGTATACCAGACGACCGTCTTTCAGTTTTCAGCTTTATCTTCTGCGGTATTCCTCTTGCAATTATTAAGACGAACTAGAAGACTCGTATACTGAGAGTTCTTGTACTTCTCCATATCACAAACTTGGAACAAAAATTTGGTTATCTTATTATTCTTGTTCTTTCCAACAAAGACAATACTAAAAGGTTTGTGAATAATCTCCTCATCCTCATAGTCCTTGAGACTACCTTGCCCTTTCAGCATCGACTGAGGCACTTTCGAAGTTCTATACACTGCTATAGCAAGTTCGATATCCGTCACAACCAAGAAATCATAGTAGTTATCTATGAAAACTTTGATATGAGCAAAACCATTCAAGAAATCTTCTATGTTGTTAACTTCAAGCTTTGACACACCGAAAATGGTTAATATCTTTGCCACATTGATGAGATCATCTAAATTCATAAGAGGGAAGTCTGCAATCGAGAAGTCACAAGCAATATTGTTCGCTCTGACTACATAGAAGCGAAAATTCTACAACAAACCTTCGAACAAACTTTTTCTCGATATGTTCAATACTTTGACGATTTTGACAGGAGACCAAACTTCATCTTCCTTCTTTCCCCAAACAATATGGAACATTATTTTCAATCTCTTATACTCATCTTTATCTTCAAACTTATCAACCAGCTGATACTGAGAAGAGACGAACATCATGTGGTTAATTGGAAATCAGTTGATTGAAATCAGAATTTTCAATGTCATAACTTTTATTAGGAAACTTTCCAAAATCATGCATCTTTCATGTAGAAACAACTTGTTCGATTGTCTCGTAACACCAAAGTTTACAAGGATCACCCTTATTAAAACCTGGTGGATCACTTTCTTGTTGCCTTATTATGTTATTTATCTGTCTTTATTTCTCTATTTCGTTCTCCACATTTTTCTTTTTCTCTTCATCATAAATCACTTTCTCAATAGCCTTACTTTTGTCACCTTTATTATCTTTAGAAGGTCGTGGCCTTGAACTCGAACTAGATCCCCCAACAGATTATCCAATAACAATGCCTTTAGTTATTGGTCTCGAAGTTGTTGTAGTAGAAGTTGTTGTTAGAGAAACAGGAAATGATGTTTTGATCTTTAAGCTGATACTCCTAGATTCTTTTGCAGAACCCTTCGACATCAAGGCAAGAGGACCTCCCAGATTCATCTTCCCCTCTTCATCTATCTCATTAATTTCACTCTCTTGAGGTTTGAGAACATTGTAAAGGTCTCCCAATGAGTAGCCATCGAAGCTTTGCTGTGATTTGATCATTAAGTTGATGTTTCTCCATTCATTTCGAAGTCCCATCAATAATATATGATTGTATTCGAGAGTTGATCGTGTAACTCCATAACGATTACACTTGAATATCAATTCATTCAAGCGATCGTAATAGAGTTCGATGGTTTCACCGTCGTTTTTCTTGAATTCACCAACTTCAAGTAAACACTGCTTCACTGAACTCTTCTTTGTCTTCTCGCTTCCATGACACTTTTCTTTCAAAGTACCCTAAATTTCTTTTGTTGATTTTCATCCCCAAACAAAATTGTAAACCATCGATAGAAGAGCACCACGAAGTGCACAGAGACACTTTTTGTCATTAGTTTTTGTTTTTCACCGTGTAAACTAACATCAACAGAAGAACTTGCTGCTCCAATTTGTATTAGCCTTCCTGGACAGTAATTACCACTTGTAACACATCGCTATAGATCCTCATCAATCCCATTGAGGTAGTCTTCCATGCGATCTGTCCATTGCATGTAGTATTCTGGGATTAGCATTGGAATTTTAGTTGAAGATCCAAGTGTTGGATAAGGTGTCTAAGTCTGTAACTATATTTGGTGTGTACTTGACCCGACCCAGCATGGTCCATTTGGGTTGCACTTCACCAAAACAATTTGTATGGATAATCTTTTGAGAATAGTATACTTATGATTTATTAATATATTATAAGTTATAATATATTAATATGAAATCAAATTATTTAATTAGTATTTATCAAGAATTAATTTGGAATTGATTTAGTGATCAAAAGGAACTAATTAAACAATGGGCCAAAGTTCATTTAGGACGGGCTAAGCTTGCATGGATAGTCCATGGAGTTTTTAACCCATGGATCCTATGGAAATGAATGGTCATTGGTATTAGGCTTTACATGGATGTAACCCTAATCCACCATACTATATATAGAGGTCTTTGGCACATGAAATGGCACTAGTGTGTTTGAGAACATAAGGTGGGCCGATTTCTACAAGTGCATACTATTCTCTCAAGTTTTCCAAGTTGTGTGGTGATTTGTGATTCCACTTGAGGCATCCACATTATTGGTGCTAGGCTCTCAAACTCCGAGCAGTCAACCACAAGAAAAAGGTATGTCATTCTACTAGTTTTTTATGTTGCAAGTACCCCATAACATGCTAGTTAGGATGAGAACCTTGGAAAATCAAATTCGCATGTATATTAGAGAAAACATAGATCCAAGGTTTCTAGGGTTGCATTTACACCATAGGAGTGTTAGAATGCTCAAAACCCATCAGTGGTATCAGAGCCTAGGCTTGTTTTCATTATCCTTGATGCAAATTGCTGAAAAAAGTCGAAATTATGCTCACTGTTCAGTGGACTCGCCGAGTCCATGGGGGTATTCGACAAGTCCAAGCGAAAACTCATCCTACTCATCGAGTAGGTTCATGCACTCGACGAGTAGGGGGCCCTGTGTGAATATTTTCGAGTTTTGTTGCTGGAATTGGACTAGAATCATTACCCTAAACTGTTTTGGAATTGTAAAATTTGTTTTTGATGTGGTAATGATTATGCTAATCCAATGTCAATGATATTTATCAAAGTTTCAAGTTTTATATATGTTTATATGATTCTTGAAATTTGTTGATATGAATGTTCATACTTATGGAATTCTTGATCTAAATGCCAATTAATGGACTCCATAACTTGTTCTCAAGTTATGGAATTCCAAGAGCCTTTTCTTTAAAACCATTAAAACTCATAAGTTATAGAAATGAAATGTTTTTCAATAGTTTCAAAACTTGCCCTCTAGTTTTAGAATTTGTAAACTCTCACTCACACTTTTATTCCAAACCCTAGAGTTTTAAAAGCTTAAAATTCAACCCTTATACTTTATAATATTATAAGTTAATAATATATATATATATATATATATATATATATATATATAATATTATAAGTTAATAATATATATATATATATATATATATATATATGTATAAGAGCAAGTCAGTCTTACCGTTAGTAGGCCTCATTCACTAAGTCGGTCTATAAGGGAGGTATAAGGTTGTTGCCTATAAAATGGCAGCTTAATGGGTGTCCACTCTCACCCACCACTTCCTTGACTGGTGGAGGGTCGTTAGCCGAACGGGTAGGACAAGGACTATAATTCTCATTAAAAGTATAATGATAAATATAAAGTAACTAAACCTTTTATAAATTCCCAATCTTAGTTACTTAGGAAAATGTGAATTTGGTGCTAACACATGAAATTACACTTTGTACCTTACCAAGTCGTTATTGGAGCGTGTGTGGTTAACCGACACAGTAACATGGACTAGTAAGTGTGGTAAAGGGTAACTTAATGTTTATCATAGATTGATGGAGCGTGTGTGGTTAACCGGCACATCGATTCAGTGATAAAATTAAGGGTACCAAGTTAATTTGCATGGTTATTCACACCTTGTTTGTGATCCTCGACATCCCAGTCACAAACTTGAGAGGGCACAATCGAGATTTAATCATGCCATTGAAAAGTTCAATGAATCTCAAAAGAATCTGGGAATTTGAATTCATTAAAACTTAATAATTTATTTCGTTTTTCATGATGGAAATTGGTGAATCGTCATTCACCTACCTTCAAATATTTTATAGCTTGGATTACGACATCCCTCTTCTAAGTTATAAAATATTGTGTTGGGTCCTAGCCTTAATATTACACTTTGTCTTTCTTCTTTTCAGATGTCTTCCAACAATGCTTCAGGATCAAACCCTACTGGCTCCTTCTCTCTCATGAACCTTTGTGGGAGGGTCATTTTTGGATGGAACTAAATTCAATGACTGGATTAGGAACATCAAAATGGTCACACGCTATTAGGACAAGGAATATGTCCTTGACAAGGTGCTTAAGGAACTTGATGAGTCGTCTGCCACTCCACATGAGGTTGCTGATTTTAGGGCACATGAGAAAGATGCTACCAAGTTAGCTTGTATCATGATTGTCACTATGGCACCTGAACTCCAAAAGTCGTATGAGGACTTCTACCGTTTTGAGATGCACCAGGATCTGATGGAAAGGTAGCATCAGAGTGCACCTCAAGAGAGGTATGAAATAATCGTCTCCATGATAATAACTAATATGATGGATGTAGAGTCCATCATGGGCCACCTACAAAAAATGCAAAGATTTGTGGACCGCCTGCTCAAACTGAATGTGAACTTTGATGAGGAGCTGGATATTGACATCATACTACACTCCTTACCTCCCTGTTATGATTAGTTCCGCATGACCTATCATATGAATAAGGAGGAGGTCACCTTGAGTAAGATTCAGGGACTTTTGAGGACTGCTGAAAGCAACCTCAAAGGGAAAATGTTGTTTCTACTCCTACCATTGCCCCTGTTCTGACAATTGGGCATGGAAAAGGGAAAAAGAGGAATACCTCTTCGAAGGGTACCAAGGGAAAGTCTCTTGAAGTCTCCTATTCAAGTGGAACCAAAGGTGGTTCTACCACTCCCACTTCCAACCCAAAAGAAGCACAATGCTTCTATCGTCAGGAAAAGGGGAACTGGAAGCGAAGCTGCTCCAAGTACTTGCAGGATATAAAGGATGGGAAGATCAAGCCCTCCTTTGCATGTATTTACACTATTTTTTCTAGTAACTCACCACCTACTAATTCTTGGGTCCTTTATACATGGTGTGGAATTCACATTTGTTTTGATCTGCAGGGGCTAAGAAGAAGTGAGGAAGTGGAGCTTGGGAAGATAAACTTAATCATGGGGAATAGGAAAGCATCACTTGTCACCAAGATTGGAGTTTACTCTTTATTGCTAACTAGTGGGTTAACATTAGATTTGAATAAATTCTGTTATTCTGAAATGGCGAGAAATATTATTTATTTTCATGGCTTGTACATACAAGGTTCTAGTTTTTCATTTGATAATGAATGTGGTGCTATTAATGTTTTTTATAATGATGTGTTTTATTTTAAAGCATTACCTTGCAATGGTGTATATGAAGCTGTGAATGTTGTAGATTACTTAGGAAATAATGTATTGCATATTGATTCTTCCACTAGTTTGGATAAGGCATCCTTGTGGCATTGTCGTCTTGGACATGTCAACAAGAAGCGCATTGGCCAACTACAGACGTCTGGAGTTTTCGAATCATTTGACTTAAATTCGGATGATAATTGCGAGTCTTGTTTACTTGGAAAAATGACAAAGTCACCCTTCACTGGTACTTGTGTAAGGGGTGAGGGTTTATTGGATCTCATACACATAGATGTATGTGGACCTTTCAAAACCACCATAAGGGATGCTAACCGCTTCTATGTAACTTTTACTAATGATTATAGTAGATATGGTTATATCTACTTAATCAAGCATAAGTCAGAAACCTTTGAAAAGTTCAAAGAGTTTAAACAAGAAGTGGAGAATCAGCTGGGCTGGAACATTCAGATGCTTCGATCCGATCGAGGTGGTGAATATCTTACCACAGAGTTCCTTGACTATCTTAAGGAATGTGGAATTGTTTCACAATTGACACCTCCCAGGACACCAGAACTGAATAGTGTGGCTGAGAGGCGCAATCGAACCTTGTTGGACATGGTTCGTTCCATGATGAGTCAAGCTTCGGTACCAATATAATTTTGGGGGTATGCCTTAGAGACTGCTGCCCATATCCTTAATCTAGTCCCTACCAAGAAGGTTGCCAAAACACCTCACGAGATGTGGACTGGGAAAGTACCCACTTTAGACCACATCAAGATTTCGGGTTGCGAGGCTTTCGTGAGGCGCAAGACTCAATGTAAGCTCGAACCTCGAAGTGAGCGGTGTATTTTCATCGGCTACCCACAGAAATCCTTTGGTTACCTCTTCTACAGAACCAGTGAGAATGTGGTCTTTGTGGCAAGGAGAGGAGTCTTTTCGTGAGAGAGAATTCATAAGCCAAGGAAACAGTGGGAGGCAAATTGACCTCGAAGAGCTTCAGGAGTCAAGCGGTGAAGGAACCTCAAACCCTAGCAATCAACCTGAGGAGGAAACTCCTGTTGAATCAACTGACAAGCCCATACCTCTGAGACGTTCCACTAGAGTTAGGAATCCGCCTGAGCATTATTATGGTTTCTATATTACTACGGAAGGTGATATATTTATCAGTGATAGTACACTGGTAAATCTGGATGAACCTAACAATTATAGGGAAGCCATGGCAGGCCCTGAGTCTGCTAAATGGAAAGAGGCTATGGACAGCGAGATCCAATCCATGTATGAGAATCAAGTTTGGATCTTGGTAGACAATGTACCGGGTCGTAAGACATTTGGGTGCAAATGGATATTCAAGAAGAAGACCGACATAGATGGGAAGGTACACAATTACAAGGCGCGACTGGTCGCGAAGGGCTTCACTCAAACTCCGGGAGTTGACTATGATGAAACATTCTCGCCAGTAGTGAAGATTAAGTCTATTCGAGTTATGCTATCCATTGTTGCATTTCATTTTTATGAAATATGGCAAATGGATGTCAAAACCGCTTTCCTAAACGGAATGTTGGCTGAAGATGTTTGCATGAATCAGTCTGAGGGTTTTGTCAATGAAAAGCACCGTCATAAAGTGTGTAAGCTTGAGAAATCCATTTATGGATTGAAACAAGCATCTCGCAGCTAGAATCTTTGTTTTGATGAGAAAGTCAATGAGTTTGGTTTTTCGAGAAGCAAGGATGAGTCATGTGTATATGTCAGAGCTAGTGGGAGTATAGTTAGCTTTTTGGTACTGTATATGGATGACATATTGCTCAGAGGAAATGACATCCCAACCTTGCAGGAGGTTAAGTCCTGGCCTGGGAAGTGTTTCGCTATGAAGGACCTTGGAGAAGCTGCCTATATCCTAGGGATGAGGATATTGAGAGAGAGGAGTAAAAGACTAATTGTACTTAGTCAAAGCACTTACTTGGACAAGGTGTTGAAGAGGTTCAACATGCAGAATTCCAAGAATGGTTACTTACCGATCCAGCACAATGCCAGACTGAGTAAGACTCAGAGTCCGAGTACAGAGGCTGAGATAGCTGAGATGAGTCCATTATCATATGCTTCCGCTGTTGGCTCGATCATGTATGCTATGACTTGTACTCGCCCTGATGTGGCTTTTCTTTGAGCATGGTCAGCAGATATCAGGGGAACCCTGGAAAAGCCCACTGGACTGCGGTAAAGAATATTCTCAAGTACCTGCGAAGGACTAAGGACTGGGTCCTTAACTTCGGTGGGAGTGATAACTTGAGAGTGATAGGGTACAGTGACACCAGTTTCCAGACTAATAGGGATAATTTCCGCTCTCAGAGTACATAAGAGCAAGTGAAGCGGCAAAGGAGGCGATATGGCTGAAGAACTTCATTGGAGACCTTGGAGTTGTACCAGCTATAAACGAGCCTCTGGAGATTTTCTGTGACAGCAATAGTGCGGTAGCCTTAGCGAAGGAACCAAGAGGTCATGGCAGATCTAGACACATTGACAAAAAATATCACTTCATTAGACACAAGATAGAAGAAAGACTCCTTGTGGAAAAGAGGTTATCGTCAGAAGATAACCCATCAGATCCCTTACGAAGGGACTGAGTAGGGTTAAGCATTTGCAACATGCGAGGAGGATCGGGCTAAAGTACGATATTAGTTTTAATAATTAGATAGATATTTCTGAAACTTGTAAAATGTAATTGACATTTGGTGATTAAATAAAAGTTGTTATTTTTTTATGAGTAAAATGTTACTATCTTGTGTCAACCATTTACTATTGTTTCAACATTGCATGTTTTGACTTCCAGAATAATTACTTTATTCAAACTCTCCACAGTCAATCATACTTTGGAAGTAGGTATGAATCAAGACAGTCATGAATTGGGCTTGTAGATGTCTAAAGTGTTTAGACATAGCCAGTGTTGCCGCAACATTCATGAGTGCTCATAAGTTCTAAGTATTGGATTAAACCCACGCTCACTTGTATCACTTCATGGAATTTATCTCTAGTGATCGTTAGACGGTAATATCATATAAGTCTTCAAACCTAGAGATATGAGTTGTTGACTGTGATTTGGTTGTACATTGATTGTACGAAAATGCATCCGTAACTTCATGTTATAAAACGTGCTCTTTTGTATGATTCAATAAGTAGTTAGTACAAGCATATGAGTCGAAGTTTATTTGTTCCTTTTAAGTCCTTGGAGGATTAAAAGCGATATCTGGGCCCCTCGATGATTTTGTTTTGACCTATGTACCGGGCCCGGTCAGAACCTAATTGATGTGTTCAATTTCATTCTATGTCAAACAAATCAGAAATCGGGAAACAAACTGCTGGACAATAAGTATGACGTTGTTACACGTATTTGTCCGGCTGATATCTTGATCAGAGGATTGTATGATCACTTATCTAAAATAGCACTTCATTGTTTAACAGATTTTTAAGATCTACGATTGTTGGTCGATTTCTGAAGCCATACTTGCAACTATAGTTATCAGACTTATCCAAGTGGGAGACTGTTGGATAACGTGTCTAAGTTCGTAAGTATATTTGGTGTGTACTTGACCCGATCCGACATGGTCCATTTGGGTTGCACTTCACCAAAAAAATTTGTATGGATAATCTTTTGTGAATAGTATACTTATGATTTATTAATATATTATAAGTTATAATATATTAATATGAAATCATATTATTTCATTAGTATTGATCAAGAATTAATTTGGAATTGATTTTGTGATCAAAAGGAACTAATTAAATATGGACTCTTATATATATAGAATGGGCCAAAGTTCATTTAGGATGGGCTAAGCTTGCATGGATAGTCCATGGGATTTTTAACCCATTGATCCTTTGGAAATGAAAGGTCATGGGTATTAGGGTTTACATGGATGTAACCCTAATCCACCATATAATATATAGAGGTCTTTGGCACATGAAATGGCACTAGTGTGTGTGAAAACATAAAGTGGGCCGATTTCTACAAGTGCATACTATTCTCTCAAGTTTTCCAAGTTGTGTGGTGATTTGTGATTCCACTTAAGGCATCCACATTATTGGTGCTAGGCTGTCAAGCTCCAATCAATAAACCACAAGAAAAAGGTATGTCATTCTACTAGTTTTTTATGTTGCAAGTACCCCATAACATGCTAGTTAGGATGAGAACCTTGGAAAATAAAATTTGCATGTATATTAGAGAAAACATAGATCCAAGGTTTTTTGGGTTGCATGTACACCATAGGAGTGTTAGAATGCTATAAACTCATCACCAAGAAAATGAGAGAAACTGGACATTGTGTTCATGTTGAAATTTGTCATTGTTTTACGGACTAAAATGACGAAAAGATTCAGAAATTGAAATCTAATGGATAATTATTTCAGAAAAAGATCAGAGAACACTCGATTCGTCAAACTAAATGAATAATCGAAACAAATCAGTTGATTAGATCAGGTTTTATTATTCCAATGTACGAAAATCTTTTGAATTGAAAATAGAGATTCAAAACTTTTGAAAAAGATGAGAAAACCATAAAACAACAACATGATTCCTGCTCTGATACCAAATTTACTGTGTTTGAATCGAGTATATTGTACGAAATAAATAACAGAATGAATTAAGAAAAAAGATGTAAATAGAATATGTTTGGCACTTTGATTACGTCTTAAATAGAATAGGAACACAAAAGAGTACAAGTGCTTAAGCTCTCAAAAGTACTCTCGACTCCAACACTTACCCTATTTATAGGGTGTAAGAGACGTGTTACAAAAAATAAATAAGGAATTAACATTTGAGCTTTGACATCTAAGATGCCTTACGTAATACATACATTCGAAGTGAAGAACTTCGATATCAACACTATGCAGGCTAACATGTACTTCGACACCTCACTACATACTTCGACCCTTACACATTGTAAGGAGAAGTTCCAATTTTCTCTTGAATCAATAAAAAGTGAAGTTTTGGTTTACGTGGTTACATATTTTATATATCCTCGTAATGACATGAATGAATGTGTTGAAGATGTTTCCAATAATAGCAATATTAAGTATGGATTTGATTCTTATGATATCACTTGTGGTACTGCCATAATTGACCAAGTGAATAGAAATATCATCACCAAGTTTCAATTGGACAGAAAAACTTGGGGTCATACAATTTGACTTGTATGATGCATGAGAATCTTGTTCATCGAAAAATTATGACTAACTCATTGTTCACATGTTTATGTGAAGCTAGTGAAGAATTGATTGATCTAGTATATTTTGATATAGACTTTTTAGATCCACCACAAAGGAAGATAATTGTATTCGTCATGATATATTGATGTTTCAGTAAATATGATTATGTTTATTTGATTAAACAACATTCTAATTCTTTTGAAAGGGTTCAAAGAGTAGCTAACCGAATAAGAGAATCTATTAGGTAGAAAGATAAATGCTTCTCCAATATTATAGGAATGGAGAATACTTTAGTATCATGTTTTATGATCGTCTTGGTAATTGCAGAATTGTATCACAACTAATCCTCAAAGAACATCTTATTGCAATTGTATGACTAAGTAGAGGAATCAAACATTATTGGAAATGGTTCATTCATAGATGAGTCATACTTTGTTCTAATCAAGTTTTAGAGCCATGCTCTAGTGACTCTAAATCACGTATTGAAACTCATTTCAAAATAAGTAGGTTGATAACAACTCATAATATGTGGTGTAATAATGCTTTCCTAACTCGAGCACATTTAGAATCGAAGTTTTGATGTTTTTGTAGATCGAGAAACAAGAGATAATCTGAGTCCAATTCTATCAAGTGTTTTCTTGTCGAGTATCTGCACAAACTTTTGAATATTTGTTTTAGATCGTCGAGGAGGGTTCCTTGACAAAAACAAATTCATGTTGATCTTGAAACAAATTCAAGAGTCAACCGGAAATAAACCTTTTAGTTATCACCTGCACACGACCTGAAGTTGAAAACCTGTTGTGTTTTAATTGACACATTCTTATTTCTTTGCACTTCCAGTTAAGTTAGCAATGCTTGTGAGTTCTATGTTTTTCATTTGACAGCAAAAAGCTAAGCAAGTGGGTCAGTGGAAATACACTAATCAATATGGGTAAGCTGCTAACAAAATAGAAGCACTAGTAAGCCCTTGTGCTACTAGAAGGAAAGGAATTAAGAATAGAAAATTTTAGTTCATGAAGAAAAACTATGTCCGAGCTTCGTTTTTCTTAAATCTTGTCTTGTGACTGTAGGTTGGAAGTGATAGATTCACATGGATAGGAACGTATGCACCTTTAAATCTAAGTGGTAAAAGGTTTCACTCTAAATCATGAATATGGTTATGAGGAAACACTTTTCCTGATAGATTTTAAAGATCTGATAAAGATTAATATGGATATTTGTTGTGTTTGGTGCATTCTTAAATTCACAACATGATTACGACATATCTCTTCATATTTCGAATTATGAGGAATAAAAAGGAATTATTTGAACATTCAAGATATATATATATATATATATATATATATATATATATATATATATATATATATATATATATATCTGTGTTGAAGGGATTAAATACACACACACACAGACACATATATTATCCAACTAAGGTGTATAAGCTTAAGAAGTCTTATTAGAAACTTAAAGAAGCATCACATAACATAATTATGTAGTTATGTATGAAAGTCAAAAGGTATTGATTTCTGTAGGTCCAGTTTATTTCTGCGTACATCTCAAAGCTAGTGGGAGCATAATTTTTATGCTAGTATTGCATGTTGACTATACTGTTTGTAGGGAACAACGTCTCAAATTTTCAAAATGTAGAGCTCGATAAATGTTTCGCTATAATGGACTTAATGGAGAGGGAACTCATACTTTATTTCGAATATAAAGGTTTATATTGTATAGTTTAATAGAACTTAGTCAAAGACATATATGAATATCATGTTGAAACATTTTAACATAGAAGATTTTGTATGGAAATCTTATAGGAAGAAACTGAACAATTAATAAATCATTGTATAGGTAATAATGAGTCGAGTTCCATATGCTTCGGATATAGGATCGATCACATATGTTATAATATGTACTTATTCTTATTTTTTTTTTAAATTCCTTGTGCATTGTGAGAAAAGGATTAAAATTTTGTCTGAGCAACTGTCAAGAACATTCTAAGGTTTTACCAATGATTAGTTGCTTGTGGATAGTTACAAGTATAATATTATTTGGAAAGGATCATAATGACACATTTTGCATTGAGATGATTTTTGGTTAGAATTGATGGTCATATGGGAATATGGAAATGTTTCCATAATGGGAGATGCTTGTAGAATCTACATGTGAGTTTGAAGTTTTAATGCAAGATAAGTGTTCAAAGGATGTACCTTGAATTTGAGACATCATAACCATTGGATTGTTATGAGTAACAAGTTTTAGTGGAACATTCTGTAATATCGAAGGCTCAGTCTCTGTGACTTTAGAACCTCCACATCATATAAGGTCAATGCATGTAAAGGTGGAATTCCACTACATCTTGGATAGTGATAAGAATTTGAAATTGTAAAATAAGCGTCATTGGAGTAATGTTTATTCAATTTGTTCACAAAGGAAGGACTATAAAGAGACATAGTATGCATGTTCATAACATGGCATGACTAATGTTATTTAATTCAAGTGGTTAGTTGATTACTCGAAACATTATACAATGAATAAATTCGTAATTGTTATGGCGATTAAATAATATGGATTTATTTTTATTCAAGGGGTATGATACCATAGTTATTTAGTTTATTATAGTGTTTCACTTTGTATGTTTTACTTCCTGAGTAAATTAAATATTATTCGAATTCCACAATCATTCATACTTTTGGAAGTAAGTAGTGAATTAAGATTACTATGAATTGTTTGTAGATTGTCCATAGGGATTGGTCATTACATACATATTGCTACAATATTCATGAGTATTTTGAAAAAGGAGATTTTAACTATTGGATAAACCCATGCTTAGGGATTACTTCATGGATTCAATAACAAGTAATTCTAAGATCATAATATCTTCTATTCTTCAAACAGAGATATATAAGTCATATTTTGCAAATCAGTTGTGCATTGGTTTACTCCAACCCATCTCGTAATTGAGTGTTATAAAGTGTAATTCCATGCATAATTTGGTGAGTAAAATGTCTGATTGTATAATCAAATTATAATCGTTCCTTTTCCCCTATCAAGAAAAAATATATATGTGGGCCCCTCAGTGATTTTAGTTGATCTATGAAAACCAGGCGCATGGTCCGAACTAAATTGTTGTGTTCGATTTTGTAGTCTTAATTTAATAATAAAATCGGTGAACTAGAAGCAAAAAATGAACATGAGGTTGATTATTTAATCAATGTCTCTGTTCTTACGATATCTTGTAGAATGAAGGAATTGCTAATTACTTATCTTAGGGACAATGTTTAATATGAAGGAATAGTTGATCACTTATCTTAGGGACAAAGTTTGATTTGAATCAGAGTTCGACAGTAGCTTAGGAAAGAACACTTTGCTGTTTAGTTCAAGGTTATACATGCAAAGTCCTTTTTGGGTTGCCCTCATAACTAGAATTGGTATACTCTTGTAGTTAAAAGCGAAGTCCTTTTTGGGTTTCTCTCATAACTAGAACTTGGTTAGAATGACATTAGTAGAGAGAGGAAAAATTTATTAGTTTATTATATGATTAATACATTGTAATAAATAATTTGTTAATATATTATATGATTAATATATTAATTGGAAATAAATAGTTGGTTTGTTAATTTATTATATGATTCATAAATTAATATGAGATCAATAGTTATATAATTTATTTGTTAATTTATATGATTAATAAATTAATATGCAGTCCCTAAGAATTAATTAATTATTAATCATAATTAATCGAGAATTAATTTGGGATTAATTAGAAATAATTAAAGGTGCAAGGGTTGGGCTAAAATTGTTTAATAATTGTACAAATGAGAGGATCCAGAACCTTCCATCATATAGACGGTTTTGTTGCCCTATATTATGGTTTCTGGAAGCCTTCATTTGATATTAGGAAACTATATAATTACTAGAATTCAAATATATAATTATATGTTCAAATTTAGGGTTTCTAGTAAATATATAAAGGGTTACAACCCTTTGATTTTCGGCCTCATTATTCCCAAGAAAAATATGATTTTCTCATTGCTCATCCTCTCTCATCTCTTATCTTCTAATTCTAGGGCTTGGGTATGAACCATTCGAGGCATCATCCTTATGGTGCTAAGCTTTCCAAGACCAACAACTACAAGGAATTGAAGAGATTTGTTTACTAAACAAATCAAAGGTATGTAATACTAACTTGGAATTTTCGATTACATTAGGTTCATGTTCGGTTTTGTTATTCGTAGTATGTTTCCTTCAGAGTGTTATGACATAGATCCTTGTAGGTTGCATGTGCCCTTTAATTGTTAAATGATTTTTCGCAAGTACATTTTTGTTATAACCTATAAAACCCATCAAATAGAACCACATATAACTATAAGAGCACACAAATGAAATTAATCAACACATTTTTATGTTTGTAATCCAAACATATATTTCAAATTTGCCATTAACTCTTACTTCTCATTTGGTAAACCACTAAACCGCAATGATTTCTCAAACTCAATACAATTGAAGAGGTGAAGTTTGAAATCAGCCAGAGGATCTAGTGGCTAGGTGAAGTAAGGAAATTTTGGTGGATCATTATCATTTTCCTGAAGCTCGACAAGTGAAGAAGAAAAGTTGAAGAGGTCACTTTAGGGGAAATTGTTAAAGCCAAAAGTGACCCTCCTAAACTTAACGATCCGCAATCCTGTTTTGCTATCGTAACTCTTTTGGCTACCGAAATCAGTTTTGATACCGCAATGGATGTTTATCTACCGTAATTGAAGATGTTGTTTTGAGAACCGGAGTGAACCGCAACTACCTCTACCCCAGCGAAGATATTTTTTTACGTCAACTGACTTAGCGTGTTAGCATAGTTTTATCCAGTGAACCTTGCATGGTAACTTAAGTCAGTAGTTTATTATTGTTTATTTCAGATGTAACTTTATGGAACTCTCATGTTATTTGGATATATATATATATATATATATATATATATATATATATATATATATATATATATATATATATATATATATATATATATATATATATATATATATGCTTTCATTTTCCTCTTGAAAATCCACTAATAGCCTAATGGGTTACATACTATAGGTATATCCACTAGCTCTCATGTGCGATTTTGCAAGATAAAACCCATTTCATTTTTAATAGCCTCTTTTCATTAAGGTATTTCAGAGGAAGTGAATTCCTTTTTGAAAGTTTGAGGTTCTCTTTCAACCATATACGTGTAGAATTCAGCTCCGAATGATTTATCATCTTGTAACCTTTGATTCCATCATGATCTATTTCTTCTTCATGAGAAAATTTTGTACCTAGTTGTTTTTTGTGCACTTGTTTTTGTGAGTACAAGAATCAATGCGCAAGGACAAGGTTTGAAAAATCAAACCTTGAGTTAATCTTAAAGATCAATGTCTGCTCTTAATTGATGTTCCAGTCAAGTCAGGTAATACCAGTCGAGACTTGAAGTAAAGCTTCAACAAAATAGTCAAGTATTAAATGAAGAAACTATGAGTATAATCAATGTAAAGACAATAAATGAACAAGAAGAATGTTGTGAAAGGTTTTAACTTGCGAGAAAAGTGAAAGAGAGTTAAAAATAATATTTGCTATCTTTAGAGGAACAATCCGTATATTTCTTGTCATCAAAATCACTCCTTATATAGGAAAAGGATGTGCATCGTACAAACTTTAATACGTTCCTAGGACTGGATAATAAACAGCTACTCACAACTGATTATCAAACATATACAAAAGCTAAGTCCTATGAAACGTTACATCACAAAAAAGAGAAGAAACAATAAATGCGAAAACAGACTATCAATCTCAGATCTTTGCACCATCTCGAAATGGTCTTCAGTTCGGACTCAATTTGTACTTTGGAACTTGCAGACTTTGGATCTTCAATACTTGTGATTGCTAGAGGTTCACTTTCTAGGTTCCAACAATCTCCCTCTAAGTGAACTTAGCAATCTAGTCAGCTTAGTTGGCTTCCTCTTGGATGAACACATGAGCTCTGAACAACCAATCTCGGACTTCAAGATACCATTGAAGTTGACTTATAAACTTGGACTTCACATGCTGTTAAAGGAAAAAGTTACACTCTTAAACTTATCGATCCGCAGTCTTGTATTGCTACCGTATATCATTTGGCTACCGCAATCAGTTTTGCTACCGCAATGGATGTTTGTCTACCGCAACAACGTCTACCACGGTGAAGATATTTTGTTACGTCAACTGACTTAATGTGTTAGCATAGTTTTATCCAGTGAAATTTTCATGGTCACTTAAGTCAGTAGTTTATTATTGTTTTTTTCTGATGTAACTTAATGGAACTCTATAAATAGAGTCTCCTTTCTTCATGTAATCTTACCCCATTTACCACTTCTTAACGATCTCTTGAACTTTCACTTAAATACAAAGATCATTCTCTCATATCTCTATCTTATCTAATATTCGAGATCCTCTTCATCTTAAACTGATCACACTTACTAACTTGTGTTCGAATGCAAACCTCGTTATGAATCAGTTGAATGCATACTTGATATAACTTGTTGTCATTTACATTTCCTTTACTTTTCCGCAACTAACTATTTAACATTTCATACTTATTATTGTTTAGCTAACTTGATCCTTGAGATTAACTTATTCTGCAACTATTATCTTGTACTAACGTTTGTTCAAGTGTTTTCCCAAGTTTTTCTCTCAACAAATGGTATCAGAGTCAAAGTGGTTGGTTTTTTAAAAAAAAACTCTGATTTTGAAAAGCCTTCTATACCACTAACAACTCATTCTTCAAAAAAAAAAAAAAAAAAAGGAAATATGGCACAAGCATTATCATAGAACGTTTCCAACAGTGTTGGAGGCTCGAATAGAGCACCAATACTTGTTGTAAATAAATATCACCATTGGTGACAAAGAATGGAAATGTATCTTAAGAGGCTCGGAAGAGACGTGTGGAGATTTGTGGAAGAAGGACTCCATGTCCCTGTTCTTACTCATGTTCAAGCAGATGGTGCTCAAGCACGACTAGGTGGAGGTCAGGCCGCAATGTATTGACCAACCAAAGATGATCTCGACAAAATGGAGAACGATGCTATAGCCTTCTATGAAATCTGTTGTGGTGTTGCTCCCGATAATTTTGACATCATCATCAAATGCAAATCTTCTAAGGATATCTGCGATGTGCTCAAAAATCTCTATCAAGGGTCAGAACAAGCTCAAGATAAGAAACTTGTATTCTCAGGAGACCAGTAGATAGGTACGCGCATTGGGATTCAGAAGATGGAGCCGTATAGCTTCATGTCTTATTTTGTTATTTACTTTGTAGTCTATGTTATGTGAACCACATACTTTGTAAACACTTTCTTTCTAATGAAATGGTTGTTTATTAGTTTGATTACTATGATGCATGTATTGTGATACTAAACATGACGTCCTCCACCCCCGAACGTTCCCCCCGTTCCGGTTTTGGGGTGTGACAAGTTTCTTACCATTAGTACCCAACAATTCCAAAAAGAGACAAGGACTAGTATCTCCAACCTTGAAGCACAAAAGGGAGATATAGTTATATCTATAAGTAAGTTGGAGTCCCGTGGCAAACTACGTTCTCAAACCGAAAAGAACCCAAATGTCAATGTAGTGACTTTGAGAAGTGGTAAACAAACCGGAGAGAGTAGTTCCAAGAAGAAGTCAAGGGAAGACATAGGAAGCTTCAACTTCAAGGGTTAGAAGAATTAAGAAATGACTCTTATCAAAACTAGAGAATTTACAAGGATAAAACGAAGCTTTTCCACGACAAGTCCATCACCCGGAAACATTTTGAACCGGGACATAGGGTCTTACTCTACCATTCACGAAATTTCTTGGCAAGTCAAGGTCAAGGTGGATTGGGCCTTTTGTTGTGATCAAGACCTTTGACCATGGAGCGGTAGAAATTCAAAGTGAAGAAATGGGACAAGTTTTAAAAGTCAATGGGCACCGTGTGAAGCCATTCTATGAAGGTCTTAGTGCGAATGCTCTTGAAATCATCCATTTGGATGTCCCGATGTGTTGAATCAACTTAGGAAGACGTCTCGCCAAAGACGTTAAAGAAGGGCATTTTTGGAAAGCATTGTGCTTTCATCTATTCGAAATTCAATAAATTGTTTTATAAAATGTTTTTGGGATTTTAAAAATGATATTTTTGAAAGATTTCACACTTCATTCCCGTTTTTGTTCCAAACCTTTGTCAAATGTTCAAAACCGGGCCTTACGGGAGTCATTTTGGCCAGAAATCAAGTTTTTAGAAAATCAAATTTTTTGAAGTGCTGGAAGTTAACCCGGCCTGCACAAGGTTTTAGCCTGAAGTTCACGCGGCCCACATAGGGTTCTATGCTGCTTATGTGCGGCCCATTCGTTGATCGCGTAGAAGAATCCCCTCAATTCTTGTTCATCACATGCAGCTAGTACGCCACCTACGCCTTACCCGCACAGCTCTTCCAACACTTAAAGAATTTTTCCGAGATTCAGTTTGTACGGCCTTCGTGCCGGTTCCATGCGGCCCGCATGAGTCGGTAAAAAATATTCTGGGAATTCAGTCATTCGAGAGAAACTAGACGCGGCCTGTGTGCGGCCCGCGCCCTACCCGGTTGTAACACCTTGACCGGATTTTTAATGAGTTGACCAATGTTGACCTTCTTGACTTTCATGACCACATGGATTAAATATCCAATTCATTCTTCTTTTTCCATTCACCCATCGATACTTCTTCTTCCCTACCCCATTCTCTCTCAAGACGCCATTGAAGCCCCAAACAAGAACTCGATTTCCCGGAGATTTACCGGTCGGAATCCCGTGAAACCACCGCCATTCTTTGCTATTTTTCCTCTTCTAAAAACCCTATCCAAATGTTTCCCCAATCTGTGGCCGGAATTCTGGGCGCCACCACCCCCCTCCGCCGCCTTCATCTGCGTTTTCAGGCCAACTCCGGCCACCTTTGGAAAATCCGAGCACGGGGTTTTGTTCCTCTTACCGAGGGCTTTCCAACCACACGAATCTTCACTCAAAAGGTCACTAAAATTTTTTGCCGGATTTTAAGTGCCGCCGCCACTCCAGTCGCCGGAAAATATTTTTGAAGCATGTTTTTTGGGTCGTTTCAACAATTCAGACGTTAACTCGAAGCAAACACATAAGCTTGGGGTGTGCCTTGGAGAATCTTATTGGTGGTTGTAATTTCGCTTCCACAATTTGTTCCGGTTATGAACAAAATGGGTACACTCGTTCCTTTCACTTGATTATTTTCATATTTAATACCCATTTGTTGTTCGAATTGAGTTGTCGTTTGTGTGGTCTTTAGTGTGATTTGAGAGTTATTATTTTCAAAAATTTATCCCTAGTCAAATTTCTAAGCGTGAACCGGACTTACTTCATCTAAAGGTGGGTCAAAAGGCAAATCCACGGACCCCCCATTTCATTTGTTAAATCGTGAGAACCGTAAAACATATGAATTTCTCACTTCCAACAAACGGCAAGTCAAATCGACAAAATTCCTCAATAGAGAGTTTGTTGAAGATCTCGGGGTGCTCGAAGGAGTTCAAGCACTATTTGACAACATCGGATGGGGTCAACTTATTCATAACCGTGCAGCCACATACATTGAACCAACCTTAGAATTCCTTTCCACATTCGAACCTGATGACGGAGTGAAAACCGTAACTTTCCAAATGCTAAGCGAAAATCGATCATTGCCATTTAGGGTTATGAATGCTCTAATGGGCACCCCGGTGGACCATACGTATTCCCAACAAGATCCTTGGCCCGCAACCTTTAATGAGCACCACTTTTGGCAACAAATTGCCCACGAACCATGGTATTCATCGTCTTCATCCAAGGCTTCCTCGATTATTCTCCCATGTTTACGTCTAGCCCACCGAGTCCTGACATGCACCATTTTTCCCCGCTCCGAAGTGGGTCAAATTTCTAAAGCTAAATTAATTTTTTTTTGGTGCATGACACGTGAAAATGGACCTCGACCGGATTTTGCATCATTCTTCTTCACCAAATGTCACAATCTCACCACCATGGACACCGGGGACATTTTTATTGGAGGATTGATCACACTCATTGCGTGTAGACCCCCACTTTAGCTACATCTTTCCACCCTTCCATTTGAAAAAGCATCTGGCCCCTCTCGTCTTGAAATCAATGCACTCCGACGAATGCAAATCATCTGCGACTCGCTCGATGGTCACATATGGAATCTTGATGGTCAGCCATACCTCATTCTCCCTCATGAGTATATCGGGTCATTTGAACCAACCGACCCCGAGCATTGGGTCATTCCATTCGATTACCCTCCACCTGTTGATCATGTTGATGACCATTTTCGGCCTCCTCCATAACATTTTGACCAGCCCCAGTATCCTCCGCAACAGCAGGGGGGACACGAGATCCCATCATATTTCCCCCTACATTCTTTGACCAGTTCGCCATGATGTTCTCCACCGTTCAGCGCATCGACACTCAGCCACAGGAGAACACTCGATCCATTCAGGATTTGGTGACCTGCATTGATTGGTTGGAGCAGTCATTCCCACCCACTTCCCGTCAGGTCCAGGACATGTGGGACCACCACTACCGCCAGGACACTTTCCGCCGCCCGACCCTATGATTTAGGTCATTTCCGCCCTTTCCTTAAGCATTAAGGACAATGCTTGTTCTTATGCTTGGGGTGGGGGATTTCCCTTTCTTTTTACTTTTTCATGCACTTTTTAGTTAGGTTGGATAACATTTTAGTTTTAAGCTAATTTGCATTCATTTTTTTTATAAAATTCAAAAAAAAAAATTATTTTCTTCTTTTCCACTTTTTATTTTTGCATAACATTTTGCTTAGGACATTAGCATGCTTGCATTTTTGTTGTCTGTTTATTCTCACCCCCCTCCCTTGGATGCCATGGAACAGGTTCATAGTTATTGTATCATTGTTGGTCCAGGATCTTGTTGCTATCTCACACATGGAACCGGGACCATTAGGATGCAGTTTGGGACTTCATACTTGGGATCAACTGTTGGAGCTTAAAGGAGTAAGTGATCATGGTCAGGTAGTTTTCATGAAGAATTATGGATGCAATACTAACAACTATAGGATATACTATAGCAATTGATTTTTTTAGCCCTGCGGTCCATGCCGCCGATAGGATCACACTTGATAATGTTTGAACCGTTAGGATGAAGCACTGGTGCTTGTCCCCGAGTAGAATCTATATCCGGTCTCCTTGCATCACCATTTTTTTGCTGATTTCTTAGGATTATAGAGAGTCTTTTAGTCCGCATTTGGACATTTTCATATTTTTTTGGAAAATCACAAGTTTGAAAAGGAGCATACATCTTTATTATAATTACCTTTCGGTTCCACTTACATAATTTTGGGAACCAATTTTCGAGTAAAAAAGTTTGCTTGATAAAAAAAATCGATATGTTAGTGACCTTCAAGTATCCCCTTAAAAAAACCGAGAGGCTCAAGCAAATTCCAAGAGGCATTTATCCTAGATGGGTGACCGGTTCGATTATTGAACAAAATTTTCTCATATTTTGGTCACCCGGCGTATGATTGCTCATTTAATTAGGAATGTTTTATACATATATATTGTGACAATACAGAACTTCTATCTTGTACAACTATTCGATTCAATCAATGTTAAACTCGTTTTTTCTTATCTTTTAGCACTGTTTAAGGGTTCGTTTAAGTGTTCTAAGCTTGAGTACAGCCAAGGTTGAGATTAGGGATGAGTTATCAAGTCGTAAAAGTAGCAAACCGGGCCATACACTCCTTTAGGAGGAGTGTACGTCTGTACACATGGGTGTACGACCGTACACCCCCTTATGGCCGCACACCCACCCATATATATATGAGTGGACCTTCCTTCCTTCATTCCTTTCTTCTCTTGGCTTCACACTACTCCCTTTCTCTCAAGCTTACTCAACCGTGAACCCTCTAAGGCTTCAAAACATGAGTATTCCATCCTCTAGCTTGTTATACTTGAAAGACCTCTTGATCTAAGCCTTGATTCATCAAGTTTCAACATGATTCATCATCCTTTGAAGGTGTACGGCCGCACACCTTCATAAGCTGGGTCGTACATACCTTAAAGACCCTCCAAAGTGAGAGTTTGGCCCCGATTTTCTAGTTGGACATGATCCTAGCCTTGATACACCTTAAAGTCGACAACTTTAGCATGAACATGAAGGATGTACGGCCGCACACCCCCTTGTATGGCCACACACACCTCTTAGGGCCGCAAACCAACTTTGATGATCTTTATTGGCCTCAAACTTGCATTACAACTAAGCATGGGACCTCGAACACTTCATGGATGCTATTTAGAACCTTGGAAACACCTCAAAAGCACATCTCATCATGAGTGTATGGTCGTACACTCATGGGCCGCACACCCTTGGCCGTACACACCCTTAGGTTGGTCGTACACCTCCCTCACTAAATCACATAAGGTTTTAACACTTAGTTCAAGTGTTTCCAAGTCTTTAGGGTGGTTTCCTATCATGTCTAGTTGAGAAACACCCTAATTTGAATCATATATGTGTTATTACATGTTAAATAGGATCCAATTGTGTTCGAGGCTTCACTTCACACTCAGCTTCTCGTATCGATCTCTCATACAAACCACTCACCCGAGGTGAGTTCATACCCCTACATTTTTCCGAGTTGTTAATGTTTTCATGGGGGGAATACAAGCCAAACATAAATGGTTTTATGAAATTTATACAAAAAGGATTTCAATGAACTTAAAACGGATGCAATCGAGACAAACATACAGTTCTATACGTTTATAAAATATTTAGATATTTTATCCCTTCTGTATTATGCTGAGCATAAGGGACGTTTTCAACTTACAAGTTTAACCACACAGTTTTCAGATCAATACATGATTTTACACATACAAACACACAACCTATAATACGTATAGTTTGGGATTTCATACGAGCTTATACATATACAAACATACAAACTATAATAGGTATAGTTTGGGAATTCATACAAGGTTATACATATAAAACATACATACTATAATAGGTATAGTTTGGGGGATAGATACAAGGTTATACATATACAAACACACAAGCTATATTAGGTATAGTTTAGAAATTCATACAACAGTTTACAAACCTTTCGGTTATTCATAAAAAGGGTTTTTCTATATTATTACTTGTAAAGTCGTTATTCTAATTGGAGACACGTCGTTTGGCGCTTACAAACTTAACTAAGTGGAGGACTACCCCTTATGATCCAGAATCTCCACGAGGGAGAGCGTGATTTTTGTGTATAGATCTATACGGGACTCACTATCCCGCACCTTGCTGCTAGCTACAGTAGGACCGGCAGGTCTACGGGTGACAAAGTCATAAAGGATACTGGTGCCCGATTCGCGCCATATCAAGTTAATGTATGGTCATAAAGCTCGCAAATAGATAACAATGATTTACTTATGTAGTAATATACTATACATGAATGTAAGGCCCGTGTTTCTAGGCTAGGCATTAATATTGACATAATGGTCTAGGTTAACCTTTGTAACTCATTTAGAAGAAATGAAAAGGATTATGTGAATATTATGTGTTTTATGTGTTTTATGCTTAATTACTAGGAGTTAAATAATTAAGAATAAAAATGAGCGTCAAAAATAAATATTAGATAAAGCCGATATCTATTAAGAAAGTTGTAGTGGTCGTGACAAGGATTACGAATATATAAAGAATGCCGAAATCCGAGTTATAACGAAGAAGTTATGACATGTCGTAGTTTCACGACAAAACCGGCTCGGTGCTGAATGTCGTAAAAAGTGAGTTTTTGATAAACTACTTTTTAGCCTTAGTGATCTAAACGAAAATCGTAGTGTTCGTTAAACCGAGAGTAGGTATAAAAAGAACACCCAAATCTGACTTCGTATGAGGAAGTTATGATTTCTCGAAGTTTCGGCTTAGCAGTAGACAGCTAAAAACTCGAATTTTAGATCGATTTATTTTTAGCCGACACAACCTAAATGAGAATCGAAGGTTTCGTAAATAGTAGCACAACGGTAAAAAGTCTGACGAAAACGGACTTCGGATGAAGAAGTTATGAATTTTTAACGAAGTTCCTGTCCCGGTCTGTTAAAAATAATAATATAAAAATTATAGTCAAAATTAGCCGACGAAGTCTAAACGAAAGTTGTAGAGCGTAATTTTACCTATGCATTCATATAAAGAACGTCAAAAACAGAGTTCGTATGCGAAAGTTATGGATTTCATAAGTTTTGTCGCGAAAAACGAGAAAAATCCCCAAAACCGAGGAATTTCGCACACGTGGACTTCGGCCACGTGTCCTCGCTTCGCATCTGACGCGTGTCCGAAATCTGCTGAGTCACGAAGCCACCTGGCGAGGCGTGTCATGTCCTTCCGAGTCCGAGCTGCAGTCCAATCCGCTGACTACACGTATAAGCTTCGGTGGCGAGCCTCGCATCCGACGCGTGTGTAGTGACTCATCCGTCCGAGCCTCGCAATGAGCCACGAACCCCCTCATCGGACCCGGACTTCGGTCCAATCAGAACATGCTAGCGAGGGCCTCGCATGCGCAACCAACGTGAGCTACTCTTCGGATCTGCGACGCGTGGCTTCTTCTCAACCATCGGATCAGGAGGCTCGGCCCTATAAATAGGATGGTGCGAGACCTCCCGGGTATACTTTGAAAATTTGTCATTTTTTGCCCTTTTTTCAATATTTCTTTCATTTCAACTTCCCTCGAAGCCCCGATATCAATTATAACCCCCGGAATACGCCACGAAGTGCCCGAGAAGCCCGAAAAATTTATCTTTTCGGTTTCGAAGCCCGACCCTTTGCAGAGCCTGGTTTCTCAATAAAACTCCCGGTTTTATTAGAAACGATCATTTTACGAATGTAATTGCTGCCCGATTTTCATTAAATCAGGTGAGTGTGTAGTTACTTTCACCTTACACATAGATATGAAGTATTTTATATAAAATACGTGCTGTGTGAATATTTATTGTTTGTTTATTTGAGTTGGATGTTGAAGGAGTGATTTATACATGTTTTTAAATAATTTAAACTGTATATATATTTTTATCTACAAAAATGTTGGGTAAAACATGGGTAGATGAAATAATGGGTGTGTGATGAAAGGTGAGTTGGATAAAGGAGATGATCAGTAATATTGATCGTAAGTTGAGGGTGAGTGGTGAAAGGAGATCATAAGTTGAGGGTGAGTGGTGAAATATGAGAAAAGCCTTACCCAAACGGTGACCCCCGTCATTCAACAGAGTATGGATGACAACCATGGACTATTCTAGATTGTCTGCGGAACACTAGCAGGCTTGCAACCTGTAGGTGGGTGAACTATATGTTCATAAGGTGTACTCTAAAAACCCATTGACATGTATGACAAGGGTGAATACTGTCACCAATACTATCGATAAATGAGAGCTATGAACTTAGCACATGTTGAATAAACCTTGGCAGCTATGGACATAGTGCCTTTTGTATAAACCCAGGTGATGATGTGACTTCGTGCCTATTCCTTAGGATGAATCCTTAGGAAGGAGTGATAGTTGAATCTTAGGGTAAACCCTTAAGAAATTAATAAGATAATGGGGTTGGGGTAATTTGGTTGATTGATTGACGTTTAAGTACGATAAATTTATTTATTGTGGGTTGAAAACCCTATATGCTCACCAGGCTTCCAAGCCTGACCCACTCAGCTTTTTATATTACAGGTAGTGGACCCTGAGCATAGTCGGATGATGATGAGTGATTTATGGATTATAGGCCAGTAGTTATGAATAACTGTTGTAAGGCTTATAATGTCTTGTTTATGCTTTTGATCTGTATCGGAACATGACATCCCGAGGTTTTGAGATAAAAGGAAATTGTATATTTCTTAAAGAAAGGTATTGACAAAATTTTATCATGTTTTGTTTTGGGGACCATTTCCGCAACATCTTTTAAAAAGATTTCTCTGATTTTATTTTAAAAACCATAAATTAAATTGGTCTTTTCTGGCCGAGAAATTAGGGGATGTCACAATGAACAATGATAATTGGGTACAATTATGGAAAAATACATGATTTATTTATGAGAACTAAAACTACTATACATACTGGTAGTAACCAAGGATTTCAAACAGAACATTTCATACAAAGATTTTTCATACAAAATTCATCATACAATGCATCTGGTATTAGTCCAATCATACAAACATTTTTACTAGGATATCTCACTTTTACTGAAGAAAATATTGGATTTTCTTGGAATCATGCAAACATTTTACAGATTCATCAACAAGTTTTCACCGCAAAACAACGCTTATGAACTCACCAGCTTTATGCTGATACTCTTTCAAAACTGCTTGTATTCTCAGGTAATCAGTAGACATGTACCTCCTGGAGTTTTGAGAAGTCGGAGCGATTAAAATCATGTCTTTATATTTTACTTACACTTTTGATGTATTCAAACAAGACTTAAACAGATGTAAACCTTTTTTATATATGTATTCAATGTAATGGTTGTGTTTACTATGATTGCTATAATACAATGGTTGTGATAATATACATGATGTCATCCACCCCTGAACATTTCCGCTATTCCGGTTTGGGGTGTGACAGATTGGTATTAGAGCTATTGTTTATAGTGAACTAAGTATACCGAACCTTACATGGTATACAACTATAAACACTAAAGGGCTGAAGTACTCTGAACTAAAATTATACTTTTAAAATATAAGTATTTCATAAGAAGTATACAAGTATACATGCATAACAGAACCAGAGTCATAAGTAGAACAAAACAAAAGTATTTGGATGTTGGACACTGCGGTTAAACCTGTGCAGTTATGTAATCATGTCTAGGGTCAATATAGCCTGATCAACTGTATTTATTCAATACATCACCAACATGTGCTTGGGAGTGACTGTGGTGTTGCGGCAAGCCTAAAACTTACCAAGTATACATACATCAGATTTCAGTAAAACAATAACATACAACTTAAAATACTATAGGAGTATTTTAGCTAAAGCCGAATACAGTACAGAGATTCATTCCAAGTGTTGCTACATATTTCTTCTTAGAGATAGTTACTTGCGATAGTAACCCTCCTCTATATATCGCTTCGTAGAACACTTTAACTTTCAGAATGAGATATATCTTGTTTCATATATCTTGATTCCAATTCAGGGGACTTATCATCCTCTTCTTCATGATTGTTCTAGAACAAAATGTCTCCCCGAAGAAGACCCACTAGACGGAACAACGACACTCCACCACCGCCATCTCCTCAGCGTGATCCTGTTATGTTCCAGGCAGCAGTTACAGCCGTCGTGACTGCAACAATGGCACAAGTAAACTCTGGTGGATCCGGAAGTAGTACTCATCCCCAGAACCTCGATGATCAGGGACATCAGAAGGAGTGTTCCTACAAAGACTTCATGAACACAAAACCCAAATCCTTCGACGGCAATGGAGGCGTTATTGCCCTAACTCGATGGTTCGAGAAGATCGAATCCATCTTCGAAATTTGCGCCTGTTCCGAAGCAAACAAGGTGAAATTCGCCGCTTGCACTTTCACCGACAGAGCATTGACCTGGTGGAATGGTCAAGTCAAATCCCTAACCCTACCAGTGGCTAATGCCATGGGTTGGGAAAGTCTGAAGGAACTGATGCTCGCTGAATACTGCCCAAGAGGCGAGGTGAAAAAGTTAGAGCACGAACTATGGAACCTGAAGATGAAGGGTTCCGACATTGATGCCTACACAGCTAGATTCTGTGATCTGGCTCTTCTTTGTCCGGGAATGGTCACCCCGGATAGCAAGAAGATTGAGAGGTACATTTGGGGACTGGCGCCCCCAACCAAAGGAAATGTTTTGGCTGCTAGGCCCGCTACATTTGATAGTGCCAAGTGTCTGGCGCAGACTCTCATAGATCATGGGGTTGATTTGGATGCAGAAGCAAACGCTCCTGAACAACCGAAAGGTTTGTAAACTGTTGTATGAATTTCCAAACTATACCTAATATAGCTTGTGTGTTTGTATATGTATAACCTTGTATGTATCCCCCAAACTATACCTATTATAGTTTGTATGTTTGTATATGTATAACCTTGTATGAATTCCCAAACTATACCTATTATAGTTTGTGTGTTTGTATATGTATAACCTTGTATGAAATCCCAAACTATACCTATTATAGGTTGTGTGTTTGTATGTGTAAAATCATGTATTGATCTGAAAACTGTGTAGTTAAACTTGTAATTTGAAAACGTCCCTTATGCTCAGCATAATACAGAAGGGATACAATATCTAAATATTTTATAAACGTATAGAACTCTATGTTTGTCTCATTGCATCCGTTTTAAGTTTATTGAAATCCTTTTTGTATAAATTTCATAAAACCATTTATGTTTGGCTTGTATTCCCCCCATGAAAACATTAAAAACTCGGAAAAATGTAGGGGTATGAACTCACCTCGAGTGAGTGGTTTGGATGAGAGATCGATAAGAGATGCTGATCAAGCCTGTTATGGCTGTTATGGCGGTATGTTCATGTGAGTCTCTCCATTTTGAAGTTTTCTTTGGTTGCTAGGAAGTGAGCGGATTGAGTAAGTCTATCGACAATTACCCAGATGGCGTCGTGCCCACTCGGAGATCTGGGTAACTTAGTGATAAAACCCATTGTAATCATTTCCCACTTCAACTTAGGTATCTCTGGCTGTTGAAGTAAACCTGAGGGTTTTTGATATTCTACCTTCACCTTGGCGCAAGTCAGGCACTTGCCCACGAAAGTAGCAATCTCTGCTTCCATGTTCGGCAACCAATATAGTCGTTTGAGATCCAGATACATTTTATCTGAACCTGGGTGAACGAAGTATCTAGTCTTGTGAGCCTCATTCATGACAACCACCCTGTACCCGCCGTACTTTGGGGTCCAGATCCGGTTCATGAAATAGTAAGCTCCGTCTCCCTTGACCTCTAAGTTCTTTTCCATTCCTCGTAGGGCTTCATTCGTCATGTTCTCTGGTTTTATGGCTTCCAGCTGAGCCTCTCTAATTTGTGTGGACAATTGGTAATGGATGGTCATAGTCAATGCCTTCACCCTACGACCTATATACTCCTTTCGGCTGAGGGCATCTGCTACCACATTGGCCTTGCTGGGATGGTTGCGTATTTCGCACTCATAATCACTGAGTAGCTCTACCCATCACTGTTGTCTCATGTTCAGCTCTTTCTGATCGATGATATGGTGTAGGCTCTTATGGTCAGTGAATACGGTGCACTTGGTTCCGTAGAGATAATGTCTCCAGATCTTTAACGCGAAGACCACTGCTCCCAACTCTAGATCATGAGTTGTGTAATTGACTTCGTGTTTTTTTCAGCTGCCTCGAGGCATAGGTGATAACGAAGTCTTGGTCCTGATTGGATGCATCACAGTAGACAACGAAGTCTTCTGTCCCTCCGGACAGGGACAAGATAGGTGCGCTGCATAGGGCCTGCTTCAATGTTTGAAACGCAGTGTCCTGTTTTTCTCCCCAACTAAAGGTTACACCTTTCTGTGTCAGGGTGGTTAAAGGCTTAGCAATTTTGGAGAAGTTTCGGATAAACCTACGATAATAGCCAGCGAGACCCAAGAATTGACGGATTTCTGTGGGTGTCTTTGGTGCTGACCAATTCTCAATCGCTTTGATTTTGGAAGGGTCCACGTGTATGCCTTCCTCGCTAACCATGTGTCCAAGGAAGGTTACCTTCCTGATCCAGAACTCACACTTTGAGAATTTTGCATATAACTTCTCTTCCCTTAATATTTCTAGCACTAGTCTCAAGTGTTGTTTACGATCATCTTCGCTCCGTGAATAGACAAGTATATCGTCAATGAAACACGATCACTAACTTGTCTAGGAAAGGGCAGCACACCCGATTCATTAGGTCCACGAATACTGCCGTTGCGTTGGTTAGACCGAGGGGCATTACTATAAACTCGTAGTGTCCGTAACGAGTTCGGAACGCTGTTTTGGGAACATCATTCTCGTGAACTCGTAACTGATGGTACCCTGATATAAGGTCTATCTTCGAGAAATAACTGGCTCCCTGAAGTTGGTCGAAAAGATCGTCGATTATGGGTAAGGGATAATGGTTCTTGATGGTAAGCTTGTTTAGTTCTTGGTAATCGGTGCACATCCGAAAGGATCCATCTTTCTTTTTCACAAATAAGATCAGGGCTCCCCAGGTTGAGGAACTCGGCCTTATGAATCCTTTGCTTATTAGCCCATTAAGCTGGCTGGATAACTCTTGCATTTCCACCGACGCTAGACGATAGAGAGATTTAGCTACAAGAGTAGCTCCGGGGATTAAGTCGATACAAAACTCGACTTGGCGCTCGGGAGGAATTCCTGGAAGATCTTCGGGGAATACATCAGGAAAGTTGCAGACTTCGGGAATGGTCTCGAGGTCTTTAACTATTTGCGTTTCATCAACAACATGAGCTAGGAATGCATGGCACTCCCTCCGAAGATACTTCTAGGCTTTGATGCGTGAAATGATACGAAGGTTCGAACTGAGTTTATCACCATAAATAGTGAGGGCTTCGCCAGAGGGAAGATTGAGACGGATAGCTTTCTCATAGCAAAGGATATCAGCATGATTGGGAAAGGAAACTGGCATAAGATCGATGGGAAAGGAATGATCGTCTAGGGTAAGAGTACAACCTATGAATATGTCGTTAGTGCTCTCTTTCTTTCCATTAGCATCTCGACGGTAAATGTTTCAGTTAAAGGTTGGGATTTACATTTGAGTAGATTTTTGAATGCATTACTAACAAAACTCCTCTCCGCACCAGAATCGAAAAGAATGCATGCATAAGAGTTGTCAAGGAGCAACGTACCCGCAACAACGGTAGGATTAGCGACTGCTTCCTCCTGGCCCACAGCTAGCACCTTCCCTGCGTTGCCAGCTGTTGTTGCCTCGGGGCAATTTCTTTTGAAGTTCCCAATCTCTCCACAGCCATAAGAGGCTTGACATTGGAGGATATGTTGAGAGCCTGCATCATCGACATCGGCATGTCGTGGGACACTCATCTACCCTTGGTCGAATTTTCTTACAACAACAGCTACCATACCAGCATCAAGGCTGCGTCGTTTGAAGCCCTCTATGGCCGTAAGTGCAGATCCCCTCTGTGTTGAGCTGAGGTGGGTGACGTGCAGCTAGTCAAGGGTCAAGTCCCTGATAGCACTCTTACGGTTCCTGAAATCATCCGAGAGACGACTGAAAAGATCGTACAAATCTGAGAATGACTTAAAGCATCACGAGATAGACAAAAAAGGTACGTCGATAAGAGACGAAAACCCTTGGAATTCCAGGTAGTTGACCGTGTCCTTTTGAAGGTCTCACCCTGGAAAGGCATGATACGCTTTGGAAAGCGTGGAAAGCTAAATCCAAGATAGATAGGACCATTCGAGATCCTCGCTAGGATCGGTCCCGTAGAATACAAACTCTAGTTACCCCAAGAACTTAGCAACGTACATCCCGTCTTCCACGTGTCGAACCTAAAGAAGTGTATGTCCGATGAGACACTTGTGATTCCCCTCGATGAGATCGAACTAGACAAGAGCTTACACTTCGTAGAGGAACCAGTTGAAATCATGGACTGGGAAGTCAAACGAACGAAACAAAGTCGCATCCGGATAGTGAAGGTCCACTGGAATGCCAAGCGGGGACCTGAATTCACTTGGGAGCGTGAGGCTTCAATGAAACAGAAGTACCCTCATCTTTTTCCAAGTCCATGATTTGTATCTCTATTCTTGAATTTCAGGACGAAATTCACTCTAACGGGGGGATGATGTGACAACCCGGAACTTCTCTCTTGTACAACTATTCGATTCAATCAATATTAATCTCGTTTTTGTTATCTTTTAGCATTTTATAAGGGTTCGTTTAAGTGTTCTAAGCTTGTGTACAACCAAGTTTGAGATTAGGGATGAGTTATCAAGTCGTAAATGTAGCAAACCGGGCCGTACACTCCTTTAGGAGGAGTGTATGGTCGTACACATGGGTGTACGGACGTACACCCCCTTATGGCCTCACACCCACCCCTATATATATGAGTGAACCTTCCTTCCTTCATTCCTTTCTTCTATTGGTTGCACACTACTCCCTTTCTCTCAAGCTTACTGAACCGTGAACTCTCCAAGGGTTCAAAACGTGAGTATTCCATCCTCTAGCTTGTTATACTTCAAATACCTCTTGATCTAAGCCGTGATTCATCAAGTTTCAACATGATTCATCATCCTTTGAAGGTGTACGACCACACACCTTCATAAGGTGGGCCGTACACACCTTAAAGACCCTCCAAAGTGAGAGTTTGGCCCCTATCTTCTAGTTGGACATGATCCTAGCCTTGATACACCTTAAAGTCGACAACTTTAGCATGAACAAGAAGGGTGTACGGCCGCACACACCTCTTAGGGCCGCAAACCCGCTTTGATGATCTTTATTGGCCTCAAACTTGAATTACAACTAAGCATGGGACCTAGAACACTTCATGGATGCTAGTTAGAACCTTGGAAACACCTCAAAAGCACATCTCATCATGAGTGTACGGCCGTACACTCATCGGCCGCACACCCATGGCCGTACACACCCTTAGGGTGGTCGTATACCTCCCTCACTCAATCACATAAGGTTTTAACACTTAGTTCAAGTGTTTCCAAGTCTTTAGGGTGGTTTCCTATCATGTCTGTCACACCCCAAAACCGGAACGACAGAAACGTTATGGGGTGGAGGACGTCATGTTTAGTATCACAAGACATGCATCATAGTAATCAAAGTAATAAACAACCATTTCATTAGAAGGAAAGTGTTTACAAAGTATGTGTTCACAAAACATAGAATACATAAGCAAATAACAAAACAAGACTTGAAGCTATACTGCTCCATCTTCTGAATTCCAAGAACAAGTACCTGTCTACTAGTTTCCTGAGAATACAAGTTATCTTGAAAGAGTTGATCAGCAATTAAGATGGTGAGTTCATAAGATTTTAGTGATGTAAGTAAGTTGTAGAAAGCTTAGTAAGATGTAATAAGTTGTAAGTTTTGTTTAGAAAAGTTCGCATGTTCCTCCAAAAAATCCTGTATTTCCTGCTTTGATGAAAGATAAGTAAAAACGACTCTACAATCCTTTCTATGAGTACAAAATGAATATAAGTTATATAAAACTCCGCGTAAACAAACAATCGATTGTGTGTATCTGCCCTAATCCCACAACCAAACAAGGAACAGGGAATGAGGCAGATGACACACATCCCATTAGTTGTTAGATCCTTATTGTATATAACCCTGGTGTGTTCCCTTGGTACTCACGGAGTTAACTGTAATAGTTCCTTTATATTTGACGAAAATTTTCTTTAAGAAAACCCATATTTCTTATAATAAAATAGTAACCACAGTGATTCCTTCTATAATCACTTAGTTTATACTAGCTATATGTAATCTAATATTGAACATATAGTTAATTGGGTGAATCTGCCCTAAGCCCACAACCAAACAAGGAACAGGGAATGAGGCGGAAAGCACACATCCAACTACCTATCAGATATTAATTATATATAACCTTGATGTATAAACTAAGGTATTGTAGGATTACCCACTTAAGGTCCTTTAAGTTACACTGATTTAATAAAATGGATTAAACCTTTTACAGATTAGTTTCTAGTTTAGTTTACTCAATGTTCTATCGTTTAGACAACTTAGTTGGTACTGATGTAAGTTTTGTAAAATTGTACGATTTATTCATTTCTGTCAAATATTTATAAGTGTGCTATGTATAAATAAATTCGATTTAATATATTGTTATCACCTCGCGCCTGCTAACCCAGATACGTGTAATCGTACTAAAGTTAACGCAAACCCGGAAAGATATATTATCATATTTTACCACCTCGTGTCTGCTAACCCAGATACGTGTAATCGTACTAAAGTTAACGGAAACCGGGAAGATATATTATTATATTTGATCACCTTGTGTCTGCTAACCCAGATACGTGTAATCGTACTAAAGTTAATACAAACCAGAAAGATATATTATTAAGTTTATCACCTCGTGCCTGCTAGTCCTGATACGTGAAATCGTACCAGTGTCAACGCAAACCCGGAAAGATATATTATTAAGTTTATAACCTCGTGCCTGCTAGTCCTGGTACGTCAAATCGTACCAGTGTCAACGCAAACCCGGAAAGATATATTAACGTGATTTTTCCCGATACTTAGTATAGTATGTTCCTCCATGTACTTGTTATAGTATGTTCCTCCCTGTACTTATTATGGTATGTTCTATTTCTCATATAGTATGTTCTGTTTCTCATATAGTATGTTCTGACTCATGTATGAACTGACTCTTTGTATGCTTCATTGTACTAGAAGTAATGAGTAGTGTCTTCCTAAACTATACCTATTATAGTTTACTAATGTTTTACTTGAACTGTTATTGGAAAGTCTCATTTATCTAGTAAGTTATGCTTGTACTTTAAAAACGGAGTTTTGTAAAACTATAAAGTAACATAACTTTAAAAGAGTTTTTGAAAAGTTTTGATCACTTATAAAAGACATAAACAATCTTTTGAAATATGTTTATAGCAAACATTTATACAATTATAATTGTGTTCAACTTGTATTCCCCCCTTAAAAGCATTTAAAACAGTTAAAAGATTCATTACGGGGTATGAACTCACCTGATGTGGGTGATTCAAACGAATACGTGCGTAACGATGAGAAGTTCTACGAATGAACTCCCGAGACACAACGGGTCCTAAATGACATATAATGGCATATATGTGTATGTAATTAGTGTCTAAACAACTAATTAAGAAGGGTAACACCCTTATAGACTAGGAAACTCTAAGATTTAAAGGATGCAATCCTGTAAGATTGCATAACTAGGGTGTATGGCCACCCTATAGAGTTTATGGTCCAAAAGGCATGACCATAAGTGTTTGCGGTCAAGATGGTTTACGGTCCTATGTGTTCACGGTCCTATGTGTTTACGGTCCTATGTGTTTACGGTCCTATGTGTTTACGGTCCAAGTGTTCACGGTCTAATGACCTTACGGTAATGGAGTTCACGGTCTAAGGAGATCCAACCGTAAACTCATCAAATCTTTGCACAATGATGGTTTTCAAGGGCTTCATTCAAGGGCATCAGATTCTAGGGACCATGCTTAGCCTTAGGAAGGGTTTAGGGTCTCTAATGCACCTTTCATTAGAGTTTACGGTCTAATACTCTTAGACCGTAAACACCTTGTTCTTGGCTAAAAATGATGTTTTCAAGGCTCTAATCAGGTGTTTCAACTAGATAACAAGCTACGGAGGGAGTACTTATGATATAGAGGCTTGAAATGGTGATTAAGGTCTACGACACTAGTGTGTGTTCTTGGTGTTCTTGTTGTTTCTTAAAGATCTAAGAAAAGATGATTTCCATGGACGAAATCATGAGATGATACTAGATTAAGAGATGTATCAATAAATTAAAGGAAGAACACTTACGATTTTGGTGATCTAGGATGATGAACTTGATGATACTTGAGAGGATTTGGAAGTTCTGGAGTTTGAAATGGAAGAAATGATCAAAATGATCATAAAATATATATATATATATATATATATATATATATATATATATATATATATATATATATATAGGAGGGAGTTTACGGTCACCCTGACCGTAAACTCAAGGGTCCTGACCGTAAACTCCTTTTGAGGAGGTTTACGGTTTGCTAGATGGTTTGGAACTTTAACTGACAAATCCAAACACTGATTCCTTTGATGAACTAGGCTTAGAATGCTCAAACAGACTCTAAACAGTGCTAAAAGTTATCAGAGACAAGTCTGACTTTAACTGAATTGAACGGTTGTACAAGATAGAAATTTTGGGTTGTCACATCATCCCCCCGTTAGAGAGAATTTCGTCCCGAAATTAGGGTTTAAGCAAGAATTGAAGACTATGCTAAGGGATGAGGATAATTTAGTTTCATCTAATTCTCGTCCTACCAAGTGAATTCAGATCCTCGCTTGGCATTCCAACGAACGTTTCACTAACGGGATGCGGTTTTTGCTATGTTTGCTTGACCTCTTGGTCCATGATCTCTACTAGTCTTTCCATGAAGGTGAGGCTCTCGTTGATCTCGATCTCGCCGAGTGGGATTACGAGAGTCTCACTGGACAGACACTTTTTCAATTTTGAGACGTGGAAAATAGAATGTATGTTACTAAGTCCACGAGGTATAGTTTCGCTTTCGTTTGCTGGACTCTACTGACTAGGGTTTCCTTCACTGAACCAGATTTCTACAGATTTCTTTCCCAGGATGAGGCTTTTGCTTGCATCGATCTACCTGATTGGAATGATATGATTTCCGACCGACAACCGCTTTTTCAAATCTCTATATACTTGGCAGGATAGGGTGAAATGTATCGAATTCCCTAAATAGATGGAACTTGCATGCTGTTAGGCCGATTCTATTGAGAATCTCCCATGGTCCTGAGCACTTTGGATTTAGCAATCCATGCATCTGGAACACATGATGTTCTTCTATGATGAGATCCTTAATCGACGTGATCACCATCCTAGAGTTCCAAAGGTTTCACTCTTACGGAAGGCGTAGCTATCCTGGTTGGTTCTAGAAGTTCTAGGTCGTTTGTGAATTCGCACTTTCTGCTTGTTAGTTTCCTCGAACGTTTCTGGATCGGCAAATATGTTGTTTGATGTTTGGCAACTAACTCGTCACGTGACACTTAATCAAGTCCAGTGCAAAGAGGCTCTGCGCTTTCCACCAATGAAAGTTTTCAAATGGAGCAACTCCGAATGCTAATATTGTAAGGGGCTTGACTAGTTGGCAATTTGGGTATCCCAAACCTCTCCAAGGTCGGTCGAAATACATTTTTCCCACAAAATTCCTAATAATTGAATTCATCCAATCATTCCGTTTGTCGTTTCATGGATGGTAGGCTATGCTCATGACTAGCCTAGCCCTCGAGGATTTTCTTGAAGTAGCCGCCTAATTTGGAAGGTGATTCTATTATCTCAAATAGAAATAATAGATCTTTTGAACACCGAGCAGTCTAACAAATCCCTCGGACGTACGTTCCATTATCTTAATTAATGTGTCTGTTTTCTTCGATTTGCGAGGAACGTGCGGTTTTAATCCGTCAACGGTCACTCAAAACGATATCGTGTCTGCCTGTTGTCTTGGGAGGCTTGACTATGAAGCTCAACTCAATTTGCTGCCTCTGCTTAGCGGTATACCCACTCGTAGGCATAGGCAACTTTGCCCGTAGTGTTCATGATGGGACTCATACTCGGTTCATCTATCATTACCTCATGTATACAAATCATATATAATTAAGATTAGTTAGACGGTCGGCTGTACGACTCTGCCCCATGTCCACAACCAAACAAGGAACAGGAGATAGGGCAGAAGCACACATACTAAATCTGCATAATCATAATTATATACCATTCTCTCTTATACACTGAATGGTAATAGGTGGTTTGTATTCATCCTAAGCCTCTATGCTCGAACTTGGTTTGTTGGACGAGTGGTATCTCATGACGGTCTGTGGGGACATACGGCGGTAAGGCTCCGGAGGACAAAGTACCCTTCGTACGAGTACTTCGGGGTTTAGAATACGAAAGACAAAATTGGGGTTTAGGTCGGACTGTCGACATGAATGATGAAGGTTTCGTGAACTTAGTATGGTGAGGACCACGCCAATTCATGACGAATGATAGTAACAGACTCTTTACTGAACAAAGTTTTGGCCTATTTGAAAGAAACGTCTGTTATACGATGATGTATCCCTAGTGTGATCGATAATGTACTCCTAGTGTGTTCGACAATGTACTTTTTGTAAATGTTCTAGTGCTTTCTATTTTCTCCTTGATGTTAACACTTCTACGTATCATACCGCGATGTGCGCATATCATACCGCGAAAGTGATTTGTTATCTAGTATTGATACTTAGACTACGATCCTCCTTGGTACCACTACTATCGCCTGAAATATACAAGTTATGAATACTTAAGATGAATTGGACGGTCGACTGAGTAACTCTGCCTCAAATCCACAACCAAACAAGGAACAGGAATTAAGGCGGAATCACTCACTCTAACTCTACAAAATCTTAGCTATGCACAACCCTAACGTACATACCAAGCCATCATAGCTTCTCAGAACGGATCTCTTAGTTCTTTTAAATATTATGACCTACTTCATTAAGTGAGTTATTATATTTACTTTTAAGTGTTATCCCCAAGTTTTAATATTATATAAATATAAGTTAATTTTCAAAGTATTTAATATTTCAAAAACGTACCGCTGCTCGATAACGACTCCGAGGTCGATTCTCCTACGGTGATCATCAGAATTCGTCCATCTGCTCCTGAGTTCTTTGTTATCGGGCAGTCCTCCTGGTAGTCTCCAGTCTCACTACAACCATAGCAGGCTTGGTTTTCTTCAACTTCGGGGACTTGGGAGATCAGTTGAGCCGGTGCCCTGCAGAAACGGACTATGTGTCCCTTTCTGTGGCAGTTCAGGCACTGCATTTCCCGACATACTCTGGTGTGGTGATAGTTGCACTTTCCACACTTCGGGAGGGTTCCAGCATGTCGACTGGAAGATGCTGGAGTAGCAGGTGTTGTGGCGGTGTACATAGTACTCGTTTGTTCCTCCTGCGGGGTGTCATGTGTTGTTCGCTTCTTCTCCCTTTTGTTCCCCGACTTCTGTCCATAGTCCCCTTCCCTCGATGGCTCAGGAACGGGGACTCCAACGCCATGACGAACTCCATGGTGGATGAGTCGCTGAGCCAGGCGCTTAGCACTATCGAATGTGGCTGGGTTAGAAGACAATACCTCTCCTTGGATCGGGGCAGTTAGACCCCAGATGTATCTTTCTATCTTCTTGCTCTCCGGGGTAACCATCCCGTGGCATAGTGCTGCTAGGTCACTAAACCTGTCAGTGTAGGCCGCTATGTCTGAGCCGACCATCGTGAGCTCCCATAGTACTTGTTCCAGCTTTTGAACTTCGCCCAACAGGCAGTATTCTTCCAGCATCAAATCTTTTAGGTTCTCCCAACCTATTGAGTTAGCCACTGATAGGGTCAGTGACTTAACATGGCTGCTCCACCATGTCAGGGCTCTGTCAGAGAAGGTGCAAGTAGCAAACTTCACTTTGCTCCCTTCGAGGCACGAACAATTTTGAAGACCGAATCTGTTTTCTCGAACCATCGCATTAGAGCGATGACTCCAACATTTCCATCGAAGGAATTGGGTTTACAGTTCATGAAGTCCTTATACGAACACTCCCTTGGGTGTTCGTGAGTAACTCTGGGTTTGGTTAGGTGGGTACCGCTACCAGATCCGAGGGTACCACTTTCACCGAAATGAGCTAGAGCAGTTGCCACTGCGGAGGATATCGATGCTTGAAGAGCAGCAGGATCGAATTGCAAAGGTGGAGTTGGAGTTATCGGAGTAGCGCGTCTGATTGATCTGCGAGGAGGCATCTTTGCTAAAAGAATACAAAGATGATATGGAATAAGTCCAAAGCAATGGACACAAGCCGAAAGCTGAAAAGACAAGGTTATCCTAGTTCTGGGTCTATCGGGTCCTGACTTCCACAGTGTTCTGGAAACAATTCATAAAAGAGTCTATACCTAATAAGCCCTATGAATTTGAAATGGCTATCCTCGAATGAATATTTGTTGCCTGAATAACTGTTACCAGCTGCATGTAAGAAAATAATCCTAACATATAGTGTGAGCGGTGTCTCCACTCGCTCATTAAGTTAAACAAGATTATTATTTATAGGTGTGACGCATAAGACGTTTTGGTTACTTCGGTTGTTACTTCTTTGACTCTTTAGTTGACTACTATGAGGAAGTGGTCACATCTATTTGGGTTTGTCGTGCGAGAACGGAAGTGTCTAAAGAATCTATGAGACTTAGGGTAACTTTATGGGGTGATCCTTACAGAGTCCTTCTATAATTGTACAATGTATACAAGTTGTATATAATTCAAGATTAAATAGACCTTCAAATAACTGATCGTACTCCAAAACCACAACCAAACAAGGAACAGGTAGTGAAGCGTAGACACAAATTCTAAGTCCATAAAATCTCAATTATATATAACCTTGGAAGTATACATTGCAAGATTATGGACCTATCCGTAAGGGTCTTTTAAGTTATCACATAAGTTATTTGTATAGTGCCTAAAATAATCCTATAGTATTTTAATGTAATGTACTTGGTATGTTTCGAACTTGTTATTGTGTTATAGTATCCTAGAATACTCCTATAGTATTCTAACTATATGTACTTGATCTAGCATTCTCTTGACTGGTGTTAGGTAAGTTTTAAGACTGTTGCAACCCCACATCACTCCCAAACACATGTCGGTCACATCTCGAATGAATATAGTTGATCAGGCTATATTGATTTTAGTTGTGATTACATAACTATCCAGGTTTGACCGCAGTGTTCAACCTTTAAATACTTTTGTTCTGTTCTTCTTGTGATACTTGTTCTAGTATGTACATGTATAAGCAAGTAGGTATATTTTTATAACTTATAGTTATACTCATAAAATATATCATTATCCAGAGCACTTAAGCCTCATTGTATTTATAGTAGTATATCTTTTATCGGTTGATACTTAGTTCACTATAAACAATGCCCTGATACCAATTTGTCACACCCCAAAACAGGAACGGCGGAAACGTTATGGGGTGGAGGACGTCATGTTTAGTATCACAAGACATGCATCATAGTAATTAAAGTAATAACCAACCATTTCATTAGAAGGAAAGTGTTTACAAAGTATGTGTTCACAAAACATAGTATACATAAGCAAATAACAAAACAAGACTTAAAGCTATACTGCTCCATCTTCTGAATTCCCAGAGCGAGTACCTGTCTACTAGTTTCCTGAGAATACAAGTTATTTTGAAAGAGTTGATCAGCAATTAAGCTGGTGAGTTCATAAGATTTTAGTGATGTAAGTAAGTTGTAGAAAGCTTAGTAAGATGTAGTAAGTTGTAAGTTTTGTTTAGAAAAGTTCGCGTGTTCCTCCAGAAAATCTTGTATTTCCTGCTTTGATGAAAGATAAGTAAAAATGACTCTACAATCCTTTCTATGAGTACTAAATGAATATAAGTTATATAAAACTCAGAGTAAACAAACAATCGATTGTGTGTATCTGCCCTAATCCCACAACCAAACAAGGAACGAGGAATGAGGCAGATGACACACATCCCATTGGTTGTTAGATCCTTATTGTATATAACCCTGGTGTGTTCCCTTGGTACTCACGGAGTTAACTGTAATAGTTCCTTTATATTTGATGAAAAGTTTCTTTAAGAAAACCCATATTTCTTATAATAAAATAGCAACCACAGTGATTCCTTCTATAATCACTTAGTTTATACTAGCTATATGTAATCTAATATTGAACAGATAGTTAATTGGGTGAATCTGCCCTAAGCCCACAACCAAACAAGGAACAGGGAATGCGGTGGAAAGCACAGATCCAACTACCTATCAGATATTAATTGTATATAACATTGATGTATAAACTAAGGTATTGTAGGATTACCCACTTAAGGTCCTTTAAGTTACACTGGTTTAATAAAATGGATTAAACCTTTTACGGATTAGTTTCTAGTTTAGTTTACTCAATGTTCTATCGTATAGACAACTTAGTTGGTACTGATGTAGGTTTTGTAAAATTGTACGATTTATTCACTTCTGTCAAATATTTATAAGTGTGCTATGTATAAATAAATTCGATTTAATATATTGCTATCACCTCGCGCCTGCTAACCCAGATACGTGTAATCACACTAAAGTTAACGCAAACCCGGAAAGATATATTATCATATTTTATCACCTCGTGTCTGCTAACCCAGATACGTGTAATCGTACTAAAGTTAACGCAAACCGGGAAGATATATTATTATATTTTATCACCTCGTGTCTGCTAACCCAGATACGTGTAATCGTACTAAAGTTAACGCAAACCGGAAAGATATATTATTAAGTTTATCACCTCATGCCTGCTAGTCCTGGTACGTGAAATCATACCAGTGTCAACGCAAACCCGAAAAGATATATTATTAAGTTTATCACCTCGTGCCTGCTAGTCCTGGTACGTGAAATCGTACCAGTGTCAACGCAAACCCGAAAAGATATATTAACGTGATTTTTCCCGGTACTTAGTATAATATGTTCCTCCATGTACTTGTTATAGTATGTTCCTCCCTGTACTTGTTATGGTATGTTCTATTTCTCATATAGTATGTTCTGTTTCTCATATAGTATGATCTGACTCATGTATGAACTGACTCTTTGTATGCTTCATTGTACTAGAAGTAATGATTAGTGTCTTCCTAAACTATACCTATTATTGTTTACTAATGTTTTACTTGAACTGTTATTGAAAAGGCTCATTTACCTAGTAAGTTATGCTTGTACTTTAAAAACGGAGTTTTGTAAAACTATAAAGTAACATAACTTTAAAAGAGTTTTTGAAAGGTTTTGATCACTTATAAAAGACATAAGCAATCTTTTGAAAGATGTTTATAGCAAACATTTATACAATTATAATTGTGTTCAACTTGTATTCCCCCCCTTCAAAGCATTTAAAACAGTTAAAAGATTCATTACGGGGTATGAACTCACCTGATGTGGGTGATTCAAACGAATACACGTGTAAGGATGAGAAGTTCCACGAATGAACTCCCGAGACACAACGGGTCCTAAATGACATATAATGGCATATATGTGTATGTAATTAGTGTCTAAACAACTAATTAAGAAGGGTAACACCCTTATGGACTAGGAAACTCTAAGATTTAAGGGATACAATCACATAAGATTGCATAACTAGGGTGTATGGCCACCCTATAGAGTTTACGGTCGAAAAGGCATGACCATAAGTGTTTGCGGTCAAGATGGTTTACGGTCCTATGTGTTCACGGTCCTATGGTTTACGGTCCTATGTGTTTACGGTCCTATGTGTTTACCGTCCAAGTGTTCACGGTCTAATGGCCTTACGGTCATGGAGTTCACGGTCTAAGGAGATCCAACCGTAAACTCATCAAATATTTGCACAATGATGGTTTTCAAGGGCTTCATTCAAGCGCATCGGATTCTAGGGACCATGCTTAGCCTTAGGAAGGGTTTAGGGTCTCTAATGCACCTTTCATTAGAGTTTACGGTCTAAGGAGATACTCTTAGACCGTAAACACCTTGTTCTTGGTTAAAAATGATGTTTTCAAAGCTCTAATCAGGTGTTTCAACTAGATAACAAGCTAAGGAGGGAGTACTTATGATATAGAGGCTTGAAATGGTGATTAAGGTCCACGAACACTAGTGTGTGTTCTTGGTGTTTCTTGAAGATCTAAGAAAAGATGATTTCCATGGATGAAATCATGAGATGATACTAGATTAAGAGACGTATCAATAAATCAAAGGAACAACACTTACGATTTTGGTGATCTAGGATGATGAACTTGATGATACTTGAGAGGATTTGGAAGTTCTTGAGTTTGAAAGGGAAGAAATGATCAAAATGATCATAATATATATATATATATATATATATATATATATATATAGGAGGGAGTTTACGGTCACCCTGACCGAAAACTCAAGGATCCTGACCGTAAACTCCTTTTGAGGAGGGTTACGGTTTCCTATATGGTTTGGAACTTTAACTGACAAATCTAAACACTGATTCCTTTGATGAACTAGGTTCAGAATGCTCAAACAGACTCTAAACAGTGCTAAAATTTAGTAGAGACAAGTCTGAATTTAACTGAATTGAATGGTTGTACAAGATAGAAATTTCGGGTTGTCACAATGTCTAGTTGAGAAACACCCTATTTTGAATCATATATGTGTTATTACATGTTATATAGGATCCAATTGTGTTCGAGGCTTCACTTGACACTCAGCATCTCGTATCGATCTCTCATACAAACCACTCACTCGAGGTGAGTTCATACCCCTACATTTTTTCGAGTTTTTAATGTTTTTAGGGGGGAATACAAGCCAAACATAAATTGTTCTATGAAATTTATACAAAAAGGATTTCAATATACTAAAAACGGACGCAATCGAGACAAACATACAGTTCTATATGTTTATAAAATATTTAGAAATTTTATCCCTTCTGTATTATGCTGAGCATAAGGGACGTTTTCAACTTACAACTTTAACCACACAGTTTTCAGATCACTACATGATTTTACACATACAAACACACAAACTATAATAGGTATAGTTTGGGAATTCATACAAGGTTATACATATACAAACACACAAACTATAATAGGTATAGTTTGGGAATTCATACAAGGTTATACATATAAAACATACAAACTATAATAGGTATAGTTTGGGGGATACATACAAGGTTATATATATACAAACACACAAGCTATATTAGGTATAGTTTGGAAATTCATACAACAGTTTACAAACCTTTCGGTTATTCATAAAAAGGGTTTTTCTATATTATTACTTGTAAAGTCATTATTCTAATTGGAGACATGTCCTTTGGCGCTTACAAACTTAACTAAGTGGAGGACTACCCCTTATGATCCAAAATCTCCTCAAGGTAGACCGTGATTTTTGTGTATAGATCTAAACGGGACTGACTATCCCGCACCTTGCTGCTAGCTACAGTAGGACTGGCAGGCCTACGGGTGACAAAGTCATAAAGGATACTAGTGCCCGATTCGCGTCATATCAAGTTAATATATGGTCATAAAGCTCGCAAATACATAACAATGATTTACTTATGTAGTAATATACTATACATGAACAATGATAATTGGGTACAATTATGGAAAAATACATGGTTTCTTTATAAGAACTAAAGCTACTATACATACTGGTAGTAACCAGGGATTTCACACAGAACATTTAATACATAGATTTTTCATACAAAATTCATCATACAATGCATCTGGTATTAGTCTAATCATACAAACATTTTTACTATGGTATGTCACTTTTACTAACGAAAATATTGGATTTTCTTGGAATCATGCAAATATTTTACAGATTCATCAACAAGTTTTCACCATAAAACAACGCTTATGGACTCACCAGCTTTATACTGATACTCTTTCAAAACTGCTTGTATTCTCAGGTAATCAGTAGACAGGTACCTCCTAGAGTTTTGAGAAGTCGGAGCGATTAAAATCATGTCTTTATAAATTACTTACACTTTTGATGTATTCAAACAAGACTTAAACAGATGTAAACCTTTTTCATATATGTATTCAATGTAATGGTTATGTTTACTATGATTGTTATGATACAATGGTTGTGATACTATACATGACGTCATCCACCCCTGAACGTTTCCGTTGTTCCGTTTTGGGGGTGCGACATATATAGATCGATTTGTTTTTGCAAATTGGTGATGTTAGGGAGACTGTCGAGGCGGATACTACGAGTGGTTTGGCCCTACACTAAGTTTACTAATTCCTACAACGGTGCCCGAGCAGTGAAACCCAATCATACTTTAGAGTGACCGACAGACATGAGATCATGCAACTTTCGTGATAAGAGTGTACACTTAAAGAAGAGCTCCATGTGAGCCCGTCCATATGCTTTCTCCCTACTACAGATGTTCTTCATTGTATGCATGTTCCATTGGGGCTACGACTGACCATCCCTCCTTAATCACCTAGATGAGTTGTTACGGTTGTGGTTTATGGTTCCATTGTCATCGGATGAAATATTCGTGAGAGAATTACAAGATTAATTCTTACCTTGTTGACTAACTGTGATCACGTTCTACGATTCTATCCATTCTTTTTGTTTTTCATAGGATAGTTCATGCCAATTTCATTTTAGACTTGTCTTACTTGAGGACAAGTAAGGTTTAAGCTTGGGGTGATTTGATAGTTTCATTTTACTTATTTTTTTTTATATATTATTTTAGTTTATTTCATTCATAATTTAGTTAATTCCCATGCATATTTTCCCTCTTTGTTATTTTGTGCCTATTTCGGGTGCTCTCTAGTTTCTCGAGCATAATTGCATGTTTTTGGAAACTAGCAGAACGGGAACGTTCAGGACTTATGGAAAGCGGTTGGACTTGGAGGACAACAAGGATCTTGGGCTTAATATCTAGTGGAGGTGATGATTAAAATGGGATTTAGAAGGATGGAGCAAGGAAGAAGATGGCCTCTTAATTAAACAAAGATGGAAGAATTTTTCCAGCATGCGGGAATCAATGATCCGGCGATTACGAGAGCTATGGGTGATTTGGAGAAGCCAAAATTGGGCTTAAAATGAAGAAAACTTGCAGAAAAATGGGTTAGGAGATGATTGGACTCGAACTGGGCCAAATGGGCTAAGTTGTGGAGGCCCAATACTCAAAGAAGCCTCATACTCCGTCAGTTCATGTGGCCCGCGTGGATTCCTACTGGGGCAATTTTGGAATTTCAGTTGGAAGTCCATATGGGGAAGGTTGGTGTGCCACTTTTCTCAACTGTTAAACATCCGACTTTGGAGCCTTTTCTCCGGAGATTTTGAAAACTTTGAAGGCCAAGAACCTTCCAGAACATCATCTTTTCATCTTTAAATCTTGTTGAATGTTTGGTACAATCTTTTTTTATCTTGTTTTCTTGAGTTTAGCCATGCTAGGCTGAACTAAACTTGGTTGACTTTGGTGGAATCCTTTGAATCTTTGTTGAATGTTGAAGACTCCATGAACTTGTTCTTGAATCCTTATGAGAATGTTTTATGTTTTAACATCTTATTACTACTTGTATGTTTTTATTCATGAGTTTAAATGTTCTTGAGCTAATTAGTTAGCTAGTTTCTTGATTAAGTAAAGGATCCTCAAATTAGCAAGCAACAAGTGATTTTTGTGTTAGTTTTACTTCACACATTCATAAAAACATTTTATCCAACATGGTAGTGAAAGAATTTGACTCCTCTTGGATTTGGTGACTTTTTGGTTCTTAATGGTAGTTGACTTTTACTAATTACATCCTTAATCGAAATTGTGACTTTGACTAAGGAAATTGTTATGAGCTCCTCTAACCATTTTAACAACTAAGAAAAGTCTAGGTAATCTCAAGCTTCGTGTATTACTATAGCTAATTTATGGATTTAAAACAAGTATTGCACTATTGGATTCTAACGATATGTTCATCAAAAGTCGAAGTGAGGAAACCTTAAGTCAACCATCTTTCTCTTATTGATTTTACATCAAACTCTTAATTTTGTTGAATTGTATGTTTAAATCTTAGTTTAATTCAAGTATTTCAAAAGATCAAAACCCCCATTTTTACTTTTATTGTCAAATACAAGTATTTTACAAAGAGATTTTTCATATTGTTATAAAATTGAACCAATCTCCGTGGATACGATCCCTTTACCACTATACGTTATTTTAGTGTAAAAGATTTAGTGTTATTAATTTTGTTGGCCTCGACAACCACCATCTTCAATCAAACTAGTGATTCCTACTCGGATACCAATTGAAGAGTGTTTAGAACGAGTTTGAATCAATCGATTAATGAAAGTAGTAAAGAACAAAGATATCTAAATAAGATCTGCTTAGCTCAATTTATGTCTGGAATTATACAAAGAGATTTCGAGAGAACAATAGTAATTGTGAGAAAGTTCACTATTCTAACCTCTACGTACTTATCCTATTTATAAAGTAATCACAGACCAAAAAAAAAGGACTAGTCATTACACACGAAACTCTAATATGCCTTGTAAATAGATAAGATTACGAAAGTCCTTAAACTTTTGCTATTTGTAGAATCAAACATAAAGACACTACTTTCGACTCTCACAACAACTTTCAACTCTATAGAGGCATATTATGGGCAAAACAAGGCTCTGTCGGTGAACATCTTGGTGATCTTAGTCTCTGATTCAGTTATCAGTTTGAGTGACAGATATCCTTGAGTGATTCGCTCCCTCTCTACTAGTGGAACATACTCTTCTTTGAACTTCTCAACAAACTGTTCACAAGTCACCACGCTCTTCTCAGCAGGTGAATAGATGTTGGTGACAAAGTTCCACCAATATTTTGTTCCTAGACGTAGAAGTTTTTGCGCATAACTCAGGAGGTTTGGTGTTATTGAACTCTTAATTGGGCATTTCCTTTTCTCTAGATAGGGCATTCATTTTTTCTAAATATGGCATTTCCCTTTTCTCTAGTTAAATTGGATTCCTAAAACCATCACATTTCCCTTTCTCTAGATAGGGCATTTCCTTTCCTCTAGTTAATATTGGTAGAAGTTGTTCCTCAGATAACTAGTTATAGAACTCTCGATAGGGCATTTCCTTCCCTCCCCTTTAACATTGGTTGAGGAAGAACTTATACCAATATTAAATAATTATCAGACAAATACAATTGCATGCCAGACGAGAGTTTGTCGATTGTAAAATCTGACACTACGACTGTTAGACTCAGACGAGAGTTGCGCAATAACGTCAAATCAATCAATCTAAAACTATTTAATTTTTGGGATCATGCAACCTAACGTATTTGTCGAATAACTAATTAATATTAATATAAGTTCTGGGCAGCAAATGACAAGCAAAACCCTAGGCTACGAGGTCTCTTTAAGTATCAGATAATTCTATCCTGTAATTCCTGAAAGGATCTCTAGCCTACATATTATCATTCATTTTTAACACTTCACATATCAATTATCATCATAATATGGATATTTTGGAAATCACTTTCCTTTAGTCTGGAATCACATGAGTGTTCATCTAGTTCTCTCAAACCAAGGCTCTGATACCAACTCGTAGCGACCCAATTTTAACCCAAAATTTTCATTTTTGTTTATTCAAATATATCATAGTATAATTAGATTATGCGGAAACATGTTGCGAATATGTGTGTACAGTCGAACCTTGCCCTTCTCATGAATCTTTGAAGCACCTGAAAAAACATATATAACAACTGGGTTAGCATGGCTTACCGAGTTCCCCAAAATACCATATACCACAAAACATATACATGTATACAAGAAATGACTCACGATCCGCCAATAATATGTGTACTTACGACCTACACACCATTTCGTTAACACGGGTCTATGTGCACTTACTGCCTACACGTCATTTTGTTAACACGGTTCTATATGTACTTATGACCTACACACCTTTTCAGCAACACGTGGCCCAATAGTCTCCCAAACTCTTTGTCGTTCCACCATCATTCCCTAACTAAATATGATAATACAACAATTACGCACATAGAGACTGGACTTTAGACTTTACTAATACATGCATATTTATACTTTCTACTATTATTAACCATAAAGAGATTATATTATCAACTCTTTCTCTACTAGATCTATATCCTAACATACATGGATATATATTATACTACATGGTATAGTCAGATAACTTACTTGGATAGTTACTCAAACGATTGACAATTATCTAGGTGATCCTACTATGATTCAAATGGAGGGCAACGTACCGAACAAGTATTATCCAATAATACTTTAACTATTTAATCCCTATTATAATATAGTAATGAAAGCTATATTTTTCACTAATCGCAATGAATACTAAGAAATCTATCAAATAAGGATCAACCAGGCAGGAAAGTTGGGAGACAAGACCATTTCAGCATATAGATTTTCTAAAATCCAACAACCAAGCAAATGCGACCATTCTTGACAACTTGCTTCTATAAGTAGATGAATCAGCATTACAACTGGAGTTACGAATAAATCTTATTTATATATTCATAATGTAACGACCCAAAAATCATGACATAAAAATTTTTGTTTTTAAATTAACAAAACGTTTTTACATATTTTTCCCAAAAACCAAAGTAATAAAGCTTTAACACGACATCATCAAATCAGAGTAATTCGAAGATTTCGAAAACATGCGGTGTGTGCCCTGCAATCATCGAGAGCTCTTCCAATTGAAAACCAGAGTACCTGAAACATAAACTCAAAACCGTAAGCACAAAGCTTAGTGAGTTCCCCAAAATACCATACCAGATACAACCACAGATTATCATGCAACATACATATATTTGCCATGGGCTCCCCCCATGGTCTTTGTCTGAAATGACATGGGCCCCCCATGGTCTCTAACTAGAATGCCATGGGCTCCCCCATGGTATGATATTCAATTCCCATGGGCTCCCCCCAGCGTCTTTCATGCATGTATCACAGAGACAACTAGGATACTACATAACACAGAACAACTATCACACCACATAACACATAATGAGTTGATGGGAGTTCATTGGTGAACTTGATGAGTTGATGAGAGTTTTCCCGATCTGTGCAGTGAGAGGAGAAACTCGACGAGTTGAAGGACAACTCGGCAAGTTGGGTCAACTTGGACCGTTGACTTTGACTTTTGATTTATGATTTGAGCAAGTTTGTCCCAAGGGGTAATTGTGGTAATCTAAATTGTAATTAAGGGAAGTATGGGCTTAGGGTAAGGCCTTTATGGATCCTTTGGTTTTGGGTTTGAGAGTTGAGTTATTATGGGCCATCAGAGTTCAGGTGTTGGACTAAAAAGAATAGTCGGGCCTTAAAGCAAGGCCATGTAAGGGGTTTGGGCCCAATTTGGAAAATTAGGCCAATGGTTGATCCGTGGGCCTTTGGGCCTTTCAGATTGTATATGGGTCATAAATTTGGATAAGGATAGGTGAGGGGGTAAAATGGTCCTTTTACCCCAGGCATGGAGTTGTAATTCTGGATTGGAACCCAATTGTTAATTGGGTGTATTGTTCAGATTGATAGTTCGGGAAGCCGTCAGGGCAGCAGCGAGAGAATTTTTCAGTGAGCTTCTTCAGTGTGAGGTGAGTCTCCTCACTATATCTATGGGTCGAAGGCACCAATTCTGGCCCATTATGTGTTATGTGATATGATAGTTGTTCTGTGTTATGTAGTATGCTAGTTGTCTCTGTGATACTTGCATGGAAGACCCCAGGGGGAGCCTGTGGTAATTGGATATCAGACCATGGGGGAGCCCATGGCATTCCAAGTAAAGACCATGGGGGAGCCTGTGACATTTCAGAAAAAGACCATGGGGTAGAGTCTATTGGTATCAGTAACTGCTAAGTGTATGCTTTCAAAATTGTGTGATGTTTAGTAGTCTTGGAAGTATTGAATGCAATACTGTAATGGGAATATCTATTGGTATCAGTAACGGCTAAGTGTATGCTTTGAAAATTGTATACGGTTAGGATCTTATAGCCCTAGAATAATTGATTTTGCCTTATTTCCTGTTCCTTGTCTGGTTGTGGTTCTGGGGTAGAGTCTATTACTCAACAGTCTATTTGATCATGTTCTGTGTATAATTTGCATGTATAAGGCAGCCAACAGTGAGGGTGGAAAATGGTAGCATGAGTTGTGGTATGTGGGTTGAATGTCCTATGATCGTTTTATGTATTCGAGTGTTACTGCATGAATGTTGCTTGCTTTGTGCTTTGTGGAACTCTTAGGTAATGGGAGTTAACCACTAAGTGAATATGAATGTAATCATGAGGTGGATGACTGGCATTATGGGAGTTCTTCAGCAGCTGATGGCAGGGTGAGGTCGGGAACCTAGGGGGAAGCCTAGGAGGTGCTTCGGTGGGTATCGTGTTGCTGTTTAGCGGATATTTAATGCATCAGTGGAGTTGGTGACTTAGAGGATGCGAGAGGATCTTGGAGGAAAGCATGGATACGTGGGGAAGGTAGTATTGGGCACGTACTATTAGAAGCACAGGATCCATGCTCGAATCGGGGAAAGTCTTGGAGAATCTGGGAAGCCTGGGGAAGAGGATTCTTTAGTATGTTATGATCTTCTACAGGGTTGTATTTTGGCTTGGTGATGAGCTTCCATAAAGAAGGTTTAGGTTCTGGTTCCGGCTCAGGTAAGGGTATTTAGCCGACTAGTAAGTAGACGCGTGAATTTATTTCATCGGGAGATTAGTTGTGGTGTATTGGAGAAGACTCTTGTAATCTTTGGTTCGGTCAAGGAGTGGTTTTTGGAGATCTTGAATGAGCGCTTCGGAGCGTTCCGTTATGAGGTTTTGGCGATCATTGGAGCTCGCATCCTTTCTTTCTGAGAGTTTCGTGCTCGTGGAGCCCCTGCATTCTATGGAATTTGTCGCTTCAGGAGTATAGGTTGCCACAAGCGTAGCAGGTTTGACCATGTCAACAGGTGATATTGCGGGTATGTATCTTTTGTTTTCCTTCGGTTGCTATCAGTATTTATGTTGCTTAGAGTGTTTTACAGATTAGGGTAAGCGATATATCTGGTCTAGTTCTCTGATGTTGAGGGTTATATCTTCGAGAATTGTTGTATGTCTTTTGCATGCCAGGAGTCATTAGTGGGATGATTGAAGGGTCATAGCTCGTATAGCAGAATCCAAGTGTTCGGTCGTGTTTTGGGTGGAAGTCGAGATCGGTTCATGGGCATTGGGTGGAAGGTTTATGGTCAGGATTCAGCGAGTTCATTCTCCATTATCGTCAGGATTCAGTGGTTTTTCTAGTCGTGTTGGTTGACCATTAGGGACGACTAGGGAAGTGGTCTATTGATCAGTTTTTGGTCTGGGTATCAGTTCTTACGGTTGCAAGCTTTGGATATTGTATCATTGTAAGTGTCTGGGATCATTAGTGTTGTCCGGATTTGGGGAGTGTTCATCGGATCTTCAGGGATTGTGCAGTCTTTTGGGATGGTTAGTGATGGAACACTAGCATTGCTAAGCACTGGTTGTCAGCAGATTGTTAGGGGTAAGAAGCTTTGGGAATACTTCGATTCTCATATGTCGTGGGAACATAATCAAATCAAATGGGAGAGAATCATTCAGGTATTCAGGAGCGGGAGTGGTCATGAAACTAGGAAAAATCCCACGTCCCCGTTGGGGGGGGAGGCCCACGTGGCTGTTTGGTTTAAGGGTTGTGTGAGTTGGGAATTCGGTAAAACTTCCCAACATGGGAATCACGTCCTCTTGGTGCTTGATAGCAGGATTTAGGGAAATCAGGTTGGGATTCCAATCATGAATTGATTTCAGTTTGGGTATTCGGTCGAGTGCGTTCTCGACTCTGTGTGTTCGAATTGATAGATTAGGGGTAAGGCATTGGGTTGCGATTTTGGTGAGGAGAAAGTGTTGTAAGACTATGGGGGAGCCGTAGCATTCACTAGTAGTCACTTGGGGCGAGAGTGTTGTAAGACTGCGGGATAGCCCGTAGCATTCACCGGTTCCTAGGCATCGGTAAGATGGTGACAAATATTTAATTGCTCTCGGATTTTTTCAGTAAAGGGTATCATGGGAAGTGATTGGAATCATCCGATTGGTTAATATTACAAGGGTATTCTTCGAGATTCCTAGACCTGAGTGATCATTGTGTTGGCTAGCAATGGGGCGCTTGCAGTGTTCAACGCAGGATTTGGGCTGCTCGTGCTAATTGAGGGAGATGGATTGGAGATCCATAAGGTTTAAGAGGTGAGAGAGCATCGTTGATTCCATGTAGGGGAGAAATAAGTGGTTGTATAGGCCTAGGTTGTGTTGGTGGTAGTTTAGGAAACTCCCAATCGTCGTTCGGCATCGCCTTGATTATGCATAGTAGGCAGTGGGAATTTGTAGGCGTGACCCGAACTCCTGATGGGTTTTAAGATTCGGCTCGGGAGGTGCGACGTTGTGATGGGTCGAGTGTAGTGAGGCCATGGGTGGTAAGCATGGTTGGATGGAAGTAACGTTAGGTTGAGATAGGATCGTATTTATCAGTTCAAAGTAGATTATTTATGTGATGGTCATAAGCATGGAAGGGGAATCAGTTAGTGCCTTGGGCATGCCGGCCAGGGTTGTCGGGGAATTATTTTTGTTGTAGATTTAGGATCTTTGAAGTCCGTGGGCGAGCCCGGATGATTATGGGAATTTGGGATGGAACTAGTAGAGACCGTTGGGTCAAGGGTTTGGATCTTCAGTTGCAGGATCATGTGGATAATCACTATGTGATGCAATAGGGTTTAGGCTGCGTAGCCTTGTTATTTGGTTTCTTGGGAACCTGGCGGATGGATCAGGTGTGCGACTGGTAGTCTCAGGGATGGTATAGGAATACTATTTATACCTCGGTCTAGTGATGGGATGTCAGGAATCAGAAGGTTTTGAGTGTAGTGCAAGTGCAGCTTCATGAATCTCGGGTTATAAGTGAAGTACCGGATTGGATTTGGTTAAGACTTCGATTCGGGATTTTCTTTCGGAAGTCGTAAGGGGCGAGTGTGTGGGAATATTTGGCTCAACAACCAGGCAGGAACCCGGTATTTCAGAAAATTGGCAGACAAGTTGGGACCAGGGAGGTCTCGGTGGATTTGGAAAGCGGTATCAGTGTTTCAGGCAATATCAGTGCTTCGGGAAATGTTAGTGATTTGGGTTTTCATGTGTGTGTGAAGTATGTGGGCGTTTGGGAAATGTTAATTCACTCACATCGGGATTAAATAATCTCAGAGTAATTGATTTTACCCTGTTGCGCAACTCTCGTTTGAGTCTAACCGTTGTTGGGATGAACCTTCTACTCGAAGGATTATTTGAGCCTTCTGCAGAGTATAAGTGTTTTGTAGCTGTATATGGTCAGGGACCTTATTCCCTTTTAATTGTTTATTGGTTCGAATCTCTATGAAGTTGGCATGGTATCGGTTCGGTGTGAGAGATCTGACAAGGAGTCAGACCATTAAGACTATAGGTTTCAAAACTGAGGCGAGTTAGGATTGGTTTTATTCAAAAGATTGAGAATCCGTTCTTCGTCGGGCTTGAAGAACTATTTTGAGGATGGTTTCAGTAGACCTGTATAGGCCGTTGTATGATCATAATTGGAAGTTTTAGGATTAGTTTGATATTCGTTGAGGGTTGGCATGGGTTTTTTTAGCATGGGCAGTCTGTCAGGAAGTCAGTTCATTGTAGATTGCGGGTCTCAGAAAGATAGAGGTGGTTTGAAAGGGCTGAAGGTTTAATTAGTGCCTTCGGGATGGAAGTTTCGTTTGGGTTTCGGTTTTTTTATAAAGTTGTTCTATGCGCAAAATTTCCGTTTGTGTTCCTCAGGTTGTCGTTTTGAGATGAGTGTTTGTAAAGAGCGACTTCGAGGACGAAGTATTATTCAAGTGGGGGAGATTTGTAACGCTTGGTCCAAGTACTATTCATTTCTCAAAATATTTGAGTTTTTGTGGGAACTCGATGAGTTGGGGAGCTCCAACTCATCGTGTCGAGAATTTTATGTCCGCGAGTTTTAATGTTTCAAGTCGACGAGTCAGGGAGTCACAACTCGACGAGTTGGCGGCTGTGGAGGAAACCTTAATTTTAGGGTTTTGCACCCTATTTAAAGACCATAACTCTCTTGGTTGGCTTCTTTACCAGCCTCCTTGTCCAGAAAACCCTAATTTCGTGTGTTATCCTTCAAGGTTGCGAGTGCGAGCTAGTAGTGAGCTTGGAGAGTGGGTTTTTGGTGTTCTTTGGAAGGGGCTTGAAGATTGAAGGTGCTTGATTTGGAAGGAAGGTTATGGATCCAGAAACTCTCCATTTGTTATAGTTCTTTTGAGGTATAAAGTCGACATCTTGCCTTGTATTCATATAGATCTCTTTGTTTGAAGTTTTAGCATCATTTTGGGATTTTGGTAGGGTTGTCCAAGATGTTGAGATTTCCAGGGGTAAGAAAGTTAGATCTGACCCCTTCATGACTCCTCTTGACTTAAAGTTGCAAACTTTATATGTTTCTATGTCCCATTCATGCAATAAGTCCCTCACTAAGTCTCTATTAAGCTCTAAAGAGTATTTCTAGCCTGAATGGACCTAAAGTAGGAAACTTTACGTGAGTTTCCAACCTTTGGACTTCAGATCTGTGTTTTGGGACTATGTTGTGAGAGTTTAAGATCTTAATGGGTTAAGACTCACTCTAATGAGCCTAGGGTGTGAGTTTGGCTCTTTTTGGATGGTTCTTAAGGGTAATGTTGCAAAACTTTACCCTTCTAGACATCATTTTGGAAGAGATCTGGGTTTAGGAGCCCTTGGTTTCGATGGAAACAACTTATTGCAATAAGATGTTGAATTTCTAGTCATTTTGGCGAGTTCATTGGTGAACTCGACGATTTGATGGGAGTTTTCCTGATCTGTGCAGTGACAGGAGAAACTCGACGAGTTGATGGACAACTCGGTGAGTTGGGTCAACTTGGACAGTTGACTTTGTCTTTTGATTTATGACTTTGAGAAAGTTTGTCCCAATGGGTAATTGTGGTAATTTGAATTGTAATTAAGGGTACTATGGGCTTAGGGTAAGGCCCATATGGGATTGGGCCCAATTTGTAAAATTGGGCCATTAGTGGGCCTTTATGGATCCTTTGGTTTTGGGTTTAAGAGTTGAGTTATTATGTGCCATCATAGTTCAGGTGTTGGTGACTTGATGTCATTTTGAAACAATCATTTAAAACAATTTGATTTGATAATAACTAAAATCCATTTTGATAAGATATTTGAAAATCATTTGTTTATAACACAAAAAGGTTGTGTTAGACTTGTATTCCCCCCCCCCCTAAATAGTAAAAACTATGTAAATACGGGGGTATGAACTCACCTGTTGTAAGTTATTCAAATGTGAGATTGGTGTAGGATGCTAAGTGTCAAGTGAAATCTTGAACACAACGGATCCTATTAAACATATAATGATACATATATGTATATAATTAGTGTTTAAGCAACTAATCATCATAGAGATTCACCTTAGGAACTAGGAAACACTTATATATAAGTGTTATAATCACAAAGGATTTCATCTAAGGCGTGTATGGCCACACAATGGTGTTTACGGCCAAGGTGTTCACCGCCCTATGTGTTTACGGCCATAGGGTTTACGGCCCTATGTGATTACGGCCGTAAACTCATGAAGTCTGGTGCCAAAAGGTGTTTTTAAGGTCTTTCAAGCATCAAGGAAGTCTTCTAGACCCATTCCTATTCGTATGAAGAGTTTATAGTCAAACTAGCAGCCTTAACAAGCGTTTACGGCCAAGGGAGATGCTCGCGGCCGTAAACTCTCATTGTTCTTGGAAATTGGTTGATTTCAAGGATGTAAGTTATGAAGTCCTATAGAATAACTAGTATACGCAAGGATACTTATGTTTTGAAGCTTGAATGGGGTGTTCACGGTCTAAAGAACTAGTGTGTGTTCTTGGTGTTCTTGAAGATCTAGCCAAAAGAGATGATTTCATGGATGAAATCATAGGGTTTCACTAGATTAAGCAAGGTATCAACTAATGAATGGAAGAAACACTTACTTATTTGAAGATCAAGGTGTAAATTTGATGATAGTTGAGAGAGAAATCGAGTTTCTTGGGTTGAAAGTGTGAGAAATGGTGAAAATTGAAGGAACTCTATATATGTATGCGAGGGTTTACGGCCGAGGAGTTTGCGGTCCGAAGTTGGCAAGACCTTTACGGCCGAAGCCTCGTTTACGGTTGCGAGGAGTTTACGGTCCGAGGAGTTTACAGTCGTAAACTCTTTGCGGCTCGAAGTGTTTGCGGTCCGAAGCAATGAAATAAAATGCGAAGTTTCTCGGTTTTTAAGCCCTTTCCTTCTAAATTCAACTATGGATATTTTAAGGATTTTAACAAATACAGGTTATTATCATAACCTAAATAAAAACCCAAATAATAAGAAGAACTTTAGTTGACCTTTGTTTGACTTTGGTTAACTGTAGTTAACTTTACATATAGAAAAATAACGGGATGTTACATTATCCCCCCGTTAGAGGAAATTTCGTCCCGAAATTAAAATTTTAAGCTATTAAACGATTACAAACAACTAAGAAAAAAGATGAGCATATTTCAGTTTCATTTGATTCTCGCGCTCCCAAGTGAATTCAGGTCCCCGCTTGGCATTCCAGCGAACCTTCACTATAGGAATACGGCTTTGCTTTATTTGCTTGACCTCTCGGTCCATGATTTCTACTGGTTCTTCCACGAAGTTGAGGCTCTTGTCAATCTCGATTTCGTCGAGTGGGATAACAAGAGTCTCGTCGGACAGACATTTTTTCAAGTTTGAGATGTGAAAAACAGGATGTATGTTACTTAGTTCTTGAGGTAGTCGGAGTTTGTAAGCTACGGGACCGCTTCTAGCAAGAAACTCGAATGGTCCTATATACCTTGGATTCAACTTGTCACGCTTTCCAAAGCGTATCATGCCCTTCCAGGGTGAGACCTTTAACATGATGCGGTCACCAACCTGGAACTCCAAAGGCTTTCTTCTTTTATCAGCGTAGCTTTTCTGTCTATCTCTGGAAGCTTTAAGTCGCTCCCGAATTTGTACGATTTTCTCTGTGGTTTCGCGAATGATTTCTGGACCAGTGAGAGTACCGTCAGGAACTTGACTTCTAGCTAGCTACGTATCACCCACTTCAGCCCAGCATAGAGGTGATCTGCACTTGCGGCCATAGAGAGCTTCGAAAGGAGCAGCCTTTATACTAGTGTGATAACTATTCGACAAGGGGTAAATGAGTATCCCATGCCTTACCAAAGTCTATCACGCAAGCTCGTAACATATCTTCTAAAGTTTGAATCGTCCTCTCACTTTGTCCGTCAGTTTGTGGATGGTAGGTTGTACTCATGTCCAACCTAGTTCCCAAAGATTTTTGTAAAGACTGCCATAAACGAGAAGTGAATCTACTATCTCGGTCAGAAATAATAGATATTGGAACACCATGCAGTCTAACGATTTCTTTGAGGTAAGTTCTTGTTAGCTTCTCCATCTTGTCTGTCTGTTTGATTGGAAAGAAGTGTGCGGATTTGGTTAATCTATCGACGATTACCCAAATAGTATCATAACCACCCGATGTCTTGGGTAACTTGGTTATGAAATCCATTGTCATCCGCTCCCACTTCCATTCAGGGATTTCAGGTTGTTGCAAAAAACCTGGAGGTTTCTGATATTCTACCTTGACTTTGGCACAAGTATGGCACTTTCCCACAAAGGTAGCAATTTCCGCCTTCATGTTAGGCCACCAGTATAGTTTCTTGAGGTCTAGGTACATCTTGTCTGAACCTGGATGAATGGAGTATCGGGTTTTGTGTGCTTCATTCATGACTACGTCTCTGTCACCACCGAACTTTGGTGTCCATATCCGGTTCATGAAACAATAGACTCCATCATTCCTGACTTTGGCGTTTTTATCCATTCCTCTCAAGGCTTCACCTGCCTTGTTTTTAGGTTTTGAGGCCTCAATTTGAGCCTCTCTGATCTGTGTGGATAAATGTGAATGGATTGTCATGGTCAACGACTTTACTCGGCGTCCGAGTATTCTTTTCTACTAAGGGCGTCAGCTACTACGTTAGCTTTACCAGGGTGATAAAGAATCTCACAATCGTAATCGTTCAGTTGCTCCACCCATCGTCGTTGTCTCATGTTCAGCTATTTCTGATTGAAGATATGCTGGAGACTTTTATGGTCCGTGAATACTGTGCATTTCGTGCCATATAAGTAATGTATCCAGATCTTCAGAGCAAATACTATTGCTCCAAGTTCAAGGTCATGTGTTCTATAATTGACTTCATGTGTCTTTAGTTGTCTTGAGGCATAGGATATAACCTTTCCTCTCTGCATAAGAACACATCCAAGCCCTTGATTAGAAGCATCACAGTACACTACGAAATCCTCTGTCCCTTCAGGGAGAGACAGGATCGGTGCACTACACAAAGCTCGCTTCAGCGTTTGGAATGCTGTTTCTTGATTTTCTCCCAAGCTAAAAGTTAAACCCTTTTGCGTCAGGGTGGTAAGAGGTTTAGCTATTCGAGAGAAATTCTAGATGAATCTGCGATAATAGCCAGCAAGACCTAAGAATTGATGGATTTCTATAGGTGTTTTGGGTGCTGACCACTTTTCAATTGGCTTAATTTTGGAAGGGTCGACGTGTATTCCTTCTGAACTGACCACGTGACCTAGGAATTCAACCTTCATGATCCAAAATTCACACTTTGAAAACTTCGCATAGAGTTTCTCTGTTCTAAGAGTTTGCAAAACTTGACGAAGATGTTGGCCATGTTCCTCTTCACTTCTTGAGTAGATAACGATGTCGTCAATGAAGACTATGACGAATTTGTCCAGAAATGGACGACACACTCTTTTCATTAGATCCATGAACACAGTAGATGCATCCGTCAATCCGAATGGCATCACTACGAACTCATAATGACCATAACGAGTTCTGAATGCAGTTTTAGGAATGTCATCCTCCAAAATTCGTAACTGGTGATACCCAGATCTTAAGTCTATTTTTGAGAAGTAGCTCGCACCATGAAGTTGGTCGAACAGATCGTCAATGCGAGGTAGAGGGTATCGATTCTTAATGGTAAGTTTATTCAGCTCGCGGTAGTCTATGCACATACGGAATGATCCATCCTTCTTCTTCACGAACAAAACCGGTGCTCCCCAGGGTGAGAAGCTTGGTCTTATGAAACATTTGCTAAGGAGTTCGTTAAGCTGACCGGATAATTCCTGCATTTTAGAAGGTGCAAGACGATAGGGGGATTTGGCTACAGGGGTAGCCCCTGGAATTAAGTCGATTCGGAATTCGACTTGTCGTTCAGGAGGCACTCCTGGAAGATCATCTGGAAAAACGTCGGGAAAATTGCAGACATCAAGAATCTTTTCCATTTCTTTCACTTCTTTCTTTTTGTCTACCACGTGAGCTAAGAAAGCACAGTACACTTTACGAAGGTACTTATATGCCTTGATGCAAGAAATGATCTGGAGGTTCGTTCTGGGTTTGTCACCGTAAATAACAAGAGTTTCGTTAGTTGGCAAGTTCAGACGAATGACTCTTTCATAGCATAGAATGTCAGCATGGTTAGGAAACAACCAATCCATACCTATTATGACGTCGAAACTTTTGATAGAGACCGGCATAAGGTCTATTAGGAACCAAATTTTATTCAAGGTAAGTGATGAGAATATTACTCTAATGATCGATAGATTCCAAAAAGAAAAACAGTAATAATCAAGTAAAGAACACGAGAATGGATCAAACGATGTCGAATGATTAATAACTCACACCTCAGAAGAGCTTAATGAAGAACTTCGACTGTAGAGGTGTGTTTAGGGTTACAATGCAAAGTAATTAATGAGATCGATTCCCTGAAAGCTATACATGCATGCATAATATATATGCTAACCCTAATGATAAACCACGGTTGTACAGGCCCAAACCGGGTAAACAAAATATCGACACTAAGCCCATATGACACAACACTCTAGACCCAACAATCTCCCCCATTGCGTCAATAGAGGCGAGATACTAGTTCGGTTGAGTAAGTGTAGTCTTCTTCACTGTCTTGAATACATTCGGTATAATGGCCAAAAGAGTGTGACAAAATGCTATATACCACCGAAGCACGTCAGAGAAGTTCTTCTTATCCGAATCACTGTTCTGTTTACACCTGTGAGTTATATCGAGTACGTGATCCAAGCAAGTTGTGGAGAACAGGTGCTTTTCAACAAGAGCAAAAAGGAATTTTTCACCTTCCCCTCTAGTGAACATTACAGTGTGGTGAACCGGATCTATCTTGCCCATTTTCATCTTATTTAGATCACTTGGCTTCCCGATAGCCTTCACAGTAGGCTTCTTTCTCATAACATGAGCAATCTCCCGATGCAACTTAGCAACTTCATGGATGTAGGAAGCCAACATTCTTTTGAGGTTAGCAAGGATCGGCTCATACTGTTGTTGATTGGTAAGCAGAATGTTGAAAAGCAAAATCCAATTGTGTGGGTTCAGGTTGGGAAGATCAGCTAACGAAATCATGTGAACCAAGTTATCCACACCTCGGGTCACCCTGAACTGCACATTGATAAACTTTCCAGCAACGATTGGTTTCAATACCTTGACAGAGGTTATTTTCTGAGCACTCCATGTCAAGTATTGGGTTTCAGCATTTTGAAGATAATAGTTGATTAGATCTTCATCAACCTGTGGATGAGGTGAAGGGACTTCAACTGTGGAATCAAAACAATGGAACACGAACGCCCTACAGGTGATGGGCATGTCAAATTGAGAATCCCTTGAGTTTTCACAGTCAAACGAGGCAACAGGTTCCAGCCACTGAGTACTTGGAGACTCAATCGCTTCTTTGATTAATCTTTCGCGTGTCCAAGGCGGAAAGAGAGCCTGCTTGCAAACCAGAGCATCTTGAGCTTCTTTCTGCTTTCGCTCTTTTTCTTCTTCCTCTCTGGCTATCCTTAGATTTTCATTGAGATCTTTATCCCTTTTCTTCCTCCTTAAAGTTTCAGCACTTGTTTCTTCTTCTTCGTCATCACTATCCTCCACAACACCCTTCAATTTTTCTTGTCCACCAGAACCCAAAGCTGTATTAACCTTCAGTTCATTTTCGATAGTGACTTTGGGTGGATTTTGAGGATTTTGAGCACCATCTCCCCCTTGTTGCGGAGTGACTACAGACTCCGTAACACCCTACATCTCACTCAATATCTGAATAGCAGGAAGAAGTCTAGCAGTCAAGTGATTACGAATAGTAAGGGTTAGAACAGGATCATGGGCGTTAACAAGATTACTAAGAATCGAGAGAACATCCCCAGCAAAACTTTTAAGAACTGCCCACTCAGACTTAAGGGATGCAATTTCAGTATGGGCTTGAGAAAGATGTCACACCCCAAAACCGGAACGGCGGAAACGTTCTTGGGTGGAGGACGTCATGTACAGTATCATAACAATGTATAATAGCAAAGACAAGCAACAACATCCATTTCATTAATATAATAGTTAAGTACAAGTGTGTTCTTTTGTAAGTTTAAATGACACCAAAAATGTACAATCAAAATGAAGACGTGTCTTGGATCCACTTCGTCCTTCAAAAGCTGCATGGGTATACATGTCTTACTGGTTCCCTGAGAATACAAGTTATTTTGAAAGAGATTATCAGCATAAAATGCTGGTGAGTACATAAGTATTTAGTGACATTTCTTGTATGAAAATGTTTGTAACAACGTAATGTAAGTGTTAGTGAAATGTTTGTAAAAGTTGCAGTTGTTTGTACTTCTTAGAAAATCCTATATTTTCTACTGAAATGTAGTCTTCTACCAAGACCCGACTTTTGTACGCTTGTTCATTTGTAAAAGTATGAGTTTTCCCAAGTATGACTATCATTATCAAAATATAGTTTTGATTAATATTTATGTGAGAAGATCACAACGTGAATGTGTTAGGGAAAATAATGTTATACCTCAGCAATGACACTGCTGAATATAAGTGGAAAAATACAGACTCCATGTAGTATAAAATGAACAATACACCTCGGGGAGTCTTTTTGCCTTTAATCATTTGTTGGTTAATTAAAGGTTTGAATGTGAACTTGTATGTAACCATGCTGATCGACGACTGAATAAATGATGACCCTCCGGTGTCGTATATAGTGAGGTGACATTTTGTCACCCCTTAGCCTATCGGCTGGGACTGTAGCTAGCAGTCGGGGTGTGGGAGTATCTGTCCCGTATAGATCTATACACACAATGCCCGCTCTCCCTCCAGGAGACTCTGGTTACAAAATGATACAACACAGTCTTGTTGTATCCGAAAATAGTATGTCACATTCTTGTTATCGTATTCGCATGATTGCATAGTATATCATAGTGTAGTAATGTTCTCTCTGTACTAGTGTATAGTATACTCTCTTATATAGTGCATAGTATGTTCTCTTCTATAGTGACTAGTGTGTATTGTATTTCGTTATAGTATGTTTGCTGACTTGTAAATGTACTGACCCATGTATGCTTCGTTGTACTAGTAATAGTGGGTAGAAATCTCTTAAACTATACCTATTATAGTTTACTAGTAATGTTGTTTGTATGTCCTTGCTATCCAAAGGTGATGAACTGAAGTAAAAGGCCTTTATATCTAAACACATATACATGATATATAACTAAGGTTTCAATGACATTCGGACAAATAACAGGATACTCTAAGTCCACAACCAAACAAGGAACAGGAAATAAAGTGAGCTATCAGTCCTAAGCCCTTCAAATCTTACTTATATAAATAGATCTGTATAGACATGAGTTTGCCAATAATATAAGTTAAAAAGAGTTTTATAAAGGATTTAGCATATATAAGAGTTTAAAATGTTTTGAAGTGTTTGAAATCCATAAATTTTGATAATGATGTGAAAGTAATAGAAAATCTTTCTGTTTGTTCTAGTTATTAATCATATGTGATTAATATAATAACTAGAATGTTTCAACTTGTATTCCCCCTATAAAAGCATTTAAAATCATTTCAGAGGTTGATTAAGGGGTATGAACTCACCTATAGTGAGTGTTTTGGATGAACGGATCGTATAGGATGCTAAGTGTCAAGTGAAGACTTGAGCACAACGGATCCTAATGAGCATATATTGGCATATATATGAATATAATTAGTCTATATACCACTAATCATGAAAGGAAAACACCCTAGCACTTAGAAAACACTTAGATTAAAGTGTTAGAAGCATCAAAAGTCTTCTGAAGTGGGTGTACGGCCGTACAGGGTCGTGTGCGGCCACCTGGTGTGCTGCCCATTGGGTGTGCGGCTAGGTGTGTACGGTCAGGGAGTGTGTCGCCGCACACTCCTAGAGAAAAATGGTCAAAAACATGTTTTCAAGGTTATATCTTGTATCCCTTAAGTGTGTTTGATCGTTTGCTAGCATACTAGTTGAGTTTGAGGCCTTAAAGCACTAAAATAAGGGGTGTACGGCCACATGAATGTGTGTGGCCGCACACTCCTTGAAGATCGAGTTCTGGACTTTAAACAAGGCTCAAATATAGCTAAACACATGTAGGAGTAAGGTACTTACAGTGTATAAGTGTATGGGGGTGTTTGGAGCTCAAGAACTTAGTAGGTGTTCTTGGTGTTCTTGGTGTTTTTGAAGAACACTTGAAGATCTAACAAAAGGAGTAATTTCATGGATGAAATCATGCATTGTTACTTAGGAAGTGTATTGAATCAACCTAACATAAGGAGAAACACTTACCACTTGAAGATCTATAAGAAAATTCGGATGATAATTGAGAGAGAAGTGTGTTCTTGGATTAGGAGTGTGAAAAGAGTCTAAGGAAGGATGAGTTCTTACCTTATACACTTCTGTGTGCTGCCATGAGGGTGTGTGCGGCCGCACACCCAAGTGTGCAGCCGTACACTCCTAATGTTGGAGTGTTTGGCCACTTTTTGCGTATGGTGAACTTGGGGAACACAAATCCAAACTTCTAACTTTCATCTACTAGGTTTAGAACACCCAAATGACTCAAAACAAAGCTTGAAAATAGCAAAAAAGAGTCTAACTTTAATTGATTTGAATAATAGCACTAGATGAAAATTTCGGGTTGTCACATCATCCCCCCGTTAGAGAGAATTTCGTCCCGAAATTAAAGTTTAAGCAACTAAGTTATTACAAATAACTAAGCGAAAAGATGAGGGTATTTCAATCTAATTTGATCCTCGCGCTCCCAAGTGACAATATAGTATATATACCTGCATGGTTGGGTTTTACTTTCCCATCCTTCAAATCTTGCTGGTACTTTGGGCAGTTTCGCTTCCAGTGCGACTTTTCATGGCAATAGAAGCATTCAGCCTCATTAGGGTTAGCAGAAGGACTGACAAAACCTTTCTTGGTTTTGCTTGAAGAGGAGCCTTCAAGGGTCTTACCCTTGGTACCCTTAGAAGCGTTCTTTCTCTTCTTCCCTTTGCCACGCCCGATTGCCAAGACATTGGCCGCAGTTAGAGTAGGAGTTGGAGTAGTAACAACCGACTTACCCTTCAGATCACTTTCGGCGGTCTTCAAGAGTCCTTGAAGTTTGTTGAGGGTGACTTCTTCCTTGTTCAGGTGATATGTCATGCGGAATTGATCATTACACGATGGCAAGGAGTGCAAAATGATGTTTATTGCTAACTCCTCAGCGAAGTTCACATTCAGCTTCAGTAAACGGTCCACATACCTTTGCATTTTCTGCATGTGGCCCGTGATGGGTTCACCATCCTTCATTCGGGTTGTTATCATGGAGGAGATTATTTCATATCGCTCTTGAAGACCACTTTGATGGTAGCGGTCCATTAAGTCCTGGTGCATCTCAAAAGGATAATAGTCCTCATAGGACTTTTGGAGCTCGGCTGTCATGGTGGCCATCATGATGCATGCCACTTTTGTAGCATCTCTTTCATCTACCTCATATTCAGCAAGCTCTTCAGGAGTAGTAGCTGGCTCGGGTACCTTCAGCTCCTTGTCGAGAACATATTCTTTGTTCTTATACCGAGTGACCATCCTGATGTTTCTGATCCAATCTATAAAGTTGGACCCATCAAAGATGACTCTCCCACAAAGATTCATGAGAGAAGGAGCTAGTAGGGTTTGAGCCAGAAGCATTGTTATTGGAAGACATCTGAAAAAAAGAGGGAATAGATTAGATTAGATATAGAGATAGTCCTTAACAAAACACCCAAATGTAATATTAAGGCTAGGACCCAACACACTATTTTATAACTTAGAAAAGGGATGCCGTAATCTAAGCTATAAGATATTTGAAGGTAGGTGAATGACGATTCACCAATTTCCACCATGAAAAACAAAATATTTAATTAGGTTTTAATTGGTTTAGAAACTCCTAGATTCTTTGAGATTCATTGAACTTTCTTCAATGGCATGTTTCAATCTCGAGTGTGCCCTTCAAGTTTTGTGACTGGGATGTCGAGGATCACAAAACAAGGTGTGAAGTAACCATGCAAATTACTTGGTACCCTTAATGTATTACCCCTCAATCGATGTGTCGGTTAACCACATACGCTCCATCGATACTATGATAAACATTAAGTCACCCTTTACGTACCTTGTTAATTTAAAGTTAGTGTGCCAGTTAACCACACATGCTCCACTAACGACTTAAACAAAGTGTAAAGTGTAATTTCATGGATTAGCACCTTATTCACATTTTCCTAAAATAACTAAGATTGGGAATTCAATAAAGTTTAGTTACTTTAGTATTATGATTATACTTTTAATGAGAATTTATAAGTCCTTGTCCTACCCGTTCGGCTAACGACCCTCCACCGATCAAGGAAGCGGTGGGTGAGAGTGGACACCCATTAAGTTGCCATTTTATAGGCAACAACCTTATACCCCCTTATAGACCGGCTTCGTGAATGAGGCGTACTAGCGGTAAGACGACTTGATCTTATACATATATAAATATTATTAAACTTATAATATTATAAAGTATAAGGGTTGAATTTTAACTTTTAAAATTCTAGGGGTTGGAACTAAAGCTTTTAATATGACTTTACATGTTCAAAAACTTGAGGGCAAGTTTTGTAAACTTTCAAAACTTTTCATTTCTCATAAGTTATGAGTTAATGGTTATTAAAAATGAAGACTCTTCATTTTTTGTAACCTATGTGTTCTTTTAATGGTTATTTATAAATGTGACTTTTGGTTATCCATAACTTAAGAACTAGTTATGGACTCCATTAAAACACATAAAGATCAAGAATTAATCTAATCAATTATTAGCACATAATTTCTATGATCTTCCAAACTCATATGTTTATGAATGTTCATATCAAAAATTTCAAGAATCGTAAGTACATATACAAAACTTGAAATTTTGATACGAGCTTTTGAACAAAACTTCGATTTTCAAGTTTTTTTTTTTGCATCAAGTATCAAATAAACAAACCAGTCTCTGATACCACTGATGGGTTTTCAACATTCTAACACTCCTATGGTGTACATGCAACCCTAGAAACCTTGGATCTATGTTTGACTAAGATACATGCAAATAATTATTTTTCCAAGGTTCTTATCCTAACTAGCATGGCATGGGGTACTTGAATCAAATAAAACTAGAAGAATTACTTACCTTGTAGTAGTAGTTGATTGCTTGGAGTATGAGAGCCTAGCACCAATAACGTGGATGCCTCAAATGGAAGTCACAAATCACCACAAACTTGGAAACTTGAGAGAATAGTCACAAGCTTCTTGAAATCGGCCCTCTTAGTTTACACACATCAACTAGTGCAATTTCAAGAACCAAAGCCTCCTTTATATAGTGTGGTGGATTAGGGTTACATCCATGTAAACCCTAATACCCATGTCTTTTCATTTCCATGAGATCCATGGGTTAAAGCTCCATGGAGTATCCATGGACTTTCCATGCAAGCCTAGCCCATTCCAAATAAGCATTAGCCCACACTATATAAATACAAGAGCCCATATTTAATTAGTCATACTTTTGATCTCTAAATTAATTCTAAATTAATTATAGATCAATACTAATTAAATAATATGATTTTATATTAATATATTAGGACTTATAATATATTAATAAATCATAACTTATATTATTCTCAAATGATTATCCATAAATTGTTCGGGTGAAGTGCAACCCAAATGGACCATGCCGGGTCGGGTCAAGTACATACCAAATATAGTTATGGACTTAGACAATATATCCAACAGTCTCCCACTTGGATAAGTCTAATAACTATAGTTGCAAGTATGACTTCAGGAACTGATCAGCAATCGTAGCTCTTTAAACTCTGTTGAACTATGAAGCGCCATTTTAGATAAGTGATCATATAATCCTCTGTTCTAGATATCAGCCGGACAAATACATGGAACATGGTCTTGCTTATTGTCCAACATTTGTTTCCCGATTTCCGATTTGTTTGACATAGAACTTAACTGAACACAGCAATTTAGTTCTGACCGGGCCCGGTACATAGGTCAAAACAAAATCATCGAGGGGCCCAGATATCGCTTCTAATCCTAGAAGGAACAGATAAACTTCGACTCATATGTTTACTCTACTACTTGTTGAATTACACACAAAAGCACGGTTTATAACATCGAGTTACCAATGCGTTTTCGTGCAATCAATGCATAACCAACTCATAGGTAACAAATCATATCTCTAGGTTTGAAGACTTATATGATATTACCGTCTCACGATCACTCGAGATAAATTCCATGAAGTGATACAAGTGAGCGTGGGTTGAATCCAATACTCAGAACTTATGAGCACTCATGAGTGTTGTAGCCCCGCATTGTCTAACATCTTAAACCTCTACAAGCCAACCCATGACAGTCTTGATTCATATCTACTTCCAACATACGACCGACTGTGGAGAGTTTGAATAATATGATATAAACCATAACATAATTATTCTGGAAGTCAAAACATGCAAAAAGAAATAATAGTAAACGATTGACAAGAGATAGCAACACTTTACTCATAAATAACAACTTTTATTTATCATCAAATGTCAATTCCATTTTACAAATTTCAAGATTATCTAACTACTAAAACTAATATCATCCTTCAGCCCTATGCTCCGAGCATGCTGGAGATGCTTAGCCCGAGTCAGTCCCTTCGTGAGGGGATCTGATGGGTTCTCATCCGATGATACCCTCTTTGCCACGAGGATTCCTTCTTCTATTCGATGTCTGATGAAGTGATATTTTCTGTCAATGTGTCTGGATCTCCCATGATCTCTTGGTTCCTTGGCTAAGGCAACCGCACTATTACTGTCACAGAAAATCTCCATTGACTCCTTTATAGCTGGTACAACTCCAAGGTCTCCGATGAAGTTCTTTAGCCATATAGCCTCCTTTCCTGCCTCGCTTGCTGCTATATACTCTGATTCACAAGTGGAATCAGCCACTGTCTCCTGCTTGGAACTTTTCCAAGTAATTGCCCCTCCGTTTAGAGTAAAGACCCAGCCCGACTGAGAGCGGAAATTATCCCTGTCATTCTGAAAGCTAGCATCACTGTACCCTACAACTCTCAAGTCCTCACTGCCACCGAGGGTAAGGACCCAGTCCTTAGTCCTCAGTAGGTACTTGAGGATATTATTTACCGCAGTCCAGTGTGTCTTGCCAGGGTTCCCCTGATACCTGCTAACCATGCTCAAAGCAAAGGCTACATCAGGTCGAGTACACGTCATAGCATACATGATCGATCCTACAGCTGAAGCATAAGGTATTCGACTCATTTCTGCTATCTCAGCCTCAGTACCAGGGCTTTGTGTCTTACTCAATCTGGCGTTACTCTGGATGGGTAACTCTCCTTTCTTGGAGTTATGCATGTTGAACCTTTTCAACACTTTGTCCACATAGGTGCTTTGACTAAGTCCAATTAGTCTTTTACTCATGTTTCTCAAAATCCTTATCCCTAGGATATAGGCAACTTCTCCAAGGTCCTTCATAGCGAAACACTTCCCAAGCCAGGACTTTACTTCCTGCAGGGTTGGGATGCCATTTCCGATGAGTAGTATGTCATCCACATACAGTACCAAAAAGCTGACTATACTCCCACTAGCCTTGATATAGACACAAGATTCATCTTCACTCCTTGAAAAGCCAAATGCTTTGACTTTCTCATCAAAGCAAAGATTCCATCTGCGAGGTGCCTGTTTTAATCCATAAATGGATTTCTCGAGCTTACACACTCTACTGGGGTACTCTATACTGACAAAACCCTCTGGCTGAACCATGTAAACATCTTCAGCCAACTTTCCATTAAGGAAAGCGGTTTTGACATCCATTTGCCATATTTCATAATCATGAAATGCAGCAATGGCTAACAGAACCCTAATAGACTTAATCTTGGCCACTGGTGAAAATGTCTCATCATAATCAACTCCCGGAGTTTGAGAATAACCCTTTGCAACCAGTCGTCCCTTATAAGTGTGTACATTACCATCCATGTCGGCTTCTTCTTGAAGATCCATTTGCACCAACTATCTTACGATCAGGTACATTATCAACCAAGTTCCATACTTGATTGTCATACATGGACTGTATCTCGCTATCCATAGCCTCTTTCCATTTAGCAGCCTCAGGGCCTGCCATGGCTTCCATGTAGCTGTTAGGCTCATCCAGATTTACCAGTGTGTTATCACTAATAAGTGTCTCACCTTCTATAGTAATATGAAAACCATAATAATGCTCAGGTGCATTCCTAACTCTGGTGGAACGCCTCAGAGGTATAGATTTTTCAGTCGGCTCAACAGGAGTTTCTTCCTCAGGTTGAGGGCTAGGGTTTGAGGTTCCTTCACCACTTGACTCTTGAATTTCCTCAAGGTCAATTTGCCTCCCACTGTCTCCTTGGCTCATGAATTCTCTCTCTCGAAAGAATCCTCTTCTTGCTACAAAGACCACATTATCACTGGGTCTGTAGAAGATGTAACCAAAGGATTTTTGTGGGTAGCCGATGAAAATACACCTTTCGCTTCGGGGTTCCAGCTTATCGTGAGTCTCGCGTCTCACGAAAGCCTCGCAACCCCAAATCTTGATGTGGTCTAGATTGGAAACTTTTCCAGTCCACACCTCGTGAGGTGTTTTTGCAACCTTCTTTGTAGGGACTAGATTAAGGATATGAGCGGCAGTCTCTAAGGCATACCCCCAAAATGAGATTGGTAGCGAAGCTCGACTCATCATGGAACGAACCATGTCCAACAAGGTCCGATTGCGCCTCTCAGCTACACCATTTAACTGTGGTGTCCTAGGAGGTGTCAATTGTGAGACAATCCCACATTCCTTAAGATAGTGAAGGAACTCAGTACTAAGATACTCACCACCACGATCGGATCGAAGCATCTTAATGTTCCTGCCCAACTGATTCTCCACTTCTTGCTTAAACTCTTTGAATTTCTCAAAGGTTTCTGACTTATGCTTGATTAGGTAGACATATCCATATGTACTAAAATCATCAGTAAAAGTCACATAGAACCGATTAGCATCTCTTGTGGTGGTTCTGAAGATTCCACACACATTCGTGTGTATGAGGTCCAACAAACCTTCACCCCTAGCACAAGTGCCAGTAAAAGGTGACTTTGTCATTTTACCAAGCAAACAAGATTCACAACTATCATCTGACTTTAGGTCAAATGACTCCAAGACTCCATCCTTTTGGAGTTAGCCTATGTGTTTCTTGCTTACATGTCCAAGACGACAATGCCATAAGGATGCTTTATCTAAGCTAGTGGAAGAGTTAATACACAATACATTATTTCTTAGATTATCTACAACAGATACAGTTTCATACACGCCATCACAAGGTAATGCTTTAAAATAAAGAACATTATTAAAGAAAGCATCAATACTACCATTATTATTATCAAAATAAAAGCTAAAACCTTGTTTATACAACGCATGAAAGGAAATAACATTTCTTGCCATTTCTGGCGAATAATAACATTTAATCAAATCTTATGTAAACCCACTATTTAGCACTAAGGAATAAACTCCTATCTTGGTGACAGGTGAAGCTTTCCTGTTTCCCATGATCAAGTTTATCCTTCCCTGCTCCACATTCTCACTTCTTTTTAGTCCCTGCAAATCACAACATATGTGAATACCACAACCTGTATCAAGGACCCAAGACTTAGAATGAGGTGAGTTATTAGACGATATAGTGTATATACCTGCATGGTTGGGTTTTACTTTCCCATCCTTCAAATCTTGCTGGTACTTTGGGCAGTTTCGCTTCCAGTGCGACTTTCATGGCAATAGAAGCATTCAGCCTCATTAGGGTTAGCAGAAGGAGTGACAAAACCTTTCTTGGTTTTGCTTGAAGAGGAGCCTTCAAGGGTCTTACCCTTGGTACCCTTAGAAGGGTTCTTTCTCTTCTTCCCTTTGCCATGCCCGATTGCCAAGACATTGGCCGCAGTTGGAGTAGGAGTAGGAGTAGTAACAACCGACTTACCCTTTAGACCACTTTCGGCGGTCTTCAAGAGTCCTTGAAGTTTGTTGAGGGTGACTTCTTCCTTGCTCATGTGATATGTCATGCGGAATTCATCATAACACGATGGCAAGGAGTGCAAAATGATGTTTATTGCTAACTCCTCAGGGAAGTTCACATTCAGCTTCAGTAAACGGTCCACATACCTTTGCATTTTCTGCATGTGGCCCGTGATGGGTTCACCATCCTTCATTCGGGTTGTTATCATGGAGGAGATTATTTCATATCGTTCTTGACGAGCACTTTGATGGTAGCGGTCCATCAAGTCCTGGTGCATCTCAAAAGGATAATAGTCCTCATAGGACTTTTGGAGCTCGGCTGTCATGGTGGCCATCATGATGCATGCCACTTTTGTAGCATCTCTTTCATGTACCTCATATTCAGCAAGCTCTTCAGGAGTAGTAGTTGGCTCGGGTACCTTCAGCTCCTTGTCGAGAACATATTCTTTGTTCTCATACCGAGTGACCATCCTGATGTTTCTGATCCAATCTATAAAGTTGGACCCATTAAATATGACTCTCCCACAAAGATTCATGAGAGAGAAGGAGCTAGTAGGGTTTGAGCCATAAGCATTGTTATTGGAAGACATCTGAAAAGAAGAGGGAATAGATTAGATTAGATATAGAGATAATCCTTAACAAAACACCCAAACGTAATATTAAGGCTAGGACCCAACACAATATTTTATAACTTAGAAGAGGGATGCCGTAATCTAAGCTATAAGATATTTGAAGGTAGGTGAATGACGATTCACCAATTTCCACCATGAAAAACGAAATATTTAATTAGGTTTTAATTGGTTTAGAAACTCCTAGATTCTTTGAGATTCATTGAACTTTCTTCAATGGCATGTTTCAATCTCGAGTGTGCCCTTCAAGTTTTGTGACTGGGATGCCGAGGATCACAAAACAAGGTGTGAAGTAACCATGCAAATTACTTGGTACCCTTAATGTATTACCCCTCAATCGATGTGCCGGTTAACCACACACGCTCCATCGATACTATGATAAACATTAAGTCACCCTTTACCTACCTTGTTAATTTAAAGTTTGTGTACCGGTTAACCACACACGCTCCACTAACGACTCAAACAAAGTGTAAAGTGTAATTTCATGGATTAGCACCTTATTCACATTTTCCTAAAATAACTAAGATTGGGAATTCAATAAAGTTTAGTTACTTTAGTATTATCATTATACTTTTAATGAGAATTTATAAGTCCTTGTCCTACCCGTTCGGCTAACGACCCTCCACCGATCAAGGAAGCGGTGAGTGAGAGTGGACACCCATTAAGTTGCCATTTTATAGGCAACAACCTTATACCCCCCTTATAGACTGGCTTCGTGAATGAGGCGTACTAGCGGTAAGACGACTTGATATTATACATATATAAATATTATTAAACTTATAATATTATAAAGTATAAGGGTTGAATTTTAACTTTTAAAATTCTAGGGGTTGGAACTAAAGTTTTTAATATGACTTTACATGTTCCAAAACTTGAGGGCAAGTTTTGTAAACTTTCAAAACTTTTCATTTCTCATAAGTTATGAGTTAATGGTTATTAAAAAGGAAGACTCTTCATTTTTCGTAACCTATGTGTTCTTCTAATGGTTATTTATAAATGTGACTTTTGGTTATCCATAACTTAAGAACTAGTTATGGACTCCATTAAAACACATAAAGATCAAGAATTAATCTAATCAATTATTAGCACATAATTTCTATGATCTTCCAAACTCATATGTTTATGAATGTTCATATCAAAAATTTCAAGAATCGTAAGTACATATACAAAACTTGAAATTTTGATACGAGCTTTTGAACAAAAATTCGATTTTCAGGTTTTTTTTTTTTTTTGCATCAAGTATCAAATAAACAAACCAGTCTCTGATACCACTGATGGGTTTTCAGCATTCTAACACTCCTATGGTGTACATGCAACCTTAGAAACCTTGGATCTATGTTTGACTAAGATACATGCGAATAATTATTTTTCCAAGGTTCTTGTCCTAACTAGCATCGCATGGCGTACTTGAATCAAATAAAACTAGTAGAATTACTTACCTTGTAGTAGTAGTTGATTGCTTGGAGTATGAGAGCCTAGCACCAATAATGTGGATGCCTCAAATGGAAGTCACAAATCACCACAAACTTGGAAACTTGAGAGAATAGTCACAAACTTCTTGAAATCGGCCCTCTTAGTTTACACACATCAACTAGTGTAATTTCAAGAACTAAAACCTCCTTTATATAGTGTGGTGGATTAGGGTTACATCCATGTAAACCCTAATACCCATGTCTTTTCATTTCCATGAGATCCATGGGTTAAAGCTCCATGGAGTATCCATGGACTTTCCATGCAAGCCTAGCCCATTCCAAATAAGCATTAGCCCACACTATATAAATACAAGAGCCCATATTTAATTAGTCATACTTTAGATCTCTAAATTAATTCTAAGTTAATTATAGATCAATACTAATTAAATAATATGATTTTATATTAATATATTAGGACTTATAATATATTAATAAATCATAACTTATACTATTCTCAAACGATTATCCATAAATTGTTCGGGTGAATTGCAACCCAAATGGACCATGCCGGGTCGGGTCAAGTACATACCAAATATAGTTATGGACTTAGACACTATATCCAACAAGATAATCATTCGTTCCCAATCGACCTCATACCAGTACCTATCCAGAGTTTTGACGTCATCATAGGCATGGACTGGTTGAGTCTTTATCGTGCCGACATTCTGTGCTTCGAAAAAGCAGTCCGCCTGAATCTACCAAATAACGAAACCTTGTTGATCTACGGAGACAAACCCGGTATGAGCCTTTGTATCATCTCGAGTGTACAAGCCCAGAAGTACTTGCGTAAGGAATATCGTGCATTCCTGGCGCACGTTGTCGATACCAGCCAGAAAACAAAGGACCTAAAAGACCTCCCCATAGTACGCGATTTTCCCGACGTCTTTCCGGAAATGAATGATTATCTAGTGTGAGGGTACAACCTATGTAAATCTCGTTAGAACTCTCTGTCTTTCTGTTAGCCATTTCTACGACGACGGTTTCTTTTTGTGCTTGTGGTGCTTGATTAAGTAAGTGTTTAAATTTTTGGTTGACGAAGCTCCTTTTTGCCCCCACTATCAAATAAGATGCATGCATATGAGTTATTGAGGAGAAACGTACCCGTGACTATTGTGGGGTCTGCCACTGCTTCATTGTGGCCAAGAGCAAGTAGTCTTCCTGTTCCTCCCGCATTCCCATCTTTCGTACAGTTTCTTTTGAAGTGCCCTGTCTCGCTACACCCGTAACAGGCCTGGCTTACTCCTGCACCGGGGACCTGGGTGATGGGTTTGGGTGGTGCTCTACAAAACTGGACGGTATGGCCCTTCCGGTTGCAATTGGTGCAGTGCATTTCCCGGCAGGGGCCGTTATGATGGAAATTGCACTTAGTGCACTTGGGTAGGGTCCCTGCATATGGCTTGGCTGGTAGAGGGGCAACATGAGTTATGGCAGCATGGACAGCCACAGTATGTTGGTTCTTAGAAGAGGGTTGAGCTGATTTTCCCTTCTTTCGGTCCCAACACTTTCTCTTGTTGTCGGCCGTTTTGGTTGGTGCTGAAACAGCGGTTGTAGTTGTTGTTGGAGGAGAAGGAACCTCGTGATCGATAAGCCTTTGGGCCAATTCCTTGGCACTATCAAAGGTAGCAGGGTTCGATGCTAGAACGTTCCCTCGATACGGGGGCACCAAACCCCAGATGTATCTTTCGATTTTCTTACTTTCGGTGGGGACCATATTGGGACATAGAGTCACCAGGTCGTTGAATCTGGCCGTATAAGCCACTATGTCGGAACCCTTCATCTTAAGGTTCCACAGTTCCTCCTCGAGCTTCTGAATCTCGCCCCTCGGGCAGTACTCCCTTGCCATCAGATCCTTCAGTGTCTCCCAGCCCATAGCGTTCGCTGCTACCAGTGAGAGTGATTTGACATGGCCATTCCACCCTGTCAGGGCCCTTTCGGTAAAGGTGCAGGCAGCAAATTTTATTTTGCTTCCTTCAGGGCAAGAGCACATCTCAAAGATTGCTTCCATTCTTTCGATCCATTGGGACAGCGCGATGATCCCTCCGGTTCCGTTGAAGTATGTTGGTTTGCAGCTGATGAAGTCTTTATAGGTACACTCTCGTGCTCGTGGTTGGATTTCACCATGGCTAGAGTTGGTGCCCGTTCCAGCTCCACTAACACCACCAGAATTTACTTGAGCCATGGCTGCGGTCACAGCTGTGGTCACAGCTTCCTAAAACATCACTGCATCAAACTGCGGAGGAGGTGGTGGTAGTGGAGTTTGATTTACAGGTGTGCCTCTAGTCGGACGCTTGCGGGGCGACATCTTTTACTGAAAGTTTATAGAGATAATGATAATAGTAAGAATTAATTGCAAGTATGCTGAGAGTTATCCATGGACTAAATTGCCATAATCCAACCACTAGAAGGAGTGTATGATTGAAATAGAGACACCACAATTGAGTAGGGAAACACAAGAGTAAAGACTTTTCAATAGATTTGCTAACTGTTAATATTACTGGTATTAATGATGTAGATGGGTTCGGGAAAAATGGCCTAATAGTAGGTCTTACATCAAACCATATAGGGAAAATGTTGACAGTTTAGGAGTCTAGTTAGAGTACTTGAAAGATAGGAATATTTTACAGACAAGTGCTACATAGGCACAGAAAAGAAGGCTATTCCTTAAACCAAGAGAAAGATGGGCTAGGCATCTTCTACCGACGACGGGTATCCCTCGGGCGAACCCTCAGATCTGCTAGTTGACGAACAACTTCCTAAAGGTGTCGCTCATGCGCCCTCTGACGCACTCGGAGTTCCATGACCTCGGCTCGGGATGCAGCCAGTTGTTGTTGCAAGGACTCGTTGGTTCTCCTAGTCCTTTCCATAGCCTCTTCGAGTTGGCGAATGTGGACCGTGTTAATGCCAGAGTTGGCGTCAACTTCCATGACTCGGTCGATGGCTGCTCGACCTTGCTCTACATTCCGAGCAATCCTGCGGACCATAATGGGCAGGACTTGGTCAGCTGAGCCTCCCTCGCTTATGTTGTAAAAGCTTCGGTCTCCGTTGAAGGGTAAGGGCTGACCCTGCTCATCACTCCAACGGTTCAAGGTTGTCGCCCACAAGGGGGTGGGGCCTTGAAATGTTGGTCGGGGGTTGAGGTTTGGGATTGGAATCTCTTGGGGCAGGTTGTTGACTTTTGGTTCGGGGTCAGAACCATCCGAAAAACCTTCTGCGAGGTGATCATCCAAAGGAATTGGATGTTCCTCTTCTGGCTCATCATCGAGCCACCCACCATTGCCTTGGTTGGGAAAATACGGATCGCCGGGGAGATGGAAGCCAGACATGCTATCTACGCGAGAAAAGGAGGTATAAGAATCTTATAATAATAGACGTGCTAATCTAAGATAATTATAAGATGATCTTTACTAGTTAATTCAATACTCGCATAGTGCATACAAATTACATGCAACCAAAACAGGATAGACCTTCGAATAAGTGACCCTAACTCTAGATCCACAACCAAACAAGGAACAGGAATTAAAGCAAAGGTCACAGATTCTAAGTATATAGCACCTTAGTCACATGTAACCTTAGCGTATCCACCTAGTACCTGTTTCCCTACTAGTAACGACCGTTTTAGTTCTCAAATAAGTAATTATAGTAACACCAAATACACCTATAGTATTTTAGATTTATGTTCTGTTGTAATGTTCTCGTTGTAGTAGTGTTGGTAAGTTTTTAGACTTGTTGCAACACCACAACCATTCTTAGGCACATGCTAGTCAATCCATGGAAAAATATAGTTGTTCAGGCTATATCCTCCTAGGTTTGACTATATGTCTCTAAGCTTAATCGTGTTGTTCAACAATCGTAATACTTTTGTTCTGCCCTAATGGCACTGATTTTAGTATGAATGCAGGTATGTATACTTAGGTAAATATTTTATTATTTAAAAGCATAAACCCTTGGTCAGAGTATATTAATCTCGTTGCATTTATAGTTTGTATATCTTTTATGGGTTGATATACTCGATTCACTATAAACAATGCTCTGATACCAATCTGTCACACCCCAAAACCGGAACGGCGGAAACATTCTACGGTAGAGGATGTCATGTACAGTATCATAACAATGTATAATAGTAAAGACAAGCAAGAACATCCATTGCATTAATATAATAGTTAAGTACAAGTGTGACAACCGTCAATTTTTGGCCAAGTCAAAGTCAACTAAAGTCAACAACTCAAACCGGTCAACTCATCTAACCCTTGTATATTAGGGTTTCCATTATGATTCTTATTGTACTACTCGCAATCTTAATATAAAGTATCACTTAGAGTTTTCACGTGTTCGAAAATTCTAAACCCTAATCAGGGTAAGTGATGAATCTACTCGATAAAACATTATTCCATACCCCTCGAGAGCGTATAACATTCATAACAAGGCTTAACAGAGTGTAAGAACCTTGCGTTGCGAAGCCAAACACTCAAAAAGGTCACAAAAGAAGTCTCTCCCAATCTCTTTCACTCTAACTCTCCGAAAACTCTCTAAGTAGGAGAAATCTCTCCAAGAATGTGAAACCTCTCCCAAATCTCTCTCTGTACGAGAAATCTCTCCAAGTATGTGAAATCTCTCCCAAATCTCTCCAAGTGTGTGAAATCTCTCCCAAATCTCTCTCTGTATGAGAAATCTCCCCAAGAATGTGAAATCTCTCCCAAATCTCTCTCTGAATGAGAAATCTCTCCAAGAATGTGAAATCTCTCCCAAATCTCTCTCTGTATGAGAAATCTCTCCAAGAATGTGAAACCTCTCCCAAATCTCTCTCTGTATGAGAAATCTCTCCAAGAATGTGAAATCTCTCCCAAATCTCTCTCTGTACGAGAAATCTCTCCAAGTATGTCAAATCTCTCTCGAAATCTCTCCCAACTTCTTATAATCACTCGGGGCTTCCCGACCCTCGAATTAGACGAAAACCGCTCGAAAACGGAAGTCGACGCGAAAAACAGCCTTAAGGAGCCGAAACCTCTTAAGGAGTCGAACCCTCTTAAGGAGCCGAACCTCCCTTAAGGAACCGAAACCTCCTAAGAACCGAAACCACCTCCTGAGAACCGAACCTGCTAAGGGACCGAGAGGCCACTTTCGGTCCGAGATCCTGACCTTCGGTCCGAGAAAGGCTACTTTCGGCTCCTACTCCACTTTCGGTTCCCTCTACTCTCGGTTCCAGCACACAGCCGAACCTTACCTTAGGTTCTATGCTCCTAAGGAGCCGAACCTTCGCACCTTCGGCCTGAATTTCAGATTTCAGTAAATTCTACCCGGTTTTCAATATTTTTAGCATTTTAAGCCCGTTTTTAATTATTTTAACGTGGGATTTTCACCCAAACTCGTATTTTGACATATAAAACCCTAAATATTCATATTTTAATCATATTTTGAGGAAAATCATTGCCTATGAATAAAATATATTTAGTGAGATATTTAGGTGGAGTGTTGACTTATCCTTTGGACAATGACACAAGCAACCTCCCCATACCTTCATAGTACAACCCCTTGTCCTTCCACCATACCTAGCCCTTTCATTGTACTTTTTCCATCATTTTCCAGCCACATCCTTGATCCAAGGCTGGAAACCCCTCCCCCCCCCCCTCTCTCCTCTATTTTCTCTCATTTTCCACCAAAGAACAAACTTCATTCTCTCTCACTTTCTCTCTCTAAATTTCGAGATTCAAGGCTATTCTCCAAGCTTTTATTCTACTTTTGGTAAGTATTATCATCCTTCATGTGATTATTCAACCTCTTTCTATTCAAATCATAGGTTGCTTATACAAATTTCATCATATTTGTGTTAGTTCTTCGAATCTTCAAGCAATCTTCTAAGTGTTCTTGAGTTGAACACTTCTTTTCTTCATCATCCATCTACCGAAATCACTCAAGGTGAGTTCATACCCCTACATTTTCATGTTTTCTTCAAGTTTTAGGGGGGGGGGGGGGAATACAAGTTAAAACACCAAAAACTTAACCAAACTCAAACAACAGCTTTAATCAGAAAAGTTAAGTCTTATTCACGGATTGTTTTTACTAGCTTAAACTTAATATATTTCAAAACTGTTTAATATGCAAATAGCTCAGCTTCATACCTTTAAAATGACTACTTGCACATCTCCATACGATTTTTACACGATTTATGGTGATTTTTACAAAACTGCCTATCAATTCAGAAACGAGTTCGGACCAGTCTGTGAATATAAACATTTTAACACAAGTTAAAGACTTCTAAAAATCATAATAAAAATTATGAATAAACTAGACACATTTTGTAAATTCTCAGAATTTACGGATTCAGTTTTCGACTTCGTATGATTTTTCTATGATTTTTCTAAAACAGTGCAGAAAGGTTAAAAACTAGTTAACAGCTTATAACTTTCATAACACTTTGTATTATGTTGAGCAAAGTGTATAACAATAAGTTCTAAATATGGAATGTATTTTCTTGTTAGTTTATCATCATAAACTGAAATTTAGTCATTCATGATAAGGATTCTTCATTCATTTCGAACACATATAATAAGCTATAATAAGCATAGTTTATGGATTTTTACCTACATGAGAAAGGTTTTACTCTCAAAACAAATGGGTTTTCATATACTACATAATAGTAATAGTTTATGGACTCATAGCACTAATGTATTTTCATAAAAAGGGTTCTTTTACATTACAAATGTTTTGTATAAACTATAATAGGTATATTTTATGTATCATTTACATTTCAAACTCATTTACCAAAGGTTTTCAGTTCAGTTCACGTAAATCTGTTAATGAATAAATTTGTGAAACATTCGCTTCGTGTTACCTTCATAGTAACAAAATCAAAAGTCCTGTAAATTGTAACCAGAGTCTCTTGTAGGGAGAGCGTGATAGTTGTGTATAGATCTATATTGGGTCTGACAAGCCCGCACCTGAGCTGGATGCAATAGCTAGACCGGCAGGTCTGAGGTGACAAGTGTCATTTAACTTGCGACGCTTGAAGAACGTCGTATTACGAGGCCGTCTGAGTCTTAGCATGGTTATAATAGCTCACATGTGGTATTAACAACTCAAAAGATTTACGGGTTTTACTTTTAAATTAGCGAGTTATGTCAATTTAACTCACATGAATTACTTTAAGTATGGAAAAATACTTGTATATTTCGGTCTGGACATCTAAGGCTACATAACTTTTATAAGGAAAATATTGGATTTTCTTTGGAAACATATTTCTGTTAAACTTCATTTCATCTAGAATTGTTAGACTTCAGCTATAATCGCTAAGTGTATATGCTAGGGTTATATAAGAATCTAGTCACAATCGACTTAGAATTGGTGGGCCCGCCTTATCTCATGTTCCTTGTTTGGTTGTGGACCTAGGGCAGACCCATTATATCCAACGGTTTATTTAACTTAAAATTTATATAACTTATATATGTTGGGCGATTATAGAAGGAATCTACGGGTCCTTCTAGGGTACATTATCGTATAACATAGAAGCATTCATTTCACACTTACTAAAGAAAATATTGGATTTTCTGGAAACATACTATGTCGCTTTTTCAAGGAAAACGGTTTCTTTCTCAAACAAAACTCTTATGAACTCACCAACTTAATTGTTGACACTTTTTCAAAACTACTTGTATTCTCAGGAAATCAGTGAAACAGGAAAACCAACAGTATTTTGAGGATGGGACGATAAATCGTCAAACAGTTCATTTTGTCATCATACTGTAATTGATTTTGAAACATGTAAACTTATTCCATGGTGTAACCTTTTCAATTATATTTATGATGGTTGTATTTACTTTGAGCACTATTATATTTGTTATTGTGATACTATACATGAAGTCCTCCACCCTCGGACGTTTCCGCCATCCTTGGTTTAGGGGTGTGACAGATTGGTATCAGAGCATTGTTTATAGTGAACTAAGTATATCGAACCACATAAGATATACAAACTATAAATGCATTGGGACTAAAGTCTCTGATTAAACATTTTTCAAAAGACTATACTTTTAGAAATAAATAGTTTCGTGTTAAAAGTATACATGCATGCATACATACTAAGGTCAGCATCATACTAGAACAAAACAAAAGTAATGATTGTTGAATGGCACAAGTAGACTTGGGGATGTATAGTCAGGTCTGGGAATGACATAGCCTGATCAACTATGTCTATCCCAGAAGTGATTAGCATGTTCCCGGGAATGGTTGTGTTGTTACAACAAGTCTAAAAACTTACCAACTCTATCTACAAAGAAACATTAAAACACATAAGACAAACATTAAAATACTATAGGAGTATTTGGTGATACTATAATCAACTTATGTGAAAACTAAAGACCCCTATTAGTAGGTCTATAATGACTGAGTGCATACTCCAAGGTTATACATAATTAAAGATATTATAGACTCAGAATCTATGACTATTGCTCTACTTATCTGTTCCTTGTTTGGTTGTGGACTTAGAGTAGACTCATTTATTCGAAGGTCTATTCTATCTCAGATTATGCATAATTGGTATGCACTATGTGATTATAGACGTGACTTATAAGGATCACCCCCTATAAGTAATTATAGGATTAGACGTCTATTAATTATCTCTTCCACCCATATTCTCGCACGGACATCACGACAAGATCTTACACACCAGGAGACCCCTACTTTCCGAACCCGGAGAGTTAGTGAGTGATGAGGAAAAGAGTCGGAGGTGGAGCCAGAGGTCGACAACTCTCCTCACATAGCCTGGGCTCTCGCGAAGCGTCTCGACTCCATCAAACCTGTGCCCCGTTGGGTAGCATTGATCGAGGGATGGAGTCGCCATCAGCAACAATAACTCGCCATTTGGGGACGTATTATCGTAAGCAGAGTTCATTTTACTCACAAGACCTTGTAGATTAGGTCTATGAGTATGCGTTGGTGTTACTCCTCTCCATGTGCAGGCCCGACCCCGCGAGTCAGTGATTACACTAGTCGAGAGATTTATTTGCGATCCAAACTTTTCTTGCAATGATGTGGTGTGGACCTGCATCAAGCTCAAAACCTTCCTCTAAAAACTAAATATGCTAAAATCATACAAATAAAAGAGGCATGTGTATTATTTCATTGGGAGCAATACTACTAAAATTCAAAAGGTTATCATATATAGACTCTCGTTATGAACTGTTATCAGAACACCATAAACAACCGGAACACGATACAGTCAGAACTAAGATAAATAACTCCCGACGTATAAGCCCTTATTCAAGCCTCATAGTTGAAAGGTGCCTTTTTCGTATACCTATGACAGTGCGATCATACCAGCACTAATGCACCGGATCCCATCAAAACTTCTCAGCTAAGTTAGTTTGGACAAACATGATCCCAAGATGAGTAAAGCTTAACGCCCGTACGTAACCTACTTTTACCCACTACCATAACTCTGTCTCAGGAACGTTAGCAGAAACACCGAGAATAGTTCAGTAAAGTGTGAAATTTATATATGTGTATATAAATGGTAAGGATATAACTAGAGATAATCATCCCCACTCACGACATCGTTTCTCCTCATGCAACAGGATTATGTCTTCACAGCAAGGTAACCAGCCGACAAGCAAGGCAGCAATCCTGCATATAGATCCTGCTACTTTTCAAGCTGCAGTCACGGCAGCCGTGACAGCCGTCATGGCGCAACTCAATGCTAACAACGCCAGCAGAGATGGAAGCGGTACCGACAATACAAATTGTTGTAACAATCAGGAACACCGGCGGGTGTCTGCCAATGAAGGCGCCTCAGGCCACAAACCTACGAACAAGAAACGAGAGTTTTGGAACAAAAATGAGTGTAACCTACCTCAAAAATTTGCTAGAAGATAGCAATCTGTGGCTGCCCCTGCCATTACAACACCAGTCACGACACATGCCTCGACACTAGCCACGAGGTCTGTCACCCAGGCACCGGTCAGACAATATATGGGAACACTCCCAAAGTGTAGCAAGTGTGGATACCATCACAATGGGGTTTGTCGGGTGATGCACTGTAAAAACTGCAACAAGAACGGACATATTGCCCGCTTCTGCAGAAACCAGACCCAGCACCTCGCTTCAACCACCAACACCAGGGTAGGCCCAGGATGCTACCTATGCGGTGAAACGGGACACTTCAAGAGAGAATGTCCAACTGAGAAGAATGACGGGGGAGCAGGAGGAGTGTGATGAATAAACCAGCAGGAGCAACAAGGGAACCCTATTAGGACTTTTGTAATGTTTCCAATGACAAAAACGTTTAAGTACCATATGTTTGTAATGAATTTGGTATGCTTGCTAAAATTACCGTCTTTCTAAAAGTAGTTAAAATACTCTCTCGTTCAAATCAAATCAAAGACACTCATATATGACCTTAGGATCATTACCTGTAAGTTGTGATGACTTTGTGCATACATAGGGGTTAATTATAATCAAAATACTAAATACTTAAAGCAAATAATTCCATCCTGACTCCTGTTCCATGTCTAGTAGTGGGATTAGGGTGGAGCCACCCACTCGACGATTTCACCAATATCAAATTACATGCGACTTACATATACCGCTCGATCATAGAGTGACCTGTCAGGGATCATGATATCAAGTATCATTGCTAGCTATCAGAACACACTCACTACCAGTGCTAGACGCTATGGTATGAATCATCTGCAGTAATAATAACATCGAACAAAACGGAACACACTGAAAATAAACACAAGATACTCTATCACCCTAATAAGCATTTCTTGCGAATACAACTTAAAACATGTTTTACCTAAAAAGATATTGTTGTCATCATTCAATTTCGATTGATATAGTCCTCACCTTCCCGATTTAACGGCTACGAAAGGACCCTTCACCTAACCCACTGAATATCGAAACCTTCGGACCTCCGGTTCATCTCTCGCTGTGAAACCCCAAAACACTCACCAGAGGAGTATTATACCTTCTGAAACCTTACGACAAGTATTTCCAGGAGACCCTTCACGCAGCAGATAAAGTTCAAGCACAGAATCTTGGGACGAATACGGTTAGTCTACCACTACTAAGTATATACGCGAGGATAATGTATAATTAAGATTCTACGGATATTGGATGTCTGTTTCCGCCCTATTTCCTGTTCCTTGTCTGGTTGTGGACTTGGGGCAGAGTCACCCATCCAACTGTCTTGCCAACCTTAAGTACATACGACCTATATGTGCAAGTTAATGATAGATGGACCAGGTACGAGTCCTACCATAAACTTCGGGACAAGGCTACCCAGGAGAGCGAGTGAACGTTCCACCATCCGAATAAGTCTAGTCGTGTAAAACAAACCCATATGTTCCCTACCGATCTAATCAAACGAGAAACACTAATGCAGACCCTATGCAGCGCTCCGAGGAGAAGTTATCACTTATGACTTAGTACAAGTTCGAGAAAGGCTGGAAGCATCTCGAGAACACAGCAAAACCCGAATAAGTCTTATCATTTATATAAAAACACAGGGTTTTTACTGGTGAATCTATGATGGCTAGTGTAAACATTATGGTCATATATCATTAAGATTCTATGGACTTAGAATGGGTGATTCCGCCTCATTTCCTGTTCCTTGTTTGGTTGTGGGCTTAAGGCGGAGTCACTCATTCGAATGCCCTTGCAATTTTAATGATATACGACTAGTTTACACCAAGCGATTATAAAAGATCTGATAGGACTTATATTGCAAATTTCATCACAAACTGTTAAAGCATTCGTAATACCAGTACTCACTAACTACATTATAAAATATTCATAGTGGTAACAACAAGGATAAAACAGGGAGCATAAAGGCACACATTTAATACACTATCATTCCAAAACAACAACTCCTTTTAAATCGACTCAGCTCAAGTTACAATAAGAAATTCCAAGGTCGTCATTTAACATCAGGCGGGTTGTTCCCCACCATAATCAATTTCTTGTACCACGAAAAGTTCCCCATCTTTCCTCCAAATTCTTGAAGTCCCAGTCGAAACACTAATTTCGGGATGAAATTCTTTCTAACGGGGGGATGATGTGACAACCGTCAATTTTTGGCCAAGTCAAAGTCAACTAAAGTCAACAAGTCAAACCGGTCAACTCATCTAACCCTTGTATATTAGGGTTTCCATTATGATTCTTATTGTACTACTCGTAATCTTAGTATAAAGTATTTCTTAGAGTTTTCACGTATTCGGAAATTCTAAACCCTAATCAGGATAAGTGATGAATCTGCTCGATAAAACATTATTCCATACCCCTCGAGAGCGTATAACATTCATAACAAGGCTTAACAAAGTGTAAGAACCTTGCATTGCGAAGCCAAACACTCAAAAAGGTCACAAAAGAAGTCTCTCCCAATCTCTTGCACTCTAACTCTCCGAAAACTCTCTAAGTAGGAGAAATCTCTCCAAGAATGTGAAACCTCTCCCAAATCTCTCTCTATACGAGAAATCTCTCCAAGTATGTGAAATCTCTCCCAAATCTCTCCAAGTGTGTGAAATCTCTCCCAAATTTCTCTCTGTATGAGAAATCTCTCCAAGAATGTAAAATCTCTCCCAAATCTCTCTCTGAATGAGAAATCTCTCCAAGAATGTGAAATCTCTCCCAAATCTCTCTCTATATGAGAAATCTCTCCAAGAATGTGAAACCTCTCCCAAATCTCTCTCTGTATGAGAAATCTCTCCAAGAATGTGAAATCTCTCCCAAATCTCTCTGTACGAGAAATCTCTCCAACTATTTGAAATCTCTCCCAAATCTCTCCAAGTATGTCAAATCTCTCCAAGTATGTCAAATCTCTCCCAAATCTCTCTCGAAATCTCTCTCAACTTCTTATAATCACTCGGGGCATCCCGACCCTCGAATTAGACGAAAACCGCTCGAAAACGGAAGTCTACGCGAAAAAGAGCCTGAAGGAGCCGAAACCTCTTAAGGAGCCGAACCCTCTCAAGGAGTCGAACCTCTTAAGGAGCCGAACCCTCTCAAGGAGCCGAACCTCCCTTAAGGAACCGAAACCTCCTAAGAACCGAAACCACCTCCTGAGAACCGAACCTGGTAAGGGACCGAGAGGCCACCTTCGGTCCGAGATCTTGACCTTCGGTCCGAGAAAGGCTACTTTCGGCTCCTACTCCACTTTCGGTTCCCTCTACTCTCGGTTCCAGCAGACAACCGAACCTTACCTTCGGTTTTATAACTTTCATAACACTTTGTATTATGTTAAAAACTAGTTAACAGCTTATAACTTTCTAAAACAGTGCAGAAAGGTTAAAAACTAGTTAACAGCTTATAACTTTCATAACACTTTGTATTATGTTGAGCAAAGTGTATAACAATAACTTCTAAATATTGAATGTATTTTCTTGTTAGTTTATCATCATAAACTGAAATTTAGTCATTCATGATAAGGATTCTTCATTCATTTCGAACACATATAATAAGCTATAATAAGCATAGTTTATGGATTTTTACCTACATGAGAAAGGTTTTACTCTCAAAACAAATGGGTTTTCATATACTACATAATAGTAATAGTTTATGGACTCATAGCACTAATGTATTTTCATAAAAGGGGTTTTTTTACATTACAAACGTTTTGGATAAACTATAATAGGTATAGTTTACGTATCATTTACATTTCAAACTCATTTACCAAAGGTTTTCAGTTCAGTTCACGTAAATCTGTTAATGAATAAATTTGTGAGACATTTGCTTCGTGTTACCTTCATAGTAACAAAGTCAACAGTCCTGTAAATTGTAACCAGAGTCTCTTGTAGGGAGAGCGTGATAGTTGTGTATAGATCTATATTGGGTCTGACAAGCCCGCACTTGAGCTGCATGCAACAGCTAGACCGGCAGGTTTGAGGTGACAAGTGTCATTTAACTTGCGACTCCTGAAGAACGTCGTATTACGAGGCCGTCTGAGTCTTAGCATGGTTATAATAGCTCACATGTGGTATTAACAAATCATAAGATTTATGGGTTTTACTTTTAAATTAGCGAGTTATGTCAAATTAACTCACATGAATTACTTTAAGTATGGAAAAATACTTGTATATTTCGGTCTGGACATCTAAGGCTACATAACTTTTATAAGGAAAATATTGGATTTTCTTTGGAAACATATTTCTGTTAAACTTCATTTCATCTAGAATTGTTAGACTTCAGCTATAATCGGTAAGTGTATATGCTAGGGTTATATAAGAATCTAGTCACAATCGAATTAGAATTGGTGGGCCCGCCTTATCTCATGTTCCTTGTTTGGTTGTGGACCTAGGGCAGACCCATTATATCCAACGGTTTATTTAACTTAAAATTTATATAACTTATATATGCTGGGCGATTATAGAAGGAATCTACGGGTCCTTCTAGGGTACATTATCGTATAACATAGAAGCATTCATTTCACACTTAATAAAGAAAATATTGGATTTTATGGAAACATACTCTGTCGCTTTTCCAAGGAAAACGGTTTCTTTCTCAAACAAAACTCTTATGAACTCACCAACTTAATTGTTGACACTTTTTCAAAACTACTTGTATTCTCAGGAAATCAGTGAAATAGGAAAACCAACAGGATTTTGAGAATGGGACGATAAATCGTCAAACAGTTCATTTTGTCATCATAATGTAATTGATTTTGAAACATGTAAACTTATTCCATGGTGTAACCTTTTCAATTATATTTATGATGGTTGTATTTACTTTGAGCACTATTATATTCGTTGTTGTGATACTATACATGAAGTCCTCCACCCCCGAACGTTTCCGCCATCCTTGGTTTGGGGGTGTGACAACAATTGTGTTCTTTTGTAAGTTTAAATGACACCAAAAATGTACAATCAAAATGAAGACGAGTCTTGGATCCACTTCGTCCTTCAAAAGCTGCATGGGTATACCTGTCTTACTGGTTCCCTGAGTATACAAGTTATTTTGAAAGAGAGTATCAACATAAAATGTTGGTGAGTTCATATGTATTTAGTGTCATTGCTTGTATGAAAATGTTTGTAACAGCGTAATGTAAGTGTTAGTGAAATGTTTGTAAAAGTTGCAGTTGTTTGTACTTCTTAGAAAATCCTATATTTTCTACTGAAATGTAGTCTTCTACCAAGACCCGACTTTTGTACGCTTGTTCATTTGTAAAAGTATGAGTTTTCCCAAGTATGACTATCATTATCAAAATATCGTTTTGATTAATATTTATGTGAGAAGATCACAAAGTGAATGTGTTAGGGAAAATAATGTTATACCTCAGCAGTGACACTGCTGACTATAAGTGGTAAAATACAGACTCCAAGTAGTATAAAATGAACAATACACCTCGGGGAGTCTTTTTGCCTTTAATCATTTGTTGGTTAATTAAAGGTTTGAATGTGAACTCGTATGTAACCATGCTGATCAACGACTGAATAAATGATGACCCTCCGGTGTCATATGTAGTGAGGTGAAATTTTGTCACCCCTTAGCCTATCGGCTGGGACTGTAGCTAGCAGTCAGGGTGTGGGAGTCTCTGTCCCGTATAGATCTATACACACAATGCCCGCTCTCCCTCCAGGAGACTCTGGTTACAAAATGATACAACACGGTCTTGTTGTATCCGAAAATAGTATGTCACATTCTGGTTATCGTATTCGCATGATTGCATAGTATATCATAGTGTAGTAATGTTCTCTCTGTACTAGTGTATAGTATACTCTCTTATATAGTGTATAGTATGTTCTCTTGTATAGTGACTAGTGTGTATTGTATTTCATTATAGTATGTTTGCTGACTTGTAAATGTACTGACCCTTGTATGCTTCGTTGTACTAGTAATAGTGAGTAGAAATCTCTTAAACTATACCTATTATAGTTTACCAGTAATGTTGTTTGTATGTCCTTGCTATCCAAAGGTGCTGAACTGAAGTAAAAGGCTTTTATATCTAAACACATATACATGATATATAACTAAGGTTTCAACGACATTCGGACAAACAACAGGATACTCTAAGTCCACAACCAAACAAGGAACAGGAAATAAAGTGAGCTATCAGTCCTAAGCCCTTCAAATCTTACTTATATAAATATATCTGTATAGACATGAGTTTGCCAATAATATAAGTTAAAAAGAGTTTTATAAAGGATTTAGCATATATAAGAGTTTAAAATATTTTGAAGTGTTTGAAATCCATAAATTTTGATAATGATTTGAAAGTAATAGAAAATATTTCTGTTTGTTCTAGTTATTAATCATATGTGATTAATATAATAACTAGAATGTTTCAACTTGTATTCCCCCCCTATAAAAGCGTTTCAAATCATTTCAGAGGTTGATTAAGGGGTATGAACTCACCTATAGTGAGTGGTTTGGATGAACGGATGGTATAGTATGCTAAGTGTCAAGTGAAGACTTGAGCACAACGGATCCTAATGAGCATATATTGGCATATATATGAATATAATTAGTCTATATACCACTAATCATGAAAGGAAAACACCCTAGGACTTAGAAAACACTTAGATTGAAGTGTTAGAAGCATCAAAAGTCTTCTGAAGTGGGTGTACCGCCGTACAGGGTCGTGTGCGGCCACCTGGTGTGCTGCCTATTGGGTGTACGGCTAGGTGTGTGCGGTCAGGGAGTGTGCGGCCGCACACTCCTAGGGAAAATGGTCAAAAACATGTTTTCAAGGTTATATCTTGTATCCCGTAAGTGTGTTTGATCGTTTGCTAGCATACTAGTTGAGTTTGAGGCCTTAAAGCACTAAAATAAGGGGTGTACGGCCACATGAATGTGTGCGGCCGCACATTCCTTGAAGATGGAGTTCTGGACTTTAAACAAGGCTCAAATATAGCTAAACACATTTAGGAGTAGGGTACTTACAGTGTATAAGTGTATGGGGGTGTTTGGAGATCAAGAACTTAGTAGGTGTTCTTGGTGTTCTTGGTGTTTTTGAAGAACACTTGAAGATCTAACAAAAGGAGTAATTTCATGGATGAAATCATGTATTGTTACTTAGGAAGTGTATTGAATCAACCTAACATAAGGAGAAACACTTACCACTTGAAGATCTATAAGAAAATTCGAATGATAGTTGAGAGAGAAGTGTGTTCTTGGATTAGGAGTGTGAAAAGAGTCTAAAGAAGGATAAGTTCTTATCTTATACACTCGTGTGTGCTGCCAGGAGGGTGTGTGCGGCCGCACACCCAAGTGTGCGGTCGTACACTCCTAATGTTGGAGTGTTTGGCTACTTTTTTGCGTATGGTGAACTTGCGGAACACAAATCCAAACTTCTAACTTTCATCTACTAGGTTTATAACACCCAAATGACTCAAAACAAAGCTAGAAAATAGCAAAAACGAGTCTAACTTTAATTGATTTGAATAATAGCACTAGATGAAAATTTCGGGTTGTCACAAAAGATGAGCTGACTGGACTTCAAGTTGTGTAGTATTTTGAGCAAGTTCATCCATAAGCTTCTTTTATGTGGCAAGGTCAACCTGAAACTTATCAAAGCGAGAGTTGACCGAAGTGAAAAGAGAAGTGTGATCAGCTTGGATTCCAGTGCGAATAGCATCGAATTTTGCTTTCCCTTCCTGAAGGGACTTGGAGAGAGAATCAACAGAAGCATTGACCTTGGCAGCATTGGAATCAGCATGGGCTTTGAGTGATTCCAAAAAGATCTTGGACTTACGAACGAGATCTGTGACTTCTGTTGTTGCATTCTTGCGGGTAGATGTAGAAGCTTCCACAGCCTTTGTAGACTTATCAATGGAGTCTGTATATTGCTGAAGAGCAGTATCAAGAAAAGCTTTTAACACAACATCGGAATAAGTGGTTGAAGTACCAATCAATTTGTCAAGCTTATCATGAATATCTTGTAAATGAAGCCTAGTCACCGGAGCATCATCAGCATCTTCACTTGGAATTCGATAAGGACTATAATAAGTGGAATCAAACTCAAAGTCTTCACCTCAAGAATGGGCTCAGAATCTGTTGAAGGCAATGGTGAAAGAGGTTTAGTGGTAACAGGGATGGTAAGGCCAACGGTATGTGCCCATGTATCAGATACATTGACACTCACCGAAGGGCCAGTGGTTGTGGTTGTGGTTGTGGTTGTGGTTGTGGTTGTTATGGCTTGAGAAAAGATTGGTGGGGGTAGTGGAGCAGTAGTAGTAGGTTGAGAAGTGATAGGTGGTGGAACGGGAGCAACTGAGATTGGCATGGAGGTTTGTTTTGGAGAAGGAGGAGGAGTAGAAACATGAACCTGTACGTCAGGAGTCGGAGATCGGAGAGAAGTATTTCCCCTTGGTGAATGTTCGTGTTGAACTTCTTCTTCTTCATTGCCTTGTTGCTCTTCTTCATTGGAAACAGAAGGCGTTCGTCCCTTTGGACGCTTTGCCATATGCTTGACCTTTTTCTGTTTGGGAGCCGAAAGTGCAGCTTTATCAGCCTTTCGCTTTTTAGGAGATGAGGGACCTTCGGTTTCAGCTTTCTTAGTCTCCCATTTCTTCCCTCGCTTGGCAGGTTTGTCAGCTAGCTCCAAAGCATTCTGCATCTCAGGAGTGAGTTGTCTTGGACCCGAAGGAGTCAATTTTCTGTACTCAGCGATGACTTTACTTTCTTTATAGACACATCGGCTCATTGATTCAGGAATAGAACCGATGTAGTGGAACTTAGTAGGGTCAGCAAAAATGATTTTGACCGTGTGAAAAGTACCTATAGAAGAAAACAGAGCGTCTGCCATGATTGGAATGTTTAAAGTCTCAATAGCTCTGCGAGTGACTAAAGTCTAGAAGCGAGCACATGAAATCTCAGAATCCCTAGATGAGGAGTTGAGACTTTGCACCAGTTGAGACCAAATGAGAGAACCATAATCCAAATTGATGCCATTGTAGAGACCATAAAGGATGGTCATGAAACATTTACTCGCACCATCGGACCCTGCAACCCTTTCTGCTAATCCCTTGTAAAGAAGTGTAAGCAGACCACTCCATTGCGGTGGTAAACAGGACTTCTTAAATCTCGTCACCGTAGTTAAAACTTCCATGTATCCCATGTCGTAGAACATCGAAAACAACTGAGTTGTTGTTATGAAATCCGGTGAGATAACAGAAGCATTTGCAGCAAGCTTTAGTAGTGAACAACAGCGGGCTTTTGATACAGATGTCCGTTGATCAAAGATATCGAAATAGATATGTTCCTTGTGTTTTTCGTAGGAGGCAGTGAAATAGACCTGTGATAGAAGGGACATGGGAACTGATTCGACTTGTGTAAGAGCAATCACCAATGGAGAATACGTGAGACACTCGAAAACGTGAAGCATGTACGAATCATAAAGAAAAGGGTCCAGTTGAATGATAAGATTCTGATTAGGTTTTATCGCTAGCAATGTTGATGAAGCAGTTTGATCTTGATGAGAGGATGCTTCCGCCATTCTTGTATTGAAGAAGAAGATGAACAGTTGAATATCACCGGTTGGTTGCAAGAGAGAGGTTGAAGAAGGTAAGGAGGTACAAAAGGTGTGATACGATCTCTGAAACATCGCCTGAAAAAGAGCGAGTTGACAGCATGGTTTCCCTAGAAATACGTCAGCAGGCGTGGTATAGGAACCGTTTCAAATTCACGCACCCAATTCAAATGCTTATCCACTTACCGTCTCATCAGTTTTGAAAAATACAAGCAACCACAAAGAAGAGTCATTCGTTCGGTTCATTTGAAGCAACCGTCGCTCCTTCTTAAGAAAGGAACCATCGTCTCTGTTAGAACCGAAAGCACAAAGCTGAAAAGTGCCATTAGTACCACAAACAAGAGTTGGGAAAATCATAAAGATCTTCGTGCAAGAGTGTGCCAAAGAAAAAGAAACAAAGCAAAACATTTGTGGGATTTAAGTGATGTCTATTGAGACATGAAACTGATGATCCCGTGCACGAATCTCTTCTTTCAAAGTCTAGAGAGACTGAGAAGTGTCTGTGTGGTTTCCCGTGAAATACGATCAAATGTTTGTAAAGAAACATTGAAAGGCATCTTTTCAATTATAGGCTTTATAGGGTAGCTTACCTTCAACCGAACCTTGATACTTGAAATAAGACCGAAAGTAGGGTGAAGTACTTGTGAAACCGATGTGGTTTGTTGAACAAGTAGGTTTGATAAAAAAATTAGTAACAGGATGGATTTTAGAAATCTAAAAAAAAAATTAAAACTGGATCTTATTGGAAGAAACGTCCTGGTGTTAGACAGTTTCATAAAGATCACGCAAAAATAAAAAGAGATTTCGTGAGGAAACAAGTAATAGCTTGAACATTAGAGTGTTCATCGTCAATGCATTCAAGGTGTTGGATTTTGGGTTTCACTTAGCACGTGGTAAACAAAACTAAGATCATCAACACATAGATTGTGTAACCATAAACCTCAGTGGTAATTGTTGAGAGTCTCAAGGGTTACTTTTATGAAGCGAAACTTAAATGGAGAAATGTGAGGTGGTTAAGGAACCGAAAGTACCTCTGCTATTTTAGAAGGACAAAGCAGAAAACTCTTAACTCACTATGAGAAGATTAAGGTAGCTCGTGACTGGAGTCATTTAAGCAGCCTGATTGGGAAGAAACGATTGGTGTTTTTCGAATCATTAAGGCTTCATTCAGAGTCATGGAGGCTTCGGTCTACATGCAGCAACATGCTTCTAGGGACACTTAACTAGTACAAAGAGAAGAAGATTATACCTGCCCCATCATCGTCGTGTTTCGCATCTGTGAACTTGAAGTGATGTTTAGAATAGAGATATTAGACAAAAACAAAAAGAAACTTAGAAATATTTTTGAGGCTTTTGGATTTTCTGAAAAATAATAAAAACAGAAAAGAAAATATTTTTGGAATTTTGTATTTTCTGAAAAATAATAAAAACAGAAAAGAAAATATTTTTGGATTTTTGGATTTTCTGAAAAATAATAAAAACAGAAAAGAAACTAAATATTAACACACGAAAGAATAAGAAAGCTTTACAAAATTATACAACCGAAACCATTCCTTAGAAAAGATGAAGCGAAATAGACCGAGCGTTCGGTTCATTTCGGTTCCAAAAAATTTAAGAGCCGAAATAGACCGAGCGCTCGGTTCATTTCGGTTCCCAAAAATTTAAGAGCCGAAATAGACCGAGCGTTCGGTTCATTTCGGTTCCAAAAAATTTAAGAACCGAAATAGACCGAGCGTTCGGTTCATTTCGGTTCCCGAAAATTCAGGAGCCAAAATAGACCGAGCAAACGCTCTATTTTGCTTATTCAATTTTAGTGAGTAGAAGAAGGTTTCGGTGCTGACTCAGCTTCCATCATTCCCAAGCCTTGGAGTATCTTGTTAAAGCTTGCTTCAGGTAAGGCCTTAGTGAAGATGTCAGCCAGTTGATCTGAGGACCGAACGAAGTGAATTTCAACATTTCCATCTTCAACGTGGTCCTTGATGAAATGATATCTCAGTGCGATATGCTTTGTCTTGGAGTGTTGCACTGGATTGTGACATATTCGTATTGCACTTTCAGAGTCACAGTAAAGAGGGATCTTCTTCATACTTAAGCCATAATCTCTAAGTTGGCTTTGTATCCAGATAACCTGTGATGTACAGGATGCTGCAGCGATGTACTCAGCTTCGGCTGTGGAGAGGGACACACAAGTTTGTTTCTTTGACTGCCAGCTGACAAATTTGCCATCAAGGAACTGGCACCCGCCGGTTGTGCTTTTTCGATCCAATCCACATCCACCAAGATCAGCGTCAGAGAAAGCTTGAACAAAGAAGCCAGATTTTGCAGGATACCAAAGACCGAGAGACGAGGTTCGCTTTAAATATCGGAAGATATTTTTCACTGCAATCATGTGAGGTTCTCTTGGATTAGCTTGAAACCTGGCACAATAACAGACAGAAAACATTATGTCTGGCCTACTAGTCGTTAGATACATTAGTGACCCTATCATTTGACGCTAAAGAGTCATATCAACAGCCGGTTTCTCAAGAGATGGAGTCAACTTCGTGCCAAATGCCATTGGAACCTTTACTTTCGAATCTCCCGCCATGCTGAACTTCGTTAACAATGTCTTTGTATACGCTTCCTGATTGATGAAGATGCCTTCTAGTCCCTGTCTTATATTTAATCCAAGGAAAAACTTAATTGGACCCATTGCGCTCATTTCAAATTTAGTCTCCGTCAACTTCCTAAATTCGACTGTTAAGCTAGGATTCGTGGAGCCGAAGATGATGTCATCGACGTAAATTTGAACGATCATTAAATGTTCGCCCTCTTTCTTGCGAAAGAAGGTTGGGTCAACCGAACCTTTCTTGAATTTTGACATTTTGAGAAATCGTGTTAGAGTTTCATACCAGGCTCTCGGGGCTTGCTTCAATCCATAGACTGCTTTATCCAGTATGTAGCAGTGATCAGGATGCTTCTCGTTCACAAATCCGGGTGGTTGCTCAACGTATACCGTTTCTTGGAGTTCTCCATTCAAGAAAGCGCATTTTATGTCCATTTGGAAAACTTTAAAGTTTTTATGTGCAGCATATGCCAAAAAGATTCTCACTGATTCCAACCTTGCTACTGGAGCGAAGGTCTCTTCATAGTCTATTCCTTCTTCCTGGCAATACCCTTTCACCACCAGCCTCGCTTTGTTGCGAATGACTTTACCCTCTTTATCTAACTTATCTCTAAATACCCACTTTAAGCCGACTACAGATGCATCCTTTGGTGTGGGAATCAGTCTCCAAACACAATTTCGTTCAAACTCATGGAGTTCGTCTTGCATAGCTTGCACCTAATCAGAGTGATCAAGAGCAGCATTTTCCGTCTTCGGTTCGACTTTAGAGACAAACGAATTAAACATACAGAATTCTACTTGAGATAATAAAGCAGTTTGCTTCGCTTTCATTTGAGAGCGTGTGAGAACACCCTCAGATGATTCACCTATGATCTGCGTTTTAGGATGATCCTTTTGTTGGATTAATGTCTAAGTCCATAACTATATTTGGTATGTACTTGACCCGACCCGGCATGGTCCATTTGGGTTGCACTTCACCGGCACAATTTATATGGATAGTCTTTTGAGAATAGTATATTTATGATTTATATTAATATATTATAAGTTCTAATATATTAATATGGAATCATATTATTTAATTAGTATTGATCAAGAATTAATTTAGAATTAATTAAGTGATCAAAAGGAACTGACTAATATATATATATATATATATATATATATATATATATATATATATATATATATATGGAATGGGCCAAGTTCATTTAGGTTGGGCTAAGCTATCATGGATAGTCCATGGAGTTTTAACCCATGGATCCTATGAAATGAAAGGTCATGGGTATTAGGGTTTACATGGATGTAACCCTAATCCTCCATACTATATAAAGAGGCCTTTGGCACAAGAAATGGCACTAGTGTGTGAGGACATAAGAGTGGGCCGATTTTAGTGTGCATACATATTCTCTCAAGTTCTTCCAAGGTGTTTTGGTGATTTGTGATTCCACTTGAGGCTTCCACACTATTGGGGCTAAGCTCTTAAAGCTTGAAGACATCAAGCTACGTCAAAAGGTATGTCATCTAACTAGAACTTTGTAGTATAGGTGCTTCATAATATGCTAGTTAGGATGAAACCTTGGAATATTTAATATTTGCATGTATAATAGTGAAAACATAGATCCAAGGTTTATAGGGTTGCATATACACCATAGGAGTGTTAGAATGCTCAAAACCCATCAATGGTATCAGAGCCTAGGCTTGTTTTCTTGTTATACTTGCTTAAATTGCTGAAAAATCGAAGATTTGTGCTGTCTGCTCAGCAGACTCGCCGAGTCCATGAAGGGACTCGACGAGTCCAAGTGCAAACTCATCCAAATCGTCGAGTTGGTTCATGCACTCGACAAGTTGGACCCCCTGACAGCATATCTTCGAGTTTTAAAGCTGGAATTGGTCTAGAATCATTACCTTAAGCTGTTTTGGACTTATAAAACTTGTTTTTAAAGTGGTAATGATTATAGTAAACCAATTTCAAGGTTAAAATCAAAATTTCAAGTTTTATTTATGTTGTTGTAATTCTTGAAATTGTTCATGCTTATGAGTTTTGGTAGATCATAAGAATTATTTACAAAAGTGTTTGTTAGTTAATTCTTGATCTAAATGTATTTTAATGGAGTCCATAATTTGTCCTCAAGTTATGGATTACCAAAAGTCTTTTGTGTTACCTTGTTTTATGAGTTATTTTAGATTAATGAAAAATATGTGTTAGTTTTTTTCAATCCAAATTAATCTAAAAGTTGTTCATAAAATGTGTTTTTGTAACTTGTCCTCAAGTTATATGAAAAGTCACATTTATGAATCTTAAAACTCATAAAAATGCCTTAGGTTACAAAAAATGAAGAGTCTTTTCTTATAAATAGTTTTTATGGCTCTATAACTTGTCCACAAGTTATGGATGTCCAAGAGTCTCTTCATTAAAAGTTTTAAAGCTTTAATTGAACTCATAAGTTATGAAAATCCAAGGGTTTTGAATAGTTTCAAAACTTGCCCTCATGTTTTGGAATTTGTAAAGTTTTCCCATTAAAACTTTAGTTCAAATCTCTAGAATTTTAAAAGTTAAAATTCAACCCTTATACTTTATAATATTATAAGTTTAATAATATTTATATATGTATAAGAACAAAACTCATCTTACCATTAGTAGGCCTCATTCACGAAGCTGGTCTATAAGGGGGGGTATAAGGTTACTGCCTATAAAATGGCAGTTTAATGGGTGTCCACTCTCACCCACCGCTTCCTTGACTGGTGGAGGGTCGTTAGCCGAACGGGTAGGACAAGGACTATAATTCTCCCTTCATTATAACTATAATGATAAATACTAAGTAATTAAACATTTATAAATTCTCAATCTTAGTTACTTAGGAAAATGTAAATAAGGTGCTAATCCATGAAATTACACTTTGCACTTTGTTTAAGCCGTTAGTGGAGCGTGTGTTGTTAACCGGCACACTAACCTGGATTTAACAAGGTAGGCAAAGGGTAACTTAATATTTATCATAGTATCGGTGGAGCGTGTATGGTTAACCGGCACATCGATTGAGGGGTAAATATTAAGGGTACCAAGTATATTTTCATGGTTACTTCACACCTTGTTTTGTGATCCTCGGCATCCCAGTCACAAAACCTGAAGGGCACACTCGAGATTGAAACATGCCATTGAACAGTTCAATGAATCTCAAAAGATCTAGGAGTTTCAAATCCAAGTAAAACCTAATTAAATTATTTCGTTTTCATGGTAGAAATTGGTGAATCGTCATTCGCCTACCTTCAAATATTCTATAGCTTGGATTACGGCATCCCTCTTCCAAGTTATAAAATATTGTGTTGGGTCCTAGCCTTAATATTTCATATTGGGTGTTATATTAAGGACTTTAGATCAACTATCTTGAATATCTCCCAAAAAAAAGATGTCTAGTTCAGAAATCTGAACTTTGGTAAGAATGTCAATAAAGTATTGACTTCTAGAGGTCCAGCTATTTTCTGGATACATGTCAAAGCTAGTGGGAGCATAAGTGTTATACTAATAATCATCATGTTAGTGGGAGCATGATAATTATGATAAGTATTGCAAGTTAGCAATGTTAATTATAGAAAACAAAAATTTCAATTTGTGAGGTTGCGGTGGTTGAAAAAGTTGTTTTTCTATAATTAAGGGAGAGGAAATTATACTTCATTTCAATTCTAAAAAGCTTAGATTGAGTTTATGATCATTCTAAAGAGCTTATATTGAGGTTTTAATCACCTTTAGTCAAGAATATGTATATGAATTTCATGTTGGATTGGTTCAACTTAAGAAAATTCTATATATTGCGTTCTCAAAATTCGATTATGATTACGGCATCCCTTTTCATAGTCAAATTTTGAGAATATGGCAAACAAAAATTATTATGGCAAAAGACTGGTCTAGAACCATGTCTTTATGTGAAACATCATGAATCGTGTCCCATTTACTTTGGGTACAAGATCGATTACATGTGTTATAATATTTATCCTTTCTGAATTTTCCAAATGCCTTGGGGCATTAAGGGGAACAATGTCGAGAGTTGGATATGACTAAAGTGATTAAGCAATTGTCGAGGACAATCTAAGGTTTACCAAAGATTGGTTGCTCAAGGACAGTTGGAAGTATACTGTTAATATTGGATGAACCATATTGACATAGTCTGAAAAGTGGCAACTCTTGTTCAGAAGTGGTAGTCAAAATGGGAATAGAGAGTTGTCTTCATAGGTGAAAGCAATCTGTGTAAGGTTAAAGAAACTTAATGCAAGAAGCATGTTCAAAGCAATGCGCTTTGAATCTGAGACATCGTTTCCATGGAATTGGTCTCCATTGGGATACTCTTTAATGATTGGTGCCAAGCCTTTGTGGCTTTGTGCATAATCATTACAAGAGGAACAGTGCATATAATTTTAAAATCTAAACAGATTTCGATAAATGATTGGAATTTGGAATTCTTACCGTTAAAACAAGGATTTGGGAGTGTGAAAAGAGAATCATTGAAATTATGTTCAATTGATCTAGTTCACAAAGAAGAGGATCATAGACAAACATAGAGTTCATACTTGGTGTATGGCAAAGCTATTGTTTAGAAGACATAGTGTACATGCTTGGAGCATGGGACACCTAGTGTTTTAATTCAAGTATAAAGTTGATAAAACCGAAACAATGAATAATGTGTAATCAGTATGGTGATAAATAGAAAGTGTTTTATTTATATTCATAGGTTTTGATACCATATTAGATTCATTTATTCTTGTGTTTCACTTTGCATGTTTTGACTTCCACAATAACTAGGTTATTCTTTCGGAATGACTAAGTTATTCAAACCATCCACAGTCGGTCATATGTTGGAAGTAGATATGAATCAAGACTATCATGGGTTGGCTTGTAGAGGTCCAAGTTGGTGGACAAAGTTGTGCTACAACACTCATGAGTACTCATAAGTTCTGAGTATTGGATTCAACCCGTGCTCATTTCAATCACTTCATGGATTTTATCACGAGTGATCATGAGATGATAATATCTTATATTCTTCAAACCTAGAGATATGAGTTGTTACTATGAGTTTGTTGTACATTGATTGCACGAAAACGCATTCGGTAACTTGGTGTTATAAAACGTGCCTTTGTGTATGATTCAACAAGTAGTAGAACAAGCCATATGAGTCGAAGTTTATCCATTCCGTTTACCTTCGGGATAAAAGCGATATATGTGGGCCCCTCGATGATTTAATGATGATACTTGTGAGTGCTTGGCCAAGCCATGACTGATTTGATTTGTTCAATCAGTCAGTCGTCATAAATCGGAAATCAGGAAACAACAAATGGACAGAGATAATGATTGATAATCCATGTCTCAGTCCATATGATATCTAGAATGGAGGAATATATGATACCTTATCTAATGGACAAGTCATTGACAAGGTCAGAGTTCGACAGCGGCTTTAAGAGCTACGATTGCCAGTTGGTTTTTGAAGTCATACTCAATAATAGTTTTAGACTTATCCAAGTGGGAGACTGTTGGATTAATGTCTAAGTCCATAACTATATTTGGTATGTACTTGACCCGACCCGGCATGGTCCATTTGGGTTGCACTTCACCGGCGCAATTTATGTCGATAGACTTTTGAGAATAGTATATTTATGATTTATATTAATATATTATAAGTTCTAATATATTAATATGGAATCATATTATTTAATTAGTATTGATCAAGAATTATTTTAGAATTAATTAAGTGATCAAAAGGAACTCATTAAATATGGACTCTTATATATATATATATATATATATATATATATATATATATATATATATATATATATATATATATATATATATATATATGGAATGGGCCAAGTTCATTTAGGTTGGGCTAAGCTATCATGGATAGTCCATGCAGTTTTAACCCATGGATCCTATGAAATGAAAGATCATGGGTATTAGGGTTTACATGGATGTAACCCTAATCCTCCATACTATATAAAGAGGCCTTTGGCACAAGAAATGGCACTAGTGTGTGAGGACATAAGAGTGGGCCGATTTTAGTGTGCATACATATTCTCTCAAGTTCTTCCAAGGTGTTTTGGTGATTTGCGATTCCACTTCAGGCTTCCACACTATTGGGGCTAAGCGCTTAAAGCTTGTAGACATCAAGCTACATCAAAAGGTGTCATCTAACTAGAACTTTGTAGTATAGGTGCTTCATAATATGCTAGTTAGAATGAAACCTTGGAATATTTGATATTTGCATGTATGATAGTGAAAACATAGATCCAAGGTTTATAGGGTTGCATGTACACCATAGGAGTGTTAGAATGCTCAAAACCCATCACCTTTGTGCATTTAATGATAGGAGGGTAATTTGGATCATAGGTAGGATCCATCTCAGCATTGACTTCTTCTTCCATTTCTGACATATCGCCTTCGTCATTTGCATTTTCATTCTCCCCCTCAAATGGAGAACCGAATCATGTGTCAGATTCAATGCTCACCCTTCAGATGGATCTTCATGGGTTGGGGTCTGTGAAGGATTCTCCCCCTGGAAAGGCATGTCGTGTGGTTTTGGAGTAGCCGAACCCTCCCCCTGGATTGTAGTACTTTCTCTTGGAGGGTCATTGGTACCTGGATGATCACTTGCTATAGTAGGTTCGCTTTGTGTCTGCTTCTCGGTTGGTTGGTGAGGTTCCTTTTCCATGTCTTTAGCAGCTTCATCGATGATTATCTTCAAGTTATCGATTTTGTTATCTTCTGCTTTCCCTTCTGAGTTGATCGCCTTTTCTGGTTCATCAAAAAGTAGCATGTACTCATCGAACAAGTTAGCAATAGGAACCGAGACTCTACCAGATATTGGAAAGATTTCCTCCATTGGACTTTCTGTTGTTCGCATTTTCTTCATATAATTGTCGTCGAAAGTGACATAATAGGTTTCTTTAATCTTCTTTGATCCTTTATTTAGAACCTTATATGCTTTTGAAGTAAGAGAATAACCAAGAAAGATTCCTTCGTCTGCCTTGACATCAAATTTGTTTCGGTTCGCTTTGGAGCTGAAAATAAAGCAACGGGAACCGGACACGTGGAAAAACTTCACATTGGGCTTACGATTATTCAAAATCTTGTATGGAGTGATGGAGAATCGTTTGTTTAGGAAGGATCGGTTCTGAGTGTAACATGCAGCAGCAATTGCATCCGCCCAGAAATATAGAGGAAGAGAGGCGAAGCTCAGCATGGTTCGCGCCGCTTCACATAAAGAACGGTTTCGCCTTTCAACGATTCCATTCTGCTGTGGAGTATAGGGAGCAGAGAAGTTGTGAGTTACTCCCTTTTCAGTCAGAAAATCTTCAAAGTCTTTATTCTTGAACTCAAGACCATTATCGCTTCGAATGTTTCGAACCACCTTTCGCAGCTGTACTTCCACTTGTTTGATGAAAACCGTCAGCTTGGGAGTCGCTTCTGATTTCTGTTTAAGAAAGAAAACCCAGGTGAAGCGAGAAAAATCATCTACAATTACAAGTATAAATTTACTACCACCGAAGCTTTCGATAGCCGAAGGGCCACATAGATCGATGTGCAGTAGTTCCAGAGGATCGATGATCTTTGTATTGATTCGAGAGGGGTGACTTTTACGACTTTGCTTACCCATCTCGTATGTTGCGCACAGATGTTCTTTGTCAAATTTAAGAACAGGAAGTCCACGCACGTGTTCACCGAGCACCAGTTTATTGATATCTTTGAAGTTCAGGTGCGACAGTCTTCGGTGCCACAACCAGCTTTCATCTGAGTTCGCCTTTGACAGCAAACATACTGCTGGCTTTCCTTTTATTGTGTTGAGATTTAGAGGATACATTTCCCCTTTTCGCTCAGATTTCAACATGACTTTCTTCGTTTTCTTTTCAATTATCTCTGAGCCCTCATCGTCAAACGAGACTTTTAAACCGGTTCCTACGACTAGTTGAGAAACACTGATGAGGTTGTGCTGCAGTCCTTCCATGTAGGCCACTTTTCGTATTGAGAACTCGTCGTTGGTGATCATCCCATACCCTTTAATCGTTCCGAAAGAGTTGTTTCCGTATTTCACACATCCACCATCCTTAAGGGACCGAAACTCCCTAAGCTCTTCCCTCCTTCCAGTCATGTGACGAGAGCAGCCACTGTCAATATACCATTCTTCGTCAAACTGCTCGTCACTAATAACCTGCAAAATTAAGCAGATTTAGGAACCCAAAGTCTCTTGGGCCCTTGTGAGTCTTTTACAGAATAGGGAATTGCAACCGAAAGATCAACCATATATGTTCTTTTTATTAATGTGGTTTCATCTTTACGTTTGATGGTGTAAACTTTGATTTTATTTTTATCTTGTTTTAACCGGTGTGTGTTATTGTTAGTAGGTTTCTCAGTAGATGTTTTCTTGGAAGTTCTAGGGGTAGTTGACTTTTTGGTGTGTTGGATTTCAGTATCTGAGTACAGCTTTCCCTTTCCTTTAACATCCTTCATATAGTTGGATTTAGGATGAGAGTGAGGAGGATGGGATTTGGGACCAAAACTTGACTTTTGGTTCTGAGCTCTTGTGTTGGGACCGAGACTGGACCTTCGGTTTTTGGCGTAGTAGGAGCTGGGACCAAAACTTGTCTTTTGGTTCTCATGACCACAAGTATTAGGGCCGAAACAGGTCGTTCGGTTCGCCTGACGGTACGATTGATGATGATTGCTAGAATGAGACTTGGCCTGTGCTTCCTTTTTGAGAGTAGAAGCTTTTTCAGAGCGAACATAAGAGGGATTTTGTGAGTGCCAAAACTGCTTTCTCTCATTGACATTTTTCATGTATCTTTTGTTCCTCTGTCGTTTCTGTTCAGCAAGTTGCTATTGAGTCCAGTGAATGTTGGCCTTAGGTTTCGCTTTCTCATGAGCACCGGTTGTTGTTGATGAATCGATGGTCACTTTCAGTGGTTCCTCTGGTATATCTTTTGTACCATTTGTGTTGGGTTTATCGAAGCTTGAGGTCTTGTTGAGGGGTTCAGGTATGTATCATCCCTTAACTCTCCACGAGGTTTGCTCTAACAGACCAACCAATGGGAGCTGACCAGAAGAAGTTATCACACCCTTCAGCATTATCCTTATCAACCATGGAGGTCATCTCAGCTGTTTGTTTCTTAGTAACTCCAGTGACTGCATACACTTGGTTTGGTGTAGTTTGCACTTTCTGATAAACAATAGCCTTTTCTTTGACTTTCTTGGATTTGTCTTTTGACACTCGAGCGTATTCAACCGAATTTTCAGCTATGAGTGGTTTGGCTACATCGGGTTCGCTTTTAAGAAATTCTGAACAATCGACCTCATCTTCCACATAGATTTCACTCACCTCACTTTCCTCATCAAATTCAGAAGTTGTTTCCAAATTTATTTTATTTTCTGAACTCAATTTGGCGTTGGATGAGTGAAACTTCTGTATAGTCTCGGTCTTGATTTTTAATTTATCGTTTTCGTCCAGTAAATTCTTAAGCATACATTTATGTTCTTTGGACTCAATGAAAGATTCTATTTTGTCCAGTCCATATTTGTAAGTGACAGAAATTTCATACGAGGACATTATAGATTCACATTCAGCAATAACTTCGTCCTCCTTAAATTCAAGGAAAGGCAAAATCATTTTATGAATCTGTTTTCCTATCTCACAATCCAAATGTAACTAAGTGATGTTAGTATATAGGCGTTTAGCAATCAAACAGAAAACATTTCTTTGTTTAAAAATTTCAAATTCTCTCTTTGCAAATAAATAAGTTCATCCCTAGCCCTACTTAACTCTAACTCCTACTGCTGAATCCACATCCTTCTCTCCTCACGCTTGGAAGACTCCCTGCTGAGTTGGTCAGTTGGGTTAGAGTTAGCTAGGCGAGTTTCCATAAGACTTCCACTTAAATTTGAAAACTTGAATTTTAATTTGTCACACCCCAAAATCGGAACGGCGGAATACGTTCTGGGGTGGAGGACGTCATGTACAGTATCATAACAATGCATAATAGTAAATACAAGCAACAACATCCATTGCATTAATATAATAATTGTAATACAAGCGTGTTCTGTACAGTTTGTAAGACACCAAAATTATAATCAAAATAAAAGATGAGTCTTGTATTTGCTCCATCTTCTCAAAAGCTTCATCTGTACCTGTTTACTGATGACCTGAGAATACAAGTTATTTTGAAAGAGTTTATCAGCATAAAGCTGGTGATTTCATAAGTATTTAGTGTCATTGCTTGTATAAAAATGTTTACAACAATGTAGTATAATAGCTGATATCAATGTTTGACAATACTATACTCCTTAGAAAATCCTATATTTTCCAGTAAATGTAGTCTTCTACCAAGACCCGTTTGTTTGCATGTTTGATCCTTTGAAAATGTAAAAGTTTTCCCCAGTGAAACTATCAATAAGAAAATATAGTTTTAGACTTTATTCATGTAAAGTAATTGGGAAAATAAGGTTTTACCCCAGCAGTGGCACTGCCAGCTAAATGAAATAAAATGCAGACTCCAGGTAGTATTAAATGTACAATACACCTCGGGGAGCCTGTTTGGCCTTTAATTCTTAATGTGTAATTAAAGGTTTAAATGTGAACTCGTATGTAACCATGCTGATTGACGATCGAATAACTGATGACCCTCCGAGTCATATGTAGTGATGTGACATTTTGTCACCCCTTGGGCTTTCGGCTGGGACTGTAGCTAGCAGTCGGGATGTGGGAGTGTCTGTTGCGTATAGATCTATACACACAATGCCCGCTCTCCCTCCAGGAGACTCTGGTTACACTGTGATACCACTGTGAAGTGTCGTATCGAGAAGTAGTATGTCACATTCTAATTATAGTGTATTCTCTTGTATATTGTATAATGTATTTTCTGGTATAATGTATAGAGTGTTCTCTTGTATAGTATATAGTATTCTCTTTGTATAGTATTTAGCATGTATTGACTCATAACTGTACTGACTCTGGTAGGTGTCATTGTAATAGTAGTAATGAGTAGTAGTCCTTAACTATACCGATTATAGTTAAATAGTAATGTTGGTTGCATGCCTTTGATACACAAAGGTACTGAACTGAAGTGAAGACTTTTATATCCAACACAAATCTATATGATATATAACTAAGAATTCAACGACAATCGGACAAATAACAGAATACCCTAAGTCCACAACCAAACAAGGAACAGGAAATAAGGTGAGCTATCAGTCCTAAGTCCTTCAAGTCTTACTTATATAAATATATTAGTATAGGTATGGGTTTGAAAATAAAGCAAGTTTAAAAGAGTTTGAAAACAGTTTTGGCATTGAAAGAGTTTGATAAAAGGTTTGAAACACTTGAATATCCAAAGTTTGATGGTAATTTAAAAGCAGTAGCAAATCTTGTAGTGTGTTCTAGTTATTAATCACATGTGATTGATACAATAACTATAACAGTTCAACTTGTATTCCCCCCCCCCTCCTATAAAAGCATTTAAAATCATTTAAAAGGTTGATTTAGGGGTATGAACTCACCTGCAGTGAGTGGAGTGGATGGAAGTGTCGGGTAGGATGCTAGGTGTCAAGTGAGGACTTGAACACACACACTGATCCTATGTAACATGTAGTGATACATAAATGTATCTAATTAGTTATTTAATAACTAAATAATCAAGTAAAGACACTCTAATACATGGAAACACTTAGTTTCAAGTGCTAGGAGTGCTAAAGGGTTGTATCTAAGGAGAGTATGGCCTCACATTGGAGTTTACTCCTCAAATGGTAACCCTATATGTGTTTACGGTTTCTGGACCATTTCCCCTATGAGTTTACGGCCGTAAACTCATGGTAATGGTGCATTTGTGTGTTTTAAGGTCTTATACCTCACAAAGAAGTGTTCTAGGTTTGAATCAAAGGCTTGGGAAGTGATTAGGGCTCGAAATGGCTCACTTTTGGAGTTTACGGTCCTTGGACCACCCTTGAGAGTTTACGGTCGTAAACACTTGGGTTTACGGTCGTAAACCCATGAGTTTACGGCCGTAAACTCATGGTTACTCCAACCATTTCGTGTTTTGGTGTTTCTAGTTCGTGCATGCAAGGTTCTAGTCTTTTATCCAAGCTATAGAAGGTGTTAAGGGTATCTAAACACCACTTGGTGGTGTTTACGGTTCAAGGATATCCCTTGATCGTAAACACATATGATCTTGGGGATTTTGATGTTCATTCCATGGATTAGCAAGTATACTAAGCAAATAACTAGTTAGGGGAGTATACTTACTTATATGAAGTTTGTAAGAGTGTTTAGGGCCCAAGAACACTAGTGTGTGTTCTTGGTGTTCTTGGTGTTTTGAAGAACACTTGAAGATCTAAGTAAAAATCAAGAATCCACGGATGAAATGATGTATAAACACTAGATTAAGTGTTGTATGAACGAATCTAGGAAGGAAACACTTACATTTTGGCGGATTTGAAGAAATGATCATATGATAGTTGAGAGAAAAACTTGGGTGTTCTTGAGGTTGGAAGTGTAAAGTGAGGGAATAGTGGGTAAACTCATGCTATATGCATGAGTTCTTGGAAAAATGGTGTTTACGGCCCAAACTCCTCTTGTTTGGCCGCAAACACCTAGCTAAGGTGTTGTTTGTTTTGTTTGCTACACATCACTCATAACGACACTTCCTTTTATTTATTCGTTTGACGATTTTTTTAAATTAAACACCCAAACGGACTTAAATCCGGCCAAAAATGTACTGAAATGTAAGACTATTATTTGAAGTATTAGACTGTAGAGATTATACAAATGAAAATTTCGGGTTGTCACATCATCCCCCCGTTAGAGGGAATTTCGTCCCGAAATTAGAGTTCAAGCAACTAAGTTATTACAACATAACTAAGTAAAGAGATGAGGATATTTAAGTTTCATTTGATCCTCGCGCTCCCAAGTGAATTCAGGTCCTCGCTTGGCGTTCCAGCGAACCTTCAGTATCGGGATACGGCTTTCTTTCGTTCGTTTGACCTCCCGGTCCATAATCTCTATAGGTTCTTCCACGAAGTTGAGGCTCTCATTGATCTCGATCTCGTCGAGTGGGATTACAAGAGTCTCGTCGTATAAGCACTTTTTCAAGTTTGAGACGTGGAAGGTAGGATGTACGTAACTAAGCTCGTGGGGTAAGTTGAGTTTGTAAGCTACGGGGCCGATTCTAGCGAGAATCTCAAAAGGCCCTATGTATCTCGGATTCAGTTTTCCACGCTTTCCGAAGCGTATCAAGCCTTTCCAGGGTGAGACTTTCAAAAGGGCTCGGTCTCCAACCTGGAACTCCAAAGGTTTCCTTCGTTTGTCTGCGTAGCTTTTCTGTCGGTCTCTAGAGGCTTTCAATCGTTCACGAATCTGAACGATCTTCTCTATCGTTTCCCGAATGATCTTCGGACCCGTGAGAGTGTTGTCAGGAACTCATCCTTTAGCTAATTGAGTGTCACCCACCTCAGCCTAGCACAGAGGAGATCTGCACTTTCGGCCATAGAGGACTTCAAATGGAGCAGCCTTGATGCTCGTGTGATAACTGTTGTTGTATGAGAATTCGACAAGGGGTAAGTGGGTATCCCACGCCTTACCAAAGTCGATCACACAGGCTCGCAGCATATCTTCCAAAGTTTGGATAGTTCTCTCACTTTGTCCGTCGGTCTGTGGATGGTAGGCTGTACTCATGTCCAGCCTCGTTCCTAAGGAGCTTTGTAATGACTGCCAGAACCTCGAAGAGAATCTACTATCTCTATCTGAGATAATAGATATAGGAACACCATGCAGCCGTACGATCTCCTTAATGTATGTTCTTGTGAGCTTCTCCATCTTGTCGGTTTCTTTGATGGGTAGGAAGTGTGCGGACTTGGTCAATCTGTCGACGATGACCCATATGGTATCAAGTCCACCCGCTGTCTTGGGTAACTTGGTTATGAAGTCCATAGTGATCCGCTCCCACTTCCACTCAGGTATCTCCGCTTGTTGGAGTAGACCTGACGGTTTCTGGTATTCGACCTTGACCTTCGTGCAAGTAAGGCATTTACTTACGAAGGTAGCAATCCCTGCTTTCATGTTAGGCCACCAGTATGACTTCTTGAGATCCATATACATCTTATCTGAACCTGAGTGGACGGAATATCGAGTATTGTGCGCTTCCTTCATGACCAAGTCTCTGAAGCCACCGTGCTTCGGTGTCCAGATCGGGTCCATGAGATATAAGGCTCCGTCACCTTGGCTTCCAGGTTCTTATCCATTCCTCGCAGGGATTCTCCCGCTACATTTTCATGTTTTAAAGCTTCGAACTGAGCCTCCTTAATTTGTGCGGATAGATGCGAATGGATAGTCATTGTTAGTGACTTGACTCTTCGGCCAGAATATTCTTTCCGACTTAGGGCGTCTGCTACTACGTTGGCTTTACCCGGATGATAACGAATTTCGCATTCGTAGTCATTGAGTAGTTCGACCCACCGTCGTTGTCTCATATTGAGCTCTTTCTGGTTGAAGATATGTTGGAGGCTTTTGTGGTCGGTATAGATGGTGCTCTTCGTACCATACAGATAGTGTCTCCAGATTTTTAGGACGAACACAACCGCTCCTAATTCGAGGTCGTGTGTGGTGTAGTTGACCTCGTGTGTCTTCAGCTGTCTTGAGGCGTAGGCGATGACCTTACCTCATTGCATCAGAACACAGCCGAGCCCTTGGTTGGATGCATCGCAGTATACCACGAAGTCTTCTATCCCTTCGGGGAGGGACAGTATCGGTGCGGTGCACAAGGCTCGCTTCAGGGTTTGGAATGCCTTCTCTTGTTTCTCTTCCCAGTCAAAGGCCACGCTTTTCTAGGTTAATTTAGTCAGGGGTTTCGCGATTCGAGAGAAGTTTTGAATGAACCTGCGGTAGTAGCCAGCGAGGCCTAGAAATTGACGAATTTACGTAGGCGTCTTCGGTGCTGACCAGTTCTCAATGGCTTTAATCTTGGATGGGTCCACGTGGATTCCTTCTTCGCTCACCACATGTCCTAAGAATTCGACTCTTCGGATCCAAAATTCGCACTTAGAGAACTTCGCGTATATCTTCTCCGGTCGTAAGGTTTCCAGGACTTGTCGTAGATGATTGTTATGCTCTTCCTTACTTCGAGAGTAGATAAGTATATCATCAATGAAGACGATGACGAACTGATCCAAGTAAGGACGGCATACCCTATTTATTAAGTCCATGAATACTGCGAGCGCATTGGTCAGTCCGAATGGCATCACTACGAACTCGTAGTGTCCGTAATGAGTTTTGAAGGCTGTCTTCGGGACATCCTCCTCAAGCACTCGTAACTGGTGATACCCGGATCTTAGATCATTCTTGGAAAAGTAGCTCGCCCCTTGCAGTTGGTCAAATAAATCGTCTATGCGAGGAAGAGGGTAACGATTCTTGAACGTCAGCTTGTTGAGTTCCCTATAATCGATGCACATACGGAACGATCCGTCTTTCTTCTTTACGAACAAGACCAGTGCTCCCCAGGGTGGGAAGCTTGGTCTTATAAAGCCCTTGCTGAGCAGTTCGTTAAGTTACTCGGATAGTTCTTGCATCTTAGCAGGCGCTAGACGATAGGGCGATTTGGCTATGGGGGTAGCTCCTGGCATTAAGTTGATTCGGAACTCGACTTGTCCTTGCAGAGGTAAACCTGGTAGCTCTTCCGGAAAGATGACGGGGAAATCGCATACTACGGGGAAGTCTTTTAGGTCTTTTGTTTTCTGGCTCGTATCGACGACGTGTGCAAGGAATGCACGATGTTCCTTACGTAGGTACTTCTGGGCTTGAATACTTAAGATGATACGGAGGCTCGTACTGGGTTTGTCTCCGTAGATCAACAAGGTTTCGTTATTTGGTAGGTTCATATGGATTGTTTTGTCGAAACTCAGAATATCGGTACAATGGAGACTCAACCAGTCCATGCCCACAATGACATCGAAGCTCTTGATTGCTACTGGTATGAGTTCGATTGGAAACGAATGGTTATCTAGCGTGAGGGTACAACCTATGTAGATCTCGTTAGAACTCTCTGTCTTTCCGTTAGCCATTTCTACGTCGAAGGTTTCTTTTAGTGGTTGCGGTGATTGTTTAAGTAAGTGTTTAAAGTTTTGGTATACAAAATTCCTCTTTGCCCCACTATCAAATAGGATACAAGCATAAGAGTTATCGAGAAGGAACGTACCTGTGACTACTGTGGGGTCTGCTACTGCTTCATTGTGGCCAATAGCAAGTAGTTTCCCTGTTCCTCCCGCATTCCCAGCCTTCGGACAGTTTCTTTTGAAATGCCCTATCTCGCCATAGCTGTAGCAGGCCTGGCTTACTCCCGAACTGGGGACCTGGGAAGTGGGTTTGGGTGGTGTTCGGCAATAGGGCGGTATGGCCCTTCTGGTCACAGTTAGTGCAGTGTATTTCCCGGCAGGGGCCGTTGTGATGGAAAGAGCACTTGGTGCACTTGGGTAGACTCCCTACATATGTTTTGGCTGGTACAGGGGCAGCGGGAGTAGTGGCAGCATGGACAGCCACCGTTTGTTGGTTCTTTGAAGAGGATTGGGCTGATTTACCCTTCTTTCGGTCCCACCGCTTCCTTTTGTTGTCGGATGTCTTGGTCGGTGCAGTGGCAACCGTTGTGGTTGCTGATGGAGTGTAAGGAACTTCATGATCAATCAACCTTTGGGCCAATTCCTTGGCACTGTCAAAGGTCGTAGGGTGTGATGCTAGAACGTTCCCTCGGTACGGGGGCACTAAACCCCAGATGTATCTTTCAATTTTCTTGCCTTCGGTGGGGACCATGTTAGGACACAGAGTCATCAGGTCGTAGAACATGGCTGTATAAGCAACTATGTCGGTCCCCTTCATCTTGAGGCCCCACAGTTCCTCCTCCAGCTTCTGAATTTCGCCCCTTGGGTAGTACTCTCTCGTCAACAGGTCCTTTAGTGTATCCCAGCCCATGGCGTTGGCTGTCACCAAGGAGAGTGATTTGACATGGCCATTCCACCACGTCAAGCCCCTTTCAGTGAAGGTGCAAGCTGCGAACTTTATCTTGCTCTCTTCGGGGCACAAGCACATCTCGAAGATTGCCTCAGTTCTTTCGACCCATTGGGACAGTGCAATTATCCCTCCGGTCCCATTGAAGTATGTTGGCTTGCAGCTCATGAAATCCTTATAGGTACACCCCTGTGTACGTGGGTGGATTTCATCATGTCTAGAGTTGGTGCCCATTCCGGCTCCACTTGCATCACCAGAATTTATTTGGGCCATAGCTGCGGTCACAGCTGCGGTTACAGCTGCCTGAAACATCACCGCATCGAACTGCGGAGGAGGTGGTGGTGGTGGAGTTTGACTTGCATGCGTGTTTCTGGTCGGATGCTTGCGAGGAGGCATCTTTTACTGAAAATTTATAAAGATGATGACAATAGTGAGAAACAAGTGTAAGCATGATGGGAGTGTTTTATGGACTAAATCGCCATAGTCCAACTACCAGATAGAAATGTACTAATAGATTAGAGAAACACAAGAGTACAAACTTTCCCATAGATTAGATAACTGTCAATATTACTGGTATTACTGATGTAAAATGAGTTCAGAAAAGTTGACCTAACAGTAGGTCTTACATCAAACCATAAGGAAATTGTTGGCAGCTTAGAAGTCTAATCATAGTACTTTTAAAAATTTAGGAATATTTTACAGACAAGTGCTTCCTAAAGCACGGAAAGAAAGGTTATTCCCTAACTCAAAAGTAAAGATGAGTTGACATCTTCTACCGGCGACGGGTATCCCTCGGACGAACCCTTAGGTCTGCCAGTTGACGTACAACTTCCTGAAGATGTCGTTCATGCACTCTCTGACGCACTCGGAGTTCCATGACTTCGGCTCGGGATGCAGCTAGTTGCTGTTGTAGAGTCTCATTGATCCTCCTAGTCCTATCCACCGTCTCTTCGAGTTGACGAATACGGACTGTGTTAAGGCTAGAGTTGGCGTCAATTTCTACTACTTGCTCGATGGTCGCATGACCTTGCTCGATGTTCCTAGCAATCCTTCGGACCATGATGGGCAGGACTCGGTCAACTGATCCTCCCTCGCTTATATTGTAAAAGCTTCGGTCTCCGTTGAAGGATAAGGGCTGACCCTGCTCATCACTCCATTGGTTCAAGGTTGTTGCCCACATGGGAGTGGGACCTTGAAATGTCGGACGGGGGTTGGGGTTTGGAGCTACTGGGGGTAGGTTGTTGACTTCTGGTTCGGAGTCGGAGCCACCTGAAAAGCCTTCTGCGAGGTGATCATCCAAATGGATTGGGTGATCATCTTACGGCTCATCATCAAGCCATCCTCCAATGCCTTGGTTTGGATAGTACGGATCGCCAGGGAGATGAAATCCAGCCATGCTATCTACGCGAGAATGGGGAAAGAATAGTTAACAGACGTACTAATCTAAGATACTTATAAGATGATCGTTATTAGTTGATTCAATACTTGCATAGTGCATACCAATTACATGCAACCGAAACAGGATAGACCTTCGAATAAGTGACCCTAACTCTAAATCCACAACCAAACAAGGAACACGAAGTAAAGCAAAGATCACAGATTCTAAGTCTATAGGGCCTTAGTCACATGTAACCTTTGTGTACCCACTTAGCAACTATTGTCCTACTAGTAACGACCTTTTTAGTTCTCACTTATGTAATTCATAGTAATGCAGAATACTCCTATAATATTCTTGTTCTAATGCTCTTGTAGTAGTGTGGGTAACTTTTTAGACTTGTTGTAACACCATAATCATTCTTAGGCTATATCCCCTTAGGTTTGACCATATGTCTCTAAGCCTAATTGTGATGTTCAACAATCGTAATACTTTTGTTCTCCTCTAGTATGATACTGACACTGGTATGGGTAAATGTATATATATACTTAGTTAAATAGTTTATTATTTAAAAGTATATTTTCTTGGTCAGAGTGTTTTAATCCCGATGTGTTTATAGTTCGTATATCTTTTATGGGTTGATATACTTGATTCACTATAAACAAAGCTCTGATACCAATCTGTCACACCCCAAAACCGGAACGACGGAATACGTTCTGGGGTGGAGGACGTCATGTACAGTATCATAACAATGCATAATAGTAAAGACAAGCAACAACATCCATTGCATTAATATAATAATTGTAATACAAGCGTGTTCTATACAGTTTGTAAGACACCAAAATTATAATCAAAATAGAAGATGAGTCTTGTATGTGCTCCATCTTCTCAAAAGCTTCATCTGTACCTGTCTACTGATGACCTGAGAATACAAGTTATTTTGAAAGAGTTTATAGCATAAAGCTGGTGATTTTATAAGTATTTAGTGTCATTGCTTGTATAAAAATGTTTACAACAATGTAGTATAATAGCTGATATCAATGTTTGACAATAGTATACTCCCTAGAAAATCCTATATTTTCCCGTAAAAGTAGTCTTCTACCAAGACCCGTTTGTTTGCATGTTTGATCCTTTGAAAATGTAAAAGTTTTCCCCAGTGAAACTATCAGTAATAAAATATAGTTTTAGACTTTATTCATGTAAAGTAAAATGCAGACTCCAGGTAGTGTTAAATGTACAATACACCTCGGGGAGCCTGTTTGGCCTTTAATTCTTAATGTGTAATTAAAGGTTTAAATGTGAACTCGTATGTAACCATGCTGATTGACGATCGAATAACTGATGACCCTACGAGTCATATGTAGTGATGTGACATTTTTTCACCCCTTGGCCTTTCGTCTGGGACTGTAGCTAGCAGTCGGGATGTGGGAGTGTCTGTCCCGTATAGATCTATACACACAATGCCTGCTCTCCCTCCAGGAGACTCTGGTTACACGGTGATACCACTGTGAAGTGTCGTATCGAGAAGTAGTATGTCACATTCTAATTATAGTATATTCTCTTGTATATTGTATAATGTATTTTCTGGTATAATGTATAGAGTGTTCTCTTGTATAGTATATAGTATTCTCTTTGTATAGTATTTAGCATGTATTGACTCATAACTGTACTGACTCTGGTAGGTGTCATTGTAATAGTAGTAATGAGTAGTAATCCTTAACTATACCGATTATAGTTAAATAGTAATGTTGGTTGCATGCCTTTGATACACAAAGGTACTGAACTAAAGTGAAGACTTTTATATCCAACACAAATATATATATGATATATAACTAAGAATTCAATGACAATAGGACAAATAACAGAATACCCTAAGTCCACAACCAAACAAGGAACAGGAAATAAGGTGAGCTATCAGTCCTAAGTCCTTCAAGTCTTACTTGTATAAATATATTAGTATAGGTATGGGTTTGAAAATAAAGCAAGTTTAAAAGAGTTTGAAAACAGTTTTGGCATTTAAAGAGTTTGATAAAAGGTTTGAAACACTTGAAAATCCAAAGTTTGATGGTAATTTGAAAGCAGTAGCAAATCTTGTAGTCTGTTTTAGTTATTAATCACATGTGATTTATACAATAACTATAACAGTTCAACTTGTATCCCCTCCCCCCATAAAAGCATTTAAAATCATTTAAAAGGTTGATTTAGGGGTATGAACTCACCTGCAGTGAGTGGAGTGGATGGAAGTGTCGGGTAGGATGCTAGGTGTCAAGTGAGGACTTGAACACACACGCTGATCCTATGTAACATGTAGTGATACATAAATGTGTCTAATTAGTTATTTGATAACTAAATAATCAAGTAAAGACACTCTAATACATGGAAACACTTAGTGTCAAGTGCTAGGAGTGCTAAAGGGTTGTATCTAAGGAGAGTATGGCCTCACATTGGAGTTTACTCCTCAAATGGTAACCCTATATGTGTTTACGGTTTCTGGACCATTTCCCCCATGAGTTTACGACCGTAAACTCATGGTAATGGTGCATTTGTGTGTTTTAAGGTCTTATACCTCACAAAGAAGTGTTCTAGGTTTGCATCAAAGGCTTGGGAAGTGATTAGGGCTCGAAATGGCTCACTTTTGGAGTTTACGGTCCTTGGACCACCCTTGAGAGTTTACGGTCGTAAACACTTGGGTTTACGGTCGTAAACCCATGTGTTTACGGCCGTAAACTCATGGTTACTCCAACCATTTCGTGTTTTGGTGTTTCTAGTTCATGCATGGAAGTTTCTAGTCTTTTATCCAAGCTATAGAATTTGTTAGGGGCATCTAAACACCACTTGGTGGTGTTTACGGTTCAAGGATATCCCTTGACCGTAACACATATGATTTTGGGGATTTTGATGTTCATTCCATTGATTAGCAAGTATACTAAGCAAATAACTAGTTAAGGGGAGTATACTTACTTATATGAAGCTTGTAAGAGTGTTTAGGGCCCAAGAACACTAGTGTGGGTTCTTGGTGTTCTTGGTGTTTTGAAGAACACTTGAAGATCTAAGTAAAAATCAAGAATCCATGGATGAAATGATGTATAAACACTAGATTAAGTGTTGTATGAACGAATCTAGGAAGGAAACACTTACATTTTGGCGGATTTAAAGAAATGATCCTATGATAGTTGAGAGAAAAACTTGGGTGTTCTTGAGGTTGGAAGTGTAAAGTGAGGGAATAGTGGGTAAACTCATGCTATATGCATGAGTTCTTGGAAAAATGGTGTTTACGGCCCAAACTCCTCTTGTTTGGCCGCAAACACCTAGCTAAGGTGTTGTTTGTTTTGTTTGCTACACATCACTCATAACGACACTTCCTTTTATTTATTCGTTTGACGATTTTTTAAAATTAAACACCTAAACGGACTTAAATCAGGCCAAAAATGTACTGAAATGTATTTGACTATTATTTGAAGTATTAGACTGTAGAGATTATACAAATGAAAATTTCGGGTTGTCACATAATTCATTTAAATATTTTTCATAGTTTGTTATTGGCACTTTATGAGATTCTAGGATAGTTTGTACCTTCTTGATCAATTGATCGCAGTCGCTGATTTTTTCACTCATGGGCTTGGCAGCGAAACATTTGTCTTCCATGACCTTTGCTTCCTCATGCTTACTTTCGGTTGTAACCATTAAGCATCTCCCAGCCGACTCAGCAACTCCTTCTCTTGCCATAAATGTTGTTCCACGCGAGGGTCTTCGTACCTCTTCATCCTTAGAATCTGTGGACCAGACTTCCACTCCACCAAACTCATCATCAATAACATTTTCCTATACAATCAAAGCATTCATAGAAACGTTAGTAGCTTTCTTCTTCTTTATCTCCTCCAGCTTTCTCATGTAGTAAGTCTCTTCTTCTTCACCATCCTTCTTCTCAGCTATCTTCCTTAGCATGCAATCCTTGACAAACTGGTTCTTGCCATGACAGTAGTTGCAATCATACCCTGAGTCTCCCACAAGCTTACTCTCCTTCTTTTTATCGTCCTTTTGAGTGGCAATCTTCGGTTCTTCTTCAGTTTCGGTTCTTGTTGATCGGGAATTTTCTGCGAGCAAACTTTTTTGGGTTTGTGACCATCATAGCATATTCTTCGTTGGATAGATCACACTCAGACAAATCAGATTCCTCCTCCTCGTTTGCTACATTCTTGCTTTTAGAAACGAGGGTCAGTGAACCCACACCCGAAACCACCTTCGCTTCCTTTGTCACCACGTTTTCATGAGATTTTAGAATACCCATCAGTTTCGCCAGTGAATATGATTTAAATTGCTCATGAGCCTTCACAGTCGAAACCACCGCCATCCATTCGGGCCTTAATCTATTCATGAAGGTAACCTTTTGTTCTATCACCTTGCTTTCAATGCCATGCTTCATCATCTTACTGAGCAGATGATTGAATCGCTAGAATGTCTTAACAAGCTTCTCTTCAGGTTTTTGTTCAAAAGCACCAAACTCAGAGAGCAAAAGGGTTTGGATCGAGTGTTCTAGATCTTCATCGGTTGAATATAATTCTTTCAACCTATCCCATATTTCTTTAGCTGTTGTGTATGAACTCACCAGACGAAAAGTATCAGATTGCAATGCGAAGCGGATCATCCTCATGGCTTTAACGTTGCATAACACCTTGTCTTTTTCGTCTTGAGGCATCTTATCTTCGTCCACCAGGAGTTGGTTATACTCTTTTTGATTCTTGACTATTCGGTTTGTTCCAGAATGAACAAACGGACCCAATGTTATTGCTTCCCATATCAAGTAGCCATTGTCTTCAGATCCAACTACATAATCTTCGAAGTGATACGCCCACACTTCATAATATTGAGTATAGAGTATGGGAATCCTTGTAGTTGATCCTATGTTGTTGGAGATGTTGATTGGATTGATTTGCGAGTCATCGTGAGACATTATGAACTATTTCTATTAGAATCAGACTTGTAAAGATGAACTTAGGGTTTTATTTACCACAAAAGATGTCGTCCACAAGAAGAGAGCAACTTCTATATATTGATAAAAGCGGAAACCCTAAAGGATTCTTCAAACAGAAGATATGCGTATGTATTACACAGTCTCCCGCTCTGATACCAATTGATGAGAATATTACTCTAATGATCGATAGATTCCAAACAGAAAAACAGTAATAATCAAGTAAAGAAAACAAGAATGGATCAAACAATGTCGAATGATTAATAACTCACACCTCAGAAGAGCTCGATGAAGAACTTCGACTGTAGAGGTGTGTTTAGGGTTACAATGCAAAGTAATTAGTGAGATCGATTCCCTGAAAGCTATACATGCATGCATAATATATACACTAACCCTAATGATAAACCACGGTTGGACAGGCCCAAATCGGGTAAACAAACTATCGACACTAAGCCCATATGACGCAACACTCTAGACCCAACAGTAAGAGTACATCCTATGTATATATCGTTGGTGGATTCGGATTTCCCGTTAGCCATTTCGACTGTTAATGTTTCTTTTAATGGTTGGGAGTTTTGATTTAGTAAGTGTTTGAAATTATGGCTCACAAAGCTCTTCTCAGCACCATAGTCAAATAGAATGCATGCATAAGTGTTGTTGAGAAGGAACGTACTCGTGACTACAGCTGGGTTTGCCACTGCTTCTTCGTGACCCAAGGCAAAAATTCTCCCAACTCCACCAGCATTTCCAGCTTTAGGACAATCTTTCTTGAAATGTCCTACTTCACCACAATTGTAGCACGCTTGACCTACTCCAGCAGCAGGTACTTCGTTAATTGGTTGGGGTGGTGCTCTACAGAATCGGGCAGTATGCCCTTTTCTATTGCAGTTATGACACTGCATTTCCCTGTAATTTCCATTATGGTGAAAATTGCACTTGTTGCACTTGGGGAGATTACCAGCATAAGGCTTAGCTGGTACTGGGTTAACAGGAACAGCAGCAGGCACAGTAGCAGCATTAACTGTAACTAGTTGTTGTTTCCTTGAGGAATCCTGTGAAAACTTGCCCTTCCTCTTGTTCCGACCCTTCTTGTTGTTGTTGTTGTCATTGTTGTTGTTGTTGTTTCCCTTCGGTTTTCTGGTGCAGCAACCCCGAGTTTTGACGGACTCCGTGGTCGATAAGAGATTGTGCCAGCTCTTTGGTACTGTCAAAAGTAACAGGCCTCGAAGCTAAAACACTTGACTGAATTTGGGGCGATAGTCCCCAAATATATCTCTCAATCTTCTTGCTCTCCAGAGCAACCATATCCGGGCAAAGAATTTCCAGATCACAGAATCTACTAGTATAGGTTGATATATCAGAACCAACCATTGTGAGACCCCATAGCTCCTGCTCGAGTTTCTGAACTTCTCCACGCGGATAGTATTCCCGCATAAGCATGGCTTTAAAGTTCTCCCAGCTTATCGAATTAGCCACTACAGAGTAAGTGACTTAACATGGCCATTCCACCACGTTAAAGCTCATTCTGAAAAGGTACAAGCAGCGAATTTGACCTTGCTGCTTTCAGGACAGGAGCAGATTTCGAAAATTGCTTCTGTATTTTCTATCCACTGCCTTAATGCCATAACTCCTCCGGTTCCATTAAAGGTATGGGTTTGGCATTGGAAAAATCTTTATAAGTGCACTCTCGTGAGTGCCCATGACTCTCGCCATGGTTAGAAGGATGTGCACCAGCTCCCGACCCACTAGCACCAGGAGTATTAATATGAGACATGGCAGCCGCTACAGCCATCGTGACCGCCGCTTGGAACATAGCGGGGTCGAACTGAGGAGATGGTGGCGGAGGTGGCATCGGTGCTTCATTAACATTGTTATGTCTTGGATTTCTACGAGGAGGCATCTTTTTCTATAAAAGTCAAAAGATACAAGGATGGTAAGATATCAAGAGTGAATATGAATTTTGATATCTATGAACTAAAACATATAGTTCAACCTGAATCTTGTAATGAATTGGAAATAGAAGTCTACGGCAAGTACAACTTGTAACATAATGATATGAAATTGAATGGTTATTTTTCAGAGAGTAAGCAAATGCATGTCGATTAAATTGGTATATTGAATACATAAAGTCTGGAAAATTTGACCGTAAACAGGTCTACAATACACCAAATTCTGGGAAAACATCGACATCATAAAGACCTACCGAAAATAAAATTTTCGTGGTCTTACTGAAAAACATGAAAAATAACGCTAGAACCTATCCGTAGACTTAACTATAACCAAAAAAAGTGAACAGGAAACGAGTAGAGCATCTTCTACTGCCGACGGGTATCTCTTGGATGAAACCTCAACTCAGCCAATTGACGCTCCACAGCAAGCAGATGTCTTTCATATACTGTCAGACGTGCTCGGAGCTCTATGACTTCAGCTCGAGTTTCAGCTAATTCTTGCAGTAAATACTCATTGTCCCTCGTAGCTCTCTCATGAGTATATTCAAGACGATTAATGCGAACTGTATTAACTCTCACATTGGCATCAACTTCCCTGATTTGGTTGATGGCTGTTCTGCCCTGAATTTCATTTCGAGCAACCCTGCGGACTATAATCGGCAGGACTCTGTCTGATAAGCCTCCTTCGTTCAGGTTGTAGAAGCTTTTTTCTCTGTTGTATGGCATGGGTTGACCCTGCTCTTGACTCCATGTTTCCAAGCTTTCTACCCACGAAGGTGTCGGACCTTGGAAAGCCGGACGAGGGTTAGGATTTTGGGCTACTGGTGGTGGATTATAAGCTTCTGATTCAGAATCATTTTCTTCAGGAAAATTTTCTGCAAAATCATCATCTAAGGGAATTTCGTGATTTTCCTCTGGCTCTGCATCTTGTTCTTGACCGGGGAAGTAAGGGTCTCCGGGTAAGTGAAATCCAATCATTGTTATCTAAGCGAGAATAGGGATAAGAGATATAGAATATAGTTAGTAACGATTATTTAAGGATATAAGTTTCTACGAGAGGGATTTACAGTTAACAAATAATGTATTCTGTATAACTTGTTCTAGGTCTTACTATAACTATAAAGTGTATACTAATTATATATAACTTGGGTATAATCGACCTTCGATTAAAAGACCCGGCTCTAAATCCACAACCAAACAAGGAACATGAAATGAAGCTAGATCACATATTCTAAGTCTATATAACTTTAATTATATATAATTCTAATATACCCTTAATATTTATAGTTCTACCCTTAATTGCTCTATTGTTTTCACATGTTTGTTATTAGTATGTAGTGCCTAAAATACTCCTATAGTATTTTAACCTTTATGTTCTGTTCTAGAGTTCTTCTGAATATATATGACTGGTAAGTTTTAGACATGTCACAACACCACTATCACTCCCAAACACATGTTCGTCATATTTCAAATCAATATAGTTGATCAGGCAATATTAATCCCAGATATGATTACATAACTGTCCAGGTTTGACTGTAATGTTCAACATCCAAATACTTTTAAGTTCTTATGATTATGATACTGTACTTATAGATATGAGTGTTAGTATACTTCTTGTAAAAATATTTAAATTTTTAGAAAGTATACTTGTAGTCAGAGCTCTTAGCCCCAAATGCATTTATAGTTTGTATATCTTTTACGGATTGATATACTAAGTTCACTATAAACAAAGCTCTGATACCAATCTGTCACACCCCCAAACCAGACGGCGGAAACGTCCGGGGGTGGAGGACTTCATATGTAGTATCACAACACATGCATTATAGTAATCAGAGTACAAACAACCACTATATTTAAAAAGTATAAGTATTTACATGTGTTTCAACATTGTATATTGAAAATACATAGTTGTACAAAAGAAGAAGACAAGATATAAATAGCTCCATCTTCTCAAAAGCTCGGGGTGTACCTGTCTACTGGTTCCCTGAGAATACAAGTAATTTGAAAAGAGAGTATCAACAAAAGTTGAGTGAGGGCATAAGTATTTATGTTTTGTAAGAATGTTTTCTGTTTCTGTAATAAGTAAATTGTTTCCAGAAAATCCTATATTTTCTGTTGTATATGAAAAGTAGTTTTTGTTACATAAAACTGTTCTATTTGTAAATCAATATTTTGTATTTGTAATCCTTTTGTAAGCTTATATCTATGAGTATGTCTGATTTCATCAACTGTTATTGTACACTGTAATGAAATACTATAAGCTGTATCTTGTAAACTAGTACTTTAAAAATGTACATAAGTTTAGTTAATTATACACTAACGTATTGTTAATATCTTTAATGAGTTATTATAACCATACTGACTAGATGGCCTGACCCAATGCTATGAATGCGCTGAAAGCTGTTGATAACAATTGTCACTCATAGGCGTGTATGCGCGACTGTAGCTAGCAGTCCGAGTGCGGGGTTGTCAATCCCAATATAGATCTATACACACATTGTTTCGATCCCCTACTGGAAATTCTGGTTATAATGTCAGGACTTTAACTATGTTGTTTAAAATGAATTAAACAACCTGAACTACTTGTCTCATAAAAGCATATAAACGTTACATGTGTAATAGTTATGAAAACCCAATCATTCTGAATTAAATGATTGATAGTATGTTCTTGAATTAGTATTCTTAACATGTATATGAAAAATGTATACACCTAAATAGTTTTGATTCAAACCTTTGTTATTGTAAAACAATGTATTCTAGTATACTTGAATCGTGAATTAATGTTCTGTGAATCATAAATTATACCTATTATAATTTATTTGTACTTTCTGTATTGATACTTAGAATTCATGAATGCAACCCCTTGCTTAACATGTTACAAAGGGTAATTGAAACTTAACGAACAAACTTTTATACTTGTATACATATATTAATATATATAAGTAAAATTTAAATGACACTCGGACAAATAATTGATACTTGTAATCCCACATCCAAACAAGGAAAAGGAACCAAAGTGGTTTATCAGTCCTAAGCCTTTTAAATCTTATTTATATAAATATATGTATACTGGTATGATTTTTGGGAAAAAATATAAGTTTATAAAAACATTTGAAAGAAGTTTGATATTTTGAAATCCATTTGGTGACTTGATGTCATTTTGAAACTATCTTTTAAAACCATTTGATTTGATAATAACTAAAATCCATTTTGATAAGATATTTGAAAATCATTTGTTTATAACACAAAAACGTTGTGTTAGACTTGTATTCTCCCCAGCCCCTAAACAGTAAAAACTATGTAAATACGGGGGGTATGAACTCACCTGTTGTAAGTTATTCAAATGTAGATTGGTGTAGGATGCTAAGTGTCAAGTGAAGTCTTGAACACAACGGATCCTATTAAACATATAGTGACACATATATGTATATAATTAGTGTTTAAGCAACTAATCATGATAGAGATTCACCTTAGGAACTAGGAAACACTTATATGTAAGTGTTATAATCACAAAGGATTTCATCTAAGGGGTGTATGGCTACACAATGGTGTTTACGGCCAAGGTGTTCACGGCCCTATATGTTTACGGCCATAGGGTTTACGGCCCTATGTGATTACGGTCGTAAACTCATGAAGTCTTGTGCCAAAAGGTGTTTTTCAGGTCTTTCAAGCATCAAGGAAGTCTTCTAGACCCATTCCTATTCTTAAGAAGAGTTTATGGTCAAACTAGCAGCCTTAACAAGGGTTTACGGCCAAGGGAGATGCTCCTGGCCGTAAACTCTCATTGTTCTTGGAAATTGGTTGATTTCAAGGATGTAAGTTATGAAATCCTATAGAATAACTAGTATACAAAAGAATACTTACGTTTTGAAGCTTGAATGGGGTGTTCACGGTCTAAAGAACTAGTGTGTGTTCTTGGTGTTCTTGGTGTTCTTGAAGATCTAGCCAAAAGAGATGATTTCATGAATGAAATCATAGGGTTTCACTAGATTAAGCAAGGTATCAACTAATGAATGGAAGAAACACTTACTTATTTGAAGATCAAGGTGTAAATTTGATGATAGTTGAGAGAGAAATCGAGTTTCTTGGGTTGAAAGTGTGAGAAATGGTGAAAATTGAAGGAAGTCTATATATGTATGCGAGGGTTTACGGCCGATGAGTTTGCGGTCCGAAGTCGGCAATACGTTTACGGTCGAAGCCTCATTTACGGCTGCGAGGAGTTTACAGCCGTAAACTCTTTGCGGCCCGAAGTGTTTGCGGTCCGAAGCACTGAAATAAAATGCGAAGTTTCTCGGTTTTTAAGCCCTTTCCTTCTAAATTCAACTATGGATATTTTAAGGATTTTAACAAATAAAGGTTATTATCATAACCTAAATAAAAACCCAAACAATAAGAAGAACTTTAGTTAACCTTTGTTTGACTTTGGTTGAATATAGGTTACTTTACATATAGAAAAATAACGGGATGTTACAGGAGCCCATGTCAACTATATGTATGTTGCATGATAATCTGTGGTTGTATGTGGTATGGGATTTTGCGGAACTCACTAAGCTTTCTGCTTATGGTTTTCAGTTTATGTTTCAGGTACTCTGGTTTTCAATTGGAAGAGCTCTGGATGATTGCACGGCACACACCGCATGTTTTCGGAATCTGCGAATTTCTCTTATTTGATGATGTCATGTTAAAGCTTTGTTACTTTGGTTTTTGGGAAAAATATGTACTAACGTTTTATTAATCTAAAAACAAAAATTTTGATGTCATTATTTTTGGGTCGTTACACATAACAACGACTATGAATATAAATATAAGTTAAACTTAAGGCGTAGTAAGTGCATCTTACCTTATAGGGGGGTTCTAGCGAAAACTGGGAATTGCATAGGTAGAATTTCGATACTAAGTACATCTAATTCTACAAACCCTTAGATTCCTCAAAGGCTTTATAAATGCTTCTAATAACTAGAAGAACTCGAGCTTATAACCTCAAAAGACGTCAAAGAGAAAGAGAGATAGGTGTAAGGAAGAATGGGAGCTTGAAACTGAATTAATAGGAAAAAATCAGACAGGAAACCACGCGAACTACTAGGCGTGCCATGCCTTTTGGTAGGTGGGTTAGGTGGACCCTGGCCTGCCACATGTCGCTCTTTGGACCTCCCAAGCCTAGTAAAATTGAAGATTTTCTAAAAATCGTATCTTCCACATTCGAGCTCTGTTTTGGACGTTGTTTATATCCAAACATAGATATCGATGAGTACTACAACTTTTATTTAGACTTAGTCTACTAATTCTCGTCCGATCTTAAATTTGACATTCCTTGAAGATTACACTGCTGACGACCGTGTAAAATTCATAACTTTTTCATATGGACTTCCTTCTCGACTGTCTTTATATTGGCGAAATCATATTTATAAGATCTTTAACTCTTGTTTAAGTTATTTTTCCTAACAATCGACCGATCTTAATTTCGGTTTCTGTGTCGCATACTGCTGCGCTGAAACATCTAAAAATCATAACTTCCTCATACAAAGTAAGATTTGGATGTTCTCTATATGCACGCTCTCTATTTTACGACTACTACGACTTTCATTTAGATTACTTACGCTAATAAGCAATCTATCTCTGATTCGTACTTTACGACGCGCTTTGTCGTATAGGGCTGAACGCAAAACTTCAAAAAATCATAATTTCTTCATACGAAGTCAAATTCAAGCATTCTATATATCTATGGAAATCTTATTGACGTTTTCAATAAGTTTATAATGACTAATTTTGCTAAAACGTAATATATTTCTATTTCAAATTTTATAAACAATAGTTTATATCGAATTCTATTGTAATGTAAAAATGCGGTGTTACACATTCCGCTCTGATGGTGATATTTCTCAAATCATTTAAACACCTAATGTAATGGGTTGGACTTATAATTTCCTAGAAAATATTTCTTGCTCTTGCTTGGACATAACTCAACATAATTGAATATCTATATTTCAACAAGTTTGAAACTTCATTTCTGATGCAAAAAAATGATTCTTAAATTATGATGCAGAAATTCTGAAACTTGATTTCTGATGCAGAAAATTGTTGAAAACCTTCTGATATAGAAATTCTGAAACTTGATTTATGAAACAAACTGATTTTAAATTCTGATTTTTGAAACTGATCTGAAATTTTGAAGCAAAAACTAATGCTTAAATTCTGCTTTCAGAAACTGATTTCTAAAATTTCAAATTTCCTGGAAATTAATGTTTAAAGATTTCTAATAGAAAAATGAAACAAAAATCTGATAAGTAATTCTGATGCAAATCTAATACTAGATTTTAGAAAACTGATGAGAAAATCTAAAGCAGAAAACCGCTACTAAATTCGAAGCAAAACTAATGCTTAAATTCTAAAATCAGAAAATATGATTTTAGAATTTCATAAACTCTGAATTCCAAATTTTGTATTCAAAATCTGAAATCAAAAAACTATTTCTGAAATCATCAAGGCTTTTGAAATTCTAAGAATCAAAAAATCTGGTTTTAAACCTGAAAATCTAATTTTGAAATTCTAGAATTAAAAGATGCTTCTATTTAAAAAATTCTGAAATCTAAAATCTTATTCGAGAATTTTTGTGAGGACTATTTTTTAGCAAAACTGAAACTGGTTTTTAGTAAATATAAGCTTTTTTCCAGGAAAACCAATGTTGTTTTACAGTAAAACTATTAAAAGATGGCTATTTTGCGAAAATATGATGCACTTTTTCAACAAAACTATAAATTCGATGATGTTTTCCAGTTAAAATTGCTATTTCTCGACAAACATGATGCTGTTTTTTCCAAATCTGATGCAGTTTTAAACTAAAACTGTAAAAACTAAGCTGTTTTTCAGCCAAAACTGTTATAAATGCAGTTTTTCCACCAAATTTTGGTCTGTTTTTCAACAAAAACTTATATATATATATATATATATATATATATATATATATATATATATATATATATATATATATATGCTATTTTCCAGCAAAACTGTAGTAATTTTTAAGCAATTAAACTTGTTTTCAGAAAAAACTATTAAAACTCATAAAATAAAGTTGTTTTCTTTTTTTTTTCTTCAGAAAACGATGTTTTTAACAAAACAAATATGTTTTGAAGCTGTTTTAGCATAAAATTAAGTTGTTCTGACCAAAAACGACCAAGAAAAACCCACAAAAGATTGGATTTTTTCCTATTATCGTCGTGAAAATCGTAAAATATAAAAAAATAATGCAAGTAAAATTGTTTCCGATTTCTAATTCGTTTCATACAAACAAACTTGTTTTAAGAGTGTAGGAATAATATTACGGAAATATATGAAAGCAAACAAGAAAACAAAAAAGTTGAGGCATATGTTTAACATATTGTCTTTAAAACAAATACGCCGGCTACCGGGTGTTTTTCCCGGGATACAAACATTTTGAAGTGGCTCTTCAAGCTCACCCAAACCCTCAATAGGCATAAATTATACCTTTGATATAGAAAGAAAACTAGGAAAATGAACCGAAGACTAAGAGAGTTTTGGCATTTTTTTGGTGTCTACAAGTGGTTGTAGAGTAGTGGTATTTATACTACACATTCTATAACCTCTCATTTAAACACCTCTATTAATCACAAGATAAATGTGTGTTTAATATGTAATTAAACTGTAATATTAATTACGATTTCAGTTACAAAAGAAAGAAATATTTGCAAGAAATATTTGGAGATGTGATATACCGAAATGAAGGTATCACGGAGGGGAACACAAACATATAACCATTTATTTATTCAGTAATGGTTTAGGGCTCAAATTTCGTGTTCAAAAATGGGGAAACCCATTTTTATAAATTGGTTAAGACCAATTTTCCAACAAATTATATAAAACATGATTTCATTGAAGAGAGGAGTTGCTAGCTCATAGAACACTTACCATTAACCTTGCAATAAATATGGAAATTCAAACTATGATTTCTATATGACGAACTATTTCGAGACTTGAAATTATAAACTCATTACCTGAATGTCTTGTGCAAATTCAAATTATGTAGTTAATCTTGCAAATTTAATGTTATTGGGTCATATCAATAGTTCGTTATTTGAATGCTTCTATGATCTACATACTTAGAGTTTTAAATGGTTGACCGAATACAAATCATGGAGCGTGACAACCGACTTTTTAAGACAAAGTATACCAAAAGAAAAATTATTCTTTAAATTTCATAAAACAAATTGGTATATATTTATGTTAACTAGTTAGATATACAAAGTTATGAATATCATTATTTACAAAAAAAATGACACGATGATACGAGCTCGGCTTCACAATTAGAGATACCGATCTTCACTTCTTTAATGTATCACCTAAACCTGAAAGACATACATTCAACAACAAAAAAGAGTAAGTTACAAGATCTTAGTGGGTAACACTTTCAACAATATATGTAATACTCGTATCATAGATTATATAAATAACTTAATGCAACTTAATTAAATCTTTAAATGCTTTCAAATAACTTGGTACGTACTTTTATTAAGTATTGTCATGCAGGTTCACTAATCGATAATTATATAACTACACAAACTGCTAATTCAACTAACAGTTCTCAATAACGGTTTTACAACCATTCAAACTACCGGTTTAAGTTATAAACAATTAGTATCGTCGAACCATATTATTAAAACAACACAATCCCCTTTTTAATTAACAAGTAGTTATGGTTATATAAGCATAAAGATTAACATTTTAGCTAACTACATATAATAACGGATTTATACCTACTCTAGCTACCATTTCAGGCTATCATCAACTACATGAGTTATATTTGTCTGCAATGGTTTGAGTATACTCAATTTTTTCTTTTACATTACATCTAACCAATCAGCTATAACTGCACAACTTTACTTAGTTATATCACTCATATTCATCTATATTTGTTAAATCTCTACTATAATATATATCTCATCTTTTAGCTTGTGTAGTACAATAGTTGTACTCAGCTATAACCATATGAGTATAGTAATAATAGTTATATTCAGCTATAACTATCCGGCTGTATACAATCTTAGTTTTCAGCTTGTACAGCATAATAGTTATATTCAACTATAACAATCTATGCACAATAATAGTATTTGTATTCCTCTATAATTATCTGATACACGCAATCACTTCTCACACAAACCATTTCAGCTTTAACAGTATGATAGTTATATTCCACTATAACCATCCGACTATATATATTCTTAGTTTATGACATGATAAGACGATAATTATATTCAGTTATAACCATTTATGCACAATTTTAATAGTTATATTCAACAATAAGAATTCTCCACACACAATCACTTCTCAGACATACCATTTCGCTCTTACAATATATCTAGGCTAAACAAACTCATTACTTTATATTGCAGTATCATTCTACAATGCTCAGCTGCTCTAATTAATTAATTTACACTATATTAATCAAAAGTATTATACATAACATACATTTCACATAGTATAATAATCAATATATATATATATATATATATATATATATATATATATATATATATATAGAGAGAGAGAGAGAGAGAGAGAGAGAGAGAGAGAGTCAGAGAGAGAGGAGGGTTCAATTGAGAAAAAAAAGTTGAGAATGAGGGAATCATTTTAGCCACACATTTATTTTTGCCGCAAAACACTTAGGCATACCGGCGGAATGGGTAACGGATACACATGTGTTTTTTCAACCAAACATGTTTCCTTAAAGTATGTTAATCATTAACTTAAAATAAAGAAAAACATAATTTTTTCTGTTTTTTATTTTTTATTTTTAGAATGCTATTTTTATCTAAAATTTATTTTAAATATATCAAAATTCATAATTTTTTATTCTCTATAAATAGACATCCATTTTGATATAGTTTTAAGATAAAATAAAAAAAAATTTAGAGTTCCAGCTTTCGTTATTCATAAAAATGCATCAGAATTTTTATTACAATACATTCGTTATTCACTTATGAATAAAACGCATGCTTAACTTTTTTACAGTTTAAGTATCGTTTATATATGAATATAACACGTTATACAGTTTTTTTACCTAAAAATATATTTTTTTTACATCATCTTTCGTCACATGTTATATTTATATATGAATTAAACGTGTATTACTTGTCGTCATATGTTATATTCATATATTAATAAGACATTTTCTAAGGATTTTGTTACAGTTCATTTGTTATTCATATATAAATAAGTAGTATGTTAAAACAAATGAAGTGTTTTGAAAATTTAAAATACTTATTCATATAGGAATAACAAATGAACTGTAACAAAATTGTTATAAAGGTGTTCTTCGTATATAAATATAACTTGTGAGGAAAGTCAATACACGTTTTATTAATATGTGAATATAACATGTGACGAGAGTTGATGTAATTGTAAAAAGTTTATTATATGTTATATTTATATATGAATGATACTTAATCTATAAAAAAATTTAATCATATTTTTTATTCATAAGTGAATAACGAATGTGTTGTAGTAAAAATCTTATGCATTTTTATTTACTTATGAATAACGATAACTGAAAATATAAAAAAAATAAATTTTTTATTTTATCTTAAAACTATATCAATATGGATGTGTATTTGTAGAGAATAAAAAATCATGAATTCTGGTATATTTAAAATCATTTTTCGATAAAAATAGCTTCTTAAAAATTAAAAAAACGAAAAAAAAAACTATATTTTTCTATATATTAATGTAATGATTATTATAGTTTAAGGAAACATGTTTTGTTGGAAACACATGTGCATTACTTTCCCATTTCCGCTGGTACGACGGATGCTTTTGCGGCAAAATTAAATGAGTGACCGAAAATGATTCCCTAATTCTCAACATTTTTCATTTTTTCTCAATTGAACTTATATATATATATATATATATATATATATATATATATATATATATATATATATATATATATATATATATATATATATATGATTTATTTTTTAGAAAACAAATTTATAATTTTTAAGACATGTGTTATTCCCAAATTAAATATTTAAAACTATTAAATAACATATAAACCATTAAACATAAAGGTAATATACAAAAAACAAGAGCATATCAATATATTTGAACATGTTAATCAAATTATGGATCCCCGTAGGATTCCAATCATGATGATGATTCTTGGATGATTAAATTATTGATTTCTTTTATCTTTTAAATCACATAGTATGATGTGACTTGGCATCTTAGGAACGAAAAAGAATTAGCACATATCCTTTTTATTATACTCCATTTTAATTCAAAGATTTGGATACCATCACAAGGGCATTCTACTAATAACTAGTACAAACGTTGAGAAAAGATATCCAACACATTATGTAAATAATATAAATTAAATGGATTAGATTAGGGAGATTGGTATGCGGTTTGGCCGCACTCTTTTCCACATAAGCATGGAAACACCGCTCCTATACGTTCTTGGATGCCGTTTGGCAGCGGCTCCTCTCTTTTTGGCCTCTCTCTCTCTTTCCATGTGTTTTTCTTTCTCTTCTTCTCTCTTACCTCTCTCTCTATATCATAGTTCCCACACTTAGTGTGTGGCAAAAAACAATATTTTCTATGTCATAAATAATATGAGATATATGTGTCACCGCTCTTTCTAGCCAGAGCCTCACAAACATTGGTCGAGTTATCGGGGAATCTAGTGTTTTGTTAATCACATCTATTTTAATAAATGACTAAAAAAGCACTCTATATTACTAAATAGAAAATCTTTACTAAAAAACCTTAAGTAAAAATCATTATTACTTTAATAATTAGGTAAGTAATGAATATTCGTTATTTTTAAAATATTTTACTATTATGTTAATAATTAGCTATTAATGAATATTTATTATTTTTAAGATATATTACTTTTAAGTAATGATTATTATATTTTTTTACAACTTTTTAAATACTCTTTTACAATTTTTTTTTTTAAATTTCTTTTAATTTTTTGCAATTGTTTTTTAAAAAAACTTCAAAAATTTTAAACTACTTTTGCATAATTTTTTAACTTATTTACAAATATATTTAAAAAAAATATATTTAATAAGTTTAATTTTTTTTTTTACAACTTACATTTTTTAAACCTGTTTGCTTATGTTTTTTACAGCTTTAATACTTTTATACAAATTATTTAAATTTACAACTTTTCTTTATAAAATTTTATACTTATTTTATAATGTATTTTTACAATATCGTTTTATTTTATAATATTTATGGTGTACAACAATTGTGCACATAAAAAGTAAGATTTACTATAAGGTACGTTCTATTAAAAAAATATCACATATCAAAAGTATATTTTTGTTATGTAAAAAGGGAGATAAAACGATTGATATTTTGAAGATGTATTCAAAAGCGAAAGAAGATGTCTACGTTAGATGGAGATTATCATCTGACTTAAGAATGGGTGATATAAAACTTTTTATTAGCAAAATTTTATTTGGTAATCAGTAACGGACATACATTATAAAGTATAAAGAATTGGATGAATTTTAAATAATAAAAATAGAGAAAAAGAAGTTCAAAATAAATAAATAAATGAAAACAATAATATAATTTAAAATTTTTAGATAATTGATTTAAAAGAAAAAAAAAATTACTATTTAATAATACATTAAACTCATTCAAATAAAAAAATAGTAAAAAAAATGGTAATTAAAAGTTTGATAGAATGAAATAATGGATAGGAGCAATCCTGTTTTGTCTTGCAGCTATTTCCAATACAACCAAACCCAACCTAACCCTGGTGTGAGTGATATCACAAAAACTATATTTTTTTCACTGCTACGTAAGTGTCACATCAATTTTTACCACAAAAATATGGTTCCTTGCCACACACAATGAGAGAGAGAGAGAGAGAGAGAGAGAGAGAAAAGAAGAAGAAGAAGAAGAAGAGAGGATTTTCAAGAGAGAGAGAGAGAAAGAAAGGAAGAGGTGCGGCCAAAATCTGCCGTTCTGGGCATGACTGCGGTTCGAACGGCATACGGTCGCGGTGTTCCCCTGCCACCGTGGCAAGGACTGCGGCGAAATCGCACCCTACTCCCTCGTAGCCTAAAGAGGAAAACCCATTAGATTTTTTAAATTTGCCAGGCAACTTCACGTGCTCACCTTTCGTTTACGCATCATTAGTTCATTTTCACATACATTTTGACACATCCAAATTACATAAATAAACCGTTCACATAATATTAATACATATGATTCGATTTGACTTTTAATTGTCTTTTCATCACCCGACACAATTAAAAGCAACACACATACAATGCATACATTACCATTAGGCTAGACGGTTTGCCACATCATATGTGCAGAACACTGCCCCACCCTATAGTTTCGAATACGATTTGACCGAGCCCGGAAAAAACAGTCGAGGTCTTTCTCTCTCTCCTCACTCATGTCTTTGTCTCTTCTGCAATCATCTTTCCTCTATCTCTCCCTCTCTTCATCCTTTCTTCTCGACTTCATCTAGTCCATGATTTTAAAATTGATACCACACCCCAACCTTATATGGAGTTATCGTGGAGTGTCTTTATCATTGTAGAACCATAACATGACACCCTCCAACCTTAGACTATTTGTATTGTAATTGCTAATGAGTTTTAATATGCCACACAAGCTTAATCTCATTCAATGTCCTTCATAGTGGCCACGTTTCTTTCAATATATATATATATATATATATATATATATATATATATATATAAATATTTAATAATATAGATAAAAGAATTCTTGACGTGTAAGTGGGGGTTATTGATGCAGCGTACAAAACAAACAGAAATAAACAAGAGTGAACATGTTGATTCTAAAAGAATAATCAGGTCAATCTCTTTAAAACCACATTGATTCTACGAATACCGTGCGATTGGCTTTAAAATCTGGGTTAACACGCACAAAATTTTGGGAGAAAATGAAAGTTTATAAAATTGATGATCGACCATCCCGATTTCATCAAAAAACAGTTAAATAAGAAGCAGAAATTAAAGCGGAACCCTAAAAGCTCATCCGCCAAATACAAACCCAAAATTTAAGGAAGAATAACAAAATTGTTCATAATTCCACTTAGAAAGTGATTTCAAGACTCAAAAAAGGGTAAGTCCCCTTCGGGTACTTATCCAGACGTGCTCCTTGCTCCAAGCTTCGATTTAACTGGTCATAGGCCCAAAACAGAGACCCATAGCCAAAGTTATGGCAATTTCTGTGAATCCCCTTTAGGATCGTGGGCCTCTAGGAATGCAAGGGCCCGATCATCCACACTAGTGCCCACATCAGTTATTTTTGAAAGAGTATTGTTATTGCAGTGGTATAAGATGTAATAACAAAGTTGATGTGATATAATTGAACGATTAGTGACATTGCAGTAATGTGAATGATCTTATAATAACTTAAATAAATAATTTACATACACACACACACACACATATATATATATATATATATATATATATATATATATATATATATATATTACACGATTCACTAATATTGCCGAGAATTTTGATAAGAGTTGCTATTTTTCTAATTTTATTTATTTATTTTGAGCTAGGTGACTAAGCTAAAAAAAATTTGAAGTATACGATCATCAGTTCAACATCTAACTTAATACCACAAGTTGAAGAGTCAGAGCTTCTATGAAGTTGATCTCAAAAGAAGAAGAAAAAAGTTGAAAGAGTATACAAATTATAAGACGAATCATCCACATTTAGCTGACATATTTTTATTCATCTTCCAAAGCAGAAGATGAAAGAAACATGATGGACATTATGAATTTAGAAAACTTATATGACTCGTAATAGCAAGAGTAAAGGATTTGAGTATGAGCGCCAAACCTACAATTTCTTCACTTAATCAAAGGCACTCCTTTTGCCGAGAAAGAGCATGAAGACACAAACCAACACGTACAAGAGTTGATAAAAATTATCGACTGCTTTAATATTCAAAATGCTTTGGAAGATAGGTTATGTCAAGAGTGTTTCCAATAACACTTATATGAGTATCGGAAGCTTTGATTAAAACTACACTTTTAGACGAAATATCAACATGAGAAGATTGGACGACAAAGTTTCATAAACGATTCAGTCCACCAACGAAGATTGCAAAGAAAAAGGATGGAATCTAGAAAATCCAACAAAATGAATATGAAACGCATTATGAAGCCTGGAAAAGATTCAAGAGAATGTTACAAAGATGCCTTAACATGATATTAATTCTCATAAAGAGATGCAAACCTTCTATAATGGGTCAGACATAACGACTTGACAAATCATCAATGTTAGGGTCCAATTCATACAAAACGACCAACAAAGTGAAAGACTATCATTGAATAACTTGCTGAACATTCTCACCAACGATTACTAGTAAGAGATCCTTTAGTATGAAAGAAGAAAGGTATGTATAACTCTGAAGTGATTGAAGCATTAAATGAAAAAGTTGATGATATTAAAAGATTAATGAAGAAAATAATAAAATATATGCATACAATACAAGTAGGATGTGATAATTGCAATGGACCTCACATCATTAAAGAATATCCACAAGAGAAAGAAGTTATGCGGCAGGAAGATATATTCTACTCATTAGGAGATAGATATGAACCTATAGCAAGGAAATGTTGGATATCACACGATCAATATAAAATAAATGGAAATAAGATATAAGAAAACATGACAAGATTACTACAACAAGGAACCTCTAGGAAAAGTAGTGCCACAACAAGTAAAGAAAGTTAATTTCGAATAAATGTAAGTAAAATTTTCAACAACGTTTGAGTAACAACACAATGAGTTAGACGAGGTAGAAAAAAGAATATGTGCAAGTAGAAAACCAACATAAAGGAATACACGCGCATTAGTCCTCACCATTGAGAATCAAGTTGGGAAATCTAAAGTGTTAAAAGATAGGTTCCTAGGAAATCTACCAAGCTTCACAGAGGCTAAGCCAAAGAACACATAAAATGAATGAGTCTAGTTAAATGCTACGTAAAGATGCGCTTACAGGAGGAAACCCTATGTTTGGTTTGATTTTCTTTTCAGTTTTATTTGGTTTAACTTAGTTTTTACCTTAGTCAATACAATGTTAATCTATCATTTGAAAATTTATTTCTAAAGATTCCTTAAGTTTAGAAATGCATTTTAGAAGATAATATTGATCAAAAGAAGAAGGGAGTGATAAAAAGAAGGTTCTAGAAGCAAATCGGTCCGATATGGAAGGAATCGTGCAGAGAAATATCACCGACTTGAAACCCTATTTTTTGTCGCAAATCATACCAAGATAAAGGGTATACACATGTTATAAAGTTTGAATTTTCTCTCTTATTTTTCACCATTATCTCAATCACTCTTACAACCTCACAAAAAATATGTTCAAGCCAATTTCATTGGAACTCTACTTCACATCACAAAAGGCATGAATTTACACTCTCTTATGCAACATTACTTATTGAATGATAAAATCTTGATTTTCTCAATACTTTGGCATAATAATGGTTTACCACTAGGTTTATATTATTTTTAACAAACAAGATGATTTTTTCTGAAAAAAAATTCAAACCCTAATGAGCCATGCTATTTTAAATATGATTTTTTTAAAAATCTACGGTTTGACCACAAATCACACCGATATTATCGACTCTAGTGCCACAATTTAGAAAATATAAGATCATTTGAACTTTTGATTTATTGGATTTTATGACAACCGATAAAATTAGGTTACTCTTTGTCAATCAAAACCACCGTGAAACCACTATTTAATAGACCTAATGTATTATATTCCACACCTTTAATGCAATTGAACTTTTTACACTTAGAAATGCATACCTAATATCACTATAATATTCGATGGACTTGAATCCTTGACAAGAAAACACTACTCACTATACATAATTAATAATTTAGTACATTAAAAACATGATTTACTTATTAAGTATTTTTTATGTAGAAATAAAATTCAAAACTGATAGAACATGAAAATACGATTCCATAGATATAAAGAACGTCAAAAATGGAGGTCGTATGTGAAAGTCATGACCATTTTAAGGAAACAAATCAGTAATATAACTAATTTTTCCGTGAATGAACTTTAAATCGATTCGTAGGGATGGCTATGGATTTTGTTGTCACAACCAGCATTTGTGACTAGGAAATTATGTCTTCGTGTAATCAACTCTTGTGTAACTTGTAATATAAGTTGATGTTATGTACAAATGCTCATTCCAAAAACAACCATTTGAATCAAAACTCACTCGTGAAGTTCAAAACCTAATTCAATACATCTCATATACTAAATTGTGGTTTTGTAACCCTAATGTCCCGATTCAAACTCGGAATGGACCAAGATCCTTTTATTGGGCCTATTGGGCCAATAAACTCTCAATTTGATTATTTTGGGCCAAGGAACCCCATTTGGGCTCTAGTTGAACCCACATTCATTAAACTATAGCATAATGGGCCTTATTGGGCCTAAAATGACTCACTTCATTTTCATAGGCCTTGATGGGCCGTTGTCACACCCCCGAAACCAGACGGCGGAAACGTCCGGGGGCTCGCGTGACTTAAATTGAATACCATCACAATGAATATACATGAATCATAACATAAACATTACCATGCATCAATACATTACAACTGATATTGTTTACATCCCGTACATTGTTTCAAATATTACACATTCATAACACAAATTGTTTCAGAGTTTTCAAAACAAAACATTCTAACATACTTGGTATTACCCTTCCGCTTATATGTTACCTGAGAATACAAGTTATTTTGGAAAAACGTCAACATATGAAATGTTGGTGAGTTCATAAGCAAGGTTGTGAATAAATTGATTTGTATAGTTTGTAAAACCCAGAAAATCCGATATTTTCTTAAAAGGCAATAGTTTATCAAAGTGTGAAGATCCATAAGTTGATGCATGAATGATTTCAAGACATATATATATATATATATATATATATATATATATATATATATATATAAGGGTGTTTTGTATTATAGTATAGAAATTCCGAGCGAGTAGTATTGATTTCCCCGGAAAACCCGATGTTTTCCGATGTCGAAAGGTATACGTGATTACAAATTGTTATACCGCCACAACGAATGGCTTTTGATTACTCATCCTTGAATACTCGGATGGTGTCGGATAAACGAAGTGAGTCGTTGTAACGATGTCCGGTGAAGACATGTTATAACAGCCAACTATAAACGTCCCATAGAGGTGTCGTCCGTTGTTACTCACTTAATCCAAACCACCTTGATTACTGTTGAATAACGTCCTAATTCCGTCTACTTTGATTACTCATGAGCCTTAGCGAACGAAGAGAAGAGGAGTACGAAGTCCTGCTACTTATCGTAAGTACCTTAGGCTGTCGCGGATGCACATAAAAGCCATTGAAAGTCCTTTTATATGGAATCGAGCCATAGGAGGCCCAATAACATATAAGCGTTATCCCTTTGGGCCTAAAGATCACGTTCGTGGACTTGCAAGATCCAACAAGCATGATTTGAAACTCTCAAGCCTAAAGTTTGTATATCTACTCATCTTAGGTATCGCGTATCTATTGAAGGGTTTGATTTAACGTTTGTTGGTTTGGTATCGATTCGAGACCGATCGATTCGTTTATCATGATATTCGGAGTTAAACGTGTATTCGTCTTTCGATTTGTCGGTCGTCATGATTTTGTATTTTGACTTAATGAAATAGTTTGTTTAAAAGTGGGGATTTGACCTTTTCACTACCTTTCTTTATATAAAAATAACAATTTTTGTCTTTTAAATAAAAGAATTGCATTTTTAGTCCTTAAAACATTTTCTTGACACTTTTGCATCATAAATTTATTGAAATGATAGTTTTAACCCAAAAGTTATTTTGTTAACAGATTCAGCCCTTCCAGAATGGTATTTCTCGGTTAAAACCCTATTTTTCGCAATTTTTACAGGTTTGGCCCAAAATCCAAAAACTTTACATTTTTTATCCTTTTTGGATATGAAAAGCATTTTTGACTCTTGAAATAGTTTTGTTACACTTTTTATCCCCTGTTTTGAATAAAATTTCATTTCATCCCCTTTAGTTGTCATTTTTCGCAATTTTGGGTTTATTGGGCCAAAAAGCCCAAAATTAGCCCATTAAGCTAAAAATTTACATTTCAAGTCCTTTGAAAGTGTTAATATTCAGGAAAACAATGATGGAAACTGTTTTGACTCTTTTGGCCCTTAAGAAACCGTGACTTGACAATTTTTAACCCAAGTTTTGTATTTTTGACAATTTAAGCCCAAAAATGGGTTTTATGTTGGAAATATGTTCATCATAATCTTATAAGTTATTATTCTTGACTTTTTTAGTGTAAAATAACTTAGATCATGTTTGTTTCCTTTCTCATGTCATAGATCTCGAATATCACCCCTTTTTAGTTACATGTTCATCATAAAAACACATAAAATCACACATACATGCATAAAATCACACATAGCATACACATACACATAGATCTACACATTTTTCTTGTATTCTCTCCCATAAAACATATAAAACCGAAAAGAGAGGGGTATGAAGCTCACCTTGAGTTGTAGTTTCGGTTATTGAAGAGAGAAATGAAGAAAGTTTCGATCCTAGCAAGTATTCTTGGAAGATCTCGAATTTAGAGGCTTCTAAGATGCAAGATCACAAGTTTGAATAGATTTAGAAGAGATTTTTGATGAAATGAAGTAGCTAGATCATGGATCCAAGCAATATCTTACCTTAGATGATGTATTTGTGGAATAATCTCCTTGAAAGCTTCCTAAATCTTGAAAATTTGGTGGAGAGTGAAGAAAGTTTCTTTGAGAGAGTTTTGAGTGAAATGTGTGTGTGTTTGTGTTGTGTTCGGCCGAGAGCAAAAGAGAGAGGAGAGAAGAGAGAGTAGATGAAGTGATGTGTGTATGGGGACATGAGTTTTGCATGGAGATCCAAGGGATAATAAAGAGGTGGCAATGGAAGTCAAACCTCTTCCATTTTGGTGTAGTTAGGTCGAGAAAGTTGAGGGGAAGAGAGAAAATTGGGCCTTGCATGCTTAAGCCCATTTTATGGTTAAGTTAGATGATTTTTGGCCCAACAAAAATCAAAGAATGATTTTTATGACCTATTAGGGCTAGATTAAATTGGTTGTGACCCAATAAGGCTCAAAATATTAAGTTTCATGTATATGGGTCCAATTAGGGCCCATTTGAGAGTTCTATGTTCAAGATAGTTAAATTGAAAGCTTATTGGTCCATTAGGTCCAATAAGGAAATCCTAGTCCAAAATGGACTTAAACCGGGATTTCAAGGGTTTCTAATTCTTCATTAACTATTTGTAGTGTTTGAATGGAGTATTTGATGAAGTTTTGTTGTTATTGAGTAAGCATCATACATGCTTTCATATTGTTGATTCATAATTGATATAAGTGTTGTAGTTACAAGGCACCAAAATTCCTAGTTGTGACATCATCCCCCCGTTAGAGGGAATTTCGTCCCGAAATTCTTTTGAAAGCTAGATTTGAGAATGTGAGAATAGATGAGGGTACTTCTGCTTCATTTGATCTTCGCGTTCCCATGTGAATTCTGGTCCGCGTTTTGCGTTCCATCGAATTTTCACAATCGGAATGCGGCTCTGCTTAGTACGCTTCACCTTTATGTCCATGATTTCGACTAGTTCTTCGATGAACAGAAGATTCTCATTGATTTCAATTTCTTCTAAAGGGATGACGAGAGTCTCGTCAGATAAGCACTTTTTCAAATTGGAAACGTGGAACACAGGGTGTACACTACTGAGCTCAGCGGGTAGCTGCAGTCTATAAGCTACTGGACCGATTCGGGCAAGAATCTCGAAGGGTCCAATGTATCGAGGGTTCAGTTTGCCCCGCTTCCCAAAACGAATCACTCCTTTCCAAGGAGAGACTTTTAGCAACACCCTATCTCCGACTCGGAATTCCAAGGGCTTTCGTCGTTTATCGGCGTAGCTCTTTTGTTTGTCTCGTGATGATTGCAGTCGGGCCCTGATCTGAATTATCTTCTCGGTCGTCTCGCGTATGATTTCCGGTCCCGTTAAGGCATTGTTTGGTGTTTGTCCTCTTGCTATCTGGGTGTCTCCTACCTCAGCCCAGCACAGCGGTGATCTACATTTACGCCCGTATAATGCTTCGAAAGGAGCGACTTTGATACTCGAGTGATAACTGTTGTTATATGAGAACTCAATCAAAGGCAAGTGGGTATCCCACGATTTTCCAAAGTCTATCACACATGCGCGAAGCATATCTTCTAGCGTTTGAATGGTTCGCTCGCTTTGACCATCCGTCTGTGGGTGGTAGGCAGTGCTCATGTCAAGTTGCGTTCCCATAGCTTTCTGAAGCGATTGCCAAAAGCGTGAAGTAAATCTACTATCTCTATCTGAGATGATAGATACGGGTACTCCGTGGAGTCTCACGATTTCTTTGATGTAGATTCTTGTCAGGCGCTCCATCTTGTATGATTCTTTTATTGGTAGGAAATGGGCGGATTTCGGTAATCTATCAACTATCACCCAGATGGTATCCAAACCATCCGCCGACTTGGGTAGTTTGGTCACAAAATCCATGGTAATCCTTTCCCATTTCCACTCGGGAATTACTGGTTGCTGTAGTAATCCGGAGGGCTTCTGATATTCCACCTTTACTTTAGCACATGTGAGGCACTTGCCAACGTAAGTGGCAATCTATGCCTTCATGTTAGGCCACCAATAATGTTGCTTAACATCCAAGTACATTTTGTCCGAAACTGGATGGATGGAGTATCGCGTCTTGTGGGCCTCGTTCATGACAACTTCTCTGAATCCTCCAAGTTTAGGGACCCAAATGCGGTTCATGAAGTAATTTGTTCCGTCTTCCTTCACTTCAAAGTTCTTCTCCATTCCATGCAACGCTTCGCTTGTTTTGTTTTCTGTCTTCATGGCATCGAACTAGGCTGCCCTGATTTGAGAGGTTAGGTGGGATCGAATGGTTATGGAGAGAGTCTTCGAACGACGATTCAAGTATTCTTTCCGACTCAAGGCATCAGCTACCACGTTAGCCTTGCCTGGGTGGTACTTGATTTCGCACTCGTAATCATTCAGCAGTTCGACCCATCTTCGTTGTCTCATGTTCAACTCCTTTTGATTCAAAATGTGTTGGAGACTCTTATGGCCAGTGAAGATGGTGCACTTGGTACCGTAAAGGTAGTGCCTCCAAATCTTCAGGGCGAAGACCACTGCTCCCAGTTCCAGATCATGAGTGGTGTAATTTACCTCGTGCGTCTTTAGTTGCCGGGACGCGTAAGCTATCACTTTTCCACGCTGCATGAGTACACAGCCTAACCCTGATTTGACGCATCGCAGTAAAGTATAAAGTCTTCTGTTCCTTCGGGTAGCGATAGCACCGACATACTGCAGAGTGCTTGCTTCAGAGTTCGAAATGCAGCTTCTTGCTTGTCCGTCCATACGAAGGGTACGCCCTTTTGTGTAAGCGAGGTGAGTGGCTTTGCCGTTTTGGAGAAGTTTTGAATGAATCTCCTGTAGTAGCCTGCGAGGCCTAGAAATTGGCGAATTTCCGTGGGTGTTGTTGGAATTGCCCATCCTTCGATGGCTTGGATCTTAGAAGGATCCACATGAATTCCTTCCTGACTAACAACATGTCCCAAAAAGTTCACACTTCGGAGCTAAAACTCGCACTTAGAGAGTTTTGCATACAATTTTTCGGTCCGCAGGGTTTCCAGGATTTGTTGGAGGTGTCGGCCGTGTTCTTCCTTGCTTCGAGAATAGACGAGGATGTCGTCGATGAAAGCGATGACAAAGTTATCGAGGAATGATCGGCAGATTCGATTCATTAGATCCATGAATGCGGCAGGAGCATTCGTTAGACCGAAAGGCATTACGACAAATTCATAATGTCCGTAACGAGTTAGGAAGGCGGTTTTAGGAATATCCTTCTCCCGGACTTTGAGTTGGTGGTAACCAGATCGCAGATCTATCTTTGAGAAGTAACTAGCTCCTTGGAGCTGGTCAAATAGATCGTCAATTCGCGGAAGTGGATAACGGTTTTTGATGGTAAGCCTATTAAGTTCTCTGTAGTCGATACACATCCTGAAGGTACCGTCTTTCTTTTTGACAAACAGAACCGGAGCTCCCCAAGGTGAGAAACTGGGTCGGATGAATCCTTTGTCCAAAAGCTCGCTGAGTTGACTGGACAACTCTTGCATCTCCGCAGGAGCCAATCTGTAGGGCGATTTGGCGATGGGAGTAGCTCCTGGCACTAGATCTATTCGAAACTCGACTTGTCTTTCTGGGGGTATCCCCGGAAGATCTTCTGGAAAGACATCCGGGAAATCACAAGCCATAGGGATGTTACGAATATTGATCTCCTCTTTGGACTTGTCCACTATGTGAGCTAGGAACGTCAAGTCCTTCTTTCGTAGGTACTTTTGTGCCTTAATGAACGAGATAAGACGGAGATTCGTGCTGGGTTTGTCTCCGTAAATAACTAGGGTTTCGTGATTTGGGAGATGAAGGCGGACGGCCTTCTCATGACACATAATTTCAGCATGGTGGGGGCTTAACCAATCCAGGCCGATAATCACATCAAAACTCCTAATGGAAACAAGCATTAAGTTTATTGGAAAGACGTGATGATTTAAAGTCAGGGTACATCCAATGTAGATTTCCCCAGCGGATTCTGTTTTCCCATTAGCCATTTCCACCGTGAAGGTTTCATTAAGCTTCTAGGGTTGTTGTTTTAATAAGTGTTCGAATTTATTGCTCACAAAACTTCGTTCTGCCCCAGTATCAAATAGGATGCATGCATAAGTGTGGTTTAGGAGAAACGTACTGGTAACCACAGCGGGGTCCTGAACTGCTTCTCCCTGACCCATAGCTAGCACCCTCCCTGTTCCTCCGTTCCCAGGGTTGTTGGTGTTGGGACAGTTTCGACGGATATGTCCAGTCCTTCCACATCCATAGCAGGTGGGGCTTGATCCTGTGTTATTGCCGCTATTGTTGGTGTTGTTGTTGTTGATGCATTTATTGTTGTTGTTGTTTCCTTGTGGTTGGTTCTTGGGTGGATAGGTCCTGCAATAACTTGCCGTGTGACCCTTCCGATTGCAACTGGTGCATTACATTTCCTTGCATTCGCCATTATGATGGAAATTGCATTTGTTGCACTTTGGGAGATTCCCAGAATACTGCCTGGGAGTGCTTGGATTAGCTGAGGCTGGAGCATGTGGTGCGAAGGGTACTTGGGTGGTTGCAGCATTGACTGTCACTGTTTGTTGTTTCTTTGTCGATTCCGAGCCTTGTCGCCCTTTTCTCTTGTTGTTCTTTCCTTTCTTGTTGTCACTCTCTTTCTTTCCTTTAATTTCCGCTGGCTTCTCGCCCTTCTTGTTGTTGTGGTCGTACAGCCTCTTGGCCAATCTCTTGGCACTGTCGAAGGTTTCAGGATTTGCAGCGATTACATTTCCATGAATTGGGGAGGTCAATCCCCAGATGAATCGTTCGATCTTCTTTCCTTCCGACGTAATCATGCCAGGGCACAACAATGACAGCTCGCTAAACCTTGATATGTATGCATCTATATCAGAGTCCCGGACGGTGAGATTCCATAGCTCTTGCTCCATCTTCTGAATTTCGCCACGTGGGCAGTACTCAGCCATCAGCATTTCCTTCAGCTCTGTGCATGGCATAACGTTGGCTACGGGGAGAGTCATGGCCTCTACATGTCCATTCCACCAGGTGAGAGCCTGGTCGACAAATGTGCATGCGGCAAACTTCACTTTCACCTCCTCGGGGCATTCACATATTTCGAACACCGATTCCACCTTTTCCACCCATCTCTTTAGGGTTATCACTCCACCCGTGCCATTAAACTTGGTGAAGTCCTTGTAGGAACATGTCCTGGTAGGTCCGTAATTTGTTCCATTGTTCGAACTCCTAGCCCCTTGTCCATTGACTCCACCGTTGTTTCCTTGTTGGATCTGTGCCATTGCTGCACTAACTGCAGCAGATACAGCTGCCTGGAATGCAACTGAGTTGACTTCGGGTGGGGTAGGTCCAGGGTTTCCACGAGTTGGTCGTCGAGGCATCTTTCTGTCATGGAACGGAAAGATGTTGAGTGCCTATAGTTTTTGTGAGATTGTGGTCCTATAGACTAGGTGTTTCGCATGAACTTAAGTGGTTTCGCAATTTAGCATATAATCATGTATATATAACACATAGCAGATCACAACATCACAATAGAACACATAAAGTTTTTCGTTAATATTATCTGCATTTTTGATACATGAAAATTTTGCTCAGAAGAGCATACATAAGTGGTGCAAGTTAGGCAGCGTAACGGCTCTATGAGTAGTGTAATCACTTAAACATAGAGTCGATGGTATATAGTCCTAGTCATGGTGGGATGCGCCAGGGGGTGGTGCTGAAGAAGTGGACGCTCCCTGAAGGTGAGCCACCTGTCGTTCCGCATCTCGGAGGCGAGTCTCCCATCTCACCTGCCTCATGTGGAACTCTCGAATAACCTCTCGCGTCTCCTGCTCTGCACGCTCAACCCTAGTCCGCATCTAGTGTATCTGATCAGTGGTGCTCTGCGCCAGGTCGCCAGTGTTCCGCAGTCGTCTCACCATGACCGGAAGTGCGCGATCAGCTGGTCCTCCCGCCTTCAAGTCGTAGAACTCGCGAGACATGCCGAATGGAGGGCGCTGTCCCTGCTGTCTGCTCCATCTCCAAAGGTCGATACCCCAGGGGGGTGTAGGGCCGGTCGGGCCCATCCGATGAGCGGGCACCCTAGTCGGGTAAGGGGGGTTGATGACTTCGGACTCTGTGTCCGAATCATCATCGTTAGGTTCTTCCTCGAAGTCCTCTCCGGCTTCTTCTTCTTCCTGGACCTCTACTGGCTCGGCAGGTCCGCCCTCGACTTCCTCCTCAGGTTCCTCTTCAGACCCTTCCTCGGGGTCTTCCTCGGGTTCCTCCTCCTCCAGCCATCCGTTATTTCCCTGATTGGGGAAATACGGATCTCCGGGGTGATGGAAGCCGGCCATACTGTCTGCGAGAGTATATAAATGTACTATTCATTAAAGAATATCCACAAGAGAAAGAAGTTATGCGGCAGGAAGATATATTCTACTCATTAGGAGATAGATATGAACCTATAGCAAGGAAATGTTGGATATCACACGATCAATATAAAATAAATGGAAATAAGATATAAGAAAACATGACAAGATTACTACAACAAGGAACCTCTAGGAAAAGTAGTGCCACAACAAGTAAAGAAAGTTAATTTCGAATAAATGTAAGTAAAATTTTCAACAACGTTTGAGTAACAACACAATGAGTTAGACGAGGTAGAAAAAAGAATATGTGCAAGTAGAAAACCAACATAAAGGAATACACGCGCATTAGTCCTCACCATTGAGAATCAAGTTGGGAAATCTAAAGTGTTAAAAGATAGGTTCCTAGGAAATCTACCAAGCTTCACAGAGGCTAAGCCAAAGAACACATAAAATGAATGAGTCTAGTTAAATGCTACGTAAAGATGCGCTTACAGGAGGAAACCCTATGTTTGGTTTGATTTTCTTTTCAGTTTTATTTGGTTTAACTTAGTTTTTACCTTAGTCAATACAATGTTAATCTATCATTTGAAAATTTATTTCTAAAGATTCCTTAAGTTTAGAAATGCATTTTAGAAGATAATATTGATCAAAAGAAGAAGGGAGTGATAAAAAGAAGGTTCTAGAAGCAAATCGGTCCGATATGGAAGGAATCGTGCAGAGAAATATCACCGACTTGAAACCCTATTTTTTGTCGCAAATCATACCAAGATAAAGGGTATACACATGTTATAAAGTTTGAATTTTCTCTCTTATTTTTCACCATTATCTCAATCACTCTTACAACCTCACAAAAAATATGTTCAAGCCAATTTCATTGGAACTCTACTTCACATCACAAAAGGCATGAATTTACACTCTCTTATGCAACATTACTTATTGAATGATAAAATCTTGATTTTCTCAATACTTTGGCATAATAATGGTTTACCACTAGGTTTATATTATTTTTAACAAACAAGATGATTTTTTCTGAAAAAAAATTCAAACCCTAATGAGCCATGCTATTTTAAATATGATTTTTTTAAAAATCTACGGTTTGACCACAAATCACACCGATATTATCGACTCTAGTGCCACAATTTAGAAAATATAAGATCATTTGAACTTTTGATTTATTGGATTTTATGACAACCGATAAAATTAGGTTACTCTTTGTCAATCAAAACCACCGTGAAACCACTATTTAATAGACCTAATGTATTATATTCCACACCTTTAATGCAATTGAACTTTTTACACTTAGAAATGCATACCTAATATCACTATAATATTCGATGGACTTGAATCCTTGACAAGAAAACACTACTCACTATACATAATTAATAATTTAGTACATTAAAAACATGATTTACTTATTAAGTATTTTTTATGTAGAAATAAAATTCAAAACTGATAGAACATGAAAATACGATTCCATAGATATAAAGAACGTCAAAAATGGAGGTCGTATGTGAAAGTCATGACCATTTTAAGGAAACAAATCAGTAATATAACTAATTTTTCCGTGAATGAACTTTAAATCGATTCGTAGGGATGGCTATGGATTTTGTTGTCACAACCAGCATTTGTGACTAGGAAATTATGTCTTCGTGTAATCAACTCTTGTGTAACTTGTAATATAAGTTGATGTTATGTACAAATGCTCATTCCAAAAACAACCATTTGAATCAAAACTCACTCGTGAAGTTCAAAACCTAATTCAATACATCTCATATACTAAATTGTGGTTTTGTAACCCTAATGTCCCGATTCAAACTCGGAATGGACCAAGATCCTTTTATTGGGCCTATTGGGCCAATAAACTCTCAATTTGATTATTTTGGGCCAAGGAACCCCATTTGGGCTCTAGTTGAACCCACATTCATTAAACTATAGCATAATGGGCCTTATTGGGCCTAAAATGACTCACTTCATTTTCATAGGCCTTGATGGGCCGTTGTCACACCCCCGAAACCAGACGGCGGAAACGTCCGGGGGCTCGCGTGACTTAAATTGAATACCATCACAATGAATATACATGAATCATAACATAAACATTACCATGCATCAATACATTACAACTGATATTGTTTACATCCCGTACATTGTTTCAAATATTACACATTCATAACACAAATTGTTTCAGAGTTTTCAAAACAAAACATTCTAACATACTTGGTATTACCCTTCCGCTTATATGTTACCTGAGAATACAAGTTATTTTGGAAAAACGTCAACATATGAAATGTTGGTGAGTTCATAAGCAAGGTTGTGAATAAATTGATTTGTATAGTTTGTAAAACCCAGAAAATCCGATATTTTCTTAAAAGGCAATAGTTTATCAAAGTGTGAAGATCCATAAGTTGATGCATGAATGATTTCAAGACATATATATATATATATATATATATATATATATATATATATATATATATATATATATATATATATAAGGGTGTTTTGTATTATAGTATAGAAATTCCGAGCGAGTAGTATTGATTTCCCCGGAAAACCCGATGTTTTCCGATGTCGAAAGGTATACGTGATTACAAATTGTTATACCGCCACAACGAATGGCTTTTGATTACTCATCCTTGAATACTCGGATGGTGTCGGATAAACGAAGTGAGTCGTTGTAACGATGTCCGGTGAAGACATGTTATAACAGCCAACTATAAACGTCCCATAGAGGTGTCGTCCGTTGTTACTCACTTAATCCAAACCACCTTGATTACTGTTGAATAACGTCCTAATTCCGTCTACTTTGATTACTCATGAGCCTTAGCGAACGAAGAGAAGAGGAGTACGAAGTCCTGCTACTTATCGTAAGTACCTTAGGCTGTCGCGGATGCACATAAAAGCCATTGAAAGTCCTTTTATATGGAATCGAGCCATAGGAGGCCCAATAACATATAAGCGTTATCCCTTTGGGCCTAAAGATCACGTTCGTGGACTTGCAAGATCCAACAAGCATGATTTGAAACTCTCAAGCCTAAAGTTTGTATATCTACTCATCTTAGGTATCGCGTATCTATTGAAGGGTTTGATTTAACGTTTGTTGGTTTGGTATCGATTCGAGACCGATCGATTCGTTTATCATGATATTCGGAGTTAAACGTGTATTCGTCTTTCGATTTGTCGGTCGTCATGATTTTGTATTTTGACTTAATGAAATAGTTTGTTTAAAAGTGGGGATTTGACCTTTTCACTACCTTTCTTTATATAAAAATAACAATTTTTGTCTTTTAAATAAAAGAATTGCATTTTTAGTCCTTAAAACATTTTCTTGACACTTTTGCATCATAAATTTATTGAAATGATAGTTTTAACCCAAAAGTTATTTTGTTAACAGATTCAGCCCTTCCAGAATGGTATTTCTCGGTTAAAACCCTATTTTTCGCAATTTTTACAGGTTTGGCCCAAAATCCAAAAACTTTACATTTTTTATCCTTTTTGGATATGAAAAGCATTTTTGACTCTTGAAATAGTTTTGTTACACTTTTTATCCCCTGTTTTGAATAAAATTTCATTTCATCCCCTTTAGTTGTCATTTTTCGCAATTTTGGGTTTATTGGGCCAAAAAGCCCAAAATTAGCCCATTAAGCTAAAAATTTACATTTCAAGTCCTTTGAAAGTGTTAATATTCAGGAAAACAATGATGGAAACTGTTTTGACTCTTTTGGCCCTTAAGAAACCGTGACTTGACAATTTTTAACCCAAGTTTTGTATTTTTGACAATTTAAGCCCAAAAATGGGTTTTATGTTGGAAATATGTTCATCATAATCTTATAAGTTATTATTCTTGACTTTTTTAGTGTAAAATAACTTAGATCATGTTTGTTTCCTTTCTCATGTCATAGATCTCGAATATCACCCCTTTTTAGTTACATGTTCATCATAAAAACACATAAAATCACACATACATGCATAAAATCACACATAGCATACACATACACATAGATCTACACATTTTTCTTGTATTCTCTCCCATAAAACATATAAAACCGAAAAGAGAGGGGTATGAAGCTCACCTTGAGTTGTAGTTTCGGTTATTGAAGAGAGAAATGAAGAAAGTTTCGATCCTAGCAAGTATTCTTGGAAGATCTCGAATTTAGAGGCTTCTAAGATGCAAGATCACAAGTTTGAATAGATTTAGAAGAGATTTTTGATGAAATGAAGTAGCTAGATCATGGATCCAAGCAATATCTTACCTTAGATGATGTATTTGTGGAATAATCTCCTTGAAAGCTTCCTAAATCTTGAAAATTTGGTGGAGAGTGAAGAAAGTTTCTTTGAGAGAGTTTTGAGTGAAATGTGTGTGTGTTTGTGTTGTGTTCGGCCGAGAGCAAAAGAGAGAGGAGAGAAGAGAGAGTAGATGAAGTGATGTGTGTATGGGGACATGAGTTTTGCATGGAGATCCAAGGGATAATAAAGAGGTGGCAATGGAAGTCAAACCTCTTCCATTTTGGTGTAGTTAGGTCGAGAAAGTTGAGGGGAAGAGAGAAAATTGGGCCTTGCATGCTTAAGCCCATTTTATGGTTAAGTTAGATGATTTTTGGCCCAACAAAAATCAAAGAATGATTTTTATGACCTATTAGGGCTAGATTAAATTGGTTGTGACCCAATAAGGCTCAAAATATTAAGTTTCATGTATATGGGTCCAATTAGGGCCCATTTGAGAGTTCTATGTTCAAGATAGTTAAATTGAAAGCTTATTGGTCCATTAGGTCCAATAAGGAAATCCTAGTCCAAAATGGACTTAAACCGGGATTTCAAGGGTTTCTAATTCTTCATTAACTATTTGTAGTGTTTGAATGGAGTATTTGATGAAGTTTTGTTGTTATTGAGTAAGCATCATACATGCTTTCATATTGTTGATTCATAATTGATATAAGTGTTGTAGTTACAAGGCACCAAAATTCCTAGTTGTGACATCATCCCCCCGTTAGAGGGAATTTCGTCCCGAAATTCTTTTGAAAGCTAGATTTGAGAATGTGAGAATAGATGAGGGTACTTCTGCTTCATTTGATCTTCGCGTTCCCATGTGAATTCTGGTCCGCGTTTTGCGTTCCATCGAATTTTCACAATCGGAATGCGGCTCTGCTTAGTACGCTTCACCTTTATGTCCATGATTTCGACTAGTTCTTCGATGAACAGAAGATTCTCATTGATTTCAATTTCTTCTAAAGGGATGACGAGAGTCTCGTCAGATAAGCACTTTTTCAAATTGGAAACGTGGAACACAGGGTGTACACTACTGAGCTCAGCGGGTAGCTGCAGTCTATAAGCTACTGGACCGATTCGGGCAAGAATCTCGAAGGGTCCAATGTATCGAGGGTTCAGTTTGCCCCGCTTCCCAAAACGAATCACTCCTTTCCAAGGAGAGACTTTTAGCAACACCCTATCTCCGACTCGGAATTCCAAGGGCTTTCGTCGTTTATCGGCGTAGCTCTTTTGTTTGTCTCGTGATGATTGCAGTCGGGCCCTGATCTGAATTATCTTCTCGGTCGTCTCGCGTATGATTTCCGGTCCCGTTAAGGCATTGTTTGGTGTTTGTCCTCTTGCTATCTGGGTGTCTCCTACCTCAGCCCAGCACAGCGGTGATCTACATTTACGCCCGTATAATGCTTCGAAAGGAGCGACTTTGATACTCGAGTGATAACTGTTGTTATATGAGAACTCAATCAAAGGCAAGTGGGTATCCCACGATTTTCCAAAGTCTATCACACACGCGCGAAGCATATCTTCTAGCGTTTGAATGGTTCGCTCGCTTTGACCATCCGTCTGTGGGTGGTAGGCAGTGCTCATGTCAAGTTGCGTTCCCATAGCTTTCTGAAGCGATTGCCAAAAGCGTGAAGTAAATCTACTATCTCTATCTGAGATGATAGATACGGGTACTCCGTGGAGTCTCACGATTTCTTTGATGTAGATTCTTGTCAGGCGCTCCATCTTGTATGATTCTTTTATTGGTAGGAAATGGGCGGATTTCGGTAATCTATCAACTATCACCCAGATGGTATCCAAACCATCCGCCGACTTGGGTAGTTTGGTCACAAAATCCATGGTAATCCTTTCCCATTTCCACTCGGGAATTACTGGTTGCTGTAGTAATCCGGAGGGCTTCTGATATTCCACCTTTACTTTAGCACATGTGAGGCACTTGCCAACGTAAGTGGCAATCTATGCCTTCATGTTAGGCCACCAATAATGTTGCTTAACATCCAAGTACATTTTGTCCGAAACTGGATGGATGGAGTATCGCGTCTTGTGGGCCTCGTTCATGACAACTTCTCTGAATCCTCCAAGTTTAGGGACCCAAATGCGGTTCATGAAGTAATTTGTTCCGTCTTCCTTCACTTCAAAGTTCTTCTCCATTCCATGCAACGCTTCGCTTGTTTTGTTTTCTGTCTTCATGGCATCGAACTAGGCTGCCCTGATTTGAGAGGTTAGGTGGGATCGAATGGTTATGGAGAGAGTCTTCGAACGACGATTCAAGTATTCTTTCCGACTCAAGGCATCAGCTACCACGTTAGCCTTGCCTGGGTGGTACTTGATTTCGCACTCGTAATCATTCAGCAGTTCGACCCATCTTCGTTGTCTCATGTTCAACTCCTTTTGATTCAAAATGTGTTGGAGACTCTTATGGCCAGTGAAGATGGTGCACTTGGTACCGTAAAGGTAGTGCCTCCAAATCTTCAGGGCGAAGACCACTGCTCCCAGTTCCAGATCATGAGTGGTGTAATTTACCTCGTGCGTCTTTAGTTGCCGGGACGCGTAAGCTATCACTTTTCCACGCTGCATGAGTACACAGCCTAACCCTGATTTGACGCATCGCAGTAAAGTATAAAGTCTTCTGTTCCTTCGGGTAGCGATAGCACCGACATACTGCAGAGTGCTTGCTTCAGAGTTCGAAATGCAGCTTCTTGCTTGTCCGTCCATACGAAGGGTACGCCCTTTTGTGTAAGCGAGGTGAGTGGCTTTGCCGTTTTGGAGAAGTTTTGAATGAATCTCCTGTAGTAGCCTGCGAGGCCTAGAAATTGGCGAATTTCCGTGGGTGTTGTTGGAATTGCCCATCCTTCGATGGCTTGGATCTTAGAAGGATCCACATGAATTCCTTCTTGACTAACAACATGTCCCAAAAAGTTCACACTTCGGAGCTAAAACTCGCACTTAGAGAGTTTTGCATACAATTTTTCGGTCCGCAGGGTTTCCAGGATTTGTTGGAGGTGTCGGCCGTGTTCTTCCTTGCTTCGAGAATAGACGAGGATGTCGTCGATGAAAGCGATGACAAAGTTATCGAGGAATGATCGGCAGATTCGATTCATTAGATCCATGAATGCGGCAGGAGCATTCGTTAGACCGAAAGGCATTACGACAAATTCATAATGTCCGTAACGAGTTAGGAAGGCGGTTTTAGGAATATCCTTCTCCCGGACTTTGAGTTGGTGGTAACCAGATCGCAGATCTATCTTTGAGAAGTAACTAGCTCCTTGGAGCTGGTCAAATAGATCGTCAATTCGCGGAAGTGGATAACGGTTTTTGATGGTAAGCCTATTAAGTTCTCTGTAGTCGATACACATCCTGAAGGTACCGTCTTTCTTTTTGACAAACAGAACCGGAGCTCCCCAAGGTGAGAAACTGGGTCGGATGAATCCTTTGTCCAAAAGCTCGCTGAGTTGACTGGACAACTCTTGCATCTCCGCAGGAGCCAATCTGTAGGGCGATTTGGCGATGGGAGTAGCTCCTGGCACTAGATCTATTCGAAACTCGACTTGTCTTTCTGGGGGTATCCCCGGAAGATCTTCTGGAAAGACATCCGGGAAATCACAAGCCATAGGGATGTTACGAATATTGATCTCCTCTTTGGACTTGTCCACTATGTGAGCTAGGAACGTCAAGTCCTTCTTTCGTAGGTACTTTTGTGCCTTAATGAACGAGATAAGACGGAGATTCGTGCTGGGTTTGTCTCCGTAAATAACTAGGGTTTCGTGATTTGGGAGATGAAGGCGGACGGCCTTCTCATGACACATAATTTCAGCATGGTGGGGGCTTAACCAATCCAGGCCGATAATCACATCAAAACTCCTAATGGAAACAAGCATTAAGTTTATTGGAAAGACGTGATGATTTAAAGTCAGGGTACATCCAATGTAGATTTCCCCAGCGGATTCTGTTTTCCCATTAGCCATTTCCACCGTGAAGGTTTCATTAAGCTTCTAGGGTTGTTGTTTTAATAAGTGTTCGAATTTATTGCTCACAAAACTTCGTTCTGCCCCAGTATCAAATAGGATGCATGCATAAGTGTGGTTTAGGAGAAACGTACTGGTAACCACAGCGGGGTCCTGAACTGCTTCTCCCTGACCCATAGCTAGCACCCTCCCTGTTCCTCCGTTCCCAGGGTTGTTGGTGTTGGGACAGTTTCGACGGATATGTCCAGTCCTTCCACATCCATAGCAGGTGGGGCTTGATCCTGTGTTATTGCCGCTATTGTTGGTGTTGTTGTTGTTGATGCATTTATTGTTGTTGTTGTTTCCTTGTGGTTGGTTCTTGGGTGGATAGGTCCTGCAATAACTTGCCGTGTGACCCTTCCGATTGCAACTGGTGCATTACATTTCCTTGCATTCGCCATTATGATGGAAATTGCATTTGTTGCACTTTGGGAGATTCCCAGAATACTGCCTGGGAGTGCTTGGATTAGCTGAGGCTGGAGCATGTGGTGCGAAGGGTACTTGGGTGGTTGCAGCATTGACTGTCACTGTTTGTTGTTTCTTTGTCGATTCCGAGCCTTGTCGCCCTTTTCTCTTGTTGTTCTTTCCTTTCTTGTTGTCACTCTCTTTCTTTCCTTTAATTTCCGCTGGCTTCTCGCCCTTCTTGTTGTTGTGGTCGTACAGCCTCTTGGCCAATCTCTTGGCACTGTCGAAGGTTTCAGGATTTGCAGCGATTACATTTCCATGAATTGGGGAGGTCAATCCCCAGATGAATCGTTCGATCTTCTTTCCTTCCGACGTAATCATGCCAGGGCACAACAATGACAGCTCGCTAAACCTTGATATGTATGCATCTATATCAGAGTCCCGGACGGTGAGATTCCATAGCTCTTGCTCCATCTTCTGAATTTCGCCACGTGGGCAGTACTCAGCCATCAGCATTTCCTTCAGCTCTGTGCATGGCATAACGTTGGCTACGGGGAGAGTCATGGCCTCTACATGTCCATTCCACCAGGTGAGAGCCTGGTCGACAAATGTGCATGCGGCAAACTTCACTTTCACCTCCTCGGGGCATTCACATATTTCGAACACCGATTCCACCTTTTCCACCCATCTCTTTAGGGTTATCACTCCACCCGTGCCATTAAACTTGGTGAAGTCCTTGTAGGAACATGTCCTGGTAGGTCCGTAATTTGTTCCATTGTTCGAACTCCTAGCCCCTTGTCCATTGACTCCACCGTTGTTTCCTTGTTGGATCTGTGCCATTGCTGCACTAACTGCAGCAGATACAGCTGCCTGGAATGCAACTGAGTTGACTTCGGGTGGGGTAGGTCCAGGGTTTCCACGAGTTGGTCGTCGAGGCATCTTTCTGTCATGGAACGGAAAGATGTTGAGTGCCTATAGTTTTTGTGAGATTGTGGTCCTATAGACTAGGTGTTTCGCATGAACTTAAGTGGTTTCGCAATTTAGCATATAATCATGTATATATAACACATAGCAGATCACAACATCACAATAGAACACATAAAGTTTTTCGTTAATATTATCTGCATTTTTGATACATGAAAATTTTGCTCAGAAGAGCATACATAAGTGGTGCAAGTTAGGCAGCGTAACGGCTCTATGAGTAGTGTAATCACTTAAACATAGAGTCGATGGTACATAGTCCTAGTCATGGTGGGATGCGCCAGGGGGTGGTGCTGAAGAAGTGGACGCTCCCTGAAGGTGAGCCACCTGTCGTTCCGCATCTCGGAGGCGAGTCTCCCATCTCACCTGCCTCATGTGGAACTCTCGAATAACCTCTCGCGTCTCCTGCTCTGCACGCTCAACCCTAGTCCGCATCTAGTGTATCTGATCAGTGGTGCTCTGCGCCAGGTCGCCAGTGTTCCGCAGTCGTCTCACCATGACCGGAAGTGCGCGATCAGCTGGTCCTCCCGCCTTCAAGTCGTAGAACTCGCGAGACATGCCGAATGGAGGGCGCTGTCCCTGCTGTCTGCTCCATCTCCAAAGGTCGATACCCCAGGGGGGTGTAGGGCCGGTCGGGCCCATCCGATGAGCGGGCACCCTAGTCGGGTAAGGGGGGTTGATGACTTCGGACTCTGTGTCCGAATCATCATCGTTAGGTTCTTCCTCGAAGTCCTCTCCGGCTTCTTCTTCTTCCTGGACCTCTACTGGCTCGGCAGGTCCGCCCTCGACTTCCTCCTCAGGTTCCTCTTCAGACCCTTCCTCGGGGTCTTCCTCGGGTTCCTCCTCCTCCAGCCATCCGTTATTTCCCTGATTGGGGAAATACGGATCTCCGGGGTGATGGAAGCCGGCCATACTGTCTGCGAGAGTATATAAATGTACTATTCATTATTTCTAAGATGTTTTAGTTACTATGTATTTTGAGTTAATATTCTTTTCTTGGAAATCAAGGGTATGTTTTTAGGTTTACTGACCATCGAGGTTTTCCCGGAGCATGTGATAGTTGCACTTCAGAGAAAATGTAGTTGATCAAGGGTATGTTTTTAGGTTTACCGACTTAACCGAGATGTCAGTGTTATCTTTTTTTGATTTGGTATCATGTTTTTTTTCCTATATCACACAAGTAAGGATGTTTTATCGTTCTGTTTTATTTGTTTTGTTCAGAGTTATTTTAGTCCCTCTTTGGTTTATAGTTGCATATCAATGTGTGGTTAGATATGCCAGTTCACTATAAACAGAGCTCTGATACCAACCTGTCACACCCCCGAAACCAGACGGCGGAAACGTCTGGGGGCTCGCCTGACTTAAATTGAATACCATCATAATGAATATACATGAATCATAACATAAACATTACCATGCATCAATACATTACAACTGATATTGTTTACATCCCGTACATTGTTTCAAATATTACACATTCATAACACAAATTGTTTCAGAGTTTTCAAAACAAAACATTCTAACATACTTGGTATTACCCTTCCGCTTATCTGTTACCTGAGAATACAAGTTATTTTGGAAAAACGTCAACATATGAAATGTTGGTGAGTTCATAAGCAAGGTTGTGAATAAATTGATTTGTATAGTTTGTAAAACCCAGAAAATCCGATATTTTCTGAAAAGGCAATAGTTTATCAAAGTGTGAAGATCCATAAGTTGATGCATGAATGATTTCAAGACATATATATATAAAAGGGTGTTTTGTATTATAGTATTAAAATTCCGAGCGAGTAGTATTGATTTCCCCGGAAAACCCGATGTTTTCCGATGTCGAAAGGTATACGTGATTACAAATTGTTATACCGCCACAACGAATGGCTTTTGATTACTCATCCTTGAATACTCGGATGGTGTCGGATAAACAAAGTGAGTCGTCGTAACGATGTCCGGTGAAGACATGTTATAACAGCCAACTACAAACGTCCCATAGAGGTGTCGTCCGCTGTTACTCACTTAATCCAAACCACCTTGATTACTGTTGAATAACGTCCTAATTCCGTCTGCTTTGATTACTCATGAGCCTTAGCGAACGAAGAGAAGAGGAATACGAAGTCCTGCTACTTATCGTAAGTACCTTAGGCTGTCGCGGATGCGAAGGACATGTTGGCCCAACTCGCATTTGATTACTCTGACCTTACTAGCCATACTAATGGACCACTAGGGCCCAATAGCACATAAAAGCCATTGAAATTCCTTTTATATGGAATCGAGTCATAGGAGGCCGAATAACATATAAGCGTTATCCCTTTGGGCCCAAAAATCATGTTCGTGGACTTGCAAGATCCAACAAGCATGATTTGAAACTCTCAAGCCCAAATTTTGTATATCTACTCATCTTAGGTATCACGTATCTATTGAAGGGTTTGATTTAACGTTTGTTGGTTTGGTATCGATTCGAGACCGATCGATTTGTTTATCACGATATTCGGAGTTAAACGTGTATTCGTCTTTCGATTTGTCGGTCGTCGTGATTTTGTATTTTGACTTAATGAAATAGTTTGTTTAAAAGTGGGGATTTGACCTTTTCACTACCTTTCTTTTTATAAAAATAACAATTTTTGTCTTTTAAATAAAAGAATTGCATTTTTAGTCCTTAAAACATTTTCTTGACACTTTTGCATCATAAATTTATTGAAATGATAGTTTTAACCCAAAAGTTATTTTGTTAACAGATTGAGCCCTTCCAGAATGGTATTTCTCGGTTAAAACCCTATTTTTTGCAATTTTTACAGTTTTGGCCCAAAATCCAAAAACTTTACATTTTTTATCCTTTTTGGATATGAAAAGCATTTTTGACTCTTGAAATAGTTTTGTTACACTTTTTATCCGCTGTTTTGAATAAAGTTTCATTTCAGCCCCTTTAGTTGTCATTTTTCGCAATTTTGGGTTTATTGGGCCAAAAAGCCCAAAATTAGGCCATTAAGCTAAAAATTTACATTTCAAGTCCTTTGAAAGTGTTAATATTCAGAAAAACAATTATGGAAACTGTTTTGACTCTTTTGGCCCTTAAGAAAGTGTGACTTGACAATTTTTAACTCAAGTTTTGTATTTTTGACAATTTAAGCCCAAAAATGGGTTTTATGTTGGAAATATGTTCATCATAATCTTATAAGTTATTATTCTTGACTTGTTTAGTGTAAAATAACTTAGATCATGTTTGTTTCCTTTCTCATGTCATAGATCTCGAATATCACCCCTTTTTAGTGACATGTTCATCATAAAAACACATAAAATCACACATACATGCATAAAATTACACATAGCATACACATACACATAGATCTACACATTTTTCTTGTATTATCCCCCATAAAACATATAAAACCGAAAAGAGAGGGTATGAAGCTCACCTTGAGTTGCAGTTTCGGTTTTTGAAGAGAGAAATGAAGAAAGTTTCGATCCTAGCAAGTCTTCTTGGAAGATCTCGAATTTAGAGGCTTCTAAGATGCAAGATCACAAGTTTGAATAGATTTAGAAGAGATTTTTGATGAAATGAAGTAGCTAGATCATGGATCCAAGCAATATCTTACCTTAGATGATGTATTTGTGGAATAATCTCCTTGAAAGCTTCCTAAATCTCGAAAATTTGGTGGAGAGTGAAGAGAGTTTCTTTAAGAGAGTTTTGAGTGAAATGTGTGTGTGTTTGTGCTGTGTTCGACCGAGAGCAAAAGAGAGAGGAGAGAGGAGAGAGTAGCTGAAGTGATGTGTGCATGGGGAGATGAGTTTTGCATGGAGATCCAAGGGATAATAAAGAGGTGGCAATGGAAGTCAACCCTCTTCCATTTTGGTGTAGTTGGGCCGAGAAAGGAGAGGGGAAGAGAGGAAAATGGGGCCTTGCATGCTTAAGCCCATTTTATGGTTAAGTTAGATGATTTTTGGCCCAACAAAAATCAAAGAATGATTTTTATGACCTATTAAGGCTATATTAAATTGGTCGTGACCCAATAAGGCTCAAAATATTAAGTTTCATGTATATGGGTTCAATTAGGGCCCATTTGAGAGTTCTATGTTCAAGATAGTTAAATTGAAAGCTTATTGGTCCATTAGGTCCAATAAGGAAATCCTAGTCCAAAATGGACTTAAACCGGGATGTCAAGGGTTTCCAATTCTTTATTAACTATTTGTAGTGTTTGAATGGAGTATTTGATGAAGTTTTGTTGTTATTGAATAAGCATCATACGTGCTTTCATATTGTTGATTCATAATTGATATAAGTGTTGTAGTTACAAGGCACCAAAATTCCTAGTTGTGACAGCCGTGAACAATCTTCTTGAACCTAAATGGGCCGAAAACCCATATATTTTCCCCTTTTGGGCCGTAAACTCATAAGAGGGCCCAATGGGCCGAGAACCTCCATATTGGACCTTATATTTTCGGCTATGTTCAATTTTAGCCCAACAATCAAAATTCCTTTCATTCCTTCACTCCATCCTCGGTTTTAATGAAAAAATTAGGAAAAGAAAGAAAACAAAATTTGGTTGAATTAGAACTTGGCACCTTAATTTTATTTAATGGACTCCCAAGCTAATTGCAACACAAACATCCAAGTTAAGCCTTAATCCTTCATGTAATAAGCATACATGAAATCCCTCCCTTCCTCTTCTTCTAGCCTCGGCCGAGAACCCCAACACCACCCACACCTCTCTCATTTCTCAAACATAAAATCCTCTCTAGAGCTCTCATGAAGATTTCATCTCCATTCTTCCAAACTTTCGTGAATTGTAAGTGTGCATCAAGAACACTTCATCCAAAAATCCACTCATCATGGTAAGCTACTTCCACTCAAGGGGTTTAACTTCATGTTCTTGTTAAACTTACTTCTCTTAACACTTCATTTCATGATCCATGTTCCTTAGAAACCTCATAAGTTCGAGATCTACTGAAGGGAGCTTGTTAGAGCCGAAAACTCCTCCAATATTCTTCCAAAACCGATCCATCAACCCCAATATGAGTTCATACCAACTATTTGCGGTTTTTACTATGTTTTGGGGGAGAATACAAGTTGTTTTGTGTAGATCTATGTGTATATGCATGATTTTGTGTGTTTTTCATGATATATGTTGTGATCATGTGTTGTAAACTTCATAAAATCGAACATATGCTAAAATATGATGATATTTGTGGAACATAACACTTGATACAACTTATTATGCAAAGAAAAGGTTTAAAACATTAAAAGGTTGTTTAACACTAAGAAAATCAAATAAGAGGGCCAAAAATGACAAAATAATAAAAAAAAGTGAAGTTGTTAAATAACTCACGGTTTTGAAGGGACCAAAAAGGATTTATTTTGAATAAATATGGATCTTTATGGTATTTATGACTTTAAAAGGGCTAAAAGCATAAAGTTTCACAAATGGGCCTCATACTGGGTTTTCACGATTTTTGGGCTAAGTTTGTAAATTTTTGGACTATGTGGGCTTGAGTGTCATTTTAAACAAATGTGAGCCAAAAATGTTATTTTTCGGTTATAAGGGTTGAAAATGATAATTTTATCAAACTTGGGCCAAAAAAGTGTAAATTCTATGCTTTTGGGCCGAAAATGTAAAATTTCATACACTTGGGCCGAAAATAATATTTCTGACAAAAGTTGGTTAAAAATGTTATTTTATTTGAATCTAGCCTTAAATGTAAACTTTTGGTCTTAAGGGACCTAAAAAGTAAATTTTACCAAACATATGCCTAAAATGTAAATTTTTAGTCTAATGGACCAAAAATGTCCATATTACAAAAGTGGCCTTTTTATGTCATTTTGAAAAATGATTAAACAAGAACGAACATTACAATAACAAACAAGTCTAACACGTTAAAGTCACTTTTATTGGGCTTAGTTGTCGTTTTGCATGCTTATTAGGCCTGGAATATACATTACCTGCTTAGTGGGCCTTAGTTGTCCTTTTGCATGCTTATTGGGCCTGGAATATTCATTTCATGCTTAGTGGGCCTTAGTTGTCCTTTTGCATGCTTATTGGGCCTGGAATACTCATTTCATGCTTAGTGGGCCTTAGTTGTCCTTTTGCATTCTTATTGGACCTGCATTATACAATACATGTTTAGTGGGCCTTAGTTGTCCTTTTACATGCTATTGGGCATGGAACTTACATTACATGTTTATTTGGGCCCTTGTAGTCCATTTACATGCTTGTGACTTTGTATATTCACGTACATACTAGTTGGGCCTTGAAAACTATATACATTCATGGAAACAATATCTACTGTGCAATTCAATATTCGTGTAAATTCAGTTAAGGCTTGTGTGAGACATTTCACTTGACACCTATCTAGTGTACAACCGTAGCCTGTAGTTATAACCAGAGTCTTCTGGAGGGAGAGCGAGAGTTTTTGTATAGATCTATACGGGGTTGACGCCCTACACCTGAGCTGTTCGCTACAGTTAGACTAGGCCAGTCTAGGGTGATAAACCTTACCTAAACAAGTCGGCATCTGAAAAACGTCATGACGGGCGGATCAGTCATTATCAAGTATGGTTATAGCGACTCACAAAGAAATTTAACTCCATTATAAAAATTTACGGAATACATTTACAGTTTAGTAACACGGAAACATACACTGGTACTTAGTCTTAGGTGATAAGAGCACAACGTTTTATAAACAGACAATATCGGATTGTCTGGGACCATTCACTTTATACATTTTCAAATATTAACACACATGCATTAATACAAGACCGGACACAAACATTTCAAATCGTTTTTCAGAAAATATCGGATTTTCTGGTGTTTACAAAGTAATACAAAACATTTTACTCAAACATTCTTATGAACTAACCAACATTATATGTGTTGACTTTTTAAAATTAACTTGTATTCTCAGGAAATCGTTAAGCTGAAAGGTCGACAGGAACATACGGAAATTGTCATATTTTGTATCATCATACATTAACTATTTGGGCATGTAATATTTAATACAATACTTGATGTAAACAATGATGGTTGTATTTGGTATGTATGATGATGGTGTTTGTCATGTTTCATTTATATTCAATGTGATGATATTACAAGATGAAGTCACTTAACCCCCAGACGTTTTCGCCGTCTGGTTCGGGGGTGTGACATCTGTTAAGTGTTTTTGAGCATATTTTTTGAATCAGACCATAGCCTAATATTTGATTCATTCTCAAAATCTCTTTAACACGAAGTCTTCATAGTTTTACAAAAAGTGTCGAATCACAACAACCAAAAAAATACTGAATAAAGACTTCGAATGCGTTTTTGACATAGTTATGTCTCTCGTTAGAAAATTTCAATTACATATTTGGAATCACCACTTTCGGGACGTCGAACTAGTGCTTTCATAAAATTTGAGAGATGCCAATTTTTTTCGATTTTCGTCGGACGTTTGCATGCGGATCGAGGAGGCGCCATATCGCACCATTATAACCGTGACACTTGTCATACTTTGAGAGGAGCCAAATCACCACCTTTGGCCTATAAATGGAAGAAGAAATCAACACATTTTGGGCACCTCTCTCCCCTTTCTCTCTCAAATTCCACCAGAACCCCCACCGACCATCCTTTAGCCACCACGTCGCCGCCACCGGAGCACCATCGGAGCCCCACCTGTTCCAACTACCCCCTCCAACAACTCCCCTTTTCTCTTCCGCCATAAAACCGGTGAGTAAAGAGCTCTGGCAGCTACTGCCACCACTAAGAACCGTCGTCCATCGCCGGTTGCAGCTGTCGGCCAACACTAACAACCACCAAATTTCACAAACAGGTTCCCCTCCTCCTCCTTGACTATCACCAACTGTGCCTATCTCAATCCAACGCTAGAAAACCACTTTTCCAACCATCTTTTTGGTCAACGACAACACTGTCAAAAAATTTCCGACAAGTCTGAACAGTTTTTCAAACTTGGTTTTTTCCGATTTATAACCCTCTTGAAACGTTTCGTGGAATCAAGGTACCGTTCGTGACATCCTGAGTCGCAATCCGAATCTGGTTCCCGAAACTAACTTATTAACAGTTTAACGCAGGCAACGAAAGCGAGTTCACGACCCCATTTTTAATCTTCTTAAAGTTTTTTTGGGGGAGAATACTTGCTTTGTTGTCACACCCCCGAACCAGACGGCGGAAACGTCCGGGGGCTGGCGTGACTTAAATTGAAATATCATCACAATGAATATATATGAAACATAACACATACATCACCAACCATTACATAGTACAACTGGCATTGTTTACATCGAGTACAAGGTTTACATTACATGATTTCGAAATATTAAGTGTTTGGTGATTAGCTACTACAAAAGAAACTTTCAACACACCGGATGCTTCCTTGTCTAATGATTACCTGAGAATACAAGTTATTTTGAAAACGGTCAACATATATAATGTTGGTGAGTTCATAAGTGTGTTTGATGTAAAGTAGTTTATGTCATTGGTAAAACCCAAAAAATCCGATATTTTCTGTAATAAAACTTTTCTTGAAAATATTGTGATGATCCTGTAAGTATATGCGTGAATGATTTCAAAACATGAATAAATGAGAAGTTTTACATTATGATGTTTGAAAGTACAAGTGAGTAAGATTGATTTCCCCGGAAAACCGGATGTCTTCCGAATAAAAGTTATGAGTGTTTTTGCTTTATTGAATCGTTACATCGAATGAATATGATTTCCCTTGATTAATGATTTTCCTTTGATTAATGATTTCCCCTGATTAATGATGTCGGATATCTACGTGAGTCGTTATAGCCATGCATGATAATGACTAGTTCGTCTGTTTTGGTATTCTAATGAACACCGAAATTTGATCCTAAGACTTTGTCACCCTAGGCTGGCCGAGTCTAACTGTAGCGAACAGCTTAGGTGTGGGGGAGTCACCCCCGTATAGATCTATACACAAACTCTCGCTCTCCCTCCAGGAGACTTTGATTACAACTACAGACTACGACCGACACTTATTGGTGTCACCCATTATTACTCTCTCAATCCACATGAATCTGATTAACCTTGATTAATGATCGAATTTTATTTTACATGAAGAGAAGGTAAGCCTAACAAACAAGGAGAAGAGGACTACTAGGCCCTACTAATTTCGTATGTTATTTAAGGCTGTCGGGTATACGAAAAGAGCGTTGGCCTATTTCGCATATAATTTATTTGGACCTTACTAGTAATGCATAATGGGCCACTGAGGCCCAATAGCATGCAAAAACCATTGAGGGTCCATTAAGCATGTAATTGGGTCACAGGAGGCCCAATAACATGTATTATTTATGTTGGGCCCAGAAACCATGTTAATGGGTCACGAAGGCCCATTAAGCATGATTAGAATCTATGAAGCCCAACCACTTGAACGTTTACTTGTTTTATATAGAATTAATGTGGCGAGTTGCTTAATCGATATGTCGTATAAATCACGAAATTGTTTTATAACGATTTATAGATTTATAAAATAGTTATTTTTCTATTTAAAATCCATAAGTTATAAAGTTTTGTATGTTTTGACCCAATTATTATTATTATTAACATAATTGACCAAAAACATTAATTTGACCTATTTAGTCCCCTTATTTTGTAAAGTTGGCAATTTTTGCCCTTTTTATAAAAAAAGACATTTTAGGTCCTTGAACCATTTTTCTTGACATCTTTTACCCAAACACTTATTTAAATAATGTTTTAAGCCCAAAAGTGACTTTTTTGAAAGTTTCAACCCCTTTAGTTAAAAGATTGCATTTTAGCCCACCTTTTTCGCAACTTTTACACTTTTTACCCAAAATCCAAATTCTTTGCATTTTAAATCCTTTTTAACAAATATGATTATTTTAAACCCCAGAAATAGATTTATTTACCTTTCTACCCACTGTTTTGAGAAATTTCCATTTTAGCCGCTTAAGAAACATATTTTTTGCAAGTTTGGGCTTATGGACCGAAAAGCCCAAAATTTAGCCCAATAAGTCATAAAATTTCATTTTTAGTCCTTTGAAAAACATAATGTTCATAGAAACTTCTATTTTAACTGTTTTGGCATTTTGAACCTTGTAAAAACCGAAAATGACAACTTTTTCCCCAAACTTTTACTTATTTGACAAAAATAGTCCAAAAATGAGTTTGATGTAGTAGTATGTTAATTTAAAACTTACATATTAGTTTATCTTGACATGTTGAGTGAAATATGAACTAGATCACATATTTTCCCTTTTTGAACTATAGATCTCGAAACATCTTTCATTTTTAGCACAAATATATCACAAAATCACAAGAAAACACACATATCATACAAATACACATAAATCTTCACATTTTACTTGCATTCTCCCCCATAAAAAATATGAAAACCGAAAATAGAGGGGTATGAACTCACCTTAGGTTTGTGGGTTCGGTTTTGAAGAAGGAAATGGAAGAGTTTTGGTCCTAGTAAGCCTTCTTGGGTGGATCTCGAACGTAGAGTTCTCTAAGATGATGATTCTTGTGGAAAAACCACCTTAAAATGCTCCAAGATCTCGAAAAGTTGGATGGAGAAATGAAAGGTGTTCTTGAGAGAATAGTGAGTGTTTGCAAAATGAATTTTGTGTGGGTGTTGGGTGCTCTCGGCCGAAACAAGCAGAGAAGAGAGAGGAGAGAGTCTTGAGGTGATGGTGCATGGAAGTATGAGATTTGGTGCATGGATATCCCATGGGTAATTATGAGGTGGCACCATTAAAAGTCAACTCTTCCCCATTTCTTTTGTAGTTGGGCCGAATTCTTGGACTTAGGAGGAAGGAAGTAGTTTATCTTGGGCCATTGCTTGATTTTGTTCGAAACCATGAGCCCATTAAGTAGGTTTTCGGCCCGTTGGGCTTTTAGAGGTGGTTCACGGCCAATGTGTATAAAAGAATGGATTGGAGTCTATTAAAGTTATTTGGATTTGTTATGGCCTAATAAGGCCCATTAAGGTAAACCAATCCATTTTTAGGCCCACTATGGCCCAAAAAGTTAAGTTTTATGAAAGTGGGTTGAATTTCAAGCACAACATGAATTAGGGGGTTTACGAGTTTACAATAGATAATGTTTACAAGAGTACAAAATTTCCTAGCTAAAATTCTAGTTGTGACATTTGTGTTTGATATTTATAATTCATATAAATGTTAAATAAATATTATAGATTATATAATTTTAAATTGTTAGTATTTTGTTTTTTCGTTAAATGTTTAATTTAAAATGATATGCGTATCTGTTTACACTATTTGAGATTAAATCTCTCTCTCTCTCTCTCTCTCTCTATATATATATATATATATATATATATATATATATATATATATATATATATATATATATATATATATTTGTTGGTTGTACATTTGTTAAACTTTGGATTTATACTATATAGAAGTCGTTATGCTGCCAAATACTTGGTTAGAAACCTTACACTATCAATACTCTGATTATACATCTATAAAGTAGTAATATACTATCAATACTCTAATTACAAAAACTTAGATACAAACATACAATCATAAGAACCTACAAACATGCAAACATATAAAACATTCATTTACTAATGCCTTGGAGGCAATATTCATTCACTCATGGCTTGTAGGAATATTCATTCACTCATTCCTCGGAGGTACACTCATTCACTCATGAGTGGGAGACACACTATTCTATAAATATAAGACCGGTAAACACCAAGTACACTTCTAAAAGCACTCATATAAAGATAAAATAAGCTTATATGTAGCACAAACACGTATTTAAACGGTTTATATCTATCTGTATTTTTTTAAAAGGATTGTATGAACTTATAAACAAATTACATAAACTATGCTATTATAGAACTTATATTATAAGTCAACATTTATACACGACACATATATTTGTATGGTTAAAAAGTAAGGTTACTTATAAGTCAAGTAATATTCATACACTATAAACGTATACTTTTGGTTAGAAAAACACTATTTTATATAAGTATAAAACGCTTAATGACTGTAATGTATACTCTTTGGTTATAAAAAGTATGTTTTTATATAACTTGGTGTAGCAAATATATATACTGTATAAACATAATTTTGGTTACAAAAAGTACACAAAGTTAAAATCTGTTAACTAACCAATTTTATGTTGACGTATCTTCAAAACACATGTATTATAAGGAACAAAAGATATCGAAGGGTCACACACTAGAATACTCAGGGAACTGTTTATCAATTACAGTTCTATACTTCGTTTATGCTTATGCTCGATTGTTAGTGCATATACCGTATTTTGAAATATTACAGTCATTCTCTCTCCCTCTTTTCCAACCATCCATTCCAAGTACAAGGTATGACTGGTTGCTTCCTTTGACCTCTTCTTAGACATACAAGTTGCTTGTAAGTCTTGAAATTAATTAATGAAAGCATAGGTTTTCATTTATGTTTGAAAGTATGTAAAGGAGGAAGGAGACCTTTAGTAAACTTTTTCCTCTTCTTTTGCTAGAAAAGTAGAGAGCACACATGTCTCCCCTTTCGTCTATCCAACAAATTTGTTGTTTTAATTTTGGTTTTCTATTTACTTCTTGTTTGAAGACTTAATTTTGGTGACTTGTTGAGGATACACATAGAAAGATTCTGCTTTGTATCTTTTCCATCTTAATCATCATTCAAGCCTCTCCGTAAAGACTCAAAGGACTACGGATTTTTTTAATATTTTATCCCTCTATTGTTTTTCTTCCCAATCTTTTCATGTAGATCATTTGGTGGGTATAAAACTAGTTTATGTTGTTCAAATTTTAAAGTCTGGCATTCATAATCTTGTGTTTTAGAAATAATTTTTAAATAAAAACCCAACAATTGGTATCAGAGCCAAGTTACAAGCTTGGTTAGAATTTATCATTATTTGGACAATCTTGGTTCTTAGAAAATATAGATAACTTTTTTTTTGTTACAAACAAGTTCATATATATTTTCTATGAAAACTTTATAATTGTTATTTTATGTGATAAAAGTTGACATGCATATTTTTTCATTTAAAGTTGTCTTAGAAAACAAATGTTTTTTTATATGTTAACTTATTTTAGAGTGTATAAACAAGCCATGAGCCTTATTGAGTTGTTGTTTGTGATGATTCATTAAAATGGTTAGAATATTGTTTTATTCATATGGTATGTAATGATAATAAATAGCTAGTTTTCATCTTTATTATTTAGTTAGTAGTAGATTACTGTTGGACTAGTTTTTTTATATAAAACGTAACAAGATAAAGATGATGACCATTTTGAAGATTCGAGGAAAACCCATGGTCTTATAATGTTTTTATAAAATTTCATAACTTTTATAAAAGTCTAATAAAATTTCTTTAAAGTAGATTATCAAAACAAGTGGGAGCATGGAGAACAACATGAAGATTTTGGTCCATTTTGTCTCTTAGGAGAAGAATTGACACTTTTATGTTGGCTCAACAAAATTTTGTTGAGATCGAAGTGTCAATTTCTCAGTCATGTTCAAAATCTTGACTTGTTTGTTTTTAGTTAAGATCTCATTCACAATATGCACATGATCATCAGCATTCAAATGTTCATTAATATTTACAATCGCATACGCATATGAATAATTTGGAACTTTATCATAATTTGCTATCTTTCTTTCACAGTCATATGTAGTTTCGTCTATTTGTTCTCTTTTAAAAGAAAGAAAAGGAAGTAGCTTTCGATGTTGTTCACTACAAATCTTAGCAGAATGATGAAGTTCAATCATTTTAGTATATAATCTCCTAGCGAAATTACAATAAATGTTTCGTTGTTTAACAAGCATAATGTTGTCCATACGAATAGAATCCCTATCAATCAACAAATTTGTGATACTTAAGTCTACAGATTCTATGACACCCTTCTTTTCTTCTAATTTATTCTTAGCTTCATAGTAAAGGGACTTGGACTTTTCTGCTTCACTACTCATGGAGATTAACATGTCATTAAGATAAGTACACGTATTATTAAATTCAGAAAAAATATCATTATAACAAGATGAAGGAGTTTTAAATGACTTAATAAGATCACATACCTTAGCAGTTATTGGTGATTTTGTCGAGTCAGTGGACACAAAACACCGGCCAGTAATTTGATCTTCATCACCCATCTCATAAAAACAAACTTTCTCCTTGTCATCTTCCTCCAGTTTCAAGTACATGGCTCTATGATTCGGATTTTGCATCTCATCATCATCTGATCTAGAAGATCAGATCTGATAAGTTCATTCTTCTTCGTTACCTCCTATTTCCACCAAATACGCACCCTAAGTTTGAGCTCTAGTCTCGTCTATCTTCTCAGGATAATACGCTTCATCCTTAACTTTCTCCTTCTTTTCTTCTTTCTTCCTGAGCATCAGTCCTTTGCCAGATGATTCGACCCATTGCAGTAGTTACAATCCTAACCTAAGTCTCCTTTCAAATTCAACTCCTTCTTCTTCTCATACGTACTCTGAACATCTTTCTTCTCCACTTTCGACTTATCTTTCACACTTTTTCCAGTCGAAGACACATTCTTGTTCTCATAATTGTTCTTAAACTTTTCATTGAAAGGCTTCTTGAAGAATTTATTGACATAGTTGTTCGAGTAGTATGCGACTGCTTCATCACCAGAGTTGAATAAATATCCCTCTTTGTTGTCCTTGGCTTCTTCTTTAGACTCAGACTCCTTACCAGTAACTTTCGATACCAAAGCTAGTGGTCATCCAAGAATTAGTTTACTTTCTTTAGCAATGTCATTGATCTCGCTCTCATACGCTTTCAGGATATTATATAAATTTGCAAGAGAATAACCATCTAATTTTTCTTGAGTTTTAATCATCAAACTGATGTTCTTCCACTCTTTTCGCAAGTCCTTAAGAAAAGTAAGATTGAACTCCAGAGACGAATGAGTCACTCCATATCAAGAACACTTGAAAATCAGTTCATTCAATCAATCATAATAAGATTCAATTGATTCATTATCCTTCTGTTTGAACTCTCCCAACTCTAGCAAGCACTGTTTCACAGAACTTTCTTTGTTTTCTCATTACTTCGATACTTCTTCTTCAAGGTATACTGAATTTGCTGGGATGTAGAACATCTGCGAACATAATTGTAAACTACTGGTGGAAGAGAACCACATAATTCACGTATATATTTCTTATCATTCACCTTCATCTTGTTTCCTTGAGTGATGATATCATCATTCGTAGTAGTAGTTCCAAGAGTAACGAGCATATCTAGAATAAATGGACCTTTGTTGATGGATCACATCAAATCTTCATCGATCCCATTCAGATAGTCTTCCATCCTATCATCCCATTGCTCATAGTACTCTAGAATTAGCATCGTAATCTTAGTTGATGATCCGAACCAGTGAGAGAAATTCGTCATTGTGTTCAGATAGAAGTTTTCCATTGTTGTACGGATTTAGAAGAAAGAGGATTTTGAATTTAAAACGAGATTGAAGAAGGAAATGAAATAAAGATCGATTAGAAATCAATCGATCTAACATGCAAAGTCAAAAATCTATTCAAAACAATCGTTCAACACAAGTTTTGTGATTCAAATTGCAGCATATTTTCAATCGGAATGAAGGACTAAAAAAATGAATAACACGAGAAAACTAAAATCTATTGAAAGAATCCAGCTCAGATACCAATTGTAGTATGTTAGAATTGATTATGCACACAAACGATTAAGACATTCAAAGAAGTAAATGAACATAAGATGTATATAATGTATGTTTGGCTCGATTAGTTTGAATGAGTACACGAGAGTAAAGAGTACAAGTCAATTCTACAAGTGTTTGAATCTTACTCAACTCTATGCACCTACCCTATTTATAGGATACATCATACTCACAAAAAGTTCAAAGGACTAAACATTAACGTATCGAAATAACAATGCCTTGTAAAATAGATAGAGTGTCGAAGTCATGTTGATTTCGACACTTTATAGTCTCTGACCAATTTGACTCCTCTCTATATACGTTCGACCCCTACACTTGTCTTTCATCTATAATCTTACGGATAATAATCACCCACTGACATACCGAAAAAGGACCAACTTTATTTTTAGATGAAAATCTATTGAAACCAATAAAGACCAAAATAACTTTACAACCTTCTTTAAGTCACTTTTTTTTTCTAACGGACCTGCATTTTTTTGAAATCTCAAAGGACTTAATGGATCACTTGTTGCACCATCTCACTTCAAGATTTTGGTTGTTTTGATCAATAAAAGCCAAACTTATGTCCGTTAGACCTCCTTGCTGGATATACAATGCAAATCTTCTATGTTGGTGACACCCACTGAATAAAGATCGGACTCCATTATCGAGTGGCAAATCTATGATGACTTCTTAATCCAACAACACTTAATCAGTGTGAAAATTGATTTAGCTGGAGATTGAGACAATGATTGATCATGAAGCTAAGAAGGATTTTCTTGAGGCATTTCTTCACTTTTAGAACATGAAAACAGAGTGCATAACGCTGAAACAAGTGAAGTTGATGAGTGAGAGATGTATCAGCGTGAAAAACGTATAAGTGTGAAGCTCGATGAAGCTGGCAGAGTTTTGAGAAGTTGAAAGAAAAGAGTAATGAATCAGCTTGTGATATCTGCGTGAGAGGTGTATTAGCGTGAAAAACATATGAGAAGGTAGTAGATGAACTTTGAGTGAGACGTTGGATACTTAGAAGGCAAGATGACACTGGTGAATTTCATGAAGCTGATGGAAGTAGTTGCAACTTTGAACATTTTTCAGCGAGAGCCGAAACTAATGCAACTTCAATGTATTTTTCTTCAAAGCTCAAGAGATTTTAAAACTTTTCTCTTGATTACCTGCATACAAATTTAAACAATGAGGAATTGGAATCACACTTGATTCATTTAATTCCCTGGACAGTAGAGGATGATGCTTTTCCCATTGGTTGATGTGTCTTTCGGGTTTTTGATGTAACGACTAATTCTTTGAGCATCACCACACTTAAGTTCCATAATTTCAATACCAACATATCTTTTACACATCCTCCAACCATATGACACCAAATACCCTTGAAGGCTTGTAGCTTTTTGAATGAAGATCACATGCTTTTTCCTTTCATTGGCATTTACTTGTCTAACTTGACCCAACATACATATAGGAAACCAAAAATATTACAACAGTTGTAGAGAACCTTTCGAATTGATAGAACATTGTTAAACGCTTTTACTTAACAAGTCTTGACAAGATCCATTAAAATCTGTCACACATTTATTCAAAAGAGATAAAACTCAGGCATTTATACATGAAAAATACGAAATATCTCTCACTTTATCTCACAATTCTGCTTCCTGATCAAATCTTTTGCTAAAAAAAATTTAAGCACAGTGAAGAATGGATTATAGACACAAACTTTCATTAGAATGAGAGAGAACAACATATATATGCTTGACAATTTCAGCATCTCTCTCATATCTCAAAAATCAACCAGAGATCTTGGGTACCCAAATGGGATTCGGTGTTGAAACATACCTCACTTTCCAACTTCACTTGTTGGCTTCGATTCCAAATCATGAGATGTAATTTTTGAAACCCAAATCTTATTTGGTTTTGTGTTACCTAACATCCTTTCCTTTTTATGTTTGTCTTTGTAAAAAGATTTATTTAAGCACATATATACATCAGAGAACTTACCTGACTGAGCTCTTCTTCTTCTTCTCCTTTTAATTTTCGAGGTTCTTAATTGGGTTTGAACTTCTAAATCTTTAATAGATCTTACGACAAAAGTTCTAAGCTTACTTTCAAAAAAATTTAATCAGATAAAGAGATATTATCTTCAAATGTTTGAAGTATTTTCTTCTTCTTCTTCCTCTTCTTCATCTAATTTTTCAAGTTTTTGAAGAAAGCTTGAACATTTGAATCTTGAATGTATCAGAAAACCTTCTATGATACTAATTAAAGGTTTGTATCGATCGAATACACTCAAGTATAAAAGATGATGAACAAAAAAAGAACAAAGAACAAGATTATCAAAAACACACTTTTACCAAGAAAGGGTGTTCTCACCAAGACAACAAAGGTCTCAAAGATATTGACGGCACCAAGCCATACATTAGGGTTTCATCCTTTTATTGAATATATATACTAAACTATACTAGTATATCCCTTCAATCAAGGGATTGATTGTATCTAATCTAAATATAAAATGATGTGTGTGTGTATATATATATATATACATATATGTATATATATATATATATATATATACATATATATATATATATATATATATATATATATATATATATATATATATATATATATATATATATATATATATATATATATATAAAGGTCTAATCCTAATCACCAAGATTACGGATCAAACATCTATTCTATATATAAAATGTATAACTTTCTAATATATAATGATCACCAAGATCATGGACTTCATGCTGACGCTTGTCACACCCCAAAACCAAGAACGGCGGAAACATTCTGGGGTGAAGGACGTCATGTAAAGTATCACAACAGTGTAAAGTAGTAAACAAGCAACAACATCATCCATTGCATTAATAGTAGAATTTTAATACATGTGTGTTCTTTCATAGTATACGGTATGATAATAAGAAATCAAAAATAAAATACGAGTCTTGACTGCTCCGTCTTCTCCAAAACCTGGTCATCGTACCTGTCTACTGGTGACCTGAGAATACAAGTTATTTTGAAAGCTTGTATCAACTTTAAAGCTGGTGAGAACATAAGTATTTTAGTGTCATTGATTTGTAAAACTGTAAACAAAAGACTTGAAATGGAGGTTTTTCTACCAAGACCCGACTGTTTTGAAGATTTGCGCCTCTGTAAAAATGGAGGTTTTTCCCCTAGTATAACTATTATTATCTAAATATAGCTATACATAAACGTGTAGGTGATAAAATCACAAAGTAACTGTAATAGGGAAAATAATATTTTACCTCAGCAGTGACACTGCTGACTATAAAGTGAATAAAACATAGACTCAATGAATGAATTGTACACTCCAGGTGGTATCGAATGAACGACATGCCTCGAAAAGTCTAAATGAATGAAGTGTAGACTCCAGGTGGTATCGAATGAACGACACGCCTCGAAAATTCTAATTGAATGAAGTGTAGACTCCAGGTGGTATCGAATGAACGACACGCCTTGAAAAGTCTAATTGAATGAAGTGTAGACTGCAGGTGGTATCGAGTGAACGACACGCCTCGAAAAGTCTAAATGAATGAAGTGTAGAGTCCAGGTGGTATCGAGTGAACGACACGCCTCGAAAAGTCTAAATTGGCCTTTAATTCTTAATTGGATAAATAAAGGATTTGAATGTGAATTCGTATGTAACCATGCTGATCGACGCTGAATAATTGATGACCCTCCAGGTCATATATAGTGAGGTGACATTTTGTCACTCCTGGGCCTTATCGGCTCGAACTGTAGCTAGCAGTCGGGATGTGGGAGTGTCTGTCCCGTATAGATCTATACACATAATGCCCGCTCTCCCTCCAGGAGACTCTGGTTACAAGGTGATACCACAATGAAGTGTCATATCGAGAAGTAGTATGTCACATTCTATTTATAGTATTTAAATATTTGTATAGACTCATGAATGAACTGACTCTTGTGTGATTCCTTGTACTAGAAATAGTAAATAGTATCTCCTAACTATACCATTAATAGTTACTAGTAATATATGTATATGAATAATGGAAGGATGCCTTTGCTACCCAAATGTATTGAACTGACTGATAGAACTTTTATGTTTATATATATATACATAATATATAACTAATATTTAGACGACCTTCAGACAAATAACAGGATACCCTAAGTCTACAACCAAACAACAAACAGGAAATAAGGCGGGTTAGCAGTCCTAAGTCCTTTAAACATTACTTATATAACTATACATATAGAGGCATGCAATTGATAATATAAAAGTTTAAAAGAAGTTTTGTAAAACATTAGGAAAGTTTAATAAGAAGAAATTGATGACTTGATGTCAATTTATAAAACGATTTAAAAGCAGTTTGTTTGATATAAACAGTTTAAAGTATAAGAAATCCCTTATTTGGAACACAGTTTGAGTACATGAAAACCTTTGCTTGAAACTTAGTCATAACAAAATTTGAAAGGAAAGGTGTACTTTAGAAAACAAGTTTGATGAAGAGTTCAACGTGTAAAAAGCATTCGAGAATTCATTTTGAAGTAGTTTGCTTGGTAAAACATCTAAAAGTGTAGTAACTCCATAGTTTGATAGTTATTATCACATGTGATTGATATGATAACTATCATGATTCAACTTGTATCCCCCCATAAAAGCATTTAAAAACATTTAAAAGGTTAATTAAAGGGGTATGAACTCACATGTTTTGAGTAACTCGAATGGAAGATCGATATAGGATCGTTGGGTGTCAAATGGCGTCTTGAGCACAAATGAATCCTATTTAACATATAATTACACATATATGAATACATTAATGTATATAACCACTAATGGTGATAGGGACATGCCTTAAGGACATGAAAACACTTAGAATTAACTGTTACAAACACCTATGGAAGTCCCTAAATGAGTGTAGGGTCTTAGATTTGAGTGTAAGGCCACCAAACTCAACTTTTATGTGTGTGCGGCCAGGCGTGCGGCCAAAGTGTGCGGCCAGGCCTGTGTGCGGCCGTACACTCCCATAGGAATGTGTCCAAATCGATTTTCCAAGACTTTGTGACGATCCTAAGAAGGTGTTTTGGCCATTGCTTAGCCGAATTGAGAGTTTGTTGCTATTTTGGACCCTTAAAAGGGTGTGTGCGGCCAAGGGTGTGCGACCATGGTGTGTGCGGTCGCACACTCCTAGCAAAAATGGTCCAAAACGTGTTTCTAAGTTCGTATCTTGTTTCCCCTAAGTGTCCTTGATCATGTGCTAGAATACTACTTGAGTTTGAGGCCTTAAAGCACCAAAATAAGGGGTGTATGGCCACATGAAGGTGTGCGGCCGCACACTCCTTTCAGATCGATTTTTGGGGCTTCTAACAAGGCTCTAATATATCTAAACACATGTAGGAGTAGGGTACTTACAGTGTAGAAGCGTATGGGGGTGTTTGGAGCCCAAGAACTTAGTAGATGTTCTTGAAGAACACTTGAAGATTCACTAGAATGTGCTGATTTCATGGAGGAAATCAGTGATTTACACTAGATGGAGTAAGGAATCTATAAATCAAAGGCTAGAAACAGTTACAACTTGAAGATCTAGGTAAAAAAATCAGGATCCACTTGAGAGAAAACGAGTTCTTGACTAAGAGGGTGTAAAAGGGTGAAATGAAGGCCAAGACTCTTTCTTATAGGTATGTGAGTGCTTCAAGACGAGTGTGCTGCCGAAGAAGGGGTGTGCGGTCGGCTGTGTACGGCTGGCTGGCCGCACACTTGGGTGTGCGGCCGCACACACCTTGCTGGGTGTGTTTGGCTCGATTTTTGTGATGCTACACACGTTCTAACCCTCCCTACGACTCATATCTCGATTGTATTAAGCCTAAAGCACTTATATAGACCCAAAACTTCATAACAAAATAGCAACACGAGGCTAACTTTGATAAAAATGAAGAATGTATAAGTTAGAAATTTCGGGTTGTTACATCATCCCCCCGTTAGAAGGAATTTCGTCCCGAAATTAGAGTTTAGGTAGATAAGTAGTTACAAAATAACTAAGTAAAAGACGAGGATATTTCAGTTTCCACTGATCCTCTCGCTCCCAAGTGAATTCAGGTCCTCGTTTGGCGTCCCAGTGAACCTTCACTATCGAGATTCAGCTTTGTTTTGTTTGCTTGACCTCTCGGTTCATGATCTCTACAGGTTCTTCCACGAAGTTGAGGCTCTTGTTGATCTCGATCTCGTCGAGTGGGATTATAAGAGTCTCATCGGACAGACACTTTTCAAGTTCGAGACGGGGAAGGTAGGATGTACGCTACTAAGTTCGCGAGGTAAGTTGAGTTTGTACGCTACGGGCCGATTCTAGCGAGAATCTCGAAAAGCCCTGCGCAACTTTTCTGTCGGTCACTAGAGGCTTTAATCGTCCACTAATCTGAACGATCTTCCCTAATGATGCCCTCTTACTCTAGATCGTGAATTTCATAGCTAGCTTTGAGGGTTTCTAACTGATGGGAGGCTTAGGTAATGATCTTACTTCGTTACATCAAAATGCGACTGAGCCCTGGATTTGGAAGTGTCTACTTGAATTCCCTCTTCACTAACAATGTGACATAGGAATTTGACTCTTCGAATCCAAACTCGCGTTTAAGAGAATTTCTCTTAGAGCTCCTCTGATCGAAATGTTTCCAAGATCTGTTGACGATGTTGACTATGCTTCTCCTTACTACGAGAGTAGATAAGTATATCACCGATGAAGACGATGACGAACTGATCCTAGTAAGGACGACACACCTTATCCATTAAATCTATGAATACTGCGGTGTGTTTGTTAATCCGAACGACATCACTACCAATTTGTAGTGCCCATAACGAGTTCGGAAGGCTGTCTTCGGAACATCCTCCCCTAGCACTCGTAGTCGGCGATACTCGGATCTCGGATGGACTTTTGAAAAGAAGATCGCCCTTTTACAGTCGATCAAATAATTCGTCTATGATAGGCAAAAGGGTACTTATTTTTGATGGTTTAGCTTGTTGAGCTTCCTGTACTTGATGCATATACGACAGTGATAAGTTTTTTTTTTTTTTTTTTTTTTTTTTTTTTTTTTTTTTTTTGACGAAACAGACCGGAGTTCCCCAGGGTGAGAAGCTTGGTCTTATAAAACTCTTGCTGAGTAGTTCGTTAAGTTGATCGGACAGTTCTTGCCTCAATGCAGGTGCTAGACGATAGGGCGGTTTGGCTACTGGGGTAGCCCTTGGAACTAAGTCGATCCTAAGTTCGATTTGACGTTGCGGAGGTAATCCTGGGAGTTTTCTGTTCTATCTGAATCTATTGTCTCGATCGGTTAGAAGGCATTTGATTGGATTCTAAGTTTATCCGCATGGCAGTACGATCACTCGTAGTCTTGGGTGTTCTCCGTCCTAAAGTTCCTATCAGAAGTCATATTTGGTTCATCAATCACAGCTTCGTGTATACGAGTCGTATATAATTAAGACTGAAAAGGCAGTCGAATGAATGATTCTTCTTTAAGCTCACATCCAAACAAGGAAAAGAATTTAAAGCGGAATCATTAATTCTAAGCCTGTAGAATCTTGATTATATACTACCCTTGCGTATACCTTCTCCAGTGTTAGATCAACCGTATGGGTCTTCGGGTTGAACTTGACGTACTGTACGAGTGGTACTCCGAGGAGGTTTGTTGAGGTGTCTTCGGGAAGGATACGAAGCATAAGATACTCTCCACATGAGTACCTCGGAATTTTGAAATGACGGCTTCGCTAGAAAGGCGGTTTCGGAGAAAAGAATTTACGCGTGAGACTGGTATTGTGAGGGTCAGATTTGCTCAAGTTATATGAAAATGTCGGACTACTCGGAATAAAAGGCATTAGACTTAGTTCATAAAGGTATTACAAACTAAACACAATGGTGCAACTTTTAACATAGTTTCAGTACTTAAGTTTACTACAAGGCTACTGCTGCGAATAAGGTATACTACAAAAGCAAGTATACGCAGAACGAGAGCCCCTTAACTGGCAAGGTCTCGCAAAAGACAAGACTCGAGTTGCACTAGTGTTTAACAGCTTACAAGTCTATTATAACGAAACGCCCTAGTATTTCAACGTGGGTCCAGAGTAGTCTCTCCTGTGGCTGTGATCCTTAGTATCTTCCCGTTTGCGCCAGAATTCTCTGTTATTGGACAATCCTTCCGCAGATGTCCAATCTCACCACATAAATGACATATCTGGCTTGTACCTGCATTAGTGGTGGAAGTGAAGTGTTGGTTCGGAGTTATGTGGACACAGTTGTTTTCGTTGATCTTCCTTTTTAGACAATTCCTGTAATAGTGTCCTGCCTCACCACAACTATAGCAAACTTGGCTAGCTCTGGTGGTAGAGGTGGTTCTACAAAAACGAGCAATGTGTCCCGTTTTGTTGCAATTGATGCATTGCAATACCCGGCAAGCTCCATTATGATGGTAGTTACACTTGTTACACTTTGGGAATGTTCCCTCATATCGCTTGACCGGTGCTGAGGTGGCAGGGGTCGCCACTGGTTGCTGTTGCATGGCAAGCCTTTGGAATCGCTTGCGTTCCTTTTGAGCTTGACGCTTTCGTTTCTTAAACTCTGAGCTGTGGCTTTGGGTGTTCGCAACGGTTATCATTTGTTGACTTCCCGGGTGGTTACAACAATTTGAATTGTCACCACCTTTTTCAGCCTTGCTTTCGTTACTAGTGTTGAGGTGTGCAAGGACAGTTGTCACGACAGCTGATACCGCTGCTTGGAAGGTAGCGGCGTCGATATGAAGGATCGGGGTTTCGTTGCTCGGGTGGTTATTTTTGGGTGACGACATGATTCTGTTATACAAAAGGAAATGAGTTCGTGAGTGATTATGCTTGAACCTAGACACATTTCGACCATTCATGTAAAGAGTAGGAGTAAGTTCTCGAGGGTTTGACCTACATCCCTATGATGCAGTCCTAGTAAAGAGTAGAAGTAAGTTCATAGAATGGTTATAAGGCGATTGCTATCCAACCTTCGACAAGAATGTGGAAGTGATCCGTGAGCTAAATTACCATAGCTCGATAATTTGACGAGGGTGAGTTTCAGATAGAACTCTAGCAATAGTAGGATGAAAGTATTTGAACAAAGTTTGACACGGAAATTCGCCGATTGTCCACATCGTTGATATTGATGATGTAATAAGTTTGGGAAAAATGACCTTGTAGTGGGTCTTACATCATATCTGGAGTAGAAATGTTTTGACAGCATAAATTCCTAACTAAAAGTACTCACGGTGCTGGGGTAGTTACGTAGAAAAGTGATACATAGGGCATAGACAAGAAAACGATTCCCTATAACAAGGAGGGAAAAATAAGGCATCTTTTACTGGTGACGGTCATCTCTCTTGTGAATCCATAGTTCAACAAGTTGACGTTCCATATCTAGTAGGTGTCTTTCGTACACTCTCTGGCGTACTCGGAGCTCTATGAATTCAGCTCGAGTTTCAGCTAGCTCTTGTAGCAGGGTCTCATGGTCTCCCCTAGATCTCTCGCGAGCATCTTCCAGACGAATGGTGCGGAGGGTATGCATTCTCGCATTGGCGTCAGCTTCCGTGATTCGATGGAGAGCTGTCCTGCCCTGAATCTTGTTTCGGGCCACTCTGTGGACCAGGATTGGCAAGACTCTGTCTGCTGAGCCTCCCTCGCTGAGGTCATAAAAGCTTTCGTCTCCGTCGAATGGTATGGGCTGATTCTGATCTTGGCTCCACGTCTCCAAACATTCTACCCAAGGAGGCGTCGGGCCTTGAAAAGACGGAGAGGGTTAGGATTTGGATTGGGAGCCATCGGGGGTAGGTTCTCGACTTCAGGCTCGGAGTCAGAACCATCTGCAAAGCCTTCAGCCTGGTGATCACCCACAGGGATTGGATGATCATTTTCTGGCTCTGCTTTAAACCCTCCTCCATTACCTTGGTTAGGGAAGTACAAGTTGCCGTGGGGATGGAATCCAACCATATTATCTATGCGAGAAAAAGGGATATAAGGAATAAGAACATAAGTAATTTATAGTAACACAAAATACCCCTATAGTATTTTAGGTTTATGTTCTGTTCTAATGTTTTCATTGTAGTAGTGTTGGTAAGGTTTTAGACTTGTTGCAACCTCACAACCACACTTAGGCACATGCTAGTCAATCCTCGAATAATATAGTTGATCAGGCTATATCTTCCCAGATTTGACTATATGTCTCTAAGTCTACTTGTGCTGCCCAACAATCGTAATACTTTTGTTCTGTCCTAGTGACACTGATTTTAGTATGAATGCAGGCATGTATACTTAGTTTAATATTTTATTATTTAAAAGTATAAACTCTTGGTCAGAGTATTTTAATCCCATTGTATTTATAGTCTGTATATCTTTTATGGGTTGATATACTCGATTCACTATAAACAATGCTCTGATACCAATCTGTCACACCCCAAAACCAAGAACGGCGGAAACATTCTGGGGTGGAGGACGTCATGTAAAGTATCACAACAGTGTAAAGTAGTAAACAAGCAACAACATCATCCATTGCATTAATAGTAGAATTTTAATACATGTGTGTTCTTTCATAGTATACGGTATGATAATAATAAATCAAAAATAAAATACGAGTCCTGACTGCTCCGTCTTCTCCAAAACCTGGTCATCGTACCTGTCTACTGGTGACCTAAGAATACAAGTTATTTTGAAAGTGAGTATCAGCTTTAAAGCTGGTGAGAACATAAGTATTTTAGTGTCATTGATTTGTAAAACTGTAAAGAAAAGACTTGAAATTATTATATGAAAACTTGGTATAAGTATGAAAAAACCTAGAAAATCCCATATTTCCTACTAGTATAAAAAGCAGTCTTCTACCAAGACCCGACTGTTTTGAAGATTTGCGCCTCTGTAAAAATGGAGGTTTTTCCCCTAGTATAACTATTATTATCTAAATATAGCTATACATAAACGTGTAGGTGATAAAATCACAAAGGAACTGTAATAGGGAAAATAATATTTTACCTCAGCAGTGACACTGCTGACTATAAAGTGAATAAAACATAGACTCAATGAATGAATTGTAGACTCCAGGTGGTATCGAATGAACGACATGCCTCAAAAAGTCTAAATGAATGAAGTGTAGACTCCAGGTGGTATCGAATGAACGACACGCCTCGAAAAGTCTAATTGAATGAAGTGTAGACTCCAGGTGGTATCGAATGAACGACACGCATTGAAAAGTCTAATTGAATGAAGTGTAGACTGCAGGTGGTATCGAGTGAACGACACGCCTCGAAAAGTGTAAATGAATGAAGTGTAGAGTCCAGGTGGTATTGAGTGAACAACATGCCTCGAAAAGTCTAAATTGGCCTTTAATTCTTAATTGGATAAATAAAGGATTTGAATGTGAATTCGTATGTAACCATGCTGATCGACGCTGAATAATTGATGACCCTCCAGGTCATATATAGTGAGGTGACATTTTGTCACCCATGGGCCTTATCGGCTCAGACTGTAGCTAGCAGTCGGGATGTGGGAGTGTCTGTCCCGTATAGATCTATACACATAATGCCCGCTCTCCCTCCAGGAGACTCTGGTTACAAGGTGATACCACAATAAAGTGTCATATCGAGAAGTAATATGTCACATTCTATTTGTAGTATTTAAATATTTGTATAGACTCATGAATGAACTGACTCTTGTGTGATTCCTTGTACTAGAAATAGTAAATAGTATCTCCTAACTATACCATTAGTAGTTACTAGTACTATATGTATATGAATAATGGAAGGATGCCTTTGCTACCCAAAGGTATTGAACTGACTGATAGAACTTTTATGTTTATATATGTATACATAATATATAACTAATATTTAGACGACCTTTGGACAAATAACAGGATACCCTAAGTCTACAACCCAACAAGGAACAAGAAATAAGGCGGGTTAGCAGTCCTAAGTCCTTTAAACATTACTTATATAACTATACATATAGAGGCATGCAATTGATAATATAAAAGTTTAAAAGAAGTTTTGTAAAACATTAGGAAAGTTTAATAAGAAGAAATTGATGACTTGATGTCAATTTATAAAACGATTTAAAAGCAGTTTGTTTGATATAAACAGTTTAACGTATAAGAAATCCCTTATTTGGAACACAGTTTAAGTACATGAAAACCTTTTCTTGAAACTTAGTCATAACAGAATTTGAAAGGAAAGGTGTAGTTTAGAAAACAAGTTTGATGAAGAGTTCAACGTGTAAAAAGAATTCGAGAATTAAAAGTGTTTAAACTCTATGCTATAAAACTTAAACATATAACATTGAAGTCCTATTATATGTAAAGGCGTCCTCGGATTTTCGAAACCACTTTTGCTTTGACACATTTAACCGCTTTCTCATTTAGACATTGTAATTTACTTTAATGTGTTTTCTCGAAAACACAACATGATATTTATGCAAATGTCTACTTCAAACATGTTTGTAAGACATATCTAACGCTTGTAATTCAAAACATACCTTATTTGTGTACTTTGCTTCAATATAGTTTTATAATCTATAAAGATTCTAAAATATAAAGCATTGCAAAACTTAGTGTTCACTTTTAAATTTCCAGTGGCACACTTTCGACAATGCACAATTATTCATCTAAATATGTTAAGTCTTTAACTTATCCGTTTTAACTGTTGGACTCCAGTCAAAAAGGTCAAAGCTGTCGGAATTTCAATTACAAGTTTTAGTGTTGCTTCTTTTTCACAAATGGAGTTTAACTTAATAGATAACTCATAAATTTTTAGAAAACCTTTTAAAACTCCCACATGTCTATTTAATCATCAATATACATCAAATATTGAAGTTTGAAATATATCTCAACCTGGTTTTAATCTACCTATAGGTATTGTTCTTATAATTTTAACAATAACAATCATTGCCGCCGCTACCTTCCTTTTTCTTTCCCCCGCACTTGATTTCTTGCTCTCCTTATGATTTCAGATCGCTCACACCCATAATAGTAACATAATACATTGTCTAACTTTGTTTTTGTCTATTTTGCTTCTCCTGGTATCATGTTTTTACACATACATACTAGAAGTCTATCCTTTCGTTTTGAGCGATTAATACATGTATAGCCGTGAGGAATAATTTTTATTTAGTCAACTTTGATATATTCAATTACGCCTTTTATCATATACATCTTGTTTTTATTTTGAAATCACAATAAACAAGTGATCCTTATTTACATTTGCCCTTTCGTTCTAAATTCAGAAACTTGATATAAAATGCAATTTTCATTGTATTTTTCCTTATAATTAATACACAAGATGAATACTCTTATGCTTATAATTTTTCTATATCCGGAAAATATATGTGAATGATATATTTCCTTATGTTTCTTCTTTTCTTTAAATACATCAAAAGTTTTGAATTTTACGATTATCTATTCTCTAGATGATTGTTTTTGTAGAAACACTAAACTATGAATGCACTATTTTCAAAGATTGACATTTTACACCTTTCTTAAAATAGTATTTTACTTTGCAATTTTCAGTGAGTTCCTAAACTCTCAAACTTGTTTTCATTAGTATTCTGACTCCTCGTAAACTTGAATTTGTCCAGACTTTGACAATTGGACAATTTCTCAAAAGTTTAATACAAATATTTCTATACAAATTCCTTTAATGACGACTTGAACCTTTAACCTTAATTAATCTTTATATTATTTTACTACTTTGTTGGATCACCACACATGTATCTTCATTATCTTGGAATTATTACACATTTTGATAATAGTGAGATTAATTATCATTTCTAAACACACATTTTGATAACAGTGAGATTTTTATCACTTCTAAGCACTTAAAATGCTATCTACACAATGTGATTTAATTTATCATAAACTTTCACCGCCTTCATTAGAAACAATGACTCTCCAATTATATATACTCTTCGAATATAGTTCTATTATTGTAAGAGTAACCGTAGTAGTAATTATAGCCTCGGAGATCCTCAATCATTTCATAATTTATTTTGTAGACGACACTTAAATAGCCTTTACATTTGAGATGTACCAAAACTTCGTTGCCTACCCTTAGTACGTATTTTTAGGAACTTACCCTTGATCGCTTCCCTTTCATTCGTGCTACCCCTTCTTATTTCGAAATATATCTTTTCCAGAGGTAATAGCCAACCCGGAAGTGAACAAATTGTTCCTAATCTCTTCTTCATTAGGCGGCGAATTTACACTTAGTGCTAATTTAGAATGCAACTTAAGGATCAATGCGAATTTAACGCTCAGTGCAGTTGGTGCTTCAGCAAAACTTATATTGCTCTCTTAATTTAGATAATATCTAACTAGATGATCCTTTTCGACTAGGTCGCCATGGTTGGATCATGATTCCATGAACCAAATTTTCCATAATCTAGACGAAAGAACTCGAATTAAGGAAACACTAATTTGACTATAGCTAAAGAATTAGGATCTTCCTTTGAGGAAATAAACCCAAAATAATCAAAGAACACTTCAAGTCACCACCTCTCTAGGTATACAATTGTATTCGGCTGAGTTCTAATAGAATACGTCACGAATTGAATTTCGGGGCGAAATTCTTTCAACCGGGGGAGACTGTGACAACCGTCAAAATTCGAGTCGGTTCTAGATTTGACTAAACTTAGTTGCACGTATAGGCACGACACATACTATACTTAGTAACTAGAATCTAAGTTATAACCTACTAGAAACTTGGAAACAAGTAGAATCGAATGATAGTGTACTTAGATTTCACATGGTTATGTGGATTCTACAACTACTTAACTTTAACGACTATCCACATTCGGGTCATTCCTTGACTTGAACACCATTTGATGAATCATATACACCATATTGCACTTGACCTAGTAGTAGAAATTAGGTCATAATCTCATAGAAACTTGAGTCAAAGTTGAAAACTAGGACTAGTATACTTGATTTCCTCAATTTCGCTTGAATCTCGAAACCACTACATAGAATGCCAATAAGCCGATAAAATTAGTTACAAACATTATTATAACTATAAAAGATTTATAATACCATAAGATAAATTTAAGTCTCAAATGTTCTATTGATTTTGATATCCAAAGATTTACAAACTCTCAAAAACCCTAAATGCCCTAAAAACCTAAATTTATGAAATTTAACCTTAAAATTTCTATAAACATAGTTATGAACCTCATAATATGATCTTATAATAATTAAAATTATAAAAATGCATTCAAGGAGAATAAAATTTAACTCATTAACATTTACCCTTAATTTATAAATCAAAAATCAAGGTTTTATGAATAAAAACTTGATTTTAGTGCACATTTTATATAAAAATTGAGATATTTTATAAAATAACTTAAATTTTATAAAAGAAAATGAATGAGAAAGGGGTATTATACAAAAAATTCGGATCCCTCTCTCCCCATATCTCTCTCTCACACTCTCATTCTCCAACACACACACATCTCTCTTCTTTCTCTCTCTTGAAAACTCTCTTTACCTTCTCTCTAATTTTTTTCTCCAAACACCACTCCATTCTCTCTTCCTCCCTCTAAGAACCACAAAATTTTCCAGAAAGCAAACCCAAGAACACTCCTCAAACTCAAAATCTTCATCATCTTGTGGTGTTCTTGAAGGTAAAATCGATTTCTACTTCACTTTCCCTTCAAGTTTTGCTATTTTTCTTACACTTTCTCCTTCTTCATCTTCTTCAAAATTGTTTTCTTTTTGTTAAAATGGTTTTTAGAACATGATGGATGTGTTTTAACACCATGCATGTATGATAAACAAGGTTGCATGTTCATGATCTTAGTGCAAAAATCGATTTTAAGGACTAAAACATCAAACTCAAGTTAAGAGTTTTTGAGAATCAAAATTTTGTTCCTAAATGAATGTATACATTTTGATAAGTTTTAATCTTTTGATCTCTGGAAACATGACTAAAATATGTGTTTATCATCATATATTTTAAATATTTCAAAAGATTTACTCAAGGAAATGATGAAAACTCACTTTTCTAACCAATCATCATGCATGCAATCTGCCTGATTTCTTTACCTGACTTTCAACTGCCATATCACACTCATTTCTTAACCAAAATTCGTGATTCTTTTTCTGAAATATAACATTTTGAGTTAGCTTTCACACCCATCTGACCTCACTGGAAAATTCCAATATTTCGATTTTTAACAAGTTTTACAAAACTGTTGCTCAAACAGCACTTTCCTTATGAACATTTGTTTTGTGTTGCATGTTCAAAGGACTTATTCATCACTAAAAATCATTCAAAAATTATTTTGCACTCTTAACATCATGTATTAATAGATACAAAAAAATCTTGATTCAAAAGTCTTTGGAACATGTTACAAAAATTCTCAAAGTAACATCAATAATCTTTACCAAAATCACAAGAACCAAGTTTTCACTATAATTTATTGAGCCTTTAGGAATGTTTTTCGACATCAAAAATAAGAAAACAATTTTTCATTGTTATTACATGGTATGAAGATGCATTCTGGAAATTTTCAGCTCAATCTATATTTCCTTTATTTTTACATGAAAATAATAAGAAAATAGAGTGTTAAATCATATAAAATACTTACACTAGTAAATAAATTCTGGAAAAATTCTTGGATGATCCATTAAGCAAATAAACATCTCCCATGAAGCTTCAATGACTTTTGTTACTGTTTAATATGGTTTTGAAGTTTCTTTTTGTTTAGCTCTAATAAATCATAAAACCACATTAGGGAAGATAAAAAGGGTATCTAATAATTTTCGCAGCTTCTGCCCTATGAGGAAGACTCAGGAAAATATTTTAGGAATTTTTAAAAATGTGTATCTATTTTTCATGATTTGTTGTGTTTATAATGGACTAAAAACAGGAAAAATAGTTTTACTCATCCAAAATTCATGAAAATTTACCAGAACACCTTATAATATATTAGGATGCTATATAAAATTTTTGATAATTTCTCTCTTCTGTATGCTATTTTTCATCTATTTTCCCAAGATTAAATACACTTAAATCCATTTTTATTAGAATAAATGCACAAAAATCATAAAATTGGGTTAAATAGTCTAGAAATTCATTTTTATATTTTTCCCAACTTAATAATGATTAATAACAGTAATAGAAAAAGTTTGGGTAATGTTGGAAACAACTTCTAATTATTTCATTTTTTATTAGAATAAATGCACAAAAAATCATAAAATTGGGTTAAACAGTTTAGAAATCAATTTTTATATTTTTCCCAGCTTAATAATGTTTAATAACAGTAATATAAAAAGTTTGAGAAATTTTGGAAACTGTTTTCTAATTATTTCAATTTTTATTAGAATAAATGCTCAAAAATCATAAAATTGGGTTAAATAGTTTGGAAATCCATTTTTATATTTTTCCCAGCTTAACTATGTCTAATGACAATTTTATAAAATGTTTGGGAATTTTTATCATCTGGATCCTATTTTTCACGAATTTATATTTTTCTGAAGGCTTAAAAATTGGGAAAAATAGTTAATCACATCAAAAATTCAAGGGAAAATTTCTGGAAGACCTCTACTGTGTTTAGAATGAAAATGCAAAGTTTGAGAATTTTTGGAAAGTTTTTGATAATATTTTGGCTTTTTAAGAGCTTAAAACACATTTAAATGTGTTGAAATACCCTCAATTAATATTACAAAAATCTGGAAATTAATATCCAAAATTGTCTTAATCACATGAGCTATAAAATTTCACCATTTCAGAAAAATGTTTGTAACTTATCACGCATGTCCTAAACTATTTATGTTCGTTGTATTTAATTGACTCGTATAAACTTGGTTGCAATATTTTGCATATTGTGAGTATTCACGCACTCCCCTATTTTCAGTTTTTATGTTTTGGGGTGGAAAAGCATGTCCCGGAATTCTATTATTTGTTCGTTGTATTTAAATTGATTTGTATCAAATATGATTGCTATTTTATTGCTATATCTCTCTATGTATGTCTATGCAACACGAAACATGAGAACTTATCGTCTTAAGGCCCTTCCCTTACACTTTTCTCTAACCATTAACTCTTTGAGCCAATGGTCATTATGGATAGCGCTATTAGGAATTGACAACTCCTCACTCGCCCGATTGCTGGAGTGCATGATACCATATAATCTATGGAACGATAAGCATAGATCTTGATAGGGCTTCAGTAATAGGCTTGGTTGAGAACTCATTGTTTGCTCATACACATACAAACTCGTTACTTATTGTAGCAATAAACTTTGTATCTCATTATAACAACAAACTTTTGTTACTAAATATTTATTTACTTGTTTTAGCAACAAACTTGGTTACTTCCTATAGTAACAAACTTGTTTGCTCCTTGTAGCAGTGAAACTTGATTACTCATTTTAGTAACAAACTTTATTTCCCATGAGGATATGAACGTTGCATCTCTTTTGGGCAACATACTTTATTTCTCATGATGACAACGAACTTTGTTTACACAAACTTATTTACTCATTTTAACAATATATTTTTATCTATGGAAACTTATATCGAAATTTTGATTTCGATTCATGAAACCAATATTATTTTTAAACTTGTGAGTACTCACCAACTATTTTTTTAGTTGACGCTCGTTTTACATGCTTTTTCAGGAATCATCGAGTAAGTGGCACTTAGGGACACTTCACTTTTAGGAGCATTCGCATGTGTTGTATTTCAATTTACATTGTAATTTCTTTTAAAAGTTGTTCAAACCCATTGTAAAATTGTAATGATTTTTAATACTATGGTTGGTGTTGTCTTTTAACTTTTGCTATGAAACCCTTTATACTGCCACGCCTCGTGTTTCCACTTTAGCGAGGTCTGACACTATCATGATTCAACTTGTATCCCCCCCATAAAAGCATTTAAAAACATTTAAAAGGTTAATTAAAGGGGTATGAACTCACATGTTTTGAGTAACTCGAATGGAAGATCGATATAGGATCGTTGGGTGTCAAATGGAGTCTCGAGCACAAATGAATCCTATTTAACATATAATTACACATATATGAATACATTAACGTATATAACCACTAATGGTGATAGGGACATGCCTTAAGGACATGAAAAGACTTAGAATTAAGTGTTACAAACACCTATGGAAGTCCCTAAATGAGTGTAGGGTCTTAGATTTGAGTGTAAGGCCACCAAACTCAACTTTTATGTGTGTGCGGCCAGGTGTGTGGCCAGAGTGTGCGGCCAGGCCTGTGTGCGGCCGTACACTCCCATAGGAATGTGTCCAAATCGATTTTCCAAGACTTTGTGATGATCCTAAGAAGGTGTTTTGGCCATTGCTTAGCTGGATTGAGAGTTTGTTGCTATTTTGGACCCTTAAAAGGGTGTGTGCGGTCACACTTGGTGTGTGCGGCCAAGTGTGTGCGGCCATGGTGTGTGCGGTCGCACACTCCTAGGCAAAATGGTCCAAAACGTGTTTCTAAGTTCGTATCTTGTTTCCCCTAAGTGTCCTTGATCATGTGCTAGAATACTACTTGAGTTTGAGGCCTTAAAGCACCAACATAAGGGGTGTACGGCCACATGAAGGTGTGCGGCCGCACACTCCTTTCAGATCGATTTTTGGGGCTTCTAACAAGGCTCTAATATATCTAAACACATGTAGGAGTAGGGTACTTACAGTGTAGAAGCGTATGGGGGTGTTTGGAGCCCAAGAACTTAGTAGATGTTCTTGGTGTTCTTGGTGTTCTTGAAGAACACTTGAAGATTCACTAGAATGAGCTAATTTCATGGAGAAAATCAGTGATTTACACTAGATGGAGTAAGGAATCTAAAAATCAAAGGCTAGAAACACTTACCACTTGAAGATTTAGGTGAAAAAAATCGGGATCCACTTGAGAGAAAACGAGTTCTTGCCTAACAGGGTGTAAAAGGGTGAAATGAAGGCCAAGACTCTTTCTTATAGGTATGTGAGTGCTGCTAGACGAGTGTGCTGCCGAAGAAAGGGTGTGCGGTCGGCTGTGTGCGGCTGGCTGGCCGCACACTCGGGTGTGCGGCCGCACACACCTTGTTGGGTGTGTTTGGCTTGATTTTTGTGATGCTACAAACGTTCTAAACCTCCCTACGACTTATATCTCGATTGTATTAAGCCTAAAGCACTTATATAGACCCATAACTTCATAACAAAATAGCAACACGAGGCTAACTTTGATAAAAATGAAGAATGTATAAGTTAGAAATTTCGGGTTGTCACAGCGCTGATCATGCTGGAGCTGATGTTGGCATTGATGTTGACGTTGGTGCTGGTGGTCAGCCTGTAATGTGTTTCACTCATCAGGTCATAAGGTGTGACCTTACAGAAATGAAATTAATGAAAGACAATATTGATCAATCAACACATTCATCTTCCTTAATTTCATTGATATTATCAAAATCATCTTCAGTATCAACAAAATTTTATTGAATACTTTGTGTCGAATTCTTAGTTTTGTTGAAAATTCTCATTTGTTTGTTTTTAGTCAAAGTCTCATTCACAATATCAACCAATTCATTAGGATTCAAACAATCATTTATATTAAGAATACCATATGCATACGAATCATTAGGAACATGATGATAATCAGCTACTTTACTTTCACAATCAAAAGTAGTTATGTATACTAATGATAAAGATAGTCAATTTTCTTTGCATATGTCTGAAGAATGATAAAGATAGTCAATTTTCTTTGCCTATGTTGTTCTTTGCATATGTCTGAAGAATGATAAAGATAGTCAATTTTCCATACAGACGCCCAACAGTGTTATAGTAAATATTTCTTTGTTTTACCAACATGCTATTGTCCAAACGAATAGGATCCCTATCAATCATGATGTTTGTTATTTTTAACTCTAGGCCTTCTATCCTAGTTTTCATCCTCTCTAGTTTATTATGTTCTTCGTAAAGAAAAGTCTTAGATTTCTATGCTTCACTACTCATAGAGATCAACATATCATTCAGGTAAGAGCAGGTATCATGAAAATCAGATAAAATAGCATGATAAGAATTCAAAGGAACATTAAGAGAAACAAGAAGATCATATACCTTCGAAATAATTGGGGACTTTAATGTTGTGGTCGTAAAGCACCTTCCAATTAACATCTCTTCTTCTTTACTCCCCTATTCTTTTTCTTCTCCAATCTCCTTCTGTGACACTTCCCAATCACTACCAAAAATATCTTCACCAACCAATCCCTTTCCTCTAGAATAACCTTCTTCATGTTTTGTGAAAATGACTCCATGAGTAGGATGACACATTTCTTCGTCCACGGAGCTAAAGGACCATATTTGATATGTCACTTCATCATCATCAACACCCTTCTCCACCAAGGATATATTCTTGGATTTGGAACGAATTTCCTCTATCTTCTTCACATAATAAGCCTCATCCTTCACCTTTTCTTACTTCTTCTCCTGCTTCCTCAACATGTAGTCCTTGACAAGGTGATTATGTCTGTTACAATAATTAGAATTATAACTGGAATCACCTTTTAATTTCTTTTAAATATTTTTCCCTTCTTCTTTCTTCTCTACCTTCTCAACACCTTTCTGACCAACACCAGAGTTAGTCATTGGGTTCTTCACATAACTATTTTTTGAAGTTTCGACTAACTGGCCTTTTATAGAACTTCTTAACCCTGTTATTGGAGTAATCGTCAAAAACTTCGTCATCTGAATTGAGCATAAATATTTCTTCATTATCTTCACCTTCATCATTAGATCCATCCTCCTTTCTTGTTGTTTTCGAAATGAGCGCGATTGGACCACTAAAATCCAATTTGCTATTTTCCTCAGCAATTTCCTGCACCTCGGACTCATGTGCCTTCAAAATGTTGCATAGATTCGATAAAGAGTATGTATCAAAATTCTCTTGAGTTTTGATCATGAAAAAAATATTCCTCCATGCCTTTCTTAGTCCCAAAATGAACGTGAGATTGAACTCTAGAGTGGTACGAACGACTCTGTATCTTGTACACTTAAATATGAGCTCATTCAATCTATTGTTATATAGTTCGATAGTCTCACTTTCGTTTTGCTTAAAATCATTCAATTCAGACAAGCACTTTGTCACTAAGCTCTTTTTGGTTCTTTCATTCCCTTGGTACTTCTCCTCCAAAGTATCCCAAATCTCTTTTGGTGTCTTGAAACCTCAAATATAGTTCTAAATAACTGGTGTAAGAGCTCCTCGTAGTTTACAGAAACATCTTTTGTCATTCGCCTTCTTCTTGTTGCCTTGAGCAATCATGTCTTCAACATTACTAACATTTCCAACAACTTGAACAAGATTTGAATGATAAGGTCCTTTCTCGATTGATGGCCATAGATCTTCATCGATTCCATTGAGATAATCTTCCATACGATCTGCCCGTTGATCATAGTATTCTGGAAGGAGCATTGGAACTTTTATTGCAGATCCAAGCAAGTTTGCAAAGTTCATCATGGTGTTGACATTCGGACTTGCCATTTGATTGAGTAGAAAGAGGATTATCGTTGACAAGAAATAACTCCGATGTAAATCGATTGACAAAACAAACTTAGAATCGTTTAATCACAATGATCGAATAAATAATTATGTTTCAATCTTGAGGAATAGTTAAATCGGAAAGAACGATTCAATAAGATGAAAATGCGAAAAAGATTCATCTATCGATGTGTAGATTCCTACACTGATACCAATTGAAAGGATGCTTGTAATATGTTTTGATTAATCTTTAGTTCAGTTAGAGTAAGTTAGAACACAAAGATCTAAATAAGATCTAGTTTCAGCTGAATTACTTCCGGAATGAGTACAAGAGAATCGTAGTGGGAGAAAGCTCAAAGCATACAAAATGCCCAAAAAGTTACGACTCTCTTTTGCACTTACCCTATTTATCGTGTACTGACGGAAAAAAAATACAAGGACTCGACATTATATAGCGAACCACTATACTGCCTAGTAATACATTACATAGCGAAGTCTAGAGGACCTTCGCTATTTACAAACTTTTCAACATCTAAGATACTACCAAAGGTCCGTCATCTCAGAAGATACATTGACTCTACAATGCTTCTATACGTTACTCCCCCTCAACAATAACACTAGAAGTTAATGACTACCCCTCGACTCGAGGTTATGTTTATAGTTTGTTCCCCTCAACTAGAAAAGGTGTCGAAGTTTGACCTTCTTCAACTTGAGCTCTTCATGCCAAAGATGTACATTCATCTGATCATCCATCAGGAACTGTGCAATCATCATAGTGCTTCGATGCTTCAAGTACTTGATTATCTTCGATATTTACCTCAGCTTACTCTGTCAGGAATAGTAAAAATTAGATCAAAATCAATATCAAAAGTAAGAATTTTGTTAGAATACTCTTTAGAATGTGAAAGAATTTTGTTAGTATAAATATTAATCATTGAATTTCGCAATAAAAGTTTCTTTAATCCTTTATGTCCTTTTGTTCATCATCCTATATGCCACAAAATTTTTAGAATATCCAAGAAATGATCCTTCATCAGCCTTTGTTTGAAACTTTGAAAGATGATATTTCAATTTCATCATAAAGCATCTGCAACCAAAAGCATCGAAAATTTTAGCATTAGGTTTCCTTTTGTTAATGATTTCATAAGGAGTGATATTAAATCTTCGATGAATGAAAGAATGATTTTGCATGAAACAAGCTGTAGAAATAGCCTATGCTCAAAAATATGGAGGTAAATTTGCATAAGTGAGCAATGTTCTATGTTACAACTCTAAATTTTAGACATAGCAATGTCTAAACCCTAACCAAGTACTAGTGTAAACCACATTGCAATCCTTGTTGCATGGTGTCCTCTATAGCCTTAGGGCTTGTTTATAGAGATAACAAAGAAGTATAGAAAGAAAACTAAACTAAATTAGGAAGGTATAATCCAACTTTGGGCAAAAGATTAAGGTTTAAAAAATAAATAACACATCATGGATGTGTTCACAGCCAAGAAGTTCTAGAAAGAAAGTGTTCACGACCCAAAAGTATCTAGATCTTAGGGTTCACGGCCAAAAATAACTCACAAAAGTAGTTCACGGTCCAAAAGTCACTCCACCATGGAGTTCACGGTCCAAGGGATTCAAGAATAGGAAGTTCACGGTTTGGGACTTGGAACCAAAGGGTGTTCACGGTTACTTTATGACCGTGAACCCCTCTTAATAGGATGTAATCCCCATTTCAAGTCCATTTGTAGACAGTAAACACTAAAGCCCAATACCACTTCATTCGTAAACACCCCTATATATATATATATATATATATATATATATATATATATATATATATATATATATATATATATATGTGTGTGTGTGTGTGTGTATGTGTGTGTGTTTTCACCATGAATCAATTCATTTCCTCCTTTCTCAACCGTGAACCACTCCAAAATCCTCTCAATCTTCATCTGTGAACAACCCCATTTCCTCTCAATCTTCAAAGGTTTACGCCCAAAATCTTCAAATCTTCAACCAATTCACCAAGAACATTCGTAACATCTTCAAATCTTCATAAACTCCTCATGAACACCAAGATCCAACCGTGAACACCATAACCTCCAACTGTAAACCCCTTTTCTTTTTCAACCGTGAACCCCTTTCAATATTTCAACTAATTCCAAATAAATATTGTAAGTATCCCTTAACTAATTAAATCACTATTTAATTATTATTTAAATTAATATCTTATTAATTTAAATACGACGTCGGGGATAATTATTTTTAGGATATGACTACTGTCACGTATTCTAATCCGAGGCTTTACCGTTAGCACTTTGTAACTCAACCGAGCACACACATTCAGGGTGAGTTCATGCCCCCATATTTTTCCAAGCTTTTTCAATGTTTTTAGGGGGGGGGGGAATACAAGTAAAACATAAGTAATCTTGTATTTAAAAATATAATTTTGCTTATTATATTTTCTTACCGCTAACATGCATTTGAACGTGAAACGTATTAATTACAGCAAACATTATGAATACTAGATTTACAAACAATTTACAAAACATGTTAAGACATAACTATTTTACAAGCACAAATTTTAACACGGAAAGAAACTTATAAACTATATTAAGTATAGTTTATGGAACGAACGAACTACTTTTACAAAGTTACACGTTATTCACAAAAAGGTTTTCATTGTATTATTCATGAATTCGTTGAGGGAACAAATTTGTGAGACACGTCTTCGAGTACTTACCTAACTACCAAGGGAAGTCTAACCTTATGAACCAGAGTCTCCTGGAGAGAGAGCGTGATTTTGTGTATAGATCTATACGGGACTAACAATCCCGCGCCCTGACTATTAGCTACAGTCGTTCTGGGTGACAAACGTCATTAACATTAACGACGTCCGAAGAACGTCGTAGGGTTTAACGTCCATCAGTATGGTTATAAGAACTCACATGGATATAACATGGCCTCCTTCACGGAATAATATTATACTTAACAAACAGTCATCAGGGTTAGTAAGTATGTGATTACTTAGTATCTAAATCAGGGTGATATGAAATTAACATTCGACATGTAGTAGGATGTGTGACTTCCGCCTCATTTCCAGTTCCTTGTTTTGTTGTGGGCTTAGGGCAAAATCACCCAATCGACTGTCTGTTTGATCTAGATTTCTATAATTCGTATGTACTAAGTGATCACAGGAGGGTATTAACATCACTTCTAGTTTATAGAACAAACACGTTTTGGACTAGTTTTATTTAATAGAAAAGATACACTTTAACAATTTAAGTATGGGAAAATACTTGTACTTTTCAGTTTTGGAACATTTAAGACAACAACACACTTTTATGGAAAATATAGGATTTTCCAGGACAAACACCAGTATTTTACAAGCAAACGGTTTATCATTCAACTAACGAACAATCATTGTTAGTTCTATAATCCCTTAGTTTATACATCCAGGTTATATATGAAGAATATCTGATAGACAGTGGAATGTGTGGTATCCGCCTCATTTCCTGTTCCTTGTTTGGTTGTGGGCTTAGGGCAGATCCACACATTCAACTGTCCGTTCGATATTAGTTTATATATAACTAGTATAAATTAAGTGGTTATAGAAGGAACTGGTGTAATCATAATTCTTACAAAGAAAATATAGGATTTTCTGAAGGAACATATTCATCACATCTTAAAGGACCATTATAGTTAACTCTGTAAGTAGTTAGTGAAAACGCTAAAGTGATATACAATGAGGATCTGGCATGCAGTGGAATGTATGGCTTCCGCCTCATTTCCTGTTCCTTGTTTGGTTGTGGGCTTGGGGCAGAACCACACAATCGATTGTCTATTCGATCTGGTTTGTATATGACTTGTATACACTAAGTACTCGAGGAAGCAACTAGTACGAGTCATTTTACTTATCATTCATCACATTAGAAAATGTAGGATTTTCTGGAGATACATCATGTTTTACAAAGAACAAAGGACTTGTTTTTCTAAAACCAAACGCTTATGAACTCACCAACTTTAGTGTTGACACTCTTTCAAAAACTACTTGTATTCTCAGGACACTAGTAGACAGGTACACGCCCTAGGTTTCTAGAAGACGATGCAAAGTAGCTTCAAGTCTTTACTATACTATTTACTTTTGGAGTAAATCATATATGATTCAAATACAATGTAAACATTTTAATATCAATACAATGGTTATTGTTGCTTTGATTACTATTATTCAATTGTTGTGATACTGTACATGACGTCCTCCGCCCCCGAACGTTTCCGCCGTTCCGGTTTGGGGGTGTGATAGATTGGTTTCAGAGCATTGTTTATAGTGAACTAAGTATATCAACCCATAAAAGATATACAACTATAAATACAATGGGGCCGAAGTTCTTTGACTAAAAGTATACTTTTAAAATATAAGTATTTTACGAGAAGTATACGAACAAGCATACATATTAAGAACAAGTATCACAAAAAGAACAAAACAAAAGTATTTAGATGTTGGACACTACATTCAAACCTAGGCAGTTATGTAATCCTATTTGGGATAGATATAGCCTGATCAACTATATTTATTTGAGATACGACCAACATGTGTTTGGGAGTGATAGTGGTGTTGCAAGGAGTCTAAAACTTACCAACCCTATATACAAAGGATCTCTAGAACAAAACACAAACTTAAAATACTATAGGAGTATTTTATGGTAATATAAGATAACAACAAGTGTGAAAACTTACCAAGTCCATATACAAGAAACTTTAGAAACAATCATACAATTAAAATACTATAGGAGTATTTTAGGAACTATAACTAACTTATGTGAAAACTAAAAGACCCTTACTGGCAGGTCTATAATTGCGAAGTGTATGCTTCCAAGGTTATATAGAATTCAGATATTATAGACTAAGAATTTATGATCTTCGCTCTACTACCTATTCCTTGTTTGGTTGTGGTTTTAAAGTAGGATCACTTATTCGAAGTTCTATTTGATCTTGGTTATATAACCTTGCATGCACTGCGTCTGTGACAACCCGAAAATTTTTAAAATTTTTGCCTTGCAAAGCACAGCCAGTCAACTCTGCTGAATGTCAGACACATTTATGCTATCATTTAGCCTCGTTTAGAGTCCGGTTAATGGTTCAAAGCTCAGTACATTCCAACCTTGAGCATAGAAATGGATCGCGTAAACTTCCAGCACCAAAATCGAGCCTTACATTCGAACATCAGGAGTGTACGGCCGCACACTGGGTGTGCGGCCGCACACCCCTCTCCTGGCAGCACACTCACATGTACAAAGGAGGGGTTAGCCTTCATTCATATTTTTTCACTCTCCAAGGCTTAGAACTCGATTTCTCTCTCAACTATCATCCGATTTTTAGCATAGATCTTCAAGAATGTAAGTGTTCTTCACTTGATTTGTTGTTAATCCTTCCAAACTAGTAACACTCTTTGATTTCATCCATTCGAAATCATGTTTTGACTAGATCTTCAAATCTTCATCCATTTCACCAAGAACACACACTTGTTCTTGGCGATTTTGGGCCTTCTCGAGCTTCCGGATCGTAAGTACTCTTCCATTATGCTTAAATCTTGTTAAGAACACTAGTTTAAGCCCTTGAAAATACCCGAAACTCAAGAACATATGGTGTGTGCGGCCGTACACACTCATGTGGCCGTACACTCCTCAAACACCCCTCAAAACACCCCTAAAGGCTTCCATATTGTGAGTACCATTCCCTAAGCTTGTTACTTACTAGATGTGAGCCTTAGAGAACGTCCAAACCATGTTCATCAAGGAGTGTGCGGCCACACACACTCCATGTGGCCATACACTCCTTTGTTTAGTGCTTTACGGCCTCGAAAGTGCCTTTCTAGCTTCAACACTTGATGAGCATCAGTCCTACAAGCCTTCCTGCCATTTGGAAAACGTTTTGTGCACTCTTTACCTTAACAGTGCGGCCGCACACTCCCCTGGCCGTACACCCATGGCCGCACACTCCCCTGGCCGCACACCCATGGCCGCACACTCCCTCAAGTGGTCGTACAGTCCCTTAAATTGAATCACATGTGATTCCAACACTTGGTCAAAGTGTTTCCATGTCCCGCGAGGTGTTTCCTTGCATGTGGTTGCTTCTAAACACTATATTTATGTCAAAATATGCCATTTTATGTCATTTAGGACTTGTTGTGTCTCAGGACTTTATTCGTGGAACTTCTCATCCATACACGCGTATTCGTTGAATCACCCACATCAGGTGAGTTCATACCCAAAATGAATCTTTTAACTGTTTTAAATGTTTTAAGGGGGGGAATACAAGTTGAACACAATGTTAATGGTGTAATTGTTTGTTATAAACATTTCCAAAAGGATTACTTATGTCATTTATAAGTTGTCAAAACATCTCAAGGACTCTTTTCAAGTTATATTACTTTATAGTTTAACAAAACTCCGTTTTTAAAGTACCAGCATAACTTAGTGGTAAAATGAGTCTTTTCCACAACAGTTCATGTACATTACTAGTAAACTATAATAGGTATAGTTTAGAGTCAGTCCATACATGGGTCAAAGCATACTATGATGGAAAAAAAAATAGAGCATACATACATACTAGACAGAGAGAACATACAATACAACTAGTACATACTATGCAAGAGAGTATACTATACACTAGTACAGAGTGAACATTACTACATTATGACTTACTATACAAACATTGTTATACGATAAATTAATGTGACAAACCATTTGAGGATACAACGACACTGTGTTGTATCCATTTGTAACCAGAGTCTCCTGGAGGGAGAGCGGGCATCTTGTGTATAGATCTATACGGGACAGAAACTCCCACACCCTGAGTGCTAGCTACAGTTCCAGCCGATAAGGCCAAGGGGTGAAAAATGTCACCTCACTACATATGACACCGGAGGGTCATCTTTTATTCAGTCGTCGATCAGCATGGTTACATACAAGTTCACATTAAAACCTTTAATTTACCATTTTGGGATTAAAGGCTACTTTAGACTCCCCGAGGTGTATTGTACATTTAATACTACCTGGAGTCTGTATTTTACTACTTTATAGCCAGGGATTAAGGGCTACTTTAGACTCCCCGAGGTGTATTGTCCATTTAATACTACCTGGAGTCTTTATTTTATTACAAAACGACTCCCCGAGGTGTATTGTACATTTAATACTATCTGGAGTCGGTATTTTTATTACTTTATAGCCAGCAGTGTCACTGCTGAGGTAAAATATTATTTTCCCTATTACATTTACTTTGTGATCTTCTGACATATTCATTAATGTATAAACTATATTTTGTTAATGATAGTTTCACTCGGGAAAATACACATTCATACAAGAAACATACATACATAACATTTGATGCCTTGGTCAGTGGCTACGTTTAGTAGAAAGGACCATAAGGCTAACCTTATGATTCCTTAATGTATACATCAAAGGATACATATATATCAATAGGATCTGATATGTAATAGGATGTGTGCTCTCCGCTTCATTTCCTGTTCCTTGTTTGGTTGTGGGCTTGGAGCAGATTCACCCAGCCTATTATCTATTCGATTCTAGATATATATGTCCAGTATACATTGAGTCGTCATAAGGGTACCAGGTATGGGTCAAGTCATAGGACACAGAGTCAATGCACAATTTTCTAGTACAAAACATACTTTCCAAGTTAGAACTTTTGGTATACAAAACTAGAAACTTACCAGCTAAGGGTTTAATCCATTTTATTAAACCAGTTTAAACTTAAAGGACCTTAGGTGATTAACTCTATAATATTTTAGTTTATACATCACAGTTATATATCATTAATATCCAATAGATAGTTGGATGTGTGCTTTCCGCCCTACTTCCTGTTCCTTGTTTGGTTGTGGGCTTAGGGCAGATTCACCCAAGTAACTCTCTATCCGATATCAGATCCTATATAGTCAGTATAAACTAAGTGATTATAGAAGTAATCACTGTGGTCACCATTTTATTATAAGAAATAAGAGTTTTCCTTAAAGAATATTTTCATTAAATATAAAGAAACCATTACAATTAACTCCATGAGTAGCAAGTGAACACGCCAGAGTTATATACAACAATGATCTAACAAACAATGGGATGTGTGCTATCCGCCTTACTCCCTGTTCCTTAATTGGTTGAGAGCTTAGGGAAGATGCGCGCAGTCGATTGCTTGTTTACTTTGAGTTTTATATCACTTGTATCCATTTAGTACTCATAGAAGGGATTGTAGGATCACTTTTACGTATCTTTCATCAAGGTAGGAAATATAGGATTTCCTAAGGGGAACAGGCGAAGTTTTCTAAACAGAACTTACAACTCACTACACTTTTCAACTACACTTTTCAACTACATTTTTCAACTACATTTTCAACAGCAGTTTACCACAACATTTTACAACTTATTTACATCACTAAAATCTTATGAACTCACCAGCTTAATTGCTGATCAACTCTTTCAAATAACTTGTATTCTCAGGAGCCTAGTAGACAGGTACTCGTGCTGGGAATTCAGAAGATGGAGCAGTATAGCTTCAAGTCTTGTTTGTTATTTGCTTATGTATTCTATGTTTTGTGAACACACACCTTGTAAACACTTTCTTTCTAATGAAATGGTTGTTCATTACTTTGCTTACTATAATGCATGTCTTGTGATACTAAACATGACGTCCTCCACCCCATAACGTTTCCGCCGTTCCGGTTTTGGGGTGCGACAGATTGGTATCAGAGCATTGTTTATAGTGAACTAAGTATATCAAACGATAAAAGATATACAACTATAAATACAATGGGGCTTAACTGCTCTGGATAATGGTATAGTTTAAGAGTATAACGATAAGTTATAAAAATATACCTACTTGCTTATACATGTACATACTAGACCAAGTATCACAAGAAGAACAGAACTAAAAGTATTTAAAGGTTGAACACTGTCGTCAAACCTAAATAGTTATGTAATCATAGCTAGGATCAATATAGCCTGATCAACTATATTCATTCGAGATGTGACTGACATGTGTTTGGGAGTGATGTGGTGTTGCAACAGTCTTAAAACTTACCGAATACTAAGGCAAGAGAATACTAGAACAAGTACATTTGAGATAGAATACTATAGGAGTATTCTATGATACTATAACGCGATAACAAGTTTGAAACATACTAAGTACATTACATTAAAATACTATAGGAGTATTTTAGGCACTATACAAATAACTTATGTGATAACTTAAAAGACCCTTACAGATAGGTCTATAATCTTGCAATGTATACTTCCAAGGTTATATATAATTGAGATTTTATAGACATAGAATTTGGGATCTACGCTCCACTACCTGTTCCTTGTTTGGTTGTGGTTTTGGAGTAGGATCACTTATTCGAAGGTCTATTTAATCTTAAGTTATATACAACTTGTATAGATTGTGCAATTATAGGAGGACTCTATAAGGATCACCCCATAAAGTTACCTTAAATCTCGTAGATTCCTTAGTCACATCCGTTCTCGCACGACAAACCCAGATAGATGTAACCACTTCCTCATAAGTAGACAACAGAAGAGTCAAGGAGGAACAAGAGCAAGTTCATGAGGAGTTTTCAAAGAAGGATCAACTGAAGTAACCAAAACGTCTTATGCGTCACACTAATAAATAATAATCTTGGTTAACTAAATGAGCGAGTGGAAACACTGCTCACATTATGTGTTAGGATTATTTTCTTACATGCAGCTGGTAACATATATTCATTCGAGGATAGCCATTTCAAATTCATAGAGTTTATTGAGTATAGACCCTTTTATGAATTTTTTCTAGTACCCTGTGGAAGTCAGGACCCGATACACTCAGAACTAGAATAACCTTGTCTTTTCAGCTTTCGGCTTGTGTCCACTGCTATAGACTTATTCTATCTCATCTTTGTATTCTTTTAGCAAATATGCCTCCTCGCAAATCAAACAGACGCTCTATTCCGATAACTCCAACTCAACCGCCACTACCCCCACCACAGTTCAACATAGCTGCTTTTCAGGCAGCGGTAACAGCAGCAACGATAACCGCCCTAACCCAAATTCGCACAAGTGGTATCAGTGGATCTGATGGTGGTGCTCAGCTAAACAACCACTAAGATACCCACGAACGCCCAAGGGAATGTTCGTATAAAGACTTCATGAGCTGCAAACCCAATTCCTTTGATGGAAATGGTGGAATCATCGCTCTGATGCAATGGTTCGAGAGAACAGAGTCGATTTTTGAGATCTGTTCGTGCCCCGAAGGGAGCAAAGTGAAGTTGCTGCCTGCACCTTCTTCGGAAGAGCCCTAACATGGTGGAATGGCCATGTTAAGTCACTGACTCTAACAGTGGCAAACTCTATGGGCTGGGAAAACTTGAAGGAAAGGATGATGAGAGAGTACTGCTCAAGGGGTGAAGTACAAAATCTGGAACAAGAGCTTTGGGAGCTCAGGATGGTTGGCTCAGACATAGTGGCCTACACTGACAGGTTTAGCGACTTGGCAGCACTATGCCCCGAGATGGTTACCCCGGAGAGCAAGAAGATAGAAAGATACATCTGGTGTCTGACTGCCCCGACCTAAGGAAATGTGTTGTCTTCTAAGCCGGCCACATTCGATAGTGCTAAGCATTTTGCTCAGCGACTCATCGACCATGAAGTCCACCATGGCGTAGAAGTCCCGGTTCCTGCGCCATCGAGGGAAGAGGACTATGGACAGAAGTCGGGGAACAAGGGGAAGAAGAAGCAAACAACACAGAACACCCCGCAGGAGGAACGCACGAGTACTATGTACACCGCCACAAAACCTACTACTCCAGCACTTGCCAGTCGATATGCTGGAACTCTTCCGAAGTGTGGGAAGTGCAACTATCACCACACCGGAGTATGTCGGAAAATGCAGTGTCTGAACTGCCACCAAAAAGGAAACACAGTCCGTTTCTACAGGGCACTGGCTCAACCGATCTCCCAGGTCCCCGGAGTTGAAGAAAACCAAGCCTGCTATGGCTGTGGTGAGGTTGGACACTACCAGGAGGGCTGCCCGATAACAAAGAACTCAGGAGCGGATGGACGAATTCTGATGATCACCGCAGGGGAATCGACCTCAAAGTCGCCTTCGAGCAGCGGTACGTTTTCGACCTAGTAATTGCTTTGACAATTAATTTATATTTATATAGGATTAAAACTTGGGGATAACACCTAAAAGTAATTATAATAACTCAGTCATAGGAACAAGTCATAGTATTCAAAAGAACTAAAGGATCCGTTTAGAGAAGCTATGATGGCTGACCATATACATCAGGGTTGTGCATAACTAAGATGTTGCAGACTTAGAGTGGGTAATTCCGCCTTAATTCATGTTCCTTGTTTGGTTGTGGATTTGAGGCAGAGTTACTCAGTCGACGTTCATAGTCATCTTAATTATTAATAACCTGTATATGACAGGCGATTGTAGTGGTACCGAGGAGGATCATGATATAAAGTATCATCACCAGTTATCAAAAACACTTTCATTTGTATGTATGCGCACATCGCGTTACGATACGTAGAAGTGTTAACATCAAGGGGAAAACAGAAATCACTAGAACATTTACAATGAGTACACTATCGAAAACACTAAGAGTACACTATCGAACGCACTAAGAGTACACTATCGAACACACTAAGAGTACACTACCGAGCGCACTAAGAGTACACTATTGAACACACTACAAGTACATTTTCGAACGCACTAAGAGTACACAGTCGAACACAAAGGGTACATTTTCGAGCACGCTAGGGATACATCATCGTATAACATACATTTCTTTCAAATTGGCCAAACCCTATTCAGTAAAGAGTCCGTTACTATCATTCGTCACGAAATGGCGTGGTCCTCACCATACTTAGTTCATATGTTTCTATCGCCTCGATCGTCAAGCTCTAGAAACTCCCGTCATTCGTATCAACAGTCCGACCTAAACCTCATTTTTTAACTTTCGCATTCTAAACCCTGAAGTACTCATGCGAAGAGTACTTTGTCCTCCGAAGTCTTATCGTCGGATGTCCGCAGACCATCACGAAATACCACTCGTCCAACAGACCCAAGTTCGAGCAGAGAGGCTATAGACGAATACAACCCACCTATCACTATTCAGGGTATACGAGAGGGTGGTATATGATTATGATTACGCATATTTAGTATGTGTGCTTCCGCCCTGTCTCCTGTTCCTTGTTTGGTTGTGGACCTGGGGCAGAGTCGCACATCCGACAGCCTTACTAATCCTAATTATATACGACTTGTATACATGAAGTAATGATAGATGGACCAAGTACGAATCCTATCAGGAACACCAGGGCAAAGTTGCCAGGTCTACGAGTAGGTATTCTGCAAATCAAAGGAGCGGAACCCCAGTAGTACTGTAAGAAAGCTAATTTCGGGACGAAATTCCATCTAACGGGGGGATGATGTGACAACCCGAAAATTTTTAAACTTTTTGCATTGCAAAGCACAGCCAGTCAACTCCGTTGAACGTCAGACTCATTTCTGCTATCATTTAGCCTCGTTCTAGAGTCCGTTTAAAGGTTCAAAGTTCAGTACATTCCAGCATTGAGCATAGAAATGGATCGCGTAAACTTCCACCACCAAAATCAAGCCTTACACTCCAACATCAGGAGTGTACGGCCGCACACCCCTCTCCTGGAAGCACACTCACGTGTACAAAGGAGGGGTTAGCCTTCATTTACCCTTTTTCACTCTCCAAGGCTTAGAACTCGATTTGTCTCTCAAATATCATCCGATTTTTAGCATAGGTCTTCAAGAATGTAAGTGTTCTTCACTTGATTTGTTATTAATCCTTCCAAACTAGTAACACTCTTTGATTTCATCCATTGGAAATCAAGTTTTGACTAGATATTCAAATCTTCATCCATTTCACCAAGAACACCAAGAACACACACTTGTTCTTGGCGATTTTAGGCCTTCTTGAGCTTCCGGATCGTAAGTACTCTTACCTTATGCTTAAATCTTGTTAAGAACACTAGTTTAAGCCCTTAAAAATGCCCGGAACTCAAGAAAATATGGTGTGTGCGGCCGTACACACTCATGTGGCCGTACACCCCTCAAACACCCCTCAAAACACCCCTAAAGGCTTCCATATTGTGAGTACCATTCCCTAAGCTTGTTACTTACTAGATGTGAGCCTTAGAAACGTCCAAACCATGTTCATCAAGGAGTGTGCGGCCGCACACACTCCATGTGGCCGTACACCCCTTTGTTTAGTGCTTTACGGCCTCCAAAGTGCCTTTCTAGCTTCAACACTTGATGAGCATCAGTCCTACAAGCCTCCCTGCCATTTGGAAAACGTTTTGTGCACTCTTTACCATGAGTGTGCGGCCGCACGCTCCCATGGCCGTAAACCCATGGCCACACACTCCCCTGGCCACACACCCATGTCCGCACACTCCCTCAAGTGGCCGTACACTCCCTTAAATTGAATCACATGTGATTCCAACACTTGGTCAAAGTGTTTCCAAGTCCCGTGAGGTGTTTCCTTGCATGTGGTTGCTTCTAAACACTATATTTATGTAAAAATATGCCATTTTATGTCATTTAGGACTTGTTGTGTCTCGGGACTTCATTCGTGGAACTTCTCATCCATACATGCGTATTCGTTGAATCACCCAGATCAGGTGAGTTCATACCCCAAAATGAATCTTTTAACTGTTTTAAATGTTTTAAGGGGGGGAATACAAGTTGAACACAATGTTAATGGTGTAATTGTTTGTTATAAACATTTCCAAAAGGATTACTTATGTCATTTATAAGTTGTCAAAACATCTCAAAGACTCTTTTCAAGTTATGTTACTTTATAGTTTAACAAAACCCCGTTTTTAAAGTACAAACATAACTTAGTGGTAAAATGAGTCTTTTCCACAACAGTTCAAGTACATTACTAGTAAACTATAATAGGTATAGTTTAAAGTCAGCCCATACATGGGTCAAAGCATACTATTATGGGAAACAAGCAGAGCATACATACATACTAGACAGAGAGAACATAGAATACAACTAGTACATACTATACAAGAGAGTATACTATACACTAGTACAGAGTGAACATTACTACATTATGACTTACTATACAAACATTGTTATACGATAAATTAATGTCACAAACTATTTGAGGATACAACGACACTGTGTTGTATCCATTTGTAACTAGAGTCTCCTGGAGGGTGAGCGGGCATCTTGTGTATAGATCTATACGGGATAGACACTCCCACACCCTGACTGCTAGCTACAGTTCCAGCCGATAAGGCCAAGGGGTGACAAATGTCACCTCACTACATATGACACCGGAGGGTCATCTTTTATTTAGTCGTCGATCAGCATGGTTACATACGAGTTCACATTAAAACCTTTAATTTACCATTTTCGGATTAAAGGCTACTTTAGACTCCCCGAGGTGTATTGTACATTTAATACTACCTGGAGTCTGTATTTTACTACTTTATAGCGAGGAATTAAGGGCTAATTTAGACTCCCCGAGGTGTATTGTCCATTTAATAGTACATGGAGTCTGTATTTTATTACAAAACAACTCCCCGAGGTGTATTGTACATTTAATACTATCTGGAGTCGGTATTTTTATTACTTTATAGCCAGCAGTGTCACTGCTGAGGTAAAATATTATTTTCCCTATTGCATTTACTTTGTGATCTTCTTACATATTCATTAATGTATAAACTATATTTTGTTAATGACAGTTTCACTCGGGAAAATACACACTCATACAAGAAACATACATACATAACATTTGATGCCTTGGTAGAAGGCTACGTTTAGTAGAAAGGACCATAAGGCTAACCTTATGATTCCTTAATGTATACATCAAATGATACATATATATCGATAGGATCCGACAGGTAATAGGATGTGTGCTCTCCGCTTCATTTCCTGTTCCTTGTTTGGTTATGGGCTTGGAGCAGATTCACCCAGCCTATTATCTATTCGATTCTAGATATATATGTCTAGTATACATTGAGTCATCATAAGGGTACCAGGTATGGGTCAAGTCATAGGACATAGAGTCAATGCACAGTTTTCTAGTACAGAAGATACTTTCCAAGTCAGAACTTTTGGTATACAAAACTAGAAACTTACCAGCTAAGGGTTTAATCCATTTTATTAAACCAGTATAAACTTAAAGGACCTTAGGTGATTAACTCTATAATATTTTAGTTTATACATCACAGTTATATATCATTAATATCCAATAGATAGTTGGATGTGTGCTTTCCGCCTTACTTCCTGTTCCTTGTTTGGTTATGGGCTTAGGGCAGATTCACCCAATTAACTCTCTATCCGATATCTGATCCTATATAGTCAGTATAAACTAAGAGATTATAGAAGTAATCACTGTGGTCACCATTTTATTATAAGAAATAAGAATTTTCCTTAAAGAATCTTTTCATTAAATATAAAGAAACCATTACAATTAACTCCATGAGTAACAAGTCAACACGCCAAAGTTATATACAACAATGATCTAACAAACAATGGGATGTGTGCTATCCGCCTTACTCCCTGTTCCTTAATTGGTTGAGAGCTTAGGGACTATAGGATCATTTTTACATCACTTGTATCCATTTAGTACTCATAGAAGGGACTATAGGATCATTTTTACGTATCTTTCATCAAGGTAGGAAATATAGGATTTCCTAAGGGGAACAGGCGAAGTTTTCTAAACAGAACTTAAAACTCACTACACTTTTCAACTACACTTTTCAACTACATTTTTCAACTACATTTTCAACAGCAGTTTACCACAACATTTTACAACTTATTTACATCACTAAAATCTTATGAACTCACCAGCTTAATTGCTGATCAACTCTTTCAAATAACTTGTATTCTCAGGAGCCTAGTAGACAGGTACTCGTGCTGGGAATTCAGAAGATGGAGCGGTATAGCTTCAAGTCTTGTTTGTTATTTGCTTATGTATTCTATGTTTTGTGAACACACACCTTGTAAACACTTTCTTTCTAATGAAATGGTTGTTCATTACTTTGCTTACTATAATGCATGTCTTGTGATACTAAACATGACGTCCTCCACCCCAGAACGTTTCCGCCGTTCCAGTTTTGGGGTGCGACAACGTCGTTATAGGAGGAACCAGTTTGGATCATCAAAAACTTTAGAAGAAATGTTTTACTTAATCACATAAGATTCTTTAGACATTCCCATTCTCGCATGAACAACCTAGATATATATAGTCACACCACTACAACCACCAACAGAGGAGTCAAGGAAGAACAAGAGAGGATTCATAAAACGGATTCCGAGAAAGGATCAGACGAGGAGTGAAGAACTGGAGAAATCACTGGGGACCCTACCTTATCAAACGCAGACATGCTAGGTCCATTGGGACATTCAGAGTCAGACTTTCCATCATGAAGTGATGGAGGTCAGTGATAGAACCCAAAGCATGACATATTGACGATTCAACACACCTATTGAGAACAAGAACACCATAGGAAAGTCCAAAGACAACAGATTCCCACAACTGAAACCAAGGCAATCATAACTAGGACAGATAACAAAGGAAACTATTCACGAGGCGTGGGAGGTGGTAAAGCACCTTATGCGTCACAATAATAATTAACCAAATAACATAACCTAGTGAGTTGGTGATTATGCTACTCACATTATGTGTTAGGCATATCGCCACTTCAGTAACAACTAGTAACAGTAAACCAGATCATAGGATTTCACCTCAAAGGTGATTACTACTAAAAAAATTCATAAGTCTATTATACATAGACCTCTGTTATGAATTGCTTTCAAAAGTCATAACATGATACACTCAGAACTAAAATAACTTCGATTCGAATAACACTTGACTTGTAACCGCTACTAAAGACTTACCCTCGTTTCATCTTTTAAACCTTATGGCAGAAAGATGCCACCGAAGAAGTCGAATAGAAACAAAAACAATGCACCACCGCCATGACCTACATAGTATGATCCGGTTGTCTTTTAGGCTGCAGTAACAGTTGCAGTGACATCTGTCATGACTCAAATCCATTCAAGTGGTGCCAACAGACTGGGTAGTGGTACTAACAACTCTAACCATGGGGAAAGCCACAGACACACAAGAGAGTGTTCGTACAAAGACTTCATGAATTGTGGACCCAAATCATTTTATGGAAGTGGGGGAGTCATCGCCCTAATGCGATGGTTCTAGAAAACGGAGTCGATTTTTGAGGTATGCGCGTGCCCAGAAGGGAGCAAGGTGAAGTTTGCTGCCTGCACCCTCTCTGACAGAGCCCTGACATGGTGGAATAGCCATGTCAAGTCACTGACCCTACCAGTGGCAAACACGATGGGCTGGGAGAAACTAAAATAGATGATGCTGGAAGAGTACTGCCCGTGGGGCGAGATACAAAAGCTAGAGCAAGAGCTATGGAACCTTACCATGGCAGGCTCAGACATAGTAGCCTTCACTGATAGATTCATCGATTTAGCCGCGCTATGCCTTGGGATGGTTACCCTGGAGAGCAGGAAGGTAGAGAGATATATTTAGGGACTACCTCCTCCAATCCAAGGAAACGTCATATCAGCGAAACCCCTTACGTTCGACAGTGAAAAGCGTCTGGCTCTAACAGTGGTGGACCATGGAGTCCGCCAAGGGATAATGACCCCCTTTACTAAGTCAACCAAAGGGTGTGACGATAAACAAAAATCCGCGAGCAAGAAGAAAAGACAGTCAACACAAGAGCCCTCAAATGGCCAAGAGATGATTGCGGTTAATGCTGCCACGATACCATCCACTCCAGCACCTGTCAGTCGATATGCTGGAACCCTCCCAAAACGTAATAAGTGCAACCTCGATCATATAGGGGTGTGCCGGAAGATGCATTGCAAGAACTTCCTCAGAAAGGGATACACTATGTGTTTCTATAGGGCACTGGCACGACCAATCTCCCAGGTCCCATACGACGGAGTAAGTCAGGCCTGTTACGAGTGTGGCGAAACGTGACACTACAAGAGAGATTGTCCAATAACAAGGAACTCCGGTGAAGAAGGAAGAGTGCTGATGATTACCTCAGGAGAGACTATCCCAGAACCATCTAAGAATAGTGGTACGTTTTCCAAATAAAAATATTTCTACGACTTAAATTTTACGAAAACCGTTACCAGCTAAACCCTAACCATAAATTGCTTCCTCGTCCAAACATAGCACATCGTCCATATAAAAACTAAGTACCCTTACACGTAAGCTATAATGGCTTAGTGTAAACATTAGGGTCACATATAATTAAAAACCTATAGACTGAGAATGCGTGATTCTGCCTTATTTCCTATTCCTTGTCTGTTTGTGGATTTAGGGGCAGGGTCAGTCTAATGTCTTCTCGGCTTTAATTATATATGACTTGTAGACAACAAGAGATTATAGACGGACCTAAAGGGGATCATAATATTAAGTATCAATACCATCCAACGGAACACTTCTACTGTTAGTACTCGCTTAATACATTACAAAATGCTCGCAATAGTAATAACAAGGAGAAAACTGAAAGCACTAGAAACATACACATAGGATGCACTATCGCTCTGACAAACACTCCTGCCAAACCAACTTAACACGTGTGTCAATAAGAAGTTACGATGACATCATCCGACCTGGATTGGCTTGGTCTTCACCATACCAATCACGCGTACTACCAAACGACCCTTCACTCTAACTGACCGACTAACGAAACTCTCGTCATTCATAACGACAAACCAGATACGAACCTCAAATTCGTCTCTCTTTTCAAGAACCCCGAAGTACTCATGCGAGGAGTACTTTATCTTCCAAAACCTTCTCGAAGTATTCCCAACAGACCTTTCGGGAATACCACTAGTATAACAAGTCAAGTTCAAGCACAGAGGCTAGGGAAAAATACGGCTAACGTATCAATACTAAGTGTATACGCGAGGGTGGTATATAATTAAGATTTTATTGACTTAGAATATGTGTTTCCGTTCTATCTCCTATTCCTTATCAGGCTGTGGACTTGGGGCAGAGTCACCCATCCGACCGTCTTATCAATCTTAATTATATACGACTTGTATACACGAGGCGATGTAGATGAACCAGGTATGAATCCTACAATGAACTACATGACAAAAGGCTGCCCATGACTACAAGCGTACATGCTATCATCCGAATGAACATAGACAAGTAAGCCAAACCCACAAACTCTCCACCGATCAGAACAACAGACCCAACAGTGATGATCCGCTGAAATGTCAAGCGAGGATCTGAATTCACTGGAGAACGCAATGATCAAATAGAACTGAAGTACTGTGACAACCAGATATTTCACGCCAATGTAGTGACCTAAGTCAAGTATTGTAATCTATTTTTGATATAACAAAAAATAGCGTCAAAAATGAAATGTTCAAAAGTCTCCTTTGGGATACATAAAACGATGGATATCGTGACAAGGTTTTTAGAAATACAAAGAACACTCAAATCCGAGTTATAACGAAGAAGTTATCATCAATCAAAGATCTGCGTCAAAACCGGTAAAACACCGTTAAGTGTAAAAAGTGAAATCTCAATAAAATAATTTTTAGCCTTAGGTGTCTAAACGAAAGTCGTAGATTATACTAACCCGTGAATGTACATAAAAAGAACGTCTAAATCTGACTTCGTATGAGGAAGTTATGATTTTTCTAAGTTTCAGAATAGCAGTAGACAGCTAAAAACTCGAAATAAAGATCGAGTGATTTTTAGCCGACGCGACCTAAACGAGAATTGAAGATCTCGACAATAGTAGTACAACGGTAAAAAGACAGACGAAAATGGACGTCGGATGAAGAAGTTATGATTTTTTTAACGGACTTTTCCTGTCCCGGCCTATTAAAAATATATAGTTAAAAATAAATTCAAAATTTGCAGTCGAAGTCTAAATGAAAGTTGTAGAGTATGTTCTTACCTACGCGTGCATGTAAAGAACATCAAAAACGGGGCTTGTATGCGAAAGTTACGGATTTTAGAAGATTGGGGCACACAAACCGAGGGGGGGTACGCCACGGCGTACGAGGGTACGTCCAGCGTACGCAATGCAGGGCCTCAGATCGTCCACGTCTTCCCTATTGCCTTGTAGACCGTCCCATCCGAAGTCCGGTATCCGACGAAGACGTCATGCATGACGTACGCACCGCGTACACGAGTACACCCAGCGTACCGGGAACGCCCGCCGTTCTTCGGAGGTACACCCAGTGTACGAGGTCGGTTCCCACCCTATAAATAAGCATGCGAGGCTTCCGAACTTAATTGCCAATTTACAACTTCTCTCCCATATTTTCTCACTTTCGAGCCCCTCGAAACTACCCCGACGCCCCGATTATGTATCCAAGCTCCGACGAAGGCCCGAAGCTCCGAGATTCCCGAGAAATTTACCACATTCTGGTCGAATGCTGCCCGAGTAAAGTCTCGTTTTCTTCAAATCGTCACACTTACCAGGTGAGTTCATACCCCTATATTTTCACGTCTTTACTATATTTTAGGGGGAAAATACAAGTGAAACGCAAGAAAAACTTATGTTAAAATACGAATCTTTTCATATAGTTTCAAATGCTTCGTCTACATTTTTTTTATAAATGTTGAATACGTATAATTACGTAACTAATAATGTTATACTTTACATGCAAAGTGGGTAATACACCAAGGTTTTTCATTCAAACGGAACACACTTTTAAAACTATAATAGGTATAGTTTACGAGATATTCATGATATTTTACATACTATAAACACTATAAAGAGGAAATACTTACATTTACAAGAAAGACGGGCTTTCCATACGTAAATCTATTGATACTAAATTTTGTGAGAAAATTTGACTTCTCCGTACTTTTAAGTACGCATTTTAAAGTCTTGCATTATAAACGATAATATCTTGTAGGGAGAGCGTGATATTTGTGTATAGATCTATACGGGACTGACAATCCCGCACCTAAACTGTTAGCTATAGTTATACCGGCAGGTCTAGGGTGACAAACGTCATATCATTTCAATGCCTGAAGAACGTTGTTACAGTCAGTCTGGGTCAATAGCACAGTTATAAAACATCACATGGAGTATTAATAATACATTTTGGTTTACGGGGCTATCAAACTGTGACATCCCCAAATTCACGGCCAGAAAAGACCGGTTTAATTTATGCTTTTAAAATAATCTCAGAGTAATCCTTTGATTAAAAGAGTTGCGGAATTTGTTCCCAAAACGAAATATGATAAAATAAGATTTACCAAGGCATTTCTTAAAGAAATGTATTTTTATTATATAACAAAACCCGGGATGTCATGTTCCGATACAGACCAAAAGCATAAATGGCACATTATAAGCCTTACAACAGTTATATACACTACATGCCTATCATCAAAATATCTTGATAAGTCGTTCAACTTATGCTCTCGCGCCACTACTTGTAATACAAAGAAAACTGAGTGGGCCAGGCTTGGGAGCCTGGTGAGCATATAGGGTTTTCAACCCACAATAAATAAATTTATTAATTTTATCAAACAATAATAACCTGATTAACCATTCTCGTTATCCTTACTTTACGTCCCTAAAACAACTATCACAAGGGACCTAGTCTAAGGATTTTCATCGGGGCGACAACACTGCTTGGGGGGTTTCCCATCAATTTATGTCAAATAAGGCAACCGTGTGGGGGATGGAGTACAACAAATGAAAACCCAAGCTCATTAACACCTACAGGTTGCGAGCCTGCCAGCGTTCCACTGGACTGTCTAGAAAAAGTCCGTGGTCGTCATCCATACTCCGCTAGATGATTGGATCACAATAACATCGAGGCTTCTCATCATATTTCATCACACATCAACTATCTACCAATGTTTTATCCAAATTTGTAGATAAAAATACATATACAGTTTAATTTATTTAAAAATCTGTATAAATCATTCATTCAGCATCCATCTCAAATAAATAAACAATATATAATCACATAGCACATATTTTATATAAAATACTTCATATCTATGTGTAAGATGAAAGTGACTATACACTCACTTGATTTAACGATAATCGGGCAGCACTTCGTTTCGTGAAACAATTGTTTCTAATAAAACCGAGAGTTTTATTGAGAAACCGGGCTCTGCGAGGGTTGGGCTTCAAAACCGAAAAGATAAAATTTTCCTGGTCTTCGGGCACTTCGGGGCGTGTTTTAGGTGTTGGAAATGATCTCGGGGCTTCGGGGGAAGTCAAAATAGTGAAAATATGAGTTTAGTGGTAAAAAGTGGCAAAAATCCAAACTTACCCGGAAAGTCTCGCAGCCCTCCCTTTTATAGGGTGTGAGCTTCGGATCTGAGGGCTGAGAAGCAAGCACGTGGCAGAAGATGCGAGGGGCTCTAGATGGCTCGCATGCGAGGGACGCAGGTGGCGGATGCGAGGCTCGGATGACAGGTGGCTCGGTTCGGACGGAGGCACGCGTCTGAGTTCGGAGGCTACAACGCGACGCCACACATCGAAAGGGGAGAGGGCCGCGGCTTCGGTCGAATCGAATAGCGATGCTTGTCGGATTCTCGGCTGCCCAGCTCATCGACATCGGACATGAGGTGGACACGGGGCGAGATCCGGACGAGGGTGACGTGGCCAATCCGGATAAGGCTTATCTATGCCAGATTCCTCAGAATTTGTGCCAAAATCTTCTAAAATCCATAACATTCGCATACGAGCTCCGTTTTTGACATTCTTTATATGCACGTGTAGGGAAAATTATGCTCTACAACTTTCGTTTAGACTTCGTCAGCTAATTTTGATTTATTTTTAATATTATTATTTTTAACCGACCAGGACAGGAAAATCCGTTAAAAATTCATAACTTCTTCATCTGACGTCCGTTTTCGTCTGTCTTTTTACCGTTGCACTAATATTGACAAGACCTTCGATTCTCATTTAGATTGTGTCTACTAAAAATCAATCGATCTAAAATTCGAGTTGTTAGCTGTCTACTGCTAAGCTGAAACTTAGAAAAATCATAACTTCCTCATACGAAGTCAGATTTGGCGTTCTTTTTATGCATATTCTCGGTTTAACGAACACTACAACTTTCAGTTAGATCACCAAGGCTAAAAGGTAGTTTATCAAAAACTCACTTTTTACGTCATTCGGTGCCGTGTCGGTTTTGTCGCGAAACTTCGACAGGTCATAACTTCTTCGTTATAACTCGAATTTCGGTGAGGTTTTTGTTGGATTAATGTCTAAGTCCATAACTCTAATTGGTAAGACTTGAACCGACCCGGCATGGTCCATTTGGGTTGCATGGTATCATGCATTTGGATAGACTATAATGAGAGAAATAACACTTAAGGTTGGTTAATATATTATAAGTTCTAATATATTAATAAGGTTATTTAATTAGTATTGATCAAGAATTAATTTGGAATTAATTAAGTGATCAAAAGGAGACTAATTAAATATATGGGTTGATTGTGTAAATCATTCATTCTTATATATATGGGCTTGTAATCCAAGATTCCTTATGTTGGACTAAGTCCATGGGGTGACCCATGGATACTCCATGGAGGTTAAAATCCATGGAGCATAAGGAATGGGTAAAGTTATGAGTTACATGGTGTAACCCTAATAGCCACCATATAAAAGAATCCCATGGCTCAAGAAATCATGCACTAATGTGTGAATATGAGGGCTAGACGATTTCAAGGAGTGTTCCATTTCTCTCAAGTCAATCCATGTGCATTTGGTGTTGTGTGAACCATTTGAGGTGTCACACTTGGGGCACCAGGCACTCAAGCTTCATGGAGACAAGCTACATCAAACAAAGGTATGTATTCTATCCATTTGATTACCCAAGTATCAAGTATTGTATGCTAGATAGGGTAATACCTTGGAAAGTTCATAATTACATGTATAATAGAGAAAACATAGATCCAAGGTATTTAGGGTTGCATGTACACTTAGGAGTGTTAGAATGCGCAAAATCCATCCGTGGTATCAGAGCCAAGGCTTGTTTTCTTGTTATACTTGCAAAATTAGCTGAAAAATCGAATTGTATTAGTTTAAAAGTTATGCTAATTACTTGAAAAAAAATTTGATGTGAATTATCTTTGTTCATATAAGTTTATTAGATTAATAGAAAAGTTAATTGATTATGTGTTTTCAATCCATTTTAATCTAAGAGTTGATTCTAAAATGTGTTTTTGTAACTTGTCCTCAAGTTATATGAAAAGTCACATTTAAGTTTCATAAAACTCATAAAAAGTTGGCAATGGTTACAAAAATGAACAGTCTTGTCCTCATTAAATGGTTTTATGACTCCATAACTTGTCCTCAAGTTATGGAGGTTCAAGAGTCACTTCATTAAATGATAAAATGTGTAACCTTAATTAGTTCCATAAGTTACAAAAATAAAAAAAAGTTACATTCTTTTATTAGTTTAAAGTCTTCCATAACTTGTCCTCAAGTTATGGAACTTGAAGAGTTTTTTTTAATTAAAACTACTTTAAACACATAAGTTATGGAATTAATTAGCTTTGAATATTTTCAAAACTTGCCCTCAAGTTTTGGAATTTGTAAAGTTTTCCCCTTGAATACTTTAATTCCAAGTTAGCCCTTAGAATTTTAAAAGTTAAAATTCAACCCTTATACTTTATAGTATTATAAATTAACAATAAATATATGTATAAGAGCAAGTCAGTCTTACCGTTAGTAGGCCTCATTCACGAAGTCGGTCTATAAGGGGGGTATAAGGTTACTGCCTATAAAATGGCAGTTTAATGGGTGTCCACTCTCACCCACCGCTTCCTTGACTGGTGGAGGGTCGTTAGCCGAACGGGTAGGAGAAGGACTATAATTCTCCCATCATTAAAAGTATTAATGATAAATACTAAGTAACTAAACACTTATAAATTCCCAATCTTAGTTACTTAGGAAAATATGAATAAGGTGCTAATCCATGAAATTACACTTTGCACTTTGTTTAAACCGTTAGTGGAGCGTGTGTGGTTAACCGGCACACTAACCTGGATTTAACAAAGTAGGCAAAGGGTAACTTAATATTTATCATAGTATCGGTGGAGCTCGTGTGGTTAACCAGCACATCGATTGAGGGGTAAATATTAAGGGTACCAAGTATATCTGCATGGTTACTTCACACCTTGTTTTGTGATCCTCGGCATCCCAGTCACAAAACCTGAAGGGCACACTCGAGATTGAAACATGCCATTGAAAAGTTCAATGAATCTCAAAAGATCTAGGAGTTTCAAATCCAATTAAAAACCTAATAAATTAATTCGTTTTTCATGGTGGAAATTGGTGAATCGTCATTCACCTACCTTCAAAGTTATAAAATAGTGAGTTGGGTCCTAGCCTTAATATTTCATATTGGGTGTTATATTAAGGACTTTGAATCAACTATCTTGAATATCTCCCAAAAGATGTCTAGCTCAGACATCTATGATCTTCCCAAATCTCTTGGAACTTTACTTCCTCCACCTCCTCCAATTATTCTCCCTAACCCACAAGTTCAAGGTCACTCAAACCCTATTGGCAAGGCAAGGTCTAGATGTGATCACATCTTGGAGATGAAGTCACATATTGACAAGCCGGGAGAGTTGGTTGTCAAAGTCTTGAGAAAGTTGGTGGTTCAATCACTTTCTAAGTCACATATTGAGTTCCTTTGGGACTCCTATGAAACAGACTATGACAAGACCCTTAATGATGTTATCTATTTGCTTAGTACTGCTGAATCAGCAATGACTTGGAAGGCTAGTAAAGCAAATCTGATTAGTAGATCAACTTCCCAAAACCTTCAATGGACATTGACAATGGTAACATTGGATACCCAGAAAAAGCATTCTCTTCCCAATGGAAATGGATTGGCCATAGTCAACCCTGTTGACCAAATGGTAAGGAGAAAGGCTAAGTTTGAGATAGTCCCATTACCAAAGGGTCCATATGTTTATTTTGCCAAAGGAAGGGGCGTTGATTGCAAAGCTGCCAAGTTTACCTAAGGATGTTAAAGTCAATAAGTCTGACTCTACTTCAGGTAGAGCCCATTATCTAACTCTGTTAAGTTTCTATTCTAAGATCCTCATTAAATGATGTGACTGGGTCACATGTTGATGTTTTAAGAATCAAAGAATAGAGAGAAAGCTTAAAGGAAGTATATGCTGATTCTGATCGCGTAAGTGGATTTCGATCGCATAAGAATTTTGAAGCTGTTACTTAGGAGTTATGATATATTGCTTAGGAATAGATAACAACAAGTTTTTCCGTATGCATTTGCACTATAAGGATAAGTTTTTTCCGCAAAGTTTTGAAATAAAAAAAAAGTTTTTAATTTTATATTTATTTTAAATATCCTTACAAGTGGCATTTGTGAAAAATGGTTGTTTATATGATTCCATTGATAGCAATATTTGAAAAAAAAATGGACTTGATTCTTTCGTTTGTGGTAGTGTCATAATTTACCAAATAAGGAAAGATTCTCATTCCCAAGGCTTCAGTTGGATAGAAACTTGGAATCATGCAAGTTGAATAGTATGATGAATGAGAACTTTCAAGAATTGGAAAATTAAGACTTGTTCACATGGATGTGTGAGTCAAGTTAAGGACTAAAGGGATCGAGTACGCATTCTTGTGCACTGGTCAAGTCCACCACAAAGCTCGTTAAGACTATTCGTCATGATTTAGTAAATTTTAGTAAATATGGTTATACTTACAAGTTTAAGTATAATTCTGAAACATTGGAAAAGTCTCAATGTATGGCAGAACGAATGGGAAGAATCAAATTAGGCAGACAGATAAAAGTTTCTCAAATCTGAAAAGATGGGAGAGTAATTTAGTATCATGTTTTGTGATCATCTTAATGATTAAAGAACCACATCACAATTGGTCTTCTAAGGACATCTTAGTGCATTCTTATGACTAAGAAGAGGAGTCATGAATTGTTGAAATGGTTAAATCAAGAAGATGAGTCATACTTCGTTTCAAAACAAGTCTTAGAGTCATACTCTGTGACAACCCGAAATTTCTATTTTGTACAACATGTCAAGTCAATAGAAGTCAAAACAGTTACTGTTAAATTTTCAGACTTTTTGGAATAAGTTTGAGTATTTTAGGATTAATACTTTAGGAGATATCAGGAGAGAGGATGCCCTAGGGTTTATTGTGCAACAATAAAGTCCCGACACATCAAAAGTTTAGAGTTTACGGCCTAAACTTGGTGTTTACTGCCATAAACCCTAAGGGAAAGGGGTATATAAGTGGCACTTAGCCATTTTTAACACTTTTCCACTTTTTCAAGAACAAATATCAAACTCTCTCAAGTATCATCCAAGTTTTATTCAAGATCTTCAATCTAGTAAGTGTTTGTAGCTCTTTTGAGTTAGTATATCACTTAATCTAGTGTTTTAACACACTTCTATCCGAAAAATTAGTCCAAAAGACTTGATCTTCAAGTTTCACCAAGAACACCAAGAACACACACTAGTGTTCTTGGACTTTTGGCTCATTTCAAGCTTCTATATTGTAAGTACTTCTATCCTAGAGTATGTTTAAGCTTGCTACACATCTTTACATCAAGAAAACACAAGGAAACACCAAGATCAAAGGTGTTTACGGTTCAAGAACGCCTTGGACCGTAAACCCTTCTTAAGGGGCCAAAGTGGCCCTAGTCCCTTCCTTAGCCTTGGAAACTAGCCTAGACTCATACCTTAATGTGTTTAGGACTTGAAAACATCGAAATACCATCATCCATAGGGGTTTACGGCTGTAAACCCAAAGGGAAAAGGTCTTAGGGCCGTAAACTCCATATAGGAGTGAAATGGTGCCCTAACTTCTTTGATAGGCTTATACTTCAAGTGGAAACACTTCTAAAGACTTTTAAACCTTCAAAATCAACAAATGGTCAAAAGAGTAGGAGTTTACAGCCGTAAACGCATGGGTTTACGACCGTAAACACATGGGTTTACGACCGTAAACTCATGGAGTTATGGTCTAGAAACCGTAAACTCAAGAAACGGGTTCCCTTGAACCCTAAACCCAATAGCTTTGTCCTACAACACTTAGATGCAATCCTTAGGACTTATAGCACCTATATAAGGTGTTTTACATGTCTTAGGATGTCTTAACTTGGTTAATTAGTTGTTTAAAGACTAATTGAATTCATATATGTGTATTTATATGTTAACTAGGATCATTGTGTGTGTACAAGTCTTCACTTGACACCTAGAAATCCTATCTCTTCAGTTCATCCAAACCACTCACTACAGGTGAGTTCATACCCATTAATTAACCTTTTAAATGTTTTAAATGCACTTATGGGGGGGATACAAGTTGAACAATTATAGTTATTATATCAATCACATGTGATTAATAACTACCAAACAAGTGGTTTTCTTACTTTTTTCAAACTGTTTACCAAACTGTTTTACCTCAAACTGTTTTACAAACTCTTTTACTTGTCAAATACCTTTACCTAAACTCTTTTATACTTATTGTCAAATGCCTGCCTATATATGTATAGTTATATAAGTAATGTTTAAAGGACTTAGGAAGGCTAGCTCGCTTTAATTCCTTTTCCTTGTTTGGATGTGGCTTTAGGGCATCGGTTATCCGTCCGAAGGTAGTTTAAATATTAACTGTATATCCTGTTTACATATATAGTCATAAAAGTTCTTTCATTCAGATACCTGCCCTTGGGTAGCAAGGGTATACAAACATGTTCATACATTGCTAGTAAGCTACCATAGGGGTAGTTTAGGAAGATACTATTACTAGAACAAGGAAACATACAATGAGTCAGTTCATACATGAGTCAATACATACTATGATGAGAAACAAACATAAAACAGAGTGATGAGAAACAAACATAATACAGAGTGATGAGAAAAAAACAATAGACACTATGACGAGAAACAAACATACAGGCTAGACAGAGAAAGAACACAATACAGCTAGCACACAAATCACATAACATTTACATTAATACATTTATGTGAGCCATTAAACAGGGCATGGCACTACCTGCCATGACTGTTTTTGTATCAGAATCTCCTTAATTGGGGAGCGTATGAGTTTGTGTATAGATCTATACTGGATTGACTATCCTACACCTTGCTGCTCGCTACAGTGGGACTTGCAAGTCTACGGGTGCCAAACGTCATTTTTACGACATCTTACATTGTCGTTTTACTATTGAGTCGGTAGCAAGATACAGGCCGATCACATGTTACCTTAAAATTTTACATTTGGCTTAAGGTAGTTAGTACAGCAGTAGTTACTTAATACAACACTACAGTACTATAACATTTTCCCTTACATTTTACTTTGTGTTATTTACACAATAAACAATGATGTAAAAACTATATTTTTGGTTAATGATAGTCGGATTTGGGAAAATACACACTTTTACAAGAGATACACACACAGACACTAGATGCCTTGGTAGAAGGCTACTTTTAGTAGGAAACATAGGGTTTTCTAGGAGAGTTCAAACAAATACAAACTTTTTACAAACATATACAGTACATTTTACAAAACATCTTACAAATGCTTTCATGCAAACACAGACACTAATATACTTATGACCTCACCAGCTTTAAATCTGATAAACTCTTTCAAAATAACTTGTATTCTCAGGTCACCAGTAGACAGGTACCGGAGCCAGGTTTTGAGAAGATGGAGCTCGTTCCAGACTCATCTTATATTTTTGATGTATATTTTTGGTGTCTATATAACTTGACAGAACACACTTGTATGAAATTATATTATTAATGCAATGGATGATGTTGTTGCTTGTTTACTACTTTGCATTGTTGTGATACTGTACATGTCGTCCTCCACCCCGGAACGTTTCCGCCGTTCATAGGTTTTAGGGTGTGACAGATTGGTATCAGAGCATTGTTTATAGTGAATCGAGTGTATCAACCCATAAAAGATATACGAAGTATAAACACAACAGGATCAAAATACTCTGATAAAGAGTTTATGCTTTTAAATAATAAAATATTTAACCAAGTATACATACATGCATTCATACAAAAATCAGTGTCACTAGGACAGAACAAAAGTATTACGATTGTTGGACAGCACAAGTAGGCTTAGAGACATATGGTCAACCCTGGGAAGATGTAGCCTGATCAACTACATTATCCGAGGAGTGATTAGCATGTGCCTAAGTGTGGTTGTGAGGTTGCAAAAAGTCTAAAAACTTACCAACACTACTACAATGAGAACAGTAGAACAGAACATAAACTTAAAATACTATAGGAGTATTTTGTGTTACTATAATTTCTTATCTAAGAACTAAAGGTCTTCATTATTATGTCAATGGTTGTTTAGTGGATACACTAAGGTTATAGGTACCTAGGACGTCATAGACTTAGAATCTATGAATCTTTGCTTTACTTCCTGTCCTTGTTTGGTTGTGGGCTTAGAGTTAGGGTCACTTATTCGAAGGTCTATCCTGTCCTGAATACATATAACTAGTATGCATTAAACAAGTATTGAAGTAACTAATAAAGATCATCTTATAATTATCTAATTAGTACGTCTATTTAGTTATTTCTTATATCCCTTTTCTCGCGTAGACATCATGGCTGGAGTCCATCCCCACGGAGACCCGTACTATCCCAACCACGACAACGCAGGAGGGCTGGAAGAAGAACCAGAAGATAATCACCCAATCCCTTTAGATGATTATGAAGCTGAAGGTTTTTCTGATGGTTCCGAATCGGAGCCAGAAGTCAACAACCAACCCCCAGCTGTTCAAAATCCAAACCCTCGTCCCGCATTCCAAGGACCCACACCTTTGTGGGCCACAAACTTGAATAGGTGGAGTCAGGAACAAGGTCAACCTTTTCCCTACAATGGAGACAGAAGTTTCTACAACCTTACTGAGGGAGGTACAGCTGATAGGGTCCTACCTATCATGGTTCGTAGGATTGATCGGAACACCGAGCAGGGTCGAGCAGCTATCGACCGGGTAGTAGAAGTGGATGCCAATTTTGGTGTTAACACTGTCAGCATTCGCCAGCTGGAGTCCGCTCATGAAAGGGCTCAGGTTAGTAATGCAATGCTTCAGAGGGAACTTGCTAAAACCCGAGCCGAAGTCAGGAAACTTCGAACTCAGTAAGCAAGATCTGATAGGCGTGTGAGGGACATAGAGCGTCTCCTATCGGATTCAAGAACTCACTCTAGCAGTTCTCGTCGCCGTTAGAGTCTTATCGACTTCTCTTTTGGATATAACCTAGTTTATGTAAAAACTTTAGGCTAATTTCCTATCTTGTTCAACCTTAGACCTGTTAGGTCAATTATTAGGTCGTAGTTCTGTCAAAATTTTCCAATCTTGGTTGATGTAAGACCTACTTCTAGGTCATTTTTCCCGAACTTGTTACATCTGTAATCCCAGTGTCTTTGACAGATATCTAATCTAATGGAAATTATTATCCAAATGCTTTCATCTTCATTCAGGTATTCATTCAATTACGCTGTTGGGCTATGAAGAGTTAGTCCATGAGTCTTTCTCATCATATTTCTATCAAATTCTTATCAATGTTTTCATCTTTCTAAACTTTCAGTTCAAAGATGCCTCCACGTAAATCAACAAGACGCAATCCTCCCGCACCAGCTCCACCTACTCCTCAATTTGATACAGCAGCTCTAAATGCTGCTATAGCTGCGGCTGTGGCTACATCCATGGCTGAATATCATTCCTCAAGTTCCACTGGAGGAGGGACTCCTGTTCCGACTATTCAGGTTGAAACCCCTGTGCGATCAAGAGAGTGCTCCTACAAAGACTTCACAAACTGCAAGCCATTGTCCTTTAGGGGAAGTGGCGGAGTCATTGTACTCTCACAATGGTTCGAGAAGACAGAATCGGTCTTTGAAATCTGCTCGTGCCCGGAGAGAAGCAAGGTCAAGTTTGCCGCTTGCACCTTCGAATCAAAAGCCCTAACATGGTGGAATAGCCATGTTAAGTCACTATCTCTAGTGGTGGCAAATGATATGGGCTGGGGCACCATGAAAGACCTCATGATTGAGGAGTACTGCCCGAGAGGCGAGATCCAAAAGCTGGAGGAAGAACTTTGGCGCCTAACCATGAAGGGCTCCGACATCATCGCATATACCGCCAGGTTCTGTGAACTGGGGGCCCTCTGTCCCAACATGATTCATACAGAGGGAAAGAAGATCGAGAGATATATATGGGGGCTGGTGCCACCATACCAGGGAAATGTATTGTCATCACGCCCCACTACATTTGATAGTGCCAAGCGATTGGCATAGCAGCTAATTGACCACGGGGTCCGTACCCCGGCTGCAACAACCACCCTGGCCATCTCAGAAACCGCCAGAACTGCAGAGTCCAAGCGGAAATTCTGGGATGACAAGAAAAAGAAGAAGGCTGCCAAGAAACAGCAGATCGTGGCAGTTCATAGTGCGACAACACCTGCCACTGCTGCTGCTCCATTAAAGCAGTATTCTGGAAGTTTGCCGCTATGCAACAAGTGTAACTACCACCATGTGGGAGCCTGCCGGGAAATGCAGTGTGTAAACTGCAACAGGAAGGGGCACACAGCCCGTTTCTGCAAATCTCCGGTGAGGCCAATCACCCAAGTCCCCAGCGCTGGAGTGGGCTAAGCTTGCTACAATTGTGGCGATGTGGGCCACTACAAACGGAACTGCCCCAAGGCAGGGACTGCCGGTGGAGTAGGAAGAGTTCTGGCTATAGGTCATGAGGAGGCGGTTGCCGACCCCACAGTGGTCATTGGTATGTTTCTCCTCGACAACTCTTATGCTTGTATACTATTTGATAGTGGAGCGGAGAGGAGCTTCGTGAACCAAAAATTTGCTCATTTACTTAAGCAAAATCACGAGCACTCAAAGAACTGTTCACAGTAGAAATGGCTAATGGGAAGATAGAGAGCACTAGCTGCATATTCATAGGGTGTACCTTAACCTTAGATAGCCATTCATTCTCGATTGATCTCATGCCGGTCTCAATTAAAAGTTTCGACGTCATCATCGGCATAGATTGGTTGAGTTTTCTTCGTGCCGACATCATGTGTAACGAAAAGGCTGTCCGCCTTAATCTTTCGTCTGGCGAAACCCTAGTAGCATATGGCGACAAACCCGACACGAACCTTCGTATTATCTCGAGCATTGAAGCTCAGAAATTCTTGCGAAAGGAATGTCGCGCATTCCTTGCTCATGTGGTCGATGTGAACCAAGAAACGAAACTTATTCAGAACATTCCCGTAGTACGCGACTTTCCCGACATCTTTCCAGAAGAGCTACCAGGATTACCTCCGCAACGACAAGTCGAGTTCAGAATCGACTTAGTGCCAGGGGCTACTCCCATAGCCAAATCGCCTTATCGTCTAGCACATGCAGAGATGCAAGAACTATCCTGTCAACTTAACGAGCTGCTCAGCAAAGGCTTTATAAGACCGAGCTTCTCACCCTGGGGAGCTCCAGACTTGTTCGTCAAGAAGAAAGATGGATCATTTCGTATGTGCATCGACTACAGGGAGCTCAACAAACTGACCGTCAAAAATCGTTATCCTTTGCCTCGGATCGACGATTTATTTGATCAACTTCAAGGGGTGAACTTCTTTTCCAAAATCGACTTAAGATCCGGATATCACCAACTACGAGTGCTAGAGGAGGATGTTCCGAAGACGGCCTTCCGAACTCGTTATGGGCACTACGAATTCGTAGTGATGCCATTCGGATTAACAAACGCACCCGCAGTATTCATGGATTTAATGAATAGGGTGTGTCGTCCTTACTTGGATCAATTCGTCATCGTCTTCATCGATGACATACTTATCTACTCTCGAAGTAAGGAGGAGCATAGCCAACATCTGCGATTAGTCTTAGAAACCCTACGCGCGGAGAAGCTTTATGCAAAGGTCTCGAAATGCGAATTTTGGATCCGACGAGTCGAATTCTTAGGGCACGTGGTTAGCGAAGAGGGAATCCACGTGGACCCATCCAAAATCAAATCCATTGAGAGCTGGTCAGCACCGAAGACGCCTACATAAATTCGTCAATTTCTAGGCCTCGCTGGCTACTATCGCAGGTTCATTCAGAACTTCTCCCGCATTGCAAAGCCTCTTACAACGCTTACCCAGAAGGGCGTACCCTTTGACTGGGAAGAAAAGCAGGAGAGAGCGTTCCAAACGCTCAAACGAGCCTTCTGCACCGCACCAATACTATCCCTCCCCGAAGGGATAGAAGACTTCGTTGTCTATTGCGATGCATCAAACCAAGGTCTCGGATGTGTTCTGATGCAGCGAGGTAAGGTCATCGCCTATGCGTCGAGACAGCTGAAGACACATGAGGTCAACTACACGACCCACGATCTTGAACTAGGAGCAGTTGTTTTTGCTTTGAAGATCTGGAGACACTACCTGTACGGTACGAAGAGCACAATCTTTACAGACCACAAGAGCCTGCAGCATATATTCGACCAGAAGGAACTCAACATGAGACAACGACGGTGGGTCGAACTACTCAGTGACTACGAATGCGAAATTCGTTATCATCCCGGCAAGGCCAATGTAGTAGCTGACGCCCTAAGTCGGAAAGAATATTCTGGTCGTAGAGTCAAATCATTGACTATGACTATCCATTCACACTTATCCACACAAATACAGGCAGCTCAGCTCGACGCTTTGAAACCTGAAAATGTGAACAGTGAATCCCTTCGAGGGATGGATAAGAACTTGGAAGTCAAAGGTGGCGGATCCTATTATCTCATGGATCGGATCTGGACCCCGAAACTTGGTGGTTTCAGAGACTTGGTCATGAATGAGGCGCACAAAACTCGTTATTCCATCCACCCAGGTTCAGATAAGATGTATCTGGATCTTAAAAAGTTATACTGGTGGCCTAACATGAAAGCAGAGATTGCTACCTTCGTAAGTAAATGCCTTACTTGCACAAAGGTCAAGGTCGAGTACCAGAAACCCTCAGGTCTTCTTCAACAGCCTGAGATCCCAGAATGGAAGTGGGAGCGGATCACTATGGATTTCATAACCAAGTTGCCCAAGACAACGGGTGGACTTGATACCATATGGGTCATCGTCGACAGATTGACCAAGTCCGCGCGCTTCCTGCCTATCAAAGAGACAGACAAGATGGAGAAGCTTACAAGAACTTACATTAGAGAGATTGTACGACTGCACGGTGTTCCTATATCCATTATCTCGGACAGAGATAGTAGGTTCACTTCTAGGTTCTAGCAGTCGCTACAAAATTCCCTAGGAACTAGGCTGGATATGAGTACGGCCTACCATCCGCAGACAGACGGGATACTCATTTACCCCTTGTCGAATTTTCCTACAACAACAGTTATCACACAAGCATAAAGGCTGCTCCATTCGAGGCCCTCTACGGCTGCAAGTGCAGATCCCCTCTGTGCTGGGCCGAGGTAGGTGAGACCCAGTTAGCTAAGGGACGAGTTCCTGAAAGCACTCTCACAAGTCCAGAAATCATTCGGGAAACGACGGAGAAGATCGTTCAGATTTGTGAACGATTGAAAGCCTCCAGAGACCGACAGAAAAGCTACGCTGATAAACGAAGGAAACCGTTGGAATTCCAGGTGGGCGACCGTGTTCTATTGAAGGTCTCACCCTGGAAGGGCTTAATACGCTTCGGAAACCGTGGAAAGCTAAATCCAAGGTACATTGGGCCTTTCGAGATTCTTGCCAGAATCGACCCTGTAGCTTACAAACTTAACTTACCGAGCGAACTCAGTAACGTACATTCTACCTTCCACGTCTCGAACTTGAAAAAGTGTCTGTCCGACGAGACTCTTGTAATCCCACTCGACGAGATCGAGATCAACGAGAGCCTCAACTTCGTGGAAGAACCAGTAGAGATCATGGACCGGGAGGTCAAGCAAACGAAACAAAGCCGCATCCCGATAGTGAAGGTTCGCTGGAACGTCAAGCGAGGACCTGAATTCACTTGGGAGCGAGAGGATCAGATGAAACTGAAATATCCTCGTCTTTTTACTTAGCTATCTGTAACTACTTATTTGCTTAAAATCATAATTTTGGGATGAAATTCCTTCTAAGGAGGGGATGATGTGACAACCCGAAATTTCTATTTTGTACAACATGTCAAGTCAATAGAAGTCAAAACAATTACTGTTAAATTTTCAGACTTTTTGGAATAAGTTTGAGTATTTTAGGATTAATACTTTAGGAGATATCAGGAGAGAGGATGCCCTAGGGTTTATTGTGCAACAATAAAGTCCCGACACATCAAAAGTTTAGAGTTTACGGCCTAAACTTGGTGTTTACGGCCGTAAACCCTAAGGGAAAGGGGTATATAAGTGGCACTTAGCCATTTTTAACACTTTTCCACTTTTTCAAGAACAAATATCAAACTCTCTCAAGTATCATCCAAGTTTTATTCAAGATCTTCAATCTAGTAAGTGTTTCTAGCCCTTTTGAGTTAGTATATCACTTAATCAAAGAATAGAGAAAAAGCTTAAAGGAAGTATATGCTGATTTTGATCGCGTAGGTGGATTTCGATCGCATCAGAATTTTGAAGTTGTTACTTAGGAGTTATGATATATTGCTTAGGAATAGATAAGAACAAGTTTTTATGTATGCATTTCCACTATAAGGATAAGTTTTTTCCGCAAAGTTTTGAAATAAAATAAAAGTTTTTAATTTTATATTTATTTTAAATATCCTTACAAGTGGCATTTGTGAAAAATGGTTGTTTATATGATTCCATTGATAGCAATATTTGAAAAAAAAATGGACTTGATTCTTTCGTTTGTGGTAGTGTCATAATTACCAAATAAGGAAAGATTCTCATTCCCAAGGCTTCAGTTGGATAGAAACTTGGAATCATGCAAGTTGAATAGTATGATGAATGAGAACTTTCAAGCATTGGAAAATTAAGACTTGTTCACATGGATGTGTGAGTCAAGTTAAGGACTAAAGGGATCGAGTACGCATTCTTGTGCACTGGTCAAGTCCACCACAAAGCTCGTTAAGACTATTCGTCATGATTTACTAAATTTTAGTAAATATGGTTATACTTACAAGTTCAAGTATAATTCTGAAACATTGGAAAAGTCTCAATGTATGGCAGAACGAATGGGAAGAATCAAATTAGGCAGACAGATAAAAGTTTCTCAAATCTGAAAAGATGGGAGAGTACTTTAGTATCATGTTTTGTGATCATCTTAATGATTAAAGAACCACATCACAATTGGTCTTCTAAGGACATCTTAGTGCATTCTTATGACTAAGAAGAGGAGTCATGAATTGTTGAAATGGTTAAATCAAGAAGATGAGTCATACTTCGTTTCAAAACAAGTCTTAGAGTCATACTCTGTGACAACCCGAAATTTCTATTTTGTACAACATGTCAAGTCAATAGAAGTCAAAACAGTTACTGTTAAATTTTCAGACTTTTTGGAATAAGTTTGAGTATTTTAGGATTAATACTTTAGGAGATATCAGGAGAGAGGATGCCCTAGGGTTTATTGTGCAACAATAAAGTCCCGACACATCAAAAGTTTAGAGTTTACGGCCTAAACTTGGTGTTTACGGCCGTAAACCCTAAAGGAAAGGGGTATATAAGTGGCACTTAGCCATTTTTAACACTTTTCCACTTTTTCAAGAACAAATATCAAACTCTCTCAAGTATCATCCAAGTTTTATTCAAGATCTTCAATCTAGTAAGTGTTTCTAGCCCTTTTGAGTTAGTATATCACTTAATCTAGTCTTTTAACACACTTCTATCCGAAAAATTAGTCAAAAAGGCTTGATCTTCAAGTTTCACCAAGAACACACACTAGTGTTCTTGGACTTTTGTCTCATTTCAAGCTTCTATATTGTAAGTACTTCTATCCTAGAGTATGTTTAATCTTGCTACACATCTTTACATCAAGAAAACACAAGGAAACACCAAGATCAAAGGTGTTTACGGTCCAAGAATGCCTTGGACCGTAAACCCTTCTTAAAGGGCGAAAGTGGCCCTAGTCCCTTCCTTAGCCTTGGAAACTAGCCTAGACTCATACCTTAATGTGTTTAGGACTTGAAAACATCAAAATACAATCATCCATAGGGGTTTACGGCCGTAAACCCAAAGGGAAAAGGTCTTAGGGCCGTAAACTCCATATAGGAGTGAAATGGTGCCCTAACTTCTTCCATAGGCTTATACTTCAAGTGGAAACACTTCTAAAGACTTTTAAACCTTCAAAATCAACAAATGGTCAAAAGAGTAGGAGTTTACGGCCGTAAACGCATGGATTTACGACCGTAAACACATGGGTTTACGACCGTAAACTCATGGAGTTATGGTCAAGAAACCGTAAACTCAAGAAAGGGGTTCCCTTGAACCCTAAACCCAATAGCTTTGTCCTACAACACTTAGATGCAATCCTTGGGACTTATAGCACCTATATAAGGTGTTTTACATGTCTTAGGATGTCTTAACTTGGTTAATTAGTTGTTTAAAGACTAATTGAATTCATATATGTGTATTTATATGTTAACTAGGATCATTGTGTGTGTACAAGTCTTCACTTGACACCTAGAAATCCTATCTCTTCAGTTCATCCAAACCACTCACTACACGTGAGTTCATACCCCTTAATTAACCTTTTAAATGTTTTAAATGCTCTTATGGGGGGGGATACAAGTTGAACAATTATAGTTATTATATCAATCACATGTGATTAATAACTACCAAACAAGTGGTTTTCTTACTTTTCAAACTGTTTACCAAACTGTTTTACCTCAAACTGTTTTACCTCAAACTCTTTTACTTGTCAAATACCTTTACTTAAACTCTTTTATACTTATTGTTAAATGCCTGCCTATATATGTATAGTTATATAAGTAATGTTTAAAGGACTTAGGAAGGCTAGCTCGATTTAATTCCTTTTCCTTGTTTGGATGTGGCTTTAGGGCATCGGTTATCCGTCCGAAGGTAGTTTAAATATTAATTGTATATCCTGTATACATATATAGTCATAAAAGTTCTTTCATTCAGATACATGCCCTTGGGTAGCAAGGGTATACAAACATGTTCATACATTGCTAGTAAGCTACCATAGGGGTAGTTTAGGAAGATATTATTACTAGAACAATGAAACATACAATGAGTCAGTTCATACATGAGTCAATACATACTATGATGAGAAACAAACATAAAACAGAGTGATGAGAAACAAACAATAGACACTATGACGAGAAACAAACATACAGGCTAGACAGAGAAAGAACACAATACAGCTAGCACACAAATCACATAACATTTACATTAATACATTTATGTGAGCCATTAAACAGGGCATGTCACTACCTGTCATGACTGTTTTTGTATCAGAATCTCCTTAATAGGGGAGCGTATGAGTTTGTGTATAGATCTATACTGGATTGACTATCCTACACCTTGCTGCTCGCTACAGTGGGACTTGCAAGTCTACGGGTGCCAAACGTCATTTTTACGGCATGTTACATTGTCGTTTTACTATTGAGTCGGTAGCAAGATACAGGCCGATCACATGTTACCTTTAAATTTTACATTTGGCTTAAGGTAGTTAGTACAGCAATAGTTACTTAATACAACACTACAGTACTATAACATTTTCCCTTACATTTTACTTTGTGTTATTCACACAATAAACAATGATGTAAAAACTATATTTTTGGTTAATGATAGTCGAATTTGGGAAAATACACACTTTTACAAGAGATACACACACAGACACTAGATGCCTTGGTAGAAGGCTACTTTTAGTAGGAAATGTAGGGTTTTCTAGGAGAGTTCAAACAAATACAAACTTTTTACAAACATATATAGTACATTTTACAAAACATCTTACAAATGCTTTCATGCAAACACAGACACTAATATACTTATGATCTCACCAGCTTTAAAGCTGATAAACTCTTTCAAAACAACTTGTATTCTCAGGTCACCAGTAGACAGGTACCGGAGCCAGGTTTTGAGAAGATGGAGCTCGTTCCAGACTCATCTTATATTTTTGATGTATATTTTTGGTGTCTATATAACTTGACAGAACACACTTGTATAAATTATATTATTAATGCAATGGATGATGTTGTTGTTTGTTTACTACTTTGCATTGTTGTGATACAGTACATGACGTCCTCCACCCCGGAACGTTTCCGCCGTTCATAGGTTTTGGGGTGTGACAGATTGGTACAGAGCATTGTTTATAGTGAATCGAGTGTATCAACCCATAAAAGATATACGAACTATAAACACAGCAGGATTAAAATACTCTGATAAAGAGTTTATGCTTTTAAATAATAAAATATTTAACCAAGTATACATACATGCATTCATACTAAAATCAGTGTCACTAGGACAAAACAAAAGTATTACGATTGTTGGACAGCACAAGTAGGCTTAGAGACATATGGTCAACCTTGGGAAGATGTAGCCTGATCAACTAAATTATCCGAGGAGTGATTAGCATGTGCCTAAGTGTGGTTGTGAGGTTGCAACAAGTCTAAAAACTTACCAACACTACTACAATGAGAACAGTAGTACAGAACATAAACTTAAAATACTATAAGAGTATTTTGTGTTACTATAATTTCTTATCTAAGAACTAAAGGTCTTCATTATTATGTCAATGGTTGTTTAGTGGATACACTAAGGTTATAGGTACCTAGGACGTCATAGACTTAGAATCTGTGAATCTTTGCTTTACTTCCTGTCCTTGTTTGGTTGTGGGCTTAGAGTTAGGGTCACTTATTCGAAGGTCTATCCTGTCCTGAATACATATAACTAGTATGCCTTAAACAAGTATTGAAGTAACTAATAAAGATCATCTTATAATTATCTAATTAGTACGTCTATTTAGTTATTTCTTATATCCCTTTTCTCGCGTAGACATCATGGCTGGAGTCCATCCCCACGGAGACCCGTACTATCCCAACCACGACAACGCAGGATGGCTGGAAGAAGAACCAGAAGATAATCACCCAATCCCTTTAGATGATTATGAAGCTGAAGGTTTTTCAGATGGTTCCGAATCGGAGCCAGAAGTCAACAACCAACCCCCAGCTGTTCAAAACCCAAACCCTCGTCCCGCATTCCAAGGACCCACACCTCTGTGGGCCACAAACTTGAATAGGTGGAGTCAGGAACAAGGTCAACCTTTTCCCTACAATGGAGACAGAAGTTTCTACAACCTTACTGAGGGAGGTACAGCTGATAGGGTCCTACCTATCATGGTTCGTAGGATTGCTCGGAACACCGAGCAAGTTCGAGCAGCTATCGACCGGGTAGTAGAAGTGGATGCCAATTTTGGTGTTAACACTGTCCGCATTCGCCAGCTGGAGTCTGCTCATGAAAGGGCTTAGGTTAGTAATCCAATGCTTCAGAGGGAACTTGCTGAAACCCGAGCCGAAGTCAGGGAACTTCGAACTCAGCAAGCAAGATCTGATAGGCATGTGAGGGACATAGAGTGTCTCCTATCGGATTCAAGAACTCACTCTAGCAGTTCTCGTCGCCGTTAGAGTCTTATCGACTTCTCTTTTGGACATAACCTAGTTTATGTAAAAACTTTAGGCTAATTTCCTATCTTGTTCAACCTTAGACCTGTTAGGTCAATTATTAGGTCGTAGTACTGTCAAAAGTTTCCAATCTTGGTTGATGTAAGACCTACTTCTAGGTCATTTTTCCCGAACTTGTTACATCTGTAATCCCAGTGTCTTTGACAGATATCTAATCTAATGGAAATTATTATCCAAATGCTTTCATCTTCATTCAAGTATTCATTCAATTACGCTTTTGGGCTCTGAAGAGTTAGTCCATGAGTCATTCTCATCATATTTCTATCAAATGCTTATCAATGTTTTCATCTTTCTAAACTTTCAGTTCAAAGATGCCTCCACGTAAATCAACAAGACGCAATCCTCCCGCACCAACTCCACCTACTCCTCAATTTGATACAGCAGCTCTAAATGCTGCTATAGCTGCGGCTGTGGCTACAGCCATGGCTGAATATCATTCCTCAAGTTCCACTGGAGGAGGGACTCATGTTCCAACTATTCAGGTTGAAACCCCTGTGCGCTCGAGAGCGTGCTCCTACAAAGACTTCACAAACTGCAAGCCATTGTCATTTAGGGGAACTGGCGGAGTCATTGTACTCTCACAATGGTTCGAGAAGACAGAATCGGTCTTTGAAATCTGCTCGTGCCCGGAGAGAAGCAAGGTCAAGTTTGCCGCTTGCACCTTCGAATCAAAAGCCCTAACATGGTGGAATAGCTATGTTAAGTCACTATCTCTAGTGGTGGCAAATGATATGGGCTGGGGCACCATGGAAGACCTCATGATTGAGGAGTACTGCCCGAGAGGCGAGATCCAAAAGCTGGAGGAAGAACTTTGGCGCCTAACCATGAAGGGCTCCGACATCGTCGCATATACCGCCAGGTTCTGTGAACTGGTGGCCCTCTGTCCCAACATGATTCATACAGAGGGAAAGAAGATCGAGAGATATATATGGGGGCTGGTGCCACCATACCAGGGAAATGTATTGTCATCACACCCCACTACATTTGATAGTGCCAAGCGATTGGCACAGCAGCTAATTGACCACGGGGTCCGTACCCCGGCTGCAACAACCACCCTGGCCATCTCAGAAACCGCCAGAACTGCAGAGTCCAAGCAGAAATTCTGGGATGACAAGAAAAAGAAGAAGGCTGCCAAGAAACAGCAGATCGTGGTAGTTCATAGTGCGACAACACCTGCCACTGCTGCTGCTCCATTAAAGCAGTATTCTGGAAGTTTGCCGCTATACATGTGAGTGCTTGGCCAAGCCAGGACTGATTTGATTTGTTCAATCAGTCAGTCATCATGAATCGGAAATCGGGAAACAACAAATATACAGAGAGAATGATTGATAATCCATGTCTCAGTCCATATGATATCTAGAATGGAGGAATATATGATCCCTTATCTAATGGACAAGTCATTGACAAAGGTCAGAGTTCATCGACAAGGTTAGAGTTCGACAGAAGCTTTTGAGAGCTACGATTGCTAATCGGTTCCTGAAGTCATACGCAATAATAGTTTTAGACTTATCTAAGTGGGAGACTGTTGGATTAATGTCTAAGTCCATAACTATAATTGGTAAGACTTGACCCGACCCGACATGGTCCATTTGGGTTGCATGACATCATGCATTTGGATAGACTATAATGAGAGAAATAACACTTAAGGTTGGTTAATATATTATAAGTTCTAATATATTAATAAGGTTATTTAATTAGTATTGATCAAGAATTAATTAAGTGATCAAAAGGAGACTAATTATATATATGGGTTGATTGTGTAAATCATTCATTCTTATATATGTGGGCTTGTGATCCAATATTCCTTATGTTGGACTAAGTCCATGGGGTGACCCATGGATACTCCATGGAGGTTAAAATCCATGGAGCATAAGGAATGGGTAAAGTTATGAGTTACATGGTGTAACCCTAATAGCCACCATATAAAAGAATCCCATGGCTCAAGAAATCGTGCACTAATGTGTGAATATGAGGGCTAGACGATTTCAAGGAGTGTTCCATTTCTCTCAAGTCATTCCATGTGCATTTGGTGTTGTGTGAACCATTTGAGGTGTCACACTTGGGGCACTAGGCACTCAAGCTTCATGGAGACAAGCTACATCAAACAAAGGTATGTATTCTATCCATTTGATTACCCAAGTATCAAGTATTGTATGCTAGATAGGGTAATACCTTGGAAAGTTCATAATTGCATGTATAATAGAGAAAACATAGATCCAAGGTATTTAGGGTTGCATGTACACTTAGGAGTGTTAGAATGCGCAAAATCCATCAGTTTTCGCCTAAATGTTTCTAACGAGATTCTTTACAACTTTATCCTTGGATATCGACTTTGTCTAATATTTATTTTCGACGCTTATTTTTATTCTTAATTCATTAATCATAATAATTAAGCAGATAAGTAGATAATATTCACATAACTCCTCTTTATTACTTCAAAATGAGTTACAAAGGTTAACCTAGAATATTACGTCAATATTAATGCCTAGCCTAGAAACACGGGCATTACACAAACGCCTTAGTGATTATATATACTTATATAAATCTACTTACATTATTTTAGGTAAGAAAAATACTTATGCATTCCGGTTTTGGAACTTTTAAAACCACCACATATTTATAGAAAATATTGGATTTTCTAGAAACAAACTCGGTTACTTTATACAGAAAGGAACACAATTCTTATACAAAAATGCTTATGAACTCACCAACTTAATTGTTGACACTTTTTCAAAACTACTTGTATTTCTCAGGGATTCAGTTATACAGGTAAACACCAGCTTTTGGGGAAAGGATGCTAAGGCGTCAGTTCAAAACTCATTTTGTCATCATATTGTAATTTATTTTGAATCATGTATCACATGCAACAATGTAACTTTTTAAATTATATTTATGATGGTTGTGTTACTTTCTTTACTATTACTCAACTGTTATGATACTACATGAAGTCATCCGCCCTCGAACGATTCTGCCGTTCTGGTTTGGGGGTGTGACAGATTGGTATCAGAGCATTGTTTATAGTGATCTAAGTATATCGAACCGCATACGATATACAAACTATAAATGCAAAGGGACTAAAACTCTCCGAATAAACGTTTTCACACAAACTATACTTTATTAAATTAAAATGTTAGTTTCATAAAAGTATAAATACATGCATGTACAACGGTTTAATGTCATAGTTAGAACTATATGAAAGTATTAAGACAGGTTTGAAACTATGGTTAAGCCTCAGAGTACGTAATCAGATCAAGGATGAAACTATATGAAAATATTTGTATGGGTCTTCTTCCTAAGACTTCACTACCGTAGCCAGTCTCCACCACAAAAAATACATACTGGTTATAGTTGATGACTTCACTCGTTTCACATGGGTCTTCCACCTAAGACTCAAATCCGAAACTCCACAGATGCTGATCAATTTTATCAAAGAAATTGAACTTCAAATTAAATTACCAGTGCGACGCATCCGAAGTGATAATGGAACCAAGTTCACTAATCATCTCCTGAATAGTATCTTGGTTTCAAAAGGCATCAGTCACAATTTCTCAGCTCCTTACACACCGTAGCAGAATGGCATAGTAGAGAGAAGAAACTGAGCTCTGGTGGAAGCAGCCATATCTATGCTCAACTTCGCACACCTTCCTCTCTACTTCTGGGCCCAAGCAGTAGCCACAACATGCTTTGTTCAAAACCGAAGCATTGTCTGCAAGCGTCTCAACAAAACTCCGTATGAGGGCCTTAACAATCTCAAGCCAAATGTCAAATTCTGTCACATCTTTGGGTGTAGATGTTTTGTGATCAACAACAAGGATCATCTAAACAAATTCGCACCGAAGTCAGATGAAGGCATTTTTCTTGGCTACTCAACAAACAAGGTAGCATATAGGGTTCTCATCAGATGCACGAGACTAATAGTTGAAAGCTTCGATGTCATATTCGATGACTATTACGTCCGCAACACTGCTCCTTCAAATGAAACCAAAGCAATCCTGGAAAGTGATATCCCAGCTTCCTCAGGTCCCCTAAACATAGTTGAAATAAACTATGATTTTTTTTCGACCCTATAGAGACTGCTCAACTCTCCGAGGTTCATGTGTCTCCGGAAGCTCAACAGTAACATGCCGAAGTCTCTGGTCCTACTATATCCGATGATCTATCGCTCAATACTCCCACCTCACCGGCTGAGGGGGAAAGCTCCACTCCGGATCAAGTGACAACCATCAAGGTTCCAGTACCTGAGGAAGCAGCTCCGGTCCCTATCCGCATAATTACACTTCCATCAAATGTCTCCTCAGACTCAGACGATGAAGATATAGAGAATATAGACACGGAAACTGATCCAAGGGTTATCTCTCTCTCAACAATCTAAGGCGACCTTCTCAGGTTCAGGGGAAACTCCCATCCGAAATCCAGGAGGAACCTCTCTCACTTGCTCAAGAAAATTCTAATCCGACCTTCCTAGTCCAAGACAATTCAGCGGGCTGCTCACAAGTCCAGTGGGAACTGCCTTCTTCTGGCGCAGAGTCTTCAGATATTGAAGACATTCCATCCACCACAGTTGCTAATCATCTACAACCTCGTCTACACGTATGGACGAAGGACCACCCACCGGGTGAAATCATCGGCAACCCGTCCGCCGGTATTCAAACTCGATCCTCAATAGATTTATCCAATCATTGTCCCTATGCAACATTTATGTCTTCGGTTGAGCCCAGAACCATCAAAGAAGCATTAATCGAGCCCGAATGGATAGCTGCGATGCAAGAGGAACTGGAAGAGTTTAAAAGAAACAAAGTGTGGCAACTCGTTCCGAAGCCAAAAGGCCACACTGTTGTTGGTACCAGATGGGTGTATAAGAATAAATTGGATGAATCCGGTGCAGTCGTCCGAAACAAAGCGAGGCTAGTCACAAGAATACGCCCCAGTAGCCATGATGAAGGCCATACGCATCTTCCTAGCGTATGCTGCTCACAAGAATATCAATGTACATCAAATGGATGTGAGGAGTGCCTTCCTGAATGGTGAATTGAAAGAGGAGGTATATCTTCAGCAACCTCCAGGCTTCGAATGTCTTGAATTCCCATGATCACTGTTACAAGATTGAGAAAGCAGTTTATGGTCTAAAGCAAGCACCAAGAGCGTGGTACGAGACTCTCTCCGAATTTATTGTCTCGTCCGGGTACAAAGGGGGAGTGATTGATACCATTTTATTTAGAAAGGCAAATGCTAATCACCTTATGCTTGTACAAATATATGTGGATGATATCATCTTCGGATCAACTGATCAGGGGATGGTGGATGAATTTGCAAAGCTCATGACTAACAAGTTCCAAATGAGCATGAATAGGGAGATTAATTTCTTTCTAGGACTTCAAGTGAAACAAGTCCCTCAAGGGATATTCATCCATGAAGAGAAATACATCTCTGAACTACTAAAGAAATACTCAATAGAAAACTGCTCCTCTGCCAAGGTCCCTATGGCCTTTGGATATAAGATTTCTGCTGATTCTTCTGGAGAATAAGTACACCACAAAACTTATAGAGGAATAATTGGCTCCTTGATGTACCTCACCGCAAGGCAACCAGACATTGTCTTTGCAACAGATGTATGTGCAAGATACCAACCCGATCCCAAAGTATCTCACATGACCGCAGTTAAGCAAATTCTTAGATACTTAAAGGGAAGCAAGGCACTTGGCCTATGGTATCCCGCATGGAATGACTTTAGCCTACAAGCTTTCACCGATGCGGATCATGCTGGATATAGATTGGATAGAAAAAGCACTTCCGGTGGCTGTCAATTTTCTTGGTGGAAGACTCGTCAGCTGGTCATCAAGGAAACAAAACTGTGTCTCATTGTCTACCGCAAAAGCTAAATATGTGGCCGCAGCCACCTATTGTTCACAAGTCTTGTGGATGAAAACACAACTTACGGACTACGGATACAGGATGCTGCAGATACGGATTTACTGTGACTCAGAGAGTGCGATAGCAATTTCCCACAACCCAATTCATCACTCTAAGACGAAGCATATTGAATTACGGTATCATTTCATCAAATACCACATTCTGAAAGGCAACATTGAACTAAATTTTGTTAACACTAATGAAGAGATTGCTGATGTATTCACAAAAGCACTTGACTCTACTAAACTCAACAGTTTCTTACAAATGTTAGGAATGATGAATCTGGACCCGCAGTTCTTTTTGAATTGATAGGTACCGCAGACCATATCTGGTCCCCGATGCGGTCCTAACAAAATATATCTCAGTTCATTCTACCACAGTCTGAGAACCATCCACCGCAATAAAAAAAATCTCTCAGCATTGATGTAACAATCCGCAATGATTGACCAATCCGCAGTCACATTGAATGAACTTTCAACTACTTCATAAATCCCAAAGGACGCTATGTGCTATTTAATGATCCTTCATTAAATTAGAAAAACATTCTCAAAAACATTCTTTGTATAGCACATCACCGTTTCAGTTTTCCTTTTGTTTCAAATGATCCTTTGTCAGACCTTTTTTGGGTTTGAAATCAAATAAAACAGTTTACCAATAACAGAAATATTTAAGAAATCTTTTTCATTAAACTGTCTTATCCTTCTTGCCCTAAGCTGTCAAATCCGTTCAAATTCCACCTTCATTCAACGGATTTAAGCCCCTCACTACACGATCCTCAAACGTGTGATAATGGGCCTGACACTTCATTAAATGCTACATTTTTGGAAAATCAAAAACATTTAACCTTTTCTGTTTTCAATCGTTTTTGTGGCTGAAGGGTTTTTATATTTAGCCACCTCATATAGGGTAAAAACAATAAACTTTTGAAATCCGCCCCTATAAAACCTTTTTCCCTCATCCAAGAAAGCTTTACGCTTTCTGAACCCTCTTAGACAATCTTCATCTTCTTCACCTTCTTGCACTCAAGTTTTCTGCAAGTTCTACAAACTCTTTTTCATAAAAAAAATGGTGAAGTCTGGCATCTCAAACAAGCAATCCAAAGCTTCTGGTTCCGTTCAACCTGTTGGTTCTGATTCTGCCACAAGGAACCAATCGCCATCCATTCCCTGAAGCAACTTTAGGGCAATCTTTGAAGATCATTCCTCCTACAATGAGTCTATTCGACTCATGATCAAGTTCATCAGCAATCACCCGCTGTTTGGACCCTTTGATTCCTTCAGTGATGTGGTTCTAATTTCAACACTCTTCAAATGTGCATTCTCGGCGTACCGTCCCCTTAACAATCTGCAAGAAGTTCATTTGAACTTAATGGATGATTCCCTGGTCATCTTGACCAAAGACAAGTTTCTGAATGCAATCGATCTACTGGTTCATCCCTCTACCAAGTTTATATCTGCCAGTGTGACGGACATCAACTCTTCACTCTATCAAATGGGCTACCAGAAGAAGCTCAAGGGGATAAAAGAGTTCAAGAAAACCAACTCCCTGCAGTCTGGCAGTTCGTCTGTCACTATGTGATCCGCAGTTTGTCAGGAAGAACCGGAGGCACTGATAACACGGGCCTCAAACTGCTGGAGCTCATCTGGAGTATCTTCACAGGCCACGACGTCAACTACGGTCAGATCTTATGGGATGACTTCTTTCAGTACATCCCTAAGGAGACTCTGAGGGCAAATCCTACAGAGCTAACTTTTGCATGGTTTTAGTCCTTGTTTATTTCAAACCTTCACCGCGATGTGAAAATCAGCATGGGCAGTGACATCAATTTCTTCGTCATTTGTGATCTCAAAAGGTACCCTCCCTCCAAAGATCAATCTGTTTTTGGACCTTGAAGACGTTTACCCATACATATCTTGACTACTGTTAGCCTTGAGACAAAAATAGTCACTGATCACATTGAGGCTACGGAAGGTATTGACCCGTACCTTTCTACCCCGCCTCTACCCAGCCTGAATATACTTGCCTCTACCACACCCCGTGATCCTGAACTTACCGCAACTCCATCTTCTACTACTCTCTCTAACCTTCCTTTAGCCCAAAGACTCAAGAAGCTTTCTTCAAGAAAAACCTCACGAGGGAAGTCCAAGAAAAACACTCCATCCAAAGAAGTCGAACCATCCAAGAAATGTAAACTCAGACACGTTGTCTCTTCAGACGAAGACTCTGATCCAGTTCAGACCCCTGCTGTCAATGTGGAAGATAATTATGATGATGACTCAGTCCCCACCCTTGTTCTCAAGAAATGCAAAACCAACCAAATTTCTAGCCAAATGCGTCACCGGACTAATACTAAAGTCTCTCAAAAGACTCCAGTAATCCTTATGGTCCCCACAGACCTACTTGCTTCAACCCTTCCTAGCCACTCAGACACAGTAAGTCTGTCTGCTTCATCGAAACATGGAGACTCTCCCCCAGCTAAATCCCAAGAGGATTTAATTGGTTCTTCTCGCCCTAAGGTCTCCAGAGCTTCCAAACTTCATTTCTTTCAGGAACAGGAGTTGTGCTCTATACTTGACTTTGTACTCCAAACACTTGATACACCTTCCCAACCGCTGGAGACACTTCTTCAGTCCTTGCCAGAACTGAGCCGAGGCCAAACTTGACTACGAGTCAAGGAGGCCGAGGAAGCTCAGGAAATCCTACTCTGCTTACCTTACATATAGGTGGTTTAGGCACGGTGAGCACAAAATGTACAAGGATCCGTGAACCCGAGGGACACCTCGGTGCGAAATCAAGGTTTTGACGGTTATGAATCTGATGATACCTTCACTCGGGATTGTCCCACTACCGAGTCTGGTATCAAGAAATAGGAAGCTTTTCACAGGGCTTTTCAGGCTAGAAAAGATAGGCAAAGACAGCAGCTTCAGCAAAAAGAAAAAGAGATTCAAATGGTGGCTAAGTACTGGGCAGATTCAATCAACAACGCCAACACCATAACCAATATTCTTAAGGTTCAAGAATGGATGACCGCAATGGCAGAGACCATCCGAAAAGCTCAGTCAACTCTTGATGGTGCAGGTCAATCCCAGCCCCTTCCAACAAATGTTGATCATGACTCTCAATATGATGGAACCGCAATCGTAGTTCTGGGCCTACATTTGGTCATGCTGACTTTGATATGAATGAAGTCACCCAACCGAAACGATCAGATGATGTGATAATGATCTTCGATGAAGAAGAATAATCAAGCAGATCCCATCACTCTACTTCAAAGCCCAAGGAAAAGAAGAAGAAGAAGAAAATGGTTGTTTCAAGAAAAGAATTTCTAAGCCTGCAAAGCAAAATAGATCAAATTTTAGCTGCAGTGAAATCCAGCCAACCGCAACCGAAAGATGTGCCTGGACCGCAATATCTAATTGACACGATAGAACGTCTGGAAGCAAGAGAACGACTTGCTGCTGAGAGAATCTCTCTTAAGGTTGAAATGGGTATTTGAGCCCTGGATACAAGCCGGAAGGCGGATCACCAACAATTTATCACCACTGCGGAGCGACTCATCACTGAAGTGACCGCAATCAAAGCTGAGCTTCAATCCGTCATTACGGGTCATGATGCTCATTCAAAGAAGCTTGTTGAGGAAACTCACAATGCTTATGAGTCCGCTATTTCAGTCTTACAATCAACCATCAACAACCTCAGACGCTTCTTATCCTCAAACTTCCATGGCCAGGAGATTCTCAGATTTACCAAGGAGATCCACAAATTGCTTTTCAACAACGTAATCCCCACCAATCAACAACTCAGTGAGGCTATCAAAGCTCATTTCACTAAAGTTTGTGCCAAAATTGATGGTCTTAAGCAATGGCTTGAGGAAAAACCTGATGTTCCTTCCTCAAGAGGGCGAAGTGAGGATCGCAATTCTGATCGAATTTCCCATCAACACTCACATCCGAATCAACACTTACAAACTCCCATCCACTTCGGTCAGCATCCAATCATATCAAATCTCATCACTCAACAAAAGGTCCCTACTCCACAACCTTCCCCACATCCTTCTCCCAAAAAGAAGACTCTTGTGCCCTCTCCTCAGAAAAGTCCAATTCAATCTCCTCATCAGTCTCCAGTTCAACAAGCCCAAGATGTTCAACGCCCTTCTTCCCAGTATCCGGAGACTCCCCCTCATCTCAAAAACTTAGCCCCAGAAATGTCATCTGAAAACTCCTACGACTCTACCAAAACCAAACAAAAGAAAGCTGACTGGAGAGCAGCTAAGTTAGCAGAAATGATTTGGAGAGATCACAGATTCGACATCACTATGGATGTATCCCTTATTAATTCCTGCGTTAATCCCATCCGAAGATTACTCGATGATGACTACAAGCCCTATCTCACCTTTGCGGAACCTCCATCAGACGGTTATTGGGACATTCCCATCTCTCCCAACACAAAGTTCTTTACCGTCTTTGAATCGTTAGACCGCAACCTCCCAGACGATCAGAGGTTGCCACTGGAATTTGAAAGACTTAACAGATTCCATGCCAAGCATGGTTCGACAATCGAGAAAATGTGGTCGAACGACAGACCCAATGCAGTCAAGAATTACAAGCCGAAAAATTTTATGAAAGCAGAATTCATCCATTATACTCTCACCAGAAGAAATTCAGACTACATCCGAACCCAAGCTGATTTCCCTTGCATTAACCCGGAGGAAATCTTCCTGATTGCAAAGGTATTTCAAAACAAGTGTGAGAAGCATCCAAAGATGAAGACTGCGTATGAAAGGGCCTGTACTTTTCTAAAAGAGACTGTGTGTGACTTTGCAAGAATTGACGCGAACATCCACCCAACACTTTCTCAGAAGTTCAACCTCCCTTCTCTTGAACCAACTTCGGTCCTGACCGAAGGTTTTACAGAGCGATCCCTTGGAGCAACTAACTTCCCAGATCTTGGAGTCATTTTCAAACGTATAAATGATGATACAAAATATTTCATTCCAATGAATGCCATGAACCGCATGACCCGGAAGCAGTTAGAGATCACTCAAACTGCAGTGAACAGGTTAAAACACACAACTGCTGAAGTAAAGTTTGAAATCTCAAGGAGAATTGTTTGGCTTAGGGAAGTCAGGAAGTTTTGGTGGATTCTCATAAAATTCCTTAACCTCGACAAATGAAAGGAAAGTTGAAGAGGTCGCTTAGGGGGAAATTGTTGAAACATAAAAGTGGCCCTCTTGAACTTGAAGATATCCAAAACTATCAACTAGATCCGCAGTCAAGCTCCACACCGCAATCAAGAACTGCATCCGCAGTTTAAGTCATCAACCTTAGTTTTAGTTTTATCTGTTTTATGTCTTTACACTTCTTTGTCCAGTGTGCCTTGCATGGCAACCATTAGACAGATTCAACTTTGTAATCATTGAGACTCTATAAATAGAGTTCTCTCATTCTTAATGAATTATCAATCGATCATTCTATCTCTATCCTGAAATATCGCATTCTATCATCTTAAAAGATCTTCAGATTCTAATATTAAATTCGTTATCTCTTTGGAGCAAGTCAGCTTGACTTAATCACTAAGCTTGATCTCATTTACTAACTTGGATTTTCTGCAATCCTTGTTACGAATCAGCTTATAGTGTCTTCTTGATATAATACTTGTCATTTATATTTCCATATATTTCTGCACCTAATTATCTAACTATCTAACTCTAACTTATTATTATTGTTGAGCTTTATGATCCACTAAGTTAAACTTCATTCCATATTATTACTTGTTCTAACGTTTCTTCAAGTGTGTTAATCAAGTTTTTCTCTCAACACTTTGACTCTTACCCAAGACTTCAATGCATCACAACATCTATGACACTAGTATGGTTACCAACAAGATTAGACACATCCAACGGAAATTCAATATCATTCGTCAAGAATTAGAATTAGGATATATACACTTTGAGAAGGTTCATACAAATGATATGACTAATATCTTTATTACTTTTGACTTGAGATACATATTAGGGACTCAGATATAGTAAATTTTGTGCATTGATATGGTTAAATGTTTTTGTAACCATGCAATATAAAGGCCATCATTGGGTGTATCATTAAATAAATGAGACTGTGTATGTAGTCATAAAGTTGGATGACAAATGATAGTGGTGACATTCCATGTCTGATGTCACACCCCTAAAACTAGAACGGCGGAAACGTTCGAGGGCGGAGGACGTCATGTACAGTATCACAACAATTGCATAATAGTAATCAAAGCAAACACAACCATTACATTGATTGAATATAGTATTTACATCTGTTCAACACATAGTTTGTATGACATCAAAAATGTATAAGAAAAGTATAAAAGACGCGAATCTAAAAGCTTCGTCTTCTCAAAACCTGCGGGTGTACCTGTCTACCGGTTCCCTGAGAATACAAGTGGTTTTGAAAGTGTGTCATAAGTATGTTTTGGTAATGGAAACTTCTCATTGATCTTTGAAAAATGTTCGTATGTGTTCCTCAAGAAAATCCAATATTTTCTTTGGTAGTGAAAAGTAGTCTTAGGCCTTAATACCAAAATGTACATTGGTACTCTATAACATAGTAGTGTTTGTTATGAAACCCTTGTATGAAAACCTTTGTATGTGTTCCTGGTTATTACCAGCTATAATGTATAATAGTGTTATGTATAAAAACCAGTGAATGAATCCCTGGATACCACCCGTAGTAATGTATAGTAGTGTACTGTAGTTTCATTAATTAAAATAAAACCATTTGTTTGAAATTCCTGGAATCCTCCAGTTGTAATGTAGTGTAGTTTTATTAGTTAAAATAAAACTATTCGAAGAAATGAAATCCCGTAAATAAATGTTTTAGTCTATACTGTTGTGAGTTTCGTATAACCATGCTTGATATGACCTAGTGACCTCTACCACGTTCTTCAGGCGTCGAAAACGTTATAACATTTGTCACCCTAGGCCTGCCGGGCTAACTGTAGCTAGCAGTTCAGGTGTGCGATTGTCAGTCCCATATAGATCTATACATAAATCTCACGCTTTCCCTCCAGGAGACTCTGGTTATATTGTATAGGATTTAGTTCCATACCCTGATAGGTACAATTGAAGTAGTGCCTCACAACCCTGTATTAACTAGTTTACGTGTAGTGTTGTATTGTTCTCTTGTACTTGAAAATTTATGTATAACCTTGTAGTAATGTACTTTGTAAAGTAAAATAACTATACTTAAATAATTATTTAGTAATGCATCCTTGTATCAGGAATATAGTGTAGTGTTCCATAAACTATATCTACCATAGTTTACATGTTGTTTCTGAACTATTAAAATAGTGTATTGTATCCCAAGCTATACCTATTATAGTTTGTATACATATTCTCGTTTGGTGTATTGTACTTGGTATAAGTAGTGTAGTGTTCCCAAACTATACTGATTATAGTTTAATGTATGATCTGTATTGTAATGAAAGCTTTTCCAATTTAGTTGTGTGAGGGAAAACACCCTTATGCTCGACATGGTACAAAAGGGTTAAAATATATAAATGTATTTTGTAAAATGTAGTGAAATATTTGTTTGAATCAATTGCAAAAGTTTGAAATTGTTAGAAATCGTTTGTATAAAAAAAACACAGAAATCCTTGTGTTTTACTTGTATCCTCTCCCTAAAAACATTGAATACAGTGAAAATGTAGGGGTATGAACTCACTTTTGGTATGTGCTCGTGACTGGATGGCAAGACTGAAGAGATGACCCTCGATTTGGCGTACGCGTAACTAACGGTATCCTAATAATATTTAAACACGTAATTGTATTTAAATTTGTGAAGCCATTAATCAAAGTGTTAGAAAACACTTTGTTTTTGTGTTGAGAGTGATTACCGAAAATTACACAAGTGCGGAAGGGTTTTCGGTTCCAAGGAGTTCTCGCCCGAAAATGGTTCTCGACCGAAAACGGTTTGCAGTTCTGATCTGTTTTTGGTCACTTGAAGATTTGAAGGCTGTTCTTGGTGAAAAATATGAAGATTCAAAGGATTGTTGTTGAAGGTATGAATGTTCTTGGATGATATTTGAGAGAGATCTGGGAGTGTTTTCGAGTGAAAAAGTGAGAAAATGACTAAGTTTTCGGATGAAACAAATATATCCGGTTGGGTTTGCGGCCGGAAAGAGGGTTTTTGGCCGAAATCTGTTTTCAGTCCGAAGGTTTTCGGCCGAAAACAGTTTGCTGTCACGAGGTTTGCGGTTTCAAGGGAAAAATCTTGGTTTTTCGAGTGTTTTTGATTCCGAAAACTTATATAAACTTATATTAACTTTATTTATATAATTTAAATTATTTTCTAATCTTTACGATCTTAACGAAATAAATAAAGACTCGAATTTTTTTTAACGGGTTTGACTTTTGTTGACTCAGAAAGTAACAGGTTGTTACATCTGATGTCGAACATGATGTATTAAACAAAAGGAATATTGATACACTAACCATATACATAAATTGTAGCTTTGAGCTCCGTGAATTGGGTGTCGATTGATGGCACCCTTTCATGTGTTTTTAGGGGCAGTGGCTCGTTGCTAGATATGAACTACTATCTATATCAACGCATATTTAATCTTGTGCAAGTGGGAGATTGTTGGATCTATATGCCCAACAATCATTATTGAATGATATTTCTAATAACATATGATCCTATAGTGTCACACATTAATTAAGTTGGTAAATATTGAATATTTATTATTAAGACAATTATTAATACATATAATAAACTGTTGTATTTAATTAGGGAAATTTATTCTTTTTCATGAAAATAATATGTCAACATGTCATAGCCAATTATTATATCATATGTTATGATATAATTACTCATGTACAAGTTTTTGGGCACACAGGATACCATTTAACTTATAACTACTAGCTAGTTATTTCATAAAAAAGTGAACGCCTTTTTCCCTCTCTTTTTGGTCCTCATGGTTGTAGATATAGAGAGGTATGGGAGGTTGCTTTCGAACCTCATTCTTACACATATCTTGCTTGTAAAAAACCATTATCTCACAGTTAATGAAGGTATGAGATCTAGATCATGCTTACAAGTATATATGGAAGTGTAAGGATTTCATTTGTGACTACTCTTTCCCTTAAAAAGAAGCCAAAATTGTGAGCTCTCATCACTTTCCATCTCTTTCCTTTTTTTAAGCCAGTTTCAAAATTTTGGTGCTTATAAGTATTTCAAAATAACTAATACAAGAAGATAAATAACACTCCTTGTAAAACCCTAATTCTAAGTGGATTCAAATGATCCAAAGGGTGTTACTCTAAACCTCCCTTTGGATGTTTTAATATCATTCTAACCTATATAAAATGATCCATGATGATTTTATTACAAAATGGTCTAAAAATAAGCTAGTTATTTTATTAATGCTCCCGTTTCAGTTATTCTAAAGAAAAACTCTCTATTTTTATGTATCAGTACCCATCATTTTCATCATCTAAAAGACATTTACTTACGTAATAGATCGGATGTTAGGTACCATCTTGGTCTTTTACTAGTACAACATTCAATGTGCTTGATGATACTGCGAAGTACAAGTATAGGGTTTCTCCATTTATTGGTTTGACGAAGAATGGGGAACGTGATGGATAATCATTTAGTTCTTCAAAGGCTTTTTCATGTTTGGTTGTCCTCTCAAATTTCTGTTCCATCCTCAAGATTTTGTAGAATGTCTTAGGAACTTTCCGAGGATTTTGAGATAAATATGTTGAGTGTTACGACCATGCTTGTTAGTCTTTGAATGTCTTTAGTGGAAGTTGGAGACTTTAGGTTAATAATTGTTTTTATTTATTCCAGGCTTGCTTCTATTCCTCTCTTGGTCACCCTGTAACCTTAGAATTTTCTAGATCTTACACCAAAGTGGCACTTTGTAGTATTTAGCTTCATAGTGTATTCTTCCAAGATGTCCAACGCTTCATAATATACATGGCATGATCTTTGGAATTTTTTTGACTTTACCACCAAGTCTCCTATGTACACTTCCATGGTTGTTTCAATATAGTCTTTTAACATCTTGCTTACTAGTCTTTGGTAAGTGTTACCTGCATTTTTCAAAACAAAAGGCATAATGGTATAGAAATATATACCTATTGGTGTCATGAACGCCGTGTCTTCTTGATCTAATTACTCCATTTGAATTTGTTGAACCGGAGGATGCATCCATGAAGGTCAAGATTTCATGCTCTGTTGTGGAATCCACTAGAGAATCTATATGAGGTAACAAAAAAGAGTCCTTGGGACATGGTTTTTCCAGATCAGTGTAGTCCACACATATACTCTAATTTCCCATTCTTCTTCTATACCACCACAATTTATTCAAACCATTTCAGAAACTTGACCTCTCTAATCATCTTGCATTAGTTAGGAATTTTACTTATTCCTAAATTATCTTAATTTTTTTGGTGACAATTTCCTTCTTTTTTGGTGTGTTGGCTTGAAAGAAGGATCAATAAGTTTATGAATAACAATATCTTTGTTTATACCTATCATATCTTTGTGTTTCCAGGAAAATACAGCTCTTCATGTACATAAGAGTTAGACAAGATCCTCTTCAAGATCCTGAGGACGATCTGTCCTAGTAGCACCTTGATTTTCGGATCAAGGGGGTCTAAGGATCCTTTTTTTTTTATTTCTTGCTTCCTTTCCTCTAGGACTTGTGGGGCTATATTATTTGATTTTTATGCTTGCTCATGAATTTTTTAGGATTTCATCAACGATGTATATTAATTATTAGCCTCCTATTGGTCGCCAAGAATCTTCATTACCCCTAAGGTATAGGCATCTAAACACATTGGTGGTTTTTAAAGGAGACTACCTTGATCTCGCAAATCCAAGGTCAGCCTAGGATGACATTGTAACATGATAGAGAGTGCATGAAACAAAATTGCAACACCGAGTTCCCTCTACATATGCAGATTGTCTATTTAATATTAGTCAGGGTATTCTTTTTTTCTCCATTGAATATGACCAATACTGAGGATTTTGACAAGATTTATGACTCTGAATTTTTCATCTTTTGTAAAGTTTCTCATAGGGTTATGTTGATAAAGCTGCTCCATCAAGATTTTTATGTCGTGGGGGGTTCAGATGTATAGGTTTAGCACTAAACCGTCATGGTGTACTTCCAAGACTTCATATTTATTTGTGATGGCTACATTGTTTCCTTGGCCTTTTTCTTTTTTCCATTTTTTATACTGATACATGTATCTTTTGTTGGACATAGTGTCTAAGTCCATAACTATATTTGGTATGTACTTGACCCGACCCGGCATGGTCCATTTGGGTTACACTTCACCCGAACTATTTACGGATAATCTTTTGAGAATAGTATAAGTTATGATTTATTAATATATTATAAGTTCTAATATATTAATATAAAATCATATTATTTAATTAGTGTTGATCTATAATTAATTTAGAATTAATTTAGAGATCAAAAGTATGACTAATTAAATATGGGCTCTTGTATTTATATAGTGTGGGCTAATGCTTATTCGGAATGGGCTAGGCTTGCATGGAAAGTCCATGGATACTCCATGGAGCTTTAACCCATGGATCTCATGGAAATGAAAAGACATGGGTATTAGGGTTTACATGGATGTAACCCTAATCCACCACACTATATAAAGGAGGCTTTGGTTCTTGAAATTGCACTAGTTGATGTGTGTAAACTAAGAGGGCCGATTTCAAGAAGTTTGTGACTATTCTCTCAAGTTTCCAAGTTTGTGGTGATTTGTGACTTCCATTTGAGGCATCCACATTATTGGTTCTAGGCTCTCAAACTCCCAGCAATCAACTACTACTACAAGGTAAGTAATTCTACTAGTTTTATTTGATTCAAGTACCCCATGCCATGCTAGTTAGGATAAGAACCTTGGAAAAATAATTATTTGCATGTATCATAGTCAAACATAGATCCAAGGTTTCTAGGGTTACATGTACACCATAGGAGTGTTAGAATGCTGAAAACTCATCAGTGGTATCAGAGCCTGGTTTGTTTATTTGATAATTGATGCAAAAAAAAAAACTTGAAAATCGAAGTTTTGTTCAAAAGCTCGTATCAAAATTTCAAGTTTTGTATATGTACTCACGATTCTTGAAATTTTTGATATGAACATTCATAAACATATGAGTTTAGAAGATCATAGAAATTATGTGCTAATAATTGATTAGATTAATTCTTGATCTTTATGTGTTTTAATGGAGTCCATAACTAGTTCTTCAGTTATGGATAACCAAAAGTCACATTTATAAATAACCATTAAAAGAACACATAGGTTACAAAAAATGAAGAGTCTTCATTTTTAATAAGCATTAACTCATAAGTTATGAGTAATGAAATGTTTCGAAAGTTTACAAAACTTGCCCTCAAGTTTTGGAACATGTAAAGTCATATTAAAAACTTTAGTTCCAACCCCTAGAATTTTAAAAGTTAAAATTCAACCCTTATACTTTATAATATTATAAGTTTAATAATATTTATATATGTATAAGATCAAGTCGTCTTACCGCTAGTACGCCTCATTCACGAAGCCGGTCTATAAGGGGGTATAAGGTTGTTGCCTATAAAATGGCAACTTAATTTGATTCAAGTTCATTTGATTCAAGTTTCCCATGCCATCCTAGATAGGATAAGAACCTTGGAAGATTAATTATTTGCATGTATCATACTCAAATATAGATCCAAGGTTTCTAGGGTTGCATGTACACCATAGGAGTGTTAGAATGCTCAAAAACCCATCAGTTGTATCAAAGTCTGGTTTGTTTATTTGATACTTGATGCAAAAAAAAAAAAAAAAAAAAAAAAAAACTTGAAAATCGAAGTTTTGTTCAAAAGCTCGTATCAAAATTTCAAGTTTTGTATATGTACTTACGATTCTTGATATTTTTGATATGAACATTCATAAACATATGAGTTTAGAAGATCATAGAAATTATGTGCTAATAATTGATTAGATTAATTCTTGATCTTTATGTGTTTTAATGAAGTCCATAACTAGTTCTTAAGTTATGGATAACCAAAAGTCACATTTATAAATAACCATTAAAAGAACACATAGGTTACAAAAAATGAAGAGTCTTCATTTTTAATAACCATTAACTCATAAGTTATGTGAAATGAAAAGTTTTGAAAGTTTACAAAACTTGCCCTCAAGTTTTGGAACATGTAAAGTCATATTAAAAACTTTAGTTCCAACCCCTAGAATTTTAAAAGTTAAAATTTAACCCTTATACTTTATAATATTATAAGTTTAATAATATTTATATATGTATAAGATCAAGTCTTCTTACCGTTAGTACGCCTCATTCACGAAGCCGGTCTATAAGGGGGGTATAAGGTTGTTGCCTATAAAATGGCAACTTAATGGGTGTCCTCTCTCACCCACCGCTTCCTTGATCGGTGGAGGGTCGTTAGCCGAACGGGTAGGACAAGGAATTATAAATTCTCATTAAAAGTATAATGATAATACTAAAGTAACTAAACTTTATTGAATTCCCAATCTTAGTTATTTTAGGAAAATGTGAATAAGGTGCTAATCCATGAAATTACACTTTACACTTTGTTTAAGTCGTTAGTGGAGCGTGTGTGGTTAACCGGCACACTAACTTGAACTTAACAAGGTAGGTAAAGGGTGACTTAATGTTTATCATAGTATCGATGGAGCGTGTGTGGTTAACCGGCACATCGATTGAAGGGTAATACATTAAGGGTACCAAGTAATTTGCATGGTTAGTTCACACCTTGTTTTGTGATCCTCGGCATCCCAGTCACAAAACTTGAAGGGCACACTCAAGATTGAAACATGCCATTGAAGAAAGTTCAATGAATCTCAAAGAATCTAGGAGTTTCTAAACCAATTAAAACCTAATTAAATATTTCGTTTTTCATGGTGGAAATTGGTGAATCGTCATTCACCTACCTTCAAATATCTTATAGCTTAGATTACGGCATCCCTCTTCTAAGTTATAAAATATTGTGTTGGGTCCTAGCCTTAATATTACATTTGGGTGTTTTGTTAAGGACTATCTCTATATCTAATCTAATCTATTCCCTCTTCTTTACAAGATGTCTTCCAATAACAATGCTTCTGGCTCAAACCCTACTAGCTCCTTCTCTCTCATGAATCTTTGTGGGAGAGTCGTCTTTGATGGGTCCAACTTTACAGATTGGATCAGAAACATCAGGATGGTCACTCGGTATGAGAACAAAGAATATGTTCTCGACAAGGAACTGAAGGTACCCGAGCCAACTGCTACTCCTGAAGAGCTTGCCGAATATGAGGTACATGAAAGAGATGCTACAAAAGTGGCATGCATCATGATGGCCACCATGACAGCCGAGCTCCAAAAGTCCTATGAGGACTATTATCCTTTTGAGATGCACCAGGACTTGATGGACCGCTACCATCAAAGTGCTCGTCAAGAGCGATATGAAATACTCTCCTCCATGATAACAACCCGAATGAAGGATGGTGAACCCATCACAGGCCACATGCAGAAAATGCAAAGGTATGAGGACCGTTTACTGAAGCTGAATGTGAACTTCCCTGAGGAGTTAGCAATATACATCATTTTGCACTCCTTGCCATCGTGTTATGATCAATTCTGCATGACATATCACATGAACAAGGAAGAAGTCACCCTCAGCAAACTTCAAGGACTCTTGAAGACCGCCGAAAGTGGTCTAAAGGGTAATTCGGTTGTTACTACTCCTACTCCTACTCCAACTGCGGCCAATGTCTTGGCAATCGGGCATGGCAAAGGGAAGAAGAGAAAGAACCCTTCTAAGGGTACCAAGGGTAAGACCCTTGAAGGCTCCTCTTCAAGCAAAACCAAGAAAGGTTTTGTCACTCCTTCTGCTAACCCTAATGAGGCTGAATGCTTCTATTGCCATGAAAAGTCGCACTGGAAGCGAAACTGCCCAAAGTACCAGCAAGATTTGAAGGATGGGAAAGTAAAACCCAACCATGCAGGTATAGACACTATATTGTCTAATAACTCACCTCATTCTAAGTCTTGGGTCCTTGATACAGGTTGTGGTATTCACATATGTTGTGATTTGCAGGTACTAAAAAGAAGTGAGAATGTGGAGCAGGGAAAGATAAACTTGATCATGGGAAACAGGAAAGCTTCACCTGTCACCAAGATAGGAGTTTATTCCTTAGTGCTAAATAGTGAGTTTATATTATATTTGAATAAATGTTATTATTCGCCAGAAATGGCAAGAAATGTTATTTCCTTTCATGCAGTGTATAAACAAGGTTTTACCTTTTATTTTGATAATAATAATGGTAGTATTGATGCTTTCTTTAATAATGTTCTTTATTTTAAAGCATTACCTTGTGATGGCGTGTATGAAACTGTATCTGTTGTAGATAATCCAGGAAATAATGTATTGTGTATTAACTCTTCCACTAGCTTAGATAAAGCATCCTTATCGGATTGTCGTCTTGGACAGGTAAGCAAGAAACGCATAGGCCAACTCCAAAAGGATGGAGTCTTGGAGTCATTTGAGCTAAATTCAGATGATAGTTGTGAATCTTGTTTGCTTGGTAAAATGACAAAGTCACCTTTTACTGGCACTTGTGCTAGGGGTGAAGGTTTGTTGGACCTCATACACACGGATGTGTGTGGACCCTTCAGAACCGCCACAAGAGATGCTAATCGGTTCTATGTGACTTTTACTGATGATTTTAGTAGATATGGATATGTCTACCTAATCAAGCATAAGTCAGAAACCTTTGAGAAATTCAAAGAGTTTAAGCAAGAAGTGGAGAATCAGTTGGGCAGGAACGTTAAGATCCTTCGGTCCGATCATGGTGGTGAGTATCTTAGTACTGAGTTCCTTGACTATCTTAAGGAATGTGGGATTGCCTCACAATTGACACCTCCTAGGACACCACAGTTGAATGGTGTAGCTGAGAGGCGCAATCGGACCTTGTTGGACATGGTTCGTTCCATGATGAGTCGAGCTTCGCTACCAATCTCATTTTGGGGGTATGCCTTAGAAACTGTGGCCCATATCCTTAATCTAGTCCCTACAAAGAAGGTTGCCAAAACACCTCACGAGGTGTGGACTGGAAAAGTTCCCAATCTAGACCACATCAAGATTTGGGGTTGCGAGGCTTTCGTGAGACGCGAGACTCACGATAAGCTCGAACCCCGAAGCGAAAGGTGTATTTTCATCGGCTACAGGCTTTCGTGGAATGCACCTGAGCATTATTATGGTTTTCATATTACTGCAGAAGGTGAGACACTTATCAGTGATAACACACTGGTAAATCTGGATGACCCTAACAGCTACACAGAAGCCATGGCAGGCCCTGAGGCTGCTAAATGGAAAGAGGCCATGGATAGCGAGATACAGTCCATGTATGACAATCAAGTTTGGAACTTGGTTGACAATGTACCTAATCGTAAGATAGTTGGGTGCAAATGGATCTTCAAGAAGAAGACCGACATGGATGGTAATGTACACACTTATAAGGCACGACTGGTTGCAAAGGGTTATTCTCAAACTCCGGGAGTTGATTATGATGAGACCTTTTCACCAGTGGCCAAGATTAAGTCTATTAGGGTTCTGTTAGCCATTGTTGCATTTCATGATTATGAAATATGGCAAATGGATGTCAAAACCACTTTCCTTAATGGAAAGTTGGCTGAAGATGTTTACATGGTTCAACAGAGGGTTTTATCAGTACAGAGTACCCTAGTAGAGTATGTAAGCTCGAGAAATACATTTATGGATTCAAACAGGCACCTCGCAGATGGAATCTTTGCTTTGATGAGAAAGTCAAAGAATTTGGCTTTTCAAGGAGTGAAGATGAATCTTGTGTCTATATCAAGGCTAGTGGGAGTATAGTCAGCTTTTTGGTACTGTATGTGGATGACATACTACTCATAGAAAATGACATCCCAACCCTGCAGGAAGTAAAGTCTTGGCTTGGGAAGTGTTTCGCTATGAAGGACCTTGGAGAAGCTGCCAATATCCTAGGGATAAGGATTTTGAGAAACAGGAGTAAAAGACTAATTGGACTTAGTCAAAGCACCTATGTGGACAAAGTGTTGAAAAGGTTCAACATGCATAACTCCAAGAAAGGAGAGTTACCCATCCAGAGTAACGCCAGATTGAGTAAGACACAAAGCCCTAGTACTGAGGCTGAGATAGCAGAAATGAGTCGAATACCTTATGCTTCAGCTGTAGGATTGATCATGTATGTTATGACGTGTACTCAACCTGATGTAGCCTTTGCTTTGAGCATGGTTAGCAGGTATTAGGGGAACCCTGGAAAGGCACACTGGACTGCGGTAAAGAATATCCTCAAGTACCTACGGAGGACTAAGGACTGGGTCCTTACCCTCGGTGGCAGTGAGGACTTGAGAGTTGTAGGGTACAGTGATGCTAGCTTTCAGACTGACAGGGATAATTTCCGCTCTCAGTCGGGTTGGGTCTTTACTCTAAAGGGAGGGGAAATTACTTGGAAAAGTTCCAAGCATGAGACAGTGGCTGATTCCACTTGTGAATCAGAGTATATAGCAGCAAGCGAGGCAGCAAAGGAGGCTATATGGCTAAAGAACTTCATCGGAGACCTTGGAGTTGTACCAGCTATAAAGGAGCCAATGGAGATTTTCTGTGACAGCAATAGTGCGGTTACCTTAGCCAAGGAACCAAGAGATCATGGGAGATCCAGACACATTGACAGAAAATATCACTTCATCAGACATCGAATAGAAGAATGAATCCTCGTGGCAAAGAGGGTATCATCGGATGAGAACCCAGCAGATCCCCTCACGAAGGGACTGACTCGGGCTAAGCATCTCCAGCATACTCGGAGCATAGGGCTGAAGGATGATATTAGTTTTAGTAGTTAGATAATCTTGAAATTTGTAAAATGTAATTGACATTTGATGATAAATAAAAGCTGTTATTTATGAGTAAAGTGTTGCTATCTCTTGTCAATCGTTTACTATTATTTCTTTTTGCATGTTTTGACTTCCAGAATAATTATGTTATGGTTTATATCATATTATTCAAACTCTCCACAGTCGGTCATATGTTGGAAGTAGATATGAATCAAGACTGTCATGGGTTGCTTGTAGAGGTCTAAGATGTTAGACAAAGCGGGGCTACAACACTCATGAGTGCTCATAAGTTCTGAGTATTGGATTCAACCCACGCTCACTTGTATCACTTCATGGAATTTTTCTCGAGTGATCGTGAGATGGTAATATCATATAAGTCTTCAAACCTAGAGATATGATTTGTTGCCTATGAGTTGGTTATGCATTGATTGCACGAAAACGCATTGGTAACTCGATGTTATAAACCGTGCCTTTGTGTGTAGTTCAACAAGTAGTAGAGTAAACATATGAGTCGAAGTTTATCTGTTCCTTCTAGGATTAGAAGCGATATCTGGGCCCCTCGATGATTTTGTTTTGACCTATGTACCGGGCCCGGTCAGAACTAAATTGATGTGTTCAGTTAAGTTCTATGTCAAACAAATCAGAAATCGGGAAACAAATGCTGGATAATAAGCAAGACCATGTTCCATGTATTTGTCCGGCTGATATCTAGAACAGAGGATTATATGATCACTTATCTAAAATGGCACTTCATAGTTCAACAGAGTTTTAAGAGCTACGATTGTTGATCGGTTCCTGAAGTCATACGTGCAACTATAGTTATTAGACTTATCCAAGTAGGAGACTGTTGGAGATAGTGTCTAAGTCCATAACTATATTTGGTATGTACTTGACCCGACCCGGCATGGTCCATTTGGGTTGCACTTCACCCGAACAATTTACGGATAATCTTTTGAGAATAGTATAAGTTATGATTTATTAATATATTATAAGTTCTAATATATTAATATAAAATCATATTATTTAAGTAGTGTTGATCTATAATTAATTTAGAATTAATTTAGAGATCAAAAGTATGACTAATTAAATATGGGCTCTTGTATTTATATAGTGTGGGCTAATGCTTATTTGGAATGGGCTAGGCTTGCATGGAAAGTCCATGGATACTCCATGGAGCTTTAACCCATGGATCTCATGGAAATGAAAAGACATGGGTATTAGGGTTTACATGGATGTAACCCTAATCCACCACACTATATAAAGGAGGCTTTGGTTCTTGAAATTGCACTAGTTGATGTGTGTAAACTAAGACGGCCGATTTCAAGAAGTTTGTGACTATTCTGTCAAGTTTCCAAGTTTGTGGTGATTTGTGATTTCCATTTGAGGCATCCACACTATTGGTGCTAGGCTCTAAAACTCCAAGCAATCAACTACAACTACAAGGTAAGTAATTCTACTAACTTTATTTGATTCAAGTTCCCCATGCCATGCTAGATAGAATAAGAAACTTGGAAGATTAATTATTTGCATGTATCATAGTCAAACATAGATCCAAGTTTTCTAGGGTTGCATGTACACCATAGGAGTGTTAGAATGCTCAAAAAACCCATCAATTAAACCCTATGGACTTAGGGTTTTTCGAAATTAGGGTTTCCTAACCCTAGGTTTCGAACTTTTGAAAAAGGGTTTTAACCCTTTCCCTTGTCCTACAAGTTTTGAAATTATGGATTGAAATCCTTGCCTTCCTCCCCAAGATTTTCCAAATTTCGAAAATTAGGGTTTCTTGGTAGGGTTTCTTATTTTTGGTAATTATCTCCTTGTTTGATTAAATAGATAATTATAAAATTTGCATTATCCCTCCCATGTTTTTCAAAATTAAAGGAGAGAGGATTAGGTTAAATTATTTGATTAATTTAATTGGATCATCCTCAATTGGTTTAATAAGTTAGTTAAAGGTTTAATTAATAGATAATTATTAGATCATTTTTTAATTTTTAAATTTAAATTTAAAATTTAAAAACCCTAGTATTTTGAAAAGTTTAAAATACATCCTTATGGATCTTATTATTAATTTAATCAAATGATTAATTAAAAGATAATTAATAAATCCATAAAAAGGTTTAAATTTAATTAAATTAAAAGTAAAATTTATTAAAGGATTAAACCCTTGTTATTTTAAAATGTTTTTAAATACACCTTATACTATATGTAAACTTAAATGTTTAATTTTTACTATATGTATAAGACTAAGTCAGTCGAACCGCTAGTACGCCTCATTCACGAAGCCGATCTATAAGGGGAGTTAAACGAAGAGGCCTGTAAAATGACCGTCATTGGGTAACCACTCTTACCCACCGCTCCCTTGATTGGTGGAGGGTCGTTTGCCGAACGGTTTTGATAGGACATAACCTCATTAATAATATAATGACGAAAAGTAACTAAACTATTTTCAAAAATCCCAATCTTAGTTACTTTAGGAAAAATATGAATTTGATACTAATCTATTAAATTGCACATTGCACTTTATATAAGTCGTTAGTGGAGCATGTGTGGTTAACTGACACACTAATATGGACTAATGAAGGGTGGCAATGGGTATCTCGTAAATTATCATTGATTGATGGAGCGCGTGTGGCTAACCAACACATTAATTAGATGATAAATGACATCGAGAGTACCAAGCTAATTTGCATGGTTATTCACATCTTGTTTTTGATCCTCGGTCTCCCAGTCACAAATGGAAGAGGATAATCGAGATTAAAAGTGCCATTGAATAGTTCAATGAATCTCAAATGATCTAGGAGTTTCATAAGATTATAATTGGTAAATGCCTTACCTACCTAAAGTAGATTCGTATTTGATTACGAAATCGCTCTTCAAAGTTCAAATCGAAAATATGGATCCTAGCCTTAATTTAAATTTATGGGTTAATAATTAAGGATTGAAATCAACTAACTTGAATTCTCTTTTCTCCTATTATATATGTCAAGTTAAGACAACAATGATCTTCTTCCTCCTCCTCCTCCTCCAGTGACTCTCCCCAAGTCATGTTTCCTTCAAGCTGAAAAATACGAAGTCACTCAAGCCCTATTGGCATGCAAACATCAAGATGGAAAGTTTGTGTGTACACATGTTCTCAATATGAAATTGCACATTGACAGTTTGGGGATGTTGGGTATCATTTTCCCAAGGGAGCTGTCGATTGACATGGTTCTACTTTCGCTTCCTGAGTCATTTAGTCACTTCATTAAAGACTACTATATGAGGGACAACGACGTGACCCTAATTTATCTGACACATATGTTAAGTATTGTTGAAGTAGAAATGCTTAAGAGCACACATGAAGCAAAAGTGTCTGAAGGATCTGTCTCCCAAATCTCCATAGCCATTGACAATGGCAATGGTAGTCTAACACAAATTTCTCTTCCCAATGGAAAGGGATCGGCCAAGGTCATACCATTTGACCATATGGTAAAGAGAAAGGCTAGTTCTGAGATAGTACCATGTGCTAGTCCTAAAAGGTCCACTTGTTTCTAATACCAATTGGAGGGGCATTGGTTGTGAAGCTGCCCTGACTACCTGAAAGACCTTACAGATGGTAAAGTAAAGTTGTATGACTCCATTTCAGGTACATCCACTATCTAACTCCATTATTTTATCGAGTTCCCATTCATAGATTCTTAATACATGATGTGATAATCATATTTTTATGTTTTGTAGGATCTAAGAGAAATAAGGAAGCTTAAGAAGAGTAAGCTAAATCTGATTGTGAGAGATGGATTTCGATCGAACGGTTCGATGATCAGGTTTTGGAATATGTTGTTTAGGAGTTATGATAGATTAATAAATTGCTTAGGAAATATCTAGAAACATAGTTTTCATACGTTTGCATTGTAAGGGCAAATTTCTCCTCTTATTATCACTAAAAGTGAATTTTGATTTACTTACTTTATATTTCCTTGCAATGGCATTTATGAAAATTGGTGATTATATTTCTATTATTAGCAATGTTAAAAGTGGATTTGATTCTAAATTATGTCGTTTGTGGTATTGTCATAATTAACCAAGTGAAAAGGAATTCTCATCGCCCAAGTATCAATTAGATAGAAACTTGGATTCATGCAATTTAAATTGAGTGATGTATGAGAATATTGATCATTGGAAGGTTATGACTAATTCGTTGATCACATGTGTATGTGAGTCAAGTGAAGGTCCAATGGATCTAGTACATGTTGATATGAACTATTCAGATCCACCACAAAGGATGATAACTTTATTCGTCATGGTTTACTGACGTTTTAGTAACCATGGTTATGTTTATAAGATTAAATATAGTTCTGATGGTTAGAAAAGTTTCAAAGAGTGGCAGAACGAATAACAAGAATCTGTTAGGTAGTAAGATAAAGGTTTCTCCAATCTGAAAGAAAAGGAGAGTACTTTAGTATCGTGTTTTGTAATCATCTTAATGATTGTGGAACCATGTCTCAATTGATCCTCAAAGAACATCTTAGTGCAATTTTTTCTCTAAGAATATGAATCAGATATTTTTGAAATAGTTCAATCATGAGATGAGTCATACTTCGTATCCAACTAAAACATTAGAGTCATGCTCTAGTAACTACAAATCGTATCTTGAATCTTGTTTCGTACTAATTAGGTTTATAACATCTCATTAAATGTGGAGTAATAATGTTTTCTTACTCTGGCACATTGGAATTAGAAGTTGTGATGTTTTGGTTAAAACAAAGGTTAAACTAAGACCAATTCCATGAAGTATTTTTCTTGACGAGAATCCATACTGACTTTTGAATATGTGTTTTTGCTCATTAAGGATTGTTCCTTGAGGGCAAAACTCAAAGATGTCAAGAAGTCAGTGGGAGTATTATTGATATTGAAGAGTTTTAGGAGTCAATCAAGAATAAACCTTTTAGTTATTTGTAGCACACGACCTGAGGTTGATAACCTATCGTGTTAAGTTGCCACATTCTAGTTTCTATGCATCTTCCAGTTGAGTTGGCAATGCTTTTGAGTTCTATGGTTCTCATTTGACTGCAAAAAGCACCGCACGTTGGTCAGTGAAAGTACATTGATCAATATGGGTGAACTGCTTAACAACTTGGAAGCATTGGTAGGCCCGTGTGCTACAAGAAGGCAAAAAATTAAGAATAAGCAAAGTTCAGTCCATGAAAGGAAAACTATATTTGATTTTCGTTTTATCCTCAACATTATCTTTTTATTGTAGGTTGGTAATGATAGATTCACATGGATGGGAACACAAACACCATAAAATCCAGGCAGCAAAAGGTTTCTCTCTAATTCATGAAAATGATTATGAGGAAATACTTTCGCTAGTAGATTTTAAAGATTTGATAATTATCATTTTGGTTAGTAGTTGTGTTAATTACATTCTCAAATTCGCAATATGATTACGCCATCCATTTTCATAGTTTGAATTGTGAGAAATGGCAAGAAATGGTTTGACCATTCAGGACTTATAGCTATATGTTCTGAAAGGGTTTAAACACACACAAACATATATGCTATCTAATGAAAGGTGTATAAGCTAGAGAAGTCTAGATAAAGACATATCGAAGCGTCACGTACCAAAAATCTGTATTTAGTAAGAATATCAATAGTATTGATTTCTAGAAGTCCAGTTGATTTCTGGGCACATGTCAAAGCAAGTGGGACCACAATTGTTATGCAAATAGAAGGATAACTGTTATGCTAGTGGGAGCATAATTGTTATGCTAAGTGTTGCAAGTAAGAAATATGTCACACCCCTGAACCTGGACGGGCAGAAACGTCCGGGGGCGGATGACTTCGTGTACAGTATCATAACAATTGAATATGAATGAAACATAGCAACCAAACATCATACATTGGAAATACACACTTACATAGTTTACATATTGAATCTTGTTCATCAGTTACACAAAAGTAAGAAAGTAAGATTTCTTGAAGTCGCACCACTTGATCTTATAGTCGAACTTATTACCTGCTACTGGAATTCCTGAGAATACAAGTCGTTTTGAAAAGCGTCAACTAAAAAGTTGGTGAGTTCATAAGCAGTTTTGAATAAAAATGGTTTTTGTACTTGTTTGGAATCGTTTTCAAAGTGCTTTCAAAAATATCCGATACTTTCTAAAAAGAAATGGTTTGAAATATTTGTATCCGATCTTATATTAATGCATGTATGTTAATGGTTACAAAAATAGAAAGAGAATGATTTCCAGACAACCCGATGTTGTCTGCAATAGATAATGCTGAAATCTCAACCCCGGTGGTTGAGTACCGATGCTTATAGATTGTCGTTTTATCAAAAAGAAGGTTTCCCGTATTATTCCAAAAAGAAAAATAGAATGGTTTCCTGTTTTATCCCAAAAAGAAAGTAGAATAGTTTTCCGTAAATCTTATAACGTTAATTCCTCTAAGTGAGTCGCTATAACCATACATGATAATGACAATTTCGCCTGTCTTTGCGTCTTTGGGACGCCGCCGGAATAGAATAAGGTTTTTGTCACCCTAGACTGGCCTAGTCTAACTGTAGCGAATAGCTCAGGTGTGGGGTGTCACCCCCGTATAGATCTATACACAAACACCCGCTTTCCCTCCAGGAAACTCTGGTTATAACTACAGGCTAGATTGTACACTCAAAGGTGCCAACCGACAGGTCTCACTAGATCCTTAATTGAAAATTTACACGGAAAAGAAAGAAGAACACATATAAAACTCATTCCCAGGCACAATAAACATGTAAGTGGACCACTAAGGCGCACTATACGTATCTATTATTTGCAGGCACAAAAGGAATGTGAATGTCTACCCTGAGCCCAATATACATGTAAAAGGACACTAAGGCCCACTAAACATGTATACTATTTCCAGGCCCAGTAAGGATAAGAAAATAGTTTTTAACCTGTTTGTTATTGTTCTGTTAGCTCGATTATTTACAAAATTGATATAAAAAGCCCACTTTTTGTAAAAATGACGTTCTTGGCCTAATAAGCCACAAAGTTTTCAATTAAGGCCCAATTATAGTAAAAATAACACTTTAGTCCCCATTTTGTTCAAAACTTGTGTTTATGACTAGTTTGTGGTAAAACTAACATTTTATACCCATTTTTGTCAAAAATATCATTTTTGGCTTGATTTTTGTGAAATACACATTTGTCTGGTTTTCGGCTTTTCTGACTTAGTTGTTGGAAAATTTGTAGAAAAATCATCGTAAGTCAAAATTTTAATCCGTAAATTCTGGAAGTTTGGAAATTTTGTCTACTTTGTTCACAATTTTTCTAATAATTTTTATTGGCCTCTAACAAGTGTGAAATTGCTCACCTTCACAGGTTGGTCCGAAATTATTTCAAATCTGATAGGCAGTTTTGTAAAATTCGCCAAAAATAGTAGAAAAATCGTATGAAAACATGAGAGTAGTCATTTTAAAGGTAATAACCTGAATGTTTTTCATGTAAAACAGTTTTGAAAAATATTACCATTAAGGAGGTCAAAACCGTTCGAGATTGGAGTAAAACTTTTCTGTCAAGGGCTGATTTTTGAGTTTAAGTTATCTAAGTTTGTTCACAACATTTGTTTTTGCTATTTTAACTGGATAAATCCCAGATCTACAAGTTTACAAGTATTATATGTGAGGACACATACTTTTCTCAAGGTTTATATGAAGATCCAAGTGATAAACTTCATTTTCAAGTAAGGATCTAAAAGTTAAACTCATAAACATGCATATATACATAGATCTAACACAAAAGCACTTGTATTCTCCCCCAAAAACATTATAAAACCGAAAACAAGGGGGTATGAACTCACCTTGGGGTTTTTGAGATGTAGATGAAGAAGGAGATGAAGCTCTGAACCTAACTTGAGTGTTTTTGGTGAGATCTCGAAATAGAGGTGGTTCTAAGGTCCATATTCACGAAAAAGAGGGTGTAAGGGAAAGATCTTAGCATATATTGAAGTAACCACTTGAGTTTTAGTCTAGAACATACCAAGTTATGAAGGATAGAAGAGAAATTCTTGAAACCACACACAAAGTCATGAAATTTGAAGGAAAGAATGAGGGAGTTTCTTTGAGTTTGAGAGAGAAATGAGGTAATTGTGTGAATATGAAGTGAAGAGTGGAGAGGGGATAAGGGGGTAGTAGAGGTTGACTTTAGGTAGGGTTGATGTGAAGTTCCTAGTTGTTTGTTGGACAATATGTATGGATGCATGGAGTATAATATTGAGGTGGCACTTGTATGATCCTCATATTATCTCTTCGTTTTTTTTATATAGGCCAACCGAACGAAGGAGGTTCTCGGCCCAATTGGTGGCCCAAAAATAGGGGTGTTCGATTTTAGCTTGGCCCACAAGAGTTTTCGGCCCACTAATATTTTATGCAAGGGTTTTGGCCCAATTAAGAGGTTTTCGGCCCAACTAAGGTCCTAGTATATGTTTTCGGCCCAAAAAGGCCCGATAAGAATGTCTTGGTCCAATAATGGTTTTAGGATGAGAATTTATGGGTTAAGGCCCAAAAATGATTGGGCTTGGCTTATTGGATCGAGTTTTACGCTTATACAAGGAGGTTATATTGTTTTAGGAATTCACGTCTTGACGTAATTTTTCCGGTTGTGACATCATCCCCCCGTTAGAGGGAATTTCGTCCCGAAATTCATTCTAAAGCAGCATCCCAAGTACTAAGTATAATGTGTGAGTGTCTCTGTTATGTCTAGTCTCTTTGTTCTTAGGAGAATTTAAGTCTTTGCTTAGTGTTCTAGCGGACCTTTGCTACTGGCCTTTGACCTTGCTCCTTTGGTTAGTTAGGTGTTGGTCATCTTGGCCTAACCTAGAGGTATTATGCCTTTGAGTCTTATATGGCAAGGTGAATGGGTGGTTATGGCTATTTTGGATTTGTGTACTTGACGTTCCCTAAGTAGTGTCTCCTAAACTTTAAGGCGAACACTTATTGTCACCAAGTTAAGGTTGCGTGAGGTATAGTTGGACTCATACTTCTTAGCTTGCCATGGGAGTTTCTTACAACGAGGTTTTGAAATAGTGGGAGGTTGATCTATACTTGTTCCTACAAGTGGGTCTAGTAAATCCTTGATTTGGGATAGGAGATATCGATCCTTAAGGATGGGTTCATTTGATTCTTAGTAGTCAGTGGTCCTATGGACACTTAGCCCTTCCTATTTATGAGTTGGATAGGCGTTCTCTAAGGCTCAAGTCTTGGTTTGATAACCTCATACTTACTGCGTCGTTCCATCGACCGGATACCTTCGGTGTTTATGTTGGTGCTAAGTGGTCTTGGTGGTATGGCTACGAGAATGGCTCCATGAGTTGAGTCGATCTCCGAACTCAACTTGGCATGTAGGTAATGTTTCCGAAAGGGCATTGGAAACATCTTAGGGGGGTTTATAAATCTGTAGGTTACCCTTGGTGTCCTTTGCTCCTCGTTTCTTATCCTTATTATGGGCTAGAGATGAGTGTGGTATTACTTTCACGGGTACCTAAGGGTTTAGATGTTCGAGATAGTTCGGGGATTGTCGTTACAAGTTGTAGGGGTCTCGTTAATCGATTGGTTAAGGTGAAGAGTCTCGTTGGTACATGAATTTCGTATGGTGAGGATCAAGTCAGCCCATGTCAATTGACACCGTTGGGCTCCTTATTGTAATAGACGTTAGATGGATCTGAAAAGGGGTAATTGTTTGAAATGATAGTGTGTTCTATGTACACGTTTGTAATGTTAGCAATTTCGTCCTCAGTATTACCACTGTGGTTATTTCGTTCTAAATTTTTGGGTGTCCGAGCAATATGAGTGCCTTGATATAAACGATGTGATTTCATAGTCTGGTTTCTATTAGACCTCTCTATGATGGTTTGATGTAGCCTAGTCGTACGTAATTCAAGATTGAAAAGGTTGTAAACTGAGTGGTTATGTCCTAAATCCACAGTCAACCAAGGAATAAGAATTAAGGCGGTTCCACACACTCTAAGTTTGTAGAATCTTAATTACACATGGCCTTACGTTTACACTAAGTTATCATAACTTTCGCAAGGATCTCTAGTTTTTCCTACGAAGGATAAGATTAGTTCGGATGAGGGGGTACTTTATGATTATGATTTTTAATTGGCAAAAATTTTGTGAACATGCGATGCTTAATTTCTGTTGTTTTGAAACGTACCGGTAATCCCAGCAGGGTTCCTTGTTTCTTCATCATGTCCCTTTGTTAAACTCCTCCTGATCCTTCGTCATTCTTCTCTGTTGGACAATTCCTCTTGAAGTGTCCCGTCTCACCGCATGCGTGGCATACTGGACTTACTTCTGGGTTGAGGGTTGGAGTGACGCATGGGGCCGGGGCCCTACAGATGCGGGAGATGTGCCCCTTCTTGTTGCACCTATTGCAATGCAATTCCCGGCAGACTCCATGATGATGGTAGCAGCACTTGCTGTAGAGCGGGAGGTATCCATGATACAGTTTTCTCGGTGCTGGGGGCTTGTGGGGTTAGGGGCTGCTACAACTTGTTTCCTTTTAGGAGGCCCTTGAGTCGATCCGCTTCCTTTCTTTTTCCCCTGCTTTCGCTTAATGACCTCAGGTTTGGAGTTTGGGGTGTATGGGTAGGTTATCCCACGTTGGTTTCCTTGGTTGATACTACGGTTGGAGTTATCGACACCATTTCCATTTCCATTTGGATTGTTGGCGTTGAGTTGCGCCATGACGGCTGTCACGACAGCTGTTACAGCGGCTTGGAAGGTTGCAGGGTCCATCTGCAGAACTGGTGTTTCGCCGGCTAGCTGGTTGTTCCCATGGGAAGACATGGTTCTGTTGCATGATGAGAAACTGGTTCATGAGTAACTACGGCTATATCTAGTCGTATCTCATCTATGATTATAGATATGAACTTATGCGTGTACGCATATACATCACATGTTTTGTTGTATGATTCTCGTGGTTTCGACCTACATCCCTATGATGTATTAATTGTAGTATGTAGAAATAGGTATTATACAAATGTTAAGTTACCCTAATAGATTATAGATATCAGATCCTTAAGCTAGCTCGGGTTACATGAGTTCTTGTAGGGCGTACCTCTCTTGATTTACTTATACTTGTTGTGAGGAATTACATGGGAGACCTAGGACTTAGTGTGATGACTCTCATATGCCTAAATAGCATAAAGGTCTCCAACCATTTCACGCATCTCACGAGTGGCCTCTTCCGCTCTCAGCTCTGCTAAGGCTGCCCTAGCCTCAGCTTTAATAAGTTGTTACCTTAGGGTGGTCACCTCCACTTCTAAGGGGCGGAGATGATTGGTAAGGTCTTCCTGTTCTGCGTGTTGGTTTGGTATTGCATTCCGAGGGGGTATGGCTCGCTAAGGATCTCTCTGGCGCCTTCATCCATGTCTGACTCCTCATCAGAATCCTATCCCTCGTGGTCCATCTCTTGGTATTCTTTAAGACCCATTTCTGGGTTCTCCCTTTGCACTTCCTCTGGTTCTCCCTCGATCCATTCGTTGGCTATTACCATAGGGTAGTAGGGGTCTTCGGGGTGAAGCTCAGTCATGTTGTCTTCACGAGAGTGGAGGTATGAGGTACATGTAGAAGATTTAAGTGTGGAGGTCATATGGTATTCTAAAATGCTACTATAGTATTACATGTTTGATCCTAGAGCTTCCTGATGTACGAAATCGATACGTTTTTAGACTTGTTGTTATTGTTTAGTATCATAAAATACTCCTACAGTATTTTAAACCTTAGGTTTGGTTCTATTGCTCCTTTGCATGTAGGGTTTGTAAGTTTTAGACTTGTTGCAACACCACCATCACTCCCAAACACATGTTGGTCGTATCTCGAATAAATAAAGTTGATCAGGCTCTATTTATTCCAGATATGATTACAGAACTGCCCAGGTTTGACTGTAGTGTTCAATATCTAAATACTTTTGTTTTGTTCTTATTATGATACGGTTCTAGCAAGTATGTATACTTTTAGAGGATACTTATATTCTTAAGGTATACTTTTAGTCAGAGTGTTTTTAGTCCCATTGTATTTATAGTTGTATATCTTGTATGGTTAGATATACTAGTTCACTATAAACAATGCTCTGATACCAACCTGCACACCCCCAAACCTGGACGGCGGAAACGTCCGGGGGCGGATGACTTCGTGTACAGTATCATAACAATTGAATATGAATGAAACATAGCAACCAAACATCATACATTGGAAATACACACTTACATAGTTTACATATTGAATCTTGTTCATCAGTTACACAAAAGTAAGAAAGTAAAATTTCTTGAAGTCGCACCACTTGATCTTATAGTCGAACTTATTACCTGCTACTGGAATTCCTAAGAATACAAGTCGTTTTGAAAAGCGTCAACTAAAAAGTTGGTGAGTTCATAAAAAGTTTTGAATAAAAATGGTTTTTGTACTTGTTTAGAATCGTTTTCAAAGTGCTTTCAAAAATATCCGATACTTTCTAAAAAGTAATGGTTTGAAATATTTGTGTCTGATCTTATATTAATGCATGTGTGTTAATGGTTACAAAAATAGAAAGAGAATGATTTCCAGACAACCCGATGTTGTCTGCAATAGATAATGCTGAAATCTCAACCCCGGTGGTTGAGTACCGATGCTTATAGATTGTCGTTTTATCAAAAAGAAGGTTTCCCGTTTTATTCCAAAAAGAAAATAAAATGGTTTCCTGTTTTATCCCAAAAAGAAAGTAGAATAGTTTTCCGTAAATCTTATAACGTTAATTCCTCTAAGTGAGTCGCTATAACCATACATAATAATGACAATTTCGCCTGTCTTTGCGTCTTTGGGACGCCGCCGGAATAGAATAAGGTTTTTGTCACCCTAGACTGGCATAGTCTAACTGTAGCGAACAGCTCAGGTGTGGGGTGTCACCCCATATAGATCTATACACAAACTCCCGCTTTCCCTCCAGGAAACTCTGGTTATAACTACAGGCTACGATTGTACACTCAAAGGTGCCAACCGACAGGTCTCACTAGATCCTTAATCGAAAATTTACACGGAAAAGAAAGAAGAACACATATAAAACTCATTCCCAGACCCAATAAACATGTAAGTGGACCACTAAGGCCCACTATACGTATCTATTATTTGCAGGCACAAAAGGAATGTGAATGTCTACCCTGAGCCCAATATACATGTAAAGGACACTAAGGCCCACTAAACATGTATACTATTTCCAGGCCCAGTAAGGATAAGAAAATCGTTTTTAACCCGTTTGTTATTGTTCTGTTAGCTCGATTATTTACAAAATTGATATAAAAAGCCCACTTTTTGTACAAATGACGTTCTTGGCCCAATAAGCCACAAAGTTTTCAATTAAGGCCCAATTATAGTAAAAATAACACTTTAGTCCCCATTTTGGTCAAAACTTGTGTTTATGACTAGTTTGTGGTAAAAATAACATTTTATACCCATTTTTGGCTTGATTTTTGTGAAATACACATTTTTCTGGTTTTCGGCTTTTCTGACTTAGTTGTTGGAAAATTTGTAGAAAAATCATCGTAAGTCCAAATTTGGATCCGTAAATTCTGGAAGTTTGTAAATTTTGTCTACTTTGTTCACAATTTTTCTCATAATTTTTATTGGCCTCTAACAAGTGTGAAATTGCTCACCTTCACAGGTTTTCCGAAATTATTTTAAATCTGATAGGCAGTTTTGTAAAATTCGCCACAAATAGTAGAAAAATCGTATGAAAACGTGAGAGTAGTAATTTTAAAGGTAATAACCTGAATTGTTTTCATGTAAAACAGTTTTGAAAAATATTACCAATAAGGAGGTCAAAACAGTTCTAGATTGGAGTAAAACTTTTCTGTCAAGGGCTGATTTTTGAGTTTAAGTTATCTAAGTTTGTTCACAACATTTGTTTTTGCTATTTTAACTAGATAAATCCCAGATGTACAAGTTTACAAGTATTGTATGTGAGGACACATACTTTTCTCAAGGTTTATATGAAGATCCAAATGATAAACTTCATTTTCAAGTAAAGATCTAAAAGTTAAACACATAAACATGCATATATACATAGATCTAACACAAAAGCACTTGTATTCTCCCCCAAAAACATTATAAAACCTAAAACAAGGGGGTATAAACTCACCTTGGGGTTTTTGAGATGTAGATGAAGAAGGAGACGAAGCTTTGAACCTAACTTGAGTGTTTTTGGTGAGATCTCGAAATGGAGGTGGTTCTAAGGTCCATATTCACGAAAGAGAGGGTGTAAGGGAAAGATCTTAGCATATATTGAAGTAACCACTTGAGTTTTAGTCTAGAACTTACCAAGTTATGAAGGATAGAAGAGAACTTCTTGAAACCACACACAAAGTCACGAAATTTGAAGGAATGAATGAGGGAGTTTCTTTGAGTTTGAGAGAGAAATGAGGTAATTGTGTGAATATGAAGTGAAGAGTGGAGAGGGGATAAGGGGGTAGTAGAGGTTGACTTTAGGTAGGGTTGATGTGAAGTTCCTAGTTGTTTGTTGGACAATATATATGGATGCATGGAGCATAATATTGAGGTGGCACTTGTATGATCCTCATATTATCTCTTTTTTTTTTATATGGGCCAACCGAACCAAGGAGGTTCTCGGCCCAATTGGTGGCCCAAAAATAGGGGTGTTCGATTTTAGCTTGGCCCACAAGATTTTTCGGCCCACTAATATTTTATGCAAGGGTTTTGGCCCAATTAAGAGGTTTTCGGCCCAACTAAGGTCCTTGTATATGTTTTCGGCCCAAAAAGGCCCAATATGTCACACCCCCAAAACCAGACGGCGGAAACGTCCGGGGGCTCGCGTGACTTAAATTGAATACCATCACAATGAATATACATGAATCATAACGTAAACATCACCATGCATCAATACATTACAACTGATATTGTTTACATCCCGTACATTGTTTCAAATATTACACATTCATAACACAAATTGTTTCAGAGTTTTCAAAACAAAACATTCTAACATACTTGGTATTACCCTTCTGCTTATCTGTTACCTAAGAATACAAGTTATTTTGGAAAAACGTCAACATATGAAATTTTGGTGGGTTCATAAGCAAGGTTGTGAATAAAATGATTTGTATAGTTTGTAAAACCCAGAAAATCCGATATTTTCTGAAAAGACAATAGTTTATCAAAGTGTGAAGATCTATAAGTTGATGCATGAATGATTTCAAGACATATATATGTAAAAGGGTGTTTTGTATTATAGTATAGAAATTCCGAGCGAGTAGTATTGATTTCCCCGGAAAAACCGATGTTTTCCGTTGTCGAAAGATATACGTGATTACAAATTGTTATACCGCCACAACGAATGGCTTCTGATTACTCATCCTTGAATACTCGGATGGTGTCGGATAAGCCAAGTGAGTCGTCGTAACGATGTCCGGTGAAGGCATGTTATAACAGCCAACTACAAACGTCCCATAGAGGTGTCGTTCGTTGTTACTCACTTAATCCAAACCACCTTGATTACTATTGAATAACGTCCTAATTCCGTCTACTTTGATTACTCATGAGCCTTAGCGAACGAAGAGAAGAGGAGTACGAAGTCCTGCTACTTATCGTAAGTACCTTAGGCTGTCGTGGATGCGAAGGACACGTTGGCCCAACTCGCATTTGATTACTCTGACCTTACTAGCCCTACTAATGGACCACTAGGAACCAATAGCACATAAAAGCCATTGAAAGTCCTTTTATATGGAATTGAGCCATAGGAGACCCAATAACATATAAGCGTTATCCCTTTGGGCCCAAAGATCATGTTAGTGGACTTGCAAGATCCAACATGCATGATTTGAAACTCTCAAGCCCAAAGTTTGTATATCTACTCATCTTAGGTATCGCGTATCTATTGAAGGGTTTGATTTAACGTTTGTTGTTTTGGTATCGATTCGAGACCGATCGATTCGTTTATCACGATATTCGGAGTTAAACGTGTATTCGTCTTTCGATTTTTCGGTCGCCGTGATTTTGTATTTTGACTTAATGAAATAGTTTGTTTAAAAGTGGGGATTTGACCTTTTCACTACCTTTCCTTTTATAAAAATATCAATTTTAGTCTTTTAAATAAAAGAATTGCATTTTTAGTCCTTAAAACATTTTCTTGACACTTTTGCATCATAAATTTATTGAAATGATAGTTTCAACCCAAAAGTTATTTTGTTAACAGATTCAGCCCTTCCAGAATGGTATTTCTCGGTTAAAACCCTATTTTTCGCAATTTTTACAGTTTTGGCCTAAAATCCAAAAACTTTACAGTTTTGATCCTTTTTGGAAATGAAAAGCATTTTTGACTCTTGAAATAGTTTTGTTACACTTTTTATCCCTTGTTTTGAATAAAGTTTCATTTCAGCCTCTTTAGTTGTCATTTTTCGCAATTTTGGGCTTATTGGGCCAAAAAGCCCAAAATTAGCCCATTAAGCTAAAAATTTACATTTCAAGTCTTTTGGCCCTTAAGAAACCGTGACTCTTTTGGAAACCGTAACATTTCAAGTCTTTGAAAATGTTAATATTCAGAAAAACAATTATGGAAACTGTTTTGACTCTTTTGGCCCTTAAGAAACCGTGACTTGACAATTTTTAACCCAAGTTTTGTATTTTTGACAATTTAAGCCCAAAAATGGGTTTTTTATTGAAGTATGTTTAACACAATCTGAAAAGTTATTATTCTTAACTTGTTTTATGTGAAATAACTTAGATCATGTTTGTTTGCTTTCTCATGTCATAGATCTCGACATATCACCCCTTTTTGGTTCCATGTTCATCACAAAAACACATAAAATCATACATACATACATAAAATCACACATAGAATACACATACACATAGATCTACACATTTTTCTTGTATTCTCCCCCATAAAACATATAGTAACCGAAAAGAGAGGGGTATGAAGCTCACCTTGAGTTGTGGTTTCGGTTTTGAAGAGAGAAATGAAGAAAGTTTCGATCCTAGCAAGTCTTCTTGGAAGATCTCGAATTTAGAGGCTTCTAAGATGCAAGATCACAAGTTTGAATAGATTTAGAAGAGATTTTTGATGAAATGAAGTAGCTAGATCATGGATCCAAGCAATATCTTACCTTAGAGGATGTATTTGTAGGATAATCTCCTTGAAAGCTTCCTAGATCTCGAAAATTTGGTGGAGAGTGACGAGTTGAGAGAGTTTTGAGTGAAATGTGTGTGTGTTTGTGTTGTTCGGCCGAGAGAAGAAGAGAGAGGAGAGAAGAGAGAGTAGATGAAGTGATGTGTGCATGGGGACATGAATTTTGCATGGACATCCAAGGGATAATAAAGAGGTCGCAATGGAAGTCAACCCTCTTCCATTTTGGTGTAGTTGGGCCGAGAAAGGAGAGGGGAAGAGAGAAAATTGGGCCTTGCATGCTTAAGCCCATTTTATAGTTAAGTTAGATGATTTTTGGCCCAACAAAAATCAAAGAATGATTTTTATGACCTATTAGGGCTAGATTAAATTAGTTGTGACCCAATAAGGCCTAAAATATTAAGTTTCATGTATATGGGTCCAATTAGGGCCCATTTGAGAGTTCTATGTTCAACATAGTTAAATTGGAAGCTTATTGGTCCATTAGGTCCAATAAGGAAATCCTAGTCCAAAATGGACTTAAACCGGGATTTCAAGGGTTTCCAATTCTTTATTAACTATTTGTAGTGTTGGAATGGAGTATTTGATGATGTTTTGTTGTTATTAAATAAGCATCATACATGCTTTCATATTGCTGATTCATAATTGATATAAGTGTTGTAGTTATAAGGCATCAAAATTCCTAGTTGTGACATCATCCCCCCGTTAGAGGGAATTTCGTCCCGAAATTCTTTTGAAAGCTAGATTTGAGAATGTGAGAATAGATGAGGGTACTTCTGATTCATTTGATCTTCGCGTTCCCATATGAATTATGGTCCGCGTATTGCGTTCCATCGAACTTTCACAATCGGAATGCGGCTCTGCTTAGTACGCTTCACCTCTCTGTCCATGACTTCGACTGGTTCTTCGATGAACAGAAGATTCTCATTGATTTCAATTTCTTCTAATGGGATGACGAGAGTCTCATCGGATAAGCACTTTTTCAAATTAGAAACGTGGAACACAGGGTGTACACTACTGAGCTCAGCGGGTAGCTGCAATCTATAAGCCACTGGACCGATTCGGGCAAGAATCTCGAAGGGTCCAATGTATCGAGGGTTCAGTTTGCCCCGCTTCCCAAAACGAATCAGTCCTTTCCAAGGAGAGACTTTTAGTAACACCCTATCTTCGACTCCGATTTCCAAGGGCTTTCGTCGTTTATCGGCGTAGCTCTTTTGTCTATCTCGTGATGATTGCAGTCGGGCCCTGATCTGAACTATCTTCTCGGTCGTCTCGCGTATGATTCGGGCAAGAATCTCGAAGGGTCCAATGTATCGAGGGTTCAGTTTGCCCCGCTTCCCAAAACGAATCACTCCATTCCAAGGAGAGACTTTTAGTAACACCCTATCTCCGACTCCGAATTCCATGGGCTTTCGTCGTTTATCGGCGTATCTCTTTTGTCTGTCTCGTGATGATTGCAGTCGGGCCCTGATCTGAACTATCTTCTCGGTCGTCTCGCGTATGATTTCCGGTCCCGTTAAGGCATTGTTTGGCGTTTGCCCTCTTGCTAGCTGGGTGTCTCTTACCTCAGCCCAGCACAGCGGTGATCTACACTTACGCCCGTATAATGCTTCGAAAGGAGCGACTTTGATACTCGAGTGATAACTGTTGTTATATGAGAACTCGATCAGAGGCAAGTGGGTATCCCACGATTTTCCAAACTCTATCACACACGCGCGAAACATATCTTATAGCGTTTGAATGGTTCGCTCGCTTTGACCATCCGTTTGTGGGTGGTAGGCAGTGCTCATGTCAAGTTGTGTTCCCATTGCTTTCTGAAGCGATTGCCAAAAGCGTGAAGTAAATCTACTATCTATATCTGAGATGATAGATACGGGTGCTCCGTGGAGTCTCACGATTTCTTTGATGTAGATTCTTGTCAGGCGCTCCATCTTGTATGATTCTTTTATTGGTAGGAAATGGGCGGATTTCATTAATCTATCAACTATCACCCAGATGGTATCCAAACCATCCGTCGACTTGGGTAGTTTGGTCACAAAATCCATGGTAATCCTTTCCCATTTCTACTCGGGAATTACTGGTTGCTGTAGTAATCCGGAGGGCTTCTGATATTCCACCTTTACCTTAGCACATGTGAGGCACTTGCCAACGTAAGTGGCAATCTCTGTCTTCATGTTAGGCCACCAATAATGTTGCTTAACATCCAAGTACATTTTGTCCGAACCTGGATGGATGGAGTATCGCTTCTTGTGGGCTTCGTTCATGACCACTTCTCTGAATCCTCCAAGTTTAGGGACCCAAATGCGGTTAATCAAGTAATTTGTTCCATCTTCCTTCACTTCAAAGTTCTTCTCCATTCCACGCAATGCTTCGCTTGTTTTGTTTTCTGTCTTCATGGCATCGAACTGGGCTGCCCTGATTTGAGAGGTTAGGTGGGATCGAATGGTTATGGAGAGAGTCTTCAAAGGACGATTCGAGTATTCTTTTCGACTCAAGGCATCGGCTACCACAATAGCTTTGCCTGGGTGGTACTTGATTTCGCACTCGTAGTCGTTTAGCAGTTCGACCCATCTTCGTTGCCTCATGTTTAGCTCTTTTTGATTCAAGATGTGCTGGAGACTCTTGTGATCGGTGAAGATGGTGCACTTGGTACCATAAAGGTAGTGCCTCCAAATCATCAGGGCGAAGACCACTGCTCCCAGTTCCAGATCATGAGTGGTGTAATTTACCTCGTGCGTCTTTAGTTGTCGGGACGCGTAAGCTATCACCTTTCCACGCTGCATGAGTACACAGCCTAAACCCTGATTTGACGCATCACAGTAAACTATAAAGTCTTCTGTTCCTTTGGGTAGCGATAGCACCGGCGCACTGCAGAGTGCTTGCTTCAGAGTTCGAAATGCAGCTTCTTGCTTGTCCGTCCATACGAAGGGTACGCCCTTTTGTGTAAGCGAGGTGATTGGCTTTGCCGTTTTGGAGAAGTTTTGAATGAATCTCGTGTAGTAGCCTGCGAGGCCTAGAAATTGGCGAATTTCCGTGGGTGTTGTTGGAATTGCCCATCCTTCGATGGCTTGGATTTTAGAAGGATCCACATGAATTCCTTCCTGACTAACAACATGTCCCAAAAAGTTCACACTTCGGAGCCAAAACTCGCACTTAGAGAGTTTTGCGTATAACTTCTCGGTTCGCAGGGTTTCCAGGATTTGTCGAAGATGTTGGTTGTGTTCTTCCTTACTTCGAGAATAGACGAGGATGTCGTCGATGAAAACGATGACAAAGTTATCAAGGAATGGTTGGCATATTCGATTCATTAGGTCCATGAATGCGGCAGGAGCATTCGTTAGACCGAAGGGCATTACGACAACTTCATAATGTCCGTAACGAGTTCGGAAGGCGGTTTTAGGAATATCCTTCTCCCGGACTTTGAGTTGGTGCTAACCAGATCGCAGATCTATCTTTGAGAAGTAGCTGGCTCCTTGGAGCTGGTCAAATAGATCGTCAATTCGTGGAAGTGGATAGCGGTTTTTGATGGTAAGCTTATTAAATTCTCTGTAGTCGATACACATCCTAAAGGTACCGTCTTTCTTTTTGACAAAGAGAACCGGAGCTCCCCAAGGTGAGAAACTGGGTTGGATGAATCCTTTGTCCAGAAGCTCGCTGAGTTGACTGGACAACTCTTGCATCTCTGCAGGAGCCAATCTGTAGGGCGATTTGGCGATGGGAGTAGCTCCTGGCACTAGATCTATTCGAAACTCGACTTGTCTTTCTGGGGGTATCCCCGGAAGATCCTCCGGAAAGACATCCGGGAAATCACAAGCCACAGGGATGTTTCGAATATTGATCTCTTCTTTGGACTTATCCACTATATGAGCTAGGAACGTCAAGTCCTTCTTTCGTAGGTACTTTTGCGCCTTAATGCACGAAATAAGACGAAGGTTCGTGCTGGGTTTGTCTCCGTAAATAACTAGGGTTTCGTGATTTGGGAGATGAAGGCGAACGGCCTTCTCGTGACACATAATTTCAGCATGGTGGGGGCTTAACCAATCCATGCCGATAATCACATCAAAAATCCTAATGGAAACAGGCATTAAGTTTATTTGAAAGACGTGATGATTTAAAGTCATGGTACATCCGATGTAGATTTCCCCAGTGGATTCTGTTTTCCCATTAGCCATTTCCACCGTGAAGGTTTCATTAAGCTTCTGGGGTTGTTGTTTTAATAAGTTTTTGAATTTATTGCTCACAAAACTTCGTTCTGCCCCGGTATCAAATAGGATGCATGCATAAGTGTGGTATAGGAGAAACGTACCGGTAACCACAGTGGGATCCTGAACCGCTTCTCCCTGACCCATAGCTAGCACCCTTCCTGTTCCTCCGTTCCCAGGGTTATTGGTGTTGGGGCAGTTTCGACGGATATGTCCAGTCTTTCCACATCCATAGCAGGTGGGGCTTGATCCTGTGTTATTGCCACTATTGTTGGTGTTGTTGTTGATGCGGTTATCGTTGTTGTTGTTTCCTTATGGTTGGTTCTGGGGTGGATAGGTCCTGCAATACCTTGCCGTGTGACCCTTACGATTGCAACTGGTGCATTGCATTTCCTTACATTCGCCATTATGATGGAAATTGCACTTGTTGCACTTTGGGAGATTCCCAGAATACTGCCTGGAAGTGCTTGGATTAGCTGAGGCTGGAGTATGTGGTGCGAAGGGTACTTGGGTGGTTGCAGCATTGACTGTCACTGTTTGTTGTTTCTTTGTTGATTCCGAGCCTTGTCACCCTTTTCTCTTGTTGTTCCTTTCTTTCTTGTTGTCACTCTCTTTCTTTCCTTCAATTTCCGCTAGCTTCTCGCCCTTCTTGTTGTTGTGGTCGTATAGTCTCTTGGCCAACCTCTTGGCATTGTCGAAGGTTTCAGGATTTGCAGCGATCACATTTCCTTGAATTGGGGAGGTCAATCCCCAGATGAATCGTTCAATTTTCTTTCCTTCGGACGTAATCATGCCAGGGCACAACAATAACAGCTCGCTAAACCTTGATATGTATGAATCTATATCAGAGTTTCGGACGGTGAGATTCCACAGCTCTTGCTCCATCTTCTGAATTTCGCCACGTGGGCAGTACTCAGCCATCAGCATTTCCTTCAGCTCCGTCCATGGCATAGCGTTGGCTACGGGGAGAGTCATGGCCTCTACATGTCCATTCCACCAGGTGAGAGCCTGGTCGACAAATGTGCATGCGGCAAACTTCACTTTCACCTCCTCGGGGCATTCACATATTTCGAACACCGATTCCACCTTTTCCACCCATCTCTTTAGGGTTATCACTCCACCCGTGCCATTAAAGGTTCGGGGTTTGGCGTTGGTGAAGTCCTTGTAGGAACATGTCCTGGTAGGTCTGTGATTTGTTCAATTGTTCGAACTCCCAGCCCCTTGTCCATTGACTCCACCGTTGTTTCGTTGCTCGATTTGTGCCATGGCTGCAGTAACTGCAGCAGATACAGCTGCCTGGAATGCAACTGAGTTGACTTCGGGTGAGGTTGGTCTAGGGTTTCCACGAGTTGGTCGTCGAGGCATCTTTCTGTCATGGAACGGAAAGATGTTGAGTGCCTATAGTTTTTGTGAGATTGTGGTCCTATAGACTAGGTGTTTTGCATGAACTTAAGTGGTTTCGCAATTTAGCATATAATCATGTATATATAACACATAGCAGATCACAACATCACAATAGAACACATAAAGTTTTGATGGGTTTTGAGCATTCTAACACTCCTAAGTGTACATGCAACCCTAAATACCTTGGATCTATGTTTTCTCTATTATACATGCAAATATGATTATCCAAGGTATTATCCTAACTAGCATACCAAAACATTGATACTATGATACTAAAATAGATAGAATACATACCTTGTTGTTGTTTCTTGACTCCATGAAGCTTGAGAGCCTAGTGCCCCAAGTGTGACACCTCAAATGGTTCACACAACATCATGAACTCTTGGAATAACCATGAGAAGAAGACATACATGTTCAAATCGGCTAGCCCTCAAAATATGTATCACTAGTGCCAATTTCTTGAACTAAAGGGGTTCTTATATAGTGTGGCTATTAGGGTTACACCATGTAACTCACGACTTTACCCATTCCTTATGCTCCATGGGTTTTAACCTCCATGGAGTATCCATGGATCACCACATGGGTTAAACCCAACATAAAGGAATCTTGGATCATAAGCCCACATATATAAGAATGAACGATTTACACAATCAATCCCCATATATTTAATTAGTCTCTTTTTGATCACTAAATTAAGTCCAAATTAATTCTTGATCAATACTAATTAAATAACATGATTTCATATTAATATATTACAACTTATAATATATTAATATGTCACAAAATGTCTTTTCCTCATAAACGGTCTATCCAAATGTTCTGATGCCATGCAACCCAAATGGACCATGCCGAGTCGGGTCAAGTACATACCAATTATAGTTATGGACTTAGACACTAATCCAACAGTCTCCCACTTGGATAAGTCTAAAACTATTATTGCGTATGACTTCAGGAACCAACTGGCAATCGTAGCTCTCAAAAGCCGTTGTCGAACTCTGACCTTGTAGATGAACTCTGACCTTTGTCAATGACTTGTCCATTAGATAAGGGATCATATATTCCTCCATTCTAGATATCATATGGACTGAGACATGTATTATAATCATTCTCTCTGTCCATTTGTTGTTTCCCGATTTCTGATTTATGACGATTGTCTAATTGAACAAATCAAATCAGTCCTGGCTCGGCCGAGCACTTCCATTTGTCATCATCAAATCATCGAGGGGCCCACAGATATCGCTTTTATCCCGAAGGTAAAAGGAATGGATAAACTTCGACTCATATGGCTTGTTCTACTACTTATTGAATCATACACAAAGGCACGTTTTATAACACCGAGTTACCGAATGCGTTTTCATGCAATCAATGTACAACCAACTCATAGTAACAACTCATATCTCTAGGTTTGAAGAATATAAGATATTATCGTCTCATGATCACTCGTGATAAAATCCATGAAGTGATTCCAATGAGCGCGGGTTGAATCCAATACTCAGAACTTATGAGCACTCATGAATGTTGTAGCCCCTTGTCCAACATCTTAGACCTCTACAAGCCAACCCATGACAGTCTTGATTCATATCTACTTCCAACATATGACCGACTGTGGATAGTTTGAATAACTTAGTCAATCAGGAAGAACGACCTAGTTATTCTGGAAGTCAAAACATGCAAAATGAAACACAATAATAATAGAATCTAATATGGTATCAAAACCTACGAACATAAATAAAACAGCTTTTATTTATCACCATATGATTACACATTATTCATTGTATACTGTTTCAGCTATCAACTTTATTCTTGAATTTAAAACAATAGTTGTCCCATGCTCCAAGCATGTACACTATGTTTTCTAAACACTAGTCATGCCATACACCAAGTATGCATACTATGTTAGTCTATGATCTTCACTTTGTGAATTAGATCAGTTGAACATAACTCCAATGATCCTTTTTCACAGTCCCAAATCCTTACTGCAAATGCAAGAATTCCAAATTCAGGCCATTTACTGAAATCTGTTAGATTCTAAACTTATATGCATTGATCCTCCTGTAATGATTATGCGCAGAGTCAGAAAGACTTGACAACAACCATTACAGAGCATTCCAAAGGAGATCAGCTCCTTGGAAATATCCTTCTTGCATTAAGTTTCCTAATCTTACGCAGATTGAATAATTTCCAACTTTGAAACATTTCCATATTCCATTTTGACTATCACTTCTGAACAAGAGTTGCCTCCTTACAGATTATGTCAATATGGTCCTTCCAGAATTATCACTATACTTCCAACTGTCCTTGAGCAACCAATCTTTGGTAAACCTTAGATTGTCCTCGACAATTGCTTAATCCTTTTAGTCATATCCAGTTCTAGACCTTTTCCCTTCTTAATGCCCCATGCATTTGGAAAATTTTAGAAAGGATAAATATAGCACATGTAATCGATCCTATATCCGAAGCATATGGGACTCGAGTCATGATGCCTCACATAAAGACTAAACCAGTCTTTTGCTATAACATTTCCATTTCTATTTGCCAAGTTCTCATAATTCAGATTATAAAAAGGGATGTCGTAATCATAATCGAATTTTAGAACGCAAATAATGGACCCATATATAGAATTTCCTTATGTTGAGTCATTCCAACATGAAATTCATATATATATCCTTGACTAAATACGACTTAAAACCTCAATCTAAGATTTTAGAATTGAAATGAAGTATAATTTCCTCTCCCTTAATTATAGCAAAACAACTTTTTCAACCCCTACAGCCTCACGAATTGAAACTTTTGTTTTCTATAATTAACATTGCTAACTTGCAATCTTTATCATAATTATCATGCTCCCACTAAGATGATGATTATTAGCATAACACTCATGCTCCCACTAGCTTTGACATGTAATCAGAAATCAGCTGGACTTCTAGAAATCAATACTTTATTGACTTTCTTACCAAAGTTTAGATTTCTGATACTAGATTGCTTTGATAAAACTTTATCAATATCATACACCTTATCTTAGATAGCTCACAGGTGTGTCTAAACAATTTTAAGAACTATGAAAAGGGATGCCGTAATCATAGTCTCGATTGTTTAGACCTTTACCACTTCTCACAAGTCCATGTTAGTGTGCTGGTTAACCACACACGCTCCACTAACGACTTTGAGAATGCAAATATCACAATTGATATCTAGCTAAAATCTACTTAGTGAAAGTGTTTCCTCACAATCATTTTCATGAATCAGAGAGAAACCTTATGACACTTAGATTTTATGGTGTATGAGTTCCTATCCATATGAATTTTGTCAAAACCATAATCACAAGACAAGGTTACTGACAAATCCACACTTATATGGATTAAACTTGTGCAATCTTAAATTCTTGCCATTTGGCAGCTCAAGGGCCTGCCATTGCTTCCAAGTAGCTGTTCAACCAATTGAGAACTGTCAGAACTCCTATGCAAAGCCAACTTGAATAGGCACATACATGTCGACACGATAGGTTATACACCTGAAGTCGTGTGCTAGTGAAGAACTTCAGGTTTTATTCTTGATTAGTTCTTGAGACTTTCAAGACCTTTAAGACTCCCACTGTCCTCTTGACATATAAGACTTTCTTGTCAGATATTCAAGAGATAGTGTGGATTCTAATCAAGACAAACACTTCACACAATTGGCCTTAGTTGGTCTTTGTTTTATACAAAACATCACAACTTACCAATTTCAAATGTACAAGAGTAGAAAACTTTTACTCTTACATTTCACAAGTGTTTTAAACCTTCTTTAAGACATGTCACTCAAGTTACAATCTTAGAGTATAACTCTAAGAATTGTTTTTGGAACGAAGTATAAATCATCTTCTTGATTTAACCACTTCAACAATTCATAGCTCATCTTCTTAGCTACCAGAATGCACTTAGAGGATGAATTGTGATAAGGTCTCTTAATCATTAAGATGATTATATAACATGATACTAAAGTACTCTCCCATCTTTTCAGATTTGAGAAACTTTTATCTTTCTGCCTAAGTTGATTCTTCTTATTCGCTCTGCCATACATTGAAACCTTTTCCAATGTCTCAGAATTACACTTAAGCGTGTAAGTATAACCATATTTACTGAATTTTAGTAAATAATGACGAATAGACTTAACGATTATTTGTGGTGGGCTTGATCAGTGCACAAGAATGTGTACTCGATCCTTTACTTGACTCACACATCCATGTGAACAAGTAGTTAGTCTTAATTTTTCCAATGCTTGAAAGTTCTTATTCATCATGCTATACAACTTGCATGATTCCAAGTTTCTATCCAACTGAAACTTAGGTGATGAGAATCTTTCCTTATTTGGTAAATTTAGACACTACCACAAATGAAAGAATCAAATTCATATTTCCACTCTTGCTCTTAATGGAATCTTATAAGCAACAAAAGTTTTCACAAATGCCATTGTAAGGATATTTTAAAATAAATAAAATCAAAAAAAAAAAATTCTTTTATTTTAAAACTTTGCGGAAAAACTATCCTTACAATGCAAAAGCACATGAAAACTTTGTTGTTATTTATTCCTAAGCAATATATCATAACTCTTAAGAAGTAGCTCAAGAATCCGATCTTCAAACTATGCGATAGAAATCCATCTATGCCATCAGATTCATCATATTCTTTCTTTAAGTTTCTTCACTTTTTCTTTGATTCTTAAAACATCAACATGTGACCCAGTCACATCATGTATCAAGAATCTCATAATAGAAACTTAGCAGAGTTAGATAGTGGACTTTACCCGAAGTAGAGTCAAACTTATTGACTTTAATATTCTTAGGTAAATTTGGCAGCTTCGCAACCAATGCCCCTTTCTTTGGCAATAGACCCTTGATAATGGGACTATCTCAGACTTAGCCGTTCTCTTTACCATTTGGTCAACCGAGTTGACTATGGCCGATCCCTTTCCATTGGGAAGAGAGAGCTTTATTGGATATCCAATGTCATCATTGTCAATGTCCATAAAGTTTTAGGAAGTTGATCTTAGCAAATAGATAAGATCATTAAGGGTCTTGTCATAGTCTGTTTCATAGGAGTCCCAAATGAACTCACTATATGACTTAGAAAATAGTTTAGTCACCAACTTTCTCAAGACTTTGACACCCAACTCTCCCGGCTTGTCAATATCTGACTACATCTCCAAGATGTGATCACATATAGACCTTTGCTTGAGTGACCTTAAACTTTTCAGGAACTTGTGGGTTAGGGAGAATAATTGGAGGAGGTGAAAGAAGTATGATTTCCATGGGACATCATCTTCATTTAGGAAAGCTTGTTTCAAGAGATTTGGGAAGATCATCTTTTGGGAGATATTCAAGAGAGTTGATTTAAAGTCCTTAATATAACACCCAATATGAAATATTAAGGCTAGGACCCAACAACCTATTTATAACTGGAAGAGGGATGCCGTAATCCAAGTTATAAAATAGTTGAAGGTAGGTAAATGACGATTTTACCAATTTCCACCATGAAAAACGAAATATAATTAAGTTTTAATTGGATTTGAAACTCCTAGTTCTTTTGAGATACATTGAACTTTCAATGGCATGTTTGAATCTCGATTGTGCCCTCTCAAGTTTGTGACTGGGATGCCGAGGATCACAAACAAGGTGTGAATAACCATGCAAATTGACTTGGTACCCTTAACTTTATCACCTAATCGATGTGCCGGTTAACCACACACGCTCCACCGATCTATAATAGAGTCAAGTTACCCTTTGCCACTCTTACTAGTCCTTATTAGTGTGCCGGTTAACCACACACGCTCCACTAATGACTTGGTAAGGTACAAAGTGTAATTTCATGGGTTAGCACCTTTTCACATTTTCCTAAGTAACTAAGATTGGGAATGTATAAGTGTTTAGTTACTTAGTATTTATCATTAATACTTTTAATGAAGGGAGAATTATAGTCCTTTCCTACCCGTTCGGCTAACGACCATCCACCAGTCAAGGAAGCGGTGGGTGAGAGTGGTTACCCATTAAACTGCCATTTTATAGGCAGTAACCTTATACCCCCCTTATAGACCGGCTTCGTAAATGAGGCCTACTAACGGTAAGATTGACTTTATCTTATACATATCTATATAATTAAAATTATAATAATAGTATAAGGGTTTGAATTTTAACTTTTAAAATTCTAAGGGCTTAACTTGGAATTAAAGTATTCATAAGTGAAAACTTTTCAAATTCCAAAACTTGAGGGAAAGTTTTGAAACTATTCAAAACTAATTAATTCCATAACTTATGTGTTTAAATTAGTTTTAATTAAAAATCTCTTCAAGTTCCATAACTTGAGGACAAGTTATGGAAGACTTTAAACTAATAAAAGAATGTAACTTTTCTTTATTTTTGTAATTTATGGAATTAATTAAGGTTACACATTTTATTACTTAATGAAGTGACTCTTGAACCTCCATAACTTGAGGACAAGACTCTTCATTTTTGTAACCATTACCAACTTTTATGAGTTTTATGAAATTTAAATGTGACTTTTCATATAACTTGAGGACAAGTTACAAAAACACATTTTAGAATCAACTCTTAGATTAAAATTGATTGAAAACACATAATCAATTAACTTTTCTATTAATCTAAGCAACTCATAAGAACAAGATAATTTAATCAAACTTTTTCATGTAATTAGCCTAATCACTAAACTAATACAAAACATGAATCTATTGACAATTATCTTTGAAATTGGATTAGTATGAACATTACCACATCAAAAACAGGATTATAGGTTCAAAAACAGCTTATGGTAATGTTCCTAGTCCATTTCTAGCCAAAAAACTCGAAGATATGCTGTCAGGGGCTCCTACTCGTCGAGTGTATCAACCTACTCGCCGAGTAGGATGATTTTCTTCATGGACTCGGCGAGTTCATCAGTGGATTGCATTTCCTTACATTCGCCATTATGATGGAAATTGCACTTGTTGCACTTTGGGAGATTCCCAGAATACTGCCTGGGAGTGCTTGGATTAGCTGAGGCTGGAGCATGTGGTGCGAAGGGTACTTAGGTGGTTGCAGCATTGACTGTCACTGTTTGTTGTTTCTTTGTTGATTCCGAGCCTTGTCACCCTTTTCTCTTGTTGTTCCTTTCTTTCTTGTTGTCACTCTCTTTCTTTCCTTCAATTTCCGCTAGCTTCTCGCCCTTCTTGTTGTTGTGGTCGTATAGTCTCTTGGCCAACCTCTTGGCATTGTCGAAGGTTTCAGGATTTGCAGCGATCACATTTCCTTGAATTGGGGAGGTCAATCCCCAGATGAATCGTTCAATTTTCTTTCCTTCGGACGTAATCATGCCAGGGCACAACAATAACAGCTCGCTAAACCTTGATATGTATGCATCTATATCAGAGTTTCGGACGGTGAGATTCCACAGCTCTTGCTCCATCTTCTGAATTTCGCCACGTGGGCAGTACTCAGCCATCAGCATTTCCTTCAGCTCCGTCCATGGCATAGCGTTGGCTACGGGGAGAGTCATGGCCTCTACATGTCCATTCCACCAGGTGAGAGCCTGGTCGACAAATGTGCATGCGGCAAACTTCACTTTCACCTCCTCGGGGCATTCACATATTTCGAACACCGATTCCACCTTTTCCACCCATCTCTTTAGGGTTATCACTCCACCCGTGCCATTAAAGGTTCGGGGTTTGGCGTTGGTGAAGTCCTTGTAGGAACATGTCCTGGTAGGTCCGTGATTTGTTCAATTGTTCGAACTCCCAGCCCCTTGTCCATTGACTCCACCGTTGTTTCGTTGCTCGATTTGTGCCATGGCTGCAGTAACTGCAGCAGATACAGCTGCCTGGAATGCAACTGAGTTGACTTCGGGTGAGGTTGGTCCAGGGTTTCCACGAGTTGGTCGTCGAGGCATCTTTCTGTCATGGAACGGAAAGATGTTGAGTGCCTATAGTTTTTGTGAGATTGTGGTCCTATAGACTAGGTGTTTTGCATGAACTTAAGTGGTTTCGCAATTTAGCATATAATCATGTATATATAACACATAGCAGATCACAACATCACAATAGAACACATAAAGTTTTGATGGGTTTTGAGCATTCTAACACTCCTAAGTGTACATGCAACCCTAAATACCTTGGATCTATGTTTTCTCTATTATACATGCAAATATGATTATCCAAGGTATTATCCTAACTAGCATACCAAAACATTGATACTATGATACTAAAATAGATAGAATACATACCTTGTTGTTGTTGCTTGACTCCATGAAGCTTGAGAGCCTAGTGCCCCAAGTGTGACACCTCAAATGGTTCACACAACATCATGAACTCTTGGAATAACCATGAGAAGAAGACATACATGTTCAAATCGGCTAGCCCTCAAAATATGTATCACTAGTGCCAATTTCTTGAACTAAAGGGGTTCTTATATAGTGTGGCTATTAGGGTTACACCATGTAACTCACGACTTTACCCATTCCTTATGCTCCATGGGTTTTAACCTCCATGGAGTATCCATGGATCACCACATGGGTTAAACCCAACATAAAGGAATCTTGGATCATAAGCCCACATATATAAGAATGAACGATTTACACAATCAATCCCCATATATTTAATTAGTCTCTTTTTGATCACTAAATTAAGTCCAAATTAATTCTTGATCAATACTAATTAAATAACATGATTTCATATTAATATATTACAACTTATAATATATTAATATGTCACAAAATGTCTTTTCCTCATAAACGGTCTATCCAAATGTTCCGATGCCATGCAACCCAAATGGACCATGCCGAGTTGGGTCAAGTACATACCAGTTATAGTTATGGACTTAGACACTAATCCAACAAGTTTTTCATTAATATTATCCGCATTTTTGATACTTGAAAATTTTGCTCAGAAGAGCATACATAAGTGGTGCAAGTTCGGCAGCGTAACGGCTCTATGAGTAGTGTAATCACTTAAACATAGAGTCGAGGGTACATAATATAGATCACATAAGCCTAATACTAAAGATAGATATGACTAGTCCTAGTCATGGTGGGATGCGCCAGGGGGTGGTGCTGAAGAAGTGGACGCTCCCTGAAGGTGAGCCACCTGTCGTTCCGTATCTCGGAGGCGAGTCTCCCATCTCACCTGCCTCATGTGGAACTCTCGAATAACCTCTCGCATCTCCTGCTCTGCACGCTCAACCCTAGTCCGCATCTGGTGTATCTGATCAGCGGTGCTCTGCGCCAGGTCACCAGTGTTCCACAGTCGTCTCACCATGACCGGAAGTGCGCGATCAGCTGGTCCTCCCTCTCTCAAGTCGTAGAACTCGTTGGACATGCCGAATGGAGGTCGCTGTCCCTGCTGTCTGCTCCATCTCTAAAGGACGATACCCCAGGGGGGTGTAGGGCCGGTCGGGCCCATCCGGTGAGCGGGCACCCTAGTCGGGTAAGGGGGGTTGATGACTTCGGACTCTGTGGCCGAATCATCATCGGTAGGTTCTTCCTCGAAGTCCTCTTCAACTTCTTCTTCTTCCTGTACCTCTACTGGCTCGACAGGTCCGCCCTCGACTTCCTCCTCAGGTTCCTCCTCAGACCCTTCCTCGGGTTCCTCCTCCTCCAGCCATCCGTTATTTCCCTGATTGGGGAAATACGGATCTCCGGGGTGATGGAAGCCGTCCATACTGTGTGCGAGAGTATATAAATGTACTATTCATTATTTCTAAGACGTTTTAGTTACTATGTATTTTGAGTTAAGGTTCTTTTCTTGGTAATCAAGGGTATGTTTTTAGGTTTACTAACCATCGAGGTTTTCCCGGAGCATGTGATAGTTGCACTTTGGAGAAAATGTAGTTGATCACGCTACACTCACCCCTTACTACAACCATGCACAGTCCCGACTTAACCGAGATGTCAGTGTTATCTTCTTTGATTTGGTATTATGTTCTTTTTCCTATAACACACAAGTAAAGATGTTTTATCGTTGTGTTTTATTTGTTTTGTTCAGAGTTATTTTAGTCCCTCTTTGGTTTATAGTTGCATATCAATGTGTGGTTAGATATGCCAGTTCACTATAAACAGAGCTCTGATACCAACCTGTCACACCCCCGAAACCAGACGGCGGAAACGTCCGGGGGCTCGCGTGACTTAAATTGAATACCATCACAATAAATATACATGAATCATAACATAAACATCACCATGCATCAATACATTACAACTGATATTGTTTACATCCCGTACATTGTTTCAAATATTACACATTCATAACACAAATTGTTTCAGAGTTTTCAAAACAAAACATTCTAACATACTTGGTATTACCCTTCCGCTTATCTGTTACCTAAGAATACAAGTTATTTTGGAAAAACGTCAACATATGAAATGTTGGTGGGTTCATAAGCAAGGTTGTGAATAAAATGATTTGTATAGTTTGTAAAACCCAGAAAATCCGATATTTTCTGAAAAGACAATAGTTTATCAAAGTGTGAAGATCTATAAGTTGATGCATGAATGATTTCAAGACATATATATGTAAAAGGGTGTTTTGTATTATAGTATAGAAATTCCGAGCGAGTAGTATTGATTTCCCCGGAAAAACCGATGTTTTCCGTTGTCGAAAGATATACGTGATTACAAATTGTTATACCGCCACAACGAATGGCTTCTGATTACTCATCCTTGAATACTCGGATGGTGTCGGATAAACCAAGTGAGTCGTCGTAATGATGTCCGGTGAAGGCATGTTATAACAGCCAACTACAAACGTCCCATAGAGGTGTCGTTCGTTGTTACTCACTTAATCCAAACCACCTTGATTACTATTGAATAACGTCCTAATTTCGTCTACTTTGATTACTCATGAGCCTTAGCGAACGAAGAGAAGAGGAGTACGAAGTCCTGCTACTTATCGTAAGTACCTTAGGCTGTCGTGGATGCGAAGGACACGTTGGCCCAACTCGCATTTGATTACTCTGACCTTACTAGCCCTACTAATGGACCACTAGGAACCAATAGCACATAAAAGCCATTGAAAGTCCTTTTATATGGAATTGAGCCATAGGAGACCCAATAACATATAAGCGTTATCCCTTTGGGCCCAAAGATCATGTTAGTGGACTTGCAAGATCCAACATGCATGATTTGAAACTCTCAAGCCCAAAGTTTGTATATCTACTCATCTTAGGTATCGCGTATCTATTGAAGGGTTTGATTTAACGTTTGTTGTTTTGGTATCGATTCGAGACCGATCGATTCGTTTATCACGATATTTGGAGTTAAACGTGTATTCGTCTTTTGATTTTTCGGTCGTCGTGATTTTGTATTTTGACTTAATGAAATAGTTTGTTTAAAAGTGGGGATTTAACCTTTTCACTACCTTTCCTTTTATAAAAATATCAATTTTAGTCTTTTAAATAAAAGAATTGCATTTTTAGTCCTTAAAACATTTTCTTGACACTTTTGCATCATAAATTTATTGAAATGATAGTTTCAACCCAAAAGTTATTTTGTTAACAGATTCAGCCCTTCCAGAATGGTATTTCTCGGTTAAAACCCTATTTTTCGCAATTTTTACAGTTTTGGCCTAAAATCCAAAAACTTTACAGTTTTGATCCTTTTTGGAAATGAAAAGCATTTTTGACTCTTGAAATAGTTTTGTTACACTTTTTATCCCCTGTTTTGAATAAAGTTTCATTTCAGCCCCTTTAGTTGTAATTTTTCGCAATTTTGGGCTTATTGGGCCAAAAAGCCCAAAATTAGCCCATTAAGCTAAAAATTTACATTTCAAGTCCTTTGAAAATGTTAATATTCAGCAAAACAATTATGGAAACTGTTTTGACTCTTTTGGCCTTTAAGAAACCGTGACTTGACAATTTTTAACCCAAGTTTTGTATTTTTGACAATTTAAGCCCAAAAATGGGTTTTTTTGTTGAAGTATGTTTAACACAATCTTATAAGTTATTATTCTTAACTTGTTTAATGTGAAATAACATAGATCATGTTTGTTTGCTTTCTCATGTCATAGATCTCGACATATCACCCCTTTTTGGTTGCATGTTCATCACAAAAACGCATAAAAACATACATACATGCATAAAATCACACATAGCATACACATACACATAGATCTACACATTTTTCTTGTATTCTCCCCCATAAAACATATAGAAACCGAAAAGAGAGGGGTATGAAGCTCACCTTGAGTTGTGATTTTGGTTTTGAAGAGAGAAATGAAGAAAGTTTCGATCCTAGCAATTCTTCTTGGAAGATCTCGAATTTAGAGGATTCTAAGATGCAAGATCACAAGTTTGAATAGATTTAGAAGAGATTTTTGATGAAATGAAGTAGCTAGATCATGGATCCAAGCAATATCTTACCTTAGAGGATGTATTTGTGGGATAATCTCCTTGAAAGCTTCCTAAATCTCGAAAATTTGGTGGAGAGTAAAGAGAGTTTCTTTGAGAGAGTTTTGAGTGAAATGTGTGTGTGTTTGTGTTGTGTTCGGCCGAGAGAAGAAGAGAGAGGAGAGAAGAGAGAGTAGATGAAGTGATGTGTGCATGGGGACATGAGTTTTGCATGGAGATCCAAGGGATAATAAAGAGGTGGCAATGGAAGTCAACCCTCTTCCATTTTGGTGTAATTGGGCCGAGAAAGGAGAGGGGAAGAGAGAAAATTGGGCCTTGCATGCTTAAGCCCATTTTATGGTTAAGTTAGATTATTTTTGGCCCAACAAAAATCAAAGAATGATTTTTATGACCTATTAGGGCTAGATTAAATTGGTTGTGACCCAATAAGGCCCAAAATATTAAGTTTCATGTATATGGGTCCAATTAGGGCCCATTTGAGAGTTCTATCTTCAAGATAGTTAAATTGGAAGCTTATTGGTCCATTAGGTCCAATAAGGAAATCCTAGTCCAAAATGGACTTAAACCGGGATTTCAAGGGTTTCCAATTCTTTATTAACTATTTGAAGTGTTGGAATGGAGTATTTGATGAAGTTTTGTTGTTATTGAATAAGCATCATACATGCTTTCATATGGTTGATTCATAATTGATATAACTGTTGTAGTTACAAGGCATCAAAATTCCTAGTTGTGACAAAATAATAATGTCTTGGTCCAATAAGGGTTTTAGGTTGAGAATTTATGGGTTAAGGCCCATAAATGATTGGGCTTGGCTTATTGGATCGAGTTTTACGCTTATACAAGGAGGTTATATTGTTTTAGGAATTCACGTCTTGACCTAATTTTGCCGGTTGTGACATCATCCCCCCGTTAGAGGGAATTTCGTCCCGAAATTCATTCTAAAGCAGCATCCCAAGTACTAAGTAAAATGTGTGAGTGTCTCTGTTATGTCTAGTCTCTTTGTTCTTAGGAGAATTTAAGTCTTTGCTTAGTGTTCTAGCGGACCTTTGCTACTGGCCTTTGACCTTGCTCCTTTGGTTAGTTAGGTGTTGGTCATCTTGGCCTAACCTAGAGGTATTCTGCCTTTGAGTCTTATATGGCAAGGTGAATGGGTGGTTATGGCTATTTGGATTTGTGTACTTGACGTTCCCTAAGTAGTGTCTCCTAAACTTTAAGGCGAACACTTATTGTCACCAAGTTAAGGTTGCGTGAGGTATAGTTGGACTCATACTTATTAGGTTGCCATGGGAGTTTCTTACTACGAGGTTTTGAACTAGTGGGAGGTTGATCTTTACTTGTTCCTACAAGTGGGTCTAGTAAATCCTTGATTTGGGATAGGAGATATCGATCCTTAAGGATGGGTTCATTTGATTCTTAGTAGTCAGTGGTCCTATGGACACTTAGCCCTTCCTATTTATGAGTTGGATAGGCGTTCTCTAAGGCTCAAGTCTTGGTTTGATAACCTCATACTTACTGGGACGTTCCATCGACCGGATACCTTCGGTGTTTATGTTGGTGCTAAGTGGTCTTGGTGGTATGGCTACGAGAATGGCTCCATGAGTTGAGTCGATCTCTGAACTCAACTTGGCATGTAGGTAATGTTTCCGAAAGGGCATTGGAAACATCTTAGGGGGGTTTATAAATCTGTAGGTTACCCTTGGTGTCCTTTGCTCCTCGTTTCTTATCCTTATTATGGGCTAGAAATGAGTGTGGTATTACTTTCACGGGTACCTAAGGGTTTAGATGTCCGAGATAGTTCGGGGATTGTCGTTACAAGTTGTAGGGGTCTCGTTAATCGATTGGTTAAGGTGAAGAGTCTCGTTGGTACATGAATTTCGTATGGTGAGGATCAAGTCAGCCCATGTCAATTGACACCGTTGGGCTCCTTATTGTAATAGACGTTAGATGGATCTGAAAAGGGGTAATTGTTTGAAATGATAGTGTGTTCTATGTACACGTTTGTAATGTTACCAATTTCGTCCTCAGTATTACCACTGTGGTTATTTCGTTCTGAATTTTTGGGTGTCCGAGCAATATGAGTGCCTTGATATAAACGATGTGATTTCGTAGTCTGATTTCTATTAGACCTCTCTATGATGGTTTGATGTAGCCTAGTCGTACGTAATTCAAGATTGAAAAGGTTGTAAACTGAGTGGTTATGCCCTAAATCCACAGTCAACCAAGGAATAAGAATTAAGGCGGTTCCACGCACTCTAAGTTTGTAGAATCTTAATTACACATGGCCTTACGTTTACACTAAGTTATCATTACTTTCGCAAGGATCTCTAGTTTTTCCTACGAAGGATAAGATTAGTTCGGATGAGGGGGTACTTTATAATTATGATTTTTAATTGGCAAAAATTTTGTGAACATGCGATGCTTAATATCTGTTGTTTTGAAACGTACCGGTAATCCCAGTAGGGTTCCTTGTTTCTTCATCATGTCCTTTTCTTAAACTCCTCCTGATCTTTCGTCATTCTTCTCTGTTGGACAATTCCTCTTGAAGTGTCCCGTCTCACCGCATGCGTGGCATACTGGATTTACTTTTGGGTTGAGGGTTGGAGTGATGCATGGGGCCGGGGCCCTACAGATGCGGGAGATGTGCCCCTTCTTGTTGCACCTATTGCAATGCAATTCTCGGCAGACTCCATGATGATGGTAGCGGCACTTGCTGTAGAGCGGGAGGTATCCATGATACAGTTTTCTCGGTGTTGGGGGCTTGTGGGGTTAGGGGCTGCTACAACTTGTTTCCTTTTAGGAGGCCCTTGAGTCGATCCGCTTCCTTTCTTTTTCCCCTGCTTTCGCTTAATGACCTTAGGTTTGGAGTTTGGGGTGTCTGGGTAGGTTATCCCACGTTGGTTTCCTTGGTTGATACTACGGTTGGAGTTATCGACACCATTTCCATTTCCATTTGGATTGTTGGCGTTGAGTTGCGCCATGACGGCTGTCACGGCAGCTGTTACAGCGGCTTGGAAGGTTGCAGGGTCCATATGCAGAACTGGTGTTTCGCCGGCTAGCTAGTTGTTCCCATGGGAAGACATGGTTCTGTTGCATGATGAGAAACTGGTTCGTGAGTAACTACGGTTATATCTAGTCGTATCTCATCTATGATTATATATATGAACTTATGCGTGTACGCATATACATCACATGTTTTGTTGTACGATTCTCGTGGTTTCGACCTACATCCCTGTGATGTATTAATTGTAGTATGTAGAAATAGGTATTGTACAAATGTTAAGTTACCCTAATAGATTATAGATATCAGATCCTTAAGCTGGCTCGGGTTACATGAGTTCTCGTATGGCGTACGTCTCTTGATTTACTTCTACTAGTTGTGACGAATTACATGGTAGACCTAGGACTTAGTGTGATGACTCTCATATGCCGAAATAGCATAAAGGTGTCCAACCATTTCGCGCATCTCACGAGTGGCCTCTTCCACTCTCAGCTTTGCTAAGGCTGCCCTAGCCTCAACTTTAATGAGTTGTTGCCTTAGGGTGGTCACCTCTACTTCTAAGGGGCGGAGTTGATTGGTAAGGTCTTCATGTTCTGCGTGTTGGTTTGGTATTGCATTCCGAGGGGGTAAGGCTCGCTAAGGATCTCTCTGGCGCCTTCATCCATGTCTGACTCCTCATCAGAATCCTCTCCCTCGTGGTCTATCTCTTGGTATTCTTTAAGACCCATTTCTGGGTTCTCCCTTTGCACTTCCTCTGGTTCTCGCTCGATCCATTCGTTGGCTATTACCATAGGGTAATAGGGGTCTTCGGGGTGAAGCTCAATCATGTTGTCTTAACGAGAGTGGAGGTATGAGGTACATGTAGAAGATTTAAGTGTGGAGGTCATATGGTATTCTAAAATGTTACTATAGTATTACATGTTTGATCCTAGGGCTTCCTGATGTATGAAATCGATACATTTTTAGACTTGTTGTTATTGTTTAGTATCATAAAATACTCCTATAGTATTTTAAACCTTAGGTTTGGTTCTAATGCTCCTTTGCATGTAGGGTTTGTAAGTTTTAGACTTGTTGCAACACCACCATCACTCCCAAACACATGTTGGTCGTATCTCGAATAAATACAATTGATCAGGCTTTATTTATTCTAGATATGATTACATAACTGCCTAGGTTTGACTGTAGTGTTCAACATCTAAATACTTTTGTTTTGTTCTTATTATGATACGGTTCTAGCAAGCATGTATACTTTTAGAGGATACTTATATTCTTAAGGTATACTTTTAGTCAGAGTGTTTTTAGTCCCATTGTATTTATAGTTGTATATCTTGTATGGTTAGATATACTAGTTCACTATAAACAATGCTCTGATACCAACCTGTCACACCCCCGAACCTGGACGGCGGAAACGTCCGGGGGCGGATGACTTCGTTTACAGTATCATAACAATTGAATATGAATGAAACATAGCAACCAAACATCATACATTGGAAATACACACTTACATAGTTTACATATTGAATCTTGTTCATCAGTTACACAAAAGTAAGAAAGTAAAATTTCTTGAAGTCGCACCACTTGATCTTATAGTCGAACTTATTACCTGCTACTGGAATTCCTAAGAATACAAGTCGTTTTGAAAAGCGTCAACTAAAAAGTTGGTGAGTTCATAAGCAGTTTTGAATAAAAATGGTTTTTGTACTTGTTTGGAATCGTTTTCAAAGTGCTTTCAAAAATATCCGATACTTTCTAAAAAGAAATGGTTTGAAATATTTGTGTCTGATCTTATATTAATGCATGTGTGTTAATGGTTACAAAAATAGAAAGATAATGATTTCCAGACAACCCGATGTTGTCTGCAATAGATAATGCTGAAATCTCAACCCCGGTGGTTGAGTACCGATGCTTATAGATTGTCGTTTTATCAAAAAGAAGGTTTCCCGTTTTATTCCAAAAAGAAAATAGAATGGTTTCCTGTTTTATCCCAAAAAGAAAGTAGAATAGTTTTCCGTAAATCTTATAACGTTAATTCCTCTAAGTGAGTCGCTATAACCATACATAATAATGACAATTTCGCCTGTCTTTGCGTCTTTGGGACGCCGCCGGAATAGAATAAGGTTTTTGTCACCCTAGACTGGCCTAGTCTAACTGTAGCGAACAGCTCAGGTGTGGGGTGTCACCCCCGTATAGATCTGTACACAAACTCCCGCTTTCCCTCCAGGAAACTCTGGTTATAACTACAGGCTACGATTGTACACTTAAAGGTGCCAACCGACAGGTCTCACTAGATCTTTAATCGAAAATTTACACGGAAAAGAAAGAAGAACACATATAAAACTCATTTCCAGGCCCAATAAACATGTAAGTGGACCACTAAGGCCCACTATACGTATCTATTATTTCCAGGCACAAAAGGAATGTGAATGTCTACCTTGAGCCCAATATACATGTAAAAGGACACTAAGGCCCACTAAACATGTATACTATTTCCAGGCCCAGTAAGGATAAGAAAATCGTTTTTAACCCGTTTTTTATTGTTCTGTTAGCTCGATTATTTACAAAATTGATATAAAAAGCCCACTTTTTGTAAAAATGACGTTCTTGGCCCAATAAGCCACAAAGTTTTCAATTAAGGCCCAATTATAGTAAAAATAATACTTTAGTCCCCATTTTGTTCAAAACTTGAGTTTATGACTAGTTTGTGGTAAAAATAACATTTTATACCCATTTTTGTCAAAAATATCATTTTTGGCTTGATTTTTGTGAAACACACATTTTTCTGGTTTTCGGCTTTTCTGACTTAGTTGTTGGAAAATTTGTAGAGAAATCATCGTAAGTTGAAATTTGGATCCGTAAATTCTGGAAGTTTGGAAATTCTGTCTACTTTGTTCACAATTTTTCTCATAATTTTTATTGGCCTCTAACAAGTGTGAAATTGCTCACCTTCACATGTTGGTCCGAAATTATTTCAAATCTGATAGGCAGTTTTGTAAAATTCGCCAAAAATAGTAGAAAAATCGTATGAAAATGTGAGAGTAGTCATTTTAAATGTAATAACCTGAATTTTGTTCATGTAAAACAGTTTTGAAAAATATTACCATTAAGGAGGTCAAAACAATTCGAGATTGGAGTAAAACTTTTCTGTCAAGGGCTGATTTTTTAGTTTAACTTATCTAAGTTTGTTCACAACATTTGTTTTTGCTATTTTAACTGTATAAATCCCAGATCTACAAGTTTACAAGTATTATATATGAGGACAGATACTTTTCTCAAGGTTTATATGAAGATCCAAGTGATAAACTTCATTTTCAAGTAAAGATCTAAAAGTTAAACACATAAACATGCATATATACATAGATCTAACACAAAAGCACATGTATTCTCCCCCAAAAACATTATAAAACCGAAAACAAGGGGGTATGAACTCACCTTGGGGTTTTTGAGATGTAGATGAAGAAGGAGATGAAGCTTTGAACCTAACTTGAGTGTTTTTGGTGACATCTCGAAATGGAGGTGGTTCTAAGGTCCATATTCACGAAAAAGAGGGTGTAAGGGAAAGATCTTAGCATATATTGAAGTAACCACTTGAGTTTTAGTCTAGAACTTACCAAGTTATAAAGGATAGAAGAGAACTTCTTGAAACCACACACAAAGTCATGAAATTTGAAGGAAAGAATGAGGGAGTTTCTTTGAGTTTGAGAGAGAAATGAGGTAATTGTGTGAATATGAAGTGAAGAGTGGAAAGGGGATAAGGGGGTAGTAGAGGTTGACTTTAGGTAGGGTTGATGTGAAGTTCCTAGTTGTTTGTTGGACAATATGTATGGATGCATGGAGTATAATATTGAGGTGGCACTTGTATGATCCTCATATTATCTATTTTTTTTTATATGGGCCTACCGAACCACGGAGGTTCTCGGCCCAATTGGTGGCCCAAAAATAAGTGTGTTCGATTTTAGCTTGGCCCATAAGAGTTTTCGGCCCACTAATATTTTATGCAAGGGTTTTGGCCCAATTAAGAGGTTTTCGGCCCAACTAAGGTCCTAATATATGTTTTCGGCCCAAAAAGGCCCAATAAGAATGTCTTGGTCCAATAAGGGTTTTAGATTGAGAATTTATGGGTTAATGCCCAAAAATGATTGGGCTTGGCTTATTGGATCGAGTTTTACGCTTATAGAAGGAGGTTATATTGTTTTAGGAATTCAAGTCTTGACCTAATTTTGCCGGTTGTGACAAAATACTAATTGTAGGAAACAAAGATTTAAAATTTGCAAATTGCAAAGTATGGGAATTGTTTCGCTACAGAAAGAATTAGGGGATAGGTCACTCATACTTCCTTTCAAATTTAAAAGTTTAGATTGGAAGTTTAATAAAAAAACTTAGTCTTGGACATATATGAATATCGTGTTAAATTGATTCAATATAGGAAATTCGATATATGGAAATATTATAGCAAGAGACTGATAAGATATGATGCCTTTATGTAATACATTATGTATCGAGTCCCATATGCTTCGGATATAGGATCGTTTACATATGCTATAATATTCTCTTGTTCTGATTTTTCCATATGCCTTGCATATTGAGAAGGAAAAAGGACTAGAACTTGGTGTGACTAAAGTTGTTAAACAACTATCAAGAACAGTCTAAGGTTTGACTGAAGATTGATTGCTTGTGGACAGTTTGAAGTATAGTATTAATTTGGACGGACCATAGTGACTTATTTTATATTGAGATGATTCTTGATCAGAATTGATGGTCACATAGGAATATGGAAATGTTTACATAATGGGAGTTAATGATTGAAATCTACATGTGATTTAAGAACTTTAATGCAAGGAAGGTGTTCAAGGAGTGTATCTTGAATTTGGAACTTCATTACCATGGAATTGTTTTTACTAACAAAATTTCAATGGAACATTTTGTAATATCGTTGGCAAAGTCTTTGTGACTTTGAAGCCTCGACATTACAAAAGATCATTGCATGAAAGGTTGAACTCTAACACATTCTAGTAGTGACAAGAATTTGTAAATGTGAAATGAGCATCATTGGAATAGTGTCCAATCGATATATTTACAAAGTAAGGACCATAGAGAAACATAGTATGCATGTTTATAACATGGCATGACTGATGATTAAATTCAAGTGTTTAGTTGATTATTTGAAACATTATACAATGAATATGGTCTAATTAATATGGTGATTAAATAATAAGACTTTTATTTATATTCAATAGTTTTGAGAGCAAAATTAATTAGGTTATTATTGTGTTCCACTTCGCATGTTTTACTTCCCGAATAATTGGATTATTCAAATATTCACAGTTGCTCTTACTTTTGGAAGTAAGTAGCAAATTAAGACTGTCATGAACTGAATTGTAGATTGTCTATGGGGATTAGACATAGCAATGGTTTTGATGTAATGTTCATGAGTACTTGGAAATGGGGATTTTGAGTATCGGATAAACCAACGCTCAGATAATTACTTCATGGATTTTATCACAAGTAATTTTGAGACGATAATATCTTATATTCTTGAAACGAAGATATATGAGTTTTTGTTTACGAGTCAGTTGTGCATCGATAATATGTAAACGCATCAGTAACTTGATGTTATTAAACGTATTATTGTGCGTGATTTGATGAGTGAATAGTAAAAGCATATAAGTCGAAGTTTATCCGTTACTTTTTCCCTAACGGGAAAAGCGATATATGTGGCCCCCTCGATGATTTGATGTCAACATCTAAAGTGCTTGGCCAAGCATGTACTAATTGATGTGTATAATTGGTAGTCTGATTTCAGTCGTCATAAATCAGAAATCGGGAAACAAAACTTGGAAAATGAGATTGATTATAATCCAGTCTCATGTTGATACGATATCTTGTATAACGGAGGAATATATGATCACTTATCTTAAGACACGTTAGTGACTGAGTCAGAATTCGACAGCGGCTTTGAGAGCTACAATTTGCTAATCAGTTTTTGAAGTTATGCTGGCAATTATAGTTATTAGACTTATCCAAGTGGGAGACTATTGGATTAGGTGTCTAAGACCATAACTATAATTTATATATACTTGAATTCATAGTAGCATAGTACTTTTGGGTTGCCCTAAAAACTAGCAATAAGATAGGATGACTTTTGGAGAAATGTTGAATTTATTATTTTAATAATAAATTAAAATAAATGATTTATGAATGTATTATGGAAATAATATATTAATTAGAAATCTTATTATTTAATTAATAATTAATCAGAAATTAATTGGAATTAATTTTGGGATTAATTGTATTAATTAAAAGTGCAGGGGTTGTTTGGGAATTTATTGATAATTGAGGAATTGAGCTCTAGAACCTCCCTAAAAGGGGTTGGATGAAAACTTCTAGGGAGGCCCTAGAATTTTCGTCCAAAGGCATTCGGATGGGAGTTCGTGGGCTGCTTGGTCCTTAAGCTAAGGGAATTACGGTTTCCTCCTAAAACCCTAGCTATGGCTCTAAGCTACCTCACCTATTTTAAGGGCCTTACCCCTTCTCATTTTCGGTCACTTGATTTCTTAGAGGAATAGCCAAAATTCTCAAGCCTCCTCTCCTCTCTCCACTCTCATCCTCTTGCTTAGTTTGAGTGTGAACCATTAGAGGTGTTACGCTTGTGAAACTTGATCTTAAGGTTCAAGAAGCCTTTGATTTACATTGTTATTACTACATAACAATCAAAGGTATGTTTACTATCTTTTGTTATGATTTTCGAAAATAGTATATGCCTCTTAGGGTTTTCCTTTTGATGTTCAATACTTGTATGTTCAGTTAGAGAAAACATAGATCAAAGCAATTAGGGTTGCATGCAGACATATGATTGTTTGTTATGCTCAAATCCCATCATACATATTATTTATACATAAAAGTTCCTAACGACTATAAACAAAATCCCTACAATCTTGACATTATCTTCTACACTAACATTCTTGACGATTAAGTCTTCGTTATCCCGGAATTCCTAAAGATCAAGTCTTATATTCATGTTTCCTATAATAATTTTGATTTGATCGGGCTTGTATTGACACATTCATGACATGGATTAAAGAAATAAATAAATGAAGAAAAAACATGATGATTAGTAATCTTTACAATCTAGATCAAGATGTTTGTCAAGATTCATGCCAGCATGCTAATCCAAATTTGGCATACGTTTTAGTCATAATTTTCACCCATAACAATATCCATAGGGAGCACATTTCCAAAAGGAGTGGTGGTTATTTTTATTGACACAATAACACTTTATCCAAAAATTATTAATCTCCATTTTATATAATAAAAGATATAGTATAAAGGTACAAATTATTTTTTGTACCAGAAAATTATTAAAGTTGAACTCTAATTCCCTATTAAATGTAGAACATTCTTTTCGAGAAAAAGCAAAATTAAATCAAATTCAAAGTCAAAGTATCCAATGTTTATTGCCATCTATGATAAAATAATTAGCAGTGCATTAGAAATGGTGGTGGATTATGAACAAAGAAATTGTATTTTGTTTTACTTGATTACGATGGAAGTTTTAGACATGAAAAAGGTAAGGTAAAGACAAGGAATTCTGATAAAAATGATGAACCGAGAATAATATTGATAATTGATGGTTAACAAAAGTTAATAAGCAGCGATCAATACTACTTGACTTAGTCTATAATACTACAAATAGAAAAAAATCATCAGCAGTGCTCCGGACTGAGAACGCATATACTATTTAAGAAAAGAAAGATTCCGGTTCATTATACTCCTTATGTTCACGAAATGGTTAAGGTCCTTTTCGTCTAAAGATTAGTGAAATCATCGAATATTGCTGATGTTGAAATGCAACGCCCGAGTCACCGTGTATAAAATTTAACCATTATTTCAATTAAAACCGAGGACTAGACCATGAGTACGATGGGCGTACACTAGGTACGCACGACGTACTCCTCTTCATGCGCGCATCGGGGATGACCCCTACGTACACTGGGCGTACCGATGAGGACGCAGGACGTATTCAAGCCATAAGCCAACCTAATTTTTAGGGTTTTCACCATTCAAGTTCACCACCTTATCAGCCTCCCTTGCCTCTTGAGTCATATCTCGAAACCCTAATCCATATTTCCTAAAGTTTTAGCTTGTGTGTTTTTTGGGTGTGTGTGGTGCTTAGAGAAGAAGAAAAAGAGTTGCGAGTAAGCATTGGATCCTAAAGAGCTTGTAGATCCAGAGGTTTTTCATTATTTATTGCTTATTGAAGGTAAAAATCTTCTACCTTTATGACTCCATGTGCTAGTAGTTACTTTAGGCCTTATTTCTTCATACGATGGTCCTTAAGGTATTTATTGAGAGTGTGATCTACTCCAAAAGGTAATAATGCTAGATTCTAGTGTTTCTAACGTCCCTTGAGCATAAAAATGGAGTCTTGATGGATTAAGTTCTATCACGCATGGAATGAAGGTGGTTTCATGAAGATAATGCGGTTAAATCCAAGATTTCCCCCATTATGACATGCAAAAGCAAAAAGTTGGCAACTTTATGGCTTAATGCACTTTTATAAGCCTAGATCTAAAAATTGGACGGTGGGTCTTAACTGATTAAGACCTTGGACTGAGGCTTTGGCCAGCTGCAACATATACCGGGGGTACCTTGAGGTGAGATGCATATATGCGTCTTAAGTCCCGATGATGCGAGGTTGTGACTACGTTGGGCGTACTGGTTGGTACGTTAAAAATACTCATTAGAGTGGGTCTTAGGCTTGCCTCAGGCCATCTGTGGGATTTAGGGACTTTGGGCCCTTGCTGGGCCTTAGGCTTTTCTGTGTTGGGCCTTTGGGGCTTGGGCCTATTTTTGACATAGATCAACTTTTGGTATTCGTGGCTAGTAGCATTTCGGCCTTGATGAGCTTGGCCCAATAAGGAAAGGAATAAGTAATTTTTTCCCTTAAGACCAGGATTTAGGGTTTGTACTCATGGGTTTGATTTCTAGTTCAACAGCCCAATCATTTGTTTGACTGTCAACAGAATAAGGTGAGTTTGCTCAATATACTGTAGGACACTAGGATATGCTATGTGCTTGTAGTGTTTGTGACTCCTGATGTATGTGTTATATGCATGTTTTCCTGTTTGTTATATGCGTGTGGGGTGAAATATACCCGATGAAACCTTGTGCTGACATATTAGTTGAAATAGACTAGGGGTGAAATAGACCTTGTATGGCATGGGCCGACGCATGATTTGGAATAGACACGGGGGTTAGATAGACCCGACACAGCCTTGACCTGAAGATATGTATGGTATGCGGTATTTTGGGGAACTCACTAAGCTTCGTGCTTACGGGATGATCGCATCGCACACACCATATTGTTTTGCATTTTAGTTGACTCTAATATATTTGGATGATTTTAACATACTTTCTTTTCAATATGGTTTTATGGAGACATTTTGTATGATGGTTTTATTATTATTAAAATTGAAATTTTTAGTCTTAGATTTTGGGACGTTACAAGTTGGTTTAAGAGCCTTGGTTTGAGGGATTCAGGCATACTCTCGGGTGTGTCCAAACGCAAGCTGAGGATTTCGTAGATTTTTCAAAAAGTAAATGTTTTATAAAAAGAGTAAAGAACCATTATCCACTCTTGGGGAGCGCCGATATTGTCTGTGAAGATGAAGGATGGGTCATATCGGATGTGCATCGACTACTGGGAGTTGAATAAGCTAACAGTAAAGAACCGTTTATCCACTCCTGAGGATTGACGATTTAATTGACCAGCTTCAGGGTGCATCTTGGTTTTCCAAGATCAATATGCGTTCGATATATCATCATATGAGTTTCAGTGAGGATGATGTGAAGAACACGACCTTCCAGACTCGTTATGGTCATTACGAGTTTGTGATGATGCTATTTGGGCTCACCAATGCCGCAGCCGCATTCATGGACCTCATGAATCGCGTCTGAAGGCCTGTTCTTTATCGGTCCATGATTGTGTTTATTGATAACATCCTAGTCTGTTCCAAGACCCATAAGTTGCATGAGGAGCATTTGAGGGAGATATTGGAGATCTTGAGGAGGGAGAGGTAATAAAGAGAAGTTCTTCAAGTGAGAGTTCTAGGGCACCTTGTCAACCGGAATGGTATCCTGTTCGATCCGGCCAAGGTCGAGGAGGTGATGAGGTGGAAGCTTCCGAGGTCTCCATCTGAGATTGAGAATTTCCATGGTTTGGCAGGTTACTATCAGAGATTCATTCATGATTTCTTGAAGATAGCAGTTTGTTTGACCAAATTGACGAAGAAGACCGTCACTTTTCTCTTGGGGCCTAGGCAGTAGACAACTTTTGAGACCCTGAGGCAGAGATTGTGTGAGGCGGCGGTTTTGATCCTGCCTGAGGGTGTCGAGGATTTGTGGGTTATTATGATGCGTCGATCACAGGTTTGGGTGTAGTTATGATGCAGAGGGGTTGCGTTATTGCATATGCTTCAAGGCAGCTGAAGCCTCAATAGGCGAACTATCCTACGCATGATTCGGAGTTGGGGGCAATGGTGTTTGCCATCAAGATTTGGCGACATTACCCTTATGGGGTCCGTTGTACTATCTGCACGGATCACAAGAGCCTGAATTATTTGATGGACCAGTCGATGCTGAACATGCGACATCGTAGGTGGTTGGATGTGGTGAAGGATGATGGTTGTGAGTTCCTTTACCATCCGAGGAAGGCCAATGTAGTTACCGATGCTCTCAGACACAAGACGGTCGCATCTTCGATCAGGAATATGTGTTTGAGGATGACGGTGATTACTCCACTCTTGGAGAAAATCTGAAAGCCTCAGGTTGAGGCTATGAAGGAAGAGCACCAAAAGAATGACTGCATTGTGGGTCATGTGGCTTCCTTTAATTATGATAGTCGAGGGTTATTAACTCTACATCGGAGGGAGTGGGTTCCTTATTAGGTTGGTACACGAGAGGTTTTGATGGAAGAGGCGCATAAGTTGAGATTCTATATTCATCCCGGAGCGAAAAAGATGGATAGAGATCTCCGTCCCGATTATTGGTGGCCATGTATGAAGCAAGATGTAGCTTCGTATGTGTAGAGGTGTCTGACTTGCAAGAATGTCAAGGCCGAGCATCAACGACCTCACAGCAAGATGGAGTCGTTTGATATTCCCTTCTGCAAATAGGAAGATATTACAATGGATTTTATCAGAAAATTGCCTCGGATAGAGCACATAGTGGATTCGAAATGGGTCATTGTGGATCGATAGCCCAATAGCGTGCATTTCATTCCGATTTAGGAGTGTATCTCTGTGAAGAAGTTGGTTGAAATCTACATCAGGGAGGTTGTGGCACGACATGGGGTGCCAGTTTCAGTGGTTTCAGACAGGGATGTCCGGTTTACTTCAAGATTCTGGAAGAAATTCCACGAGGAGTTGGGTTCTCGTTTGGTCAAAGTGAGTGGACCATTCATACATTGGAGGATATGTTGCCAACATGGGTTCTGGATTTCGGCGACACTTGGGATACGTATCTTCCGTTGGCAGAGTTATCGTATAACAACAGTTATCATGGAAGCATCAATCGACCTCCTTTTGAGATGCTCTATATGTTAGGGTGAGGTCGGTTAGCGAGTCATGGGGAGTACTGAGGTGGTACTAAAGACGACCGAGACGATTCATCGGGTTGGGGATATGATTCACCATGTATATTGGTCTTTTCATGGTTGTAGCCCGGGTGGGAAAGGTAGCGTATCATTTGGATCTCTCGGAGGAGCTCAGTCAGATTTTAGTACTTTTCACGTCTCTCAACTATAGAAGTGATTGCTTGATGATTTCATATTGGTTTCATTGGAGGATATACAGGTGGATGACCGCCTGAACTACATTGAGAGGCCGGTAGTGATTCTCGAAAGGAAGACGAAAACCTTGAGGAACAACGTTGTTGAGTTTGTGAAGGTGCAGTGGCAGAACCAGAAGGGTTCGGAGCGGAATTGGGAGCCTGAGGAAGAGATGATGGAGAATTACCCAGAGTTATTTATGGCAGTGGACTTCGAGGACGTAGAGACTGATTCAAGTGGGGGAGAGTTGTAATGTCGGAGTCGCCATGTATAAATTTCATACTAGGATAGGGCTAAGGATACCATAAGGAATTGCATGGTAGAATTGTCTGATTTGTGATGCCTTGTAGCCTAGGAGGAATTAAATGTTATTTGTTACTCGAAATCTATGTGGGAAAAGTTAAATGCTAAATGTATGTTTAAAAAATTATATACGATTAGGATCATATAGCCTTGAAATGAATGATTTAGCCTTATTTCATGTTCCTCTTCTGGTTCTAGGCTTTTATTTGACAGCCTACCTGATCCCGAATTATGTATAATTTGCATGCATAAGGCAACTAGCAGTTTTGTAGAGGTTCGTAGCTTGGTAGAAGCAAGTGACACGAGGATTCCTAGGTGAACCTTGGGAGAGTTATAGTAGGATATGTATTCTGTTTAGTGCTGGAATTATGTGAGTTTCCATGGTAATGGTACTTAGAGAATTCAGTATGGTTCTTGCGGAAAGTATGGATAGGTGTGAAAAGTAGTATTGCGCTCGTACTACTGGAAGGACAAGATATATACTCTAATAAAGGAAAATCATGGAGATTCTAAGGAGCTTGTAGTGTGAGAGTTATATTGAGTATATTCTAATCGTTTATATGTTGGTACTTCAATATGGTGGCGAACACTGGAGGAGAAGGTTATGGTTCTAGTTCAAGCTTAGGCTCTAAAGCTTAGTCGATTGATGAGAGGATAAATGAGTTCCTTACGTAAGAGGTCACTCGCAATGTTTTGGATGCGACTTCTGTGATTTTTGGGCCCATAATGAAGGTGATCATGGAGCTATTGGATTATTGATTAGGGGTTCTTTATGTTGGGATTGTGGCCGATCCGATTAGGGCACGAGCCCTTCCCATTCGAGATTTTGTGTGCTTGTCGAGTTGCAAGACCTTATAGGATATGATTGCCAGAGCCTGAGAGCGTGATCTTGAATTAGAGCTTTGGACGAAGCAACAACCAGTTTTGATTTAGACAACAGAGGGCTCTATAAAGAAGCCCAAGACTTTCAATTTGCGAGCTAGAGTTCACCAGTGTTGGGGCCATTGTGGCAAGTGTAGGAAACCCAATGATAGGGTGTGTCTAGAAGTATAGGCTGCTACAACTATGGTGTGATTTCCATTATGATCAGGGATTGTCCCCAGGGATCGAGTTTGATTTGTTTTCACTGCAATCTGGTAGGCCACAAGAAGGTCAATTTTTAGAGACTGTTGAGTGAAGAGGTGACGACACATGCTCCAGCTACTCTGAAGATTTCTGATGGCCGTGAGGGCTGAGTAGACTCGAACTATGCTAAATATTGTTGCAGGTATGTATCGTATTCTTTCCTTTCTGTTTTTTCAAGTCTATGATTATATAATTATTGTATCCTAGACGCAATGCTTGAGGTGTTTAAGTCTCCATCTAAATTTCAGGGTTTCCATTATTATTGTGTTGTTATCGTCATTCGAGGAACTATCATATGCCATTTTTCATAACCGCGAGTCGTGTTTAGAAGATATGTGGATGAGTCGGTTTTAGGATTCAACGTAGGGAACGTCAGCCAAGGATAGAGCAAGACTGGTGTTCTGCCCGGAGGATCAGCAGTCAGATTGATTCTATTGTTTTAGTGCATGGGTCCGAGGAAGTGCCGTGTAGGTATTCTAGATTTTTTTGGATTTCAGATTCGTAGAGATCCTTCATGATAGCAAAAGAATTAATCATTGCTCAGTCCGCGAGTGCAGAGTTAATTGATGTCGGGTTCATGCCCTCAGGGTTATGTGTGTTGTCCTCGCATCGGGAACTGTTTGGTCAAGACCTCATTGTATCCATTTGTCCCTTCCTAAAACACAGATAGTTAGTTTTATCGAAACTTGAGCCATTCAGGTTGAATGTCAGTTGAAGGGTTGGTTGACTCACTAAACAGATCACTATCTTGAGAAAGGGAAGAGCTATTGTTGATTTATCAACCAACTTTAGGGGTGTGGTTGACACATTTTCACATGGGCTTTGAGATGTATTAAGTGGAACATTTGATTGGTTATATATCCATTTTCGATAGTTGTTTTATTCATTCTTTATCATCGGTTGAGATTGTCAGAGTATTTTTGAGTTGTATCAGTTGAGGATGTTATGGGTGGATCTATCCTTCGTCAGGTGTGGTCTGATGGATATTTTGAGCCCTAGTTAGCGTGACAAAGTACCATTGTTTAGTTTTCAGGAAAGAAATCAGATCTATGCAGGAACCAATTTTGGCAAGTCGCATCAATAAGGGTGGTAATAGAGTCAATCTGATCGCGGTTCTAAGAGCATTCAGGTTGATTCTATAGTTTTCCTTCGAGCAGGAAGTTTATTCGATGAGTTGTGCAACTATATGATTTGTTCGATTACTTAAGATTAGGTTATTACTTTGAGTTGAGAATCTTTTATGGTTTGGTTCTTTATTGATATGGCTTGTGATCACAAGTTGGAAATCTTGGGGTCTTAACATGATGGATTATGGACATACAGTGGAACTCTTGATGTTGTTTGAAGAATTCAGATTCTCTAATGAATAGGAATGTCAGGCGAGGATGTTATGAAGCAACTGGTGAAGTTTTGGGTTGGATAGAAAAATCAAATTGTAAGTAAGTTGTTAGATAGTAGGTGATTCCATGTGGCGGAGAATCGCTTGGGATTAATCAGAAGATTTCCAAGTTTGAATCAACTTGAAATTTCATATCCAAGTACAAGATGAGAGTCGGTTCTGGTTGTGGTATGACTTGAGGCTTATGCAAGGAATATATGGCCAGTCGTAACTAGGGAAGAAAAAGTTTAGCGTTTAACATATCTCTTCCGAAGATGTTAAGTATCGGCTTGTGGAGAGTTGTGTTTTCTCATTGAGAGTGAAATGCATGTAGTTCCATACATATTGTTGAGAGGGGTATATGTCAAAGAATATGATAGCATGAGAAAGCTTGGTCTGACTTTATGTCATGGTTCGTCGGTTGATGTGTCAGTGGCAACATGTACTGTGGACAGTTTGCAAGTTATAAAATAGTATATCTCATGTGGTTTTGGTAAGTGTGAAATGGATGTTGTCTGGATTTTCCGCAAGTTGGTAGAATGATGGTTGAGTACCTTTAGATCCATGTGGTGGTGTTCTTGACTCTTCAGGCCATAGATGGAAGGATGGCAAGATCAGTATGTTTCATGATCTTATCGTTTAGTGGTTAGATGGTGTCACAATGTATCGTGAACCAGTCATGACTCATGTGGGTGGGACCAGGCACTCATATGTTTGAGATTCGTTGATCCCATATCATTAGTATTTCGCATGGTTGGGTGTTAGGAAAATTCAGGGCTTGGGAGGCTCAGTTCCCAGTTGGTTTGGATCATATGGATAAAAGAACTTTTTTCTGATAGATGTCGTAGTTGTGCAATAGAAGTCACTTGTTGAATGTTGCATTTGTGGACATCCCTTGTTTTCTTGTGGGCTTTTAATAGGGGCTTGGTCGCCTCTGTTGGCTATTGGTCTTGAAACTTCGAATCTGGAAGTTTGTTGTAAATGTCATGAAGGGTTTGCTTGGTGAATGTGACTCAAGTATTTGGAGAATTCTCATGGAGCATTTCGAGCACTTAGAACTCAATGGAGCACTTGAGCATGTAACAAAGGAACAGATCGTATGAGATGGCTTTGGATCATCTGACAAAGGTACAGATCAAGTGTCAAATGAATGGGTCATCTAAAAGGGGGTTTAGAGCAACTTGGAGTGGCTTGGAGCATCTTGGAGTGACTTGGAGCAACTTAGAGAACCATGGAGTAACATGGAGCAACATGGTCTAACATGTTGAGCCAAGTGAAGATGTTCAGCCAAGTGAAGATGATGATCCAAGTGAAGATGTAAGACCAACATGGAGAAGTTGAGCCATCAAGGAGAAGTTGCGCCAAATTTGGTATATTTTGAGCCAAGCATGAAGGATGTTGCGCCATCCTTTTACAAGATGGGCCAACATCATACATGTTGCTTCATCTTGGTGCAAGATGTGCCATCTTGGTTTCTTGATCAGCCAAGATATTTCTAATGAGCCACATATTTTATGAAGTCCTCTATGATGCTTAAAAGTTTGTGATGGTCAAGGAATACACCATGTTGTGCCACCATGTTGGATGTTGGACCACTAGATTTCATGATGTGCCACATGTACATCATCATGCTCCATTATGGTATAAGGTGCTCCATCATGTGTGTTGTTGATGCTAATTGGTTGTATGACATGGAAGAATGTTGCAGAAGATGATGCATGTCGAATTATGGTTGGTTGGCACCATTCATGGGCCTATGGGCCAGTGGACTTGTCCCATTAGGGTCTTAGGTCTGATCCTTAAAGTAGAAAGAGAGATGCATGCTAAGTCAGTTTGTATGTTGAATTATAGAGTATTAGGGGAGTCTCTATGAAAATTATAACTGTAACCTCTGTTTGAGAACTCAAAAATAAATAATTCTCCCTCCTACATGTGGACATAGGTCTCGTTGACCGAACCACATAAATATTATGTCTTATATGCTTTTGGTTTTGCAAGTTATCCTCTTTACTTCCAAAAAAGTGGTATCAGGGCTTGGAAAGTGGCATCAAATCTGTTCGTGTTCGCATCAGATATGTTTTGAGTCTTGACAAGTATCATCTGATTTCCAAACAAGTGGCATTAGATCTGCGGTTGGTGTTCTTTTGATTGAAAATGGCATCTCACAACTTTAGTTTTGGAGAAGTTCAATGGTTCAAATGATTTCACTTTATGGAAGGTGAAGATGAAGGATCTTCTGGTTCAACAAGGATGTGCAACGACATTGGGAATAGTGCATAGTGATATTATGTTCAGTTTGACATACAAAGTACTTAGAGAAGTCATGGATCAAACGATTGTTGATGGGCTTTGGAAGAAATTTTATGACAAGCGTCAAAACAATTCTCTAACGAATAGGTTGTATTAGATGCAACATATATATACTCTTAGGATATTGGAAAGCATCCAAGTGATGGATCATCTGGATAACTTTAATAGGATCATCTTGGATTTTCAAGGTGCGAATGTAAAGATTGAAGATGAAGATCAAGCAATTATCCTCTTATGCTCACTGCCGAATTCTTATGATAATTTCATTGATACCATGTTGTATAGTAGGACAATGATCATTGTGAATGTTGTGAAGGATTATTTGACGTCCAAGGAACTAAAAAGAAAATTTTCAGTTGGAGAAGAAGTTTCCAGTTCTCGTTTGTTCGCAGGAAAATGAAAAACATCAAATAGAGTTGGAGGTAACAAAGGGAAGTCAAGTTTGGAATTTAAAGCCAACATCAATTGTTATAACTGCAAGAAAAAGGGGAACTTTAGAAGAGATTGTCCATTGTTGAAGAAAGGGAATAATGGTGTTGGACCAGGCAACAATAATACTACTATGGTTCTAGGAAATTCTGATGAAAGGGATGATGGTGAAGTTTTGATAGTATGTACATCTAGTTATGTTGATGCTTGGATCTTGGACTCTGGTGTTGGATTAATGTCTAAGTCCATAACTATAATTGGTAAGACTTGACCCGACCCGGCATGGTCCATTTGGGTTGCATGGCATCATGCATTTGGATAGACTATAATGAGAGAAAAAACACTTAAGGTTGGTTAATATATTATAAGTTCTAATATATTAATAAGGTTATTTAATTAGTATTGATCAAGAATTAATTTGGAATTAATTAAGTGATCAAAAGGAGACTAATTAAATATATGGGTTGATTGTGTAAATCATTCATTCTTATATATGTGGGCTTGTGATCCAAGATTCCTTATGTTGGACTAAGTCCATGGGATGACCCATGGATACTCCATGGAGGTTAAAATCCATGGAGCATAAGGAATGGGTAAAGTTATGAGTTACATGGTGTAACCCTAATAGCCACCATATAAAAGAATCCCATGGCTCAAGAAATCGTGCACGAATGTGTGAATATGAGGGCTAGACGATTTCAAGGAATGTTCAAGTTTGTCTCAAGTTATTCCAAGTGTATTTGGTGTTGTGTGAACCATTTGTCGTGTCACACTTGGGGCACTAGGCACTCAAGCTTCATGAAGACATTCTACATCAAAGAGGTATGTATTCTATCTTGTTATATTTATTAATTTGTATGCTAGATTAGGATAATACCTTGGATGTTCATAATTGTATGTATAATAGAGAAAACATAGATCCAAGGTATTTAGGGTTGCATGTACACTTAGGAGTGTTAGAATGCTCATAACCCATCAGTGGTATCAGAGCCTAGGCTTGTTTTCTTGTTATACTTGCAAAAGTAGCTGAAAAATAGAGTTGGATGCATATATTCGATTGTTTTGGCTGGAATTGGACTAGGAACATTACCCTAAGATGTTTTTGGACTTCTAAACTTGTTTTTGATGTGGTAATGTTCATGCTAATCCAATTTCTAAGATAATTGTCGTAATTTCAAGATTTGTATTAGTTTGTATGTTCATGCTAATTTCTTGAAGATTGATGATTTGAATTATCTTGTTCTTATGAGGTTCTTAGATTAATAGAAAAGTTGTGTGAAATAGTTGTTTTCAATCCATTTTAATCTAAGAGTTGATTCCAAAGTGTGTTTTTGTAACTTGTCCTCAAGTTATATGAAAAGTCACATTTAAGAATCATAAAACTCATAAAAGTTGGCAAAGGTTACAAAATGAAGAGTCTAGTTCTAATTAAATGGTTTTATGACTCCATAACTTGTCCTCAAGTTATGGAGGTTCAAGAGTCTCTTCATTAAATTAAAAAAAAAAGTGTAACCTTAATTAGTTCCATAAGTTACAATAAAAAAAGTTATTTTTTTTATTAATTAGTTTAAAGTCTTCCATAACTTGTCCTCAAGTTATGGAACTTGAAGAGTTTTTTTTTTTATTTTTTTTTATTTTTTTTTTATAATTAAAACTACTTTAAACTCATAAGTTATGGAATTAATTAGTTTTGAATAGTTTCAAAACTTGCCCTCAAGTTTTGGAATTTGAAAAGTTTTCACTTATGAATACTTTATTTCCAAGTTAGCCCTTAGAATTTTAAAAGTTAAAATTCAACCCTTATACTTTATAATATTATAAGTTAATAATATTTATATATATGTATAAGAGTAAAGTCAGTCTTACCGTTAGTAGGCCTCATTCACGAAGCCGGTCTATAAGGGGGGGTATAAGGTTACTGCCTATAAAATGGCAGTTTAATGGGTGTCCACTCTCACCCACCGCTTCCTTGACTGGTGGAGGGTCGTTAGCCGAACGGGTAGGACAAGGACTATAATTCTCCTTCCATTAAAAGTATTAATGATAAATACTAAGTAACTAAACTCTTATTAATACCCAATATTAGTTACTTAGGAGAATGTGAATTTGGTGCTAACCCATGAAATTACACTCTGCACTTTGCTTAAGTCGTTAGTGGAGCGTGTGTGGTTAACCGGCACACTAACCTGGACTTAACAAGGTAGGCAAAGGGTAACTTAATATTTATCATAATATCGGTGGAGCGTGTGTGGTTAACCGGCACACTGATTAAGGGTACCAAGTATATTTGCATGGTTATTCACACCTTGTTTTGTGATCCTCGGCATCCCAGTCACAAAACCTGAAGGGCACACTCGAGATTGAAACATGCCTTTGAACAGTTCAATGAATCTCAAAGATCTAGGACTTTCAAATCCAATTAAAACCTAATAAATTATTTCATTTTTCATGGTGGAAATTGGTGAATCGTCATTCACCTACCTTCAAATATTTTATAGCTTGGATTACGGCATCCCTCTTCTAAGTTATAAAATAGTTTGTTGGGTCCTAGCCTTAATATTTCATATTGGGTGTCATATTAAGGACTTTAAATTAACTATCTTGAATATCTCCCAAAAGATGTCTAGTTCAGACATCTATGATCTTCCCAAATCTCTTGGAACTTTACTTCCTCCACCTCCTCCAATTATTCTCCCTAACCCACAAGTTCAAGGTCACTCAAGCCCTAATGGCAAGCAAGGTCTATGTGTGATCACATCTTAGAGATGAAGTCACATATTGACAAGCTGGGAGAGTTGGGTGTCAAAGTCTTGAGAAAGTTGGATGTTCAATCACTTTCTAAGTCACATAGTGAGTTCCTTTGGGACTACTATGAAACAGAATATGACATGAACCTTAATGATCATATCTATTTGCTTGGTGCTGCTGAATCAGCAATGATTTAGAACGATAGTAAAGCAAATTTGATTAGAAGATCAACTTCCCAAAAACTTTATGGACATTGACAATGGTGACACTGGAAATCCAGAAAAAGCATTCTCTTCCCAATGGAAAGGGATTGGCCATAGTCAACCCGGTTCACCAAATGGTAAGGAGAAAGGCTAAGTCTGAGATAGTCCCATTACCAAAGGGTCCATATGTTTATTTTGCCAAAGGAAGGGGCGTTGATTGCAAAGCTGCCAAGTTTACCTAAGGATGTTAAAGTCAATAAGTCGAACTCTACTTCAGGTAGAGTCCATTATCTAACTCTGTTAAGTTTCTATTCTAAGATCCTCATTACATGATGTGACTGGGTCACATGTTGATGTTTTAAGAATCAAAGAATAGAGAGAAAGCTTAAAAGTAGTATATGCTGATTCTGATCGCGTAGGTGGATTTCGATCGCATCAGAATTTTGAAGCTGTTACTTAGGAGTTATGATATATTGCTTAGGAATAGATAACAAGAAGTTTTTCCGTATGCATTTGCACTATAAGGATAAGTTTTTTTCCGCAAAGTTTTGAAATAAAATAAAAGTTTTTAATTTTATATTTATTTTAAATATACTTACAAGTGGCATTTGTGAAAAATGGTTGTTTATATAATTCCATTAATAACAATATTTGAAAAAAAAATGGACTTGATTCTTTCGTTTATGGTAGTGTCATAATTTACTAAATAAGGAAAGATTCTCATTCCCAAGGCTTCAGTTGGATAGAAACTTGGAATCATGCAAGTTGAATAGTATGATGAATGAGAACTTTCAAGCATTGGAAAATTAAGACTTGTTCACATGGATGTGTGAGTCAAGTTAAGGACTAAAGGGATCGAGTACACATTCTTGTGCACTGGTCAAGTCCACCACAAAGCTCGTTAAGACTATTTGTCATGATTTACTAAATTTTAGTAAATATGGTTATACTTACAAGCTTAAGTATAATTCTGAAACATTGGAAAAGTCTCAATGTATGGCAGAACGAATGGGAAGAATCAAATTAGGCAGACAGATAAAAGTTTCTCAAATCTGAAAAGATGGGAGCGTAATTTAGTATCATGTTTATGATCATCTTAATGATTAAGATACCATATCACAATTGGTCCTCAAAAGTCATCTCTTATGACTAAGAAGAGGAGTCATGAATTGTTGAAATGGTTAAATCAAAAAGATGAGTCATACTTCGTTCCAAAACAATTCTTAGAGTCATACTCCAAGATTGTAACTTGGGTGACATATCTTAAAGAGGGTTTGTTAACACTAGTCAAATGTAAGAGTAAAAGGTTTCTACTCTTGTACATTTGAAATTGGTAAGTTGTGATGTTTTGGATAAAACAAAGACCAACTAAGGCCAATTGTGTGAAGTGTTAGTCTTGATAAAGAATCCGCACTATCTCTTGAATATTTGACAAGGGAGTCTTATATGTCAAGAGGACAGTGGGAGTCTTAAAACTCTTGAAAGTTTCAAGACTTAATCAAGAATAAAACCTAAAGTCCTTCACTAGCACACGACTTGAGGTTTATAACCTATCGTGTTGAAATTTTTGTGACTATTCAAGTTGGCTTTGCATAGGAGTTCTGAGAGTTCTCAATTGGTTGCACAACTACTTGGAAGCAATGGCAGGCACCTGAGCTGCCAAATGGCAAGAATTTAAGATTGCACAAGTTTAATCAATATGAGTTTGGATTTGTCACTAACCTTGTCTTGTGATTACGGTTTTGACAAATTCACATGGATAAGAACACATACACTATTAAATCTAATTGTCATAAGGTTTCTCTCCGATTCATGAAAATGATGGTGAGGAAACACTTTCACTAAGTAGATTTTAGCTAGATAGTAATTGTGATATTTGCATTCTCAAAGTCGTTAGTGGAGCGTGTGTGGTTTACCGGCACACTAACATGGACTTGTGAGAAGTGGCAAAGGTCTAAAAAATTGAGACTATGATTACGGCATCCCTTTTCATAGTTCTAAAATTGTTTAGACACACATGTGAGCTATCTAAGAGAGGTGTATGATTTTGATAAAGTTTTATCAAAACAATCTAGTATCAGAAATCTGAACTTTGGTAAGAAAGTCAGCTGATTTCTGAGTACATGTCAAAGCTAGTAGGAGCATAAGTGTTATGCTAATAATCATCATGTTACTGGGAGCATGATAATTATGACAAAGGTTGCAAGTTAGCAATGTTAATTATAGAAAACAAAAGTTTCAATTCGTGAGGATGCAGGGGTTGAAAAAGTTGTTTTGCTATAATTAAGGGAGAGGAAATTATACTTCATTTCAATTCTAACAGCTTAGATTGAGATTTTAATCGTATTTAATCAAGGATATATATATGAATTTCATGTTGGAATGGCTCAACATAAGGAAATTCTATATATGGGTCCATTATTTGCGTTCTAAAATTCGATTATGATTACGGCATCCCTTTTCATAATCTGAATTTTGAGAACTTGGCAAATTGAAATGGAAATATTATAGCAAAAGACTGGTTTAGTATTTATGTGAGACATCATGAATCGTGTCCCATATGCTTCGGATATAGGATCGATTACATGTGCTATATTCATCCTTTCTAAAATTTTCCAAATGCCTGGGGCATTATGAAAGGAAAAGGTCTAGAATTGGATATGACTAAAATGATTAAGCAATTGTCGAGGACAATCTAAGGTTTACCAAAGATTGGTTGCTCAAGGACAGTTGGAAGTATAATGTTAATTCTGGAAGGACCATATTGACATAATCTGTAAGGAGGCAACTCTTGTTCAGAAGTGATAGTCAAAATGGAATATGGAAATGTTTCAAAGTTAGAAATTATTCAATCTGTGTAAGATTAGGAAACTTAATGAAAGAAGGATGTTTCCAAGGATCTGATCTCCTTTGGAATGCTCTGTAATGATTGTTGTCAAGTCTTTCTGACTTCGTGCATAATCATTAAGAGGATCAATGCATATAAGTTTAGAATCTAACAGATTTCAATAAATGGCATGAATTTGGAATTCTTGCATTTGCAGTAAGGATTTAGAACTGTGAAAAGAGGATCATTGGAGTGATGTTCAATTGATCTATTTTACAAAGTAAATATCATAGACAAACATAGTATGCATACTTGGTGTATGGCATGACTAGTGTTTAGAAAACATAGTGTACATGCTTGGAGCATGGGACAACTATTGTTTTAAATTCAAGTATAAAGTTGATAAAACCGAAACAATGAATAATGAGTAATCAGTATGGTGATAAATAAAAGTGTTTATTTTATTCGAAGGGTTTGATAGCATATTTGATTCATTTATTCTTGTGTTTCACTTTGCATGTTTTGACTTCCAGAATAACTAAGTCGCTCTTCCTGAATGATTAAGTTATTCAAACCATCCACAGTCGGTCATATGTTGGAAGTAGATATGAATCAAGACTGTCATGGGTTGGTTTGTAGAGGTCCAAGTTGGTGGACAAAGTGGTGCTACAACACTCATGAGTGCTCATAAGTTCTGAGTATTGGATTCAACCCGCGCTCATTTGAATCACTTCATGTATTTTATCACGAGTGATCATGAGACGATAATATCTTATATTCTTCAAACCTAGAGATATGAGTTGTTACTATGAGTTGGTTATACATTGATTGCACGAAAACGCATTGGTAACTCGATGTTATAAAACGTGCCTTTGTGTATGATTCAACAAGTAGTAGAACAAGCCATATGAGTCGAAGTTTATCCATTCCTTTTACCTTCGGGATAAAAGCGATATATGTGGGCCCCTCGATGATTTAAAGATGATACATGTGAGGGCTTGGCCAAGCCAGAACTGATTTGATTTGTTCAATCAGTCAGTCATCATGAATCGGAAATCTGGAAACAACAAATGGACAGAGAGAATGATTGATAATCCATGTCTCAGTCCATATGATATCTAGAATTGAGGAATATATGATCCCTTGTCTAATGGACAAGTCATTGACAAAGGCCAGAGTTCATCGACAAGGTCAGAGTTCGACAGAAGCTTTTGAGAGCTACGATTGTTGATCGGTTCCTGAAGTCATATGCAATAATAGTTTTAGACTTATCCGAGTGGGAGACTGTTGGATTAATGTCTAAGTCCATACCTATAATTGGTAAGACTTGACCCAACCCGACATGGTCCATTTGGGTTGCATGGCATCATGCATTTGGATAGACTATAATGAGAGAAATAACACTTAAGGGTGGTTAATATATTATAAGTTCTAATATATTAATAAGGTTATTTATTTAGTATTGATCAAGAATTAATTTGGAATTAATTAAGTGATCAAAAGGAGACTAATTAAATATATGGGTTGATTGTGTAAATCATTCATTCTTATATATGTGGGCTTGTGATCCAAGATTCCTTATGTTGGACTAATCCATGGGGTGACCCATGGATACTCCATGGAGGTTAAAATCCATGGAGCATAAGGAATGTGTAAAGTTATGAGTTACATGGTGTAACCCTAATCGCCACCATATAAAAGAATCCCATGGCTCAAGAAATCGTGCACGAATGTGTGAATATGAGGGCTAGACGATTTCAAGGAGTGTTCAAGTTTCTCTCAAGTTATTCCAAGTGTATTTGGTGTTGTGTGAACCATTTGAGGTGTCACACTTGGGGCACTAGGCACTCAAGCTTCATGAAGACATTCTACATCAAATAGGTATGTATTCTATCTTATTATATTTATTATTTTGTATGCTAGATTAGGATAATACCTTGGATGTTCATAATTGTATGTATAATAGAGAAAACATAGATCCAAGGTATTTAGGGTTGCATGTACACTTAGGAGTGTTAGAATGCTCATAACCCATCATCTGGAGCATATTATCATATGACATGCAATCATGATTGGTACGACTCCTTTAAAGTGTGAAATGGGATAGTCAATTTGTGTGATGATTGGGTGAGCAGTATCAAAGGAAGTGGAATGGTGCAGATCAATATGTATGATGGTATGGTCAGGAAACTAGATTGCTGGTTCATCCTATAGTGTCGAAAGAATCTGATTTATCTAGGCAATTTCATGAAGGGTGGATTGAAGTATTCTAGAAATTGTGACTCATCTAGTGTCTCCAAGCATACTCTTATGGTTATGAAGGGAAGATGAATCATTGAATTTTTATCCTGGAATGCAGGACGATTAGGGGAATGGTGGATGTATATGATGATGACAGAAAGTTGTGGCATCTAAGTTGGGACATGTGAGTAAGAATAAGTTGTTTAGAGGTGATGCAACTGTAAATGCTACAACTGGTGAAGCTTGTGTTCAAGAGGTACAACGGAGGGTGAAGTTCAGTTCGGTTCAAAACTCAAGAAAGGAGATCTTCGAGTATGTTCACTCAGATCTATGCAGTCCCTCTCTTATGAAGTCTCATGGTGGATGTCAATACTTTGTGACTTTTGTCGATGATTTCAAAAGGAAGACCTATGTGTACTTTATGAAGACAAAGGACCGAGATGAAGTGTTTGGGCGGTTCTAGGAGTGTAAAACAATGGTTGAGAAATATACCAGCAACCATGTCAGACAATTCATAATAGTAAACGTGTTGGAGTCCTATATGTTTTTGTTTGACAACTTCTGTAAAATAGAAGGTATAGTGAGGCATCACACTGCCTGTCTAACACCATAGCAAAACGAAGTGGCAAAACGGATGAACCAAACACTCGTGGAACATGATTAGTGCATGTGATTATCTGCTGATTTATGGGAGCAATTATGGGTGAAAGCAGTCAACATTGCTTGCTATATATCGAATAGATCTCCATCAACTTCGACTGATTATAAGAATCCTCAAGAGGTGTGGTCTAGGAAACCATCTGAGAATTCTGGTTTATGAATGTTTGGATGCACTGCTTATGCTCGTGTTAATGATGGTAAACTAGAGTGGATGGAAATTAAGTGCATATATCTAGGATATGCATCTGGAGGTAAAGGTCATCGTATGTGGTGTACAGAAGTAGTAAAGACGTCAAAAATTTTTATTTGCAAAGATGTAACCATTGAATCTGCTATGTGCAACTAAAGAGGAGGTGGTACAAGTGTTGCGCGGAATGAACAAAATGATACCTTGACGGTGGAGTTTGAAACATAAACCCATACAGTTTTGTGATAAATGTGGAAGAACAGGGTCGCATGGATCAGCATACACATGAGGAATCCCTTGAATAAACACAGGGAAGAAGTGGCATTTGTGATGAACGATTTAGGAGCTGAAAAGAAAATAGCAGGGACAGAGATTTGTATATATGGAGTAGTATGTCACACTCCAAAACCAAGAACGGCGGAAACGTTCTGGGGCGGAGGACGTCATGTACAGTATCACAACAATGAATAGTAGTAAACAAGCAACAACATCATCCATTGCATTAATAATATAATTTTAATACAAGTATGTCTTGCCAAATTTAATAGACACCAAAATATAATTCCAAATGAAAGATGAGTCTTGAACGAGCTCCATCTTCTCAAAACTTGGCTCCGGTACCTGTCTACTAGTGACCTGAGAATACAAGTTATTTTGAAAGCGAGTATCAGCTTTAAAGCTGGTGAGATCATAAGTATATTAGTGTCTGTAGTTGTATGAAAGTATTTGTAAGATGTTTTGTAAGATGCTTTGTAAGACGTTTTTAACTCTCCTAGAAAACCCTATGTTTCCTACTAAAAGTAGCCTTCTACCCACGCATCTAGTGTCTGTGTGTGTGTCTCTTGTAAGAGTATGTATTTTCCCAAATCTGACTATCATTAACCAAAAATATAGTTTTTACATTACAGTGCATTGTGTGAATGTTCACAAAGTGAATGTAATGAGAAAATGAAATAGTATTGTAGTGTTGTATTAAGTAACTACTGCTGTACTAACTACCTTAAACCAATTATTCTTTAAAGTACCATGTGATCGGCCTGTACCCTGCTACCGACTCATAGTAAAACAACGATGTAAGACATCGTAAGAAATGACGTTTGGCACCCGTAGACTTGCAAGTCCCACTGTAGCGAGCAGCGAGGTGTAGGATAGTCAATCCAGTATAGATTTATACACAAACTCATACGCTCCCCACTTAAGGAGATTATGGATACAAAACGGTCATGGCAGGTAGTGCCATGCCCCGTTACGTGACTCACATAACTGTATTAATGTATATGTAATGTATATGCTAGCTGTATTGTGTGTTCTTTCTCTGTCTAGCCTGTATGTATGTTCTCTCGGTAATGTATTGTTTGTTTCTCATCACTATGTATTATGTTTGTTTCTCATCACTTATGTATTATGTTTGCTTCTCATCACTATGTATTATGTTTGTTTCTCATCACTATGTATTATGTTTGTTTCTCATCACTATAAGTTATGACTCATGTATGAACTGACTCATTGTATGTTTCATTGTTCTAGTAATAGTATTAGTATCTCCCTAAACTACACCTATAGTAGCTTACTAGTAATATGATTTGAATGTATAAACATGTATGTATACCTTTGCTACCCAAAGGTATTGAACTTAAAGAAAGAAAGTGTTGGATTAATGACTAAGTCCATAACTATATTTGGTATGTACTTGACCCGACCCAGCATGGTCCATTTGGGTTGCACTTCACCGGCACAATTTATATGGATAGTCTTTTGAGAATGGTATATTTATGATTTATATTAATATATTATAAGTTCTAATATATTAATATGGAATCATATTATTTAATTAGTATTGATCAAGAATTAATTAAGTGATCAAAAAGAACTAATTAAATATGCACTCTTATACATATGGAATGGGCCAAGTTCATTTAGGTTGGGCTAAGCTTTCATGGATGGTCCATGGACCTTTTAACCCATGGATCCTATGTAAATGAAAAGTCATGGGTATTAGGGTTTACATGGATGTAACCCTAATCCTCCATAATATATAAAGGGGTCCTTGGCTCACAAAATTGGCACAAGTGTGTGAAAAAAAGTGTGGGCCGATTTTAGTGTGCATACATATTCTCTCAAGTTCTTCCAAGGTGTTTTGGTGATTTGTGATTCCATTTGAGGCTTCCACACTATTGGGGCTAAGGTCTTAAAGCTTGAAGACATCAAGCTACATCAAAAGGTATGTCATCTAACTAGAACTTTGTAGTATAGGTGCTTCATAATATGCTAGTTAGGATGAAACCTTGGAATAGTTAATATTTGCATGTATAATAGAGAAAACATAGATCCAAGGTTTATAGGGTTGCATGTACACCATAGGAGTGTTAGAATGCTCAAAACCCAACAGAGGTATCAGAGACATGGGTTGTTTTCTGTTATATTGATGCAAATGTTTTATTTTCAAGTTGAAAAAAAAGGAAAAAAACATGACGTTTGTCAAATTTTATGATAATTACTTGTTTAGTGAAAAACGAATTATTTGTAAAATTTGAATCATTTGTTATATGAGTTGAATTAGGTCAAATTTAGTAAAAGATAAAATGATATGATTATTTTATTAGTTTTAAAAGTTTGATCTAAATGTTTTAAGCAGTTACATATTTTGTCATAAAATTTTGGAGCTCAAAAGTTTTTTTTAAAGTTGTGATCTTAAGGGTTTTTGAAACTTCCATAAGTTATGGATATGAAAGTTTTTTTTAAAAAAAAAAATTTTGATTCAAAGTTTTTATGGAGTTACAAAATTTGGTGTTAATGTTTTAAAGAATTCCATAACTTGTTCTTAAGTTATGGAACATGGAAAGTTTCATCATAAAACACCATTAATTCCATAAGTTATGGAATCCAAAGATTTTCAAAAATTACAAAACTTGCCCTCAAGTTTTGGAATTTGAGAAAAGTTTTTTATGAAAAAAAGAATTGAATTTTAAAACTCTTGGGTTCATAAATTAAACAATTAATTAAATGGTTTTAATTTTGAGTTTAATAATTGGAATTATGATGTTTTGTTGAATAGTTCAAATTAACTCTTATGGACTTTATTAATAGTTAATTAAAGCGTTTAATTAAAAGAGTATTATTAATCCATAAATATATGGTTTGAGTTTAATTAAATTAAAAGTCTAGTTTAATTAATAGATTAAACCACCAAGTATTTTAAATGTCTAAAATACACCCTTTAACTATTATAATATTAAAAGTTTAATATATTATATGTATAAGAGCAAGTCGTCTTACCATTAGTAGGCCTCATTCACAAAGCCGGTCTATAAGGGGGGTATAAGGTTACTGCCTATAAAATGGTAGTTTAATGGGTGTCCACTCTCACGCATCGCTTCCTTGACTGGTGGAGGGTCGTTAGCCGAACAGGTATGACAAGGACTATAATTCTCCCTTCATTAAAAGTATTAATGATAAATACTAAGTAACTAAACTTTTTATAAATTCCCAATCTTAGTTACTTAGGAAAATGTGAATAAGGTGCGAATCCATGAAATTACACTTTGCACTTTGTTTAAGCTGTTAGTGGAGCGTGTGTGGTTAACCGGCACACTAACCTGGACTTAACAAGGTAGGCAAAGGGTAACTTAATGTTTATCATAGTAACGTTGGAGCGTGTGTGGTTAACCGGCACATCGATTGAGGAGTAAATATTAAGGGTACCAAGTATATTTGCATGGTTACTTCACACCTTGTTTTGTGATCCTCGGCATCCCACTCACAAAACCTGAAGGGCACACTCGAGATTGAAACATGCCATTGAAAAGTTCAATGAATCTCAAAAGAATCTAGGAGTTTCAAAACCAATTAAAACCTAATAATACATTTCATTTATCTTGGTGGAAATTGGTGAATCGTCATTCACCTACCTCAAATATTTTATAGCTTGGATTACGGCATCCCTCTTCCAAGTTATAAAATAGTTTGTTGGGTCCTAGCCTTAATATATCATATTGGGTGTTATATTAAGGACTTAAATCAACTTTACGTGAAGTTCTCCCATTGTTGATGTCTGGTTTAGACAACAATGATCTTCCCAAACCAAGCTTTCCTAATGAATATGACTTCCCAAGTTTGGCTCATGGAAGTCATACTTCTCTTCATCCACCTCCTCCAATTATTCTCCCTAACCCATAAGTTCAAGGTCACTGAAGCCCTAATTGCAAGCAAGGTCTATGTGTGATTACATCTTAGAGATGAAGTCACATATTGACAAGCCGGGAGAGTTGGGTGTCAAAGTCTTGAGAAAGTTGGATGTTTAATCACTTTCTAAGTCACACAGTGAGTTCCTTTGGGACTACTATGAAACAGACTATGTCATGAACCTTAATGATCATATCTATTTGCTTGGTGCTGCTGAATCAGCAATGATTTGGAACGATAGTAAAGCAAATTTGATTAAAAGATCAACTTCCCAAAAACTTTATGGACAGTGACAATGGTGACACTGGAAATCCAGAAAAAGCATTCTCTTCCCAATGGAAAGGGATTGGCCATAGTCAACCCGGTTGACCAAATGGTAAAGAGAAAGGCTAAGTCTGAGATAGTCCCATTACCAAAGGGTCCATATGTTTATTTTGCCAAAGGAAGGGGCGTTGATTGCAAAGCTGCCAAATTTACCTAAGGATGTTAAAGTCAATAAGTTTGACTCCACATCAGGTAGAGCCCATTATCTAACTCTATTAAGTTCTATTCTGAGATCCTCATTACATGATGTGACTAGGTCACATGTTGATGTTTTAAGAATCAAAGAATAGAGAGAAATCTTAAAGGAAGTATATGCTGATTCTGATCGCGAAGGTGGATTTCGATCGCATCAGAATTTTGAGTAGTTGCTTAAGAAGTTATGATATATTGCTAAGGAATAGATAAGAACAATTTTACATGTGGATTGTAAGGATAAGTTTTTCCGCAAAGTTTTAAAATAAAAGAAAATTGTTTAATTTTATTTATTTGAAGTATCCTTACAATGGCATTTGTGGAAAATTGTTGCTTATATGATTCCACTGACAGCAATATTGGAAAATGGATTTGATTCTTTCATTTGTGGTAGTGTCTAAATTTACCAAATCAGGAAAGTTCCTCATCACCCAAGTTTCAATTGGACCGAAACTTTTAATCATGCAAGTTGAATAGTATGATGAATGAGAACTTTCAAGCATTGGAAAATGAAGACTAATTACTTGTTCACATGGATGTGTGAGTCAACTGAAGGACTAAAGGGATTGAGTACACATTCTTGTGCACTGGTCATGTCCACCACAAAGCTCGTTAAGACTATTTGATTTACTAAAGTTTAGTAAATATGGTTATACTTACAAGTTTAAGTATAATTCTGAAACATTGGAAAAGTCTCAATGTATGGCAGAACGAATGGGAAGAATCAAATTAGGCAGAAAGATAAAAGTTTCTCAAATCTGAAAAGATAGGAGAGTACTTTAGTATCATGTTTGTGATCATCTTAATGATTTAGAAATCATATCACAATTAGTCCTCTCAAGGTCATCTTAGTGCATTCTTATGACTAAGAAGAGGAGTCATGAATTGTTGAAATGGTTAGATCAGGAAGATGAGTGATACTTCGTTCCCAAACAATTCTTAGAGTCATACTCCAAGATTGTAACTTGAGTGACATATCTTAAAGAAAGGTTTAAAACACTTGGCAAATGTAAGAGTAAAAGTGTCCTACTCTTGTATATTTGAAATTGGTAAGTTGTGATGTTTTGGATAAAACAAAGACCAACTAAGGCCAATTGTGTGAAGTGTTTGTCTTGATAAATAATCCGCACTATCTCTTGAATATTTGGCAAGATAGTCTTATATGTCAAGAGGATAGTGGGAGTCTTAAAGATCCTAAAAAGAATTTCAAGAACTAATCAAGAATAAAACCTGAGGTTCTTCACTAGCACACGACTTGAGGTTTATAACCTATCGTGTTGACATATTCTGTGCCCATTCCAGTTAAAGTTGGCTTTGCATAGGAGTTCTGAAAGTTCTCAATTGGTTGCATAACAACTTGGAAGCAATGGCAGGCCCTGTACTGCCAGGTGGCAAGAAGTTAAGATTGCATAAGTTCAGTCCATATGAGTTTGGATTTGTCATTATCCTTGTCTTATGACTATGGTTTTGACGATTCACATGGATAAGAACACATACCCCATAAAATCTAAGGGTCATAAGGTTTCTCTCCGATTCATGAAAATGATGGTGAGGAAACACTTCCACTAAGTAGATTTGAAGCAGATGGCAAAAGGTCAAAACAATTGAGACTATGATTACGGCATCCCTTTTCATAGTTCTGAAATTGTCTAGACACACATGCATGCTATCTAAGGAAAGGTGTATGATTTTGATAAAGTTTTATCAAAGCATCTCGTATCAGAAATCTGATCTTTGGTAAGAAAGTCAATAAAGTATTGATATCTAGAAGTCAAGCCGATTTCTGAGTACATGTCAGAGCTAGTGGGAGCATAAGTGTTATGCTAATAATCATCATGTTAGTGGGAGCATGATAATTATTGTTAGTGTTGCAAGTTAGCAATGTTAATTATAGAAAACAAAAGTTTCAATTCGTGAGGCTGCAGGGATTGAAAAAGTTGTTTTGCTATAATTAAGGGAGAGGATATACTTCATTTCAGTTCTAAAGTCTTAGATTGAGACCTTAATCATCTTTAGTCAAGAATATATATATGAATTTCATGTTGGATTGGTTCAACTTAAGGAAATTCTATATATTGCGTTCTCAAAATTCGATTATGATTACGACATCCCTCTTCATAGTCAAATTTTGAAAACATGGCAAATAAAAATATTGTAGCAAAAGACTGGTCTAGAATCATGTCTTTATGTGAGACATCATGAATCGTGTACCATTTACTTTGGGTACAGGATCGATTGCATGTGCTATAATATTTTTCATTTCTAAATTTTTCCAAATGCCTAGAGGCATTAAGAAGGGAAAAGGTCTATAATTGGATATGACTAAAATGATTAAGCAATTGTCGAGGACAATTTGAGGTTTACCAAAGATTGGTTGCTCAGGGACAGTTGGAAGTATAGTGCTAATTTTGGAAGGACCATATTGACATATTCTGAAAAGAGGCATCTCTTATTCATAAGTGATAGTCAAAATGAGAATATGGAGTTGTCTCCATAGGTGGAAGTTATCTGTGTAAGATTAGAAAACTTAATGCAAGAAGCATGTCCAAAGCAATGTACATTAAATATGAGACTTAGTTTCCATGGAGTTGATCTCCATTGGAATACCTTATAATGACTGTTGACAAGTCTTTGTGACTTTGTACTTATTCATTACAGGAGGGTCAGTGCATATAAGTTTAAAATCTAAACAGATTTCGATAAATGATAGGAATTTGAAATTCTCACATTTTTCGATAAGGATTTGGGAGTGTGAAATTAGAATCATTGAAATTATGTTCAATTGGTTTATTTCACAAAGTAAGGATCATAGACAAACATAGAGTGCATAATTGGTGTATGGAAAAGCTATTGTTTAAGAAAAACATAGTGTACATGCTTGGAGCATGGGACAACTAGTGTTTTTAATTCAAGTATAAAGTTGATAAAACCGAAACAATGAATAATGAGTAATCAGTTTGGTGATAAATAAAAGTGTTTATTTATATTCATAGGGTTTGATACCATATTTGATTTATTTATTCTTGTGTTTCACTTTGCATGTTTTGACTTCCAGAATAACTAAGTCGCTCTTCCTGAATGATTAAGTTATTCAAACCATCCACAGTCGGTCATATGTTGGAAGTAGATATGAATCAAGACTGTCATGGGTTGGTTTGCAGAGGTCCAAGTTGGTGGACAAAGTGGTGCTACAACACTCATGAGTGCTCATAAGTTTTGAGTATTGGATTCAACCCGCGCTCATTTGAATCACTTCATGGATTTTATCACGAGTGATCATGAGACGATAATATCTTATATTCTTCAAACCTAGAGATATGAGTTGTTACTATGAGTTGGTTATACATTGATTGCACGAAAACGCATTTGGTACCTCGATGTTATAAAACGTGCCTTTGTGTATGATTCAACAAGTAGTAGAACAAGCCATATGAGTCGAAGTTTATCCATTCCTTTTACCTTCGGGATAAAAGCGATATCTGTGGGCCTCTCGATGATTTAGCGATGACACATGTGAGTGCTTGGCCAAGCCAGGACTGATTTGATTTGTTTAATCAGTCAGTCATCATAAATCGAAAATCGGGAAACAACAAATGGACAGAGAGAATGATTATAATCCATGTCTCAGTCCATATGATATCTACAATGGAGGAATATATGATCTCTTATCTAATGGACAAGTCATTGACAAGGTCAGAGTTCGACAGCGGCTTTAAGAGCTACGATTGCCAGTTAGGTTTTGAAGTCATACTCAATAATAGTTTTAGACTTATCCAAGTGGGAGACTATTGGATTAATGTCTAAGTCCATAACTATATTTGGTATGTACTTGACCCGACCCGGCATGGTCCATTTGGGTTCCACTTCACCAGCACAATTTATATGGATAGTCTTTTGAGAATAGTATATTTATGATTTATATTAATATATTATAAGTTCTAATATATTAATATGGAATCATATTATTTAACTAGTATTGATCAAGAATTAATTTACAATTAATTAAGTGATCAAAAAGAACAAATTAAATATGGACTCTTATATATATGGAATGGGCCAAGTTCATTTAGGTTGGGCTAAGCTTTCATGGATGGTCCATGGAGCTTTTAACCCATGGATCCTATGTAAATGAAAGGTCATGGGTATTAGGGTTTACATGGATGTAACCCTAATCCTCCATAATATATAAAGGGGTCCTTGGCTCACAAAATTGGCACAAGTGTGTGAAAAAAAGTGTGGGCCGATTTTAGTGTGCATACATATTCTCTCAAGTTCTTCGAAGGTGTTTTGGTGATTTGTGATTCCATTTGAGGCTTCCACATTATTGGGGCTAAGGTCTTAAAGCTTGAAGACATTAAGCCACATCAAAAGGTATGTCATCTAACTAGAACTTTGTAGTATAGGTGCTTCATAATATGCTAGTTAGGATGAAACCTTGGAATAGTTAATATTTGCATGTATAATAGAGAAAACATAGATCCAAGGTTTATAGGGTTGCATGTACACCATAGGAGTGTTAGAATGCTCAAAATCCAACAAAAAGAACCTTTATATCTATATACATATGCATAATATATAACTAGGATTCAAACGACCTTCGGACAAATAATCGATACCCTAAGTCCACAACCAAACGAGGAACAGGAAGTAAGGTGAGTTATCAGTCCTAAGTCAATGTGGAGTACAGAGGATGATTAAGTCAATGTGGATATTATTAAATGTGACTTGAGCATTTGGAGCATTGCCAAAGGAACATATCATCTAAAAGGGGGTTTGGAGTAACTTAGAGTGGCTTGGAGCAACTTGGAGTGATGTGGAGCATTTTGGAGCAACATGAAGCAAAATTGTCCAATATATTCAGCCAAGTGAAGATGTTGGACCAACATGGAGAAGTTGAGCCATCAAGCAGAAGTTGTGCCACCTTTGGGAGATGTTGAGCCAAGCATGAAGGATGTTGTGCCATCCTTGCACAAGGCGGGCCAACATCATACATGTTGCTCCATCTTGGTACAAGATGCTCCATCTTGGTTCTTGATGAACCATGATATTTCTGATGAGCCACGTATGCTATGAGTCATCTATGATGCTCAGAAGGCAGTGATGCTCAAAGAACACCCTATGTGTTTCCACCATGAAGGATGTTGGACCACTGGTGTTCATGATGCTCCACAAGTGCATCATGATGCTCTAATATGATTCAAGATGTTCCATGTGTGTTGCTGATGCTCATAGGTTGTATGGCATTGAAGAATGTGTTGGGTTATGAGCATTCTAACACTCCTATAGTGTACATGCAACCCTAATATACCTTGGATCTATGTTTTCTCTATTATACATACAAATATCAATTTTTCCAATGTATTATCCTAACTAGCATATTATGAAGTACAACTAATATAAGACTAGTAGAATTACATACCTCTTTGTTTGGTGCTTGATTCCATGGAGCTCAAGAGCCTAGTGCCCCAAATGTGACACCTCAAATGGTTCACACAACACCATGAACATTTGGAATAACCATGAGAGAAGATATTAGTTCATAGAAATTGGCTTGCCCTCTATATTATGCACTAGTGCCAATTTCTCCAACCAATGGGGTCTTTATATAGTGTGGCGATTAGGGTTACACCATGTAACCCATGACTTTACCCATTCCTTATGCTCCATGGGTTTTAACCTCCATGGAGTATCCATGGGCCACCACATGGGTTAAACCCAACATAAAGAATCATGGATCACAAGCCCACATATATAAGAATTAATGATTTACACAATCAATCCCCATATATTTAATTAGTTTCTTTTTTATCACTAAATTAATTCCAAATTAATTCTTCATCAATACTAATTAAATAATATGATTTCATATTAATATATTAGAACTTATAATATATTAATATGTCACAAATATCTTCTTCTCATTAAAAGGTCTACCCAAATGTTTCGATGCCATGCAACCCAAATGGACCACGCCGGGTCGGGTAAAGTATATACCAATTATAGTTATGGACTTAGACACTAATCCAACAGAATGTTCTAGAAGACGATGCATGGCGAATTATGATTGGGTGACACCATTATTGGTCCTATGGGCCAACGGGCTTAGCCCATTAGGGTTTTAGGTTTGATATCTCAAGTATAAATAGGAATGCATGCTAAGTCATTTTGTAACATAAATTCTAGATTCTTAGACGAATCTATATGAAAATTCTACTTGTAACCTCTATTTGAGAACTTAGAAATAAAGAATACTCCCCTCCTACCCGTGAACATAGGTCACCTTGACTGAACCACATAAATATTGTGTCCTGTGTGCTTTTAGTTATAGAAATTATTCGCTTTACTTCCTAACAAGTGGTATCAGAGGTTGGTAAGTGGCATCAGATCAGTTCATGTTGGCATTAGATCTTTTTTGAGTCTTGACAAATATCATCTGATTACCTAACAATTACAATGTGAGAACGGTCGGTTAGTGATGACTTTACATGATCTCTCGTGCGTATTCGAGGTCTTTTGGGTAGAAATTATGTGTTGGAATTTCTTGATGATTAGGCTTGCATAACCTACGATTGTTAGGTGAGGCCTCTTGGTCATAACTATCTTGGGTGGGACCCACGGGCAAGGCCTGTTGATTATGTTATATTGGGTGATACTTGTGAGCGAAGAATTTTTATATGTGGAAAAGTTTGGATCATGGTCTCGTTCCGTGATAATATGTGGCAGTATGTTGACGTAGGGCTACAAAATCCATATCGTTGAGTTAGACCGTTGACTGAATTGGGTTGGGTGCGACATAAGACTACGACTTGGCTCGTAGCGTTCGCATAGTATGAAACAGACTACTTGTTGTTCGTTGATAGTTGGTTAGTCGTCCTTTGTTTGGACAGGAGGGTAGTTGGAGCCGTCATTACGAGTAGGCTAGGCCAGGTTTGTTGGTTAGACTTTTGGATTGGAGTCTTGATGTGTGGCCTGAGTAAATTTGTCATATTTAGTAGTCGGTTGGGAATCCTATATTTCATTTATTTAGTAGTGTAGCTTGGAACCAGTGACATCTATGATAAATCGAATATGCAAATTGTTGGTTAGAAGGATGTGATTCAAATGTTGGTATGGCACCAATGCTCGGGACTCGTTTTGGTATTCGCATTTGTATTCGAGAGTATCTTTGTCGGCATTGACGAATAGTCATGGATTCTATTTCCCAATTATCAGTAATACGATGTCGGGTCAGTTTTGGTTATGGACGAGATTCATTATGGATACAATTTGAATGGTTCTGTTTGTCTTGAAGTTAGTCTTGGTTTGAGCTTTTCAGATTTTGTGCAGAATAATTAGACTTCCGCTTGTTGGTTAAAGGCAGGATGTTGATGTTTGTTTCTTCTTCAAGGTACATGATTTCTTCAAAGCTTTGGTTCAGTATTAGTATTAGAAGGTGGACGTATGTGGAAGATAATTTCTCAGTCCAGTCTGGGATTCAGGTAGTTCAGTCGGGATCGGCTGGTGTAGTAGAGTAAGCTGTAAGGAATGATTTCGAGGAAGAAATCTAATTTAAGTGGGTGAGACTTGTAACACCCATTTTACAGAATGGATTAGTGTAAGGCAAAAAGTAGTTAAAGGCAGGGTTTGTTGAAAAATCATGTGTCACGACGTGACATTCCAAAAATGAAAATGTGTATTCGGAAGAAGGTCATGATGTGACATGAGTATGTTCATGACGTGACTATGGCTTCATCCCAATCCCATGATCTTTTAGGGTTTCCTTCGTATTTAAACCCCTAATCTCGAATTTAGGATTTCATTTCCAGCCTCCATCACCCTCTTGAGCCTTGAAGCAAACCCTAATACAACCATCTCCATTTTTGAGCTCATTTTGATGCTTTGGATTGTTTTTGAAGAAAGAAGAAGGACTTGGAAGTGTTGAGAGCATCTTGGCAAGCTTGGGACTTCATTTTGGGCATCTATGGACCTTTTCAAGTGTCCAAGATCTAAACTTTATACTTCTAAGTTGCTAGATGTAAGTCCTTTTCCTTTTATCTTTAGATTGAGCAATTTAAGTTATGGGGTTTTATAAAGTTGGCAATTTTATGGATCCTTGAAGCCATTTGAGTGTTATATGGTTTAGATCTAGAATTTGATTATGTATCGGACCCATTCATGAGATCGTTCGTGATATTTATCCATTTTCACCTAGTTTAAGCCTTAGACTCACAATGGGATTGCATGGCTAAAAAGCATAAATATTTAGATTATTTTGGATCTTAGAAAGGCTTTTGGTAAGATTAGATTGACAATTTAATGGATTGAGAGCTGAATCTATTAAGTTGACAAATCTCATCCACACGACGTCAACATGACGATAGGGGATTTCCCTATTGTTTTGGACTATTTATGTCACGACGTGATGGCCTGGTTATCAGGACATGACGATAGTGTGGATCAAGACTGAGTTTGTTAAGTGTGTTTCTCAATATGTGACTCTGGGTTGGTAAGGATATGAGGGGTCATCTAATGGAGATGTACCAATTATAGTTATGGACTTAGACACTAATCTAATAGTCTCCCGCTTGGATAAGTCTAATAACTATTATTGCAAGTATAACTTCACAACCTGACCAGCTATCGTAGCTCTTAAAAGCTGCTGCCGAACTCTGAACAAATCAATGACGCGTCCATTAGATAAGTGATCATATATTCCTCCATTCTAGATATCATATGGACTGAGACATGGATTATGATCATTCTCTCTGTCCATTTGTTGTTTTCCGATTTCCGATTTATGACGACTGACTAATTGAACAAATCAAATTAGTCCAGGCCCGGCCGAGCACTTACATTTTGTCATCACTAAATCATTGAGGGGCCCACAAATATCGCTTTTATCCCTTTGAGGGTAAAAGGAATGGATAAACTTCGACTCATATGCTTGTACTGACTACTTGTTGAATCATACACAAAGGCACGTTTTATAACATCGAGTTACCAATGCGTTTTCATGCAATCAATGTATAACCAACCCATAGTCAACAAATCATATCTCTAGGGTTGAAGAATATAAGATATTATCGTGTCACGATTCACTCGTGATAGAATCCATGAAGTGAATCCAAATGAGTGTGGTTTGAATCCAATACTCAGGACTTATGAGCACTCATGAATGTTGTAGCAACCACTGCTATGTCTAATGCACATTAGACAAATCATACAAGCCAAATTCATGACATTCTTGATTCATATCTACTTCCAACATATGACCGACTGTGGATGGTTTGAATAACTTAGTCATTCGGGAAGAATGACCTAGTTATTCTGGAAGTCAAAACATGCAAAGTGAAACAAAAAAATAATACTAATCATGTATGGCCCCAACACTTTGAGTTTAAATAAAAAACACCTTTTATCTAAGCACCATATTGATTACTCATTATTCATGTTTCGATTAATCAACTTAATACTTGAATTGAAACAATAGTCATGCCATGCACCAAGCATGCATACTATGTTTACTAATGGTCTTTTCTTTTGTGAAATAGATCAATTGAACACGACTCCAACGATGCTCATTTCACAATCCCAATCCCTTTTGTAAACGTAAGAATATCGAATTCTTGCCATTTACTGTAATCTGTTAGACTCTAAACTTAATGCAATGATCCTCTTGTAATGACTATACCCAAAAGTCACAAAGAATTGGCAACAAACATTATAGAGAATTCCAATGGAGATCAATTCCATTGAAACGAAGTCTCAAATTCAAGGTACATTCCTTTGAACATCCTTCTTGCATTAAGTTCTCTAAGAATAACTTCCACCTATGGAAACAATTCCACATTCCCATTTTGACCATCACTTTTGAACAAGAGTTGCCTCTTTTCAAAATATGTCAATATGGTCCTTACTCTATACTTCCAATTGTCCATGAGTAACCAATCTTTGGTAAACCTCAAATTGTCCTCGACAATTGCTTAATCATTTTAGTCATATCCAGTTAGGAAGATTTAGAAAGGATAACTATTATAGCTCGTGTAATCGATCCTATACCCGAAGCATATTGGACACGATTCATGCTATAAATTATTTATTTTCCATGTTCTCACAATTCGAACTATGAAGAGGGATGCCGTAATCATAAACGAATTTTGAGAACGCAACATATATAGAATTTCATTATGTTGAACCATTCCAGCATAACATTCATATATATTCTTGACTAAAGTTGATTAAAGTCTCAATCTAAGCTTGTAGAATTGGAATGAAGTATAAAATCATCTCCCTTAATTATAGCAAAACAACTTTTCAAAGGGAATTGAAACTTTTGTTTTCTATAATTAACATTGCTAACTTGAAACATAATCATCATGCTCCCACTAGCATAATGATTATTATCTTACTAGCATAACACTTATGCTCCCACTAGCTTTTACATGTACTCAGAAATCAGCTGGACTTCTAGAAAAACAATACTTTATTGACTTTCTTACCAAAGTTCAGATTTCTGATACGAGATGCTTTGATAAGACTTTATCAAAATCATACACCTTTTCTTAGATAGCTCACTTGTGTGTCTAAACAATTATGAAGAGGGATGCCGTAATCATAATGTTTAGGCCTTTTGTCATTCTCACGATTGTTATCTACTTAAAATCTGCTTAGTGAAAGAGTTTCCTCACCATCATTTTCATGAATCGAAGAGAAACCTTATGACCCTTAGATTTTTATGGTGTAAGTGTTCCTATCCATGTGAATTTTTCATAACGATAGTCACAAGACAAGGTTAGTGGAAAATCCAAACACATGTGGACTGAACTTGTTCAATCTTAATTTTTTGCCACCCGGCAGCACAAGGGCCTACCATTGCTTCCAGGTTGTTATGCAAACAATTGAGAACTTATAGACCTCACAACCATAGTCAACTTTTAACTGGAATAGACATAGAAATAAGAATATGTCAACACGATAGGTTACAAACCTCAAGTCGTGGCTAGTGATTAACAAAACTCTTGATTAGTTCTTGAAAATATTTCAGGAACTTTTAAACTCCCACTGTCCTCTTGACATATAAGATTCCCTTGTCAAGAACCATTCCTTGACAAAACAAATATTCAAGAGTTAGTGCCGATTTTTAAACACTTCTCACAATTGGCCTTAGTTGCTCTTTGTTTTATCCAAAACATCACAACTTACCAATTTCAAATGTACAAGAGTAGAAAACATTTTACTCTACATTTGACAAGTGTTAAAAACTTTCTAAAGACTATGTCACTCAAGTTACAATCTTGGAGTATAACTCCAGGATTTGGTTTTGGAACGAAGTATGATTTACAGTCCCACTAATGCACAACAAAGGGATTGATCTTTCACCTTGATTGCCATTTGGGATATCATCTTCATTAGGATAGCTTGTTCCTAAAGATTTGGGAAGACCATAGTTGTCTAAACTGGACATCTATAAGGGAGAAATTCAAGTTAGTTGATTTAAAGTCCTTAATATAACACCTAATATGAAATATTAAGGCTAGGATCCAACAACCTATCTATAACTGGAAGAGGGATGCCGTAATCCGAGTTATAAAATAGTTGAAGGTAGGTAAATGACGATTTACCAATTTCCACCATGAAAAACGAAATATAATTAAGTTTTAATTGGATTTGAAACTCCTAGATCTTTTGAGATACAATGAACTTTCAACGGCATGTTTGAATCTCAATTGTGCCCTCTCAAGTTTGTGACTGGGATGCCGAGGATCACAAACAAGGTGTGAATAACCATGCAAATTGACTTGGTACCCTTAACTTTATCACCTAATCGATGTGCCGGTTAGCCACACAGCTCTACCGATCTATAATAAGGTCAAGTTACCCTTTGCCACTCTTACTAGTCCTTATTAGCGTACCGGTTAACCACACACGCTCCACTAATCGACTTGGTAAGGTACAAAGTGTAATTTCATGGGTTAGCACCTATTTCACATTTTCCTAAGTAACTAAGATTGGGAATTTATAAGTGTTTAGTTACTTAGTATTTTTCATTATACTTTTAATGAAGGGAGAATTATAGTCCTTTCCTACCCGTTCGGCTAACGACCCTCCACTAGTCAAGGAAGCGGTGGGTGAGAATGGACACCCATTAAACTGCCATTTTATAGGCAGTAAACTTATACCCCCTTATAGAGTGGCTTCGTAAATGAGGCCTACTAATGGTAAGACTGACTTAATCTTATACATATCTATACAATTAAAATTATAATAATAGTATAAGGGTGTATTTTAAACATTTAAAATACTTGGTGGTTTAATCTATTAATTAAACTATACTCTTAATTTAATTAAAGTTAAACCATGTCTTTATGGAATTATTAACTCTTTTAATTAAACAGTTTAATTAATTTAATGAAGTCCATAAAGTTTGAATTTTAACTTTTAAAATTCTAGAGTTTGGAATTAAAGCATTAATGTGTGTGAGACTTTACAAATTCCAAAACTTGAGGGCAAGTTTTGAAACTTTTCAAAACTCTTGGATTTTCATAACTTATTAGTTTAATTAAGGTTTAATGAAAAACTTTTCAAGTTCCATAACTTGAGGACAAGTTATGGAAGACATTAAATCATTTTATAATGACATTAAAAATAGAGACTCTTCCATTTTCATAACCTATGAGACTTAATGACACTTTAAAAAGAAAAACTCTTCACTTTCCATAAGTTGAGGACAAGTTATGGAGTTCATAAAAACCATTAAGATCAAATATTCCAATTAACACAATAATCAAATAATTTTTCTATGATCTAGATTAAACTCATAAGTAAAGATAATTCACATCAACAATTTTCAAGCAATTAGATAATCATATAAACTAATACAAATCATGAAACTTTGATAATTATCCTTTGAAGACTCTTGGAATTCATAACCTAAAGAGTTAATAAATGAGACATTTCACATCCATAACTTATGGAAGTTTCAAAACACTTAAGATCATAACTTTTAAAAAAACTTTTGCGTTCCAAAAGTTTACGACAAAATTTGTAACTCCTTAAAAACATTTAGATCAAACTTTTAAAACAAATAAAATAATCATATCATTCTATCTTTTAATAAATTGACCTAATTCAACTCTTGTAGTAAAGTGACTAAAATTTTAAAAATAATTAGTTTTTCATAAAATCAAGTAATTATCTTAAAATATGACAAACTTCATGTTTTTTTTTCTTTTTTTTTTCTTCAACTTGAAAAAAAAATACATTTGCATCAAATATAATAGAAAACAACTCATGGCTCTGATACCACTGTTGGGTTATGAGCATTCTAACACTCCTATAGTGTACATGCAACCCTAAATACCTTGGATCTATGTTTTCTCTATTATACATACAAATATCAATTTTTCCAATGTATTATCCTAACTAGCATATTATGAAGTACAACTAATATAAGACTAGTAGAATTACATACCTCTTTGTTTGGTGCTTGATTCCATGGAGCTCAAGAGCCTAGTGCCCCAAATGTGACACCTCAAATGGTTCACACAACACCATGAACATTTGGAATAACCATGAGAGAAGATATTAGTTCATAGAAATTGGCTTGCCCTCTATATTATGCACTAGTGCCAATTTCTCCAACCAATGGGGTCTTTATATAGTGTGGCGATTAGGGTTACACCATGTAACCCATGACTTTACCCATTCCTTATGCTCCATGGGTTTTAACCTCCATGGAGTATCCATGGGCCACCACATGGGTTAAACCCAACATAAAGAATCATGGATCACAAGCCCACATATATAAGAATTAATGATTTACACAATCAATCCCCATATATTTAATTAGTTTCTTTTTTATCACTAAATTAATTCCAAATTAATTCTTCATCAATACTAATTAAATAATATGATTTCATATTAATATATTAGAACTTATAATATATTAATATGTCACAAATATCTTCTTCTCATTAAAAGGTCTACCCAAATGTTTCGATGCCATGCAACCCAAATGGACCACGCCGGGTCGGGTCAAGTATATACCAATTATAGTTATGGACTTAGACACTAATCCAACAGAATGTTCTAGAAGACGATGCATGGCGAATTATGATTGGGTGACACCATTATTGGTCCTATGGGCCAACGGGCTTAGCCCATTAGGGTTTTAGGTTTGATATCTCAAGTATAAATAGGAATGCATGCTAAGTCATTTTGTAACATAAATTCTAGATTCTTAGACGAATCTATATGAAAATTCTACTTGTAACCTCTATTTGAGAACTTAGAAATAAAGAATACTCCCCTCCTACCCGTGAACATAGGTCACCTTGACTGAACCACATAAATATTGTGTCCTGTGTGCTTTTAGTTATAGAAATTATTCGCTTTACTTCCTAACAAGTGGTATCAGAGGTTGGTAAGTGGCATCAGATCAGTTCATGTTGGCATTAGATCTTTTTTGAGTCTTGACAAATATCATCTGATTACCTAACAATTACAATGTGAGAACGGTCGGTTAGTGATGACTTTACATGATCTCTCGTGCGTATTCGAGGTCTTTTGGGTAGAAATTATGTGTTGGAATTTCTTGATGATTAGGCTTGCATAACCTACGATTGTTAGGTGAGGCCTCTTGGTCATAACTATCTTGGGTGGGACCCACGGGCAAGGCCTGTTGATTATGTTATATTGGGTGATACTTGTGAGCGAAGAATTTTTATATGTGGAAAAGTTTGGATCATGGTCTCGTTCCGTGATAATATGTGGCAGTATGTTGACGTAGGGCTACAAAATCCATATCGTTGAGTTAGACCGTTGACTGAATTGGGTTGGGTGCGACATAAGACTACGACTTGGCTCGTAGCGTTCGCATAGTATGAAACAGACTACTTGTTGTTCGTTGATAGTTGGTTAGTCGTCCTTTGTTTGGACAGGAGGGTAGTTGGAGCCGTCATTACGAGTAGGCTAGGCCAGGTTTGTTGGTTAGACTTTTGGATTGGAGTCTTGATGTGTGGCCTGAGTAAATTTGTCATATTTAGTAGTCGGTTGGGAATCCTATATTTCATTTATTTAGTAGTGTAGCTTGGAACCAGTGACATCTATGATAAATCGAATATGCAAATTGTTGGTTAGAAGGATGTGATTCAAATGTTGGTATGGCACCAATGCTCGGGACTCGTTTTGGTATTCGCATTTGTATTCGAGAGTATCTTTGTCGGCATTGACGAATAGTCATGGATTCTATTTCCCAATTATCAGTAATACGATGTCGGGTCAGTTTTGGTTATGGACGAGATTCATTATGGATACAATTTGAATGGTTCTGTTTGTCTTGAAGTTAGTCTTGGTTTGAGCTTTTCAGATTTTGTGCAGAATAATTAGACTTCCGCTTGTTGGTTAAAGGCAGGATGTTGATGTTTGTTTCTTCTTCAAGGTACATGATTTCTTCAAAGCTTTGGTTCAGTATTAGTATTAGAAGGTGGACGTATGTGGAAGATAATTTCTCAGTCCAGTCTGGGATTCAGGTAGTTCAGTCGGGATCGGCTGGTGTAGTAGAGTAAGCTGTAAGGAATGATTTCGAGGAAGAAATCTAATTTAAGTGGGTGAGACTTGTAACACCCATTTTACAGAATGGATTAGTGTAAGGCAAAAAGTAGTTAAAGGCAGGGTTTGTTGAAAAATCATGTGTCACGACGTGACATTCCAAAAATGAAAATGTGTATTCGGAAGAAGGTCATGATGTGACATGAGTATGTTCATGACGTGACTATGGCTTCATCCCAATCCCATGATCTTTTAGGGTTTCCTTCGTATTTAAACCCCTAATCTCGAATTTAGGATTTCATTTCCAGCCTCCATCACCCTCTTGAGCCTTGAAGCAAACCCTAATACAACCATCTCCATTTTTGAGCTCATTTTGATGCTTTGGATTGTTTTTGAAGAAAGAAGAAGGACTTGGAAGTGTTGAGAGCATCTTGGCAAGCTTGGGACTTCATTTTGGGCATCTATGGACCTTTTCAAGTGTCCAAGATCTAAACTTTATACTTCTAAGTTGCTAGATGTAAGTCCTTTTCCTTTTATCTTTAGATTGAGCAATTTAAGTTATGGGGTTTTATAAAGTTGGCAATTTTATGGATCCTTGAAGCCATTTGAGTGTTATATGGTTTAGATCTAGAATTTGATTATGTATCGGACCCATTCATGAGATCGTTCGTGATATTTATCCATTTTCACCTAGTTTAAGCCTTAGACTCACAATGGGATTGCATGGCTAAAAAGCATAAATATTTAGATTATTTTGGATCTTAGAAAGGCTTTTGGTAAGATTAGATTGACAATTTAATGGATTGAGAGCTGAATCTATTAAGTTGACAAATCTCATCCACACGACGTCAACATGACGATAGGGGATTTCCCTATTGTTTTGGACTATTTATGTCACGACGTGATGGCCTGGTTATCAGGACATGACGATAGTGTGGATCAAGACTGAGTTTGTTAAGTGTGTTTCTCAATATGTGACTCTGGGTTGGTAAGGATATGAGGGGTCATCTAATGGAGATGTTGACTGTTGACTTTGACCTTGGTCATTGACTTGTTGACCTCTATTGACTTTTGGTTAAGATTGTTGGATTTAGATTATATACAAAGGTTTTACCTTTTTTGTTCCGTTTGGTGTGTTGTAGCACCTATTGTGGGACGTTGAGCTGTACTTTATCTGATTTCGTGAGACAAGTGAGTCTTCTTACTATATGGTGTAGCAGGCTAGTCGTATTTCATAATCTTGCATATATATGTTGGGTTGGGTCCTTTTGTATGTTGGGCTAGCCCATTTATATGTTCGGTTGGGCCTACTTTTATGTTGGTCTAGGTCCGTTTTGAATTTATTAAGATGAGAAAGCTCGTCCACACGACGCGATAGCTCCCTTGTCACGACATGAAGACTGGGGATTTCCCAATTGTTTTGGACTATTTACATTAAGACATGATGGCCTGGTTATCACGACGTGACGGTAGCCTAGTTCGAGATTGAGTTTGCTAAGTGTGTTTCTTACAACGTGACTCTTGGTTGTTAACGACATGAGGGTCAACTAATGGAGATGTTGATTGTTGACTTTGACCCTGGCCGTTCACATGTTGACGTGTGTTGAATTGTGCTAACGACATGAAGGTCAACTAACGGAGATTGAGAGTTAGGTTTTCATCAGTGGATCCAAAAATGATATCAGCAACATACACTTGAGCAAGAATGATATGAGCTCCTGAATTCTCGATGAACAAGGTGTTGTCAAGCTTTCCGCGTTTGTATCCACTTTTCAAGAAGATAGCTTGCCAATGTGTCATACCATGCTCTAGGTGCCTACTTTAAACCATAGACATCTTTATCAAGACGATACACATGATTTGGAAACTCTTCACCTTCAAACCTTGGCGATTGTTTTAGAAAAATTTCTTCTTGAATATCTCCATGTAAGAAGTCAGTGTTGACGTCCATTTGGTAGACTTTGAAGTATATAAAAGAAGCAAACGTGAGAAACAGGAAAATTACTCCAAGCCTATCAAAAGGAGCAAATGTTTCATCATAGTCTAACCCTTCCAGTAGACAAGAACCTTGAGCCACAAGTCTAGCTTTATTTCTTATGAGTATCCCATATTCATCTATTTTGTTCATGAAAACCCAGCGAGTGCCAATGATATTCTTTCCTTGAGGCTTGGGAACAAGAGTCTACACACGATGATGTTCACATTCATTCAACTCATCCTGCATAGCCTTAACCAGCCAACTTCCTTCAAGGCATCAACGACATTCTTTGGTTCAATCACTGAAACGAAGTTTAAAAACATGCAGAAGTTTCTGTTGAGTCTACTATGAGTGAGAATCCCAGAATTTACATTCCCAATGATTTCAAATTCAGGATGATCTCGAAGAATTCTTAGATTAGAGCTTTCATTTTTATTACTTTGAGCAAAGTCTTTTCTGATTGGATGGTTCAACTTCTTCAGGGATGACAGACTGATCTTCAGAGATAGGTTGTAAGTTATTGAATTAATCAACATTAGGAACAACAAGCTCAACATCATTTGGCAAGAAATCAGGAAGATGGTTTGAAGGACTGTAAGTAAGTTCATTCAATATTGATGATGGGTGATCAACTCGATCATGAATGAAAAATTTGTCATCGAAGGAGACATGAAATTGTTTCCTCAATAGTTTCCCTTGAAAGTTTGAATACCCTGAAAGACTTGGATACACTACAATCACCTAGAAACACTCCTTCATCAGCTTTAGCTTCAAACTTTGAGCGTTGATCTCTTTGACTTAGGATGTAACAAACACATCCAAATACATGAAAATAAGAGATGTTTGGTTTCCTTCTCTTCAGAAGCTCATAAGCAGTTTTCCCATGACGCTTAACAATGATGGACCGGATTTGGCTATAATACGTTGTATTGAGAACTTCAGCCCAAAATAACAAAGGAAGACCAACTTCAACGACCATAGTTCTTCTAGCTTCAATGAGAGTTTTGTTTCTTCTCTCTGCAATACCATTTTTTTGGGGAGTTATAACATAAGAGAAGTTCTGAGAAATTCCTGAGATTGAGCAGAAGTCTTCTTGGGAGGAGTTTCTAAATTCAGTTCCATGATCAATATGTAACTGTCTGACTTTGTGATCATTGAGAACTTCCCATTGCTTGATGAGAGAAATGATTTCATCAGCAACATGAATCTTGTTTCATAAAAATACTACCCACGTAAACCTTGAATATTCATCCACAATAACGAGAGTGTATTTCTTCCTAACTCTTGACTTAACAGGAACTGGTCCAAAAAGATCCATGTGAAGGAGATCAATAAGTTTGATAATGGAAGGGCAGGACTTTAGTTTAAAGGAAGACTTGGTTTTCTTTCCCTTTTAACAAGCTGAGCATAGCTTATCCTTGACAAACTGCATTTTAGGAATTCCTTTTACAAGTTGAACCCCTGAGATCTTCGGTATGTTCTAGAAATTCAACTGTGATAGTCACATGTACGACAACTAATTTAGATGCGACTGAGCAAGAGAGAAAAAGTAACGACGAAGAGAGTTGTCAGTAGAAAGCATATCCAAAACATAAATGTCATTCTGTCAGTTTGTAGTAAGAACAATGACATTCTTTTGATCAATAACCTTTCTTCTCTCTTGTTTAAGAGGACTTCATATCCAGTGTCACACAGTTGGCTGATTGAAATGAGATTATGCTGAAGACCTTTCACATAAGAGACATTCTTGAAAACAACAGAATTACACTTCATAGATCCAAATCCATTTGTAGCTCCCTTGCCATTATATCCATATGTAATAGTCGTACCATCCTTTTTTGCAATCTTCCACGAGAGACTTGAATCCAGTCATATGTCTTGAGAGACTGCTGTCTAAATACCGAATATGTTCTTTACCTTGAAACTAAAATATACAATAAGCCCTGGAACAAGAAAAAAAAATACACACATAATACACACTGATCCATTTTGCAATGGGTCACTCAAGAGAAGATATTATAATAATCATCAGGGAGGCAGTTCACCGAGTTTCCCTTTTTCATCCAGTTATCAATACGAGTTATGATGTTGTTAGTAGGAACAAAGTTCTTTTCAAAAGTGCACTTGCTGACTTTGTGAGAAGCATCACCGCATCGATAACAAACTTTGATTCCGGGATTCTTTCCTTTAACATCACCTTGTCATGAGTCTCATGAGTCATTGAACACTCATCAGAAGTATAGGACTTTGATTGATCTTTAGGTTCAGAATTGCTAACATAGCGTTGATGAAAAATGCAAAGAATTTCGTTTACCGAATGAATTTCACCATTACATATAGGAAATTTTAGCAAAATCTTAGTGGATGGAAGAACATACTCACGGTGAGAAGGTTGAAGAGAGGGATCCACAGCAGATAATTGAGAAACACATTTGTGATACCGTTAGAATCAGTGGAGCAGTGAGTATCAGTTAAATTTTGATTTATAAAATAAGTACTCACAAATCTGTTATTAAAATCTTCTTTTAAACAATCAGGTTTTGGTTAAAGAAAAAACACCTTCTATACCGCCACCAAGAATTTTTTTCACACTGATCTGGAATCTGAGAATTAATAATTCTTGTGAAATTAATGTGAGAAAAGGCCCAGTTTTTCCAAATGAGTTGAATGCATCTAGCATGATCAACATATTTTTCCTTTTTCAATGTGGAGAAATTATTGGTGAACGAGATACATGTGTTTTATTTTTTTGATACAAAAACAGAATTTTCAAAAAAAGTGAGTTTTTATTTTAGTTTCTTTAACTCAAAACTTTGAGAAGATCTTTCTTTATTTGAAACCAATAAATCAAAAAATAAGTGATCAATCATATAATCTTTTTCAATGTTTTCAACAGAATAATAGTTAACGAGATTTTTTAACTGATACGTTGATGTAGCGTCCCATTCTGTCTTGAGGTCTGTAGCCGCTTGAGAAGGATCAACATCAAGAGTCCCATCAATGTCAATTGAAGTGTCAGTGTGAGATTCAACGATCTGGGCCATGAAACATTTACCTTCATCATCTAAGGAGTTTCCTTTTCAAAAGGAGATGATAGTGTAATCATCATCTCTTGAGCTGTTGAATAGTTTTGAACCAAACGATAGACATAATAATGGAGTGAATTTCAAATAGCAATTCTCGCCTTTGCATCGAGATTCAACACCCTTTTCTCTTCCTTTTTATATCCAAGAAAACAATTTCCTTTCAACATACTACCAGATGCACCATCATTGGATGATTGATGCATAGTGGCGACATGACCTTTGTTGATGATGTCGAGCATATCAAAATCCATGAACTCAAGAGCTTCCATGGCCTTTGATTTCCATGCATAGAAGTTGTGTTCATCAAACGGAGGGATCTTGTTGTAGACAGGTAATTTTGGATTGAAAGAGGTTGACATGATTACTTGAGTATATCAAATACATGCTCTGATACCAATTGGACGTTTGTTTCGTTCGGATACACTTCAAGTATAAAGAACAAAACTAAACTAATCTAAGCAAACAAAGAACAAAAAGTAAATAACACATGGAGTTCTCCAAATTGTCTTTCACGATAAAAGAGTTTGTCTTCACCAAAAGACGGTTTGTCACAAAGACGGTCACCAAGATGAACTCAACATTAGGTTTTTCCCTAATGTTCATTATATACTAATTTATACAAGTATATCCCTTGATTAAAGGGATTGTATCTAATCTTAACTAAGAACCGATCCTCATCATAAGGATATCAGATCTGCTACCTCTTCAATACTTATCTATATCATTACATAATATAGAAAAGATTACATAGAATAACTATACTACTCGTTGAAGCTGATGGACTTGATACGCTAGCGCTGGCGGTGATGTAGATGATGATAGTGACAAATAGGGTGTAGAGTGTGTGGCTCATCAGATCATAAGGTATGACCTTAAAATTATGGTTAAAACCAATCATAGAACAGAAAGTAAATAACATAGGGAGTTCTCCAAATTGTCTTTCACTAAGAAAGGGTTTGTCTTCACCAAGAAGACGGTTTGTCACAAAGACGGTCACCAAGACAAACTCAACGTTAGGGTTTGTTGGATTAGGTGTCTAAGCCCATAACAATAATTGGTATGTACTTGACCCGAGAGTAGCATGGTCCATTTCGGGTTGCCTTCACAAGAACAATTTGACAGGAAGGATATTTGAGAAAGAGGTTATTTATGATTTATTAATATAATATAAGTATAATATATTGAGAAATCATATTATTTAATTAATATTGGTCAACAATTAATTTGGAATTAATTTAGTGATTAAAAGAGATTAATTAAATTAAGGGGACATATTAAGTAAATTAGTAATACATATAGTTTGGGCCAATGATCCATGATTGATTAGTGATAGACTAAGTTTATGTGAGAGTCCATGAAGTGTTAGTCCATAAGGCTTATCATATGTATTATTGGATTATAGGCCCAAGGAATGAATTAGGGTTTAGAAGCTGAAATCCTAGGAATTCCACACTATAAAAGTAACCCCTTAGCTCCAAATTCACAACCCCAAGGGTTATAAGAGAACCCTAGCCGATTTTGGTTGTTCTAGCCTCTCTCTCAAAGTCCTCCATTTGTTCATGGTGATGGTGACTTGTTTGAGGCATCACACTTGAGGTGCTAAGCTCTTGAAAGGCCAAAAGCTACAAGCTACAAATAAGAGGTATTCTTCTAACTAGTTTTATGATTCATGTACCATATTTGTATGCTAAATAGGTTTCATGCTTTGTATAATTTTTGTTGCATGTATAACTAGAGAAAACTTAGATCCAAAGTATTAGAGTTGTGTGTGCACCATAAGAGTGTTATAGTACTAAAAACACAACAGTGGTATCAGATCCATGGGTGTTTTTTGTTATATTGATGCATTGGTTAATTGTTCAAAGCAAGAAAAATTGTTTTTTTTGGAATCTACATGATCACCACGATGTTGTCAAAGTTACCACGACGTGGTGACTGTTCAGTGGACGATTTTGGATTAGAATCATTACCACAAATTGTTTTGACTATTAAAAATTGTTCTTGTGATAAGGTAATGATTTCCATCATCCAAAATTAAAAAGACAATTATCAAATTTTAAGAGAATGTTTTGATTATATGATAATTTGATTATTTGTATTGTTTGATTAGAATTGTCTTGCAATAAGAGTTCAATTAGGTCAAATTAGTAACTAATAAGTTATATGATAATTGTATTAGTTTATATTTTAATCTAAGTGTTTCATGAAGAGATTCATAACTTGTCCTCAAGTTATGAAATATGAAAAGTCTCATTTATGAAACTTTAAACTCTTTAAGTTATGGAATTGCAAAGGTCTTGAAGAGTTTCATAACTTGTCCTCAAGTTATGGAACTTGGAAAGTCTCATTCATTAACACCATAGGTTATAGAATCTAAAAGTTCTGAAGAGTTTCAAAACTTGCCGTCAAGTTTTGGAATTTGAAAGTTTAATTAAAAAGTTTTAATTTGAAATATTGAATTCTAAAACATCTAGTAATTGAAAGGTTTCAAAAGGTGCAACTCTTGGGTTCATAACTTAAAAAAATTAATTGAATAGTTTTTAATTTTGAATTTTTATATTTAGAACGTTGATGTATTTTTTGAATAGTTCAATTACACGTTATGGACTTTATTAAATTGAGTAAAATGTTTAATTAAAAGAGAATTAATAATTCCATAAGGATATGGTTTAAGTTTAATTAAATTAAAAGTTTAGTTTATTAATATATTAAACCACCAAGTATTTTAAATGTGTAAATTACACCGTTATACTATATACAATTAAAAGTTTAATGTATTATATATGTATAAGTTAAAAGTCATTCTTACCATTAGTAGGCCTGATTCACGAAGCTAGTCTATAAGGGGTGTTTAAGTAAATTGCCTATAAAATGGCGATTGACTGGGTATCCACTCTTACCCACCGCACTCTTGACTAGTGGAGGGTCGTTAGACGAACGGGTTTGACTGGACATTTAAATCCTCATTAAAATTATGATGAAATATTAAGTAACTAAACCTTTTATAAATTTCCAATCTTAGTTACTTAGGAAAAATGTGAATTTGATGCTAACCCATGAAATTGTACATTGCACCTTATTAGTCATTAGTGGAGAGTGTGTGGTTAACTGGCAGACTAATATGGGACTAATGAAGGATGGAAATGGGTAGCTCGTAGTTTGTCATAGATCAATGGAGCGTGTGTGGTTAACCAACACATTGATTAGGTGATAACTGAATTTGAGAGTACCAAGCTAATTTGCATGGTTATTCACACCTTGTTTGTGATTCTCGGTATCCCAATCACAAACTTGAAGGGCATAATCGAGATTTAAAAAGCCATTGAAAAAGTTCAATGAATCTCAAAGAATCTTGGAATTTCAATTCATTTAAAACCTAATGCTCTTTTTTGTTTTTCATGGTGGAAATTGGTAAATTGTCATTTACCTACCTTCAAATATTTTACAATTGGATTACGGCATCCCTCTTCCGAATTGTAGAATATTGTGTTGGGTCCTACCCTTAATATTTCATTTTGGGTGTTATATTAAGGACTTAAATCAACTAACTTGAATTTCTCCCCTTATAGATGTCTAGGTCAGACAACTATGGTCTGCCTTATCCTATTGGAAAATGCTTTCCACGTGAATATGATATTCCACAATATCATACTTCACTTCCTCCACCTCCTCCAATAATTCTCCCTGACCCACATGTTCGTCGACTTGAAAAGTTCAAGGTCACTCAAACCCTATTGGCAAGCAAACACCAAGATGGAATGTCTGTGTGTGCACATGTCTTGGAGATGAAGTCAGACATTGAAAGGTTGGGAATGTTGGGTGTCGTTTTCCCGAGGAAGTTGGCTGTTGACTTGGTTCTTCAATCACTTCCTAAGTCATATAGTGAGTTTGTTAAAGACTACTATGTGAAAGATCATGACGTGACCCTTATTGATCTTACCTATTTGCTAACTGGTGCTGAATCAACAATGATTTGGCACACTGGTAAAGCAAACTTGATTGGAAGATTTGCTTACCATATTTACATGGACATTGACAATGGCGACATTGGAAGTATAGAAAAGCTTTCTTTTCTCACTGGAAAGGCCAAGTAGAATTTTTTTCTAACTCATGCACATTTAAGATTGGTAGTTGTGATGTCTTAGATAAGACAAAGACCAACTAAGACCAATTATATGAAGTGTCATTCTTGATAAGAATCCGCACTAACTATTGAATATTTGTTTGTCAAGGAATGGTTCTTGACAAGAGAATCTTATATGTGAAGAGGTCAGTGGGAGTCTTAAAGACCTTGAAAAGTTTCAAGAACAAATCAAGAATCAAACTATTGTTTATCACTAGCATACAACTTGAGGTTTGTAACCTATCATGTTGACATATTATTGTTTCTAAGTCATTCCAGTTAAAGTTGATTATGCATGCGAGTTCTATGATTTCTCAATTGTTTGCATAAGGTAAAGCACCTTGATCAGTGCAAGTTCATTGATCAGTAAGGGTGATTTCTCAACAACTCGGAAGACATGGTAGGCCCTTGTGCTGCCAAGTGGCAGGAAATTAAGATTGAACAAGTTCAGTCCATATGAGTTTGAATCTGCCATAGACCTTACCTAATGATAATGGTTGGAAGTGACAGGGACACATGAATAGGAACACATACACCATTAAATCTAAGTGTCATAAGGTTTCTCTCCAATTCATGAAAATGATTGTGAGGAAACGCTTTCACAAAGTAGATTTTAAGGAGATAGCAGTTGTGTTAATTGCGTTCTGAAATTCGATTATGATTACGACATCCCTCTTCATAGTTCGAATTGTAAGAAATGGAAAATAGTTTGAACATTCAGAACTTACTGTTGTAAGTTCTGAAATGCTTTAGACACACATATGAGCTATCTAAGGTAAGTTGTATGAGTTTGAGAAGCCTAGATAAAGTCTTATCAAAGCATCTCGTATCAGAAATCTGATTTCTAAGTACATGTCAAAGCTAGTGGGAGCATAAGTGTTATGCTAGTAAGAATATAATTATCATGATAGTGGGAGCATGATTATTATGTGAAGTGTTGCAAGTTAGCAATACTAGTGATAGGAAAAAAGGTTACAAATTTGCAAAGTTGCAAAATTTGAAAAGTTGTTTCGCTATAATAAGGGAGAGGATACTTATTCTTTATTTCGAGTCTAAAAGTTTAGATTCAAGTATTAATTAGAATTAGTCATGGATATATATGAATACCATGTTGAAATATTTCAATATTGGAAATTCTATATATGGAAGTATTATAGAATGAGACTGATCAAGTATCATGTCTTTATGTAAGAAATTATGAATCGTGTCTTACATGCTTCAGATATAGGATCGATTGAATATGTTATGATATTCATATGTTTTACTTTTCCAAATGCCTAGGGCATTTATAGGGAAAAGGACAAGAACCGGATATGAATAAAGTTATTAAACAATTGTCAAGGACGATCTGAGGTTCGCTAAGGATTGGTTGTTTAAGGATAGTTGGAAGTATAGTAATGAATGGACCATATTGATATAATTCTGAATAGATAGGATTCTATTCAGAATGGATAGTCATATGGCAATTATGGAAAAGTTTCCATAATGGGAGTTGGATATCAAGAATCTATGAGTAAGTTAGAAACTTTTATGTAAGAAGGATATTGAAAGGAATGTGCTTTGAATATGAGACTTCATATCTACGTAATTGTCTTGTAACAGTCTCCAATTGAAAGTTTTGTAATTGGCAAAGTCTCTGTGACTTGTGTACATAGTCATTACAAAAGGATCACTTCAACTAAGCTTGGAATCTAACAGATTACAGTAAGTGGCAAGGACTTGGTATTCTTACACTTACGATAAGGATTTGGAATTGTGAAATGAGTATCATTGGAAATGTTTACAATTGATCTATTTCACAAAGTAAGGACCATAGGTAAATATAGTGTGCATGCTTGGAGCATGGGATGACTATTGTTTTAATTCAAGTATTAAGTTGATTAATCGAAACATTATACAATGAATAATGTGTAATCAATATCGTGATTAAATAAAAGGTGTTTTATTTATATTCAAAAGTTTTAAGACGATATTGGATTCGATTAATCTTGTGTTTCACTTCGCATGTTTTGACTTCCCGAATAATAAGATTATTCAAACATCCACAGTCAATCATACTTTGGAAGTAGGTAATAAGGTAAGACTGTCATGAATTCTTCTGTAGATTGTCTAAAGTGTTAGACATAGCACAAGTTTGCTGCAGTGTTCATGAGTACTCTTGTAATAAGATTTGAGTATTGGATTAAACACACACACATCTGAAACATTTCATGGCTTTTATCAAAGGTGATTGTGAGATGATAATAGCTTATATTCTTGAAACAGAGAGATATGAGTTGCAGTTTACAAGTCGGTTTCACATTGATGATATGTAAACGCACCCATAACTTGGTGTTGTAAAGTGTATTGTTGTATGTGATTTGATGAGTAAATTGAGCAAGCATATGAGTCGAAGTTTATCCGTTCCTTTTACCCTAAGAGGGAAAAAAGCGATATATGTGGTCCCCTCAATGGTTTAGTGATGACAAACCTAAGCGGTTGGCCAAGCCTGTACTGATTTGAGTTGTTCAATTAGTCGGTCGTCATAAATCGGAAATCAGGAAACAATACATGGACAGAGAGAATGATTAGAATCCATGTCTCATGTCCATACGATATCTAGAATGGAGGAATATATGATCTTTATCTAATGGACGCGTCATTGACTAGGTCAGAGTTTGACAATGGCTTTTGAGAGCTACGATTGATAGTCGGGTTTTCAAGTCGTACTTGCAGTTATAGTTATTTGACTTATCATGTGGGAGACTGTTGGCTTAGGTGTCTATGTGACAACCCGAAATCTTTATCTGTAAATCAATATCATCCAATAAAAGTCAGACTTGTTTCCACTATCGTTTTACGGTGATTAGGGTCAGTTTGAGAGTCTCTAAGCCATGTGCACTCAAGGGTTGAATGTAGGGAAGTGTTATCATTGAATCTGTAGTTTGCAATCGAGCCTGGAACACCATCAAAGGGAGTTCACAGTTGCAAACTAGGTTCATGGCCGTGAACCCATGCTTGGGCCGTGAACCACCCTCCATATATATAGGTGATTCACACATGTTTCTCCTCATTTCTTCAAGGTCCAGCCGTGAACATCCCCATTCTCTCTCAACTATCTTCAACCGTGAACACTCTTAAAGGCCTCAAAACGTAAGTATTTCATCCCTTACTTATTCATGCTTAGAAACCCCTTGATCTTGATTCATCACTTTTTCATCACCATCATAATGGTCTTCAAGATTTCACGGCTGTGAACCCTTCATAGCGTCGTGAACACTTCATAATGAGCCGAAAACCCTTCAAGTATTCATGTGTTCATGGGGCGTGAACACATCTTGGGCCGTGAACCCATGGTGGTTTGGCCATGAACACTTCATCGTAAGTGTTTCCTACATCCTAAGGGTGTGTCATATGCTTGTTGGTGGTTTTAGACACTAATTTGAGGCCCGTACATGTTAATCTGTGCTTAATAGGACCGTACTATGCTCAGGACTTCACTTAGTATACCAAGCATCTTATCGTTGTCATTCATCCAAGTTACTCGCAGTCAAGGGAGTTCATACCCCTATTTCTTTATAGTTTTAACGTTTCCAGGGGGAATACAAGCCAAACATCATTGATCTTATGAAATTATACAAAAAGGATTTCAATACACTTAGAACTGATGCAATTGACACAATCACACAGTTTTCATACTTTTATCAAATATTCAGATATTTCAACCCTTTTGTATATTGCGGAGCATAAGGGAGGTTTTCAACATAATTCATAGAGTTTTTCAGTGTTAAACATGGATACGTTAACGGACATATAAACTATAATAGGTATAGTTTATGGGATAACTATCTTATCAATGTACAAACATAGATTCAATGTGATCAAACATATAAGCTATATAGAGTATAGTTTATGAGACATATATTCAGCTAGTTAAACTCAAGAATTCATTTTATTCTACATCTAATCGTTAGTATAGCATTTTATGAGTGAGCATTCTTCGCGTACTCACTTAAGTACTAACAAAAGTCCTGAAATTATAACCAGAGTCTCCTTGCAGGAGAACGTGAGTTTGTGTATAGATCTATACGGGATTGACAATCCCGCACCGTAACTGTTAGCTACAGTTAGGCCGGCAGACCTGGATGACAAAGTCATTTCAATTCCGACGCCTGAAGAACGTCGTTCAGGCAATCCAATGGTCAAGTATGGTTATAACAACTCATAAATTTGGTACTAATAATATACGATTAATGTATGAATGGTAATAACTTCAATTACTTTTATTATAAAGTAATAGAACTACTATACATATTAAAGTTTTTAGAGCTTTCCCAAATTACTATACATACTGGTTATAGCCAGGGTTTTTCATCTAAAAAGGGGTTTCTCATTCAAAACAAACAGTGCACAACACATTCATTGGTAACTAGACATATGAACGAATACATTATGAGATTCAGTAATAAAATACACATGTTAGAAAATAATGGATTTTCTTGGGAACATACAAATACTTTCATTGATTCATTAACAGATTTTCCTTACAAAAACATGCTTATGAACTCACCAGCTTTATGCTGATACTCTTTCAAAACTACTTGTATTCTCAGGAAATCAAAACTGCTTGTACAAATCCTTATAATCGAAAGACCTACAATTCCTTGTTAATGTTAGTAGCTATCATTATAGGTCTTTTTATCGTTATGGGATTAAAATGTATATTGCTCGAAAATTTTCGATCCATGATCATATAGGAGGCTTATCGTCATTTTCCTCTTGTATCTTTTTAGAGAAAAGATGCCTCCCAAAAAGAGACGCAACAGGAAGAACAATGACCCTCCTCCGCCACCACCTCCTCAGTTCGATCCTGCATTGTTCCAGACAGCAGTTACGGCCGATGTAGCTGTTGCAATGTCGCAGATAAATCTGGGTGGCTCTGGCAGATCAAGAGGTGCACCCGATCCCCGTAACCTTGACGGCGGTCAGGGACATCAAAAGGAGTGTTCCTATAAGGATTTCATGAATGAAAAATCCAAATATTTCGACGGCAATGGAGGCGTCATTTCCCTAACCCGATGGTTCGAGAAGATCGAATCAATTTTCGAAATTTACGCATGTTCTGCAGCAAGCAAAGTAAAGTTTGCCGCCTGCACCTTCACCGACAGAGCATTGACTTGGTGGAATAGCCCGGTGAAATCCCTAACTCTGCCGATAGCAAATGCCATGGGATGGGAGAGTTTAAAGGAACTAATGCTTGTCGAGTACTGCCCAAGGGGCGAGATGCAAAAGTTAGAACACGAGCTTTGGAACATGAAGATGAAAGGTTCCGACATTGCCACCTACACAGCTAGATTCTGCGATCTGGCTCTTCTCTGTCCGGGGATGGTCACTCTGGAAAGCAAGAAGATAGAAAGGTACATTTGGGGATTGACGCCCCCAACTTAAGGAAATGTGTTGGCTGCTAAACCTCTCACATTCGACAGCGCCAAGTGCCTGGCGCAGAGCCTGATCGATCACGGGGTTGATGTTGATAAAGTGATACCCCTCTCGAACCATCAAAGGAGAGTGGTGGGAAGAAGAAACTTGTCAAGATCTTTAAGACTCCCACTGACCTCTTGATATATAAGATTCTCTTGTCATAAATCATTTCTTGACAAATCAAACATTCAAGAGTTAGTGCGGATTCTTATGAAGACAAACACTTCACACAATTGGCCTTAGTTGGTCTTTGTTTTATCCAAAACATCACAACTTACCAATTTCAAATGTACAGGAATAGAAAACTTTTACTCTACATTTGATAAGTGTATTAAACCGTTCTTAAGATTATGTCACTCAAATTACAATCTTGGAGTATGACTCTAGGAATTGTTTTTGGAACGAAGTATGATTCACCTCAATTGATTTAACCATTTCAACAATTCACGATTCCTCTTCTTAGTCACGCAAATGCACTAAGATGTCCTTAGAGAATCAATTGTGATATGGTTTTCCATAAACATTAAGATGATCATAAAACACGATACTAAACTACTCTCCCATCTTTTCAGATTGAAGAAACTTTTATCTTTCTGCCTAATTTGATTCTTCTCATTCGTTTTGCCATACATTGAACCTTTTTCCAATGTTTCAGAATTATACTTAAACTTGTAAGAATAACCATCTTTAGTAAACTTTAGTAAATCATGACGAATAGTCTTATCGATCTTTGTGGTGGACCTTGACCAGCGCACACCCAGTGTACCCGACCCCCAAGTCCTTCACTTGACTTACATATACATGTGAATAAGGAATTAGTCTTAATTTACCAAAGATGAACATTATCATTCATCATACAATACAACTTGCATGATTCCAAGTTTCTCTCTAATTGAAACTTGGGTGATGAGAATGTTTCCTTATTTGGTAAATTATGGCACTACCACAAAAGAAAGAATCAAATTCATATTGCTAACAATAGAAACATACAAACATCAATTTTCACAAATGTTATTGCAAGGATATATGATATAAAAATAAAACCAAAATTTTATTTATTATAAAATGCGGAAAACTTTTCCTTACAATGCAATTACAAGTGAAACTATGCTATTACATATTTCCTAGCAATCTATCATAACTCCTAAGCAGCGGCTCAAAAATCCGATCTTCGAACCATGCGATTGAAATCCATCTTCGTGATCGGATTCAACATACTCTTCCTTTAAGCTTCCTTTCCTTTGTATGATCCTACAAAACATCAAAATGCAACCTTGTCACATCATGTATTAAGAATCAACAATTAGGAACTTAGTAGAGTTAGATAATGAACTCACCTTAAGTAGAACCATACAATCTGATTAAACTTCTGAGGTAGACTGGGCATCTTCGATTCCAATGTCCTTGTCTTTGGCAATAGAAACACAAAGGATCACATGGAGCAGTCTTAGATTTGGCCTTTCTCTTATGATCAAAACTTTTGACCATGCCCAATTCCTTTCCTTTAGGAGAAGGAATCTTTTTTGGGATGTCCATGTCAGCTTGGGATGTAGACCTTCCAATCAGATTTGCTTGACCATTGCGCCAAATCATTGTTGATTCAGCATCCATTAGCAAATAGGTAATATCAATTAGGGTCATGTCGTGATCTGTCACATAGTAGTCTTTAACGAACTCACTATATGACTCGGGAAGTGACTGAAGGACCCAATCAATAGCCAACTTCCTTGTGAAGACCACACCCAACATCCTTAGCTTGTCAATATGCACCTTCATGTCCAAGACATGAGCACATATAGGCTTTCCATCTTTGCGTTTACTATCCAACAGGGATTGAGTGATCCTGAACTTTTCAAGTCTTCGAGCTTGTGGGTCAGGGAGAATGAATGGAGGAGGTGGAGGAAGTGAAGTATCATCTTCGAGAGAAAAACTTGTTTTAAAAGATTTGGGAAGACCATAGTTGTCTGAACCAGACATCTACAATGGGAGAAATTCAAGTTATCTGATTTAAGTACTTAATATAACACCCAATATGAAATATTAAGGCGAGGACCCAACACAATATTTTATAACTTGGAAAAAGGATGCCGTAATCCAAGCTATAAAATATTTATAACTTGGCCAAAAAACCCGAAAAACTGCAACCAGGCAGTCCGACTCGTCGAGTCATCTTATGGAATCGTCGAGTTCACTATGAACTCTTCGAGTTCATGTATGGACTTGCCAAGTCCTTTTGTCAGAGTGTAGTTTTTTCAATTTTTCTAGCTTTGAACAAATAGCCATGCATCAATATAACAGAAAACAACCCTTGTCTCTGATACCACTGTTGGGATTTTATGTACTCTAACATCCCTATGGTGCACATACAACCCTAATGCTTTGGATCTAAGTTTTCTCTAGTAATACATGCAATAAAATTATCCAAAGCATGAAGCCTACAACTACCATACAATTTGATATTTGAAACTTAAAATCAAGTTAGATGAATACCTCTATACTGTAGTTTGTAGAATTTGGCCTTTCAAGAGCTTAGCACCTCAAGTGTGATGCCTCAAACAAGTCACAAACACCATGAACAGATGGAGGATAATGAGAGAGAGGCTATGAACCACCAAAAACTTATACTATAGAACTCCAAGAGTTTCAACTTGTAAACCCTAATCCACTTCCTTGGGTCTTTAATCCTATAATCCATAGGATAAGCCCTTTGGACTAAATATTCATGGACTCCACAAAGATTTATTCCACATAAGCAACATGGATCATTAGCCCAAATTATAAGTATCACTGATTTACTTAATCAGTCCCCGTTAATTTAATTAGTCTCTTTCTATCACTGAATTAATTCCAAATTAATTATTGTTCAATACTAATTAAATAATATGATTTGTCAATTAATATATTATATTAATAAATCATAAATAACCTCTTTCTCAAATATCCATCCTATCAGATTGTTCTGGTGAAGGCAACACGAAATGGACCATGCTACTCTCGGGTCAAGTACATACGAATTATAGTTATGGGCTTAGATACCGAATCCAATAGTCCTTTGGTTGGAATGGAGGGTATTTAGATCCATAATTACGAGTTAGCTAGGACAACTTTGTTGGTTAGACTTTTGGATTCGAGTCTTGATGTGTGGCTATGAGCGAATTTGTCATCTTTAGCAGTCGGCTGGGAATCTTGTATTTTAGTTATTTAGTACTGCAGATCGGAATGAGTGAGATATCATATAAATCGAATGTGAAAATTCTTGTTTAGCAAGATGTGATTCATATGTTTGTATGGCACCAATGCTTGACACTTGTGTTGGGAGTCGCATTTGTATTTGAGTGCAACGTTCTCGGCATCAGCAAATGGTCATGGATTATGTTTCTCAATTATTAGTAAGATGATGTCGGGTCAGAGAGGTGATTCTCGGTTTGGGTTATGGATGAGAGTCATTATGGATATGGTTTGAATGGTTTTTTTTTGTCTTGAAGTCAGTCATGGTTTTAGGTTTTCATATTTTTGGCAGAATAGTTAGACTTTCGCTTATTGGTTAAAGGCATCATATTGATGCTCGTTTCTTCATCATGGTGCGTGATTTATGCAAATATTGGGTTCAGTGTCAGTATTAGAAGGTGGTCGTCTGTGTAAGATGATTTTTCAGTCCTGTTTTGGATTCAGGTAGTTCATTCGGGACCGACTTGTGTAGTAGAGTAAGCTGTAAAGAATGATTTGGAGGACGAAATCTAATTTAAGTGGGTGAGACTTGTAACACCTATTTTCCAGAAAGGATTAGTATAGGGCATAAAGTAGTTATAGGCATGGTTTTTGCAAAAAATCATGTGTCATTATGTGACCATAGGGAGGTAACGACGTGACGTGCCAAAAATGAAATTTTGTATCCGGAAGAAGGTCACGACGTAACATGAGTATGTTCATGACATTAATATGGTCTCAGCGCAAGCCCATGATCTTTTAGGGTTTCCTTCATATTTAAACTCCCAAATCTCGAATTTAGGGTTTCATTTCCAACCTCCATCACCCTCTTGAGTCTTGAAACAAACCCTAATACCATCATCTCCATTTTTGAGCTCGTTTTGATGATTTGGATTTTTTATGAAGGAAGAAGAAGGACTTGGAAGTTTTGAGAGCATCTTGGCAAGCTTGGGACTTCATTTTGGGCATCTCTGGACCTTTGTAAGTGTCCAAGATCTAAACTTTATACTTCTAAGTTGCTAGATCTAAGTCCTTTTCCCTTGATCTTCAAGATTGAGCAATTTGAAGTTATGGGGATTTATTAAGTTAGGAGCTTTATGGTTCCTTGAAGCCATTTTAGTGTTATATGGTTTAGATCTAGAATTTGATTATATATTTTACCGATTCATGAGATCTTCGGTGATAATTATCCATGTTTGACCTACTTTGAGCCTTAGACTCACTATGAGCAAGCATGGATAAAAAGAGCTAATCTTTTGATGATTTTGAATGTTAGGAAGCCTTTTGGGAAGACTAGATGGATGACTTAATGGATTGAGAGCTAAATCTATTAAGCTAAGAAATCTCGTCCACACGATGTGACAACTCCCTTGTCACAACGTGACGACTGGGGATTTCCCAATTGTTTTAGACTATTATATCAAGACATGATGGCCTGGTTATCACAACTTGATGGTAGGCTGGATTGAGACTGGTTTTGTTAAGTGTGTTTCTCACAACGTGACTCAGGCTTGGTAACGACATGAGGGTCAGCTAATGAAGATGTTAAAGGTTAGCTTCGTCCGTGGTCATTGACTTGTTGACCTGTGTTGACTTCTGGTCAAGATTGTTAGATTTAAATTATAAACTAAGGTTGCACCTTTTTTGATCCGTTTGGTGTGTTGTAGCACCTATTGCGGGATATTGAGCTGTAATTTATCTGATTTCGTGAGAGATGTGAGTCTTTTCACTATATGGTGTAGGATGCTAGTTGCATTTATAGCTCTTGCATTTATGTGCTCGGCTGAGCCCTTTTGTATGTTGTGCTAGGGCCGTTTATATTTTGGGTTGGGCCTATTTGTATTTTAGGCTACATCCATTTTGAATCTATTAAGATGAGAAATCTTGTCCACACGACGCGACAGCTCTCTTGTCACGACGTGACGTCTGGGGATTTCCCAATTGTTTTGGACTATTTATGTCATGACGTGATGGACTGGTAATCACGACGTGACAGTAGCCTGGATCGAGACTGAGTTTGCTAAGTGTGTTTCTCAAGACGCGACTCTGGGTTGGTAACGACATGATGGTCAACTAATGGAGATGTTGACTTTTGACTTTAACCTTGGTCGTTGACTTGTTGACCTGTTCTGAATTTTGCTCAATATTGTTGGACTTAGATTATAAACTAAGGTTGTACCTTTTTTGATCCGTTTGGTGTGTTGTAGCACCTATTGTTGGATGTTGAGCAATAATTTATCTGATTTCGTGAGACAGATGAGTCTCCTCAGTATATGGTGTAAGATGCTAGTTGTATTTATGACTCTTGCATTTGTATGTTGGGTTGGGCCCTTTTGTATATTGGGCTACGCCCGTTAATGTATTTGTATGCTAGGCTGTGCTTTTTTTTATGTTCGGCTGGGTCCATTTTTTTTGTTGGGTTGGGCCCATTTGTATGATGGGCGGGGCCCGATATGTGGACAGGGCCCAACATGTATGGTATGTGTTATTTTAGGAAACTCACTAAGTTATGTGATTACGTTTTTGTGGATTAAACATTTTTAGGTGCTTCTGCTTTCAAAGGGAAGGGAACGACTTAACTACACCGTATCTCCTGATGGCTTTTCCGCATTGATTATTACTATTTTACTCTTATGTTTCAAAGACACCTTTAGCTGTAATTGGTTTTGGAACAAATGGTTGTATTGATCTAATGGTTTAAAAATAAAAATTCTATTGGTATTTTTGGGATGTTACAATTACACATTACCTTCCATTGACTTCATGAATATACTAGTGGAAGGTTCTATAGGTGCGTAAAAAAGGCCTTGATTGGAGAGGAAGGTGTCACAGCTAGGGTTGACCTAGATAGGTAAGTGGCACGTTGCATATTTTGATTGGATTGGCGACACCAGTTCTGGTTTTTTGGTAGCCTTCTACTCATTCCGCAACTATAAATATAACTCTCTAGAACTCATATTCTTCACCCCAGATCATTCGATCGCCATCAGATTTCCTCTTAGTCGCTCTATGAAATTTCATACTTCCTTCGGGTTTTCGAGTATTCATTTTGCGTTTATAGGTTCTTTCATAGTTGACGAAACGAAGTATATTTTTCATTGTATCGTGGGTTTTATGCTGAGCTTATAACATTACAACGACATAACTTTTAAGAACAAAATTCATTATTTGCCCCTTCATGTTAGTTTTGATTTTTGACTCGTTTGAATTCATTTGACGATCTTCTTTCTATATTTTTTACAATTAGATTTTATCACAAAGGTTCAAACTGATTTCAAATAGAAACTTGGCAATTAATTAATAATTATTGGATTTAATATCCACGACTAATCGAAATATAATTCTTAATAATTAATGTTGGGTAGATTTTTTCTCTAACAGGTTTGATTTACAACATCGTCTATTAATTCTTATTATTAAAGCATAGTAATTTTTTTATTATAAAGATATAATACTTTGAAAAATATCACAAATTATATGAGTGTAATTTTTTTTCTAATTAAAATATTATATTCAAAAATATTTATTCGATACTAACGTTATAATTTGTGTTACTTATATGACAATAATGTGTAACAGAAAAAAAAATTAGTGCAATATAAAAATCAGTGAAATATGTTGATACATATTTAAAGGAAACCTCATAAAAATCTTTATATTTTAGATTCGTAATCGATTTAATCCTTATACGTTTTTTTATTCAATTAAGTCTCAAAAACATGTTTGTACACAAACACATTTTTATACATAAGTACAAATACCTTTACTATGAAATATGTATTTGTGTATATGTTAAATGTGACTCGAGCATTTGGAACATTCTCATTGAGCATTTAGAGCACATAGAACTCAATGGAGCAGTTAAGGTTCATGGAGCATGTGACAAAGGAACGGGTCATATGAGATGGCTTTGGATCATCTAACAAAGGAAAGGATCAAGTGTCAAATAAGCAGATCATATAAAATGGGATTTGGAGCAACTTGGAGTGACTTGGAGCAACTTGGAGCAACATAGAGCAACATCGTCCAACATGTTGCGCCAAGTAAAGATCTTTTGCCCAGTGAAGATGTTGGACCAACATGGAGAAGTTGAGCCATCAATGAGAAGTTGTGCAACCTTTGGGAGATTTTGAGCAAAGCATGAAGGATGTTGCGCCATCTTGGTGTAAGATGCGTCATCTTGGTTTCATGTTGACCCATGATAGTTTTGATGAGCCACATATGCTATGAAGTCCTCTATGATGCTCAAAAGTTGGTGATACTTAAGGAATACACCATGTTGTGCCACCATGATAAATTTTGGACCACTTCTATTAATAATGCACCACATGTGCATCATGATGCTCCATTATGGTATAAGGTGCTCCATCATTTGTGTTGCTGATGCTCATGGGTTGTATGACATGGAAGAATTTTGTAGAATATTATGGATGGAGACTTGTGATTGGTCGATGTAACACACGTTTTCTAGGATCAATCGAAGTAGGGTTTCAAGGTTTCAAAAGGTTGGATTTTGGAAGAAAAGGAGCCTCACGACGTGAGATTCGAGTCTCGCAACGTTAGATGGGTTGAATGAAAACTTTTGTTCAGGATCGGTCTCACGACGTGAGACATGGAGCTCACGACGTGAGAGTTGATGCAGCCCAAGCCCATGATCTTTTAGGGTTTCCTTCGCATTTAAGCATCTCTAACCCCATTTTAGGGTTTCTTATCAGCCCCAAACCCTCTTTCACCTCAGAGAAACCCTTTTCTTCATTCTTTCCTGATACTTGGTCATTTTGGAGCTTTTCTTGGTTTGGAAGAAGGAGAAAAGAAGAAGAAGAAGGTAATATTAAGTTGAGGGTTGCAAGGAATTTTCATCATCGTCATCTTACATTGTTTCTGGATCATTGTAATTATCAAAGATTCCTCTTTTATTATTCTAGGAGGCTAGATCTAGGTTTTGTCCCACTTTTCTTCTTGGTTGTGCAAGTTTGACGGAAAAAAACCATAAAGTTGGTAAATTTATGTGTTATTAGGGTCCTAAGAGTGACATGGAGTTTAGATATAGTGAATGGTTGAGTTTTGGAACCTTTCATGAAAGTTGGATGTCTTTTCTTCAATTTTTGACCCAAATGAGATCTAGACATGTATTGGACATATATGTCTTAAAAGCATCGACTTTCCAGTGCATTATGGACCGAGTGATAACTCACGACGTGACCAAGGAATGGTCTCAACGGATGAATAAGTTGACATTGGGTTGTTGACTTTTACTTTGACCGTTGACTTTTGGCATGGGTTGACATTTGGCCAAAATTCTATTTTTATTAGAAGGTAGACTTAGGGTTTACCTTGTGTGCATTGATAGGAGGTGTTAGGCACCCATATTTTGGCAGGAGAGTAATTAGTTGTGGTCGGAACGGTTTTCAGCTGAGTGTTAGTCGACTTTATGATTCAGGTGAGTCTCCTCATAGTACTATGGGGTCGAAGGCACCAATATCAGCCCATTGGCTTATGCTATATAGGAAGACCAAGGGGTAGCCCTTGGCATTTGTATGAAAGACCCGAAGGTGGCTCCCGACAATCTATATGCCAGAACAGGGATCGGAGCCTGGAAATTATATCTAGTATGCTAGTTGTCTATGTGATATTTTCATAGAAGACCAGGAGGTGGCTCTTGGCATTTGTTTGTAAGACTCGGGGCCTTGGCCCCCAGCCTGACAAGGAAAGACCATGATACGGCTCATGGCATCATGGAAAGACTATGATTCGCACAAAGCAATCCCTATTGTATGTATGGTATGTGGTATTTTGAGGAATTCACTAAGCTTTGTGCTTACGGTTTTATGTTTATGGTTTCAGGTACTTCTGGTATGAAAGGAAAGGGGCCAACGTGATATTTACTCTGATGTTTAAATAATATACTCGCTTTAATCGACTTTGGAACAACTCCTTTGTATGGTTTACTGTTTTAAAAATGAAAATTTTTCTATAAATTTTTGGGACGTTACAAGTTGGTATCAGAACCTTGGTTTCAGGGATTCGGACACATTTCCTGGTATGTCTGAATTCAAACTGTGGAATTGATAATCTCTTTGAAAGAAAAAGAATTTTCTAAAAATATTTTAAAGAAAAAAGGGGATGTGATGCGTGCATTCATCCGAGCTCAAGTAACTGGTTCCCAAAATACCGATACATGTTTCATATCTTATATGTTATGAGAATTGCATGCTAGATTAGGGCTAAAGGTCTGTTCAGGATTTCATGCTAGGAGAGATGTTTTTATATGCCTAATTGTTTGAGCTTTTGGATTTTCATGCTAGTATGGATTTCAGATGATTGTATGCATTGGTCTGATATGTGATGCCTTGTACCCTAAGAGGAATTGAATGATGCTTTAGATTCGAAAGCTTTATTTGTAGTAACTAAGCTTGAGATGTCCTTTACTCGGTTTTTGGTTTGGAGTGTTATTGCTTGAATGCTGCTTCCTTTGTGCTTTGTAGGATTCTCGATGATGTGAATTATCAATTAAGTGAATATGTTAAGTCACATGCTGCACAGGTTAAATAATCTCAGAGTGATTGAGTTGACCATTATACGAATCAGTCTTTTACTCGAAGGATTGTCTAATCTTTGTTGCATGTGATTGTATTTATGAAGTAGTTAATTGATATTATTGGGAGTTCTTCATCGGCCGATGGCAGGTTGAGGTTGGGAACCTAGGAGAGACTAGGGAGTGTTCTAGTGGATTTGGTTGTGCTGTTTAGCTGGTATTTGGAGTATCAGTTTGAGATGGTGACTTGGAGGATTCAGGATGATTCCTGAGGAAAGTATGGATAGGTGAGGAAGGTAGTAGTGGGCCCATACTACTGAAAGCACAGGATCCTTAATCAAATCGACGATAGTCACGGAGAATCTAGGAAGCCTGTGGGATGAGGATTCTTGGGTATGTTTTGATCATTTGTACGGTTGTTTTTCAAAACGATGATGGGTGCATATGGAGGAAGTTCAGGTTTTGGTTCAGGATCAGGTGCACGTGTTGAACCGATTGATGAGCGGATGCAGGAGTTCTTCTGTTCGGAGATCACTCGCGGAATTTTGGAGCATACTCATGTGATCTTACAGGAATGGTCAAAGAGGGAATTATGGAAATTTTGGATGAGCTTCTAGGCGCGTTCCGCACTAAGATTATGTGTATAGTGGGAGCTCACACTATTTCCTTCCATGAGTTTTGTTCTTGTAGAGCTCCCGAGTTCTTTGGGGAGAATGAACCCATTACTAGTAGGAGGTGGTTAGCATATATGGTGAACGATTTCCAGATGAGTTTCTTCCTCGAGGGGTCGAAGGTTAGATTTGCTTATTGTCTTCTGAAAGACAGAGCTTTGGGAGGCGAAGCCATTAAGACGGTGACTTGGGATGAGTTTGTTACCCAGTTTAGGGCGGAGTTTGCACTAGCTATTGAGGTGCAACAGGTGACGAGGGAGTTTGAGGACCTTCGCCAGACGACTGGGAATGTATCAGAGATCACCGCCAAGTTTAGGGAGAGGGATCTTTTCGATCCATAGTATGTCGCAGATGAGATGAAGAAGACAAGGTACCATGATATGTTGCGAGAGGATATCAGGGAGTTTGTGAGCTTTTCAACATGTCAGAATTTGAAGAACATGATTGCTAGAGCCCGATAGTTGTAGATTGATTTGGAGAACCTAGGGAAGAGGGAGCAAGAGCGCGTGCAGACAGTTGGGGGTCCTGCGAACATTCCCAAGACTTCTGATCAGCGGTTGAGGGGCCAGCATGGTAGGGTTAGTGCAGCAAATGTGGTAAGGAACACGATATGGTTTTTCGATTTAGGGGTATGGGTTGCTACAAGTGTTGTAGGGTTAGTCATGTCAGCATAGATTGTCCCCAGGGGACGAGCCCGTTATATTTTCATTGCAACTAATTGGGCCACAAGAAGGCTGACTGTTCGGAGTTGATGAGAGGAGCGGTGAGGGAACCTGCTCCATCCACTATGAGGATTACTAATTATCGTGAGGGCAGAGTGGAGGTTCCTGTGGTGAGGAGCCAAGCATTGATGTCACAGGCCGAGGGGATCCAACTACCATTAGTTGATATCGCAGGTATGTGTTGTATTCACTTCCTTCATGCTCTTAATAATTGTGTTTATGATTATATGTTTTTGTGCGAGATGCTATGTGTGGTGTATCTAAGTCTCCACCTAGAAATTAGAGTTTTCTTCATGATGGTCTAGATAATTTATCTTGAAAATCTTCATATGCTATTTTGCATACAGAGAGACGTGTTTAGGTGCACTCATATTTTGGCAGGAGAGCAGATAGTTGTGGTAGGCATAGTTTTGATCTGAGTGTTAGTCGACTTTGTGATTCAGGTGAGTGTCCTCACTGTATTATGGGGTCGAAGACACCAATCCCGGCCCATTATCTTATGTTATATAGGTAGACCAGGGGTGGCCCTTTACATTTGTATGAAAGACCCAGAGGTGGCTCCGAGAAATCTCTATGCAAGACCAGGGATCAGACCCTGGCAACTATATGTAGCATGCTACTTGCCTATGTGATACTAGCATGGAAGACCAGGAGATGGCTCTTGGCACTTGTTGTTGGGTTTTGAGCATTCTAACACTCCTATGGTGTACATGCAACCTAAATACCTTGGATCTATGTTTTCTCTATTATACATGCAAATATCAATTTTCAAGGTATTATCCTAACTAGCATAATATGAACAACATGTAATATAAAGTCTAGTAGAATTACATACCTCTTCCTCATAGCTTGATTCCGTGGAGCTTAAGAGCCTAGTGCCTCAAGTTTGACACCTCAAATGGTTCACACAACATCACAACATCTTGGAATAACCATGTGACAACCGTCAAAATTCGAGTCGGTTCTAGATTTGAATAAACTTAGTTACACGTATAGGCACGACACATACTAGAATTAGTAACTAGAAGTTAAGATATAACCTATTAGAAACTTGGAAACAATTAGAAACAATGGATAATGTGCTTAGATTTCACATTGATATATGAATTCTACTACTACTTACCTGTAGTGACTATCTATATTTGGGTCACTCTTTGACTCGAACACCTTTTCATGAATCATATACACACATCATGCACTTGACCTAGTAGTAGAAATTAGGTCAAAGTCTCATAGAAACTGAAGTCAAAGTCAAAGACTAGGACTAGTATACTTGATTCCTCAATTTCGCTTGAATCTCGGAATCACTACATAGAGTGCCAATAAACCGGTAAAAATAAATTAGAAGCATTATTTCTAACTTGAATAAGAGTTAGAAAACACAAAAATAATTTGAAGTCTCAAAAATTTAATTAATTTTGATATCCAAAGACTTACATACTCTCAAAAACCCTAAATGCCCTAAAAACTCACATTTATAAACTTTAACCTTAAAAATTCTATAAAAATAATTATGAAGCCTCTAATATTATCTTATAATAATTAAAATTATGAAAATGCATTTAAGGAAAATAAAATTTAACTCATTAACATTTACCCTTAATTTATAAATCAAAAATCAACACTTTTATGCATAAAAAACTAAGTTAAGGTGCACATTTTATGAAAGGTTTGATATTTTTATAAAATACTTGAATTTTATAAAAATGGAAGAGGGGGAAACCCTATCTTATTCCACTAAAATCGGACACCCTCTCTCCTCCTTCAAAATTCATCTTTCCAGCACACTAAATGACTTCTTCTCTCTCACACTCCATCTTCTCTCTTACTCTACCTCTCATTCTCTCTCACACTCTTCATCACCACCACTCCATTTCTCTCTTCATCTCTCTACACTCACAAAAATTTCCAGAAAACAAACCCAATAACACTCCTCAAACTCGAAATCTTCATCATATTGTAGTGTTCTTGAAGGTAAAATCGATTTCCCTTCATTTTCCTTCAAAGTTTTGTTATTTTTCACACACTTTCTTTTTCTTCTACTCCATTCTATTGTAAAATCATGAACACTTGCACCTACTCACGGTTTTGATGATGATGGTGGTAGGATTTCATCCAAAAACAACATGCATGTTGTAAATGGTGAAATCCAAGGACCTAAACCTAAGTCAAGATCATGAAAATGCACTTTTCTACAAGTTTTGGTGTAAAATCACCACATGCACTCTAAGTTTTCTTTCAAAAACGATTTTTGAACATTTCAAACTCATGAATGGTCTTCAAACAAACATGCATGTGATGATCTTCAAGCTTAGATGCTAGATCATCAATGTATGTTGTTAAAAGTTTTCAAATATGTTCATGAAGGATTTATTTCCAAATAAATATCTAAACCTCCTTTTCTGACCAAATCCGATTTTTCCCAGATTCCCATCAACAACAAAAGATGCTCTGTAAATTTCCAGAAGATAATTCATTTATCTCGAATTACTATAATTAATGCAAGAAAATAGGGCAATAAATTATATAAAATACTTTCTGGGGTCTATAAATCCTAGTTAAATTCGTGGATGTCCCCTATGCTAAATAATGATCCCTCATTAAGTTTCATCGATTTTTGCTACTGTTTAATATAGTTTTGAATTTTCTTTTTGTTTGGCTCCAATAAATCATAAAAGCACTTTAGAAAATCTTAAAATGATATATAACAATTTTCGCAGTTACTACCAGAGGTATAAGACTCAGAAAAGTATTTTCAGAATTTTTCATAATGCATTCCTATTTTTCCCCGATTTTTGTGTTTATAATGGCCTAAAAACAGAAAAAATAGTTCTGCTCATCCAAAATTCATGAAAATTTACCAGAACACCTTTTAGTACATTAGGAGGCTACATAAAAACTTTTATGATTTTTCTCTTCTGTATACTATTTTTCTCCTATTTTCTAAGATTAAATACACTTAAATACATAAAATCGAATTACACTATATGAAAACCACCTTTGGTATTTTTCCCAGATTATTTACACTGTAAATGAAGTTTACAAAAATTTTGGTAATTTACTTTAACTGTTTATTATTTATTCTCCAATTAATGATTATTTAAGAGGATAAAACAAAGAAAAAAAAAGAAAGAGTAACTGAAAAATATCTTTTATATTTTTCACAGCTTCTACATGAATAATAACAGTGTTACAAAAATTTTGGGCAATTTTGGAAACTGTTATCTATTTATTTCAATTTTTATTAGAATAAATACTCAAAAATCATAAAATTGGGTTAAACAGTTTAGAAATCAATTTTTATATTTTTTCCAGCTTAATAATATTTAATACCAGTAATACAAAAAGTTTGAGTAATTTTGGAAACTGTTTTCTATTTATTTTAATTTTTATTAGAATAAATGCACAAAAATCATAAAATTGGGTTAAACAATTTAGAAGACCGTTTTTATATTTTCTTTTCCAGCTCAAATATGTCTAATGGCAGTACTATAAAAAATTTGGGAATTTTTATCCTTTGAATGTTATTTTTCATGAATTTATATTGTTATGAAGGCTTAAAATCGTGAAAAATAGTTAGACAAATCAAAAATTCAAGAAAAAATATCTTAAGGTCTTTGACTTCAATTAAAACTGAAATTCAAAGTTTGGGAAATTTTAGAACTAAATTGATTTAGTTTTTGAATATTAAATCATTGGAACACCTCTTAAAATGTTAAATATTAACATTTCAATAATGTGAATTTTCCAATTAAATTGTTATATAACAATTGATTTATTGAAATTTAATTTTCACAGAAAAATGTTTGTAACTTATCAATATTAAATTTTGACACAATATTTGCATAATTCTATTGTAGTAGTAAGTATACTAGTGTTAGATTTCGATTAGAGACTCACTAGCGAATACTATTATTATAGGAATCGATAGTGGTACAAGTGGAACTTAGCTCAAGGCATCATTTGCATCATCTCAATGCATATTGTGAGTATTCACCACTCCCCTATTTTCGGTTTTTACGTTTTGGGGTGGAAAAGCATGTCCTAAACTATTTATGTTCGTTGTATTTATTTGACTCGTATAAACTTGGTTTCTTTATTTTGCATATTGTGAGTATTCACGCACTCCCCTATTTTCAGTTTTTATGTTTTGGGGTGGAAAAGCATGTCCCGAAAAACTATTATTTGTTCGTTGTATTTAAATTGGTTTGTATCAAACATGATTGCTATTTTATTGCTATATCTCTCTATGTATGTCTATGCAACACGGAACATGAGAACTTATCGTATTAAGGCCCTTCCCTTATCTCTAACCATTAACTCTTTGAGCCAATGGTCATTATGGATAGCGCTATTAGGAATTGACAACTCCTCACTCGCCCGATTGCTGGAGTGCATGATACTATATTAATCTATGGAACGATAAGCATAGATCTTGATAGGGCTTCAGTCATAGGCTTGGTTGAGAACTCATTGTTTGCTCATACACATACAAACTCGTTACTTATTATAGCAATAAACTTGTTTATTAATTATGGCAATGAACTTTGTTTCTCATTACAACAACGAACTTTTATTACTGAAAACTTAAATACATGTTTTAGCAATGAAATTGTTTGCTCCTTGTAGCAACGAAATTGATTGCTCATTTTAGCAATGAAACTTGTTTACTCGTTTGAGTAACGAACTTTATCTTCCATGAGAATATGAATGTTGCATCTTATTTGGGCAACATACTTTATCTCTCGTGATGACAAAGAACTTTGTTTTTTTACAAACTTATTTACTCATTTTAACAATATACTTTTATTATTGGAAACTTTTATCAAAACTTTGATTTCTATTCATGTAACCAATATTATTTTGTTTATCTGTGAGTACTCACCAACTATTTTTATAGTTGACGCTTGTTTTACATGCTTTTTCAGGAATCATCGAGTAAGTGGCACTTAGGGACACTTCACTTTTAGGAGCATTCGCATGTGTTGTATTTCAATTTACATTGTAATTTCTTTTAAAAGTTATTCAAACCCATTATGAATTTGTAATGATTTTTAATACTATGGTTGGTGTTGTCTTTTAACTTTTGCGATGAAACCCTTTGTACTGCCACGCCCTGTGTTTCCGCTTTAGCGGGGTGTGACAGAAAATGGTATCAGAGCCGAAGGTTATAGAGAATACCGGTTTTCCTTTGGAAAACCACAACTATAGCCAAAAAATTTCTAAGCGTTTTTAAAATATAGAACATACTACTGGTATAACTAATTCGAGTACACATTATTGGACTTTAATTAAGTATAGCCTGACCAACTATGCTTAATTAAAGAAAGTTAATGTGTGGCTGGAAACGGTTATAGTAGAATTATGTTCAAAACAATTTTCAACTTAAACTTTTGAAAAACAAAAAATTTTCGGTGTGCGTATGGGCATTGCATATTATAGGCATTCATCTAGATACACTTAGAAACTAAGTTCACTTTTATAACAATGCCTTTATTTAGAAATAATCTTATCCCTTATCAAGTGCTAGGTTAACCACTTAGGTTATATCACTAGCCACTCTAGGAGCAATGCACTTAGTACTGAGAATGAGTATTCCTCGGTAGCTATTGACTTTAGATGTAAGGTTAGTAGCTAGATATACACTAGTAATAATCTTAAGTCGAAACCTATACCAATTATTCCTCAATACCTCTTTATCGTCTTCGTACTAGAGTTACAACTAGGAAAGCGTTCCGATACCGACACGGATGAAAATTGCAGCATCGTGTAAGGAGCTAGATGAGTCGTTTCTAAGTAATCACTTGGATACCATTGGTGGGCATTCTGGATTCGACTCACAAGGAGACACAAAGGTTTAACCTATTGCTACTAATATGTGAGACCTTATTACTACGCTACGATTTTGCTTTAGTTTGTTTCCACCTTCAGGTTAAAACTTAACATAGGATATCCCTCTGACCTCTATAAAAGGCCACGAAACTGCATTGACACCATAAAACGTTTTTCAAACAATTTTTCTTGCCCTTTATCTTGGGGGAAAAGACACCGGCACTCGCCTTAGACTCGCCTTAGTATTTAGGTACGATCGGCTACACTAACATACTTATTCCTTACTTCTTAATCTTCCATCAAAAAATTATTTCGCTTCATCGGTTTTATTTATCATCAATAAAATATTTTATAACCACTTCAATCAACTTAGTAGACATTTCTTAACAATGTAAGCAATATTCTCGCTAAAAATCTTTTGACAACTTGCTTTAACTTAACACTTTTCTTCAAAACTCAATTTAACCATTATTGGTTTTAACCTTGCTATTTCAATTTTATTTCAAATCCATTTCAATGGATAGATGTGTTTTTAAGGGCATATAAACCATTTTAAACCTTGCTTACCATTTTGACACGTTTTCGAAAAACATAGAAACATTTTCTTTTATAAAAGTGTTTAAAGTATGTTCTATAAAACTCAAACATATAACATTGAAGTCCTATTATTAGTAAAAGCGTCCTCGGATTTTCCAAACCACTTTTGCTTTGACACATTTAACCGCCTTCTCATTTAGGCATTGTAATTTACTTTAATGTGTTTTCTCGAAACCCAACATGATGTTTATGAAAATTTCTACTTCAAACATGTTTATAAGACATATCTAACGCTTGTAATTCAAAACATACCTTATTTGTGTACTTTAATTCAATATAGTTTTATAATCTATAAAGATTCTAAAATATAAAGCATTGCAAAACTTAGTGTTCACTTTTAAATTTCCAGTGGCGCACTTTCGACAATGCACAATTATTCATCTAAATATGTTAAGTCTTTACCTTATCCATTTAACCATTGTTGGACTCCAGTCAAAAAGGTCAAAGCCGTCGGAATTTCAATTACAAGTTTTAGTATTTCTTCTTTTTCACAAATGGAGTTTAACTTAATAGATAACTCATAAATTTTTAGAAAACACTTTAAAACTCCCACATGTCTATTTAATCATCAATATACATCAAATATTGAAGTTTGAAATATGTCTCAACCTGATTTTAAATCTACCTATATGTATTGTTCTTATAATTTTAACAATAACAATCATTGTCACTGCTACCTTCCTTTTTCTTTCCCCCGAACTTTCTTTCTCGCTCTCCTTCTGATTTTAGATCTCGCACGCCATAATATTAACATAATACATTGTCTAACTTTGTTTCTATCTATTTTGCTTCTCTTGGTACCATGTTCGTACACATATAGACTAGAAGTCTACCCTTTCGTTTTGAGCGATTAATACGTGTATAGTTGTGAGTCATAATTTTGATTTAGCCAACTTTGATATATTTAATTATGCCTTTTACCATATACATCTTGTTTTTATTTTGAAATCTACAATAAACAAGTAATCCTTATTTACATTGCTCTTTCGTCCTAGATTCGGAAACTTGATTTAAAATGTAATTTTCATTGTATTTTTCTTACAATTAATACACAAGAAGAATACCATTGTTCTTATCATTTTTCTAAATCCATAAAATATATGTGAAGGATATGTTTCCTTATGTTTCTTTTTTTTAAATACATCAAAAAGTTTTGAATTTTACGATTATCTATTCTCTAAATGATTGTTTTTGTAGAAACACTAAATTAAGAATCCACTATTTTCAATGATCGATATTTTTACACATTTCTTAAAATAGCATTCTACTTTGTAATTTTCAGTGAGTTCCTAAACTCTCAACTTTGTTTTTATAAATATTCTGACTCATAAGCTTGAATTTGTCCTGACTTAGAGAATTAGAAAATTTTTCAAAAGAGTAATCAAAATATTTTCGTATAAATTCCCTTATTGATGACTTAAACCTGTAACCTTAATTAATCTTTATATTATTTTACTACTTCGTTTGATCGCCACACATGTATTTTCGTTATCTTGGAATTATTACATATTTTGATAATAGTGAGATTAATTATCATTTCTAAACACACATTTTAATAACAGTGAGATTTTTTTATTCACTTCTAAACACTTAAAATGCTATCTACACAATGTAATTTAAAATATCATAAACTTTCATCGCTTCCATTTGCAACAATGACTCTCTAAATATATTTATTCTTCGAATAAGGTTTTATTATTGTAAGAGTAACTATAGTAGTAATTATAGCCTCGGAGATCCTCAATAATTTCGTAATTTATTTTGTAGACGACACTTAAATAGCCTTCACATTTGAGAGGTACCAAAACTTCGTTGCCTACCCTTAGTACGTATATTTCGGAACTTACCCTCGATCGCTTCTCTTTTATTTGTGCTACCCCTTCTTATTTTGGAATATATCTTTTCCAGATTTAGTAGCCAACCCGGAAGTGAACAAATTGTTCCTTATCTCTTCTTTATTAGGCGGCGAATTTACACTTAGTGCTAATTTAGAATGCAACTTAAGGATCAATGCGAATTTAACGCTCAGTGTAGTTCGTGCTTCTGCATAACTTGTACCGCTCTCTTAATTCAGATAATATATAACTAGATGATCTTTTTTCGACTACGTCGCCGTGGTTGGATCATGATTCCATGAATCAAATTTTCCATAATCTAGAAGAAAGAACTCGAATTAAGGAAATATTAATTTGACTATAGCTAATGAATTGGGTTCTCCTTTGAGGAAATAAACCCAAAATAATCAAAGAACACTTCAAGTCACCACCTCTCCAGCTATATAATTGTATTCGACTGAGTTCTAATAGAATACGCCACGAATTGAATTTCGGGGCGAAATTCTTTCAACCGGGGGAGAATGTGACAACCGTCAAAATTTGAGTCGGTTCTAGATTTGAATAAACTTAGTTGCACGTATAGGCACGACACATACTAGACTTAGTAACTAGAAGTTAAGATATAACCTATTAGAAACTTGGAAACAATTAGAAACAATGGATAATGTGCTTAGATTTCACATTGATATATGAATTCTACTACTACTTAACTGTAGTGACTATCTATATTTGGGTCACTCTTTGACTCGAACACCTTTTCATGAATCATATACACACATCATGCACTTGACCTAGTAGTAGAAATTAGGTCAAAGTCTCATAGAAACTTAAGTCAAAGTCAAAGACTAGGACTAGCATACTTGATTCCTCAATTTCGCTTGAATCTCGGAATCACTACATAGAGTGCCAATAAACTGGTAAAAATAAATTAGAAGCATTATTTCTAACTTGAATAAGAGTTAGAAAACACAAAAATAATTTGAAGTCTCAAAAATTTAATTAATTTTGATATCCAAAGACTTACATACTCTCAAAAACCCTAAATGCCCTAAAAACTCACATTTATAAACTTTAACCTTAAAAATTCTATAAAAATAATTATGAAGCTTCTAATATTATCTTATAATAATTAAAATTATGAAAATGCATTTAAGGAAAATAAAATTTAACTCATTAACATTTACCCTTAATTTATAAATCAAAAATCAACACTTTTATGCATAAAAAACTAAGTTAAGGTGCACATTTTATGAAAGGTTTGATATTTTTATAAAATATTTGAATTTTATAAAAATGGAAGAGGGGGAAACCCTATCTTATTCCCCTAAAATCGGACACCCTCTCTCCTCCTTCAAAATTCATCTTTCCAACATACTAAATGACTTCTTCTCTCTCACACTCCATCTTCTCTCTCACTCTACCTCTCATTCTCTCTCACACTCTTCATCACCACCACTCCATTTCTCTCTTCATCTCTATACACTCACGAAAATTTCCAGAAAACAAACCCAATAACATTCCTCAAACTCGAAATCTTCATTATATTATAGTGTTCTTGAAGGTAAAATCGATTTCCCTTCATTTTCCTTCAAAGTTTTGTTATTTTTCACACACTTTCTTTTTCTTCTACTCCATTCTATTGTAAAATGATGAACAATTGCACCTACTCACGGTTTTGATGATGATGGTGGTAGGATTTCATCCAAAAACAACATGCATGTTGTAAATGGTGAAATCCAAGGACCTAAACCTAAGTCAAGATCATGAAAATGCACTTTTCTACAAGTTTTGGTGTAAAATCACCACATGCACTCTAATTTTTCTTTCAAAAATTATTTTTGAACATTTCAAACTCATGAATGGTCTTCAAACAAACATGCATGTGATGATCTTCAAGCTTAGATGCTAGATCATCAAAGTATGTTGTTAAAAGTTTTCACATATGTTCATGAAGGATTTATTTCCAAATAAATATCTAAAACTCCTTTGCTGACCAAATCCGATTTTTCACAGATTCCCATCAACAAAATAAAATGCTCTGTAAATTTCCAGAAGATAATTCATTTATCTCGAATTACTATAATTAATGCAAGAAAATAGGGCAATAAATTATATAAAATACTTTCTGGGGTCTATAAATCCTAGTTAAATTCGTGGATGACCCCTATGCTAAATAATGATCCCTCATTAAGGTTCATCGATTTTTGCTACTGTTTAATATGGTTTTGAATTTTCTTTTTGTTTGGCTCCAATAAATCATAAAAGCACTTTAGAAAATCTTAAAATGATATATAACAATTTTCACAGTTACTACCAGAGGTATAAGACTCAGAAAAATATATTCAGAATTTTTCATAATGCATTCCTATTTTTTCCCGATTTTTGTATTTATAATGGCCTAAAAACAGAAAAAAAATGTTCTGCTCATCCAAAATTCATGAAAATTTACCATAACACCTTTTAGTACATTAGGAGGCTACAGAAAAATGTTTATGATTTTTCTCTTCTGTATACTATTTTTCTCCTATTTTCTAAGATTAAATACACTTAAATACACAAAATCGGATTACACTATATGAAAACCACCTTTGGTATTTTTCCCAGATTATTTACACTGTAAATGAAGTTTACAAAAATTTTGGTAATTTACTTTAACTGTTTATTATTTATTCTCCAATTAATGATTATTTAAGAGGATAAAACAAAGAAAAAAAAGAAAGAGTAACTGAAAAATATCTTTTATATTTTTCACAGCTTCTATATGTATAATAACAGTGTTATAAAAATTTTGGGCAATTTTGAAAACTGTTTTCTATTTATTTCAATTTTTATTAGAATAAATACTCAAAAATCATAAAATTGGGTTAAACAGTTTAAAAATCAATTTTTATATTTTTCCCAGCTTAATAATATTTAATAACAGTAATTCAAAAAGTTTGGGTAATTTTGGAAACTGTTTTCTATTTATTTTAATTTTTATTAGAATAAATGCACAAAAATCATAAAATTGGGTTAAACAATTTAGAAGACCGTTTTTATATTTTTTTTCCAGCTCAAATATGTCTAATGGCAGTACTATAAAATTTTTGGGAATTTTTATCCTTTGAATGTTATTTTTCATGAATTTATATTGTTATGAAGGCTTAAAATCGTGAAAAATAGTTAGACAGATCAAAAATTCAAGAAAAATTATCTTAAGGTCTTTGACTTCAATTAAAACTGAAATTCAAAGTTTGGGAAATTTTAGAACTAAATTGATTTAGTTTTTGAATATTAAATCATTCGAACACCTCTTAAAATGTTAAATATTAGCATTTCAATAATGTGAATTTTCCAATTAAATTGTTATATAACAAATGATTTATTGAAATTTAATTTTCACAGAACAATGTTTGTAACTTATCAATATTAAATTTTGACACAATATTTGCATAATTCTATTGTAGTAGTAAGTATACTAGTGTTAGATTTCGATTAGAGACTCACTAGCGAATACCATTATTGTAGGAATCGATAGTGGTACAAGTGGAACTTAGCTCAAGGCATCATTTGCATCATCTCAATGCATATTGTGAGTATTCACCACTCCCCTATTTTCGGTTTTTACGTTTTGGGGTGGAAAAGCATGTCCTAAACTATTTATGTTCGTTGTATTTATTTGACTCGTATAAACTTGGTTGCTTTATTTTGCATATTGTGAGTATTCACGCATTCCCCTATTTTCAGTTTTTATGTTTTGGGGTGGAAAAGCATGTCCCGAAAAACTATTATTTGTTCGTTGTATTTAAATTGATTTGTATCAAACATGATTGCTATTTTATTGCTATATCTCTCTATGTATGTCTATGCAACACGGAACATGAGAACTTATCGTATTAAGGCCCTTCCCTTATCTCTAACCATTAACTCTTTGAGCCAATGGTCATTATGGATAGCGCTATTAGGAATTGACAACTCCTCACTCGCCCGATTGCTGGAGTGCATGATACTATATTAATCTATGGAACGATAAGCATAGATCTTGATAGGGCTTCAGTCATAGGCTTGGTTGAGAACTCATTGTTTGCTCATACACATACAAACTCGTTACTTATTATAGCAATAAACTTGTTTATTAATTATGGCAATGAACTTTGCTTCTCATTACAACAACGAACTTTTATTACTGAAAACTTAAATAAATGTTTTAGCAATGAAATTGTTTGCTCCTTGTAGCAACGAAATTGATTGCTCATTTTAGCAATGAAACTTGTTTACTCGTTTGAGTAACGAACTTTATCTTCCATGAGAATATGAATGTTGCATCTTATTTGGGCAACATACTTTATCTCTCGTGATGACAAAGAACTTTGTCTTTTTTACAAACTTATTTACTCATTTTAACAATATACTTTTATTATTGGAAACTTTTATCAAAACTTTGATTTCAATTCATGGAACCAATATTATTTTGTTTATCTGTGAGTACTCACCAACTAGTTTTATAGTTGACGCTCGTTTTACATACTTTTTCAGGAATCATAGAGTAAGTGGCACTTAGGGACACTTCACTTTTAGGAGCATTCACATGTGTTGTATTTCAATTTACATTGTAATTTCTTTTAAAAGTTGTTCAAACCCATTGTGAATTTGTAATGATTTTTAATACTATGGTTGGTGTTGTCTTTTAACTTTTGCGATGAAACCCTTTGTACTGCCACGCCCTGTGTTTCCGCTTTAGCGGGGCGTGACAAACCATGAGAGAAGAGTTCTTATGCTCCAAATCGGCTAGCCCTCACGTGTATGCACTAGTGCCGATTTCACCAACCAATGGGGTCTTTATATAGTGTGCACATTAGGGTTACACCATGTAACCCATGACTTTACCCATTCCTTATGCTCCATGGGTTTTAACCTCCATGGAGTATCCATGGGTCACCACATGGGTTAAACCCAACATAAGGAATCATGGATCATAAGCCCACATATATAAGAATGAATGATTTACACAATCAATCCCCATATATTTAATTAGTCTCTTTTGATCACTAAATTAATTCCAAATTAATTCTTGATCAATACTAATTAAATAATATGATTTCATATTAATATATTAGAACTTATAATATATTAATAAGTCACAAATATCCTCTTCTCACAAAAGGTCTATCCAAATGTCCCGATGCCATGCAACCCGAATGGACTGTCACACCCCAAAACCGGAACGACAGAAATGTCAGGGGTGGAGGACGTCATGTTTAGTATCACAAGTCATGCATCATAGTAAGCAAAGTAATAAACAACCATTTGATTAGAAAGAAAGTGTTTACAAAGTATGTGTTTTCATAACATAGACTACAAAGTAAATAACAAAATAAGACATGAAGCTATACTGCTCCATCTTCTAAATCCTAGTGCGCGTACCTGTCTACTAGTCTCCTGAGAATACTAGTTATTTTGAAAGAGTAGATCAGCATTTAAGCTGGTGAGTTCATAAGATTTTAGTGATGTAAGTAAGTTGTAAGAAAGTTGTAGTAAGTTGTAAGTTCTGTTTAGAAAAGTACGCCTGTTCCTCCAGAAAATCCTATATTTCCTGCTTTGATGAAAGATAAGTAAAAATGACTCTACAATCCTTTCTATGAGTACTAAATGGATACAAGTTATATAAAACCCAGAGTAAACAAACAATCAGTTGTGTGTATCTGCCCTAAGTCCACAACCAAACAAGGAACAGGAAATGAGGCGGAAGGCACACATCCCATTGTTTGTTAGATCATCGTTGTATATAACCCTGGAGTATTCACTTGGTACTCACGGAGTTAACTGTAATAGTTCCTTTATATTTGATGAAAAGATTCTTTAGGAAAACCCTTATTTCTTTTAGTAAAAATGGTAACCACAGTGGTTCCTTCTATAATCACTTAGTTTATACTAGCTATATATAATCTAATATCGAACAGATAGTTAATTGTGTGAATCTGCCCTAAGCCCACAACAAAATAAAGAACAGGAAATGAGGCGGAAAGCACACATCCAAATACCTATCGGGTATTAATTATATATAACCCTGATGTATAAACTAAGGTATTATAGAATTAACCACCTAAGGTCCTTTAAGTTTATACTGGTTTAATAAAATAAATTAAACCCTTTACTGGTAAGTTTCTAGTTTTAAATAAAAAATGTTCTATTTGAAAAGTATGTTTTTTACTAGAAAACAGTGCATTGAATTAGTGTCCTATGACCTGGCCATACCTGGTACCCCTTATGATTACTTGGTGTATACGGAACATATATATAGCTAAGATCGGATAGATAGTAGGCTGGGTGAATCTGCTCTAAGCCCACAACCAAACAAGGAACAGTAAATGAAAGGAAAGCACATATCCTATTACATGTTGGATTCGATTTATATATATTCCTGATGTATAAACTAAGGAATCATAAAGTTAGCATTATAGGCCCCTTTCTACTGAATGTACTAGACTCGACTATTCTGTTTGTAGTTTGAAAAGATGTAAGTTTTTCCTAGTTTATAACTATCTTAACTCGAAAATAGTTTGCATTAACTTTCAAATGGAACTGTCACAATATAAAAGTAATGGGAAAATGTAAGTACACTGTTGTCTTTTGAATTGACATCCTGATGTACTGATTACTTTAAAACATGTTTGTTTTATTAAGGTCATAATGTGATGGATAGCACCCATACTATACGCTCTCCCTGCAAGAGATTCTCGAGACCAAACACGACTTCCGCAAACAAATTGCTAGGCCGTGTAAATTCACATTAAAGTTATATGATCATGTATACCCAATTTACTATCACCTTTTATTTAGAACAATGAGTTAGTGATTATTCGTATAGTTAGATCCTGTCTTGTTCTTCTGCTATAGCATTTAGTATGTTCGTTCTGTTATAGTATCTTAGTATGTCCTTTCTGTTATCGTGTATTGTATCTACCTCCCTGTTTCTCTTTATAGTATGTTCTAGCATCTAGTATCAACTGATCCCCTAAACTATACCTACTGTAGTTTACTAGCATGTTTACTTGAACTGCTATTGAAAAGACTCATTTATCTACTAAGTTATGATTGTACTTTAAAAACGGAGTTTTATAAACTATAAAGTAACATAACTTAAAAAGAGTTTTTGAAATGTTTTGATCACTTATAAAAGACATAAGTAATCTTTTGAAAGATGTTTATAACAAAAAATTACACAATTATCATTGTGTTCAACTTGTATTCCCCCCCCCCCCTTAAAAGCATTTAAAACAGTTTAAAAGATTGATTATAGAGGTATGAACTCACCATATGTGGGTGATTCAAACGAATATGCGCGTAAGGATGAGAAGATCCATGAATGAAGTCCCGAGACACAAACGAGTTCTAAATGACATATAATGGCATATTTTGGTATGAATATAGTGTTTAGAAACAACCACATGCAAGGAAACACCTTTAGGGACTAGGAAACACTTGGACCAAGTGTTAGAATTGTTGGATTAATGTCTAAGTCCATAACTATATTTGGTATGTACTTGACCCGACCTGGCATGGTCCATTTGGGTTGCACTTCACCGACACAATTTATATGGATAGTCTTTTGAGAATAGTATATTTATGATTTATATTAATATATTATAAGTTCTAATATATTAATATGGAATCATATTATTTAATTAGAATTGATCAAGAATTAATTTAGAATTAATTAAGTGATCAAAAAGAACTAATTAAATATGGACTCTTATATATATGGAATGGGCCAAGTTCATTTAGGTTGGGCTAAGCTTTCATGGATGGTCCATGGAGCTTTTAACCCATGGATCCTATGTAAATGAATGGTCATGGGTATTAGGGTTTACATGGATGTAACCCTAATCCTCCATAATATATAAAGGGGTCATTGGCTCACAAAATTGGCACAAGTGTGTGAAAATAAGAGTGGGCCCATTTTAGTGTGCATACATATTCTCTCAAGTTCTTCCAAGGTGTTTTGGTGATTTGTGATTCCATTTGAGGCTTCCACACTATTGGGGCTAAGCTCTTAAAGCTTGAAGACGTCAAGCTACATCAAAAGGTATGTCATCTAACTAGAACTTTGTAGTATAGGTGCTTCATAATATGCTAGTTAGGATGAAACCTTGGAATAGTTAATATTTGCATGTATAATAGAGAAAACATAGATCCAAGGTTTATAGGGTTTCATGTACACCATAGGAGTGTTAGAATGCTCAAAACCCAATAGTGGTATCAGAGCCATGGGTTGTTTTCTGTTATATTGATGCAAATGTTTTATTTTCAAGTTGAAAAAAAAGGAAAAAAAACATGACGTTTGTCAAATTTTAAGAGAATTACTTGTTTTGTGAAAAACGAATTATTTGTAAAATTTGAATCATTTGTTATATGAGTTGAATTAGGTCAAATTTAGTAAAAGATAAAATGATATGATTATTTTATTAGTTTTAAAAGTTTGATCTAAATGTTTTAAGGAGTTACATATTTTGGCATAAAATTTTGGCGCTCAAAAGTTTTTTTTAAAGTTGTGATCTTAAGGGTTTTTGAAACTTCCATAAGTTATGGATATGAAAGTTTTATTTAAAAAAAAAATTTGATTCAAAGTTTTTATGGAGTTACAAAATTTGGTGTTAATGTTTTAAAGAATTCCATAACTTGTTCTTAAGTTATGGAACATTGAAAGTTTCATCATAAAACACCATTAATTCCATAAGTTATGGAATCCAAAGGTTTTCAAGAATTACAAAACTTGCCCTCAAGTTTTGGAATTTGAGAAAAGTTTTTTATGAAAAAAAAAATTGAATTCTAAAACTCTTGGGTTCATAACTTAAACAATTAATTAAATGGTTTAATTTTGAGTTTAATAATTGGAATTAAGATGTTTTGTTGAATAGTTCAAATTAACTCTTATGGACTTTATTAATAGTTAATTAAAGCGTTTAATTAAAAGAGTATTATTAATCCATAAATATATGGTTTGAGTTTAATTAAATTAAAAGTCTAGTTTAATTAATAGATTAAACCACCAAGTATTTTAAATGTCTAAAATACACCCTTATACTATTATAATATTAAAAGTTTAATATCTTATATGTATAAGAGCAAGTCGTCTTACAATTAGTAGGCCTCATTCACGAAGCCGATCTGTAAGGGGGGTATAAGGTTACTGCCTATAAAATGGCAGTTCAATGGGTGTTCACTCTCACTCACCGCTTCCTTGACCGGTGGAGGGTCGTTAGCCGAACAGGTAGGACAAGGACTATAATTCTCCCTTCATTATAAGTATTATGATAAATACTAAGTAACTAAACACTTATAAATTCTCAATCTTAGTTACTTAGGAAAATGTGAATAAGGTGCTAATCCATGAAATTACACTTTGCACTTTATTTAAGCTGTTAGTGGAGCGTGTGTGGTTAACCGACACACTAACCTGGACTTAACAAGGTAGACAAAGGGTAACTTAATGTTTATCATAGTATCGTCGGAGCGTGTGTGGTTAACCGGCACATCGATTGAGGGGTAAATATTAAGGGTAGCAAGTATATTTGCATGGTTACTTCACACCTTGTTTTGTGATCCTCGGCATCCCAGTCACAAAACCTGAAGGGCACACTCGAGATTGAAACATGCCATTGAAAAGTTCAATGAATCTCAAAAGAATCTAGGAGTTTCAAAACCAATTAAAACCTAATAATACATTTCGTTTATCTTGGTGGAAATTGGTGAATCGTCATTCACCTACCTTCAAATATTTTATAGCTTGGATTACGACATCCCTCTTCCAAGTTATAAAATAGTTTGTTGGGTCCTAGCCTTAATATATCATATTGGGTGTTATATTAAAGACTTAAATCAACTTTACGTGAATTTCTCCCATTGTTGATGACAGGTTTAGACAGCAATGATCTTCCCAAACCAAGCTTTCCTAATGAATATGACTTCCTGAGTTTGGCCCATGGAAGTCATACTTCTCTTCCTCCACCTCCTCCAATTATTCTCCCTAACCCACAAGTTCAAGGTCACTCAAGCCCTAATGGCAAGCAATGTCTATGTGTGATCACATCTTAGAGATGAAGTCACATATTGACAAGCCGGGAGAGTTGGGTGTCAAAGTCTTGAGAAAGTTAGATATTCAATCACTTTCTAAGTCACATAGTGAGTTCCTTTGGGACTACTATGAAACAGACTATGACATGAACCTTAATGATGATATATATTTGCTTGGTGCTGTTGAATCAGCAATGATTTGGAACGATAGTAAAGCAAATTTGATTAGAAGATCAACTTCCAAAAAAATTTATGGATAGTGACAATGGTGACACTGGAAATCCAGAAAAAGCATTCTCCTCCCAATGGAAAGGGATTGGCCATAGTCAACTCGGTTGACCAAATGGTAAAGAGAAAGGCTAAGTCTGAGATAGTCGCATTACCAAAGGGTCCATATGTTTATTTTGCCAAAGGAAGGGGCGTTGATTGCAAAGCTGCCAAATTTACCTAAGGATGTTAAAGTCAATAAGTTTGACTCTACATCAGGTAGAGCCCATTATCTAACTCTGTTAAGTTCTATTCTGAGATCGTCATTACATGATGTGACTGGGTCACATGTTGATGTTTTAAGAATCAAAGAATAGAGAGAAATCTTAAAGGAAGTATATGCTGATTTTGATCGCGAAGGTGGATTTCGATCGCATCAGAATTTGGAGTAGTTGCATAAGAAGTTATGATATATTGCTAAGGAATAGATAACAACAATTTTCCATGTGGATTGTAAGGATAAGTTTTTCCGCAAAGTTTTAAAATAAAAAAAATTTGTTTAATTTTATTTATTTGAAGTATCCTTACAATGTCATTTGTGGAAAATTGTTGCTTATATGATTCCACTGACAGCAATATTGGAAAATGGATTTGATTCTTTCATTTGTGGTAGTGTCTAAATTTACCAAATCATGAAAGTTCCGCATCACCCAAGTTTCAATTGGACCGAAACTTGGAATCATGCAAGTTGAATAGTATGATGAATGAGAACTTACAAGCATTGGAAAATCAAGACTAATTACTTGTTCACATGGATGTGTGAGTCAAGTGAAAGACTAAAGGGATCAAGTACACATTCTTGTGCACTGGTCATGTCCACCACAAAGCTCGTTAAGACTATTTGATTTACTAAAGTTTAGTAAATATGGTTATACTTACAAGTTTAAGTATAATTCTGAAACATTGGAAAAGTCTCAATGTATGGCAGAACGAATGGGAAGAATCAAATTAGGCAGAAAGATAAAAGTTTCTCAAATCTGAAAAGATGGGAGAGTACTTTAGTATCATGTTTGTGATCATCTTAATGATTTAAAAATCATCTCACAATTAGTCCTCTAAAGGTCATCTTAGTGCATTCTTATGACTAACAAGAGGAGTCATGAATTGTTGAAATGGTTAGATCAGGAAGATGAGTCATACTTCGTTCCAAAACAATTCCTAGAGTCATACTCCAAAATTGTAACTTGAGTGACATATCTTAAAGAAAGGTTTAAAACACTTTTCAAATGTAAGAGTAAAAGTGTCCTACTCTTGTACATTTGAAATTGGTAAGTTGTGATGTTTTGGGTAAAACAAAGACCAACTAAGGCCAATTGTGTGAAGTGTTTGTCTTGATAAAGAATCCGCACTATCTCTTGAATATTTGGCAAGATAGTCTTATATGTCAAGAGGGTAGTGGGAGTCTTAAAGATCCTAAAAAGAATTTCAAGAACTAATCAAGAATAAAACCTGAGGTTCTTCACTAGCACACGACTTGAGGTTTATAACCTATCGTGTTGACATATTCTGTGCCCATTCCAGTTAAAGTTGGCTTTGCATAGGAGTTCTGAAAGTTCTCAATTGGTTGCATAACAACTTGGAAGCAATGGCAGGCCCTGTACTGCCAGGTGGCAAGAAGTTAAGATTGCATAAGTTCAGTCCATATGAGTTTGGATTTGTCATCATCCTTGTCTTGTGACTATGGTTTTGACGATTCACATGGATAAGAACACATACACCATAAAATCTAAGGGTCATAAGGTTTCTCTCCGATTCATGAAAATGATGGTGAGGAAACACTTCCACCAAGTAGATTTGAAGCAGATGGCAAAAGGTCTAAACAATTGAGACTATGATTACGGCATCCCTTTTCACAGTTCTGAAATTGTTTAGACACACATGCATGCTATCTAAGGAAAGGTGTATGATTTTGATAAAGTTTTATCAAAGCATCTCGTATCAGAAATCTAAACTTTGGTAAGAAAGTCGATAAAGTATTGATTTCTAGAAGTCCAGCTGATTTCTGAGTACATGTCAAAGCTAGTGGGAGCATAAGTGTTATGCTAATAATCATCATGTTATTGGGAGCATGATAATTATTGTTAGTGTTGCAAGTTAGCAACGTTAATTATAGAAAACAAAAGTTTCAATTCGTGAGGCTGTAGGGATTGAAAAAGTTGTTTTGCTATAATTAAGGGAGAGGATATACTTCATTTCAGTTCTAAAGGCTTAGATTGAGACCTTAATCATCTTTAGTCAAGAATATATATATGAATTTCATGTTGGATTGGTTCAACTTAAGGAAATTCTATATATTGCGTTCTCAAAATTCGATTATGATTACGGCATCCCTCTTCATAGTCAAATTTTGAAAACATGGCAAATAAAAATATTGTAGCAAAAGACTAGTCTAGAATCATGTCTTTATGTGAGACATCATAAATCGTATACCATTTGCTTTGGGTACAGGATCGATTGCATGTGCTATAATATTTGTCATTTCTAAATTTTTCCAAATGCCCAGAGGCATTAAAAAGGGAAAAGGTCTAGAATTGGATATGACTAAAATGATTAAGAAATTGTCGAGGACAATCTGAGGTTTACCAAAGATTGGTTGCTCAGGGACAGTTGGAAGTATAGTGCTAATTTGGAAGGACCATATTGACATATTCTGAAAAGAGGCATCTCTTATTCAGAAGCGATAGTCAAAATGAGAATATGGAGTTGTCTCTATAGGTGGAAGTTATCTGTGTAAGATTAGAAAACTTAATGCAAGAGGCATGTCCAAAGCAATGTACTTTGAATATGAGACTTAGTTTCCATTGAGTTGATCTCCATTGGAATACCTTATAATGACCGTTGACAAGTCTTTGTGACTTTGTACATATTCATTACAGGAGGGTTAGTGCATATAAGTTTGAAATCTAAACAGATTTCGATAAATGATAGGAATTTGAAATTCTCACATTTTTCGAAAAGGATTTGGGAGTGTGAAATTAGAATCATTGAAATTATGTTCAATTGGTTTATTTCACAAAGTAAGGATCATAGACAAACATAGAGTGTATACTTGGTGTATGGCAAAGCTATTGTTTAAGAAAAACATAGTGTACATGCTTGGAGCATGGGACAACTAGTGTTTTTAATTCAAGTATAAAGTTGATAAAACCGAAACAATGAATCACTCATGAGTTCTCATAAGTTCTGAGTATTGGATTCAACCTGCGCTCATTTGAATCACTTCATGGATTTTATCACGAGTGATCATGAGACGATAATATCTTATATTCTTCAAACCTAGAGATATGAGTTGTTACTATGAGTTGGTTATACATTGATTGGACGAAAACGCATTTGGTAACTCGATGTTATAAAACGTGCCTTTGTGTATGATTCAACAAGTAGTAGAACAAGCCATATGAGTCGAAGTTTATCTATTCCTTTTACTTTCGGGATAAAAGCGATATATGTGGGCCCCTCGATGATTTAGCGATGACACATGTGAGTGCTTGGCCAAGCCAGGACTAATTTGATTTGTTCAATCAGTCAGTTATCATAAATCGAAAATCGGGAAACAACAAATGGACAGAGAGAATGATTATAATCCATGTCTCAGTCCATATGATATCTAGAATGGAGGAATATATGATCCCTTATCTAATGGACAAGTCATTGACAAGGTCAGAGTTCGACAGCGGCTTTAAGAGCTACGATTGCCAGTTAGGTTTTGAAGTCATACTCAATAATAGTTTTAGACTTATCCAAGTGGGAGAGTGTTGGATTAATTTCTAAGTCCATAACTATATTTGGTATGTACTTGACCCGACCCGGCATGGTCCATTTGGGTTGCACTTCACCGGCACAATTTATATGGATAGTCTTTTGAGAATAGTGTATTTATGATTTATATTAATATATTATAAGTTCTAATATATTAATATGGAATCATATTATTTAATTAGAATTGATCAAGAAATAAATTAGAATTAATTAAGTGATCAAAAAGAACTAATTAAATATGGACTCTTATATATATGGAATGGACCAAGTTCATTTAGGTTAGGCTAAGCTTTCATGGATAGTCCATGGAGCTTTTAACCCATGGATCCTATGTAAATGAATGGTCATGGGTATTAGGGTTTACATGGATGTAACCCTAATCCTCCATAATATATAAAGGGGTCCTTGGCTCACAAAATTGGCACAAGTGTGTGAAAATAAGAGTGGGCCGATTTTAGTGTGCATACATATTCTCTCAAGTTCTTCCAAGGTGTTTTGGTGATTTGTGATTCCATTTGAGGCTTCCACGCTATTGGGGCTAAGCTCTTAAAGCTTGAAGACATCAAGCTACATCAAAAGGTATGTCATCTAACTACAACTTTGTAGTATATGTGCTTCATAATATGCTAGTTAGGATCAAACCTTGGAATAGTTAATATTTGCATGTATAATAGAGAAAACATAGATCCAAGGTTTATAGGGTTGCATGTACACCATAGGAGTGTTAGAATGCTCAAAACCCAATAAGAATCACATGTGATTCATCTAAGGGGAGTGTACGGCCACTAAATGGAGTGTACGGCCATGGGTGTACGGCCATGGAGTGTACGGCCATGGAGTGTATGGCCGTACACTCATGGTACTAAGTGCACAAAAGTTTGCTTGGATGATAGGGAAGCTTGTGGGACAATTTCTCATCAAGTGTTGAAGCTAGATTTGCATTTTGGAGGCCCTTTAGGGGTGTTTTGAGGGGTGTACTGCCACACATGGGTGTACGGCCGTACACACCTTATGATCTTGAGTTTTGGTCATTTTTAGGGTGTTAATCAAGTATTCCTAACATGTACTAAGCATAGGGAAGGAGTACTTACACTTTGGAAGCTCAAAATGGTTCACAATCAGCAAGAACAAGTGTGTGTTCTTGGTGAAATGGATGAAGATTTGAAGATCTAGTCAAAAGATGATTTCCATGGATGAAATCAAAGGGTGTTACTAGGTGAAGAAGGATAACAACTAATCAAAACGGAAGAAATGCTTACATTCTTGAAGATCGGGGTGAAAAGCTTGATGATAGTTGAGGGAAAACTCGTGTTCTTGACTTGGAAAATGAAGAAATGACTTAGGAATGAAGGGATATCACCCTTATGGAGGGGGTGTACGGCCAACATGGGTGTACGACTGCACACACAAGTGTGTATGGCCGTACACTCCCTCTAATGGAGTTTTCGGCTCGATTTCGACGCGAAGAACTTACGCAACTCAAACCTATACCCAATGCTTGAATGTACTGAGCTTTGAACCCTTAAAGAGACTCTAAACAAGGCTAAAAGATAGCAGGAATGATTCTGAAACTCAGTTGGATTGAATGGCTGAACATATAAGGCAAAGATTTTCGGGTGTCACATCATCCCCCCGTTATATGGAATTTCGTCCCAAAATTAGCTTTCTTAGCAGGACTACTGGGGTTGAGCTCCATTGATTGGAAGAATAGCCACTCATAGACCTGACAACTTTGCCATATTATTCATGATTAGATTCATACTTGGTCCATCTATCATTACCTCATGTATACAAGTCGTATATAATTAAGATTAGTTAGATGGTCGGATGTGCGACTCTGCCCCAGGTCCACAACCAAACAAGGAACAGGAGAGTGGGTGGAAGCACACATACTAAATCTGCATAATCGTAATCATATACCACCCTTGCGTATACACTGAATAGTGATAGGTGGGCTGTATTCGTGCCTAGCCTCTGTGCTTGAACTTGGTCGGCTGAACGAGTGGTATTTCGGAAAGGTTTGCTGAACATACGGCGGCCAGGCTTCGGATGGCAAAGTACTCTTCGCACAAGTACTTTGGGGTTGAGAATACGAAGGACAAAACTGAGGTCTGGGTCGGACTGTCGTTACGAATGGCGAAGGTTTCGTGAATTTGACGGTCAAAGTGATAGAAACATATGAACTTAGTATGGTGAGCACCACGCCAACTCATGACGAATGATAGCAACAAACTCTTTACTGAACAAAGTTTGGCCGATTTGAAAGAAACGTCTCTTATACGATGATGTACCCCTAGTGTGTTCGACAATGTACTCTTTGTAAACGTTCTAGTGCTTTCTGTTTGCCCCTTCATGTCAACACTTCTACGTATCGTACCGCGATGAGCGAGTACATACTGTGTAAGTGCTTTGATTACTAGTGTCGATACTTTATACTACGATCCTCCTCGGTACCACTATGATCTCCTAACATATACAAGTTATGAATAATTAAGATGAATAAGACGGTCGACTGAGTAACTTTGCCCCAAGTCCACAACCACACAAGGAACAGGAATTAGGGCGGAATCACTCACTCTAGGTCTGCAAAATCTTAGCTATGCACAACCCTGGTGTACATACTCAGCCATCATAGCTTCTCTGAACGGAGCTTTGTCACACCCCGCTAAAGCGTAAACGCAAGGTATGACAGCGACAAAGGTTTCATTTCCAAAGATAAAGATACATCACCATAGCAATATTTAAAAGTTTACAACCCATAGCTTAAACAAAACAAAGTACAAGTTTTCCAAAATGACATTGTTCAAAATATAACTTCATAAAATAACTTCCACACGCTGCAGCATGCTCTATGATGATGAATCTCTATATCCACTTACTAATTATTTCCTGAAAAAGCATGTAAAACGAGCGTCAACTATGAAAATAGTTGGTGAGTTCACAGGTTTATAAAATCAAGATTTGGTATAAGACTTTTCATAAATACAAGTACATTGCTTTAATGAGAACAAAGTTCATTGCTATAATGAGAAACAAAGTTGATTGCTAAAATTGATAAACGAGTTTATTGCCATAATAGATAACAAGTTTATTGCTATAATGTGTAACGAGTTTGTATGTGTATGAGAAAACAATGAGTCTCAACCAAACCTATGACTGAAGCCCTATCAAGATCTATGCTTATCGTTCCATAGATGAATATGGTATCATGCACTCCAGCAATAGGGCGAGTGAAGAGTTGTCAATTCCTAATAGCGCTATCCATAATGACCATTGGCTCAAAGAGTTAATGGTTAGAGATAAGGGAAGGGCCTTAGTACGATAAGTTCTCATGTTCCGTGATGCATAGACATACATAGAGAGACATAGCAATAAAATAGCAATCATGTTTGATACAAATAAATTTAAATACAACATTCAAATAATAGTTTTTCGGGACATGCTTTTCCACCCCAAAACATAAAAACTGAAAATAGGGGAGTGCGTGAATACTCACAACGTTTCGAGTAGGTACAAGTGGTACTTCGGAATGCACCAACGTCTTACTACCGGGATCCTACGACATCAAACACACACTAGTGAGTTTCCATGTCGAAATCTAATGCTAATATACTAAATTCTACATATAGTGAAATGCCAATTTATGTTTTAGTATTTGATTTTATATTAATTGGTTACACTTTTTCTGAAATAATTGAAATTCTACAAATCGTGCGATTAATTACAACATTGGAATATAAATTTTCCAAATTTTTAAGTCCTTATTACAACATAAATTCACGGAAATAGCATTCAAAGGATAAAAATTCTCAAACTTTTTATTTAACTGTTATTACACAATACTAAGCTGGGAAAATTATAAAAATGGATTTCCAAGCTGTTTAATTATATTTTATGATTTTTGAGCATTTATTCCAATAAAAATTGAAATAAATAGAAAACAGTTTCCGAAATTACCCAAACTTTTTATTTAACTGTTATTATACATAAATAGGCTGAGAAAAATATAAAAGATATTTTTCAGTGGGTATTTCTATTTTTCCTTGTTTTATTCCTTTAAATAATCTTTAATTGAAGAAATAATATTAAACAGTTAAAATAAATTACCAAAAATTTTTGTAACATCATTTACAGTATAAATAACCTGAGAAAAATATCAAAAGTGGTCTTCATATTATATAATCCGGTTTTGGGTATTTATGTGTATTTAAGTGTAATTAACTTTAGAAATTAAGAGAAAAATAGTTTACAGTGGAGAAAAATCCTTAAAATTTTTATGTAACCTCCTACTGTAAAATATGATGTTCTGGTAAATTTTCATGAATTTTGGATAATCAGAACTATTTTTCCTATTTTTAGACCATTATAATTACCAAAAATTGGGAAAAATAGCAAGGCATGATGAAAAATGTTGAAATTATTTTTCTGAGTCATCCATCATAGGTAAGGTATGCGAAAATTGTTAGATAAAATTTTCACACTTTCCAAAGTGGTTTTGTGATTTATTATATCCTATCAAAAAGAAAATTGGAAATCAAACCAAACAGCAACAAAAATTAATGAAATTTAGTGAGGGGTCATTATACATCATAAGGGTCATCCATGAATTTGTTCCGGATTTATTGACCTCTGGAAGTATTTTATGTGATTTATGCCCTTGGTTTCTAGCAATAATTTTAATAAATCAAAGAAATAAATAAAGCTTTTGGTATTTTACAAATTATCACATGCATGTGAGGGCTTTCAAAAGGAAAAATGTTCGAAATTTATTCAGAAGGGAAATAGGGGTATTGAACCCAAACAAGTTAAGAAATGTTGCATGCAATGGTGCATGAGATATAAATGTGGCTGAAGTTTATGAATTTATGTAGCCCATTCAGTGGGGTTTTAAGCCACGAAATTTCAACCATCATTCACTGCATATGTTAAGTTTCTGAAATATTTTTCCCCAGATTTATGGTTGGGTTTAAGGCCATTGATAATGCTAGGCAAAAATGGTAATCATAGAAAAGGAGCTGTTTGCGCAACCATTTTGTAAAAATTGCAAAAAATCGGATATTTAATATTTTACAGTGAGACCAGTTGGGATTGAAAGTTAACTCATGAAATCATCCAATACAAAAAGAATATCATGATTTGGTTAAGAAATGACCGAGTTATGGTCGTTCAAAGTTGAACAAAGTAATCTGGCAGATTGCATGTTTGCTTTGAGTGCATCCTTAGGACATTTTGACAAGAACATCATGCATGCCTTTGATAAGGTCCGATTTCTAGCACATGCATGGAGTGAATGAGCATCCAAGATGTACTAGAAATGGTTTAAATGCTTTTGACCATGCAAGAACACAAAAGAAATGGAGAAGAAGATGTAATACTTGTTTTTGAAGTCACATGAACATATGTGCATCATTTTCACTCCTTGCATGGGTTTGATCCCGGATTTTCACCATTTCAAACACATGCATTGTGTTATGGTGAGAATCTACAAACCACAAGGGGAAAATAAAGATTTCTAGCCATGGAAAGGCATAGAATCCGAAAAGAAGAGAAAACTAAGAAGAAAAGGAAGTAGAATCATGAAACTATGGAAGAAGATGTTGTTGTTTACCTTGGTTTTGATCTTGAGGGAAGTAAGAACACTTCAAGGTCTTCTAAATCTCGAAATTTGGCAGAGGAATGGGGAGAATTTCGCGAGTTAGAGAGAGAGAGAGGAAGAGAGTTTGTGTGTGTTAGGAGGGTGGAGTGTGAGAGAGTGAAGAGAGAAGAGGTAGAGTGAGGGAGAAGTTCTAATGATTGAGTTTTGGGAAGAGGGAGCATGGGGAGAGGGGAGATGGCCGGTTTTTGAGTGGGTTAGGAGCCCTCTCTCTCCAAAAATTCAAATTAATAATTTCCCTCTTCATTTTTTTATAAAAATCTAATTTTTATAAAAGTGATTCTTTAAGCAATTTGATTTATTTAAAAGTCTTGTTTTTAACTAATTAATTATGATTAATGCATGATAAATTATATTTCTATTTCATTGGTATAATCCATAATTTGATTAATAAAAATTTGATATTAGGAAGTTTATAGCCAAATTTTATAAAGTTTTTAAGCTTTATGATTTATAAATTTGGATTTTTAGCTCTCTTAGGGTTTTTGGAATATTGTTTGATATTCATCATCATAATGAAGTATAATTAGAATATTTCAATTTATTTTTAGGGTTTTATACCCTTTTTCAATTATAACAAAGCTTGAAAGTTTCATTCAAATTATAGCATTGGCATTTCCTATTGTAGTTAAGCAACTTACTAGAATCGTAAGTGTCAAGTATATTAGTCCTAGGTCTTAGATGGATCCTAGTTTATGTAAGATTTTGACCTAATTTATACTACTAGGCCATGGCATGTTGTGCATGAATGGTTATTATAAAGATGCATGAGTCCGAGAATGACCTGAATTGACAGTTGTCACAGTATCCCCCACTCAAAAAGAATTTCGTCCCGAAATTCATTCTATGTCATCGCTTGTCATCGTATGGGAAAAGTTGTGGATACTTTTCGTTCAAGAAGTCTCACGCTCCCAGGTGTACTCCGATCCGCGTTTTGAGTTCCATCGAACTTTCACAATCGGGATCTTACTCCGCTTAAGTTGTTTTACCTCCCTGCCAAGGATTTCTATCGGTTCCTCAACGAAGTTTAGCTTATCATTGATCTTAATTTCCTCCAGGGGTACTATCAATGTTTCGTTGGCTAGACATTTCTTAAGATTGGAGACGTGGAATGTGTCGTGAATGGCGCTTAACTCTTGGGGCAACTGGAGTTTATAAGCTACCGGACCAATCCTTTCAATGACTTCAAAGGGTCCAACATATCTCGGGCTTAGTTTTCCTTTCTTACCAAAACGCACAAGCCCTTTCCAAGGCGACACTTTTAAAAGTACCTTGTCTCCTACTTGGAATTCTAATGGTTTACGACGATTATCCGCATAACTTTTCTGACGATCCCTAGCAGCTTTAAGCCTATCCTTGATGATAGCAATTTTGTCAGATGTTTCCTGGATAAGTTCGAGTCTAGTCAACTGTCTGTCTCCGATTTCTGTCTAGCATAAGGGCGAACGACACTTGCGTCCATACCATGCTTCATATGGAGCACATTGGATACTCGTGTGGTAACTGTTATTGTAGTAAAACTCAATTAGAGGCAAATGAGTATCCCAATTTCCTTTGAACTCAATGACACACGCTCGTAGCATGTCTTCCAATGTTTGTATTGTTCTCTCTGTTTGCCCATCTGTCTGAGGGAGGTAAGTTGTGCTCAAATCTATCTTGGTTCCTAGTGCCTTCTGTAACATCCACCAAAATCGAGATGTAAAACGACTATCTCTATCAGAAATGATAGATAGGGGGTAGACCGGGCAATTCCTCCGGAAACACTTCGGGATAGTTTTGAACCACTGGAATCTACTTGAGTTGCTTAGCTTCAGGTTCTCTTTCTAGCACGTGGGCCATGAATGCAATACAATTCTTTTTCAGGTACTTGTGAACCTTCACGCTTGATACTATGTTTAAACTTCTTCCTGGCTTCTCACCGTGTATGATAAGGGTTTCTCCATTAGGGAGAGGCACTCTAATGACTTTCTCGTAACAACCAATTTCTGCTTTATTTTTGGATAACCAATCCATCCCTACTATCACATCAAAACTACCTAGCTCTATAGGAATTAGGTCAATGCTAAAGAGTTTATCAGCTAAATTCAGAGTATAACCAGAAATTATATCATCAGCCCTAATTTCATACCCATCAGCAAGTTCAATAGCATGAGTATTCCTCATCTTTCTTGATTTCAAGTCGAGTACCGGTCTAAATGTTAAAGAAACGAAACTCCTATCTGCTCCCGCATCGAATATTACTGATGCAAAATGAGTGTTCAGGAGAAACGTACCTGTTATCACTTCAGGGTTCTGACGAGCTTCTTCTGCACCAATCACAAAGGCTACTCCTCTTGGCCGCCCACCTTGATTTCCTTGGAAATTTTGCCTAGCTTGGCCTTGTCCATTGTTACCAGGCCCCTTGTTCAGTTTGGGACAAGCACTACGCAGATGATCAGTACTCCCGCACTCGTAACATGCCCTTTTTCCATCCTTATTCAGCTTACAATACTTCGGGTAATGGCCTGTCTGTTTACAGTTTTGGCACACTGGGCAAGCTCCCTTGTGATGGAAGTTACACTTATTGCACTTCGGAAGCGGCCCTGAGTACTGCTTTCGTTCCTGCACTTCCATGACTTTCTGTTCCTGAGTTTTCACTGGTTCTTGCTCCTGGGCTCTTACCATAAAGTTTCTTGAGACTTTCTGCTTCCTCCCTGACTTGCCCCCATACTTCTTCTCTCCCTGATCTGCTGGCTTCCTCTTGCTACTAGAGCTTTCCTTTGTTGATGCTCCCATCCTTATCACATCATTGGTTAGTCGATTTGCTAGGCTTACTGCACTTTGAATAGTAGTTGGGTTTGCTGAGGTAACCATTCCCCGAATCTCTGGTGCCAGACCCCTGATGTAACGATCTATCCGTTTCTCCTCAGGAGTAACCATGTGAGGTACCAGTTTTGCTAGTTCATGAAATCGGACTGAGTACTTCTCTATTTGTGTTCCAACCATAGAATGGTTCCAGAACTCAGATTCAAGCTTCTGAATTTCATCCTTGGGACAATACTCCTCTATCAGCAGCTTCTTTAGGTCTTCTCAAGTTAGCTTATATGCCGCTGTACGGCCTCGGGTTTGCACTAGAGTATTCCACCAGGTTAATGCCCTATCTTGGAATAGGCAAGATGCATACTCAACTTTGTTGCGCTCGAGGCATTTGCTAATGTGAAGGACCGACTCCATGCTGTCAATCCATTTCAGCAACCCGACCACACCTTCCTTTCCATGGAACTCCTTAGGTTTACAGGCCATAAAGGACTTGTAGTTGCATTCTCTTTCATTGTTTCCCCGGTTTCCTCCACTACTTCCTTGGTTAGCATTAAGTCCCGCAATTACTTGAGTGATAATCTTTGGAATTGCTGCCATGAGTTGTTGTGCTACCACTTGAGCAACATCGGGTGTTTCGTTCTGTGGGCGCCCGCGATTAGGCCTTCCTGACATGGTTCTAAGACACAAGAGAAGAAATACGTATAAATACATAAAATAATGTATAATATTTAGTTCACTACTATTTTGAAAACCGCAAGTGTTGTCAAATTAATGGTTTGCATTAATACTAGGCATATAGATTTTAGAAAGGAAAGAAAAGAAAAATCTTTTTATTCAACTATTGACTAAATAAGTTCTAGGGTTTGACCTCATAGTAAAAGTTTTCAAACATAAAATAAACTTCTTCATTACCATTTGAAATAGTCTTAAAACCAAAACAATACATCAATCCCAAAATAAAGTTTTAATGTCTTTCCCTAAAAGATACCCAACATGGGTTTTCATTTCATGACACAATAAAATACTAAAATCAAAACCAAGTACGAATCGCTATCCCAACAAGAAACATCCACACCACAATCAGTAACAGCCCTCCAAACACATAACATGCGGTCATCGCACGACCTGCCACTCGTCTAGCAGCACTAGCAGTGTCAGCAGTCTCCATCGAATGCTGAAACAGGATTTCCATCCTTGTTAACACTTCATCCAAAACTTCCCGATGCTCAGCTATCACAGCAAGACTGTGATGTAGGCCCGCTGCCATCGAATGCATCCTCCGGGACTCCTCCGGGGTCATACCTGACTGCCTGACAGGTATACCTATAACTCGCTGAGGTGGGGGTGCTCTCGGTCCTGCCATGCTGGGTCCTACCTGACTGGTTCCTGCCGTGCCAAGTCCTGCTGTACTGATTGCTATCCTTCCCGGGATAGGGACACTCTTCCTTGCTGTCCTCCGAATACGAAGCCCATAAAGTGGTGGCTGTGGCAACACTGATGTAGGTGATGCCTCGCGTCGTTGACTCGGGGCGTCGTCATTGCTGATCTCCACCGAGTTTCCTGTATCTTCTGTGTCTTCCGAGGGGTCTTCCTCCACCGAGGCGGGGGGATCACGTCGAGGAATAACAGTGACGTAGCCGGACTCATCAGCTGAGGCGGTAGCGTGAGAAGATGACGATGTCGACATAGTGGACTGAGACATAGATTCAATGAGATATGAAATAAATGACAATGCATGGCTATAATATGCAATGCTTACACACACCAAAATTAACCTTTTTGAATTTTTGAAATAAAGTTTTCTCAAGAATTTTGTTGAACATATTCCCATTATAATTAGCTCAAGCTTTGTATAAATCTTTCCTTAATTAAACATAGGTGATCAGGCTATGTTTAATTGAGATCCAACGATACAATTCCCGACCTAATTATATTAGTAATATGTTTGATGTAAAAAGAATTTTTATAAGTTTTGGTTATAGGTTGTGTTTTCTTAAAGGAAAACTGATGTTCTCTATAACTTTTAGCTCTGATACCATTTCTGTCACACCCCGCTAAAGCGGAAACGCAAGGTATGACAGCGACAAAGGTTTCATTGCCAAAGATAAAGATACATCACCATAGCAATATTTAAAAGTTTACAACCCATAGCTTAAACAAAACAAAGTACAAGTTTTCCAAAATGACATTGTTCAAAATATAACTTCATAAAATAACTTCCACACGATGCAGCATGCTCTATGATGATGAATCTCTATATCCACTTACTAATTATTTCCTGAAAAAGCATGTAAAACGAGCGTCAACTATGAAAATAGTTGGTGAGTTCACAGGTTTATAAAATCAAGATTTGGTATAAGACTTTTCATAAATACAAGTGCATTGCTTTAATGAGAACAAAGTTCATTGCCATAATGAGAAACAAAGTTGATTGCTAAAATTGATAAACGAGTTTATTGCCATAATAGATAACAAGTTTATTGCTATAATGTGTAACGAGTTTGTATGTGTATGAGCAAACAATGAGTCTCAACCAAACCTATGACTGAAGCCCTATCAAGATCTATGCTTATCGTTCCATAGATGAATATGGTATCATGCACTCCAGCAATAGGGCGAGTGAGGAGTTGTCAATTCCTAATAGCGCTATCCATAATGACCACTGGCTCAAAGAGTTAATGGTTAGAGATAAGGGAAGGGCCTTAGTACGATAAGTTCTCATGTTCCGTGATGTATAGACATACATAGAGAGACATAGCAATAAAATAGCAATCATGTTTGATACAAATCAATTTAAATACAATTAAAATAATAGTTTTTCAGGACATGCTTTTCCACCCCAAAACATAAAAACTGAGAATAGGGGAGTGCGTGAATACTCACAACGTTTCGAGTAGGTACAAGTGGTACTTCGGAATGCACCAACGTCTTACTATCGGGATCCTACGACATCAAACACACACTAGTGAGTTTCCATGTCGAAATCTAATGCTAATATACTAAATTCTACATATAGTGAAATGCCAATTTATGTTTTAGTATTTGATTTTATATTAATTGGTTACACTTTTTCTGAAATAATTGAAATTCTACAAATCGTGCGATTAATTACAACATTGGAATATAAATTTTCCAAATTTTTAAGTCCTTATTACAACATAAATTCACGGAAATAGCATTCAAAGGATAAAAATTCTCAAACTTTTTATTTAACTGTTATTACACAATACTAAGTTGGGAAAATTATAAAAATGGATTTCCAAGCTGTTTAATTATATTTTATGATTTTTGAGCATTTATTCCAATAAAAATTGAAATAAATAGAAAACAGTTTCCGAAATTACCCAAACTTTTTATTTAACTGTTATTATACATAAATAGGCTGGGAAAAATATAAAATATATTTTTCAGTGGGTATTTCTATTTTTCCTTGTTTTATTCCTTTAAATAATCTTTAATTGAAGAAATAATATTAAACAGTTAAAATAAATTACCAAAATTTTTTTTAACATCATTTACAGTATAAATAACCTGAGAAAAATATCAAAAGTGGTCTTCATATTATATAATCCGGTTTTGGGTATTTATGTGTATTTAAGTGTACTTAACTTTAGAAATTAAGAGAAAATAGTTTACAGTGGAGAAAAATCCTTAAAATTGTTATGTAACCTCCTACTGTGAAACATGATGTTCTGGTAAATTTTCATGAATTTTGGATAATCAGAACTATTTTTCTTAATTTTAAACCATTATAATTACCAAAAATTGGGAAAAATAGCAAGGCATGATGAAAAACGTTGAAATTATTTTTCTGAGTCATCCATCACAGGTAAGGTATGCGAAAATTGTTAGATAAAATTTTCACACTCTCCAAAGTGGTTTTGTGATTTATTATATCCTATCAAAAAGAAAATTGGAAATCATACCAAACAGCAACAAAAATTAATGAAATTTAGTGAGCGGTCATTATACATCATAAGGGTCATTCATGAATTTGTTCCGGATTTATTGACCTCTGGAAGTATTTTATGTGATTTATGCCCTTGGTTTCTAGCTATAATTTTAATAAATCAAAGAAATAAATAAAGCTTTTGGTATTTTACATATTATCACATGCATGTGAGGGCTTTCAAAAGGAAAAATGTTCGAAATTTATTCAGAAGGGAAATAGGGGTATTGAACCCAAACAAGTTAAGAAATGTTGCATGCAATGGTGCATGAGATATAAATGTGGCTGAAGTTTATGAATTTATGTAGCCCATTCAGTGGGGTTTTAAGCCACGAAATTTCAACCATCATTCACTGCATATGTTAAGTTTCTAAAATATTTTTCCCCAGATTTATGGTTGGGTTTAAGGCCATTGATAATGCTAGGCAAAAATGGTGATCATAGAAAAAGAGCTGTTTGCGCAACCATTTTGTACAAATTTCCAAAAATCGGATGTTTAATATTTTACAGTGAGACCAGTTGGGTTTGAATGTTAACTCATGAAATTATCCAATACAAAAAGAATATCATGATTTGGTTAAGAAATGACCGAGTTATGGTCGTTCAAAGTTGAACAAAGTAATCTGGCAGATTGCATGTTTGCTTTGAGTGCATCCTTAGGACATTTTGACAAGAACATCATGCATGCCTTTGATAAAGTCCGATTTCTAGCACATGCATGGAGTGAATGAGCATCCAAGATGTACTAGAAATGGTTTAAATGCTTTTGACCATGCAAGAACACAAAAGAAATGGAGAAGAAGATGTAATACTTGTTTTTGAAGTCACATGAACATATGTGCATCATTTTCACTCCTTGCATGGGTTTGATCCCGGATTTTCACCATTTCAAACACATGCATTGTGTTATGGTGAGAATCTACAAACCACAAGGGGAAAATAAAGATTTCTAGCCATGGAAAGGCATAGAATCCGAAAAGAAGAGAAAACTAAGAAGAAAAGGAAGTAGAATCATGAAACTATGGAAGAAGATGTTGTTGTTTACCTTGGTTTTGATCTTGAGGGAAGTAAGAACACTTCAAGGTCTTCTAAATCTCGAAATTTGGCAGAGAAATGGGGAGAATTTCGCGAGTTAGAGAGAGAGAGGAAGAGAGTTTGTGTGTGTTAGGAGGGTGGAGTGTGAGAGAGTGAAGAGAGAAGAGGTAGAGTGAGGGAGAAGTTCTAATGATTGAGTTTTGGGAAGAGGGAGCATGGGGAGAGGGGAGATGGCCGGTTTTTGAGTGGGTTAGGAGCCCTCTCTCTCCAAAAATTCAAATTAATAATTTCCCTCTTCATTTTTTTATAAAAATCTAATTTTTATAAAAGTGATTCTTTAAGCAATTTGATTTATTTAAAAGTCTTGTTTTTAACTAATTAATTATGATTAATGCATGATAAATTATATTTCTATTTCATTGGTATAATCCATAATTTGATTAATAAAAATTTGATATTAGGAAGTTTATAGCCAAATTTTATAAAGTTTTTAAGCTTTATGATTTATAAATTTGGATTTTTAGCTCTCTTAGGGTTTTTGGAATATTGTTTGATATTCATCATCATAATGAAGTATAATTAGAATATTTTAATTTATTTTTAGGGTTTTATACCCTTTTTCAATTATAACAAAGCTTGAAAGTTTCATTCAAATTATAGCATTGGCATTTCCTATTGTAGTTAAGCAACTTACTAGAATCGTAAGTGTCAAGTATATTAGTCCTAGGTCTTAGATGGATCCTAGTTTATGTAAGATTTTGACCTAATTTATACTACTAGGCCATGGCATGTTGTGCATGAATGGTTATTATAAAGATGCATGAGTCCGAGAATGACCTGAATTGACAGTTGTCACAAGCTTTTAGTTCTCTTCGATACTGTGACTTGTTTCAACAAGTTTGTTATTATAATTACTTTTAGTGTTTTCCCCAACTTTTAATCTTATATAATTATAAATTAATTTTTAAAGTAAATCTTATTTTCTTTTGAAAACGTACTGCTGCTCGCTGGCGACTCCAGGGTTGATTCTCCTGCGGTGATCATCAGAATTCGTCCATCCGCTCTTGAGTTCTTTGTTATCGGACAGTCCCTCTGGTAGTGTCCAGTCTCACCACAGCCATAACAGGCTTGGTTTTCTTCAACTTCGGGGACTTGGGAGATCGGTTGAGTCGGTGCCTTGCAGAAATGGATTGTGTGTCCCTTTCTGTGGTAGTTCAGACACAGCATTTCCCGGCATACTCCTGTTTGGTGATAGTTGCACTTCCCACACTTCGGGAGGGTTCCAGCATATCGATTGGCAGGTGTTGTAGTAGCAAGTGTTGTGGCGGCGTACATAGTCGCCGTTTGTTGCTCCTGCAGGGTTTCCTATGTTGTTCGCTTCTTCTTCCTCTTGTTCCCCGACTTCCGTTTATAGTCCTCTCCCTTTGGTGGCTCGGGAACGGGGAGTTCTACACCATGGCAGACTCCATGGTCAATGAGCCCCTGAGCCAGGCGTTTGGCACTATCAAATGTGGCTGGATTAGAAGACACCACATCTCCTTGGATCGGGACAGTTAGACCCCAGATGTATCTTTCTATTTTGTTGCTCTCAGGGGTAACCATCCCGGGGCATAGTGCTGCTAGGTCACTAAACCTGTCAGTGTAGGCCACTATGTCTGAGCCGTCCGTCGTGAGCTCCCATAGTTCTTGTTCCAGCTTTTGAACTTCGCCCCTCGGGCAATATTCTTCCAGCATTAACTCTTTTAGGTTTTCCCAACCTATTGAGTTAGCCACTGATAGGGTAAGTGACTTAACATGACTATTCCACTATGTTAGGGCTCTGTCTGAGAAGGTGCAGGCAGCAAACTTCACTTTGCTCCCTTCTGGTCACGAACAGATTGCGAAGAACGAATATGTTTTCTCAAACCATCGCATCAGAGCGATAACTCCACCATTTCTATTAAAGGAATTGGGTTTGCAGTTCAAGAAGTCCTTATACGAACACTCCCTTGGGTGTCCGTGAGAATCTCCGGGGTTGGCTAAGTGGGTACCTCTACCCGATCCGAAGGTACCACTTTCTCCGAAGTGAGCTAGAGCAGTTGCCACTGCAGAGGATATCGCTGCTTGGAGAGCAGCAGGATCGAATTGTGGCGGAGGTAGTGGCGGTTGAGTTGGAGTTATCGGAGTAGTGCATCTGTTTGATCTGCGAGGAGGCATATTTGCTAAAAGAATACAAAGATGAGATGGAATAAGTCTATAGCAGTGGATATAAGCCGAAAGCTGAAAGACAAGGTTATCCTAGTTCTGAGTGTATCTGTTCCTGGCTTTCACAGGGTTTTGGAAACAATTCATAAAGAGTCTATACCAAATAAACTTCATGAATTAGAAATGGCTATCCTCGAATGAATATCTGTGACCTGAATAACTGTTGTCAGTTGCACGAAAGAAAATAATCCTAACACATAATGTGAGTAGTGTTCCCACTAACTCACTAAGTTAACCAAGATTATTATTAATTAGTGTGACGCATAAGACGTTTTGGTTACCTCGGTTGATCCTTCTTTGAAAGTTTTTCCTGAACTTTCTCTTGTTCCTCCTTGACTCTTCTGTTGACTGCTATGTGGTTACATCTATCTGGGTTTGTCGTGCGAGAATATAAGTGTCTAGAGAATCTATGAGATTTAAGTGAAACATTATTGGGTGATCCTTACAGAGTCCTCCTATAATTGCACAATGTATACAAGTTGTATATAATTTAAGATTAAATAGACCTTCGAATAAGTGATCCTACTCCAAAACCACAACCAAACAAGGAACAGGTAGTGAAGCGTAGATCACAAATTCTAAGTGTATAAAATCTCAAATATATAAAACCTTGGAAGTATACACTCCAAAATTATAGACCTATCCGTAAAGGTCTTTTAAATTATCACATAAGTTATTTAGAGTGCCTAAAATACTCCTATAGTATTTTAATGTAATGTACTTGGTATGTTTTAAACTTGGTATTGAGTTATAGTATCATAAAATACTCCTATAGTATCTTAACTTTATGTTCTGATCTAGAATTCCCTTGAATAGAGTTAGGTAAGTTTAAAGACTGTTGCAACACCACATCACTCCCAAACACATGTTGGTCACATCTCGAATGAATATAGTTGATCAGGCTATATTGATCCTAGCTATGATTACATAACTATCCAGGTTTAACCGCAATGTTCAACCTTTATATACTTTTGTTCTGTTCTTCTTGTGATACTTGTTCTAGTATGTATATATGAATAAGCACGTATGTATACTTTTATAAGGTATCGTTATATATTTAAAATATATTATTATCCAGAGCACTTCGGTCCCATTGTATTTATATTTGTATATCTTTTATCGGTTGATATACTTAGTTCACTATAAACAATGCTCTGATACCAATCTGCCACACCCCAAAACCGGAACGGCGAAAATGTTCGGGGGTGGAGGACGTCATGTTTAGTATCACAAGTCATGCATCATAGTAAGCAAAGTAATAAACAACCATTTAATTAGAAAGAAAGTGTTTACAAAGTATGTTTTCGCATAACATAGACTACAAAGTAATTAACAAAATAGGACATGAAGCTATACTCCTCCATCTTCTGAATCCCAGTGCGCGTACCTGTCTACTAGTCTCCTGAGAATACAAGTTATTTTGAAATAGTATATTAGCATTTAAGCTGGTGAGTTCATAATATTTTAGTGATGTAAGTAAGTTGTAAGAAAGTTGTAATAAGTTGTAAGTTCTGTTTAGAAAAGTTCGCCCGTTCCTCCAGAAAATCCTATATTTCCTGCTTTGATGAAAGATAAGTAAAAACGACTCTACAATCCTTTCTATGAGTACTAAATGGATACAAGTTATATAAAACCCAGAATAAACAAACAATCGGTTGTGTGTATCTGCCCTAAGTCCAAAACCAAACAAGGAACAAGAAATGAGGCGGAAGGCACACATCCCATTGTTTATTAGATCATCGTTGTATATAACCCTGGCGTATTCACTTGATACTCACGGGGTTAACTGTAATAGTTCCTTTATATTTGATGAAAAGATTCTTTAAGAAAACCCTTATTTCTTTTGGTAGAAATGGTAACCATAGTGGTTCCTTCTATAATCACTTAGTTTATACTAGCTATATATAATCTAATATAGAACAGATAGTTAATTGTGTGAATCCGCCCTAAGCCCACAACCAACCAGGGAACAAGAAATGAGGCGGAAAGCACACATCCAACTACCTATCGGGTATTAATTATATATAACCCTGATGTATAAACTAAGGTATTATAGAATTAACCACCTAAGGTCCTTTAAGTTTATACCAGTTTAATAAAATGGATTAAACCCTTTACTGGTAAGTTTCTCGTTTTAAATAACAAATGTTCTATTTGAAAAGTATGTTTTGTAATAGAAAACGGTGCATTGAATTAGTATCCTATGACCTGGCCCATAACTGGTACCCCTTATGATTACTTGGTGTATACGAAACATATATATAGCTAAGATCGGATAGATAGTAGGCTGGGTGAATCTGCTCTAAGCCCACAACCAAACAAGGAACAAGAAATGAAGCGGAAAGCACACATCCTATTACCTGTCGGATCCGATTAATATATATTCCTGATGTATAAATTAAGGAATCATAAAGTTAGCATTATAGGCCCCTTTTTACCTTAAAACATGTTTGTTTTATTAAGGTCATAATGTGACGGATAGTACACATACCATACGCTCTCCCTGCAAGAGATTCTGGAGACCAAACACGACTTCTGCAAACAAAGTGCTAGGCCGTGTAAATTCACATTAAAGTTATATGATCATGTATACCCTATTTACTATCACCTTTTGTTTAGAACAATGAGTTAGTGATTATTGGTATAGTTAGATCCTGTATTATTCTTCTGATATAGCATTTAGTATGTTCGTTCTGTTATCGTATCTTAGTATGTTCTTTCTGTTATGGTGTATAGTATCTACATCCCTGTAGTGTACTGAACCCCTAAACTATACCTACTATAGTTTACTAGCATGTTTACTTGAACTGCTATTGAAAATACTCATTTATCTACTAAGTTATGATTGTACTTTAAAAACGGAGTTTTATAAACTATAAAGTAACATAACTTAAAAAGAGTTTTTGAAACGTTTTGATCACTTATAAAAGACATAAGTAATCTTTTGAAAGATGTTTATAACAAACAATTACACAATTATCATTTTGTTCAACTTGTATTTCCCCCCTTAAAAGCATTTAAAACAGTTTAAAATATTGATTATAGGTGTATGAACTCACCTTATGTGGGTGATTCAAACGAATATGCGCGTAAGGATGAGAAGTTCCACGAATAAAGTCTCGAGAAACAAACGAGTCCTAAATGACATATAATGGCATATTTTGGCATGAATATAGTGTTTAGAAGCAACCACATGCAAGGAAACACCTTTAGGGACTAGGAAACACTTGGACCAAGTGTTAGAATCACATGTGATTCATCTAAGGGGAGTGTACGACCACTAAATGGAGTGTGCGGCCATAGGTGTACGGGCATGGAGTGTACGACCGTACACTCATGGTAACAAGTGCACAAATGTTTGCTTGGATGATAGGGAAGCTTGTGGGACAAATGCTCATCAAGTGTTGAAGCTAGATTTGCATTTTGGAGGCCCTTTAGGGGTATTTTGAGGGGTGTACGGCCATACATGGGTGTACGGCCATACACTCCTTATGATCTTGAGTTTTGGTCATTTTTAGGGTGGTAATCAAGTGTTCCTAAGATGTACTAAGCATAGGGAAGGAGTACTTACACTTTGGAAGCTCAAAAGGGTTCACAATCACCAAGAACAAGTGTGTGTTCTTGATGAAATGGATGAATATTTGAAGATCTAGTCAAAAGATGATTTCCATGGATGAAATCAAAGGGTGTTACTAGGTGAAGACGGATAACAACTAATCAAAACGGAGGAAAGGCTTACATTCTTGAAGAGCGGGGTGAAAAGCTTGATGATAGTTGAGAGAAAACTCGAGTTATTGACATGGAAAGTGAAGAAATGACTTAGGAATGAAGGGATATCACCCTTATGGACGGGGTGTACGACCAACATGGGTGTATGGCCGCACACACAAGTGTGTATGGCCGTACACTCATGTGTACGGCCGTACTCTCCTTCTAATGGAGTGTTCGACTCGATTTCGACGCGAAGAACTTACTCAACTCAAACCTATAACCAATGCTTGAATGTACTGAGCTTTGAACCTTTAAACAGACTCTAAACAAGGCTAAAAGATAGCAGGAACGAGTCTGACACTCGGTTAGATTGAATGGTTAAAATTATAAGGCAAAGATTTTCGGGTTGTCACATGGACCATGCCGGGTCGGGTCAAGTATATACAAATTATAGTTATGGACTTAGACACTAATCCAACAGTCTCCCACTTAGATAAGTGTAATAACTATTATTGCAAGTACGACTTCATAACCTGACTAGAAATCGTAGCTCTTAAAAGCCGCTGTTGAACTCTGAACAAATCAATGACGCGTCCATTAGATAAGTGATCATATATTCCTCCATTGTCGATGTCATATTGACTGAGACATGGATTATAATCATTCTCTCTGTCCATTTGTTGTTTCCCGATTTTCTATTTATGACGACCGACTAATTGAACAAATCAAATAAGTCCAGGCTTGGCCAAGCACTTACGGTGTCATCACTAAATCATCGAGGGGCCCACAGATATTGCTTTTATCCCTTTAAGGGTAAAAGGAATGGCTAAACTTTGACTCATATGCTTGTACTAACTACTTGTTGAATCATACACAAAGGCACGTTTTATTACATCGAGTTACCAATGCGTTTTCGTGCAATCAATGTATAACCAACTCATAGTCAACTACTCATATCTCTAGGTTTGAAGAATATAAGATATTATCGTCTCATGATTCACTCGTGATAAAATCCATGAAGTGATTCAAATGAGCGTGAGTTTAATCCAGTACTCGAATCTCATTCCAGGAGCACTCATGAATGTTGCAGCAATCTTTTTCTATGTCTAAACACTCTAGAATTCTACAAACCCAATTCATGACAGTCGTGCCTTAATACCTACTTCCAACGTATTATCGACTGTGGATGGTTTGAATAACTTAGTCATTCGGGAAGAATGACCTAGTTATTCTGGAAGTCAAAACATGCAAACTGAAACAGAAGAATAATACTAATCCTATATGGCCCCAACACTTTGAGTGTAAATAAAACACCTTTTATCTAAGCACCATATTGATTACTCATTATTCATTGGATAATGTTTCGATTTATCAACTTAATACTTGAATAAAAACAATAGTCATGCCATGCTCCAAGCATGCACACTATGTTTGTCTAAACAATAGCTATGCCATACTCCAAGTATGCAGACTATGTTTGTCTTATGATCCTTACTTTGTGAAACAGATCAATTGACAATATTTCAATGATGCTCATTTCACAATCCCAATCCTTATTGTAAATGCAAGAATACCAAACTTTTGCCATTTACTATAATCTATTAGATTCTAAACTTATATGCAATGATCCCTTTGCAATGAATATGTACACAAGTCACAAAGACTTGGCAACAGACATTACAAAGTATTCCAATGGAGAGCAATTCCATGGAAATCAAGTCTCACATTCAAAGTACATTCCTTTGAACACCCTTCCTGCATTAAGTTCTCTAATCTTACACGGATTCAAATGAATAACTTCCACCTATGGAGACAATTCCATATTCCCATTTTGACTATCACTTATGAACAAGAGTTGCCTCTTTTCAGAATATGTCAATATGGTCCTATCTCTATACTTCCAATTGTCCATGAGCAACCAATCTTTGGCAAACCTCAGATTGTCCTCGACAATTGCTTAATCATTTTAGTCAAATCTAGTTCTATTCCTTTTTCCCTCTTAACGCCCTAGGCATTTGGAAAATTTAGAATGGATGACTATTATAGCACATGTAATCGATCCTATACCCGAAGCATATGGGACCCGATTAATGCTATAAAATTTTTTATATTTTCGATGTTCTCAAAATTCCAACTATGAAGAGGGATGTCGTAATCATAATCGAATTTTGAGAATGAAAAATATATAGAATTTCCTTATGTTGAACCATTCTAACATAACATTCATATATATCCTTGACTAAAGTTGATTAAAATCTCAATCTAAGCTTTTAGAATTGGAATGAAGTATAAATCCTCTCCCTTAATTATAGCAAAACAACTTTTCAAATCAAATTTTGAACCTTTTGTTTTCTATAATTAACATTGCTAACTTGCAACACTAACCATAATAATCATGATCCCACTAGCTTTGACATGTACTCAGAAATCAACTGGACTTCTAGAAATCAATACTTTATTGACTTTCTTGCCAACGTTCAGATTTCTGATACAAGATTGCTTTGATAAGACTTTATCAAAATCATACACCTTTCCTTAGACAGCTCACATGTTTGACTGGACCTATTGCCATTATCACTAGTTAGTGTGCCGGTTAACCACACACGCTCAACTAACGACATGAGAATGCAAGTATCACAATTCCTATCTACTTAAAATCTACTTTGTGAAAGCGTTTCCTCACCATCATTTTCATGAATCGGAGAAAAACCTTATGACACTTAGATTTTTTATAGTGTATGTATTCCTATCCATGTCAATTTGTCAAAAACATAATCACAAGACAGGGTTAGTGACAAACCCAAACTCATATGGACTGAACTTGTTCAATCTTAATTTCTTGCCACTTGGCAGCTCAAGGGCCTACGATTGCTTCCACATTGTTATGCAAACAATTGAGAACTCATAGAAATCACAAGCATAGTCAACTTTAACTTGAATAGGCACAAAAATAAGAATATGTCAACACGATAGGTTATAAACCTCAAGTCGTGGGCTAGTGATTAACAATACTCTCGATTAGTTCTTGAAACTTTCTCAAGATCTTTTAAGACTCCCACTGACCTCTTGACATATAAGATTCTCTTGTCAAGAACCATTCCTTGACCAAACAAATATTCAAGAGTTAGTGCAGATTCTTATCAAATTAAACACTTCATACAATTGGTCTTAGTTGGTCTTTGTTTTATCCAAAACATCACAACTAACCAACTTCAAATGTACAAGAATAGGAAACATCTTACTCTACATTTGACAAGTGTTATAAACTTTCTAAAGATTATGTCACTCAAGTTACAATCTTGGAGTATGACACTAAGAGTTGATTTTGGAATGAACTATGATTTATCTTTTGATTTAACCATTTCAACAATTCATGATTCCTCTCCTTAGTCAAACAAATGCACTAAGGTGTCCTTAGAGGATCAATTGTGATATGGTTTCATAATCACTATGATAATCATAAAACAAGATACTCAAGTACTCTCCCATCTCTTCAGATTGGAGAAACTTTTATCTTTCTGCCTTATTTGATTCTTCTCATCCGTTCTGCCATACATTGAAACTTTTCCAATGCTTCAGAACTACACTTAAACTTGTAAGCATAACCATATTTGTTAAACTTTAGTAAATCATGACGAATAATCTTATCATTCTTTGTGGTGGACCTCATCAGCGCACAACCTAGTGCACCCGGTCCTTTAGTCCTTCTGTTAACTCACATATACATGTGAACAAAGACTTAGTCTTAATTTCCCAAAGATGAAAATTGTCATTCATCACACAATACAAGTTGCATGATTCCAAGTTTCTATCCAACTAAAACTTGGGTGATGAGAAACTTTCCTTATTTGGTAAATTAAGACACTACCACAAATGAAAGACTCAAATCCATTTTCCAATATTGCTTATCAATGGAAACATATAAACAACAATTTTTCACAAATTTCATTATAAGGATACTTAAAATAGATCAAAACCTTTTCTTTTATTCTAAAACTTGCGGAAAAAATCTTATCATTACAATGCAAATACATATGAAAAACATGTTGTTATCTATTCCTAAGCAATATATCATAACTCTTAAGCAGCAACTCAAAATTCTGATCATCGAACCATGCGATCGAGATCCATCTTCGCGATCAGATCATCATACTCTTTCTTTAGGTTTCCTTTGGTTCTTCAAAAACATCAAAATGTAATTTTCATTACATCATGTATTAAGAATCTCCAAAAGAGACTTCATAGAGTTAGATAATGGACTTTACTTGAAGCAAAGTCAAACGTTTTGACTTTTACCATCCATATGAACTTTGTTGGGTTTTGAGCATTCTAACACTCCTATGGTGTACATGCAACCCTATAAACCTTGGATCTATGTTTTCTCTATTATACATGCAAATATTAACTATTCCAAGGTTTCATCCTAACTAGCATATTATGAAGCACCTATACTACAAAGTTCTAGTTAGATGACATACCTTTTGATGTAGCTTGATGTCTTCAAGCTTTAAGAACTTAGCCCCAATATGTGGAAGCCTCAAATGGAATCACAAATCACCAAAACACCTTGGAAGAACTTGAGAGAATATGTATGCACACTAAAATCGGCCCACTCTTATTTTCACACACTTCTTCCAATTTTGTGAGCCAAGGACCCCTTTATATATTATGGAGGATTAGGGTTACATCCATGTAAACCCTAATACCCATGACCTTTCATTTACATAGGATCCATGGGTTAAAAGCTCCATGGACCATCCATGAAAGCTTAGCCCAACCTAAATGAACTTGGCCCATTCCATATATATAAGAGTCCATATTTAATTAGTTCTTTTTGATCACTTAATTAATTCTAAATTAATTCTTGATCAATACTAATTAAATAATATGATTCCATATTAATATATTAGAACTTATAATATATTAATATAAATCATAAATATACTATTCTCAAAAGACTATCCATATAAATTGTGCCGGTGAAGTGCAACCCAAATGGGCCATGTCGGGTCGGGTCAAGTACATACCAAATATAGTTATGGACTTAGACATTAATCCAACAGTCTCCCACTTGGATAAGTCTAAAACTATTATTGAGTATGACTACAAAACCTAACTGGCAATCGTAGCTCTTAAAGCCGCTGTTGAACTCTGACCTTGTCAATGACTTGTCCATTAGATAAGGGATCATATATTCTTCCATTCTAGATATCATATGGACTGAGACATGGATTATAATCATTCTCTCTGTCCATTTGTCGTTTCCCGATTTTCAATTTGTGATGACTGACTGATTGAAAAAATCAAATCAGTCCTGGCTTGGCCAAGCACTCACATGTGTCATCGCTAAATCATCGAGGGGCCCACAGATATCGCTTTTATCCCGAAGGTAAGAGGAATGGATAAACTTCGACTCATATGGCTTGTTCTACTACTTGTTGAATCATACACAAAGGCACGTTTTATAACATCGAGTTACCAAATGCGTTTTCGTGCAATCAATGTATAACCAACTCATAGTAACAACTCATATCTCTAGGTTTGAAGAATATAGGATATTATCGTCTCATGATCACTCGTGATAAAATCCATGAAGTGATTCAAATGAGCGCGGGTTGAATCCAATACTCAGAACTTATGAGCACTCATGAGTGTTGTAGCACCACTTTGTCCACCAACTTGGACCTCTACAAACCAACCCATGACAGTCTTGATTCGTATCTACTTCCAACATATGACCGACTGTGGATGATTTAAATAACTTAATCATTCAGGAAGAGCGACTTAGTTATTCTGGAAGTCAAAACATGCAAAGTGAAACACAAGAATAAATGAAACAAATATGGTATCAAACCCTATGAATATAAATAAACACTTTTATTTATCACCATACTGATTACTCATTATTCATTGTTTCGGTTTTATCAACTTTATACTTGAATTAAAAACACTAGTTGTCCCATGCTCCAAGCATGTACACTATGTTTTTCTTAAACAATAGCTTTTCCATACACCAAGTATGCACTCTATTGTTGTCTATGATCCTTACTTTGTGAAATAAACTAATTGCACATAATTTCAATGATTCTAATTTCACACTCCCAAATCCTTATCGAAAAATGTGAGAATTTCAAATTCCTATCATTTATCGAAATCTGTTTAGATTTTAAACTTATATGCACTGACCCTCCTGTAATGAATATGTACAAAGTCACAAAGACTTGTCAACAGTCATTATAAGGTATTCCAATGGAGATCAACTCCATGGAAACTAAGTCTCATATTCAAAGTACATTGCTTTGGACATGCTTCTTGCATTAAGTTTTCTAATCTTACACAGATAACTTCCACCTATGGAGACAACTCCATATTCTCATTTTGACTATCACTTCTGAATAAGAGATGCCTCTTTTCAGAATATGTCAATATGGTCCTTCCAAAATTAGCACTATACTTCCAATTGTCCTTGAGCAACCAATCTTTGGTAAACCTCAAATTGTCCTCAACAATTGCTTAATCATTTTAGTCATATCCAATTCTAGACCTTTTTCTCTTCTTAATGCCTCTGGGCATTTTGAAAAAATTAGAAATGACAAATATTATAGCACATGCAATCGATCTTGTACCCAAAGCAAATGGTACACGATTCATAATCGAATTTTGAGAACGCAATATATAGAATTTCCTTAAGTTGAACCAATCCAACATGAAATTCATATATACATTCTTGACTAAAGTTGATTAAGGTCTCAATCTAAGCCTTTAGAACTGAAATGAAGTATATCCTCTCCCTTAATTATAGCAAAACAACTTTTTCAATCCCTGCAGCCTCACGAATTGAAACTTTTGTTTTCTATAATTAACATTGCTAACTTGCAACACTAACAATAATTATCATGCTCCCACTAACATGATGATTATTAGCATAACACTTATGCTCCCACTAGCTTTGACATGTACTCAGAAATCAGCTGGACTTCTAGAAATCAATACTTTATTGACTTTCTTACCAAAGTTCAGATTTCTGATACGAGATGCTTTGATAAAACTTTATCAAAATCATACACCTTTCCTTAGATAGCATGCATGTGTGTCTAAACAATTTCAGAACTATGAAAAGGGATGCCGTAATCATAGTCTCAATTGTTTAGACCTTTTTCCATCTGCTTCAAATCTACTTGGTGGAAGTGTTTCCTCACCATCATTAAAAACACTAGTTGTCCCATGCTCCAAGCATGTACACTATGTTTTTCTTAAACAATAGCTTTGCCATACACCAAGTGAGCACTCTATGTTTGTCTATGATCCTTACTTTGTAAACTAGATCGATTGAACATAATTTCAATGATTCTCTTTTCATACTCCCAAATCGTTATCGAAAAAATGTAAGAATTCCAAATTCCTATCATTTATTGAAATCTGTTTAGATTTTAAACTTATATGCACTGACCCTCTTGTAATGAATGTGTACAAAGTCACAAAACTTGTCAACAGTCATTACAGGGCATTCTAATGAAGATCAACTTCATGGAAATTAAGTCTCATATTCAAAGTACATAGCTTTGAACATGCTTCTTGCATTAAGTTTTTCTAATCTTACACAGATAACTTCCACCTATGGAGACAACTCCATATTCCCATTTTGACTACCCCTTCTGAACAAGAGTTGCCTCTTTTCAGATTTGGTCAATATGGTCCTTCCAAAATTAGCATTATACTTCCAATTGTCCCTGAGCAACCAATCTTTGGTAAACCTCAGATTGTCCTCGACAATTGCTTAATCATTTTAGTCATATCCAATTCTAGACCTTTTCCATTCTTAATGCCTCTGGGCATTTGGAAAAATTTAGAAATGACAAATATTATAGCACATGCAATCGATCCTGTACCCAAAGTAAATGGTACACGATTCATGATGTCTCACATAAAGACATGATTCTAGACCAGTCTTTTGCTACAATATTTTTATTTGCCATGTTTTCAAAATTTGACTATGAAGAGGGATGCCGTAATGATAATCGAATTTTGAGAACGCAATATATAGAATTTCCTTAAGTTGAACCAATCCAACATGAAATTCATATATATATTCTTGACTAAAGATGATTAAGGTCTCAATCTAAGCCTTTAGAACTGAAATGAAGTGTATCCTCTCCCTTAATTATAGCAAAACAACTTTTTCAATTCCTGCAGCCTCACGAATTGAAACTTTTGTTTTCTATAATTAGCATTGCTAACTTGCAACACTAACAATAATTATCGTACTCCCACTAACATGATGATTATTAGCATAACACTTATGCTCCCACTCGCTTTGACATGTACTCAGAAATCAGTTGGACTTCTAGAAATCAATACTTTATGGACTTTCTTACCAAAGTTTAGATTTCTGATACGAGATGGTTAGATAAAACTTTATCACAATCATACACCTTTCCTTAGATAGCATGCATGTGTGTCTAAACAATGTCAGAACTATGAAAAGGGATGCCGTAATCATAGTCTCAATTGTTTAGACCTTTTGCCATCTACTTCAAATCTACTTGGTGGAAGTGTTTCCTCACCATCATTTTCATGAATCGGAGAGAAACCTTATGACCCTTAGGTTTTATGGTGTATGTGTTCTTATCCATGTGAATCGTCAAAACCATAGTCACAAGACAAGGATAATGACAAATACAAACTCATATGGACTGAACTTATGCAATATTAACTTCTTGCCACCTGGCAGTACAGGGCCTGCCATTGCTTCCAAGATGTTATGCAACCAATTGAGAACTTTCAGAACTCCTATGCAAAGCCAACTTTAACTGGAATGGGCACAGAATATGTCAACACGATAGGTTATAAACCTCAAGTCGTGTGCTAGTGAAGAACCTCAGGTTTTATTCTTGATTAGTTCTTGAAATTCCTTTTAGGATCTTTATGACTCCCACTATCCTCTTGACATATAAGACTATCTTGCCAAATATTCAAGAGATAGTGCGGATTCTTTATCAAGACAAACACTTCACACAATTGGCCTTAGTTGGTCTTTGTTTTATCCAAAACATCACAACTTACCAATTTCAAATGTACAAGAGTAGGCCACTTTTACTCTTACATTTGACAAGTGTTTTAAACCTTTCTTTAAGATATGTCACTCAAGTTACAATCTTGGAGTATGACTCTAAGAATTGTTTTGGAACGAAGTATGACTCATCTTCCTGACCTAACCATTTCAACAATTCATGACTCCTCTTCTTAGTCATAAGAATGCAATAAGATGACCTTTAGAGGACTAATTGTGATATGATTTCTAAATCATTAAGATGATCACAAACATGATACTAAAGTACTCTCCCATCTTTTCAGATTTGAGAAACTTTTATCTTTCTGCCTAATTTGATTCTTCTCATTCGTTCTGCCATACATTGAGACTTTTCCAATGTTTCAGAATTATACTTAAACTTGTAAGTATAACCATATTTACTAAACTTTGGTAAATCAAATAGTCTTAACGAGCTTTGTGGTGGACATGACCAGTGCACAAGAATGTGTACTCGATCCTTTTAGTCCTTCACTTGACTCACACATCCATGTGAACAAGTAATTAGTCTTGATTTTCCAATGCTTGAAAGTTCTCATTCATCATACTATTCAACTTGCATGATTCCAAGTTTCGGTCCAACTGAAACTTGGGCGATGAGGAACTTTCCTGATTCGGTAAATTTAGACACTACCACAAATGAAAGAATCAAATCCATTTTCCAATATTGATGTCAGTGGAATCATATAAGCAACAATTTTCCACAAATGCCATTGTAAGGATACTTCAAATAAATAAAATTAAACAATTTTCTTTTATTTTAAAACTTTGCGGAAAAACTTATCCTTACAATCAACATGGAAAATTGTTGTTATCTATTCCTTAGCAATATATCATAACTTCTTAAGCAACTGCTCAAAATTCTGATGCGGTCGAAATCCACCTTCGCGATCAGAATCAGCATATACTTCCTTTAAGATTTCTCTCTATTCTTTGATTCTTAAAACATCAACATGTGACCCAGTCACATCATGTAATGAGGATCTCAGAATAGAACTTAACAGAGTTAGATAATGGGCTCTACCTGATGTAGAGTCAAACTTATTGACTTTAACATCCTTAGGTAAATTTGGCAGCTTTGCAATCAACGCCCCTTCCTTTGGCAAAATAAACATATGGACCCTTTGGTAATGGGACTATCTCAGACATAGCCTTTCTCTTTACTATTTGGTCAATGGAGTTGACTATGGCCAATCCCTTTCCATTGGGAAGAGAATGCTTTTTCTGGATTTCCAGTGTCACCATTGTCACTGTCCATAAAGTTTTTTTGGAAGTTGATCTTCTAATAAAATTTTCTTTACTATCGTTCCAAATCATTGCTGATTCAGCAGCACCAAGCAAATAGATATGATCATTAAGGTTCATGTCATAGTCTGTTTCATAGTAGTCCCAAAGGAACTCACTATGTGACTTAGAAAGTGATTGAACATCCAACTTTCTCAAGACTTTGACACCCAACTCTCCCGGCTAGTCAATATGTGACTTCATCTCTAAGATGTGATCACACATAGACCTTGCTTGCAATTAGGGCTTGAGTGACCTGGATCTTGTGGGTTAGGGAGAATAATTGGAGGAGGTGGAGGAAGAGAAGTATGACTTCAATGAGCCAAACTCGGTAAGTCATATTCATTAGGAAAGCTTGGTTTAGGAAGATCATTGTTGTCTAAACCAGACATCAACAATGGGAGAAATTCACGTAAAGTTGATTTAAGTCCTTAATATAACACCCAATATGATATATTAAGGCTAGGACCCAACAAACTATTTTATAACTTGGAAGAGGGATGCCGTAATCCAAGCTATAAAATATTTGAAGGTAGGTGAATGAAGATTCACCAATTTCCACCAAGATAAATGAAATGTATTATTAGGTTTTAATTGGTTTTGAAACTCCTAGATTCTTTTGAGATTCATTGAACTTTTCAATGACATGTTTCAATCTCGAATGTGCCCTTCAGGTTTTGTGACTGGGATGCCGAGGATCACAAAACAAGGTGTGAAGTAACCATGCAAATATACTTGGTACCCTGAATATTTACCCCTCAATCGATGTGCCGGTTAACCACACACGCTCCAACGATACTATGATAAACATTAAGTTACCCCTTGCCTACCTTGTTAAATCCAGGTTAGTGTGTCGGTTAACCACACACGCTCCACTAACAACTTAAACAAAGTGCAAAGTGTAATTTCATGGATTAGCACCTTATTCACATTTTCCTAAGTAACTAAGATTGGGAATTTATAAGTGTTTAGTTACTTAGTATTTATCATTATACTTATAATGAAGGGAGAATTATAGTCCTTGTCCTACCTGTTCGGCTAACGACCCTCCACCGGTCAAGGAAGCGGTGAGTGAGAGCGGACACCCATTAAACTGTCATTTTATATGCAGTAACCTTATACCCCCTTTATAGACCGGCTTCGTGAATGAGGTCTACTAATGGTAAGGCGACTTGCTCTTATACATATAATATATTAAACTTTTAATATTCTAATAGTATAAGGGTGTATTTTAGACATTTAAAATACTTGGTGGTTTAATCTATTAATTAAACTATACTCTTAATTTAATTAAATTTAAACCATGTCATTATGGAATTATTAATTCTCTTTTAATTAAACACTTTAATTATCTATTAATAAAGTCCATAAGAGTTAATTGAATTATTCAATAGAAACATCATAATTCCAATTATTAAATTCAAAATTAAAACCATTTAATTAATTGTTTAAGTTATGAACTCAAGAGTTTTAGAATTCAATTTTTTTTTTATCATAAAAAACTTTTTCCAAATTCCAAAACTTGAGGGCAAGTTTTGTAACTCTTGAAAACTTTTGGATTCCATAACTTACTGAGTTAAATACTTGTTTTATGATGAAACTTTTCATGTTCCATAACTTAAGAACAAGTTATGGAATTCTTTAAAACATTAAGACCAAGTTTTGTAACTCCATAAAAAACTTTGAATCAATTTTTTAAAAACCTTTTCATATCCATAACTTATGGAGGTTTCAAAAAACTCTTTAGATCAAACTTTTAAAACTAATAAAATAATCATATCATTTTATCTTTTACTAAATTTGACCTAATTCAACTTATATAGCAAATGATTCAAATTTTACAAATAATTAATTTTTCACAAAAACAAGTAATTATCTTAAAATTTGACAAACGTCATGTTTTTTTTCCTTTTTTTTCAACTTGAAAATAAAACATTTGCATCAATATAACAGAAAACAACCTATGGCTCTGATACCACTGTTGGATTTTGATCATTCTAACACTCCTATGGTGTACATGCAACCCTATAAACCTTCGATCTATGTTTTCTCTATTATACATGCAAATATTAACTATTCCAAGGTTTCATCCTAACTAGCATATTATGAAGCACCTATACTACAAAGTTCTAGTTAGATGACATACCTTTTGATGTAGCTTGATGTCTTCAAGCTTTAAGAGCTTAGCCCCAATAGGGTGGAAGCCTCAAATGGAATCACAAATCACCAAAACACCTTGGAAGAACTTGAGAGAATATGTATGCACACTAAAATCGGCCCACTCTTATTTTCACACACTTCTTCCAATTTTGTGAGCCAAGGACCCCTTTATATATTATGGAGGATTAGGGTTACATCCATGTAAACCCTAATACCCATGACCTTTCATTTACATAGGATCCATGGGTTAAAAGCTCCATGGACCATCCATGAAAGCTTAGCCTAACCTAAATGAACTTGGCCGATTCCATATATATAAGAGTCCATATTTAATTAGTTCTTTTTGATCACTTAATTAATTCTAAATTAATTCTTGATCAATACTAATTAAATAATATGATTCCATATTAATATATTAGAACTTATAATATATTAATATAAATCAAAAATATACTATTCTCAAAAGACTATCCATATAAATTGTGTCGGTGAAGTGCAACCCAAATAGACCATGTCGGGTCGGGTCAAGTACATACCAAATATAGTTATGGACTTAGACATTAATCCAAAAAACTTTTCCAGGTAAATTTGGCAGCTTTGCAACCAATGTCCCTTCCTTTGGCAAAAGAAACATATGGACCATTTGGAAATGGTACACTTGATTGTCTCAGACTTAGACTTTCTCTTTACCATTGGTCAAATGACTTGACCATGGCCAAACTCTTTCTATTGGGAATATAAAGCTTTTCTGGACTTCCAATGTCACCATTGTCAATGTCCAAATTGGTTTTGGAAGTAGATCTTCCAATCTAATTTGTTTTACCAATGCTCCAAATCATTGTTGATTTAGCAGCATCAAGCAAATAGGTAAGATCACTAAGGGTCATGTCGTGATCTGTCATCAGGGAGTGACTGAAGAACCAAGTCAATAGCCAGCTACCTCGAGACTTCGACACCCGACTCTCTCGGCTTGTCAATAAGTGACTTAACCTCCAAGATGTAAGAACATATAGTCTTTGCTTGCCAATAGGGACTGAGTGACTTAGAACTTTTCAAGTCTTGAAACTTATGGGATAGGGAGAATTATTGGAGGAGGTGGAGGAAGTGAAGCATGATTTCCACTACAAAGGGATTAATCCTTCACCTTGATTACCATGTGGGATATCATCTTCATTAGGAAGGCTTGTTCCTAAATATTTAGGAAGACCATAGTTGTCTGAAATAGACATTTATGAGGGAGAAATTCAAGTTTAGTTGATTTAAGTCCTTATTATAACACCCAATATGAAATATTAAGGCTAGGACCCAACAAACCATTTATAACTGGAAGAGGGATTCCGTAATCCAAGTTATAAAATATTTGAAGGTAGGTAAATGACGATTTACCAATTTCCACCATGAAAACGAAATATAATTATGTTTTAATTGGATTTGAGACTCCTATATCTTTTGAGATACATTGAACTTTCAATGGCATGTTTGAATCTCGATTGTGCACTCTCAAGTTTGTGACTGGGATGCCGAGGATCACAAACAAGGTGTGAATAACCATGCAAATTTACTTGGTACCCTTAACTTTATCACCTAATTGATGTGGCGGTTAACCGCACGTGCTCCACCAATCTATGATAAACATTAAGTTACCCTTTGCCACACATTGTCAGTCCCATGTTAGTGTGCCGGTTAACCACACACGCTCTACTAACGACTTAACAAAGGTGCAAAGTGCAATTTTATGGGTTAGCACCTTTTCAGATTTCCTAAGTAACTAAGATTGGAAATTTATAAGTGTTTAGTTACTTAGTATTTATCATTATACTTTTAATGAAAGGAGAATTATAGTCCTTATCCTATCCGTTCGGCTAACGACCCTCCACCAGTGAAGGAAGCGGTCGGTGAGAGTGGACACCCATTAAAGTGCCATTTTATAGGCAGTAACCTTATACCCCCCCTCATAGACCGGCTTCGTGAATGAGGCCTACTAACGGTAAGATTGACTTTATCTTATACATATCTATATAATTAAAATTATAATAATAGTATAAGGGTTGAATTTTAAATTTTTAAAATTCTAGGGTTTGATTTGGAAATAACGCATTCATAAGCAAAACTTTACACATTCCAAAACTTGAGGGCAAGTATTGAAAATTTTCAAAGCTCTTGGATTTTTATAACTTATGAGTTTAATTAAAGTTTTAAAATCTTTAATGACGAGACTCTTGAATATCCATAACTTGAGGACAAGTTATGGAGTTCATAAAACTATTTATGACAAAGATGACTCTTCATTTTGTAACCTATGGCACTTTTATGAGTTTTAAGATTCATAAATGTGACTTTTCATATAACTTGAGGACAAGTTACAAAAACACATTTTGTGAACTACTTTTAGATCAATTTGGATTGAAAACAACCAACACATAATTTTTTCCATTAATCTAAATTAACTCATAAAACCAGGTGACACAAAAAAAATTTAGGTAATCCATAACTTGAGGACAAGTTATGGAGTCCATACAATGTCATTAAGATCAAGAATTACACTAACAAACAATTTGCACATAATTCCTATGATCTATCAAAACTAATAACCATGAACATTCATAATCAACAATTTTCAAGAATCATATAAACTTTTATAAAACTTGAAACTTTGATTATAACTTTGAAATTGGTTTACCATAATCATTACCACATCAAAAAGAGGTTTTATAAGTCCAAAACAATTTAAGGTAATGATTCTAGACCAATTCCAGCCTTAAAAGTCGAAAATATGGTCAGAGGCTTCTACTCGTCGAGTGTATGAACCTAATCGACGTGTAGGATGAGTTTCTTCATGGACTCAGCTAGTCCATTAGTGGACTCGGCGAGTCCAGTACCGAGGAAGCCAGAATTTTTGAGTTTTAAGCTATTTCAGCATGTATAACTTGAAAACAAGCCTAGGCCCTGATACCATCGTCGGGTTTTGAGCATTCTAACAGTCCTATGGTGTACATGCAACCCTAAATACCTTGGATCTTTGTTTTCTCTATTATACATGCAAATATCAATTTTCAAGGTATTATCCTAACTAGCATAATATGAACAACATGTAATATAAAATCTAGTAGAATTACATACCTCTTCCTTGTAGCTTGATTCCATGGAGCTTAAGAGCCTAGTGCCTCAAGTGTGACACCTCAAATGGTTCACACAACATCACAACATCTTGGAATAACCATGAGAGAAGAGTTCTTATGCTCTAAATCGTCTAGCCCTCACGTGTATGCACTAGTGCTGATTTTACCAACCAATGGGGTCTTTATATAGTGTGCACATTAGGGTTACACCATGTAACCCATGACTTTACCCATTCCTTATGCTCTATAGGTTTTAACTTCCATGGAGTATCCATGGGTCACCACATGGGTTAAACCCAACATAAGGAATCATGGATCACAAGCCCATGTATATAAGAATGAATGATTTACACAATCAATCCCCATATATTTAATTAGTCTCTTTTGATCACTAAATTAATTCCAAATTAATTCTTGATGAATACTAATTAAATAATATGATTTCATATTAATATATTAGAACTTATAATATATTAATATGTCACAAACATCCTCTTCTCACAAAAGGTCTATCCAAATGTCCCGATGCCATGCAACCCAAATGTACCATGCCGGGTCGGGTCTTGTATATACCAATTATAGTTATGGACTTAGACACTAATCCAACACTTGTCTATAAGACCCAGGGTTTTGCAACCCCGACCTAGCAAGGAAAGACCATGATACTAATGGGTTTTAAGCACTACAACATTCCTATGGTGTACATGCAACCCTAATGCTTTGGATCTAGGTTTTTCTCAAGTTTTACATGCAAATAATCATCTGAAGCATAAACCCTAATACTAGCATACACAATTTCGAAATTCATATGTGAAATAGGGTTTGGAACATTACCTCACTTATTATGTAGCAATAACAAGAACTCCTTGACCTTTGAAATCTTAGTGCCCCAATTTTTGTACCTCTAATGGAGTCACAAACACTCTTGCAAAGGATGACTTGGAGAGGGTAGGAATTTCAACCATTATCTCTTAGAAACTCATGGGGGCGAAATACATAGGGTAAGGGACTTTAAATAGTTGGGACCATTAGGGTTTTCAGGTGGAAACCCTAATTTCCTTGCTTAGGACTTTAGAAGTCCATGTACCTCCTCAATTAGAAGCCTTGGAAAAATTCTATAGGGCCTCCTATAGATTTCATCCACTCCTCCCAAAGAAGTCCATTAGCCCAACTTTGCAACTATCAGTGATTTGCAAAACCAGTCCCTCCATTATTAATGAGTTCCTTTAATCCCAAGATTAATATTATGTTAATTTCTGATTAATTACTAATTAATAATATGATTTCCAAATAATATATTAATCATATAATATATTAATAAAATCATTTTGAGTACGAATTTATTATTCATATAATAAATCCTACTCTCTCTCCACTTGTCATCCTATCAAGTTGCATGATTGAAGGCAACCCAAAAGGACCATGCTCATAATCAACTCAAGTACATACCAAAAATACTTATGGGCTTAGACACCTAATCCAACAGTCTCCCACTTGGATAAGTCTAATAACTATTATTTCAAGTACGACTTTAGAACTCGATTAGCAATCATAGATTTCAAAAGCCGATGTCGAACTTTGATCTTATCAGTAACGCGTCCTTTAGATAAGGGATGCAATATTCCTCCATTCTACAAGATATTGTATGGACATGAGACATGGATTATAATCATTCCCTCTATCCATGTGCTCTTTCCCTATTTCCAATTTATGACAACTAACAACAGACTACAATTGAACACATCAACTTAGTCCAGGCTTGGCCAAGCGCTTAGGTTTGTCATCACTAAATCATTTAGGGGCCCATAGATATTGCTTTTATCTTACATTGGGTAAAAGGAACGGATAAACTTCGACTCATATGCTTGCTCAATTTACTTATCAAATCACACACAACAATACGTTTTATAACACCAAGTTACTAGTGCGTTTACATATTTTCAACGCGCAACCGAATTGTAAACTACCACTCATATGTCTCTGTTTCAAGAATATAATATATTATCGTCTCACAATCACTCGTGATAAAATCCATGAAGTGATTCAGATGAGCGTGGGTTTAATCCAATACTCAAATCATATTTCAGGAGTACTCATAATCACTGTAGTAACCTTGTGCTATGTCTAAACACTTAGACTATCTACAATCAGATCCATGATAGTCTTACCTCATTACTTACTTACAAAGTATGATTGACTTTGGATGTTTGAATAACCTAGTTATTCGGGAAGTAAAACATGCAAAGTGAAACACAAGAATAATCCAATTAACTATGGTCTCAAAACTTTTGAATATAAATAAAACACTTATTATTTAATCACCACATTAATTTAACTTAGTCATTGTATACTGTTTCGACTAATCAACTTAATGCTTGAATTAAAACAATAGTTATCCCATGCTCCAGGCATGCATAGTATGTTTATCTATGGTTCTTCTTTGTGAAATAGATCAATTGAACACATTTCCAGTGATGCTCATTTCACAATTCCAAATCCTTATCATAAGTGTAAGAATACCAAATTCTGGCCATTTACTACAATCTGTTAGATTCTAAACATATATGCAATGACCCTTTTGTAATGTCAGTGTACCAAAGTCACAAAGACTTTGCCAAAAATATTACAAAGTATTCCAGTGGAGATTTATAATAAAACAATTCCATGGAAGCGAAGTCTGAAATTCAAAGTACATACCTTTGAACATCCTTCTTGCAAAAAAGTTTCTAACCTACACATAGATTCTCAATATCCAAGTCCCATTATGGAAACACTTCCATATTTTCCATATGACAATTCATTCTTAATAGAATCCTATATATTCATAATAATGCCAATATGGTTCATGCATTACTATACTTCCAATTGTCCTTAAGCAACCAATCCTTGGCGAACCTTAGATCGTTCTTGACAATTGTTTAACTACTTTAGCCATATCCGGTTCTAGTCCCTTTTTCCCTCTTAATGCCATAGGCATTTGAAAAAAAACAGAACACGTGAACATTATAGCATATGCAATCGATCCTACACCCGAAGCATATGGGATACGATTCATAATGTGTTACATAAAGACATGATACTTGACCAGTCTCTTACTATAATGTTTCCATACATAGAATTTCTTTACGATGAATCATTTCAACATAACATTCATATATGCGCATGACTAAATTAAAATTTCAATCTAAGCTTTTAGATTTGAAATGAAGTATGAGTACCTTCTCTTATTACTTTCTATAGTGAAACAACATTTAAATTTGCAAATTTGTAACTTTTGTTTTCTACAAATAGCATCGCCAACTCGCAACACTTAACGTAATAATTACCCTCCCACTAGCATAATAATTACCTCCTTATTAGCATAACACTTATGCTCCCACTAGCTTTGACATGTACCAAGAAATCAGTTGGACCTCTAGAAATCAATATTTATTGACTTTCTTACCAAAGTTCAGATTTCTGATACGTGGTGCTTCAATAAGTCCTTACCTGTACTTCTCAAGTTCATACACCATTCGGATTAGATAGCATAATTGTGTGTTTATGATGGGTTTTGAGACTTCTAACACTCCTATGGTGTACATGCAACCCTAGAAACCTTGGATCTATGTTTTCTCTAATATACATGCAAATTTGATTTTCCAAGGTTCTCATCCTAACTAGCATGTTGTGGGGTACTTGAAACATAAAAAAATAGTAGAATGACATACCGTTTTCTTTTGGTTGATTGCTTGGAGTTTGAGACCCTAGCACCAATAATGTGGATGCCTCAAGTGGAATCACAAATCACCACACAACTTGGAAAACTTGAGAAAGTAGTATGCACTTGTAGAAATCGGACCACATTATGTTCTCACACACACTAGTGCCATTTCATGTGCCAAAGACGTCTATATATAGTATGGTGGATTAGGGTTGCATCCATGTAAACCCTAATACCCATGACCTTTCATTTCCATGGGATCCATGGGTTAAAAACCCCATGGACTATCCATGCAAACTTAGCCCATCCTAAATGAACTTTTTCCGATTCTATATATATATATATATATATATATATATATATATATATATATATATATATATATATATATAAGAGTCCATATTTAATTTGTTCCTTTTGATCACTAAATCAATTCCAAATTAATTATTGATCAATACTAATTAAATAATATGATTTCATATTAATATATTATAAATTATAATATATTAATAAATCATAAGTATCATATTCTAAAAAGATTATCCATACAAATTGTTTTGGTGAAGTGCAACCAAATGGACCATGTCGGGTCGAGTCAAGTGCACACCAAATATAGTTACGGACTTAGGCACCTTATCCAACAGTCTCCCACTTGGATAAGTCTGATAATTATAGTTGCAAGTGTGACTTTAGGAATCGACCAACAATCGTAGATCTTAAAACTCTGTTGAACTATGAAGTGCCATTTTAGATAAGTGATCATAGAATCCTCTAATCAAGATATCAGCTGGACAAATACATGGAACAACGTCGTACTTATTATCCAGCAGTTTGTTTCCCGATTTCCGATTTGTTTGACATAGAACTAAATTGAACACATCAATTAGGTTCTGACCGGGCCCGGTACATAGGTCAAAACAAAATCATCGACGGGCCCAGATATCGCTTTTAATCCTCCAAGGACTTAAAAGGAACATATAAACTTCGACTCATATGCTTGTACTAACTACTTATTGAATCATACACAAGAGCGCGTTTTATAACATCAAGTTACTGATGCGTTTTCGTACAATCAATGTACAACCAACTCACAGTCAACAACTCATATTTCTAGGTTTGAAGACTTATACGATATTACTGTCTCACGATCACTCGAGATAAATTCCATGAGGTGATACAAGTGAGCGTGGGTTCAGTCTAATACTCAGAACTTATGAGCACTCATGAATGTTGCAGCAACATTTGCTATGCCTAAACACGTTAGACATCTACAAGCCCAATTCATGACAGTCTTGATTCATACCTACTTCCAAAGTATGATTGACTGTGGAGTGTTTGAATAAAGTAATTATTATGGAAGTCAAAACATGCAAAGTTGAAACAATAGTAAATGATTGACACAAGATAGTAACATTTTCCTCATAAACAAATAACAACTTTTATTTAATCACCAAATGTCAATTACATTTTACATGTTTCAGAAATAGCTATCTATTTATTAAAACTAATATCGTCCTTCATCCCGATGCTCCTCGCATACTGCAAATGCTTAACCCTAGTCAGTCCCTTCGTTAAGGGATTTGTTGGGTTACCCTCTGACGATACCCTCTTTTCCACGAGGAGTCCTTCTTCTATCTTGTGTCTAATGAAGTGATATTTTCTGTCAATGTGTCTGGAGCTGCCATGATCTATTGGTTCCTTGGCTAAGGTCACCGCACTATTGTTGTCACAGAAAATCTCCATAGGCTCCCTTATAGTTGGTATAACTCCAAGGTATCAAATGAATTTCTTCATCCATATTGCCTCATTTTCGCTTCACTTGCTGCAATGTACTCTGATTCGCAAGTTGGATCAGCTACTGTCTCCTTCTTGGAACTTTTCCAAGTAATTGCTCCTTCATTTAGAGTAAATACGTACCCCAACTGAGAGCGGAAATTATCCCTATCAGTCTGGAAACTGGCGTCTCTATACCCTATCACTCTAAAGTCATCACTCCTACTGAAGTTAAGGACCCAGTCCTTAGTCCTTCGCAGGTACTTGAGAATATTATTTATGGCAGTCAGTGGGTTTTGCCAGGGTTCCCCTGATATCTGTTGACCATGATCAAAGCAAAGGCCACATCAGGGCGAGTACAAGTCATAACATACATTATCGAGCCAATAGTGGAAGCATATGGTAATCGACTCATCTCAGCTATCTCAGCCTCTGTACTAGGACTTTGAGTCTCACTCAGTCTAGCATTGTGCTGGATTGGTAAGTCACCTTTCTTGGAATTCTGCATGTTGAACCTCTTCAACACCTTGTCCAAGTAAGTGCTTTGACTAAGTCCAATTAGTCTTTTACTCCTCTCTCTTAATATCCTTATCCCTAGGATATAGGTAGCTTCTCCAAGGTCCTTCATAGTGAAACACTTCCCAAGCTAAGACTTAACCTCCTGCAAGTTTGGGATGTCATTTCCTATTAGTAGTATGTCATCCACATACAGTACCAAAAAGCTAACTATACTCCCACTAGCTCTGACATATACACAGGACTCATCCTCATTTCTCGAAAAACCAAACTCTTTGACTTTCTTATCAAAACAAAGATTCCAGCTGCGAGAGGCTTGTTTCAATCCATAAATGGATTTCTCAAGCTTACACACTTTATTAGGGTGCTTCGCATTGACAAAACCCTGTGGCTGATTCATGTAAACATCTGGAGCCAACTTTCCATTAAGGAAAGTGGTTTTGACATCCATTTGCCATATTTCATAATCAAGAAATCCATCAATGGCTAGCATAACTCTAACAGACTTAATCTTCACTACTGGCGAGAAGGTTTCATCATAGTAAACTCACGGAGTTTGAGTGAAGCCCTTCACGACCAGTCGCGCCTTGTAAGTTTGTACCTTCCCATCTATGTCGGTCTTCTTCTTGAAGATCCATTTGCACCAGACTATCTTACGACCTGGTACATTGTCTACCAAGTTCCAAACATGATTGTCATACATGGATTGGATCTCCCTGTCCATAGCCTCTTTCCATTTAGCAGACTCGGGGCCTGCCACGACTTCCCTATACTCGTTTGGTTCATCTGGATTTACCAGTGTACTATCACTGATAAATGTATCACCTTTCGCAGTAATATGGACACCATAAAAATGCTCAGGCAGATTCCTAACTCTAGTGGAACGTATCAGAGGTATGGGCTCGTCAGTTGATTCAACAAGAGTTTCCTCCTCAGGTTGATTGCTAGGGTTTGAGGTTCCTTCACCGCTTGACTCTTGAAGCTCTTCAAGGTCAATTTGCCTCCCACTGTTTCCTTGGCTTATGAATTCTCTCTCACGAAAGACTCCTCTCCTTGCCACAAAGACCACATTCTCACTGGGTCTTTACAAGAGGTAACCAAAAGATTTCTGTGGGTAGCCGATGAAAATACACCGCTCACTTCGAGGTTCGAGCTTATCGTGAGTCTCACGCCTCACGAAAGCCTCGCAACCCCAAATCTTGATGTGCTCTAAAGTGGGTACTTTCCCAGTCCACATCTCGTGAGATGTTTCGGCAAACTTCTTGGTATGGACTAGATTAAGGATATGGGCGGTAGTCTCTATGGCATACCCCCAAAATGATATTGGTAATGAAGCTCGACTCATCATGGAACGAATCATGTCCAACAAGGTTCGATTGTGCCTCTTAGCCACACCATTCAGTTGTGGTGTCCTAGGAGGTGTCAACTGTGAAACAATTCCACATTCGTTAAGATAGTCAAGGAACTATGTGCTAAGATACTCACCACCTCGATCGAATCGGATCATCTTAATCTTCCTACCCAGCTGATTCTCCACTTCCTGTTTAAACTCTTTGAACGTTTAAAAGGTTTCTGACTTATTCTTGATTAAGTAGATATAACCATATCTACTATAATCATCAGTAAAAGTCACATAGAAGCGGTTAGCATCCCTTGTGGCAGTTTTGAAAGGCCCACATACATCTGTGTGTATGAGATCCAACAAACCCTCACCCATTGCACATACATCTGGAGTTGGCCTATGCGCTTCTTGTTGACATGTCCAAGATGACAATACCACAAGGATGCCTTATCCAAACTAGTGGAAGAATCAATATGGAATACATTATTTCCTAAGTTATCTACGACATTCATAGCTTCATATACACCATTGCAAGGTAATTCTTTAAAATAAAACATATCATTATAAAAAACATTAATAGCACCACATTCATTATCAAGTGAAAAACTATAACCTTGTTTGTACAAGCCATGAAAAGAAATAATATTTCTCTCCATTTCAGACGAGTAACAACATTTATTCAAATCTAATGTTAACCCACTACTTAGCAATAAAGAGTAAACTCCAATCTTGGTGACAGGTGATGCTTTCCTATTCCGCATGATTAACTTTATCTTCCCGTGATCCACTTCCTCACTTCTTCTTAGCCCCTGCAAATCAGAACAAATGTGAATTCCACACCCTGTATCAAGGACCTAAGAATTAGTATGTGGTGAGTTATTAGACAATATAATGTAAATACCTGCAAAGGACGGTTTGATCTTCCCATCCTTTATATCCTGCGAGTACTTGGGGCAGCTTCGCTTCCAGTGCCCCTTTTCCAGACAATAGAAGCATTGTGCTTCTTTTGGGTTGGAAGTGGGAGTAGCAGAACCACCTTTTGTGCCACTTGAAAAGGAGCCTTCAAGAGACTTTCCCTTGGTACCCTTCGAAGGAGTCTTCCTCTTTTTCCCTTTTCCATGCCCGATTGCCAGAACAGGGGCAGTGGTAGGAGTAGAAACAACATTTTTCCTTTTGAGGTTGCTTTCAGCAGTCCTCAAAAGTCCCTGAAGCTTACTCAAGGTGACCTCCTCCTTATTCATATGATAGGTCATGCAGAACTGATCATAAAAAGGAGGTAAGGAGTGCAATATGATGTCAATAGCCAACTCCTTATCAAAGTTCACATTCAGTTTGAGCAGACAGCCCACAAATCTTTTCATTTTTTATAGGTGGCCCGTGATGGACTCTCCATCCTTCATCTCAGTTGTTATCATGGAGGCGATTATTTTATACCTGTCTTGACGTGCACTCTGATGGTACCTTTCCATCAGATCCTGGTGCATCTCAAAAGGGTAGAAGTCCTCATAGGACTTTTGGAGTTCAGGTGCCATAGTGGCAAGCATGATACAAGCTACCTTGGTAGCATCTTTCTCATGTGCCCTAAAATCAGCAACCTCCTGTGGAGTAGCAGATGACTCATCAAGTTCCTTAAGCTCCTTGTCAAGGACATATTCCTTGTCCTCATAGCGTGTGACCATTCTGATGTTCCTAACCCAATCATTGAAATTAGTTCCATCAAAAATAACCCTCCCACAAAGGTTCATGAGAGAGAAGGATCTAGTCGGGTTTGAGCCTAAAGCATTGTTGGAAGACATCTGAAAAGAAGAAAGACAAAGTTTAGATTAGATAAATAGTCCTTAATAAGACACCCAAATGTAATATTTGTTGGATTAATGTCTAAGTCCATAAATATATTTGGTATGTACTTGACCCGACCCGGCATGGTCCATTTGGGTTGCACTTCACCGGCACAATTTATATGGATAGTCTTTTGAGATAGTATATTTCTGATTTATATTAATATATTATAAGTTCTAATATATTAATATGGAATCATATTATTTAATTAGTATTGATCAAGAATTAATTTAGAATTAATTAAGTGATCAAAAAGAACTAATTAAATATGGACTCTTATATATATGGAATGGGCCAAGTTCATTTAGGTTGGGCTAAGCTTTCATGGATGGTCCATGGAGCTTTTAACCCATGGATCCTATGTAAATGAAAGGTCATGGGTATTAGGGTTTACATGGATGTAACCCTAATCCTCCATAATATATAAAGGGGTCCTTGGCTCACAAAATTGGTACAAGTGTGTGAAAATAAGAGTGGGCTGATTTTAGTGTGCATACATATTCTCTCAAGTTCTTCCAAGGTGTTTTGGTGATTTGTGATTCCGTTTGAGGCTTCCACACTATTAGGGCTAAGCTCTTAAAGCTTGAAGACATCAAGCTACATCAAAAGGTATGTTATCTAACTAGAACTTTGTAGTATAGGTGCTTCATAATATGCTAGTTAGGATGAAACCTTGGAATAGTTAATATTTGCATGTATAATAGAGAAAACATAGATCCAAGGTTTATAGGGTTGCATGTACACCATAGAAGTGTTAGAATGATCAAAACCCAACAATATTAAGGCTAGGACCCAACACAATACTTTATAACTTGGAAGAGGGATGTCGCAATCCAAGCTATAAAATATTTGATGGTAGGTGAATGACGATTCACCAATTTCCACCATGAAAAAACGAAATAAATTATTAAGTTTTAATGAATTGAAATTCCTAGAATCTTTTGAGATTCATTGAACTTTTCAATGGTATGTTTAAATCTCGATTGTGCCCTCTCAAGTTTGTGACTGGGATGTCGAGGATCACAAACAAGGTGTGAATAACCATGCGAATTAACTTGGCACCCTTAATTTTTTCACCTAATCGATGTGCCGATTAACCACACGCTCTCCACCAATCTATGATAAACATTAAGTTACCCTTTTCCACACTTACTAGTCCATGTTAGTGTGTCGGTTAACCACACATGCTCCACTAACGACTTGGTAAGGTACAAAGTGTAATTTCATGGGTTAGCACAAAATTCACATTTTCCTAAGTAACTAAGATTGAGAATTTATAAAAGGTTTAGTTACTTTATATTTATCATTATACTTTTAATGAGAATGATAGTCCTTCTCCTACCTGTTCGGCTAACGACCCTCCACCAGTCAAGGAAGCGATGGGTGAGAGTGGACACCCATTAAGCTGCCATTTTATAGGCAACAACCTTATACCCCCCTTATAGACCGGTTGCATGAATGAGGCCTACTAACAGTAAGACTGACTTGATCTTATATATATATATATATATATATATATATATATATATATATATATATATATATAATTAACTTATAATATTATAAAGTACAAGGGTTGAATTTTAAGCTTTTAAAACTCTAGGGTTTGGAATTAAAGTGTGTGTGAGACTTTACAAATTCCAAAACTTGAGGGCAAGTTTTGAAACTATTCAAAAAATTTTCATTTCTATAACTTATGATTTTTAATGATTTTAAAGAAAAGGCTTTTGGAATTCCATAACTTGAGGACAAGTTATGGAGTCCATTAATTGGCATTTAGATCAAGAATTACACTAACAAACAATTTGCAAATAATTCTTATGATCTGCTAAAACTTATAAGCATGAACATTCATATCAACAAATTTCAAGAATCATATAAACATATATAAAACTTGAAACTTTGATAAATATCGTTGAAATTCGATTAGCATAATCATTACCACATCAAAAAATAAATTTTACAAGTCCAAAGCAGTTTAGGGTAAGGATTATAGTCCAATTCCAGCAACAAAACTCAAAAATCTGCAAATAGGGCCTCCTACTCGCCGAGTGCATGAACCTACTCGAAGAGTAGGATGAGTTTTCACTTGGACTCGTCGAGTCCCCCGATGGACTCGGCGAGTCCATTGAACAGTGAGCACAATTTCGACTTTTTTCAGCAATTTGCATTAAGTATAATGAAAACAAGCCTAGTCTCTGATACCATTGATGGGTTTTGAGCATTCTAACACCCCTATGGTGTACATGCAACCCTAGAAACCTTGGATCTATGTTTTCTCTAATATACATGCAAATTTGATTTTCTAAGGTTCTCATCCTAACTAGCATGTTATGGGGTACTTGCAACATAAAAAAACTAGTAGAATGACATACCTTTTTCTTGTGGTTGATTGCATGGAGTTTGAGACCCTAGCACCAATAATGTGGATGCATCAAGTGTAATGACAAATCACGATACAACTTGGAAAACTTTAGAGAATAGTATGCACTTGTAGAAATCGGTCCACCTTATGTTCTCATACACACTAGTGCCATTTCATTTGCCAAAGACCTCTATATATAGTATGGTGGATTAGGGTTACATTCATGTAAACCCTAATACCCATGACCTTTCATTTCCATCGGATCCATGGGTTAAAAACCCCATGGACTATCGATGCAAGCTTAGCCCATCCTAAATGAACTTTGGCCCAGTCTATATATATAAGAGTCCATATTTAATTAGTTCCTTTTGATCACTAAATCAATTCCTAAATAATTCTTGATCAATACTAATTAAATAATATGATTTCATATTAATATATTATAAATTATAATATATTAATAAATCATAAGTATACTATTCTCAAAAGATTATCCATACAAATTGTTTTGGTGAAGTGCAACCCAAATGGACCATGTCGGGTCGGGTCAAGTACACACAAAATATAGTTACGAACTTAGACACCTTATCCAACAGTTTAAACATTTTCTAAACTTATAGCAATAAGTCCCGAATGTTCAATCCTTTTTCCATTTATCATAATTCGAACTATGAAGAGGGATGTCGTTATCATATTCAAATTCGAGAATGCAAATATCACAACTACTAACTCTAAACCTTTTAAAATCTACTAGTGAATAAGTTTCCTAACAATCATTTTGACGACGTGGAGAGAAATCTCTTACCACTTTGATATTATGGTGTATGTGTTCCTATCCATGTGGATTTCTCATTTCCAACCACTATCATAAGAAAAGGTTCATAACAAATTCTAACTCATATGGACTGAACTTGTTCAGTCTTGATTTCTTGTCATCTGGTAGCATACAGGTCCTACCATTGCTTCCAAGTAGTTGAGCAGCTCACCCCTACATATCAATGTACTTTCCATTGATCAAGGTCCTTTGCCTTATGCATTCAAATAAGAACTCATAGAACTCACATGCATAGTCGAACTAACTGGAATAGGTACAGAAACAAGAATATGTCAACACGATAGGTTGCGAACCTCAAGTCGTGTGCTAGTGATAACTAAAAGGTTTATTCTTGATTATTTCCTAAAACTATTCAAGACCATTAAGACTCCCACTGACCTCTTGACATATAAGATTCTCTGTCAAGGAGCATTCCTCGACAAACAAATATTCAAGAGTTAGTGTGAGAGCTTATCAAGATACCATTTCATCTAATTGGTCTCAGTTGATCTTTGTTTTCACTTAAAACACCACCAATACCAATTTCCAATATGAAAAAGTAAGAAAACATTTCTACTCCAAATTTTAAGAGGCGTTATAAACTAACTTAGATGTGTCACTCAAGGCACAATCTTGGAGTATGACTCTAATACTCGATTTTGGAACGAAGTATGATTCATCTTCTTGATTAACCATTTAGACGATTCCTGATTCCTCTTCTTAGCTATACAAGTGCACTAAGGTGTCCTTAGAGGATCAATTGTGATATGGTTCCATAATCAATAGGATGATCATAAAACACGATACTAAAGTACTCTCCTTTCCATTCTGATTGGAGAAACTTTTATCTTTCTGCCCAATTTGATTCTTCTTATTCGTCCTACTATACTTTGAATCTTTTCAAGCTATCAGAATTATACATAATCTTGTAAGCATAATCATATTTACTGAACTTTTAGTAAATCATGACGGATATACTTTATCTTCCTTTGTGATGGATCTGACCAGTTCACATCAATGTGTACGAGATCCTCTTATCTTTTACTTGACTTACATACTTATGTAAACAAGGAAATAGTCCTAATTTTCCCAAGTACCAAAATTCTCATACAACACATAATTCAAATCATATGATTCCAAGATTCTGTCCAATTGAAACTTGGGCGATGAGGATCTTTCCTTACTTATAAAATTACGACGCTACCACAATCTATATAAATAAGAATCAAACACTTTCAACGTTGCTATTAATAGAAACAAACAAACAACAATTTTCACAAATGCCATTGCAAGGAAATATAAAACAAGATAAAATCAAAATTTTGTTTAATTATAAAATGTGGAAAAACTTATCCTTAGAATGCAAATACAAATGAAAACTATGTTACTAATATTCCTAAGCAGTCTATCATAACTCATAAGTAGCAGCTCAAATATCTGATCATCGGACCATGTGATCGAAATCTATATCTTCGTGATCAGACTTAGCTTACTATTCCTTGAAGCTTCCTTTCTTTTCTTTGATCCTACAAAACATCAAAATGAAATCTTATCACATTATGTATTAAGAATCTATAAATAGCAACTTAATAGAGTTACACAGTGAACTTACCTGAAGTAGAGTCATAGATTTTGACTTTACCATCCTTGCGATCCTTTTGGTAGATATGGCAGCTTCGCATCCAATGCCCTTTCTCTTGGCAATAGAAACAAATGGACTCTTTTGGAATGGTACATGGAATTATCTGAGACTAAACCTTTCTCTTTACCATCTGGTCAAACAGTTTGACCTTGTCCGATCCCTTTCCATTGGGAATAGAAGGTTTTCTGGACTTCCAATGTGGCCATTCTCAATGTCCATGGAAGTTTGGGAAATTGATCTTCCAGATAAATTTGCTTGACCAGTGCTCCAAATCATTGTTGATTCAGCGGCAATAAGCAAATAGGTTAGATCAACAAGGCTCACATCGTGGTTTCCCATATAATAGTCTTTAATGAACCCGCTATATGACTTAGGAAGTAATTGAAGAACCAAGTCAACAACCAACTTCCTTGAGACAATGACACCCAACATTCCCAGCCTATAAATATGCAACTTCATCTCCAAGAAGTGAGCACATAGATACTTTCCATCTTCGTGTTTGCTTGCCAATAGGGCTTGAGTGACCTTGGAGGAGGTGGAGAAAGTGAAGTATGATCTCTAGTTCCTTGATCGAAACGTGGAACATCATCTTCATCAGGAAAGATTTTTCCAAAGGATTCGGGAAGACCATAGTTGTCAGAACTAGACATCTAGAAAAGGGAGAAATTCAAGTTAGTTTATTCAATCCTTAATATAACACCCAAATGAAATATTAAGGCTAGAATCCTACACAATAATTTACAATTCGGAAGAGGGATGTCGTAATCCAATTGTAAACTATTTGTCGATAGGTAAATGACGATTTACCAATTCCACCATGAAAACGAAATTTTAAACGAATTAGGTTTTAAATGAAACTCCTAGATCTTTTGAGATTCATTGAACTTTTCAATGGCATGTTTATTCTCGATTTTACCTTTCAAGTTTGTGACTGGGATACCGAGGATCACAAAAAAGGTGTGAATAACCATGCAAATTAGCTTGGTACTCTCGAATTCATATATCACCTAATCAATGTCCCGGTTAACCATACACGCTCAATTGATCTATGATAATCTACGAGCTACCCATTGCCATACTTCATTAGTCCCATATTAGTGTGTCAGTTAACCACACACGCTCCACTAACGACCAATAAGGTGCAATGTACCATTTCATGGATTAGCATCAGATTCAGATTTTTCTTAAGTAACTAAGATTGAGAATTTATAAAAATGTTTAGTTACTTTGTATTTCATTATACTTATTAATGAGATTTTGTGTCCTGTCCTACCCGTTCGGCTAACGACCCTCCACTGGTCAAGGGTGTGGTGGGTAAGAGCGGATACCCAATGGCGGTCATTTTACAGGGTGCTTCCTTCACACCCCTTATAGACCAGCTTCGTGAATGAGGCCTAGTAACGGTAAGACTGACTTTTTACTTATACATATATAATATATTAGACATTTAATTTTGTATAGTATAAGGGTGTATTTTATACATTTAAAATACTAAGGTTTAATCTTTTAATAAATTAGACTTTTAATTTAATTAAATTTAAACCTATCTATGGACTTATTAATTGTCTTTTAACTAAAACACTTAATTAATTAATTAATAAAATCCATGAGGATGTATTTTTAAACTTTTAAAAACACCAGTGTTTTAGAATTTAATACTTCAAAATTAAAATCTTTTAATCAAATTTTAAATTCCAAAACTTAAGGGCAAATTTTGAAACTTTTCAAAAAACTTTCTAGATCAAACTTAAAATAATTAAATTAATCATATAACTTTATCAAAAATTTGACCTAATGTATTTTATATGGTAAGATAATTCAAATCAAATTCTACAAATAATTAATTTATTACATAATTTTGTAATTATTTTAAAATTTGACAATTATCTTCTAATTAGACTAGGATATCAATTATCATATCAGAAAATTCGAATTTTTGATTATTAAAACAACTTATGGTAGTTATCCAAATCTAATTTAGGCCAAAAATCTGGACAAAATCCATCAGACCCGACACCACCTCATGATGAGTTTGACCACCTCGTGGTCATCACGCAGAGTCCAAAAAAAAGATTTTTTCAACTTTGAACAAACGACAATGGCATCAAATATAAAAGAAAAACAACCTAGGCTCTGATACTACTGATGGGTTTTAAGCACTACAACATTCCTATGGTGTACATGCAACCCTAATGCTTTGGATCTAGGTTTTTCTCAAGTTATACATGAAAATAATCATCCAAAGCATAAACGCTAATACTAGCATACACAATTTAGAAATTCATATGTAAAATAGGGTTTGGAAAATTACCAAACTTATTATGTAGCAATAACAAGAACTCATTGACCTTTGAAAGCTTAGTGCCTTAATTGTTGCACCTCTAATGGAGTCACAAACACTCTTGCAAAGGATGACTTGGAGAGGGAAGGAATTTCGACCAGTACCTCTTAGAAACTCATGGGGGCGAAATCCATAGGGTAAGAGGCTTTATATAGTTGGGACCATTAGGGTTTTCAGGTGGAAACCCTAATTTCCTTGCTTAGGCCATAAGCAGTCCATGTACCTCCTTAATTAGAAGCCTTGGACGAATTCTATAGGGCCTCCTATAGATTTCATCCAGTCCTCCCAAAGAATTCCATTAGCCTAACTTTGCAACTATCAGTGATTTGCAAAACCAGTCCCTCCATTATTAATTAGTTCCTTTAATCCCAAAATTAATATTGTATTAATTTCTGATTAATTACTAATTAATAATATTCTTTCTAAATAATATATTAATCATATAATATATTAATAAAATCATTTTGAGTACCAATTTATTATTCATATAATCAATCCTACTCTCTCTCCACTTATCATCCTATCAAGTTGCATGTGTGAAGGCAACCCAAAAGGACCACGCTCATTATCAACTCAAGTACATACCAAAAATAGTTATGAGCTTAGACACCTAATCCAACAGATATAGCTCATAGCATCATGGAAATATTATGATTGGCACATATCAATCGCTATTATATATATATGGTATGTGGTATTTTGGGGAACTCACTAAGCTTTGTGCTTATAGTTTTATGTTTATGCATTCAGGTACTTCTAGTATGAAAGGAAAGGGCCCGACGTGACTACACAACATCCCCCAGAGTTTTCCTTATTGGCAATTTATGATGTTTAAATAATATACTCGCTTTAATCGGTTTTGGAATAAGTCCTTTGTATGGTTTACTGTTTTAAAAATGAAAATTTTTGTAAGAAATTTTAGGACGTTATAGTCGACACCATTCATGGGCCTACGGGCCAGTAGGCTTGAATCATATAAGTTTTAGGTCTGATCCCTCAAGTATAAATAGGGATGCATGCTAATTCATTTTGTATCTTGAATTCTAGAGTGTTAGGAAAATCAATGTAAAAATCGTACTTGTAACATCTTTTTGACAACACATACATAAAGAATACTCCATTCCTGCGTGTGGACGTAGGTCACCTTGACCGAACAACGTAAAAATTGTGTCTTATGTGCTTTTGGTTTTACTAGTTATCCACTTTACTTCCTAACAAGTGGTATCAGAGCTTGGCAAGTGGCATCATATATGTTATGAGAATTGACAAGTATGGTTTTATTTCCTAACAAGTGATATTAGAGATGCGGTTTGTATTCCTGTGATTGAAGATGTCTACTTAAAATTTTAATTTGGATAAGTTCAATGGTCAAATGACTTCACTTTGTGGAAGGCGAAGATAAATGTTATTCTAGTTCAACAAGGATGTACAGCAGCATGGGAAGGAGAAGAAAAATTGCCAAAGGACATGGCGATTGAAAGGAACGTGGATATTCTCGCAAGAGCGCATAGCCCTATTATGTTGATTTTGACATATGAAGTAATTGGAGAGGTCGCGGATCAAAGGATTGCATTTGGACTTTCGGAGAAATTGGGTGACAAGTATGAGAACAATTGTCAACCCCCAAAACCGGAACGGTGGAATCGTTCGGGGGTGGAGGACGTCATGTACAGTATCACAACAATGTATAGTAGTAAACAAGCAACAACATCATCGATTGCATTAATAATATAATTTAATACAAGTGTGTTCTGTCAAGTTCAATAGACACCAAAAATATGAATCAAAATAAAAGATGAGTCTTGAACGAGCTCCATCTTCTCAAAACCTGGCACCGGTACCTGTCTACTGGTGATCTGAGAGTACAAGTTATTTTGAAAGAGTTTATCAGCTTTAAAGCTGGTGAGATCATAAGTATATTAGTGTCATTGTTTGTATGAAAGTGTTTGTAAGTATGTGATGTATAAGTTTGTAAAAGTTTGTAATTGTTTGAACTCTCCTAGAAAACCCTATGTTTCCTACTAAAAGTAGCCTTCTACCAAGTCATCAAGTGTTGGTGTGTGTGACTCTTGTAAGAGTATGTATTTTCCCAAATCTGACTATCATTAACCAAAAATATAGTTTTTACATTACTGTTCATTGTGTGAAGATCACAAAGTGAATGCAATGGGGAAATAAAATAGTACTGTAGTGTTGTATTAAGTAACTACTGCTGTACTAACTACCTTAAACCAATTGTTATTTAAAGTACCATGTGATCGGCCTGTACCATACTACCGACTATAAAACACGACGATGTAATACGTCGGAAGAAATGACGTTTGGCACCCGTAGACTTGCAAGTCCCACTGTAGCGAGCAGCAAGGTATAGGATAGTCAATCCAGTATAGATCTATACACAAACTCAACGCTCTCCATTTAAGGAGATTTTGGATACAAAACGAGCCATGACAGGTGATGCCATGCCCCGTTACGTGGCTCACATAACTGTATTAGTGTACTTGTGTATGTATTGTATGTAGTAGTTGTATTGTATGTTCTCTCTCTGTCTAGTATGTATGTATGTTCTCTCTGTATGGTATTGTATGTTCTCTCTGTATGGTATTGTTTGTTCTCTCTGTATGGTATTGTTTGTTTCTCATCATAGTATTCCCTATCTGTATGTTATGTTCTCTCTGTATGGTATTGACTCATGTATGAACTGACTCATTGTATGTTTCACTGTTCTAGTAATAGTATTAGTAACTTCCTAAACTACGCCTATTGTAGTTTACTAGTAGTATGGCTTGTATGTATGAACAAGTTGTATACCTTTTCTACCCAAACAACCGATACCCTAAGTCCACAAACTGCTGTACTAACTACGCCTATATACATATACATGATATATGACTAGGATTCAAACGACCTTCGGACAAACAACCGATACCCTAAGTCCACAACCAAACAAGGAACAGGAGGTAAGGTGAGCTATCAGTCCTAAGTCCTTTAAATCCTACTTATATAACTATATCTATATAGATACACATTTAACATAATATAAGTTTAAAAGAGTTTAATAAAAGTATTTGACATGTAAAAGAGTTTAATAAAACAGTTTGAAGTAGTTTGTTTGATATCACAGTTTGAAAAGTAAGAAATCCACTTGTTTGGTAGTTATTAATCATATGTGATTGATATAATAACTATAATAGTTCAACTTGTATTCCCCCCCATAAAAGCATTTAAAATCATTGAAAAGGTTGATTAAGGGGTATGAACTCACCTGTAGTGAGTGGTTTGGATGAACGGATGGTATAGGATGCTAAGTGTCAAGTGAAGACTTGAACACACACAAGGATCGTAGTTAACATATATTAACACATATATGTATCCAATTAGTCATTTAACAACTAATTAATCAAGTTAAGACACCCTAGGACATGAAAAACACTTGATTTAAGTGTTATAAGTACTAAGGATTGCATCTAAGGGTTGTAGGGCCTTGCATTTGAGTTTAGGGTCCAAGGGTAAACTCTTTATGAGTTTACAGTTTTGGGACCAACTCCCTTGGAGTTTATGGTCGTAAACCCATGAGTTTAATGCCGTAAACTCATGGTACTTCTACCATTTTGTGTTTTGAAGTCTTAAAGGTCATAAGGAAGCATCCTAACTTCAAGTCTAAGCCTTAGGAAGTGATTGGGGCAACATTTCACCCCTTTGTAGAGTTTACGGCCCATGGACCATTTCTCCATGAGTTTACGGCCGTAAACTCTAATGGTTCATGGTCTTTTTGATGTTTAAAGTCCTAAGCACATCAAGTATGGGATGCAGACTAGTATCCAAGGCTTGGTAAGGGACTAGGGCACACAATGGCCCATTCATTAGGTTTTACGGTCGAAGAACATGTTTGGACTGTAAACACCTTTGATCTTGTGATTCTTTGTGTTTTCTAGATGATTAAGAAGTGTAACAAGCCTTATAACAATCCAAGGTAAGAGTACTTACTATGTAGAAGCTTGAAAGGGTGTTAAAAGTCCAAGAACACTAGTGTGTGTTCTTGGTGTTCTTGGTGAAACTAAGAACACTTGAAGATCTACACAAAATGGAATGATTTCACGGATGAAATCATGTAAGATCACTAGATTAAGTAAGATATCAACTATTTAGGGCAAGAAACACTTACAAAGTTGAAGATCAAGAAGGAAAATCGTATGATACTTGAGAGGATTTGATGTTCTAGCTTTTGAAAGTGTGAAAAAAATGAGTAAAATGACTAAGTGTCATATTTATACTCTTTGGAGTTTACGGCTGTAAACTCCATGTTTAGGTCATAAACTCCAAACTCTTGGAGTTTTGAGACTTTATTGTTGCACAATAAACCCTAGGGCATCCTCTCTCCAGTTATCTGTTACAGTACTAGGCTTTAGGACACTCAAACTGACTCTACACAGCTCAAAAATTAGCAGAAACAGTTCTGACTTCTATTGAAGTGAATGGTTATACAAGATAGGAATTTCGGGTTGTCACAACAATTCTCTGACGTACAAGTTGTATTAGAAGCAATGTTTGTATACTCTTAGATGCCGGAAAGCATTCATGTGAAGGATCATCTTGGATTTACAAGGTGTCAATTTAAATATTGAAGACGAAGATGAAGCACTTATTCTCACTTTGTCCGTCGGTTTGTGGATGGTAGGCTGTACTCATGTCCAGCCTAGTTCCTAGGGAACTTTGTAGCGACTGCCAGAACCTCGAAGTGAATCTACTATCTCTATCCGAGATAATGGATATGGGAACACCGTGCAGTCGTACAATCTCCCTAATGTAGGTTCTTGTAAGCTTCTCCATCTTCTCTGTTTCTTTGATAGGCAGGAAGTGTGCAGTATCTCTGGCGACGATAACCCATATGGTATCAAGTCCACCCGTTGTCTTGGATAACTTGGTTATAAAGTCCATAGTGATCCGCTCCCACTTCCATTCCGGTATCTCTGGTTGTTGTAGTAGACCGGAGGGTTTCTGGTATTCGACCTTGACCTTGGCGCAAGTAAGGCATTTACTCATGAAGGTAGCAATCTCTGATTTCATGTTAGGCCACCAGTATAGCTTTTTGAGATCTAGATACATCTTATCTGAACCTGGGTGGACGGAATAACGAGTGTTATGCGCCTTGGTCATGACCAAGTCTCTGAAACCACCATGTTTCGGTGTCCAGATCCGATCCATGAGATACAAGGCTCCACCACCCTTGACTTCCAAATTCTTATCCATCCCTCTTAGGGATTCACTCGCCACATTTTCAGGTTTCAAAGCGTCGAGCTGAGCCTCCTTAATTTGCGTGGACAAGTGTGAATGGATAGTCATAGTCAATGATTTGAATCTACGACCAGAGTATTCTTTCCGACTTAGGGCGTCAGCTACTACGTTGGCCTTGCCGGGATGATAGCGAATTTCACATTCGTAATTACTGAGTAGCTCGACCCACCGTCGTTGCCCCATTTTGAGCTCCTTCTGGTCGAATATATGTTGTAGGCTTTTGTGGTCTGTAAAGATAGTGCTTTTTGTACCGTACAGGTAGTGTCTCCAAATCTTCAGAGCAAACACAATTGCTCCTAACTCAAGATCGTGGGTAGTGTACTTGACCTCGTTTGTCTTTAGCTGTCTCAAGGCATAGGCGATGACCTTACCTCGTTGCATCAGAACACAGCCGAGCCCTTGATTTGACGCATCGCAATAGACAACGAAGTCCTCTATCCCTTCGGGGAGGGATAGTATTGGTGCGGTGCACAAGGCTCGCTTGAGTGTTTGGAACGCTCTCTCCTGCTTCTCTTCCCAGTCAAAGGCCACGCCTTTCTGAGTCAGTGTTGTAAGAGGTTTCGCAATTCGGGAGAAGTTCTGAATGAACCTGCGATAGTAGCCAGCGAGGCCTAGAAATTGACAAATTTCTGTAGGCGTCTTTGGTGCTGACCAGCTCTCAATGGCTTTGATTTTGGAAGGGTCCATGTGTATTCCCTCTTCGCTAACCACATGCCCTAAGAATTCGACTCTTCGTATCCAAAATTCGCATTTCGAGAACTTCGCATAGAGCTTCTATGAACGCAGTGTTTCTAAGACCTGTCGCAGATGTTGACTATGCTCCTCCTTACTACGAGAGTAGATAAGTATGTCATCGATGAAGACGATGACGAACTGATCTAAGTAAGGACGACACACCCTATTCATTAAATCCATGAATACTGCGGGCGCGTTTGTTAATCCGAACGGCATCACTACGAATTCGTAGTGCCCATAACGAGTTAGGAAGGCTGTCTTCGGAACATCCTCCCCTAGCACTCGTAGCTGGAGATATCCGGATCTTAAGTCGATTTTTGAAAAGAAGTTCGCCCCTTGAAGTTGGTCAAATAAATCGTCAATACGATGCAAAGGATAACGATTTTTGACGGTCAGTTTGTTGAGCTCCCTGTAGTCGATGCACATACGAAACGATCCGTCTTTCTTCTTGACGAACAAGACTGGAGCCTCCCAGGGTGAGAAGCTTGGTCTTATAAAGCCCTTGCTGAGCAGTTCGTTAAGTTGACAGGACAGTTCCTGCATCTCTGCAGGTGCTAAACGATAGGGCGATTTGGCTACGGGGGTAGCCCTTAGAACTAAGTCGATTCTGAACTCGACTTGACGTTGCAGAGGTAATCCTGGGAGTTCTTCTGGAAAGATGTCGGGAAAGTCGCGTACTACTGGAATGCTCTGAATGTCTTTTGTTTCTTGGCTCACAACGACCACATGAGCAAGGAATGCACGATATTCCTTTCGCAAGAATTTCTGAGCTTGAATGCTCGAGATGATAGGTAGGTTAGTGTCGGGTTTGTCGCCATAAACTACTAGAGTTTCGCCAGACGGCAGATTAAGGCGAATAGCCTTTTCATAACACATGATGTCGGCACGATGAATAATCAACCAATCCATGCCGATAATGACGTCGAAACTTTTAATTGAGACCGGCATGAGGTCGATCGAAAATGAATGGCTATCTAGAGTTAGGGTACACCCTATGTATATACTGCTAGTGCTCTCCGTCTTTCCATTAGCCATTTCTATACTGAATGGTTCTTTAAGTGCTTGTGATTTTTGGTTAAGTAAATGAGCAAATTTTTGGTTCACGAAACTCCTCTCCGCTCCACTATCAAACAGTATGCACTTTAGAGTTATCGAGGAGAAACGTACCCGTGACCACTGTGGGGTCGGCAACCGCTTCCTCGTGGCCTATGGCCAAAACTCTTCCCACTCTACCGGCATTCCCTGCCTTTGGGCAATCCCTCTTGTAGTGGCCCACCTCGCCACAACCGTAGCAAGCTTGGCCCACACCAGCCCCGGGGACTTGGTTGAGTGGCCTCGCCGGTGCTTTACAGAAACGGGCAGTGTGCCCCTTCCTGTTGCAGTTTGAACACTGCATTTCCCGGAAGGCTCCTGTGTGGTGGAAGTTGCACTTGCTGCACTTGGGCAAACTTCCAGCGTACTGTCTTACCGGAGCAGCAGCGGCAGGTGCTATCGCAGCATGAACTGCCACGACCTGCTGCTTTTTGGCAACCTTCTTCTTCTTTTTGTCATCCCAGAACTTCCGCTTGGAATCAGCGGTTATGGAAGGTTCCGAGATGGCCAGGGATGTTGTTGCGGCCGGGGTACGAACCCCATTGTCTATAAGCCGCTGTGCGAATCGCTTGGCACTATCGAATGTAATGGGGTTTGAAGCCAAAACATTTCCCTGGAATGGAGGCATCAGCCCCCATATATATCTCTCTATCTTCTTTCCCTCTGTATGCACCATGTTGGGACAGAGGGCCACCAGCTCACAGAACCTGGCGGTGTAGGAGACTATGTCAGAGCCCTTCTGTTGGGTTTTGAGCATTTTAACACTTCCTAAGTGTACATGCAACCCTATTAAACCTTGGATCTATGTTTGTCTAAGATACATATAAAATATTATTTTCCAAGGTTTATAACCTATCTAGCATGGCATGGGGTACTTTTAACCATAAAAGAACTAGATGAATTACATACCTTTTGTTGATTGTTGATTCCTTGGAGTTTGAGAGCCCAGCACCAATAATGTGAATGCCTCAAATGGAAATCACAAATCACCACAAACTTGGAAAATATATGAGAGAGTATACTAACTCTTGATTTTGGCCACCACACTTACACACACATTAGTGTCTTTTTCATGCAACATAAGCTTGTTTATATAGTGTACATGGTTAGGGTGAAACCCTAATAACCCATGTCTTTTCCTCTTCCAAGGATCCATGGGTAAAAGCTCCATGGATCATCCATGGACTTCCATATAAGCTTAGCCCATTCCAAATGAGTGTTAGCCCACACCATATAAATATAATAGCCCATGATTTAGTTAGTCTTCCTTTTAATCACTAAATTAATTCATAATTAATTCAAGATTAAAACTAATTAAGTAACATGACTTTTTATTAATATATTATAACTTATAATATATTAATAAATCGTAAGTATACAACTCTCATAAAATTATCCATAACTAGTTCGGGTGAAGTGCAACCCAAATGGACCATGCCGGGTCGGGTCAAGTATATACCAAATAAGTTATGGACATAGACACCTTATCCAACAGACTACCACTTGGATAAGTCTAATAACTGTATTTGCCTATATTACTTCAGGAACCAACCGGCAATCGTAGCTCTCGAAAACTCTTGTGAACTATGAAGCGTCATTTTAGATAAGTGATCATATAATCCTCTGCTCTCATGATATCAGTCGGACAAATACATGGAACAATGTCTTACTTATTGTCTAGCAGTTGTTTCTCGATTTCCGATTTGTTTGACAAAGAACTTAACTGAACACATCAATTTAGTTCGGACCGGGCCCGGTACATAGGTCAACACAAAATCGTCGAGGGGCCCAGATATCGCTTCTATTTCTAGAAGGAACAGATAAACTTCGACTCATATGCTTGTTCTACGACTTATTGAATTGTACACAAAGGCACGTTTTATAACATCAAGTTACTGATGCGTTTACGTGCAATCACTGCACAACCAATTCATAGGTAACAACTCATATCTCTAGGTTTGAAGACTTATATGATATTACCGTCTCACGATCACTCGAGATAAATTCCATGAAGTGATACAAGTGAGCGTGGGTTTATTCCAATACTCATAACTTATGAGTACTCATGAATGTTGTAGCAACCATTGCTATGGCTAAACACCTTTAGTCATCTACAATCCCAATTCATGACAATCTTGATTCATACCTACTTCCGACGTATGACCGATTGTGGAGGTTTGATTAAATTAATTATTCTGGAAGTCAAAGCATGCTAAACTGAAACAATAGTAAATAATTGACAATGATAGCAACACTTTGCTCATAAATAAATCACAAATTTTATTCATCATCAAACGTCGATTACATTTTACAAGTTCCAGAAAAGGCTATCTAATCTGTAAAACTAATATCGTCCCTCAGCCCGATGCGCCTCGCATGCTGCAAATGCTTAACCCTCATCAGTCCCTTCGTAAGGGGATCCGCAGGGTTCTCATCTGACGATACCCTCTTTGCCACGAGGAGTCCCTCTTCTATTTTGTGTCTTATGAAGTGATATTTTCTGTTAATGTGTCGGGATCTGCCATGATCTCTTGGTTCCTTGGCTAAGGCAACCGCACTATTGCTGTCACATAAAATCTCCATAGGCTCCTTAATAGCTGGTACAACTCCAAGGTCTCCGATGAAGTTCCTCAGCCATATCGCCTCCTTTGCCGCTTCACTCGCTGCTATGTACTCTGATTCACAAGTCGAATCAGCTACAGTCTCCTGTTTGGAACTCTTCCAAGTGATTGCCCCTCCATTTAGGGTAAAGACCCAGCCCGACTGAGAACGGAAGTTATCCCTATCAGTCTGAAAGTTAGCATCACTATACCCTACTACTCTCAAGTCATCACTCCCACCAAGGGTAAGGATCCAATCCTTAGTCCTCCGCAGGTACTTGAGAATATTCTTTACCGCAGTCCAATGAGCCTTGCCAGGGTTCCCCTGATATCTGCTGACCATGCTCAAAGCGAAGGCCACATCAGGACGAGTACAAGTCATAGCATACATGATCGAACCAACAGTGGAAGCATAAGGAAATCGACTCATCTCAGCTATCTCATCTTGTGTACTCGGGCTCTGAGCCTTGCTCAGTTTGGAATTGCTTTGGATCGGTAATTCTCCTTTCTTGGAATTCTGCATGTTGAACCTTTTCAACACCTTATCCAAGTAGATACTCTGACTAAGTCCAATTAGTCTTTTACTCCTTTCTCTTAATATCCTTATCCCTAGGATATAGGTAGCTTCTCCAAGGTCCTTCATAGCAAAGCACTTCCCAAGCCAGGACTTAACCTCCTGCAAGGTTGGGATGTCATTTCCTATGAGTAGGATGTCATCCACATACAGTACCAAAAAACTAACTATACTCCCACTAGCTCTGACATACACGCAGGACTCATCTTCACTTCTTGAGAAACCAAACTCTTTGACCTTCTCATCGAAACAAAGATTCCAACTTCGAGATGCTTGTTTCAATCCATAAATGGATTTCTCAAGCTTGCACACTCTATTGGGGTACTCTGCACTGACAAAACCTTCTGGCTGATTCATGTAAACATCCTCAGCCAACTTTCCGTTAAGGAAAGCGGTTTTGACATCCATTTGCCATATTTCATAATCATGAAATGCAGCAATGGCTAGCATAACCCTAATAGACTTAATCTTTGCTACTGGTGAAAAGGTTTCATCATAATCAATTCACTGAGTCTGAGTAAACCCCTTCGCAACCAGTCGAGCCTTATAAGTGTGCACCTTCCCATCCATGTCGGTCTTCTTCTTGAAGATCCATTTGCACCCGACTGTCTTACGGCCTGGTACATTGTCAACCAAGTTCCAAACTTGATTGTCATACATGGACTGTATCTCGCTGTCCATAGCCTCCTTCCATTTAGCAGACTCTGGGCCTGCCATGGCTTCCTTAACACTGTTAGGTTCATCCAGATTTACCAGTGTACTGTCACTGATAAATGTATCACCTTCCGTAGTAATATGAAACCCATAATAAAACTCAGGTGTGTTCCTAACCCTTGTGAAACGCCTCGGAAGTATAGATTCGTCAGCTGGATCAACAGTAATTTCCTCCTCAAGTTGATTGCTAGTGTCTGAGGTTCCTTCACCAATTGAGTCTTGAATTTATTCAAGGTCAATTTGCCTCCCACTATCTTCTTGGCTTATAAATTCTCTCTCTCGAAAGACTCCTCTCCTAGCCACAAAGACCACATTCTCACTGGGTCTGTAGAAGAGGTAACCAAAGGATTTTCGTGGGTAGCCGATGAAAATACACCTTTCACTTCGAGGTTCGAGCTTGTCATGAGTTTCGCGCCTCACAAAAGCCTCGCAACCCCAAATCTTGATGTGGTCCAAATTGGGAACTTTCCCAGTCCACATCTCATGAGGTGTTTTGGCAACCTTCTTTGTAGGGACTAGATTAAGGATGTGGGCGGCAGTCTCTAAGGCATACCCCCAAAAAGAGATTGGTAGCGAAGCTCGACTCATCATAGAGCGAACCATGTCCAACAAGGTTCGATTACGCCTCTCAGCCACACCATTCAACTGTGGTGTCCTGGGAGGTGTCAATTGTGAGACAATCCCACACTCCTTAAGATAGTCGAGGAACTCAGTACTAAGATAGTCACCACCTCGATCGGATCGAAGCATCTTAATGTTCCTGCCCAATTGATTTTCTACTTCCTGTTTAAATTCTTTAAACCTTTCAAAGGTTTCTGACTTATGTTTGATTAAGTAGACATAACCATATCTACTAAAATCATCAATAAAAGTCACATAATAGCGATTAGCATCCCTTGTGGCGGTTTTCAATGGTCCACATACATCAGTATGTATAAGGTCCAACAAACCCTCACCCCTTGCACAAGTACCAGTGAAGGGTGATTTTGTCATTTTTCCCAGTAGACAAGACTCACAACTATCATTCGGCTTGAGGTCGAACGACTCCAAGACTCCATCCTTTTGGAGCTGGCCTATGTGTTTCTTGCTTACATGTCCAAGACGACAATGCCACAAAGATGCTTTATCCAAGCTAGTAGAAGAATCAATACACAATACATTATTCCCTAAATTATCTACAACCGATACAGCTTCATACACACCATCACAAGGTAATGCTTTAAAATAAAGAATATTATTAAAGAAAGCATTAATACTACCAACTTCATTATCAAAAGAAAAGGTAAAACCTTGTTTGTATAAAGCATGAAAGGAAATAATATTCCTCGCCATTTCAGACGAGTACACACATTTATTCAAATCTAACTTTAACCCACTATCTAGCAACAAAGTATAAACTCCAATCTTGGTAACAGGTGCAACCTTCTTGTTCCCCATGATTAAGTTTATCTTTCCGTGCTCCACATCCTCACTTCTTCTTAGGCCCTGCAAGTCACAACAGATGTGAATACCACAACCTGTATCAAGAACCCAAGAATTAGAATATGGTGAGTTATTAGACAATATAATGTAAATACCTGCATGAGATGGTTTCACTTTCCCATCCTTGACATCCTGCAAGTACTTTGGGCAGTTTCGCTTCCAGTGCCCCTTATTTTGACAGTAGAAGCATTCAGCATCCTTAGGGATGGCAGAAGGAGTGATAGAACCACCTTTGGTTCCAGATGAGGAGCCTTCAAGGGACTTTCCCTTGGTACCCTTCGAAGGGTGCTTCCTCTTCTTCCCTTTGCCTTGCCTGATAGCCAAAACAGGGGTAGTAGTAGGAGTAGGAGTAGCAACCGACTTACTTTTAAGACCACTTTTGGCAGTCTTCAGAAGTCCTTGAAGCTTACTGAGTGTAACTTCCTCCTTGTTCATGTGGTATGTCATACGAAATTGATCATAACACGAGGGCAAGGAGTGCAAAATGATATCAATTGCCAACTCCTCAGGGAAGTTCACATTCAGTTTCATTAGACGGTCCACATACCTTTGAATTTTCTGCATGTGGCTCGTGATTGGTTTGCTATACTTCATATGGGTAGTGATCATGGAGGAGATTATTTCATACCGCTCTTGACGAGCACTCTGATGGTACCTTTCCATCAGATCCTGATGCATCTCAAAAGGGTAATAGTCCTCATAGGACTTTTGGAGTTCAGCTGTCATGGTGGCCATCATGATGCATGCCACCTTGGTGGCATCTCTTTCATGTGCCTGATACTCAGCGACCTCCTCAGGAGTAGCAGTGGACTCATCAAGCTCCTTTAGCTCCTTATCGAGGACATATTCCTTGTCCTCATAACGAGTAACCATCCTGGTGTTCCGGATCCAATCCATGAAGTTGGAACCATCAAAGATGACCCTCCCACAAAGGTTCATGAGGGAAAAGGAGCCAGTAGGGTTAGAGCCCGAAGCTTTGTTGTTGGAAGACATCTGAAAAGAAGAAAACAAGTTTAGATTAGATATATCGAATCCTTAATAATACACCCAAATGTAATATTAAGGCTAGGATCCAACACAATATATTATAACTTAGAAGAGGGATGCTGTAATCTAAGCTATAATATATTTGAAGGTAGGTGAATGACGATTCACCAATTTCCACCATGAAAACGAAATGAATTATTAGGTTTTATTGGTTTTTGAAATTCCTAGATTCTTTTGAGATTCATTAAACTTTTCAATGGCATGTTTCAATCTCGATTGTGCCCTTCAAGTTTTGTGACTGGGATGCCGAGGATCACAAAACAAGGTGTGAATAACCATGCAAATTCACTTGGTACCCTTAATATTATCACCTAATCAATGTGCCGGTTAACCACACACGCTCCACCGATCTATGATAAACATTAAGTCACCCTTCGTGATCCTTACTAGTCCAAGTTAGTGTGCCGGTTAACCACACACGCTCCACCAACGACTTGGTAAGGTACAAAGTGTGAATTTCATGGGTTAGCACCATATTCACATTTTCCTAAAGTAACTAAGATTGGGAATTTATAAAAGGTTTAGTTACTTTATAATATTCATCATACTTTTAATGAGAATTTATAAGTCCTTGTCTTACCCGTTCGGCTAACGATCCTCCACCAGTCAAGCAAGCGGTGGGTGAGAGTGGACACCCATTAAGTTGCCATTTTATAGGCAACAACCGTATACCCACCTTATAGACTGGCTTCGTGAATGAGGCGTACTAGCGGTAAGACGACTTTAATCTTATACATATATATAATAATTAACCATTAATGTTATAAATAGTATAAGGGTTGAATTTTAACTTTTAAAACTCTAAGGGTTTGGAATTAAAGTCTATTAAAGTGTGTGTAACTTTACAAATTCCAAAACTTGAGGACAAGTTTTGAAACTATTCAAAACTTTTCATTTCATAACTTATGAATTAAAGGTTCATAAAAATGAAGACTCTTCATTTCCATGTAACTTATGTGTTTTAAGTGTGTGTTTAAAAGAAGTGACCTTTGGATATCCATAACTTGAGGACAAATTATGGACTCCATTAAAACACATAAATGATCAAGAATTAATCCTAAACAATTCAGCAAATAATTCCTATCATCTTCTAAATTCATAAGAACATGAACATGATCATCAAAGTTTCAAGAATTATATGAACACATACAAAGCATGAAATTTTGATATAAGCTATTGTAAATGGATTAGAACAACCATTACACCAACTAAAACAAGTTTTAAAACACCAAAACAGTTTAGGGTAATGTTTCTAGTCTATTTCCAGCAGCAAAAGTCAAAAATCTGCATTCTGAGGCTCCTACTCGCCGAGTGCACGAACCTACTCGCCGAGTAGGATGAGTTTACACATGAACTCGGCGAGTCCCCCCATGGACTCGGCGAGTTCATCAGTCAGACAGCAAAAAAATCGACTTTTTACACTATTTTGCATCAAGTATCAAACAAACAAGCCTAGGCTCTGATACCACTGTTGGGTTTTGAGCATTCTAACACTTCCTAAGAGTACATGGAACCCTATTAAACCTTGGATCTATGTTTGTCTAAGATACATGCAAAATATTATTTTCCAAGGTTTATAACCTATCTAGCATGGCATGGGGTACTTTTAACCATAAAAGAACTAGATGAATTACATACCTTTTGTTGATTGTTGATTCCTTGGAGTTTGAGACCCAAGCACCAATAATGTGAATGCCTCAAATGGAAATCACAAATCACCACAAACTTGGAAAATATATGAGAGAGTATACTAACTCTTGATTTTGGCCACCACACTTACACACACATTAGTGTCTTTTTCATGCAACATAAGCTTGTTTATATAGTGTACATGGTTAGGGTGAAACCCTAATAACCCATGTCTTTTCCTCTTCCAAGGATCCATGGGTAAAAGCTCCATGGATCATCCATGGACTTCCATATAAGCTTAGCCCATTCCAAATGAGTGTTAGCTCACACCATATAAATATAATAGCCCATGATTTAATTAGTCTTCCTTTTAATCACTAAATTAATTCATAATTAATTCAAGATTAAAACTAATTAAGTAACATGACTTTTTATTAATATATTATAACTTATAATATATTAATAAATCGTAAGTATACAACTCTCATAAAATTATCCATAACTAGTTCGGGTGAAGTGCAACCCAAATGGACCATGCCGGGTCGGGTCAAGTATATACCAAATAAGTTATGGACTTACACACCTTATCCAACACCTTCATGGTTAGACTCCACAGTTCCTCCTCCAGTTTTTGGATTTCGCCCCTCGGGCAGTACTCTTCGATCATTAGGTCTCTCAGATCTTCCCAGCCCATAGCATTAGCCACTATTAGAGATAGTGACTTGACATGGCTATTCCACCATGTCAGGGCTTTTTCCTCAAAGGTGCAAGCAGCGAACTTGACCTTGCTCCCTTCTGGACAAGAGCAGATTTCGAAAACCGATTCGGTCTTCTCGAACCATTGCGAGAGGGTAATGACTCCGCCAGTCCCTCTAAAGGACTTGGGCTTGCAGTTAGTGAAGTCCTTATAGGAGCACTCTCTCAAGCGCAGAGGGGCTTCACGATGAGTAGATTGAACAGGGGTTCCTCCTCCAGTGGAACCAGAAGAATGATAATGAGCCATGGCTGTTGCCACAGCCGCGGCTACAACAGCATTTAGGGCTGCCGTATCGATTTGAGGAGCAGGTGGTGTTGAAGTTGATGGAGGATCGCATCTCGTTGATCGACGTGGAAGCATCTTTTAACTATAAGTTTAAAAAGATGACGATATTGATAAGAATTTAATAGGGAGAATTTGATGAGAATGCCTCTTGGACTAACTCTCCATAGTCCAATAGCATAATTGAATAGCACGATTGAATGTAGATTTAGTACTAACAGATGATAGCATTTGGATAATAATTTCCGTGAGATTTGATATCTGTCAATAATGATGGTATTACAGATGTAACAAGTTCGGGAAAAATGACCTAGAAGTAGGTCTTACATCAATCAAGATGGGAAAATTTGACAGATCTACTACCTAATCAAGACCTAACCGGTCCATGTTTGAACAAAGATAGGAAATTAAACTAGAGTTTTTACATAACCTAGGTTATATCCGAAAGAGAAGTCGAGGAGACTCTAGCGGCGACGAGAACTACTAGAGTGAGTTCTTGATTCAGGCAGACGACGCTCTATGTCTCGGATGCGCCTTTCATACAATGACTTCCTAGTCCGAAGTTCCCTAACTTCAGCTTGGGATGCAGTTGGTTGTTGATGCAGGGTCCCATTGGTTATCCTAGCCCTTTCCATGGCTACCTCGATTTGGCGAATTCGGACCGTGTTAACGCCAGAGTTGGTGTCAATCTCCAACACTCGATCGATAGTTGCTCGACCTTGCTCGGTGTTACGAGAAATCCTACGGACCATGATGGGCAGGACACGATCAGCTGAACCTCCCTCGGTGAGGTTGTAAAAGCTTCTGTCCCCATTGTAGGGTACACCCTATGTATATACTGCTAGTGCTCTCCGTCTTTCCATTAGCCATTTCTACAGTGAACAGTTCTTTAAGTGCTTGTGATTTTTTCTTAAGTAAATGAGCAAATTTTTGGTTCACGAAACTCCTCTCCGCTCCACTATCAAACAGTATGCACGCATTAGAGTTAACGAGGAGAAACGTACCTGTGACCACTGTGGGGTCGGCAACCGCTTCCTCGTGGCCTATGGCCATAACTCTTCCCACTCTACCGGCATTCCCTGCCTTTGGGCAGTCCCTCTTGTAGTGGCCCACCTCGCCACAACCGTAGCAAGATTGGCCCACACCAGCGCTGGGGACTTGGTTGAGTGGCCTCGCCGGTGCTTTGCAGAAACGGGTAGGGTGCCCCTTCCTGTTGCAGTTCGAACACTGCATTTCCCGGCAGGCTCCTGTGTGGTGGAAGATGCACTTGTTGCACTTGGGCAAACTTCCAGCGTACTGTCTTACCGGAGCAGCAGCGGCAGGTGCTATCGCAGCATGAACTGCCACGACCTGCTGCTTTTTGGCAGCTTTCTTCTTCTTTTTGTCATCCCAGAACTTCTGCTTGGAATCAGCGGTTTAGGAAGGTTCCGAGATGGCCAGGGTTGTTGTTGCGGCCGGGGTACGAACCCCATGGTCTATAAGCCGCTGTGCCAATCGCTTGGCACTATCGAATGTAGTGGGGTTTGAAGCCAAAACATTTCCCTGGAATGGAGGCATCAGCCCCCATATGTATCTCTCTATCTTCTTTCCCTCTCTATGCACCATGTTGGGACAGAGGGCCACCAGCTCATAGAACCTGGTGGTGTAGGAGACTATGTCGGAGCCCTTCATGGTTAGGCTCCACAGTTCCTCCTCCAGTTTTTGGATTTCGCCCCTCGGGCAATACTCTTCGATCATTTCCTCTCTCACAGCTTCCCAGCCCACAGCATTAGCCACTATTAGAGATAGTGACTTGACGTGGCTATTCCACCATGTCAGGGCTTTTTCCTCAAAGGTGCAAGCAACGAACTTGACCTTGCTCCCTTCTGGACAAGAGCAGATTTCGAAAACCGATTCGGTCTTCTCGAACCATTGCGAGAGGGCATTGACTCCGCCAGTCCCTCTAAAGGACTTAGGCTTACAGTTAGTGAAGTCCTTATAGGAGCACTCTCTCAAGCACAGAGGGGCTTCACCATGAGTAGATTGAACAGGGGTTCCTCCTCCAGTGGAACCAGAAGAATGATAATGAGCCATGGCTGTTGCCACAGCCGCGACTACAGCAGCATTCAGGGTTGCCGTATCGATTTGAGGAGCAGGTGGTGTTGCAGTCGATGGAGGATCGCATCTCGTTGATCAGCGTGGAGGCATCTTTTAACTATAAATTTAAAAAGATGACGATATTGACAAGAATTTAATAGGGAGAATTTGATGAGAATGCCTCTTGGACTAACTCTCCATAGTCCAACAGCACAATTGAATTGCACGATTGAATGTAGATTTAGTACTAACAGATGATAGCATTTGGATAATAATTTCCGTGAGATTTGATATCTGTCAATAATGCTGGTATTACAGATGTAACAAGATCGGGAAAAATGACCTAGAAGTAGGTCTTACATCAACCAAGATGGGAAAATTTGACAGATCTACTACCTAATCAAGACCTAACCGGTCCAAGTTTGAACAAAGATAGGAAATTAAACTAGAGTTTTTACATAACCTAAGTTATATCCGAAAGAGAAGTCGAGGAGACTCTAGCGGCGACGAGAACTACTAGAGTGAGTTCTTGATTCAGGTAGACGGCGCTCTATGTCTCGCATGCGACTTTCATACAATGACTGCCTAGTCCGAAGTTCCCTAACTTCAGCTTGGGATGCAGTTAGTTTGTTACATCCCCTAATTTCTCGGCCAGAAAAGACCGATTTAATTTATGCTTTTTAAAATAAAATCAGAGAAATCTTTTCAAAAGATGTTGCGGAATTGGTCCCCAAACAACATATGATAAAAGTTTATCAAAACCCTTCTTTAAGAAGGTATATATTTTCCCATATATATATCAAAACTCGGGATGTCATGTTCCGATACAGATCAAAAGCATAAACAAGACATTATAAGCCTTTCAACAGTTATTTACAACTACTGGCCTATAATAAAAAAATCTCTCATCGTCCTCCGACTATGCTCGGGGTTCACTACCTCTAATCATAAAAGAACTGAGTGGGTCAGGCTTGGGAGCCTGGTGAGCATATAGGGTTTTCAACCCACAATAATAATAACATATTAAGTTCACCAATCAACAATAACCCTGATCACCCATTCTCATTGTCCTCACTTTACGTCCCTAAACACCTAACACAAGGGACTTAACCTAAGGAATATCATCGGGTTGGACACTACTGCTAAGGAGACTCCTCAGCCATACATGTCCTAAAGGCAGCCATGAGGGGGATTGGAGTACACCAATGAACATTTAGTTCATCAACACCTACAAGTTGCGAACTTGCTAGTGTACCACTGGACTGTCTAGAAAGGTCCGTGATCGTCATCTATACTCCGCTAGATGACTACAATAACACCAACAACAACACCAACACCGAGGCCTCTCATCATTTTAACACCCACCGACTATTTTGTCTACCCATGTTCTACCCAACATATTTGTAGATAAAATACATATATATAGTTTAAAACTTGTATAAAATATCAATTCAACAGTCACCTCAAATAAACAATTAACATATTTACACATAACACGTATTTTAAGGTAAATACTTCATATCTATGTGTAAATTGAAAGTAACTACACACTCACATGTTTTGAAGATAATCGGGCAGCAATTCGTTTCCTAAAACGTTCGTTTCTAATAAAACCGGGAGTTTTATTGAGAAACCGGGCTCTGCAAAATTCGGGCTTCGAAACCGAAAAGATAAATTTTTCGGGCTTCACGGGCACTTCATGGCGTATTCTGGGGCTTATTATTGATACCGAGGCTTCGGGGGATGATAATATGAAAGAAATATGGAGAAAGGGGCTAAAAATGACAAGTTTTCAAAATACCCCCGGGAGGTCTCGCACCCCCTATTTATAGGGGCCGAAGCTCCTGATCCAACCACTAAGAAGAGGCCACGCGTCGCTGATCCGAAGCTCGCAGGGGATGGCTCGCACGAGGCTTGCACCTGCGAGGGCTTGCTGGCTTCTTGTGATTGGTCTGAAGCTTAGAGCCGAAGTCGGTTCTGGTGGTGGGGTCCGCAGGCGAGGGTGCGCAGGTGGCAGCACGTGCGAAGGCCTCGGTGGCAGTTGCTGATTGGACCGCGGACTCGTGACCCATGTGCGAGGCTCGGAGGCTAGGCGGTGCGAGGTTCAGTCATTGTGCGAGCTTCGGATTGGGCCTCCCTTCGGTCAAATCAAAATCCGACACGCAGCCACTGTTCATGCGAGGATGACTCACCAATTTCGGACACGTGGCACCTTCTAAGCGAGGGTGACGTGGCAAATCGTGACTATGCGAATTTTCTCGGTTTTTGTGCAAGAACTTCTAAAATCCGTAACTTTCGCATACTAGCTCCGTTTTTGACATTCTTTATATGCACGCGTAGGTAAAGTTACGCTCTACAACTTCCGTTTAGACTTCGTCGGCTAACTTTGACTTTAATTTTTATATTATTATTTTTAACAGACCGGGACAGGAAATCGGTTAAAAATTCATAACTTCTTCATCCGATGTCCGTTTTCGTCAGACTTTTTACCGTTGAGCTACTATTTACGAGACCTTCGATTCTCGTTTAGGTCATATCGGCTAAAAATCAATCGATCTAAAATTCGAGTTTTTAGCTGTCTACTACTAAGCTGAAACTTCGAAAAATCATAACTTCCTCATACGAAGTCAGATATGGGCGTTATTTTTATCGAACTTCACGGTTTAACGAACACTACGAGTTTCGTTTAGATCACTAAGGCTAAAAAGTAGTTTATCGAAAACTCACTTTTTACGACATTCAGCACCGAGCCAGTTTTGTCGTGAAACTTCGACAGGTCATAACTTCTTCGTTATAACTCGGATTTCGACATTCTTTATATATCCGTAATCCTTGTCACGACCACCACAACTTTCTTAATAGATATCGGCTTTATCTAAAATTTAATTTTTGACGCTCATTTTTATTCTTAATTAATTAACTCCTACTAATTAAGCATAAAACACATATAATTCACATAATTCCTTTTTCATTTCTTCCAAATGAGTTACAAAGGTTAACCTAGACTATCACCTTAATATTAATGCCTAGGCTAGAAACACGAGTTTTACAATTCTCTCCCCCTTAGGATGATTTTGTCCCCGGAATCACACATCACCAAACAACTGCGGGTAGCGACTCATCATGTCACTCTCCGTTTCCCAAGTGAGATTTGGTCCATTCGTATGTTTCCAGCGCACAAGCACTAAATCAACCATCTTGCGTCGCAACTTCATAGTCTTACGGTCAACTATTGCCTCAGGTTCTTCAATCAACCTTTTGTTTTCATCCACCTTTAACTCAGAAATCGGAATTATGTCGGGCACATCTCCCGTGAACTTCCTCAAATAACACACATGAAATGTGTTATGAATACCCTCCAGTTCTTCCGGTAATTCTAGCTTGTAAGCTTGATTCCCGATCCTCTGAAGAACTTTAAATGGTCCAACAAACCTTGGACTCAACTTTCCCCTTTTACCAAATCTTATAAGTCCCTTCCACGGCGAGACTTTAAGTAAAACCGAATCTCCAACTTCGAAGGATATCGGTTGTCTTTTCTTGTCAGCATAGCTCTTTTGTCGATCTTGAGCAGCTAACATCCTCTCCCTTATCACTTTCAACTTTTCAGCAATTTTATGGACTATTTCAGGTCCCATAAATTGCTTTTCCCCAGCTTCCAGCCAACATGATGGCGTTCGACACTTTTCCCCATACAAAGCGTGATAAGGTGCCATCTTAATGCTTGAGTGGAAACTATTGTTATAGGAAAATTCTACTAGAGGTAAGTGTTCATCCCAGTTACCTTGGAATTCTACCGTACATGCTCTCAGCATATCCTCCAATGTTTGAATCGTTCGTTCGCTCTGACCATCGGTTTATGGATGGTAAGCTGTACTCAAACACAACTTGGTACCCAATTCCTCTTGTAGACTCCTCCAAAACCTTGAGGTAAAACGGTTGTCACGATCGGATACAATCGTTAACGGAACACCGTGTAGCCTCACAATTTCCTTCACATAAGAATTCGCAAGTTTATCCACAGACCATTTCTCGTTAGCGGCTATGAAATGCGCACTCTTAGTGAAGCGATCAACGACCACCCAAATCATGTCGTGACCGTTCCTTGTTCTGGGCAGTTTAGTCACAAAATCCATTGTAATGTCCTCCCATTTACCCATGGGTACTGGTAAAGGTTCTAAACTCCCATACGGTTTCTGATGTTGTTCCTTAACCCTAGCACAAGTTACACACTCAGCCACATACTTAACAACATCGAGCTTCATCGTCGGCCACCAGTAATAGGGTTTTAGGTCCCTATAAATTTTCGTACTGCCGGGATGAATCGAGTACATGGTTTTGTGAGCTTCTTACATCAGAACACCTCTTACTCCTCCCGTCTTAGGTACCCAAATCCTATCTTTGAATACCTTCAATCCTTCACCGTTTGTATCAAACACCAACGTTTTACCCAAACGTTCCTCCTTCCGGTCATTTTTCTCCAAAGCTTCCTCCTGAGCTTTCTTTATACTTTCCACAATTGTAGAGACAACTTCAATCTTCAGCGCTCTTGGCCTTCTCTTTTCAAGATTTACCTTCCGACTGAGAGCATCAACAACAACATTTGCTTTACCAGGGTGGTAAAGTATCTTACAGTCGTAGTCCTTGAGTAGTTCCAGCCAGCGTCGCTGCCTCATGTTCAATTCCTTCTGATTAAAGAGATATTGAAGACTCTTATGATCAGTGAAAAGTTTACACTTAGTACCATAAAGATAATGCCTCCATATCTTTAAGGCGAATACTACCGCTGCCAACTCCAGATCATGAGTTGGGTAGTTCTTTTCATGCTCATTCAACTGCCTCGATGCATACGCTATCACTTTATCCCTTTGGGTCAGAACACATCCTAACCCAACTCCAGAGGCATCACTATAGACTGCAAAGTCATCAACTCCTTCAGGTAACGAAAGAATCAGTGCTTCACACAATCTCTTCTTTAACTTCTCCAAGGCTTCCTTATGCTTCTCATTCCTAGCATAAGTAGCTCCTTTGTGGGTCAAAGTTGTTAATGGAGTAGCGATTGAAGAAAAGCCTTGGATAAATCGGCGATAATATCCGGCTAATCCTAAAAAGCTTCGAATCTCCGTGGGACTTTTTGATTGTTCCCACTTCATCACAACTTCAATCTTTGCTGGGTCAACCATTATCCCTTCTTGGTTAACCACATGACCCAAAAATTGGACTTCTTGAATCCAAAATTCACATTTGGAGAACTTTGCGTACAACTTCTCCTTTTTCAGAACTTCTAGCACTTCACGCAGATGCTTCTCATGCTCCTGCTTGCTTTTCGAATAGATCAAGATATCGTCTATGAATACTATCACGGATTTATCAAGGTATGGTTTACAAACCCTGTTCATCAAATCCATGAAAGCTGCTGGGGCATTGGTTAATCCGAACGACATAACCAAAAATTCATAGTGTCCATATCTTGTTCTGAACGCGGTCTTCTCGATATCCTGCTCCCTCACCTTTAGTTGATGGTACCCCGACCTAAGATCGATCTTCGAAAAATAGCTCGATCCTTGCAACCGATCGAACATGTCATCGATCTTCGGCAACGACTACTTGTTCTTTATCGTCGCTTTATTCAGCTCTCTCTAATCGATGCATATTCTCATGCTCCCGTCTTTCTTCTTTACAAATAACACAGGGGCTCCCCAGGGTGATGAACTTGGTCGAATGAAACCTTTGTCCAATAACTCCTGAAGTTGTGTCATAAGTTCTTTCATTTCGGTTGGTGCTAATCGATATGTTGCTTTGGCTATTGGCGTCGTTCCTGGTAACAAGTCGATAAAGATTTCTACTTGTCGATCGGGGGGCAATCCGGGAAGATCTTTGGGAAACACTTCCGGATAATCACACACCACTGGAATATTCTGCACCTCCTTCTTTTCCTTCTGAGCATCGATCACGAATGCTAGATATGATGTACACCCCTTGGCCAAACACTTTCTGGCTTTCATTAAGGAAATGATTCCAGAATTTACTCTGCGTTTGTCTCCATACACCATAAACGACTCTTTCCCTGGCGGGTTTACTTTAACTATATTCTTCCTACACATTATTTCGGCATCATTGGCACTAAGCCAATCTATTCCTAAAACTACGTCTAATCCATTTAACTCGATAGGCAATAATTCCTCGTTGAACTTATTCCCATCCAAGTCAATGATGATGTTTTCCATACGATGGCTAACAGGTACAAACTTGCCACTAGCAATTTCGACTAATAAAGCATTAACTAGTCTATCAACAGGCAAAGCTAGTTTTCTACCAAATTCATGCGATATAAAGGAGTAATTGGCTCCAGAATCAAACAAAATTTGGGCAGGCAATTCGTTTACGAGAAAGGTACCTGAAGCGACATCGACTTCTTCGTTTGCAGCTTCGAGTGTCATCTGAAAGGCTCTTGCCTTCGGCTTTGGTGGCAGATTGGGTTTCGATGCGTCCTTCTTCTTCGGGTAATCCCTCAAAATATGCCCTTCTTCATGGCACCCATGACAGACGTTATTAGTGAAGGTGCAATTATTGGCATAATGGCCTGGCTTTCCACACTTGTAACAAGTGATTTCCACGCTGCACTTCCCAGCATGTTTCTTCTTGCACCTGTCACACCACTTGGCTTCGGCTCCTCCTCCGAATTTTCTCGAACCAGACTTCGAGAATTTGTTCTTTTTTTTGGAACCTGACGTTCCTTCAAACTTTCTCTTTTCGCCAACTTCAACCTTGCTGGCGGCTTTCCCCTTGATCATATCTTCAACAGACTTGGCAGCCCATATAGCTGCCTCCAAAGTAAGTGCCTGACGTACTGGCACCGCATACTCCCATGGAAGTCCCTTTGCGTACCTGTCAATTTTCGCCAGCTCATCTTGGACAATACGCAAAGCAAACTCCATTTTGTCTGTGAAGTTATTCGTATACTCGTCAACGGTCATACTCTCCTTCTTCAACGTTAGAAATTGGTTTTCTAACTCAAGTACGTTTTGGGCCGAGTAGAACTTGCGCTTAAAGTGCACCAAGAACTCTGCCTAAGTCATTTGCAATGGCTCATTAGGGCTTAGGGTTTTCCCCAATGTGTTCCACCAACGAGCAGCACTACCCCTGAACTGACGTACTGCAAAGGTAGTTTGTAACTTGCCTTGGCAATCACAAGTCATGAAAGCCAACTCTATTTCCGAGATCCAGTCCATAACTCCGACAGGATCTTCTTTTCCAGTGAAGGTCGATGGCTTGCAAGTCATAAAGTCCTTATACTTGCACCCATTTCTCTCCACTCTACCCTCGTGGTTATTCCATCCAACCACAAGCGGTTCACTATGACCAACCGATCTGCTGTTGTTCCCTTCTTCAGATCGATCGTCATTTAGTTCACGTTGTTCAACAGGAACTGAAGGTTCATCCCTGTTGTTCAGCAACATTTGCCTCAACTCCTCCCTCTGATCAGCCAACATGGTTTGAATCATAGTTCGTACTCCGCCCATAGTGATGGGTTCTGGTGCAGCCCCTACTATAGGCACCTCTTCCACCACTTGGGGTTGAGGTTGTTGGTTTGCATTTCTCGCTCCACTTCGAGTTCTTGCCATTACAATCTATATACCGAATAAGGCGAATTTAGGTCTTTATCCTTGTTAGACATGTCAATTCCCTTATCACTCCGAAACGTTTACATGTTAGTTCTAATCTCGTAATCATACGCTTAGAATCCTACACACATAAGGTTTCCAGATCTGGTCGGCAACAGACCAGAGATCCGAACACATAATGGCATATATGGCAACATATAGCATTTAGCACATAAAGGCATTTTAGGCACCTTTCCTAAAATAAACTAGTGCTCATGTCTAAAATATGGAAGACACTCACCTCACAATCATCACTTAGCATTCTAAGTTCAAGTCTAGAAATTTTAAAATTTCTTAGTTCGCTTAAACTAATGCTCTAATACCAACTGTGACATCCCCTAATTTCTCGGCCATAAAAGACCGATTTAATTTATGCTTTTTAAAATAAAATCAGAGAAATCTTTTCAAAAGATGTTGCGGAATTGGTCCCCAAAAAACATATGATAAAAGTTTATCAAAACCCTTCTTTAAGAAGTTATATATTTTCCCATATATATATCAAAACTCGGGATGTCATGTTCCAATACAGATCAAAAGCATAAACAAGACATTATAAGTCTTTCAACAGTTATTTACAACTACTGGCCTATAATCAAAAAATCTCTCATCGTCCTCCGACTATGCTCGGGGTCCACTACCTGTAATCATAAAAATACTGAGTGGGTCAGGCTTGGGAGCCTGGTGAGCATATAGGGTTTTCAACCCACAATAATAATATCATATTAAGTTCACCAATCAACAATAACCCTGATCACCCATTCCCGTTGTCCTCACTTTACGTCCCTAAACACCTAACACAAGGGACTTAACCTAAGGAATATCATCGGGTTGGACACTACTGCTAAGGGGACTCCTCAACCATACATGTCCTAAAGGCAATCATGAGGGGGATTGGAGTACACCAATGAACATTTAGTTCATCAACACCTACAAGTTGCGAACTTGCTAGTGTACCACTGGACTGTCTAGAAAGGTCCGTGATCGTCATCTATACTCCGCTAGTCGACTACAACAACACCAACAACAACACCGACACCGAGGCCTCTCATCATTTTAACACCCACCGACTACTTTGTCTACCCATGTTCTACCCAACATATTTGTAGATAAAATACATACACAGTTTAAAACTTGTATAAAATATCAATTCAACAGTCACCTCAAATAAACAATTAACACATTTACACATAACACGTATTTTAAGGTAAATACTTCATATCTATGTGTAAATTGAAAGTAACTACACACTCACATGTTTTGATGATAATCGGGCAGCAATTCGTTTCCTAAAACGTTCGTTTCTAATAAAACCGGGAGTTTTATTGAGAAACCGGGCTCTGCAAAAGTCGGGCTTCGAAACCGAAAAGATAAATTTTCCGGGCTTCGCGGGCACTTCGTGGCGCATTCCGGGGCTTATAATTGATACCGGGGCTTCGGGGGATGATAATATGAAAGAAATATGGAGAAAGGGGCTAAAAATGACAAGTTTTCAAAATACCCCCGGGAGGTCTCGCACCCCCCTATTTATAGGGGCCGAAGCTCCTGATCCAACCGCTGACAAGAGGCCACGCGTCGCTGATCCGGAGCTCGCAGGGGATGGCTCGCACGAGGCTCGCACCTGCGAGGGCTTGCTGGCTTCTTGTGATTGGTCCGAAGCTTAGATCCGAAGTCGGTTCTGGTGGTGGGGTCCGCAGGCGAGGGTGCGCAGGTGGCAGCACGTGCGAAGGCCTCGTTGGCAGTTGCTGATTGGACCGCGGACTCATGACCCATGTGCGAGGCTCGGAGGCTAGGCGGTGCGAGGTTCGGTCCATGTGCGAGCTTCGGATTGGGCCTCCCTTCGGTCGAATCAAAATCCGACAGGCAGCCACTTTTCATGCGAGGATGACTCACCAATTTCGGACACGTGGCACCTTCTAAGCGAGGGTGACGTGGCAAATCGTGACTATGCGAATTTTCTCGGTTTTTGTGCAAAAGCTTCTAAAATCAGTAACTTTCGCATACGAGCTCCGCTTTTGACTTTTTTATATGCACGCGTAGGTAAAATTACGCTCTACAACATCCGTTTAGACTTCATCGGCTAACGTTGACTTTAATTTTTATATTATTATTTTTAATAGACCGGGACAGGAAATTGGTTAAAAATTCATAACTTCTTCATCCGACGTCCGTTTTCGTCAGAATTTTTACCGTTGTGCTACTATTTACGAGACCTTCGATTCTCGTTTAGGTCGTGTCGGCTAAAAATCATTCGATCTAAAATTCGAGTTTTTAGCTGTCTAGTGCAAAGCTGAAACTTCAAAAAATCATAACTTCCTCATACGAAGTCAGATTAGGGCGTTCTTTTTATCGAACTTCTCGGTTTAACGAACACTACGAGTTTCGTTTGGATCACTGAGGCTAAAAAGTAGTTTATCGAAAACTCACTTTTTACGACATTCAGCACCGAGCTGGTTTTGTCGTGAAACTTCGACAGGTCATAACTTCTTCGTTATAACTCGGATTTCGGCATTCTTTATATATCCGTAATCCTTGTCACGACCACTACAACTTTCTTAATAGATATCGGCTTTATCTAAAATTTAATTTTTGACGCTCATTTTTATTCATATTTAATTAACTCCTAGTAATTAAGCGTAAAACACATAAAACACATAGAATTCACATAATTCCTTTTTCATTTCTTCAAATTGAGTTACAAAGGTTAACCTAGACTATCACCTTAATATTAATGCCTAGGCAAGAAACACGAGTGTTACATAGTTGTTGCTGCAGAGTCCCATTGGTTATCCTAGCCCTTTCCATGGCTACCTCGAGTTGGCGAATTCGGACCGTGTTAACGCCAGAGTTGGCGTCAATCTCCAACACTCGATCGATAGTTGCTCGACCTTGCTCGGTGTTACGAGAAACCCTACGGACCATGATGGGCAGGACACGATCAGCTGAACCTCCCTCGGTGAGGTTGTAAAAGCTTATGTCCCCATTGTAGGGTACACCCTATGTATATACTGCTAGTGCTCTCCGTCTTTCCATTAGCCATTTCTACAGTGAACGGTTGTTTAAGTGCTTGTGATTTTTGCTTAAGTAAATGAGCAAATTTTTGGTTCACGAAACTCCTTTCCGCTCCACTATCAAACAGTATCCACGCATTAGAGTTAACGAGGAGAAACGTACCCGTGACCACTGTGGGGTCGGCAACCGCTTCCTCGTGGCCTATGGCCAGAACTCTTCCCACTCTACCGACATTCCCTACCTTTAGGCAGTCCCTCTTGTAGTGGCCCACCTCGCCACAACCGTAGCAAGCTTGGCCCACACCAGCGTCGGGGACTTGGTTGAGTGGCCTCGTCGGTGCTTTGCAGAAACGGGCAGTATGCCCCTTCCTGTTGCAGTTTGAACACTGCATTTCCCGACAGGCTCCTGTGTGGTGGAAGTTGCACTTGTTGCACTTGGGCAAACTTCCAGTGTACTGTCTTCTCGGAGCATCAGCGGCAGGTGCTATCGCAGCATGAACTGCCACGACCTGCTGGTTTTTGGCAGCGTTCTTCTTCTTTTTGTCATCCCAGAACTTCCGCTTGGAATCAGCGGTTTTGGAAGGTTCCGAGATGGCCAGGGTTGTTGTTGCGGCCGGGGTACGAACCCCATGGTCTATAAGCCGCTGTGCCAATCGCTTTGCACTATCGAATGTAGTGGGGTTTGAAGCCAAACCATTTCCCTGGAATGGAGGCATCAGCCCCCATATGTATCTCTCTATCTTCTTTCCCTCTGTATGTACCATATTGGGACAGACGGCCACCAGCTCACAGAACCTGGCGGTGTAGGAGACTATGTCGAAGCCCTTCATGGTTAGGCTCCACAGTTCATCCTCCAGTTTTTGAATTTCGCCCCTCGGGCAGTACTCTTCGATCATTAGCTCTCTCAGAGCTTCCCAGCCCATAGCATTAGCCACTATTAGAGATAGTGACTTGACATGGCTATTACACCATGTCAGGGCTTTTTCCTCAAAGGTGCAAGCAGCGAACTTGACCTTGCTCCCTTCTGGACAAGAGCAGATTTCAAAAACCGATTCGGTCTTCTCGACCCATTGCGAGAGGGCAATGACTCCGCCAGTCCCTCTAAAGGACTTGGGCTTGCAGTTAGTGAAGTCCTTATAGGAGCACTCTCTCAAGCGCACAGGGGCTTCACCATGAGTAGATTGAATAGGGGTTCTGTTGGAGATAGTGTCTAAGTCCATAACTATATTTGGTATGTACTTGACCCGACCCGGCATGGTCCATTTGGGTTGCACTTCACCCGAACAATTTAGGGATAATCTTTTGAGAATAGTATAAGTTATGATTTATTAATATATTATAAGTTCTAATATATTAATATAAAATCAAATTATTTAATTAGTGTTGATCTATAATTAATTTAGAATTAATTTAGAGATCAAAAGTATGACTAATTAAATATGGGCTCTTGTATTTATATAGTGTGGGCTAATGCTTATTTGGAATGGGCTAGGCTTGCATGGAAAGTCCATGGATACTCCATGGAGCTTTAACCCATGGATCTCATGGAAATGAAAAGACATGGGTATTAGGGTTTACATGGATGTAAACCTAATCCACCACACTATATAAAGGAGGCTTTGGTTCTTGAAATAGCACTAGTTGATGTGTGTAAACCAAGAGGGCCGATTTCAAGAAGTTTGTGACTATTCTCTCAAGTTTCCAAGTTTGTGGTGATTTGTGACTTCCATTTGAGGCATCCACATTATTGGTGCTAGGCTCTCAAACTCCAAGCAATCAACTACTACTACAAGGTAAGTAATTCTACTAGTTTTATTTGATTCAAGTACCCCATGCCATGCTAGTTAGGATAAGAACCTTGGAAAAATAATTATTTGCATGTATCTTAGTCAAACATAGATCCAAGGTTTCTAGGGTTGCATTTACACCATAGGAGTGTTAGAATGCTCAAAACCCATCAGGTTCCTCCTCCAGTGGAACCAGAAGAACGATAATGACCCATGGCTGTTGCCACAGCCGCGACTACTGCAGCATTCAGGGTTGCCGTATCGATTTGAGGAGCAGGTGGTGTTGCAGTTGATGGAGGATCGCATCTCGTTGATCGGCGTGGAGGCATCTTTTAACTATAAGTTTAAAAAGATGACGATATTGATAAGAATTTAATAGGGAGAATTTGATGAGAATACCTCTTGGACTAACTCTCCATAGTCCAACAACACAATTGAATAGCACGATTGAATGTAGATTTAGTACTAACAGATGATAGCATTTGGATAATAATTTACGTGAGATTTGATATCTGTCAATAATGCTGGTATTACAGATGTAAGAAGTTCGGGAAAAATGACCTAGAAGTAGGTCTTACATCAACCAAGATAGGAAAATTTGACAGATCTACTACCTAATCAAGACCTAACCAGTCCAAGTTTGAACAAAGATACGAAATTAAACTAGAGTTTTTACATAACCTAAGTTATATCCGAAAGAGAAGTCGAGGAGACTCTAGCGGCGACGAGAACTACTAGAGTGAGTTCTTGATTCAGGCAGACGGCGCTCTATGTCTCGCATGCGCCTTTCATAGAATGACTGCCTAGTCCGAAGTTCCCAAACTTCAGCTTGGGATGCAGTTAGTTGTTGCTGCAGAGTCCCGTTGGTTATCCTAGCCCTTTCCATGGCTACCTCGAGTTGGCGAATTCGGACTGTGTTAACGCCAGAGTTGGCGTCAATCTCCAACACTCGATCGATAGTTGCTCGACCTTGCTCGGTGTTACGAGAAATCCTACGGACCATGATGGGCAGGACACGATCAGCTGAACCTCCCTCGGTGAGGTTGTAAAAGCTTCTGTCCCCATTGTAGGGAATGGGTTGACCCTGTTCCTGACTCCATCTATTCAAGTTTGTCGCCCACAGAGGTGAAGGTCCTTGAAATGCTGGACGAGGGTTCGGGTTTGGGTCTTGAGCAGCTGGGGGTAGGTTGTTGGCTTCCGGCTCTGAGTCAGAACCATCAGAAAAACCTTCAGCATAGTGATCATCCAAAGGGATTGGGTGATCATCTTCTGGCTCTTCTCCAAGCCATCCAACATTGCCGTGGTTGGGATAGTACGGGTCTCTGGGGATATGGAATCCAGCCATGATATCTACGCGAGAAAAGGGGTATAAGAAATAACTAAATAGACGCACTAATTAGATAACTATAAGATGATCTTTATCAGTTACTTCAACATTTGCGTCGTGCATACCAGTCATATGTAACCAATATAGGATAGACCTTCGAATAAGTGACCCTAACTCTAAGTCCACAACCAAACAAGGAACAGGAAGTAAAGCAAAGATCACAGATTGTAAGTCTATGACATCCTACTTACATATAACCTTAGTGTATCCACTCTGCAACTATTGACATACTTGTTGGGTTTTGAGCATTCTAACACTTCCTAAGTGTACATGCAACCCTATTAAACCTTGGATCTATGTTTGTCTAAGATACATGCAAAATATTATTTTCCAAGGTTTATAACCTATCTAGCGTGGCATGGGGTACTTTTAACCATAAAAGAACTCGATGAATTACATACCTTTTGTTGATTGTTGATTCCTTGGAGTTTGAGAGCCAAGCACCAATAATGTGAATGCCTCAAATGGAAATCACAAATCACCACAAACTTGGAAAATGTATGAGAGAGTATACTAACTCTTGATTTTGGCCACCACACTTACACACACATAAGGGTGTTTTTCATGCAACATAAGCTTGTTTATATAGTGTACATGATTAGGGTGAAACCCTAATAACCCATGTCTTTTCCTCTTCCAAGGATCCATGGGTAAAAGGTCTATGGATCATCCATGGACTTCCATATAAGCTTAGCCCATTCCCAAATGAGTGTCAGCCCACACCATATAAATATAATAGCCCATGATTTAATTAGTCTTCCTTTTAATTACTAAATTAATTCATAATTAATTCAAGATTAAAACTAATTAAGTAACATGACTTTATATTAATATATTATAACTTATAATATATTAATAAATCGTAAGTATACAACTCTCATAAAATTATCCATAACTAGTTTGGGTGAAGTGCAACCCAAATGGACCATGCCGGGTCGGGTCAAGTATATACCAAATAAGTTATGGACTTAGACATCTTATCCAACAGACTCCCACTTGGATAAGTCTAACAACTGTATTTGCCTATATTACTTCAGGAACCAACCGGAAATCGTAGCTCTCGAAAACTCTTGTGAACTATAAAGCGCTATTTTAGATAAGTTATCATATAATCCTCTGCTCTCATGATATCAGCCGGACAAATACATGGAACAATGTCTTACTTATTGTCTAGCAGTTATTTCTCGATTTCCGATTTGTTTGACAAAGAACTTAACTGAACACATCAATTTAGTTCTGACCGGGCCCGGTACATGGGTCAACACAAAATCATCGAGGGGCCCAGATATCGCTTCTATTTCTAGAAGGAACAGATAAACTTCGACTCATATGCTTGTTCTACTACTTATTGAATTGCACACAAAGGCACGTTTTATAACATCAAGTTGCTGATACGTTTACGTGCAATCAATGCACAACCAACTCATAGGTAACAACTCATATCTCTAGGTTTGAAGACTTATATGATATTACCGTCTCACGATCACTCGAGATAAATTCGATGAAGTGATACAAGTGAGCGTGGGTTTATTCCAATACTCATAACTTATGAGTACTCATGAATGTTGTAGCAACCATTGCTATGGCTAAACACCTTTAGTCATCTATAATCCCAATTCATGATAGTCTTGATTCATACCTACTTCCGACATATGACCGACTGTGGAGAGTTTGAATAAATTAATTATTCTTGAAGTCAAAACATGCAAAACTGAAACAATAGTAAATAATTGACAATGATTGCAACACTTTACTCATAAATAAATCACAAATTTTATTCATCATCAAACGTCGATTACATTTTACAAGTTTCAGAAAAGGCTATCTAATCTTTAAAACTAATATCGTCCCTCAGCCCGATGCGCCTCGCATGCTGCAAATGCTTCACCCTCGTCAGTCCCTTCGTAAGGGGATCCGCAGGGTTCTCATCTGACGATACCCTCTTTGCCACGAGGAGTCCCTCTTCTATCTTGTGTCTTATTAAGTGATATTTTCTGTCAATGTGTCGGGATCTGCCATGATCTCTTGGTTCCTTGGCTAAGGCAACCGCACTATTGCTGTCACAGAAAATCTCCATAGGCTCCTTAATAGCTGGTACAACTCCAACGTCTCCGATGAAGTTCCTCAGCCATATCGCCTCCTATGCCGCTTCACTCACTGCTATGTACTCTGATTCACAAGTCGAATCAGCTACAGTCTCCTGTTTGGAACTCTTCCAAGTGATTGCCCCTCCATTTAAGGTAAAGACCCAGCCCGACTGAGAGCGGAAGTTATCCCTATCAGTCTGAAAGCTAGCATCACTATACCCTATTATTCTCAAGTCATCACTCCCACCAAGGGTAAGGATCCAATCCTTAGTCCTCCGCAGGTACTTGAGAATATTCTTTACCGCAGTCCAATGAGCCTTGCCAAGGTTCCCCTGATATCTGCTGACCATGCTCAAAGCGAAGGCCACATCAGGATGGGTACAAGTCATAGCATACATGATCGAACCAACAGCGGAAGCATAAGGTAATCGACTCATCTCAGCTATCTCATCTTCTGTACTCGGGCTCTGAGCCTTGCTCAGTTTTGCATTGCTTTGGATCGGAAATTCTCCTTTCTTGGAATTCTGCATGTTGAACCTTTTCAACACTTTATCCAAGTAGATACCCTGACTAAGTCCATTTAGTCTTTTACTCCTTTCTCTTAATATCCTTATCCCTAGGATATAGGTAGCTTCTCCAAGGTCCTTCATAGCAAAGCACTTCCCAAGCCAGGACTTAACCTCCTGCAAGGTTGGGATGTCATTTCCTATGAGTAGTATGTCATCCACATACAGTACCAAAAAGCTAACTATACTCCTACTAGCTCTGACATACACGCATGACTCATCTTCACTTCTTGAGAAACCAAACTCTTTGACCTTCTCATTGAAACAAAGATTCCAACTTCGAGATGCGTGTTTCAATCCATAAATGGATTTCTCAAGCTTACACACTCTATTGGGGTACTCTGCACTGACAAAACCTTCTGGCTGATTCATGTAAACATCCTCAGCCAACTTTCCATTAAGGAAAGCGGTTTTGACATCCATTTGCCATATTTCATAATCATGAAATGCAGCAATGGCTAGCATAACCCTAATAGACTTAATCTTTGCTACTGGTGAAAAGGTTTCATCATAATCAATACCCTGAGTCTGAGTAAACCCCTTCGCAACCAGTCGAGCCTTATAAGTGTGCACCTTCCCATCCATGTCGGTCTTCTTCTTGAAGATCCATTTGCACCCGACTATCTTACGGCCTGGTACATTGTCAACCAAGTTCCAAAGTTGATTGTCATACATGGACTGTATCTTGCTGTCCATAGCCTCCTTCCATTTAGCAGACTTTGGGCCTGCCATGGCTTCCTTAACACTGTTAGGTTCATCCAGATTTACCAGTGTACTGTCACTGATAAATGTATCACCTTCCGTAGTAATATGAAATCCATAATAAAACTCAGGTGTGTTCCTAACCCTTGTGGAACGCCTCGGAAGTATAGACTCGTCAGCTGGATCAATAGAAATTTCCTCCTCAAGTTGATTGCTAGTGTCTGAGGTCCCTTCACCAATTGAGTCTTGAATTTCTTCAAGGTCAATTTGCCTCCCACTGTCTCCTTGGTTTATAAATTCTCTCTCTCGAAAGACCCCTCTCCTAGCCACAAAGACCACATTCTCACTGGGTCTGTAGAAGAGGTAACCAAAGGATTTTTGTGGGTAGCCGATGAAAATACACCTTTCACTTCGAGGTTCGAGCTTGTCATGAGTTTCGCGCCTCACGAAAGCCTCGCAACCCCAAATCTTGATATGGTCTAGATTGGGAACTTTCCAAGTCCACATTTCATGAGGTGTTTTGGCAACCTTCTTTGTAGAGACTGGATTAAGGATGTGGGCGGCAGTCTCTAAGGCATACCCCCAAAAAGAGATTGGTAGCGAAGCTCGACTCATCATAGAGCGAACCATGTCCAACAAAGTTCGATTGCGCCTCTCAGCTACACCATTCAGCTGTGGTGTCCTGGGAGGTGTCAATTGTGAGACAATCCCACACTCCTTAAGATAGTCGAGGAACTCAGTACTAAGATACTCACCACCTCGATCGGATCGAAGCATCTTAATGTTCCTGCCTAATTGATTTTCTACTTCCTGTTTAAACTCTTTAAACCTTTCAAAAGTTTCTGACTTATGTTTGATTAAGTAGACATAACCATATCTACTAAAATCATCAATAAAAGTCACATAATAGCGATTAGCATCCCTTGTGGCGGTTTTGAATGGTCCACATACATCAGTATGTATAAGGTCCAACAAACCCTCACCCCTTGCACAAGTACCAGTGAAGGGTGATTTTGTCATTTTTCCAAGTAGACAAGACTCACAACTATCATCCGACTTGAGGTCGAACGACTCCAAGACTCCATCCTTTTGGAGCTGGCTTATGAGTTTCTTGCTTACATGTCCAAGACGACAATGCCACAAAGATGCTTTATCCAAGCTAGTAGAAGAATCAATACATAATACATTATTTCCTAAATTATCTACAACCGATACAGCTTCATACACACCATCACAAGGTAATGCTTTAAAATAAAGAATATTATTAAAGAAAGCATTAATACTACCAACTTCATTATCAAAAGAAAAGGTAAAACCTTGTTTGTACAAAGCATGAAAGGAAATAATATTCCTCGCCATTTCAGACGAGTACACACATTTATTCAAATCTAACTTTAACCCACTATCAAGCAACAAAGTATAAACTCCAATCTTGGTAACAGGTGCAACCTTCTTGTTCCCCATGATTAAGTTTATCTTTCCGTGCTCCACATCCTCACTTCTTCTTAGGCCCAAGAATTAGAATATGGTGAGTTATTAGACATAATAGTGTAAATACCTGCATGGGATGGTTTCACTTTCCCATCCTTGACACCCTGCAAGTACTTTGGGCAGTTTCGCTTCCAGTGCCCCTTATTTTGACAGTAGAAGCATTCAGCATCCTTAGGGATGGCAGAAGGAGTGATAGAACCACCTTTGGTTCCAGATGAGGAGCCTTCAAGGGACTTTCCCTTGGTACCCTTCGAAGGGTGCTTCCTCTTCTTCCCTTTGCCTTGCCCGATAGCCAAAACAGGGGTAGTAGTAGGAGTAGGAGTAGCAACCGACTTACTCTTAAGACCACTTTCGGCAGTCCTCAGAAGTCCTTGAAGCTTACTGAGTGTGACTTCCTCCTTGTTCATGTGGTATGTCATACAAAATTGATCATAACACGATGACAAGGAGTGCAAAATGATATAAATTGCCAACTCCTCAGGGAAGTTCACATTCATTTTCATTAGACGGTCCACATACCTTTGCATTTTCTGCATGTGGCTCGTGATTGGTTCGCTATCCTTCATACGGGTAGTGATCATGGAGGAGATTATTTCATACCGCTCTTGACGAGCACTCTGATGGTACCTTTCCATCAGATCCTGATGCATCTCAAAAGGGTAATCGTCCTCATAGGACTTTTGGAGTTCAGCTGTCATGGTGGCCATCATGATGCATGCCACCTTGGTGGCATCTCTTTCATGTGCCTGATACTCAGCGACCTCCTCAGGAGTAGCAGTGGACTCATTAAGCTCCTTATCAAGGACATATTCCTTGTCCTCGTAACGAGTAACCATCCTGATGTTCCAGATTCAATCCATGAAGTTGGAACCGTCAAAGATGACCCTCCCACAAAGGTTCATGAGGGAAAAGGAGCCAGTAGGGTTAGAGCCCGAAGCTTTGTTGTTGGAAGACATCTGAAAAGAAGAAAACAAGTTTAGATTAGATATATCGAATCCTTAATAATACACCCAAATGTAATATTAAGGCTAGGATCCAACATAATATATTATAACTTAGAAGAGGGATGCCGTAATCTAAGCTATAATATATTTGAAGGTAGGGGAATGACGATTCACCAATTTCCACCATGAAAACGAAATGAATTATTAGGTTTAACTGGTTTTTTGAAATTCCTAGATTCTTTTGAGATTCATTGAACTTTTCAATGGCATGTTTCAATCTCGATTGTGCCCTTCAAGTTTTGTGACTGGGATGCCGAGGATCACAAAACAAGGTGTGAATAACCATGCAAATTCACTTGGTACCCTTAATATTATCACCTAATCAATGTGCCGGTTAACCACACACGCTCCACCGATATATGATAAACATTAAGTCACCCTTCGTGATCCTTACTAGTCCAAGTTAGTGTGCCGGTTAACCACACACGCTCCACCAACGACTTGGTAAGGTACAAAGTCTGAATTTCATGGGTTAGCACCATATTCACATTTTCCTAAAGTAACTAAGATTGGGAATTTATATAAGGTTTAGTTACTTTATAATATTCATCATACTTTTAATGAGAATTTATAAGTCCTTGTCCTACCCGTTCAGCTAACGACCCTCCACCAGTCAAGCAAGCGGTGGGTGAGAGTGGACACCCATTAAGTTGCCATTTTATAGGCAACAACCTTATACCCACCTTATAGACTGGCTTCGTGAATGAGGCGTACTAGCGGTAAGACGACTTTGATCTTATACATATATATAATAATTAACCATTAATGTTATAAATAGTATAAGGGTTGAATTTTAACTTTTAAAACTCTAAGGGTTTAGAATTAAAGTATATTAAAGTGTGTGTAACTTTACAAATTACAAAACTTGAGGACAAGTTTTGAAACTATTCAAAACCTTTCATTTCGTAACTTATGAATTAAAGGTTCATAAAAATGAAGACTCTTCATTTCCATGTAACTTATGTGTTTTAAGTGTGTGTTTAAAAGAAGTGACCTTTGGATATCCATAACTTGAGGACAAATTATGGACTCCATTAAAACACATAAATGATCAAGAATTAATCCTAAACAATTCAGCAAATAATTCCTATCATCTTCTAAATTCATAAGAACATGAACATGATCATCAAAGTTTCAAGAATTATATGAACACATACAAAGAATGAAATTTTGATATAAGCTATTGTAAATGGATTAGAACAACCATTACGCCAACTAAAACAAGTTTTAAAACACCAAAACAGTTTAGGGTAATGTTTCTAGTCCATTTCCAGCAGCAAAAATCGAAAATCTGCATTCTGAGGCTCCTACTCGCCGAGTGCACGAACCTACTCGCCGAGTAGGATGAGTTTACTCATGAACTCGGCGAGTCCCCCCATGGACTCGGCGAGTTCATCAGGCAGACAGCAAAAAATTCGACTTTTTTCACTATTTTGCATCAAGTATCAAACAAAGAAGCCTAGGCTCTGATACCACTGTTGGGTTTTGAGCATTCTAACACTTCCTAAGTGTACATGCAACCCTATTAAACCTTGGATCTATGTTTGTCTAAGATACATGCAAAATATTATTTTCCAAGGTTTATAACCTATCTAGCATGGCATGGGGTACTTTTAACCATAAAAGAACTAGATGAATTACATACCTTTTGTTGATTGTTGATTCCTTAGAGTTTGAGAGCCAAACACCAATAATGTGAATGCCTCAAATGGAAATCACAAATCACCACAAACTTGGAAAATGTATGAGAGAGTATACTAACTCTTGATTTTGGCCACCACACTTACACACACATAAGGGTGTTTTTCATGCAACATAAGCTTGTTTATATAGTGTACATGGTTAGGGTGAAACCCTAATAACCCATGTCTTTTCGTCTTCCAAGGATCCATGGGTAAAAGCTCCATGGATCATCCATGGACTTCCATATAAGCTTAGCCCATTCCCAAATGAGTGTCAGCCCACACCATATAAATATAATAGCCCATGATTTAATTAGTCTTCCTTTTAATCACTAAATTAATTCATAATTAATTCAAGATTAAAACTAATTAAGTAACATGACTTTATATTAATATATTATAACTTATAATATATTAATAAATCGTAAGTATACAACTCTCATAAAATTATCCATAACTAGTTTGGGTGAAGTGCAACCCAAATGGACCATGTCGGGTAGGGTCAAGTATATACCAAATAAGTTATGGACTTAGACATCTTATCCAACAATACTAATAAAGACCTTTTTAGTTCTCAGATAAGTAATTATAGTAACACAAAATACTCCTATAGTATTTTAGGTTTATGTTCTGTTCTACTGTTCTCATTGTAGTAGTGTTGGTAAGTTTTTAGACTTGTTGCAACCTCACAACCATCCTTAGGCACATGCTAGTCACTCCTCGGATAATATAGTTGATCAGGCTATATCTTCCCAGGGTTGGCCATATGTCTCTTAGTCTACTTGTGTTGCCCAACAATCGTAATACTTTTGTTCTGTCCTAGTGACACTGATTTTAGTATGAATGCAAGTATGTATACTTGGTTAAATATTTTATTATTTAAGAGTATAAACTCTATATCAGAGTATTTTAATCCCGTTGTGTTTATAGTTCGTATATCTTTTATGGGTTGATATACTAGATTCACTATAAACAATGCTCTGATACCAATCTGTCACACCCCAAAACCGGAACGGCGGAATCGTTCGGGGGTGGAGGACGTCATGTACAGTATCACAACAATGCATAGTAGTAAACAAGCAACAACATCATCCATTGCATTAATAATATAATTTAATACAAGTGTGTTCTATCAAGTTCAATAGACACCAAAAATATGAATCAAAATAAAAGATGAGTCTTGAACGAGCTCCATCTTCTCAAAACCTGGCACCGGTACCTGTCTACTGGTGACCTGAGAATACAAGTTATTTTGAAAGAGTTTATCAGCTTTAAATCTGGTGAGATCATAAGTATATTAGTGTCATTGTTTGTATGAAAGTGTTTGTGAGTATATGATGTATAAGTTTGTAAAAGTTTGTAATTGTTTGAACTCTCCTAGAAAACCCTATGTTTCCTACTAAAAGTAGCCTTCTACCAAGACATCAAGTGTTGGTGTGTGTGTCTCTTGTAAGAGTATGTATTTTCCCAAATCTGACTATCATTAACCAAAAATATAGTTTTTACATTACTGTTCATTGTGTGAAGATCACAAAGTGAATGCAATGGGAAAATAAAATAGTACTGTAGTGTTGTATTAAGTAACTACTGCTGTACTAACTACCTTAAACCAATTGTTATTTAAAGTACCATGTGATCGACATGTACCATACTACCGACTATAAAACACGACGATGTAAGACGTCGGAAGAAATGACGTTTGACACCCGTAGACTTGCAAGTCCCACTGTAGCGAGCAGCAAGGTGTAGGATAGTCAATCCAGTATAGATCTATACACTAACTCAACGCTCTCCATTTAAGGAGATTCTGGATACAAAACGAGCCATGACAGGTGATGCCATGCCCCGTTACGTGGCTCACATAACTGTATTAGTGTACTTGTGTATGTATTGTATGTACTAGCTGTATTGTATGTTCTCTCACTGTCTAGTATGTATGTATGTTCTCTCTGTATGTTATTGTTGTTGGATAAGGTGTCTAAGTCCATAACCATTTCTGGTATGTACTTGAACCGACCCGGTATGGTCCATTTGGGTGGCATGACACCATGCAATTGGATAAACTAAAATGAGAGAAATAACACTTATGGTTTATTAATATATTATAAGTTCTAATATATTAATAATATTATTTAATTAGTTTGATCAAGAATTAATTTAGAATTAATTAAGTGATCAAAAGATAACTAATGAAATATATGGGTAGATTATGTAAATCTTCCTTATATAGTGGGCTAATAGGCTCCATGGATTATCAAGTTGGGTTCCACCCATAGGATGCTCCATGGGAGTTACAAACCCATGGGTCATGGAAATGAAGAGTCATGACACATTAGGGTTTACATGGTGTAACCCTAGATGTGTCAACACTATATAAGAAACCCATTCTCCACCAAAATAGGCTACACTAAGAAACAAGAGGGCTAGAGCCGATTTTGCAAGTGTAAGATTCTCTCAAAGTTTACTCCTTTGCATTTGGTGCTGTGTGAAGCATTTGAGGCATCACACTTGGGGTGCTAGGCTCACAAGGTTTCAAGGATCATAATCAACAACAAGGTAAGTTATTCTATCTTTCATTCAAGTTAAAAATGTTCCCCATGTATGCTAGATAGGAATATAACCTTGGAATTCAACTTTGCATGATTATTAGACAAACATAGATCCAAGGTTATTAGGGTTGCATGTACACTTAGGAAGTGTTAGAATGCTCAAAACCCATCAGTGGTATCAGAGCCTATGTTTGTTTATTGTTTTTTTTTTGTGTGCAAACAACTTGAAAAAAAATTGTTTTTCTGTTTTCTGCTCGTATGAAAGTTTGCAAATTTGTTGCTGGAAATGGACTAGAAACATTACCCTAAACTGTTTTGATGTTTTAAAGCTTGTTTTAGATGGTGTAATGTTTATGCTAAACCATTTACAATGGCAATTATTAAAATTACAAGTTTTTTTTAAGTGTAATTTTTGATTCTTGAAAGTGTTCATATTCATGTTCTTGAACTTATGAAGATTAGATGATCATAGGAATTGTTTGTAACCTTCATGGTAGTTTAATTCATGATCATAATGTGTTTTAATAGAGTCCATAACTTGTCCTCAAGTTATAAAAAACCAAAAGTCTCACTTTTATTAAAGCCATTAAAAGAACACAAGAGTTATAAAAATGAAGAGTCTTCATTTTTATTACTCAATTAATTCATAAGTTATAAGAAATGAAAAGTTTTGGAAGTTTACAAAACTTGCCCTCAAGTTTTGGAACATGTAAAGTCTTGATTAAAACTTTAGTTCCAACCCTTAGAATTTTAAAAGTTAAAATTCAACCCTTATACTTTTTAATATTATAAGTTACTAATATATATATATGTATAACGTCAAGTCTTCTTACCGCTAGTACGCCTCATTCACGAAGCCGGTCTATAAGGGGGGTATAAGGTTGTTGCCTATAAAATGGCAACTTAATGGGTGTCCACTCTCACCCACCGCTTCCTTGATCGGTGGAGGGTCGTTAGCCGAACGGGTAAGACAAGGACTTATAAATTCTCATTAAAAGTATGATGAATATTATAAAGTAACTAAATGCTTTTATTAAATTCCCAATCTTAGTTACTTTAGGAAAATGTGAATAAGGTGCTAATCCATGAAATTACACTTTACACTTTATTTAAGTCGTTGGTGGAGCGTGTGTGGTTAACCGGCACACTAACTTGGACTTAACAAGGTAGGTAAAGGGTGACTTAAGGTTTACCATAGCATCGGTGGAGCGTGTGTGGTTTACCGGCACATCGATTGAGTGATAAACCTTGAGGGTACCAAGTGATTTGCATGGTTACTTCACACCTCGTTTTGTGATCCTCGGTATCCCAGTCACAAAACTTGGAGGGCACACTCGAGATTGAAACATGTCTTTGAAAAGTACATTGAATCTCAAAAGAATCTAGGAATTTCTAAGAACCAATTAAAAACCTAATATCTATATTTCGTTTTTCATGGTGGAAATTGGTGAATCGTCATTCACCTACCTTTCAAATATGTTATAGCTTGGATTACGGCATACCTCTTCTAAGTTATAATATATTGATTGGATCCTAGCCTTAGAATTACATTTGGGTGTTTTATTAAGGACTCTCTTAATATCTAAACTAATCTTGTTCTCTTCTTTCAGATGTCTTCAAACAATGCTGCTTCTGGCTCAAATCCTAATGGCTCCTTTACCCTTATGAACTTGTGTGGGAAAGTCACTTTTGATGGATCCAACTTCAATCAATGGATCAGAAACATCAGGATGATTACCCGCTACGAGGACAAAGAATATGTCCTTGACAAGGAGCTTAAGGAGATTGATGAGACCACTACAACTCCTCAGGAGATCGCTGACTTCCGGGCACATGAAAGGGATGCTACAAAAGTGGCATGCATCATGTTGGCCACCATGACAGCGGAACTCCAAAAGTCCTATGAGGACTTCTACCCTTTTGAAATGCACCAAGATCTGATGGAAAGATACCATCAAAGTGCACGACAAGAGAGGTATGAAATCATATGCTCTATCATAACAACCATGATGAAGGACGGGGAATCCGTCACGAGCCACATGCAGAAAATGCAAAGGTATGTGGATCGGTTGCTGAAGCTTAATGTGAACTTCCCTGAGGAGCTTGCAATAGATATCATTTTGCACTCCTTACCATCGTGCTATGATCAATTCCGCATGACATATCACATGAATAAGGAAGAGGTCACCCTCAGCAAACTTCAGGGACTCCTCAAGACCACAGAAACAGGTCTTAAGGGTAAGTCGGTTGTTAACACTCCTACTCCAAACTCCGCCCCGGTTTTGGCAATCGGGAAAGGTAGAGGGAAGAAGAGGAAGAGCTCTTCGAAGGGTACCAAGGCTAGGACCCTTGATGGCTCTTCTTCAAGTGGAACCAAGAAAGGTTTTGTCACTCCTTCTTCTCACCCTAAAGAACTGCCCAAAGTACCAGCAAGATGTGAAGGATGGGAAAGTTAAACCCAACCATGCAGGTATTTACACTATCTTAGCTAATAACTCACCCCATTCTAACTCTTGGGTCCTTGATACCGGTTGTGGTATTCATATCTGTTCTGATTTGCAGGGACTAAGAAGAAGTGAGAATGTGGAGCATAGAAGAATAAACTTAACCATGGGGAATAGGAAAGCTTTACCTGTCACCAAGATTGGAGTTTATACTTTATCGCTAAGTAGTGGGTTTAGTTTAGATTTGAATAAATGTTGTTATTCACCAGAAATGGCAAGAAATATTATTTCCTTTCATGCATTTTATAAACAAGGTATCACCTTTTCATTTGATAATGAAGTTGGTTCGATTAATGCTTTCTTTAATAATGTTCTTTATTTTAAAGCATTACCTTGTGATGGTGTGTATGAAACTGTATATGTGGTTGATAACTTAGGAAATAATGTATTGTGTATTGATTCTATTAATGATAATAACTTGGATAAAGCATCATTATGGCATTGTCATCTTGAACATATAAGCAAGAAACGCATAGGCCAACTCCAAAAGGATGGAGTATTGGAGTCATTTGACCTAAAGTCAGATAATAGTTGCGAATCATGCTTACTTGGAAAAATGACAAAGTCACCCTTCACAGGTTCTTGTGAGAGGGGTGAAGGTTTGTTGGATCTTATACACACGGATGTGTGTGGGCCCTTCAAACATGCCACAAGGGATGCTAATCGTTATTATTTGACTTTTACTGATGATTACAGTAGATATGGATATGTCTACTTAATCAAGCATAAGTCAGAGACTTTTGAGAGGTTTAAAGAGTTTAAACAGGAAGTCGAGAATCAATTGGGTAGGAACATTAAGATGCTTCGATCCGATCGAGGTGGTGAGTATCTTAGTTCAGAGTTCCTCGACTATCTTAGGGAATGTGGGATTGTCTCACAATTGACACCTCCCAGGACACCGCAGTTGAATGGTGTAGCTGAGAGGCGTAATCGAACCTTGTTGGATATGGTTCGTTCCATGATGAGTCGAGCTTCGCTACCAATCTCATTTTGGGGGTATGCCTTAGAGACTGCCGCCCATATCCTTAATCTAGTTCCAATAAAGAATGTTGCCAAAACTCCTCATGAGATGTAGACTGGTAAAGTACCCAAACAAGACCACATTAAGATTTAGGGTTGCGAGGCTTTCGTGAGACGCGAGACTCATGATAAGCTCGAACCTCGAAGTGAGAGGTGTATTTTCATCGGCTACCCACAGAAATCCTTTGGTTACCTCTTCTACAGACCTAGTGAGAATGTGGTCTTTGTAGCTAGGAGGGCGTTCTTTCGAGAGAGAGAGTTTATAAGCCAAGGAGACAGTGGGAGGCAAGTTGACCTTGAAGAAATTCAAGAGTCAAGTGGTGAAGGAACTTAAAACCCTAGCACTCAACTTGAGGAGGAAACTTCTGTTGAGCCAATTGACAAGTCTGTACCTCTGAGGCGTTCCACAAGGGTTAGGAATGCACCTGAGCATTACTATGGATTCAATATTACTGCGGAAGGTGATACACTTATCAGTGATGAGACGCTGATAGGTCTGGATGAACCTAACAGTTACGCGGAAGCCATGGCAGGCCCTGAGTCAGCCAAGTGGAAAGAGGCAATGGACAGCGAGATACAGTCCATGTATGACAATCAAGTTTGGAACCTGGTTGAGAATGTACCAGGTCGTAAGACTGTAGGGTGCAAATGGATCTTCAAGAAGAAGACCGACATGGATGGTAATGTACACACTTATAAGGCACGACTGGTTGCAAAGGGTTTCTCACAAACTCCGGGAGTTGATTATGATGAGACCTTTTCTCCAGTGGCCAAGATTAAGTCTATTAGGGTTCTGTTAGCCATAGCCGCATTTCATGACTATGAAATATGGAAAATGGATGTCAAAACCGCTTTCCTTAATGGAAAGTTGGCTGAGGATGTTTACATGAGTCAGCCAAAGGGTTTTGTCAACACAGAGTACCCTAATAGAGTGTGTAAGCTTGAGAAATCCATTTATGGGTTAAAGCAAGCACCTCGCAGATGGAATCTTTGCTTTGATGAGAAAGTCAAGGAATTTGGCTTTTCTAGGAGTAAAGCTGAATCTTGTGTATATGTCAAGGCTAGTGGGAGTATAGTTAGCTTTTTGGTATTGTATGTGGATGACATACTACTCATAGGAAATGACATCCCAACTCTGCAGGAAGTTAAGTCCTGGCTTGGGAAGTGTTTCTCTATGAAGGACCTAGGAGAAGCTACCTATATTATAGGGATAAGGATCTTGAGAGACCGGAGTAAAAGACTAATTGGACTTAGTCAGAGTACTTACTTGGATAAGGTGTTGAAGAGATTCGGCATGCAGGACTCCAAGAAAGGAGAGTTACCCATCCAGAGTAATGCCAGATTGAGTACGACACAAAGCCATAGTACTGAGGCTGAGATAGCAGAAATGAGTCGAATACCTTATGCTTCGGCTGTAGGATCGATCATGTATGCTATGACGTGTACTCGACCTGATGTAGCCTTTGCTTTGAGCATGGTTAGCAGGTATCAGGGGAACCCTGGCAAGGCACACTGGACTGCGGTAAAGAATATCCTCAAGTACTTACGGAGGACTAAGGACTGGGTCCTTACCCTCGGTGGGAGCGAAGACTTGAGAGTTGTAGGGTATAGTGATGCTAGCTTTCAGACTGATAGGGATAATTTCCGCTCTCAGTCAGGCTGGGTCTTTACCTTAAATGGAGGAGCAATTTCTTGGAAGAGTTCCAAGCAAGAGACAGTGGCTGATTCAACTCGCGAATCAGAGTATATAGCAGCTAGCGAGGCTGCAAAGGAGGCGATATGGCTGAAGAACTTCATTGGAGACCTTGGAGTTGTACCAGCTATTAAAGAGCCAAAGGAAATTTTCTGTGATAGTGAAAGTGCAGTTGCCTTAGCCAAGGAACCAAGGGATCACGGGAGATCCAGACACATCGACAGAAAATACCATTTCATCAGACATCGAATAGAATAAGGACTCCTCGTGGCAAAGAGGGTATCATCAGATGAGAATCCAGCAGATCCCCTCACGAAGGGACTAACTCGGGTTAAGCATCTCCAGCATGCTCGGAGCATAGGGCTGAAGGATAATATTAGATTTAGTAGTTAGATAACCTTGAAATTTCTAAAGTGTAATTGACATTAGATGATGAATAAAAGGTGTTTTATTTATGAGTAAAGTGTTGCTATCTCTTGTCGATCGTTTACTATATTTCTTTTGCATGTTTTGACTTCCAGAATAATTATGTTTGGTATATCATATTATTCGAACCTCCATAGTCGGTCATATGTCGGAAGTAGGTATGAATCAAGACTGTCATGATTGGTTGCAGAGGTCTAAGTTGTTGGACATGGCTACAACACTCATGAGTGCTCATAAGTTCTGAGCATTGGACTCAACCCACGCTCACTGGAATCACTTCATGGAATTTATCTCGAGTGATCGTGAGATGGTAATATCATATAAGTCTTCAAACCTAGAGATATGATTTGTTACTTATGAGTTGGTTATGCATTGATTGTACGTTGACGCATTGGTAACTCGATGTTATAAAACGTGCTTTTGTGTATAATTCAATGAGTGGTAGAACAAACATATGAGTCAAAGTTTATCTGTTCCTTCTTGGATTAGAAGCTGATATCTGGGCCCCTCGATGATTTTGTTTTGACCTATGTACTGGGCCCGGTCAGAACTAAGTTGATGTGTTCAATTAAGTTCTTTGTCAAACAAATCGGAAATCGGGAAACAAACTGCTAGACAATAAGTAAGACATTGTTCCATGTATTTGTCCGGCTGATATCTAGAACAGAGGATTATATGATCACTTATCTTAAATGGCGTATCATCATCTTCTCAGTTCCGAGAGACCTTGAAAGAGCTACGATTGCCGATCGGTTCCTGAAGTATTGCAGTTATAGTTATTAGACTTATCCAAGTGGGAGACTGTTGGATAAGGTGTCTACGTCCATAACTATTTCTGGTATGTACTTGACCCGACCCGGCATGGTCCATTTGGGTTGCATGGCACCATGCAATTGGATAAACTAAAATGAGAGAAATAACACTTATGGTTTATTAATATATTATAAGTTCTAATATATTAATAATATTATTTAATTAGTTTGATCAAGAATTAATTTAGAATTAATTAAGTGATCAAAAGATAACTAATTAAATATATGGGTAGATTATGTAAATCTTCCATATCTTATATAGTGGGCTAAGAGGCTCCATGGATTATCAAGTTGGGTTCCACCCATAGGATGCTCCATGGGAGTTACAAACCCATGGGTCATGGAAATGAAGAGTGATGACACATTAGGGTTTACATGGTGTAACCCTAGATGTGTCAACACTATATAAGAAACCCATTCTCCACCAAAATAGGCTACACTAAGAAACAAGAGGGCTAGAGCCGATTTTGCAAGTGTAAGATTCTCTCAAAGTTTACTCCTTTGCATTTGGTGTTGTGTGAAGAATTTAAGGCATCACACTTGGGGTGCTAGGCTCAAAAGGTTTCAAGGATCATAATCAACAACAAGGTAAGTTATTCTATCTTTCATTCAAGTTAAAAATGTTCCCCATGTATGCTAGATAGGAATATAACCTTGGAATTCAACTTTGCCTGATTATTAGACAAACATAGATCCAAGGTTATTAGGGTTGCATGTACACTTAGGAAGTGTTAGAATGCTCAAAACCCATCAATTGTATGTTCTCTCTGTATGGTATTGTTTGTTCTCTCTGTATGGTATTGTTTGTTTCTCATCATAGTATTCTCTATCTGTATGTTATGTTCTCTCTGTATGGTATTGACTCATGTATGAACTGACTCATTGTATGTTTCACTGTTCTAGTAATAGTATTAGTAACTTCCTAAACTACGCCTATTGTAGTTTACTAGTAGTATGGTTTGTATGTATGAACATGTTGTATACCTTTGCTACCCAAAGGTATTGAATAGAAAGAAGTAACCTTTTATATCTATATACATATACATGATATATGACTAGGATTCAAACGACCTTCGGACAAACAACCGATACCCTAAGTCCACAACCAAACAAGGAACAGGAGGTAAGGTGAGCTATCAATCCTAAGTCCTTTAAATCCTACTTATATAACTATATATATATAGATACACATTTAACAGAATATAAGTTTAAAAGATTTTAATAAAAGTATTTGACATGTAAAAGAGTTTAATAAAACAGTTTGAAGTAGTTTGTTTGATATCACAGTTTCAAAAGTAAGAAATCCACTTGTTTAGTAGTTATTAATCACATGTGATTGATATAATAACTATAATAGTTCAACTTGTATTCCCCCACATAAAAGCACTTAAAATCATTTAAAAGGTTGATTAAGGGGTATGAACTCACCTGTGGTGAGTGGTTTGGATGAACGGATGGTATAGGATGCTAAGTGTCAAGTGAAGACTTGAACACACACAAGGATCCTAGTTAACATATATTAACACATATATGTATCCAATTAGTCATTTAACAACTAATTAATCAAGTTAAGACACCCTAGGACATGAAAAACACTTGATTTAAGTGTTATAAGTACTAAGGATTGCATCTAAGGGTTGTAGGGCCTTGCATTTGAGTTTAGGGTCCAAAGGTAATCTCTTTATGAGTTTACGGTTTTGGGACCAACTCCCTTGGAGTTTATCATCGTAAACCCATGAGTTTACGGCCGTAAACTCATGGTACTTCTACCATTTTGTGTTTTGAAGTCTTAAAGGTCATAAGGAAGCATCCTAACTTCAAGTCTAAGCCTTAGGAAGTGATTGTGGCAACATTTCACCCCTTTGTAGAGTTTACGGCCCATGGACCATTCCTCCATGAGTTTACGGCCGTAAACTCTAATGGTTCATGGTCTTTTTGATGTTTAAAGTCCTAAGCACATCAAGGATGGAATCTAGACTAGTATCCAAGGCTTGGTAAGGGACTAGGGCACACAATGGCCCATTCATTAGGGTTTACGGTCCAAGAACATGTTTGGACCGTAAAGACCTTTGATCTTGTGATTCTTTGTGTTTTCTAGATGATTAAGAAGTGTAACAAGCCTTATAACAAGCCAAGGTAAGAGTACTTACTATGTAGAAGCTTGAAAGGGTGTTAAAAGTCCAGGAACACTAGTTTGTGTTCTTGGTGTTCTTGGTGAAACGAAGAACACTTGAAGATCTACACAAATGGAATGATTTCACGGATGAAATCATGTAAGATCACTAGATTCAGTAAGATATCAACTATTTAGGGAAAGAAACACTTACAAAGTTGAAGATCAAGAAGGAAAATCGGATGATACTTGAGAGGATTTGATGTTCTAGCTTTTGAAAGTGTGAAAAAAATGAGTAAAATGACTAAGTGTCATATTTATACTCTTTGGAGTTTACGGCCGTAAACTCCATGTTTAGGCCGTAAACTCCAAACTCTTGGAGTTTTGAGACTTTATTGTTGCACAATAAACCCTAGGGCATCCTCTTTCTAGTTATCTGTTACAGTACTAGGCTTTAGAACACTCAAACTGACTCTACACAGCTCAAAAGTTAGAAGAAATAGTTCTGACTTCTATTGAAGTGAATGGTTGTACAAGATAGAAATTTCGGGTTGTCACAACAATTCTCTGACGTACAAGTTGTATTAGAAGCAACGTTTGTATACTCTTAGATGCCGGAAATCATTCATGTGAAGGATCATCTTGGATTGACAAGGTGTCAATTTAAATATTGAAGACGAAGATCAAGCACTTATTCTTATGTGTTGACTACCAAATTCTTATGAGAATTTCATTGACAACATGTTGTATGGTAGGACAAAAATCACTATGAATGATGTGAAGGATTCTTTGATGTCCAAGGAACTAAAAAGATAATTTTTAGTTGAAGAAGAAGTTTCCAGCTACGATTTGTTACCAGGAAGAGGAAGAACATCAGACAAAGGTGAAGGTAACAAAGGGAAGTCATGTTCTGAATCTAAAGCCAACACCAAATATTATAACTGCAAGGAAAATGGGCACTTTAGAAGAGATTGTACATTCCTCAAGAAAGGGACAATGGTGTTGGACCAAGCAACAACAATGTTGCTATGTTTCAAGGAAATTTTAATGAAGGGGATGATCGTGAAGCTTTGAAACTATGTACATCTAGTTCTTTTGATGCTTGGTTCTTGGACTCTAGAGCATCCTATCATATGACAAGAAAGCATGAATGGTTCAAATCCTTCAAAGAGTGGAATGGCACAGTCAAGATGAGTGATGATTGGGTGAGTAGTATTAAGGATAATAGCACAGTGTAGATTAAGATGCACGATGGTATGGTCAAGAAACTGGATTGCTGGTTCGTCCTAGAGCTTCAAAAGAATCTGATTTCTCTTGGCACTTTGGCGAAGGATGTATTGACGTATTCTATAAATATGATTGTTTATGAGTCTCCAAGGGTTCTCTTGTGGTTATGAAGGGGAAGATGAATCATAGGATTTATGTTTCATAAGGCAGGACGATTAGGGGAACGGTGATTGTATCCTAATCCTTGGATCGGTATGATGATGAAAGAATGCGGAAGCATCATAAGTTAGGACATGTGAGTAAGAAGGGTTTGTTTGGTGGAGATGAAATTGTAAATTGTACACATGGTGTTTGGGAATTTCAAGGAGTGGAAGACCATGGTTGAGAAACAGACCGGGAACCATGTCCGGTCGCTCAGAAAGGAAAATGGGTTGGTGTTTTGAAAGGATTTGCTTAACAACTTCTTCAAAACAGAAGGTACAGTGAGGCCTCGCTTTGTATGGCTAACACCACTTAAAAGTAGAGTGGCATAATAGATAAACCAAACACTGGTGGAGCATGCTTAGTGCATGCGATTCACTTTTGATTTATCGGAGTAATTCTAGGTGATATCAGTCAACACTGCTTGCTATCTGGTGAATACATCTCCATCAACTGCAACTGAATGCAAGAATCCTCAAAGGTGTAGTATAGAAAGCCTTCTGAGAATTCTGGTTTACGAATGTTTAGATGCCCTAATTACACTCATTTCAATGCAGGTAAACTGGAGTCGAGGGCACTGACGTGCATATTTCTAGGATATGCACATGGAGGTAATGGTCATCGTTTGTGGTGTACATAAGAAGGAAAGACGCCAAAATTCATTATTAGCAGAGACGTGACCTTTAAAAATGTTATGTGTAACCAGAGAGTAGGAGGTACAAGTGTTGCCAACCCAAGGAATAAGTGGTTGGTGATGGTGATGCCAAGAAAGACAACTTAAAGAAGCTTCTAGAGAATGAGTTTTTCATAAAAACTTTAGGAGCTGAAAAGAAGATAGCAGCGATGGAGATTCGAATATATAGAAGAGCAGGATGGTTATATGTTTCTCATATTATTGAGAAAGTGTTGCGGTCATTCTATTGTGATCAATCCAAACTTGTTGGTACTTCTTTGGCGGTTCGAGGCAATTGAGAAAAAGCTCATTGATAAGTGATCAAGTGGATCATGCGACACTTGAAGATAAGTCTTGATGTTTGTCTGTTGGAAGGTACAAATGCATGACATATGCACTTGGTTGGATTGATAGACTCGGACCATGAAAGTGATGCTCAAGGATTACACTATGTGGTGCCACCATAATGGATGTCGGACCACTAGTTTTCATGATCTACCACCTATGCATCATGATGCTCCACTATATTTATGATGGCGTGAGGCGTGGCGTGGCGGCAAGGCCAAGCCTCAAGCTTAACGAGCCATGTCGAGCCATGGTGTTTTTAAAGGCGTGATGTAAGGAGGTGATTTTGTATTAATTTATAATTATATTACCACATAAATATAAACTTATATTAAATATAACTACTTTTTAGAAGTGTTATATCAATAACTAATAACAAAAATTTAACAAAAATCACAATACTTGTATCCTGATTGGAAAAGTCATAACAAAGAGCAAAAAATGTGTCACAAACGAAAAAATATGTGCCATAACACGCCATAACGCGCCATCGCACGCCATATCATGCCTTCCCACGTGTCACGCCTAACATAAATGTTATGAAGTTTTTCGTAACGGAGAAGCCACGCCTCACTCCATGGTACGCCTTGGCACGCGCCATAGCGCCTTTTAGAACATTGTGTGTTGCTGATGCTAATGGGTTGTATGACATGGAAGAATATTGCAGAAGATGTTGCATGAAGAATTGTGATTGGTTGACACCATTCATGGGCTTATAGGCAATGGGCATGGCCCATTAGGGTTTTAGGTCTGATCCCTCAAGTATAAATAGGGATGCATGTTAAGTCACTTTGTATCCTGCATTCTAGAGTGGTAGGCTAATCTTTGTAAAATTTGTACTTGTAACCTCTGTTTTAGAACTCATAAATAAAGAAGACTTCCCTCCTGCTCGTGGACGTATGTAACATTAACCGAACCATGTAAATAATGTGTCTTGTGTGCTTTTGGTTTTGATACTTATCTGTTTTACTTCCTAACAAGTGGTATCAGAACTTGGTAAGTGACAACAGATTTGTTATGAGTATTGACAAGTATCGTTTGATTTCCTAACAATATATATAAGTTTTATAAAAACATGTTTGAATACATTTTTATATAATATGGGTTTGTATACATTTTCTCTATAAAAACGTGTTTGTATACAAATGCATTTATTATATAATAGATCTTTGTGTGTATGTATATATATATATATATATATATATATATATATATATATATATATATATATATATATATTATAAAATACGTGTTTGTATATATTTTTTTTATAAAAATAGATTTCTATATATTTATCTATTTATATGCACACAAAATGATTTTATGTACTTAATAGACGTTTGTATATATTTTCTTTTTATAAAATACGTGTTTCTATATATTTTTTTATAAAAATAGATTTGTATATATTTATGTATTTATATGCACATAAATAGTCCATATGCAAAAGTTTTTCAACATAACGAATCCATCTAACGGACATACACGGTAAGGACCATTTGTGTACAAGGTTTGCTCCATAGGGACCATATTAGGGAAACAAGATTTGTAAGGACCATTTCAAGGAAAAATCGTAACGTTAAAGGACCATTCATGTTTCTTGAATAAAAGACAAAACTTCATAAATGGTCCATGTCGTTTCACAAAATCTAAAGTTTCATCCCTAACTTTAAAAAACCTCACGGATGGTCCCTGTGGTTTCTAAACATTTAATGTTTAGACCTTATGGCTCACTCCGTCAGTATTTGTCCGTTAAGTGAAGGGCATTTTCATCATTTCACTACCCCAGGGACCATTCATTAGTTTTCCTCTTAAGTTTTTTTAAATGAAATTTAATATGAGAGGGGTCTTCCTCTCTCTCTCTATCTCTCTCCCTCTCTCCTTAATACCCATTTCACATTTCATTCCTTACCATAGCTCTTTAGTGGCTTCTTCCCCAAAAGTTATGTCAACAAACCCATTTAAAATGAGCAAATAACAAATAAATAAATGGAAATTTTCACTGGAATCAAAAACCAGATGAACGATTTGAATCAAGAAAGAATCATGGAAGGAACTACACATCAACCATCGTTCCCTCCATATTTTTCTGGTATGTCAACAAACTCAAACTCCACATCCAAATAGGCAATATAGAAGGAACTGCTGGCTTGCATTTGATTTCTGAGGTCCACAAACGTCTTGTCTCTGTCAAATCTCCAGCTCTCAAGTGTGAGATCTAATGGTTGATCATGCCTTTTTCCCTTTGATTTCTCCAATCTAAAGGACGTAATTGTTTGGATCTGTTTGGACAACAAGCTTCATGAATATCTCCAACCTTTTATGGTCTGCGGATTTGATGAACAAAACCTGCCACATCACTATTGTGTTTCACTCCTCTGATTTTGCCATTTCTTTACACCAGCTGGAAGATAAAACCCTCTACTTGCTGTCAATTTGGTTTAATAGAACAACTGATAAAACAATAGTTTGGTACGCCAATTGAGGCAATCTAGCACCAGTTAGATAAAAAGTGGAATATTTCAGTGATGAGGAGATAAGTAGAAGCAACATGTGGGTAATTTTTGGCGATCCCATGGAGTGATGAGCATTACATAAATCCTATGGTGTACATGCAACCCTAATTGCTTTGGATCTAAGTTTTTCTCTATAGGACATGAAAATACAAACTCTAAACCAATAACCCTGTGAACTAGCATACACAGTTCGAAATTGACACATAAACTAGGGTTAGATGCTTACCTTACTTGTTTTGTAGCAATAACAAGAACAATCCTTTTTTATCTTGACTTCTGAAATCCTAGTGCCCCAAGTGTTGCACCTCTAATGGAGTCACAAACACCCAATGCAACAAGATGACTTAGGAGATGGAAGGATTTCGGCTAGGGTTTTATCTGTTGAATGCATAGCCGAAAATCCCTTGTAGAGGGTGTATTTATAGTTGACGCTATTAGGGTTTTTAGGTGGAAACCCTAATTTCCTTGCTTAGGCCTTAAGCAATCCATGGACCCCCATATGAAAGGCCCTTGGACTAAAATTCTATGGGCTTTCCACAGATTTTCGTCCACCTCTTATCAATAAGGTCCATTAACCCAAACTACAACTATTACTTATTTACATAATCAGTCCCTCCATTATTAATCAGTTCCTTTAATCCCAAAATTAATACTACACTAATTTCTGATTAATTACTAATTAGTAATATGATTTCCAAATAATATATTAATCTTATAATATATTAATAAAACCTTTTGAGTTCCAATTTATTATTCATATATTATATCCTACTCTCTCTCCACTTGTCATCTATCAAGTTGCATGAGTGAAGGCAACCTAAAAGGACCATGCTCATAATCAAATTAAGTACATACCAAAAATAGTTATGGGCTTAGACACCTAATCCAACAGTCTCCCACTTGGATAAGTCTAGTAACTATTATTGCAAGTACGACTTCAGAATCTGATTAGCAATCGTAACTTTCAAAAGCCGCTGTCGAACTCTAATCTTATCAGTAACGCATCCTTTAGATAAGGGATCAAATATTCCGCCATTCTACAACATATCATATGGACTGAGACATGGATTAACATCATTCTCTTTGTCCATGTGTTGTTTCTCTATTTCCGATTTATGACGACTGATGAATCGTGGAATCAAGTATTAATCAAACTCAGAGTAAAACAAATGCAGATTGAACAAACGATGTAAATAAGATCCGGTTTCTGCTCATTTATGCTTTCAACGTTTACAGAGAAAAATAGTGAGGATCTGTAAAGGACTCTTATCTAACTCTAGTAAAGTTCCATATTTATAGGAACAGTGAAAGCATACAAAAAATACTAAGGCATTGACATTTAAGCTTCATACGAAATACACCTTAGTAAATAAACTTAGGAAACATACGAAGGGTACAAAAGCCTTCAACATATTACAACTAAATTCGACCCTTACAATCTCTCCCTTTGTAATAATGTCGACCTTCGTCAGTTCAAGAGTATCTGTATAACATACAACATTACCCTTCGAATCTCAGTGTACCACGAGATAATCTTCTTCAGCTCCTTCTTATCTCCTTCGTTATTCTTCTTGCAGCTATTTATACGAATAATGAAATTCGTATATTAGGATGTTGTGTATCTTTCCACTTCAGAAGTTTGAAATAAGAATCTTTTAGCCTTCCCATTTTTATCCTTCCCAGCAAAGACCAAGCCAAACGGTTTCAAACAAATTTCCCCGTCTGAATACTTCTTCAACTCGGGTTGAGTTAAAGGAAGTTCCATTGGCACTTTTACTGTCAATCCCTTTGCAGTAGCTAACTCAACATCGGTAAGAGCTAAACACGCATAATAGTTGTCAATAAAAATCATGATGTGAGCAAGCCCAAGTCGAAAAACTTCAAGATCAGTTTCTCGAAGATATGAAGCATCTTTATCCTTTAACAACAATGCAACTTGTATCAGATCATACAAGTTCATCAAAGGAAAATCTGCCACTGAGAAATCACAAAACTTGCCCATTTTCCCTCGAAACAAAGAAGCGAAGATTCTGCATCATATTTTCGAATAACGCATCACTCTTTATACTTATCACCTTCTTTATCTTTACGAGTGACCAAATTTCCTCTGGAAGCTTTCCAAGTACAGCATGAAATCTGATCTTCATGTATGTGTACTCATCATCATTGTCAAACTTCTCAGCTATTTTGTATTGAGCCATAATAAACATCATCTCATTAACAGGAAAATCCAGGTGATTCATGTCTGTGTTAAGAACAACATAGCTTTGCTTCGGCTTCTTTTCAAAAGCATACATATGATTATATTCAACTTTCGACTCAATCGTTTCATAGTTGTAATGCTTTGAAGGATCACCCTTATTCATTCCAGGTGGATCGTATGCACGAAGTCGAATTATGCTTTGCACAATTCGTAGCTTTTCAACATCAGCCTCTGCTTCAGCTTTCTTTTCCTCCTTTGATTTTTCGACCACAATCGTTTTGCCTTTGTCTTTAACTGAGGAATTATCAACAACTTCCTTAGGCTTCGAACTGCTGCCACCTTCCCCAATCACAATTCCTTTAGAAATTGGTCTTGAAATTGGCTTCGTTGAAATTGGCATTGTTGTCACAACTGTCGAAGTAACTGGCCCAGCTGTTGACATGATTGGTTTTGTTGTTGGAATCTTCGAAGAAAACACCGTTCCAACAACCTTTGCATCTGCATGCAAATTTTCACTACCATCCTTCGTGCCACCAACATTCTTCTCTCCCCTTGCACCCCTGTGTAAACAGGTGGGCCATCCGTTGGAAGAAGGCTCGAAATATGAGAAAGAAGAGCTAACTGTTTGTGTAAAATGGCTTCAAAATGAATGAAGTTCTGAGACAAAAATTTCGGAGTAATCAATGAAGATGAAACTGATTTTACAGTTAAATCTTTCAGCTCCTTCAGCAGCTTTTGCACTTCCATAAAACTTTGATTTTCTGTTGTAGAAAGTTGAGTAAGTTGAGGACTCAAATCTTCGTACAACTTCACATATTTGGTAACAGCATCAAAAATAATGTCAACTTTTTGATTGATTGAAGCATAATCCCTTTGCACAATTGTAATCTCCTTTTGCATATCCTGACAAAGCTCCTGAATTTGCGAATTCACATCCTCCCTGACTTTCTTCACATCCTGAACGAATAACACATGTCGTTCCTTCACCAAATTCTTGAATTCTTTCACCTCCCCTCTAAACATCGAAGTTAGAGAATTCACTCTTAACTCATCATTCTGATCATTACGATCAACCTTCTCCAAGAGTCTAGTCTCCGAGTCACGAACCATTCCAGAAACTTTACTCACCACCTTTGCTTCGAAGGTTTTCAACAAACTATCAACTTCCATACTGTACACAGACGAACTACTCCCCAAGTCTCCTTAAGATTGAAGAATAGAATTCAATTTTTCTTGTTTAGAATCTTGAATTGTTTCATCGTCATCAACATATGATCAGGAAAGTTGTCTTCTTCATCATCAAACTCCAAATCTTCAAACATTCCTCCAAAACCTTCGTTGTCAGTATCAGTTTCAACAACAGGTGAACCTTTAACAGGTGAATCGATTTTGGGTGGATCAGTGGATTGAGATGGAAAAAGAGTTGTAAATGGTTGATGGAGAATGCTTTCAAAGGTAGGTGAATTGGTAGTATTCAGAACAATAAAAGGAGGTAAAGAAACGAAAGTATCCTTTATCGAAGATGCAGAAATACCTTTAGTTGTAGCACCAACTTCTTTGTTAGACTCTCCCTCACCCATATTAACATTTACATCCGTATCAGATACGTGTGTAAAAGTGCCTGAAGTTCGAACCTCCTCAGTATGTGATTCAGTTAACAAAACTTCGGGTGGTATAAAAGTAGTCTTCTCAGGAGTAGATAGAGATTGAAAAATAATTGTTTCTGGTGTTTCAGGAACAATCTCTTCTTCAGACGACTCCTCTTGTATAACCAACTTTCGTTGCCTTTTCTTCTTCTTCGAAATGTGTTTAGCCACGTCTTCAGCTCTACGTTTCTTTGACAAAGGGGTAACTGGAGCTGGAACCTCACGAAAAATTACTCCTTGATGAGAAAGTTGTGGTTTACGAACATTTGAAGGAGAAGATTCGAACAATCCCTCTGAAGTTTTTCTTGAACCCCTAGTCTTCTTCTTTAATCTTCGAAAAACACCAGATTTTGAAGGAATTTTCTCCGTAACGAGAGTATCATCAACAGGTTCCACTGGCATGATTACAACAGTCAAAACATTTACTTCTAGCTTCTCAGGATTCTCTGGGGACAGCTTGGATTCGTGCACATACTTCTCAGGTGTAGCCTTTGCATCCTTCTTACAACGTTTTGGTTTCTTCGAAGGACCAGCCTCTTCTTTCGATAATAACTTTCCAGTCTCAGCATCAGGATTGATTGTTTTCAAGTACTCAACCAACACCGAATTTGTTGGCTCAACCCTCTTTAGCATTGCATCAGGAATCTTGGCAATGTGTGTGAATACATCCATATCATCCGAAACCTCCTTTGGGAAGTGATACTTCATAAACTCAGCTCTTTCCTCAGCAGCAGGTACAACAATTCCTTCTTTTTCATATAAATAACCAAGTATCAAACTCCAAATGCCTTGAACCACATTTGTTGAGAGAAAAACTTGAGACACACTTGAATAAACGTTAGAACAAGTATAGTTCCGAAATAGTTTATCTCAAAGGATCTAAAAAGCTCAACAATAATAATAAGTTAACGAGTTAGATAATTAGAGAGTTAGTTGCGGAAATGTAAGGAAATATAAATGACAGCAGGTGTTATATCAAGTATACACATAAGTTCATTCTTAACAAGGAATGAATTCAGACCAAGTTAATAAGTGAGATCAAACTTAGTGATTAAGTCACAAATGACTTGCTCCGAAGAGAGATAATATTCAGTTATATTCAAGTGAACTTTTTGAGAGTAAACAGGAGAGAGTAATAGCAGAATATATGAGATTCAAGATGCGTAATCAGATAGATGTAAGAGATGTGTGTGTCATTAATAAGAAAGATTGAGCTCTATATATAGAGACTCAAAGATTACATTGGATCAAATCTCTGTGTAGCCATGCAAGGCATACTGGATAATAGATAGTATTCTAACAAAAGTAGATAAAGAGTTAAACTAAGTAAACTATAAAGTAAACTGCGGTTGATGATGACTTCGGATGAGGTTGCTGATAAGGGTTGATTGCGGATCCTTGAGGGCTGCGGTAGATCAAGTTCAAGAGGGTCACTTTTATGATTTAACAATTTCCCCCTAATGTGACCTCTTTAACTTCTCTTCAGTTATCAAGTTTTAGGAACTTGATTAGAATCCACCAAAACTCTCTGACATTCTCCAACCAGGTGATCCTCCTTAAAATTTTGAACTTGACTTCGGCAGTTGTGTGTTTTGACTTTTGAACTACGGTTTGACAAATTTCAATTTGATTCTTTGTAAGACGATTCAAGGCAGTCATAGGAATGAAGTATTTGGTTTCATTGAGCTTTCGCTTAAAGATGACTCCAAGATTAGGGAAGTTTGTTGCACCCAGGGATCTTTCTTGATAACCTTCAGTAAGCATTGGTGCAGGATCAAGTGGTGGTAGATTGAACTTTTTGGCAAGGACAGGGTGAATATCTGCATCAATCTTTGCGAAGTCACAGACAGTTTCCCTTAGGAATACGCTTGCCCTTTCAAATGCTATCTTCATCTTAGGATACTTTTCAGATTTGTTTTGGAACACCTTAGCTATCAGGAAGACTTCTTCTGGATTCATGCATGGGTAGTCAGCTTGGGTGCGGACGTAGTCCTGATTCCGTCTTGTAAGAGTATACTGGATAAAGTCAGCTTTCATGAATTTCCGGGGCTTAAAGTTCTTGACTGCGGATGGTCTATCATTAGACCAGAGTTTTCTATTGAAGAAGCATGTTTGGCATAGAATCGATTGAGTCTTTCGAATTCCATGGGCAGTCTCTTGTGATCACGTAGGATGCGGTCAAACTGCTCAAATACAGTGAAGTATTTAGTATTTGGGGAGATTGGAACATCCGAGTAACCGTCAGAGGGAGGTTAAGCAAAAGTAAGATAGGGTTTATAGTCATCATCCAGCAGTCTTCGGTAGGGATTGATCCAAGAATTGACTAAGGATTCATCCATGGTGATGTCGAATCCGTTTTCTCTCCAGATAAGTTCAGCAAATTTGGCTGCTTTCCAGTCTGCTTTCTTCTGTTTTGTTGTGGGAGAGTCATTGGAATGTTCGGATGACATGTTGGATGCTAGATTCTTGAAGTGGGGAGGAGTCTCCAGACGCTCATGAGAAGTTTCTTGAATGGTTTTCTGTTGCGGTAGAGACTGATGTTGCGGTGGTGTCTAATGGCTTGGATTCTTGTGAGGAGATGGTTGCGGAGAGGGAATTTTTCATTGATGACAGGGGGCTCCTATGTTGAGAGACGTTGTTTGAATGATGGTCTTCATCACTTCCCCCTCTTGAGGAATGCAAAACCGGAGCATCCTCAAGCCATTGCTTAAGACCATCGAATTTGGCACACACCTCTTGGAATTGAGCTTTGAGAGCATCAGCCAGTTGCTGATTGTCTGGGATGGCGGTGTTGAAGAGTAGTCGATGAATCTCCTTGGTAAGTTGAAGAATCTCAGGACCATGAAAGTTTGAAGACAGAGAGCGTTGAAGTATGTTGATGGTAGATTAAAGAACCGAGATGGTGGACTCATAGGCAGTATGAGTTTCAACTATCAGCTTCTGTGAATGAGTTGATCGGTCCGCAATGGCTGTCTGTAGATCTGTCCTGATTGCGGATACTTCAGAGATGAGGCGTTCCGCAGCAGCCATAAACTGCTTATGATCAGCCTGACAACTTGTATCTAGGGATCGAATTCCCATTTCAACTTTTAAAGAAATCCGCTCAGCAGCTAGGCGTTCACGAGTTTCCACTCATTCGATTCTTTCAATGAGTGACTGCGGTCCTGGTAAGTCTCCAGGTTGCGGTTGAGTGGGCTTAACCGCAGCAAGAATTTGATCTACTTTGGCTTGTAGACTCAGAAATTCTTTTCTGGACACAACAGTCTTCTTTTTCTTCTTTTTCTCTTTCGGCTTGGAGGTTGAGTGTTGAGAGCCACTCGAAGCTTCTTCCTCATCAAAAATCATTAAATCATCATCAGAAGGGATAGGATGATTTACCTCATTGAGATCAAAGTCATCGAATCCGAATGTTGGACCGGAGCTAACTTCTATTGCGGTACCATCACCATCACTACCAATTGGAGATGGAGTTGGAGGGACTTTTGATGTACCTTCACCACCAAGAATGGACTGAGCATTGCGGATTTTTCAGCCATTGTGGACATCCACTCTTGTACTTTAAGAATGGTGGCTACGGTATTGGTATTATTGATGGCGTCCACCCAATACTTGGCTGCGGATTGAATCTCTTGTTGTTTCTGTTGAAGTGTCTTGATTTGCTGATCCTTTCTTGCTTGAAATGGCCTACGGAAAGCGGCATATTTCTTGATGTTGGATTCTGAGACTGGATTGTAGTGTAACCATGAATCATTTGATTCGTCACCGTCAAATCCTTGAAAACGCACCGAGGTGTCCCTCGGGTCCACGGATCCTTGCACAATGGTGCTCACCGTGCCTAAACCACCTGGAAATGATGTAAGCAGGTTAGGATTTCCTGAGCTTCCTCGGTCTACTTGACCCGTGGTCAAGTCTGGCCTTGGCTCAGTTCTGGCAAGGGCGGAAGAATTGCCCTGCGGTTGGGAAGGTGTTTGTAGTGTTTGGGTTACAGACAAAAGGATGGAGTTCAACTCTTCGGGAGAAAAGAAATGTAGACGGGAAGCCTTGGAGACCTTAGGGCGAGAACCAGTTCCATCCCCTTAGGAGTGAGTTGGGGGTGAGTCTCCATGTTCAGTTGAAACAGACACACTTTCTGTGTCTGAGTGGAATTCGATGGTGGTATTGAATGGGTATGCGGCCACCCCAAGGACTACTGGAGCCTTTTGAGAGGCTGAGGAATCAGTCCGGTCACACATTTGGTCAGTGGGATTGGTCTTTCTTTTCTTGAGAATAGAGATGGGTTGTGCGTCATCATCAGAATCACTCATAGAGGGAGAGTGAGATCGATTTTCAGTTGATTCGTCATCTGAGGACACATTTTGTTTGAGTTTTCTTTTATTTGATGGTTCAGTGTGTTTGGGAGCATCTTTCGTCTTTGGGGTTCCATGTTTCTTGGTGATGTTGCGGGGGCCTTGGCGGGTTGAGGCTAGCTGCTTGCGTCTTTTTGATAAAGATAAGTTGGATAGAGTGGTGGAGGATGGGACTGCGGTACTACCAGGGATGGTGAGTGCGGATGAGGCTTGTCTAGGTAGAGGCGGGGTAGGAAGGTATGGGTCAATACCTTCCGTAGCCTCTATGTGGTCTGTGACATCAATGGTTTCAAGTCCAAAGGTAGACAAAATGTGGACTGGTAGCCGTCTAATGGGTCCAAAATAGATTGATCCGTAGAGAGGTTGTACCTTTTTAGATCTTTGGTGATGAAGAAGTTGACATCGTTGCCCATGCTTAGTCCTGCAGCCGCATGAAGATCTGAGATGCATAGAGACCAGAATCTAGCAAAGGTGAGCTCGGTAGGGTTTTCTCTTGGACTTTCCTTGGGAATGTACTGCAAGAAGTCATCCCACAAGATCTGACCGTAGTTGACATCGTGGCCAGTGAAAATACTCCACACTAACTCTAACAGCTTGAGGCCCATGTTATCAGTGCCTCCGGTTCGGCCTGACAGGACGCGGATCATGATGTGGCAAACGAATTGCCACACCGCAGGCAACTGATTTTTCTTGAATTTTCCTATGCCTTTCAGCTTCTTTTGGTAACCATTTTGGTAGAGTGCAGAAAGGATGTCCGCTATGCTTGGGGTGAAGGCCTTTGTTGAAGGATGAACTAACAGGTTGATAGCATTGAGGAATTTTTCTTTGGTCAAAATAACCAAAGAATCATTCACTAGATTCAGATGCAGTGCTTGAAGATTGTCGAGGGGTTGATATGCAGAGAAGGCACATTTGAAGAGGGTTGATAAAGGAACCACATTTGTGAAGGAATCGAAGGGACCAAACAGTGGGTGATTGGACAGGAACTTGATCATCAACTTGATCGGAGCATTGTAAGAGGAATGCTCTTCGAATACTGCCCAAAATTGCTTGAAGCGATTGATGCCATTTGGTTTCTTGAAGCAGAGTCTGAACCAGTTGGGTGTGCTGAGGCAGATGCCTTGGAATGTTTCTTCGAGATACTAGATTTCACCATTTTTGAGGAGTTTGAAGAACTTGCAAGAAAACAGAGTGCAAGAAGATGAAGGAGAAGTTCGTCGAGTTTTCAGAAAGCGTAAAACTTCCTTGGGGAAGAAGAAGGGGGTTTTATAGTGGCGGATTTGAAAATTTTATTAAATTTACCCTAAGTGAAATTGGATAAGGTAAAAACGTTTGGGTTGTTTTCTTTGATTAGGAAAAGAAATCTCCGCCACAGATAAGAAAAGGTTTATTATATTTTTTGAGATTTTCCAAAAGTGGGTTTGCAGTTAATGAAATGTCAGTCCCTAAAGCATCACGTCTGAAGAACGTGTGGTGAGGGGGGGGAGGGGTTAATCCGTTGTATAAAAGGGGAAGATGTAACAGATTAGACGTTTTAGGGTAATAGGAAGAGACAATTTAAAAGGGATTTTTATGGAAAATCGTTCTTTATGTCATCATACCCAAAATAGGTCTGACACAAGGTTTATTCAAAAAGTAGAAATGAGACAGTGATATGCTTCACAAGGAATGTTTTTTGAATATTTTTCTTATTTAATGAATGATCATTAAATACCACACCACGTATCAGGAATTTATGAAGCGGTTGAGAAATCAATCAATGTGATTGCGGACTGAGACTTCATTGCGGATGGATCTTTTGTCATTGTGGATGGATGGTTAGATGGCTGCAGTAGAAGAACTGAGGAGAACACTTGAACAAGAATTAGTAACAACAAACAATAAGGACCATTGAAAAATAGATATGATATATAGTTTTGGTACATAGAATGTACTACGGTACATAGGATATACCAAAACTATCTATCATAAATAACTTCAATTAGAACCGCAACAGAGACCAAGGATGGTTTGTGGTACCTATCAATTCAAAAAGAATCGTGGGTCCGGATTCATCATTCCTAACATTTGTAAGAAACTGTTGAGTTTTGTAGAGTCAAGTGCCTTTGTGAATACATCAGCATTCTCTTCATGAGTATGGATAAAAATTAGTTCAATGTTACCTTTCAGGATGTGGTCTTTGATTAAGTGATATCGTAGTTCAATATGCTTTGTCTTAGAGTGCTGAATTGGATTGTGAGAAATCGCTATAGCACTCTCAGAGTCACAGTAAATTGGTATCCGTAACATTCTGTTCCGTAGTCCATAAGTTGTGTTTTCATCAACAAGACTTGTGAACAATAGCTGGTTGCTGCCACATATTCAGCTTCTACAGTAGACAGTGATACACAATTTTGTTTTCTTGATGACCAGCTGATGAGTCTTCCACCCTAAAATTGACATCCACCGGAGGTGCTTTTTCGATCTAGTCTGCATCCGACATGATCCGCATCAGTGAATGCTTGTAGGCTGAAGTCATTCCCTGCGGGGTACCATAAACCAAGAGTCTTGCTACCATTTAAGTATCTTAGAATCTGCTTGGCTACGGTCATATGTGACATTTTTGGATCAGCCTGGTACCGTGCGCATACACCTGTTGCAAAGACAATGTATGGTCGGCTTGCGGTGAGGTACATCAATGAGCCAATTATACCTCTATAAGTCTTGTGATCCGCTGATTCGCCAGAAGGATCAGCAGATATTTATATCAGAAGGCCATGGGGACCTTAGCCGAAGAACAGTTGTCCATTGAATATTTCTTTAACGGTTCAGTGGTGTATTTCTCCTGATGGATGAATATCCCTTGAGGGACTCGTTTCACTTGAAGTCCTAGAAAGAAGTTAATATCTCTATTCATGCTCATTTGGAACTTGTTGGTCATGAGCTTAGCAAATTCATCCACCATTCCTTGATCAGTTGATCCGAAGATGATATCATCCACATAGATTTGTACAAGCATAAGGTGATTACGATTTGCTTTTCTAAATAAAGTAGGATCAATCACTCCTCTTTTGTATCCGGACGAGACAAGAAATTCAGAGAGAGTCTCGTACCACGCTCTTGGGGCTTGCTTTAGACCGTATACTGCTTTTTCAAGCGTGTAGCAGTAGTCTGGGAATTCAAGACTTTCGAAGCCCGGAGGTTGCTGAAGATAAACCTCCTCTTTTATTTCACCGTTGAGAAAAGTGCTTTTCACATCCATTTTGATGTACCTTGATGTTCATGTGATCTGCGTATGCTAAGAAGATTCGGATGGCTTCCATTCGTGCCACTGTGTCACACCCCCAAACCATAACGGCGGAATCATTCGGGGGTGGAGGACGTCATGTACAGTATCATAACAAATGAATAGTAAAGAAAGTACACGCAACCATCATATACATAATTGAAAAGTTTACATGATTGTAGTATTACATGTTTGCAAAAGTCAATTACAATATGATGTCCAAAAGATTAAACTAACGCCTGAGCATAAGTCCTCAAAAGCAGTTGCTAACCTGGTTTAGCGATTCCCTAAGAATACAAGTTATTTCAAAGAAAAAGTGTCAACATTTAAGTTGGTGAGTTCATAAGCTGTTATTTGTGTAAATGAATGTCATTTGAAAAGTCTGCGTTTGTTTTCAGAAAATCCGATATTTTCTTAAGAATGATGTTGTAAATCGTTATTGTACAAAATGAATGTATTTGAACCAGGAAAATCCTATATTTTCCTAAAAGTGAGGTGTAGTCTTATTTCAACCAAGACCATGAATGTAAGTAAATATGCCATACTTATAATGAATGTATATAGTTTTATCATTAAGTAAAACTAGTTGTGGAAGTGTTTATCCTGAATTCTGAACATGCTGATAATACCCTATAATATAGTTATTACCCCCCCGCCCCGAGCATGATTGCGTTATGTATTACTACGTGCATGAGTCATTGTTTCCGCGAGTTGTGAGATCCTCATAAGTATACTAGACGCAGTACCTAATGTTGACATTTGTCACCCCGGGGACTGTAGCTAACAGTCAGGGTGCGGAGTCGTCAGCCTCGTATAGATCTATACATACTTGTCACACTCTCCCTGCAAGAGACTCTGGTTATAGGTGGGGACTTACGTTTGGTACAAACAAAGCCATATGACATCACATGATTGCTAACAACGATGTTCACGAGTAATATGATGAAAAATATTTTGACAATTCGAGATAACAATTAAGTCACGTATGCAAAAGTGTGTATGTTTATGTCCAAAATGATTACCCTTTCTACAGTGTTAACAAAGGCATAATAACAAATTATGATTTGTCGAATAAACGTAATGTTATAGTTGAAATGGTTACCCTTGATATAATGTAGTAAGCAAACGTATAATTAAAACATATTTCATTTATAAAACATATTGTATCCCCGGAGGGTAAGTTGTGTTGTGAGGTGTTTTGCATGATAATAACTTCATAAGATAGTTAAAACAACAGTATGAAAAGTATAGCAAAAGATCGATGTTTCACACGATTTTAGCCGTGTGTTTACTTGTATTTCCCCCCTTAAAAGTGTTTATAAACATTTAAAAAGTATTTGAAAACGTAGTGATAGGGGTATGAACTCACTTGGTAGTAGTGAAGATTCGGTGAAAACGATGCTTTGTTCGGGTAGCACTTCGACCGGAAAGGAGTCGATTTCTCGGAAATCTCGGGAGATTCAGGGTGTCGGGACTTGCGTCATGTGTTAGGGGTGTTACCGGGGCTTCGGGGTAGTCTCGGGATGCTTAACACAGAGTAGAAGTAGGAGAGAGGATAGGAATGAGCAGCATAAACCCGAGACCTTCGGTTTCTATTTATAGGGTCATTTTTGGGGTCTCACGTCGTGAACCAAGGTTATTCACGTCGTGAACTTGGTCGTCATCAGGTGGGTAGTCGCGACAGCAGTCTGTCAGGCTCCAGAAGTCGTCAGCACTAAGTTCACGTCGTGAACCTCTTTTTCACGTCGTGAACTCTGACACAGTGTTGGGGTTCGCGCCCCGAACTTCAGAAATTCATAATTTTCGCATACAAACTCCGTTTTCGACGTTCTTTATATCGACCCGAAGGTGAGATTATGCTCTACAACTCCCGTTTAGACTTCGTCGGCTAATTTTGAATTTAAATTTTATTATATTTATTTTTAGTAGGTCGGGACAGGAAAAGTCCGTTAAAAATCCATAACTTCTTCATCAGACGCCCGTTTTCGTCAGACTTTTTACTGTTGTATCACTATTGTCGAGATCTTCGATTATCGTTTAGGTCGTGTTGGCTAAAAGTCTACCGCTATGTCCGAAACTTCGAAAAATCATAACTTTCTCATATGAAGTCAGATTTGGACGTTCTTTTTATGTATGTTTACGGTTTTGGGATATCTACGACTTTCATTTAGATACCTAAGGTTAAAAAGTATTTTATTGAAATTTCGCGTTTTCTGCTTAATAGTGTTTTACCGGTATTGTCGCGGATCTTCAATTGGTCATAACTTCTTTGTTATAACTCGGATTTTAGTGTTTCTTATATTTTTGGAAACCTTGTTACGATATCTACCACTTAGTATACTCAATTATGGTTACTGAACAAATTTATTTCTGACGACCGCACCGGATTCATCCAACTAATTCTTGTACACCCATCTAGTACCAATAATGGTCTGACCTTGCGGCTTCGGAACGAGCTGCTACACTTTGATTCTTTTGAATTATTCTAGCTCTTCTTGCAATGCGGATATCCAGTCTGGTTCTAGTAATGCTTCTTTGATCGTTCGGGGCTCGACCGAGGACATAAATGTTGCGTAGTGACAGTGATCAGATAAATCCTTGGATGATCGAGTCTGAATACCTACTAATGGGTTGCCGATGATTTGACCTGGTGGGTGGTCCTTCGTCCATACGTGTAGACGGGGTTGCAGATGATCAGTAGCTGCGGTAGAGGGAATGTGTTCGATATCGGAAGACTCTGCGGTTGGAGATGGTAGTTCCCCCTGGACTTGAGAACATCCTGCTGAATTATCTTGAATTGGAAATGTGGGATCAGAGTTTTCTTAGGTAGATGGTGAAGGTTCCCCCTGGATTGCAGAAGGGAGTTCGCCTTGAACCTGAGAAGGTTCCCCCTGGATTGCGGATGGGTGTGTGATAATTCTCGAGTCTGTTCTTGTGTCAATGTTCTCTATGTTCTCATCATCTGAGTCCGAAGAAACGTTTGATGGTTGAAATCCTCTGCGGAGAGGGATTGGAGCTGCATCTTCTACTATGGGAACCTCGATGGTTGTTGTATGGTCCGGAGTTAAGCTTTCCCGCTTAACCAGCGAGGTGGAAGTATTTAGTGATATAGAAGTATTTAGTGATACCTCATAGGATGGTATAGGACCAGATACGTCAGCATGCTGCTGTAGAGCTTCCGAAGACACAAGAACTTCGGATAACTTGGCTGTTTCTACAGGGTCGAAGAGATAGTCATAGTTTACTTCAACTAGGTTTAGTGGACCCGAAGAAGCAGGAATATCACTTTCTAGGATTGCTGTGGTTTCGATTGATGGAGCGGTTTTGCGGATGTGATAGTCATCGAATTTGACATTGAAGCTTTCAATTATCAGCCTTGTGCGTCTAATGAGAACCCTATAAGCAACTTTGTTTGTTGAGTAGCCAAGGAAGATGCCTTCATTAGACTTCGGTGCGAATTTATTAAGGTGGTCTCTGTTGTTGATTACGAAACATCTACACCCAAAGATATGAAAGAATCGGACATTTGGCTTGCGGTTGTTAAGGCCCTCATAACGAGTTTTACTGAATGGCTTGCACACAATGCTTCGGTTTTGCACAAAACATGCTGTGGCCACTGCTTCAGCCCAGAAGTAGAGAGGAATGTGTGCGAAATTGAGCATAGATCTGCCTGCTTCTACCAGAGTACGGTTCCTTCGCTCTACTACCCCATTTTGTTGCGGTGTGTAGGGAGCTGAGAAGTTGTGAGTGATGCCCTTTGAAACCAAGAAACTATTTAAGAGATGGTTGGTAAACTCGGTTCCATTATCACTTCGGATGCGAAGCAGTGGTAGTTTGATTTGAAGTTCTATCTCCTTGATAAAGTTGACGAGTGTCTGAGGTGTATCTGACTTGAGTATGAGAAAGAAAACCCACGTGAAGCGTGTGAAGTCATCAACTATAACCAGTATGTATTTCTTGTGATGAAGACTGGCTATGGTAGATGGACCGCAGAGATCAATGTGCAGGAGTTCTAGTGGTTCATAAATTGAGGAGTCAATCACCATAAGGTGACTTGCTTTGGATTACTTTCCACATTCACATGCGAGACAAAGTGTATCATTGATGAACTTGAGGATTGGAAGACCTCGGACTAGTTCGTCGGTGACCAAATTGTTGATGTATCTGATGTTGAGATGAGCTAGCTTGCGGTGCCATAGCCAGCTGACTTCGGATACTACTTTGGATAGGAAGCATAAATGCGGTTTGCCTATGATCAGAGAGACGTCCAGAGGATACATAGTACGTTCGGATCGGGATTTGATCAGACACGTGCTCCTATCACTTGTCATTACATAGCAAAATTGGTCATCAAATTCAACTCGATGTCCTGCCTTACATAGTTGGCCAACACTGATGAGATTGTGTTTAAGGCTTTCTACATAAGCAACCTTTTGAATAGAGAAGTTTCCCGTAGTAAGAACACCATAACCTCGGATTATCCCATTCGCATTGTTGCCGAATGTGACATTTCCACCGTTGCAAATTGGCCTGAAATCCCAAAGGTATTCTAACCTTCCGATCATGTGCAAGGAGCAGGCACTGTCGATTAACCATTCTTCTTCTTGTTCCTCCTTACAAAAGGCCTGAGAATTACACGGTTAGTATAGGCATCCAAACTAGTTTGGAGCCTGGGACAAAAGATGTGTTTCTGATTGATGCATGAACCGAGGTTGCAGGAACTGGTTTTGTGTCAACTTTTAATCCTAGTCCTGGGTGTTTGTGAGTTTTTGGAGTGTTGAGATTTTAGAAAAGTTACGAGGTTTCTAAAAAGGACTAGATTTGACATGAGACGAACCATTTTGACAACTACATTGACATCGATACCCTTCCATTTTGACATGAGACGAACCTTTTTGTTGGGTTTGGTAAAATACCCTTCCACTTGTTAAAATTTTGATGTGATTTTAAAAGTGTTGGAGTAGGTAAGATACCCTTCCATTTTGGATCATCTGAGGAATAGATTTGAAAACCATTGCTTCAAAAAGACCTTACTTTCTTTTGGGTTGTGTCAGATGAGTTTGGAATGACTGTTGAAACTGTACATTCCTTTTTGTATGTTTTCTTGATGGGAGAGTTCTTTGAAAAATAGTGTGAGAAAACAAACTTTTCTGGACTCTTAGATTTTGGAAATCTGATATGTCTTTTGTTTTTAGAAAAGATTTGTCGATTTGTGCCTCGGGATCGAATTTCCTCTTTGAAAGCCTTTTTAGCTAAGGTTTTTGGAGAACCGCAGTCATTGGTGTTCAGCTGCGGTTTCCTGGATACCTTCGAAATTTTTTGAAAACGAGGGCTAGATTCATCCGAACTAGAAGATTCAGGGTTTTGAGAGCATTGACCCACTTCAAAGTTTTCTACGGGTAATTCATGATGAATTGGCTGAAGAGTCATAGAGCTTTTGATTGAGGACTGCGGTAGGGATGATTTGACTACCGCAGAGTAAGACTGAGTTGGGACTTCTGTGGGACTTTTGTGGGACTTATGTGGCTCATGACTACAGTGAGAGACACTGCGGTCTGAGGGCAGCGATGGGAAGTCCTGTGAAACTTTGGGACTCTCTAGAACAATTTCTTCATCAACAACTGATGAAGTCTGAGAATTTGGATAGATTGTGCCACAGATAGGAGTTTGATCACTTGTGTGACCCAAAACCTCAGGAACAATTTCCTCAATGACACAGTTATTACTTAGATTATGAATTCTACCGAAGTGTGTTCTGATGTCTTCAGGAAAGGTATTGTTATTGACTGTGAAATGAAATTCTCGGTCCGGAGGGACATACAGTTGATCTTTGTATGTATTGTCCACAGTTCCATTATTCACCAAATTTTCAATAGCTTCACTTTCATTGAACAGTTTTTCTATTAATAGATTTAAGCATACAATCTCACTCTGAGCTAAATCTCTTTGGTTCAAAGCTATCTCTAGTTGTGTTTCACTCAACATTCTTGCATCTTTTTCTAACTCTAAGTCATTTTATAACATAGCCATTTTGAGTCTTTTGTTGTCCAGTCGTCCTCTTACATGAAACGTCTATTGGGACGCTATGTTCTTCTCATCTAGAGCTTTGTTATAGTCTGTAAGGACGGCAACACATGTGTCATTGAGATTGTCTATGAAGGGTTGACAGTCATGCATGCTATTGTTTAGAGTTTGAATCATGAGTTTTACCTGTTCGACGATGCTTAGAGTTCCATCCTTCGCCATGTAGCAGTAGTTCTTTTCCAACTTTGTAGACCCCTCGTCATCCGCAGTTGCCAGCATGCAGATCTTGCCATTTCCTTTGACGTTGCTGATGGCTTCTTCTTCATCTCCGGATGACCAAACTTGATGGTCTCTTTTGACATGGGCTACGTATGCCCTCGCCTTTTCCTTTGCTTCCAATTCTTGAGCCATTCGCAGGTAGAATGCTCTGTCTTTCACTATGTTGGCCTTGCAATCTTTTGCAAAATGATTCTCTTTGTTGCACTTATGACAAATCATAACATCAGTTTTGTCTTCTGAGGGAGTACCAGAGTCAGTGGTTTGGATGGACTGCGGTGCCTCCTTTGGTTGAGTATTTTGAGATTGCGGTGGTGAATGAGAACTTTTAGGATATCGAGAATGGTTATTTTGTGGGTTGAAGTTACGGTTGAATGGAGGTTTGTTGAACTGCTGATTCTTATGAAAGGAAGGAGGTGGTAGCCGGTTGAACTGTTGACTAACAAGAGCAATAGCCTTCTGAAATTCTTTTTCATCGTCATACTCTGAGTCGGCTTCGTATGACTGTGGAGGAGTGTCATACGAGGAAGAGCAGGATTGATTACGTGGCGCTTGTCTTACGAGGAGTGTCATACGAGGAGTGGTCCTCCGAAGTCAGCACAGTCTTTAAGTACGGTGGATTCTTGTGCTTGCAGTTCCCCGTAAAGCTTGTAGAGAGACAACGAGTGAATCTTCCTGTCCCCTTGAACTATCATTTTAGCAGTAGTCCAATGTCTTCCCAAACCATTGAGAAACTGAAGGTTTGTTTGATGGTTACTGCGAATGGTGCCAGCATTAGATAACTTAGTGACTATCAGGTTGAACCTTTTGAAGGAGTCTTCCAAACTTTCGCCAGTATGAGCTTTGAAATTGTTGAACTCATTGAGTGCAATTGTGAGCTTCTAACTTGAGCTTGTTCTGAGCCTTCGTATAAATTCTTGAGAACTTCCCAGATCTCTTTTGCTGATTTGCAGTTTATGATAATGTCGAAGTTGTCAGGAGCAACTCCACAAGAGATTTCATAAAAAGCAACAACATCATTTTCCATTTTATCGAGGTCATCTTTAGTGGGACGGTTCATGACTGGTTGACCTCCTCCTAGTCTGGCTGTGGCGCCGTTAGTTTGAACTGGTGTAAGAACAGGGACATGTGGTCCTTCTTCTACGGACCACCATACATCTCTACCAAGTCTCCTTAAGTATCTTTCCATTCTCTGAGACCAGTGATAATATTCATTTGCCACCAATATTGGGGCTCGATTTGAACCACCAACACTGTTTGAAACATTCAGAGATAACGCTTGTGCCATTTTACCTTTTTTTTTAAGTTTTTTTTTTTGAGAAATGAGCTTCAGTGGTATAGAAGGCCTTTTGAAAATCAGAGTTTTGTTTTCAAAAAAGCAACCACTATGGCTCTGATACCAATTGTTGAGAGAAAAACTTGAGACACACTTGAACAAACGTTACAACAAGTATAGTTGCGGAATAGTTTATCTCAAAGGATCTAAAAGCTCAAAAATAATAATAAGTTAACGAGTTAGATAATTAGAGAATTAGTTGCAGAAATGTAAGGAAATATAAATGACAGCAGGTGTTATATCAAGTATACACATAAGTTGATTCTTAACAAGGAATGCATTTAGACCAAGTTAGTAAGTAAGATGAAGCTTAGTGATTAAGTCACGAATGACTTGCTCCGAAGAGAGATAATATTTAGTTATATTTAAGTGAACTTTTTGAGAGTAAGAAGGAGAGAGTAATAGCAGAAGATATGAGATTCAGGATGCGTAATCAGATAGATGTAAGAGATGTGTGTGTCATTAATAAGAAAGATTTAGCTCTATATATAGAGACTCAAAGATTACATTGGATCAAATCTCTATGTGTAGCCATGCAAGGCATACTGGATAATAGAGAGTATTCTAAGAAAAGTAGATAAAGAGTTAAACTAAGTAAACTAGAAAGTAAACAGCGGTTGATGATGACTTCGGATGAGGTTGCTGATAAGGGTTGACTGTGGATCCTTGAGAGCTGCGGTAGATCAAGTTCAAGAGGGTCACTTTTATGATTCAACAACATTTGTGTTTTCGACACTCTTTTGGAATTCCTTCCACAGTTGTGTAGAGTAGTCGACTGAAAGATCATAGTACAATCCTGCCACAATCGCATAAACCTCCATGCGACCTTTGTCTAATCCAACACTTCGACCAGTCAAGCATCGAAGAAAAATTCCGAACAAGAAATTCCAAACAGTTGGAAGAGCTGACTTCTTGAAATCACTAATCTTCGTGAGTGGGAGTTGATGACCCATCTCATTAAACATGTGAACAACTTGTGCAAAAGTGAGATCAGTAACAAGTTGAGAATTGGGAATATCAAGAATCCGACAAAAGATCTTCTTAGACAAACGGATTTTCTTGTCATGCACCAGTTGAAAGGTGATAATATCCATTGCTTTGGTATACGTAGCAGTGGATCCTGCCTATGAAAGCCATGAGAGAGGAACTGCAAACGATTTGAACATCGCCTTCGAAAGAACAGAACTTTTCAATGCGACGACTAACATCTTCAAATCTTTAGGATATAGAGATGCATCCCCTTCCAATTGATAATTGGTGCTTTGAATCTTCATTATGGGTTGAGAAGTAATGTCTTCGGTTGTTCGAGAAGCAGAATCAACATCAGCCATGATTAGGGTTTTGAAGTGTTGAAGAACAAATAGAATTTAGGTATTTTTTCTTTTGTGAGTGTAAAGAGACAAAGAACACGTAAATACCCTTTTTATATGTAACCCTGAATTTTGAATTGAACGCGGGATAAGCATTAATTGAGATCTGACGTGGCACCTTGAAAATTGCACCAGTCTGCCAATAAAGTTGTCATGCATCAAAAAGTAACTGTCACACCGCCTTGAAACCAGGACTAAATACAAAACGTCTCATCAGACAGTGTGTTCGAGTCGCCTCAAGGAATGGTAACCGTCATAAACCTTCAGATGGAGGTTAAGCTCTTTCGTCTTTGGGTTTAGAGACGAAGTCATTTGCTAGACTGTCGAAATCATCAGCCTGAGTTGGTATTACTCAGAACCTCAAGGATTTCGTGTGTGCAGTGTGCCAAAGAAAAGATAAGAAACAAATTAAATTTGGATCTGTGATGTAAAAAAAAATTCGACACAAAAGCAGAGAAACCCCAGGCAAAGGTTGCTTCATTAATTATCAAGAGAGATAATCAACTGCTTATGTATGTTCCCGTGAATTTCAATCGAATACTTATAGAGAAGTATCGAAGGCCTTCTTTTTTTAGGCTTATCAGGTGGTTTATAATGTCGTTACATATCAACCTAAACATAAGGTGAGTAATTGTAACAGAAATTACTTTTTTGACCAGTGTAGTCAGTGACAAGTATGCTTTGAAGTATGTTGATAGTAACTTCTAAAGCAAATGAAACTCATACAAAAATCATATTCATGAAAAAATATTTTTTCTGGATCCTGTTGGGTAACAAACATCGTGGGCTTCGATAGTTTAATCAAGATCACTCGTGAGAAAGGAATATGATTTTGAGTTTCGAAAAATGGTACTGAAACTGGAACATAGTTCCCCGTCAATTCCTTACGAAGATAGAAAGTTGGTTTTCACTTTCATCACAGCCTCATGATGTCAGATCATTAACACGGAATTTTGATATATCTAAATCTTGATGGGTCGAATCAAATATCTCTTGGACATATGTCTTCGTGTGTGCATGTGTAAGAAATTTGGTGATCAAAAAGATTGGTTTTGAGTAACGAACTGTACCTCTGTTATTTTCAGACAAAATAGATAACTCTTAACTCATGTGAGAAGAGTAAGGTAGCTCAATTGACTAATATGAATATAAGCCTGACTTGGGAAGAAATTTTTGTATGAAAAATTTCATTAAGGCTTTCCTAAGCACACATTGAGTCTTCAGAGGCTTGGGTCAACATGCTGCAGCATGCTTCTAGGGACAGTCTAACTAATACATAGGTGTCAAAAGTTTACCTTCCCATAGAAACGCAATCATGACCCTTGAAAAAAATTTCGTGTTATCTGCACAAAGAAAAAGAAACAAAGAAAATAACAAAAAATCTTTTTGATATTTTTGATTTTTCTAACAAATAAAATATTTTTGTGTTTTTGTGAATTTTTCGAAAAATAAAACAGTTAACAAAAGAATTTTTTTTTGGAATTTATGATTTTTCGAAAACAACAAAACGAAAATAAAATCTTTTTGGAGTTTTTGATTTTTCGAAAAGAAAACAACAAAACGAAAATAAAATCTTTTTGGAGTTTTTAATTTTTCGAAAATAAAACTAAGATACAAACTTACGAAAAACATTTTTACAAACAAACGAAAATTTGTAAACATACTATAATTTGCCATTCTTACGAACATTTGGCAAACAAACGAATTGTGGACAACCTTACGAGAATTTGACAAACGAACGAACATTTTGTGCCATACAACCAACATGCAAATTGTCGAATTCGAAGCGTGTCGAAGCGTTGACTATGAATAGTAACCGCTGAATGACGTCTTATTGCCTCTGAATCGACACATTTGTATAGCACTCCTTTGCTATACATTCGAAATCATTCCTGGAACAGAACTCGCTTCAATCATTCCCAAGCCTGTCAAAATTCGAACAAATGATTTGTCATCCAAAGCTTTTGTAAAAATATCAGCAAGCTGATCAGTTGTTTTTACAAAATGAACTTAATTGTTTCCATCTTCCACATGATCTTTGATAAAGTGATAATGAAGAGCTATATGTTTTGTTTTCGAATGTTGTACTGGATTATGACAAATGCGTATAGCACTTTGAGAATCACAGTACAATGGAATCTTTTTCATATTCACAGCATAATCTGTAATTGACTTTGGATCCATATAATTTGTGATGTACAAGCAGCATCTGCAACATATTCGGTTTCAGCAGTAGAAATCGAAACACACGTTTGCTTCTTTGACTGCCAACTAACCAACTTTCCATCCAAAAATCGACAACCACCACTTGTACTTTTTCGATCCAAGGTACACCCTCCTAGATCTGCATCTGAAAATGCAGGAATAAAAAATCCTGTTTTCGAAGGATACCACAATCCTAACGAAATTGTTCCCTTGAGATAACGAAAGATATTCTCCACAACTGTTAAATGTGGTTCTCGAGGATTTGCTTGATACCTGGCACAATTACATACAGAAAACATGATAATAGGTCTACTTACGGTAAGATAAAGCAATGAACCTATCATGCTCCTGTATAAAGTAAGATCAACCGCGGGCATTTCTAACGAAGGTGTTAGCCTTGTGCAAACTTCCCTTGGTACTCTTAACTTCGTGCTATTTGTCAATCCAAACCTTTCGAGCAAATTCCTTGTATATTTCTCTTGATTGATGAATATGCCTTCTCTGTTTTGACATATGTTTAAGCCAAGAAAATTATTGATTTTACCTATCATGCTCATTTCGAATTGGCTTTTCATCAAATTTTCAAATTCATTAGATAAAGCAGGGTCAGTAGAGCCAAAAATAATATCATCAACATAAATTTGAACAAGCATCAGATGATTCCCAACTTTCTTTCGAAATAATGTGGGGTCAACTTATCCTTGCTTAAATTTCGACTGTTTTAAGAAACTGGTAAGAGTTGCATACCATGCTCTTGGTGCTTGTTTTAACCCATATACAGCTTTATCTAAAATATATACATGATCAGGATGCATTTCATTTACGAAACCTGGAGGTTGTTCTACGTAAACAGTTTCTTCGAGTTCTCCATTGAGAAAGGCACATTTCACATCCATTTAATAGACATCAAAATCCTTATGAGCTGCATATGCTAAGAATATTCGAACAGCCTCGAGTCTTGCAACAGGGGCAAAGGTTTCTTCATAATCAATCCCTTCTTGTTGTGAATATCCTTTTACAACTAGACGTGCTTTATTTCGTACAATATTTCCATCTTTGTCGGTTTTGTTTTTGAAAATCCATTTTAACCCGACAATCGAAACATTTTCAAGTTTAGGAATTAATCTCCAAACCTTGTTTCTTTCGAATTCAGCCAGTTCAGATTGCATTGCAACAACCCAATCTGAGTGTTCCATTGCCATCTTAACTGTCTTTGGTTCAATTTTAGATATGAAAACATTGAACATGCAAAATTCTTGATGAGTATTTTATACCTCATTCTTCGCACGAATCTGAGCTCTTGTTAATACTCCATCTTGAGGATTTCCAATGACTTGATCTATCGGATGAGTCTCTGTCCATTTCTCCAACGGTGGATATGCCGTATCGAATTCCAAAGGTGCCTCTTCGTACATCTCTTCATTTTCAGATCCTACAACAGAAACATTATCATTTAGATCATGAAAGTCATCATTTTGATTAAAATTTATTGTATCATTTTCCTCCTCAACACGATTATCATTTTGATTCTCCCCCTCAACTAGATGCTTCCCCTCAACAACATCATCCATTCTCCCATTCTCCGCCTCGAAAGAATGCTCCACCTCAACCAGAGTATTCAAATCCAAGTGCTCTCCTTCCACTGAATTATTAAGTATACTTTCGCCAACTACGGGAGAATTCGTTGTTGAATTAACATCTACAATATTTTGAGGAATTTCCAAGTCATCATTATGCTTTGAAGATTCAGAGTGATGATTATCATTCGCATGAACTTCAGCATCCACAGCCCTGTCAGGAATACCAAAAATTAAATCTTAATCAAAGTCAGATGAATTTGATTCTTCAGTTTCTTCAGATGATTCATTAATAATTGGTTTTTGTTCAAATTGCTTTTCAACTTGTTTGACATAATAATCATCGAAAGTAAGATTGAAAGTCTCTTCGACTTTTCTTGTGCGCTTATTTTAACACTCTGTATGCAACCGAATTGTGCGAATATCCCAAAAATATGCCTTCGTCAACTTTAGCTTGAAATTTTGAAAGGCTATCTTTAAGATTCATTATAAAACACCTGCAGCCAAAAACATGAAAGAATTTGACATTAGGTTTTCGGTTATTGATAATCTCATACAGAGTGATATTGAATCGACGATGAATGAAAGATCAATTTTGAGTGAAACAAGCTGTTGAAACTACTTCAGCCCATTAATATTGTGGAAGATTCGCATATGTCAACATAGTTCTCGCTGCTTCGCAAAGTGACCTATTTCGTCTTTCAACCACACCATTTTGCTGTGGTGTATAAGGCGAAGAGAAGTTATGCGAAATTCCTTTTTCTATTAAGTACGAATCCAACACTTTGTTCTTAAACTCAGATCCATTATCACTTTTGATCTTTCGAACATTTTTCTTCAAACTCATCTCAATCTTCTTAATAAACTCGATCATTATTTGAGAAACCTCAGATTTTAACCTGAGAAAATATACCCAAGTAAATCGTGAAAAATCATCAACAATAACCAAAATGTACCGTTTCTTGTTGAAAGTTCCAACAGTCAATGGTCCAAAAAGGTCAATGTGTAGAAGTTCCAAAGGTTCCACAATTTTCGAATCTATCACAATTGGATGTCCTTTCCTGTGTTGTTTCCCTTGTTCACAAGCTGCACACAATGTATCATTTTCAAATTTTAGTACAAGTAAACCACGAACAAGATCATCAACAACCAATTTATTCAAATTTCGAAAGTTTAAATGCGATAAACGTCGATGCCATAACCAGCTGATGTCAGAGGAAGCTTTCGAAAGTAAGCACATTGAGGGTTTGCCGATGATTGGTTTGAAATCAAGAGTAAACATATCACCATGTCGTTTGGATTTGAGCAAAACTTCGTCAGTTTCAACATTTGAAATGATGCTGCCTTCTTCGTTAAACACCACTTGATTGCCAGTGCCCACAACAAGTTGGGAAACACTTATCAAGTTATGTTGAAGACCTTCGACATAAGCAACACGATTAACAGTGAACTTTCCATTCGTGACTTTGCCATAACCTTTCACTTGGCACTTGTGATTATTGCCAAACTTCACAACTCCTGCATTTTCCAAGATTCGAAAATCTCTCAGATTTTCCTTTCGTCCGGTCATGTGACGTGAGCAACCAGTATCAATATACCATTTCTCATCATATTGCTCGTCTCATAGTACCTGCGATCAATGAAAGAATTTAGGTACCCAAGGCTGTTTGGATCTTTGGAAATTAGTTTTGAAAACAGAATGGAATGAAGAACATTTAACCCAGTCACAAACTTTAGTTTTGAGACTATCAATTAAGTCCTCATCATTATTTAATGGAGAAGAAACATAAGTCTTTGTTAGTTTGGGATTGTCACTGACACATGCCTTCGTCCTTTTAGATTGTGTTTGATCATTCTTTTCTTTCGAAACTGGTTGTACCGAAACATTCAAATCTTTTGAAGATGAGCTTTCAGTTGACGAATTATTCACATAATTCTCATAGGCTTCGTGAATTTGTTGTTGAGAATATTTCCTCGATTGATATTTTCGTCCTCTTCCTTCAAGCCGATGATCAATGTTTTTGTCACTAGACAACCCTTTTGTGTATGAAACTTTTAAGGTTTGTTTTCCTGTAGGATTTGGAAAATTCGGTTTTTGTGGGAAGAAATCAAAATTTGCTCTAGGTCGAAATGCCATGGCGTATCGACTTCCATCATTGTTTCCAACACTTCGATTTTGAGAAAATCGATTTCGAGATTTTTGTTTTTGAGAAAACCTTGTTTGTTGATTATAAGAAAATCGTTGTTGTGATGGTTGATTTTGAACATTCTTTGATGTATTTTTGTTATCTTTTGAAAATATTGAGTTTGAAACTTTCGAAGAATTTGTTTTTGGTTGAAATTCAGATTTAGATTTATTGATTTGAGCGGGATTTTGCTTTGGATCTGAATGAATTGCTGAATGAGATGACTTGTTCTAAACAGATTTAGTCTTTGTGTTTTCAGTTGTTTCCAAATTCAAACCATTTTGTTGTTTTCGAAGCTCCATGGTTTGCCAAAAAATCTTCTTTCGAGCTTGTCTTTTTGAAATTGCATTTTCTTTTGAAAACTTGTCAATTTGTTCTTTAAATTCTTTGGAATTTAATTGGACAACAGTTTCATTTTCCACAACAACTTCTTTTGTAACTTCTTTCACAATTTTCGATTTTTCAACCCATTTGCGTTGTGGTTTTTGTCTTTGAAAAACATACGAATTCTTTGTTAATGTATTTTCAACTGTGCTTTGATTTGAAAAGAATCCTTCGTCTGTTGTGTTCTTGTTGTCATCTTCAACCATTTTGGTGAATTCTGGTTTAATGTTCTCAACATTTCCAGTTGTAACAAACACTTGATTTGGAAAGACAACATCATCCGTAGACTTGAAATTAGGATACACCACTTGATTTGTTTCCAAATAATGGGCTCCTTTTTCATACAACACTTTGTCGAATTTTTCAGCGTCCCCAAATACTTGATCAACAACAACACGAGAAATTTCTTTTTCTATCGAATCTTTGTTTGATGAGACCTTTTTGTCCGATTTTTCATCATCACTGCTATCCGTTTGACTATCTCGGATATCCACGAACTCAGAATCACAAACTTTTGAAGTTGAAGGTTTGTTAGTGTCAATCTTAACTTCCAAATCCTTAAGTTTTTGTTTTCCTTTAGATTTTGATGCGACATTAATGACAGATAACTGAGAACAATCACCATCCTCAATATCACTAATTTCGCTAATATTATCAGAGTTATCTTCAATATCGGCAAAATTAGATTGAGAATCAGATGTCGAATTCTCAGTCTTTTTCAAAATTTTGATTTGTTTTGATTTTGTCAAAGTATCATTCACAATGTTAACTAATTCATTTGTATCAAGACATTCATCAATTTTGACAATTCCATAAGCATATCTATCATCAGGAATTTTGTCAAACTCAGCAATATTTTTCTCACAATCATACGAAATATTATCTACCTTCGCTCTTTCATATGCTAGAAAAGGTAATAATATCCTATGTTGTTCCTTGCTAATATCACACGAATGATGCAATGCAGTTAATTTGCCATATTGACGTTTAGCAGAATTGCAGTAGATATTTCGTTGAGCTAACAAAAGTTTTACATCACTAGATAACGAATCTCGATCACACATTATGTTTGTTATTTGAAATTATAAACATTCTATCTTGACAACTTTTGAATCTAACTTCTTTTGTGTCTCTAACAACTGATTGCTTAATTTCTTAGCTTCATTGCTAGCAGAAACAACCAAATTATCGAAATAAGAAACAGTATCATCAAAAACAACAATTTCAGAATCATATGCGCTTAAAGGAATATTGAAAGATTGAAGAATATTACGTACCTTTGTTATCATTGGAGACTTATCAGCAGATTTTGACACAAAGCAACGGCCCTTGACCACTTCGTCTAAATCTTCCTCCAGCTTCGCATACATAGCCGCACGCGTAGGATTACGCATTTCCTCATCATCGGAGCCCGAAGACTAGATTTGATATGTGCTATCATTCTCCTGTTCACCTTGAGCCACCAAAGACAAATTTTTCGCCTTCGTACGTACCTCTTCCAACCGCTCCACATAATACGCCTCATCCTTCACTCTATTCTTCTTCTCATATTTCTTTCGAAGCATGCAATCATTTGCTAGATGATTGGCTGCATTACAATAATGACAATCCATACCGGAATCTCCTTTCAATTTCTTCTCTTTCTTCTCCTCGGCACCCTTCGCATCGTTCTTCTCATACTTCTTCTTCTCTTCTCCTGCAGACTTGTTCACGAAACTTCCTTTTTCCTCACTTTGCTTCGTCTTTGAATTAAAGGGCTTCTTGAAAAACTTTTTGACTCGATTGTTTGAGTAAAAAGCAATTGCCTCATCATCCGAATTCATGAGAAATCCCTTTTCTTCATCAGAATCACCTTTTTCGACTATCTCCTTTTCAGAATCACCTCATCATCCGAATTCATGAGAAATCCCTCTTTTGCCATTTCGTTCACTTCACTTTCGTGAGTTTTCAGTTGATTATACAAATCATTCAAAGAAGATGTGTCGAAACTCTGTTGATTTTTCACCATCATGCTAACACTTCTCCATTCTTTACGGAGTCCCATAACAAAGGTGAGATTGAATTCCATGGAAGACCTCGTGATTCTATAACGATTGCATTTGTAAATCAGCTCGTTCAGCCTATCATAGTAACTTTCAATCGTTTTACCATCTTTTTGCTTGAAATCCTTCAATTCAATCAAACATTGCTTCACTGAATTGATTTTCGTCTTCTCGCTGCCTTGAAACTTTTCTTTGAGATTATTCCAGATTTCCTTTGCAGTTGTACAACTTCTGCATAGTTATACACCACTGGAGGCAATGCACAACGCAACTCCCTTATGCATCGTTTTTCAAGTTTCTTCGTTCGATTAGTTTGATTTTCCACACTCGTAGTACTAGATGACGATCCAAATGGTTGAAGGTGATGAGTTTTGCGCATTCTAACACTCCTAAGTGTACATGCAACCCTAAATACCTTGGATCTATGTTTTCTCTATTATACATGAAATTATGAACTTTCCAAGGTATTACCCTATCTAGCATACAATACTTGATACTTGGGTAATCAAATGGATAGAATACATACCTTTGTTTGATGTAGCTTGTCTTCATGAAGCTTGAGTGCCTGGTGCCCCAAGTGTGACACCTCAAATGGTTCACACAACACCAAATGCACATGGAATGACTTGAGAGAAATGGAACACTCCTTGAAATCGTCTAGCCCTCATATTCACACATTAGTGCACGATTTCTTGAGCCATGGGATTCTTTTATATGGTGGCTATTAGGGTTACACCATGTAACTCATAACTTTACCCATTCCTTATGCTCCATGGATTTTAACCTCCATGGAGTATCCATGGGTCACCCCATGGACTTAGTCCAACATAAGGAATCTTGGATCACAAGCCCACATATATAAGAATGAATGATTTACACAATCAACCCATATATTTAATTAGTCGCCTTTTGATCACTTAATTAATTCCAAATTAATTCTTGATCAATACTAATTAAATAACCTTATTAATATATTAGAACTTATAATATATTAACCAACCTTAAGTGTTATTTCTCTCATTATAGTCTATCCAAATGCATGATGCCATGCAACCCAAATGGACCATGCCGGGTCGGGTCAAGTCTTACAAATTATAGTTATGGACTTAGACATTAATCCAACAGTCTCCCACTTGGATAAGTCTAAAACTATTATTGCGTATGACTTCAGGAACTGATCAGCAATCGTATCTCTCAAAAGCTTCTGTCGAACTCTGACCTTGTCGATGAACTCTGGCCTTTGTCAATGACTTGTCCATTAGATAAGGGATCATATATTCCTCCATTCTAGATATCATATGGACTGAGACATGGATTATCAATCATTCTCTCTGTCCATTTGTTGTTTCCCGATTTCCGATTCATGATGACTGACTGATTGAACAAATCAAATCAGTCCTGGCTTGGCCAAGCACTCACATGTATCATCTTTAAATCATCGAGGGGCCCACAGATATCGCTTTTATCCCGAAGGTAAAAGGAATGGATAAACTTCGACTCATATGGCTTGTTCTACTACTTGTTGAATCGTACACAAAGGCACGTTTTATAACATCGAGTTACCGAATGCGTTTTCGTGCAATCAATGTACAACCAACTCATAGTAACAACTCATATCTCTAGGTTTGAATAATATAAGATATTATCGTCTCATGATCACTCGTGATAAAATCCATGAAGTGATTCAAATGAGCGCGGGTTGCATCCAATACTCAGAACTTATGAGCACTCATGAGTGTTGTAGCACCACTTTGTCCACCAACTTGGACCTCTACAAACCAACCCATGACAGTCTTGATTCATATCTACTTCCAACATATGACCGACTGTGGATGGTTTGAATAACTTAATCATTCAGGAAGAGCGACTTAGTTATTCTGGAAGTCAAAACATGCAAAGTGAAACACAAGAATAAATGAATCAAATATGGTATCAAACCCTATGAATATAAATAAACACTTTTATTTATCACCATACTGATTACTCATTATTCATTGTTTCGGTTTTATCAACTTTATACTTGAATTAAAAACACTAGTTGTCCCATGCTCCAAGCATGTACACTATGTTTTTCTTAAATAATAGCTTTGCCATACACCAAGTAGGCACTCTATGTTTGTCTATGATCCTTACTTTGTGAAATAAACCAATTGAACATAATTTCAATGATTCTAATTTCACACTCCCAAATCCTTATCGAAAAATGTGAGAATTTCAAATTCCTATCATTTATCGAAATCTGTTTAGATTTTAAACTTATATGCACTGACCCTCCTGTAATGAATATGTACAAAGTCACAAAGACTTGTCAACAGTCATTATAAGGTATTCCAATGGAGATCAACTCCATGGAAACTAAGTCTCATATTCAAAGTACATTGCTTTGGACATGCTTTTTGCATTAAGTTTTCTAATCTTACACAGATAACTTCCACCTATGGAGACAACTCCATATTCTCATTTTGACTATCACTTCTGAATAAGAGATGCCTCTTTTCAGAATATGTCAATATGGTCCTTCCAAAATTAGCACTATACTTCCAACTGTATCTGAGCAACCAATCTTTGGTAAACCTCAGATTGTCCTCGACAATTGCTTAATCATTTTAGTCATATCCAATTCTAGACCTTTTCCCTTCTTAATGCCTCTGGGCATTTGGAAAAATTTAGAAATGACAAATATTATAGCACATGCAACCGATCCTGTACCCAAAGCAAATGGTACACGATTCATGATGTCTCACATAAAGACATGATTCTAGACCAGTCTTTTGCTACAATATTTTTATTTGCCATGTTTTCAAAATTTGACTATGAAGAGGGATGCCGTAATCATAATCGAATTTTGAGAATGCAATATATAGAATTTCCTTAAGTTGAACCAATCCAACATGAAATTCATATATATATTCTTGACTAAAGATGATTAAGGTTTCAATCTAAGCCTTTAGAACTGAAATGAAGTATATCCTCTCCCTTAATTATAGCAAAACAACTTTTTCAATCCCTGCAGCCTCACGAATTGAAACTTTTGTTTTCTATAATTAACATTGCTAACTTGCAACACTAACAATAATTATCATGCTCCCACTAACATGATGATTATTAGCATAACACTTATGCTCCCACTAGCTTTGACATGTACTCAGAAATCAGCTGGACTTCTAGAAATCAATACTTTATTGACTTCCTTACCAAAGTTCAGATTTCTGATACGAGATGCTTTGATAAAACTTTATCAAAATCATACACTTTTCCTTAGATAGCATGCATGTGTGTCTAAACAATTTCAGAACTATGAAAAGGGATGCCGTAATCATAGTCTCAATTGTTTAGACCTTTTGCCATCTGCTTCAAATCTACTCGGTGGAAGTGTTTCCTCACCATCATTTTCATGAATCGGAGAGAAACCTTATGACCCTTAGATTTTATGGTGTATGTGTTCTTATCCATGTGAATCGTCAAAACCATAGTCACAAGACAAGGATAATGACAAATCCAAACTCATATGGACTGAACTTATGCAATCTTAACTTCTTGAAACCTGGCAGTACAGGGTCTGCCATTGCTTCCAAGTTGTTATGCAACCAATTGAGAACTTTCAGAACTCCTATGCAAAGCCAACTTTAACTGGAATGGGCACAGAATATGTCAACATGATAGGTTATAAACCTCAAGTCGTGTGCTAGTGAAGAACCTCAGGTTTTATTTTTGATTAGTTCTTGAAATTCTTTTTAGGATCTTTAAGACTCCCACTGTCCTCTTGACATATAAGACTATCTTGCCAAATATTCAAGAGATAGTGCGGATTCTTTATCAAGACAAACACTTCACACAATTGGCCTTAGTTGGTCTTTGTTTAATCCAAAACATCACAACTTACCAACCTCAAATGTACAAGAGTATGACACTTTTACTCTTACATTTGACAAGTGTTATAAAGCTTTCTTTAAGATATGTCACTCAACTTATAGTCTTGGAGTATGACTCTAAGACTTGTTTTGAAACAAAGTATGACTCATCTTCTTGATTTAACCATTTCAACAATTCATGACTCCTCTTCTTAATCATAAGAATGCACTAAGATGTCCTTAGAAGACCAATTGTGATGTGGTTCTTTAATCATTAAGATGATCACAAAACATGATACTAAAGTACTCTCCCATCTTTTCAGATTTGAGAAACTTTTATCTGTCTGCCTAATTTGATTCTTCCCATTCGTTCTGCCATACATTGAGACTTTTCCAATGTTTCAGAATTATACTTAAACTTGTAAGTATAACCATATTTACTAAAATTTAGTAAATCATGACGAATAGTCTTACGAGCTTTGTGGTGGACTTGACCAGTGCACAAGAATGTGTACTCGATCCCTTTAGTCCTTAACTTGACTCACACATCCATGTGAACAAGTCTTAATTTTCGAATGCTTGAAAGTTCACATTCATCATACTATTCAACTTGCATGATTCCAAGTTTCTATCCAACTGAAGCCTTGGGAATGAGAATCTTTTCTTATTTGGTAAATTATGACACTACCACAAACGCAAGAATCAAGTCCATTTTTTTTCAAATATTGCTATCAATGGAATCATATAAACAACCATTATTCACAAATGCCACTTGTAAGGATATTTAAAATAAATATAAAATTAAAAACTTTTATTTTATTTCAAAACTTTGCGGAAAAAAACTTATCCTTATAGTGCAAATTCATGCAGAAAAACTTGTTGTTATCTATTCCTAAGCAATATATCATAACTCCTAAGTAACAGCTTCAAAATTCTGATGCGATCGAAATCCACCTACGCGATCAGAATCAACATATACTTCCTTTAAGCTTTCTCTCTATTCTTTGATTCTTAAAACATCAACATGTGACCCAGTCACATCATGTAATGAGGATCTTAGAATGGAAACTTAACAGAGTTATATAATGGGCTCTACCTGAAGTAGAGTCAGACTTATTGACTTTAACATCCTTAGGTAAACTTGGCAGCTTTGCAATCAACGCCCCTTCCTTTGGCAAAATAAACATATGGACCCTTTGGTAATGGGACTATCTCAGACTTAGCCTTTCTCCTTACCATTTGGTCAACCGGGTTGACTATGGCCAATCCCTTTCCATTGGGAAGAGAATGCTTTTTCAGGATTTCCAGTGTCACCATTGTCACTGTCCATAAAGTTTTTGGGAAGTTGATCTTCTAATCAAATTTGCTTTACTATCGTTCCAAATCATTGCTGATTCAGCAGCACCAAGCAAATAGATATGATCATTAAGGTTCATGTCATAGTCTGTTTCATAGTAGTCCCAAAGGAACTCACTATGTGACTTAGAAAGTGATTGAACATCCAACTTTCTCAAGACTTTGACACCCAACTCTCCCAGCTTATCAATATGTGACTTCATCTCTAAGATGTGATCACACATAAACCTTGCTTGCCATTAGGGCTTGAGTGACCTTGAACTTCTGGGTTAGGGAGAATAATTGGAGGAGGTGGAGAAAGTAAAGTTCCAAGAGATTTGGGAAGATCATAGATGTCTGAACTAGACATCTTTTGGGAGATATTCAAGATAGTTGATCTAAAGTCCTTAATATAACACCCAATATGAAATATTAAGGCTAGGATCCAACAACCTATTTATAACTGGAAGAGGGATGCCGTAATCCGAGTTATAAAATACTTGAAGGTAGGTAAATGACGATTTACTAATTTCCACCATGAAAAACGAAATAATGTAATTAGGTTTTTAATTGGATTTGAAACTCCTAGATCTTTTGAGATTCATTGAACTTTTCAATGGCATGTTTCAATCTCGAGTGTGCCCTTCAGGTTTTGTGACTGGGATGTCGAGGATCACAAAACAAGGTGTGAAGTAACCATGCAAATATACTTGGTACCCTTAATATTTACCCCTCAATCGATGTGCCGGTTAACCACACGAGCTCCACCGATACTATGATAAATATTAAGTTACCCTTTTCCTACTTTGTTAAATCCAGGTTAGTGTGCCGGTTAACCACACACGCTCCACTAACGGTTTAAACAAAGTGCAAAGTGTAATTTCATGGATTAGCACCTTATTCACATTTTCCTAAGTAACTAAGATTGGGAATTTATAAGTGTTTAGTTACTTAGTATTTATCATTAATACTTTTAATGAAGGGAGAATAATAGTCCTTGTCCTACCCGTTCGGCTAACGACCCTCCACCAGTCAAGGAAGCGGTGGGTGAGAGTGGAAACCCATTAAACTGTCATTTTATAGGTAGTAACCTTATACCCCCCTTATAGACCGGCTTCGTGAATGAGGCCTACTAACGGTAAGACTGACTTGCTCTTATACATATATTTATTATTAACTTATAATACTATAAAGTATAAGGGTTGAATTTTAACTTTTAAAATTCTAAGGGCTAACATGGAATCAAAGTATTCATGGGGAAAACTTTACAAATTCCAAAACTTGAGGGCAAGTTTTGAAAATATTCAAAACTAATTAATTCCATAACTTATGTGTTTAAAGTAGTTTTAATTTAAAAAAACTCTTCAAGTTCCATAACTTGAGGACAAGTTATGGAAGACTTTAAACTAATAAAAGAATGTAACTTTTCTTTATTTTTGTAACTTATGGAACTAATTAAGGTTACACATTTTATCATTTAATGAAGTGACTCTTGAACCTCCATAACTTGAGGACAAGTTATGGAGTCATAAAACCATTTAATGAGGACAAGACTCTTCATTTTTGTAACCATTGCCAACTTTTTATGAGTTTTATGAAACTTAAATGTGACTTTTCATATAACTTGAGGACAAGTTACAAAAACACATTTTAGAATCAACTCTTAGATTAAAATGGATCGAAAACACATAATCAATTAACTTTTCTATTAATCTAATAAACTCATATGAACAAAGATAATTCACATCAATTTTTTTTTCAAGTAATTAGCATAACACAATTCGATTTTTTAGCTAATTTTGCAAGTATAACAAGAAAACAAGCCTTGGCTCTGATACCACTGATGAGTTTTGCGCATTCTAACACTCCTAAGTGTACATGCAACCCTAAATACCTTGGATCTATGTTTTCTCTATTATACATGCAATTATGAACTTTCCAAGGTATTACCCTATCTAGCATACAATACTTGATACTTGGGTAATCAAATGGATAGAATACATACCTTTGTTTGATGTAGCTTGTCTCCATGAAGCTTGAGTGCCTAGTGCCCCAAGTGTGATACCTCAAATGGTTCACACAACACCAAATGCACAAGGAATGACTTGAGAGAAATGGAACACTCCTTGAAATCGTCTAGCCCTCATATTCACACATTAGTGCACGATTTCTTGAGCCATAGGATTCTTTTATATGGTGGCTATTAGGGTTACACCATGTAACTCATAACTTTACCCATTCCTTATGCTCCATGGATTTTAACCTCCATGGAGTATCCATGGGTCACCCCATGGACTTAGTCCAACATAAGGAATCTTGGATCACAAGCCCACATATATAAGAATGAATGATTTACACAATCAACCCATATATTTAATTAGTCTCCTTTTGATCACTTAATTAATTCCAAATTAATTCTTGATCAATACTAATTAAATAACCTTATTAATATATTAGAACTTATAATATATTAACCAACCTTAAGTGTTATTTCTCTCATTATAGTCTATCCAAATTCATGATGCCATGCAACCCAAATGGACCATGCCGGGTCGGGTCAAGTCTTACCAATTATAGTTATGGACTTAGACATTAATCCAACAAAAGGTTCGTTGGAAGAGTAACATTCCCTGACATGCAAGACCAAAGCTCTTCATCGATTTCATTCAAGTAATCTTGCATACGGTCAGACCACTGATCATAGTATTCATGAATGAGCATAGGAATCTTAGTTGAAGATCCTAGCAGATGAGAGTATGAAGTCATCGAGTTGAGATTAAAGTTCGCCATTGATGTACGGAAAAAAAATTTGAGAATTTTTGACAAAATCAAAGAGAATTTGAAAGCAAATTGCTGAATTGATCAGAAAAACAAAGTAGAATACTCAATTCAACAAATCTGTTGCAGAACTTTTTGAACCATAATTTTGATTCAAAAACCTTTTGAAACAGAGTGAAAATTTCAGATCATGATTCCTGCTCTGATACCAATTGATGAATCGTGGAATCAAGTATTAATCAAACTCAAAGTAAAACAAATGCATATTGAACAAACGATGTAAATAAGATCTGGTTTCTGCTCATTTATGCTTTTAACGTTTACAGAGAAAAATAGACTTGATCTGTAAAGGACTCTTATCTAACTCTAGTAAAGTTCCATATTTATAGGAACAGTGAAAGCATACAAAAAATACTAAGGCATTGACACTTAAGCTTCATACGAAATACACTTTAGTAAATAAACTTAGCAAACATACGAAGGGTACAAAAGACTTCGACATATTACAACTAAATTCGACCCTTACAACGACTGACTATAGACTACAATTGAACACATCAACTTAGTCCAGGGTTGGCCAAGCGCTTAGTGTGTCATCACTAAATCATCGAGGGGCCCAAATATATCGATTTTATCCCTCTTAGGGTAAAAGGAACGGATAATCTTTGACTCATATGCTTGCTCAATTTACTCATCAAATCACACACAACAATATGTTTTATAACACCAAGTTACTAGTGCGTTTACATATTATCAATGCGCAACCAACTTGTAAACTACAACTCATATGTCTTGGTTTCAAGAATATATGATATTATCGTCTCATAATCACTTGTGATAAAATCCATGAAGTGATTCAGATGAGCGTGGGTTTAATCTAATACTCAAATCTTATTTCAGGAGTACTCATGAATATTGCAGCAAACTTGTGTTATGTCTAAACACTTAGACAATCTACAGTCGGATTCATGAAAGCCTTACATCATTACTTACTTCCAAAGTATGTTTGACTGTGGACGTTTGAATAACCTAGTTATTCGAGAAGTAAAACATGCGAAGTGAAACACAAGAACAATCGAATCCAATATGGTGTCAACACTTTTGAATATAAATAAAAAACTTATTATTTAATCACCATATTGATTAAACAATATTCATTGTATAATGTTTCGACTAATCAACTTAATACTTGAAGTAAAACAATAGTTATCCCATGCTCCAAGCATGCACACTATGTTTACCTATGGTCCTTACTTTGTGAAATAGATCAATTGTAAGCATTTCCAATGACACTCATTTCAGAATTTCAAATCCTTATCGTAAATGTAAGAATACCAAATTCTTTCCACTTACTGTAATCTGTTAGATTCTAAACTTTTATGCAATGATCCTTTTGTAATGACTATGCACACAAGTCACATAGAATTGGCAAAAGATATTACAAAGTATTCCAATGGAGAACAATTCCATGGAAACGAAGTCTCATATTCAAAGTACATTCCTTTGAACATCCTTCTTGCATTAAGGTTTCTAATCATACAAAAATTTTGTGATTAACTTCCACTTATGGAAATATTTCCATATTCCCATTTTGACTATCATTTCTGAACAAGAGTTACCTCTTCTCAGAACATGCCAATATGGTCCTTCCAAAAATTTATATCATACTTCCAACTGACCACAAGCGACCAATCCTCAGCGCACCTCAGATTTTCCTCTGACAGTTGTTTAAAAACTTTAGTCATATCTCGTTCTAGTCCTTTTTCCCTCTTAATGCCCTACGCATTTGGAAAATTAGAACAAATTAATATTACAGCATATGCAATCGATCCTATATCCGAAACATATTGGATACGATTCATAATGTCTCACATAAAGACATGATACTTTACCACCCTCTCTCTATAGTATTTCTACATATAGAATTTTCTTATCTTAAATCATTTCAACATAACATTCGTATATGTAAACGACTAGATTCTATTAAAATCTCAATCTAAGCTTTTAGATTCGAAATGAAGTATGAGTATCTTTTCCCTATAACCTTCTATTGCGAAATAATACCCAAACTTACAACTTTGCAAACTTGTAACCTTTGTTTCCTATAAGTAGTATTACAACCTTGCAATACTTAGCATAATAGTTGCGCTCCCACTAGCTTAACAATTACACTCTTTCCAGCATAACATATTTTGCTTACTTTAGCACAACCCCTATGCTTCCACTAACCTTGACATGCACTCAGAAATCAGCTGGACTTCTAGAAATTCAATACTTATTGACTTTCATACCAAAGTTCAGATTTCTGATACTTGGTTCTTCGATAAGTCTTTGTCTACACTTCTCAAGCTCATACACCTTTTAGATTAAATAGCACAAGTGTATGTTCAAAATTTTCAGAAACTCATAACAATAAGTCTTGAATGTTCAAGTTGTTGAAGCATAAAAGTGACCCTCTTAAACTTGATAGATCCGAAGCCATCTCCAGATCCGCTGTCAGTATCTCAACCGCAATCAAGAACCACATCCGTAGTCGACGTCATCAATCCTTAGTCTTAGTTTTTATCTGTTATCTTATGTCTTTACATTACTTTACCCATTGTGCCTTCCATGGCCACCTTAGACAGAATACACTTTGTAATCTTCGAGACTCTATAAATAGAGTTCTCGCATTTTGAATGCAAATATCGATCATCTCTATCTTGAATATCATATCTTACTTAGTCTCTTCTTACTCTTACATCTTCAAAGATCTGCAGAACATAAACTGATATATTAAGCTCATAATCTCTCTTCGAAGCAAGTCAGTTTTGACTAAATCACTAAGTCTGATCTCACTTACTAACTTGGTTTGTTTACAATCCTCGTTAAGAATCATCTTAAGTGTCTTCTTGATATAATACTTTTTGTCATTTATATTTCCTTATATTTTCGCACCTAACTATCTAACTATCTAACTATCTAATTTTAACTTATTATTGTTGAGCTTTCTGATCCTCTGAGTTAAACTTCATTCTGCAATATTACTTGTACTAACGTTTGTTCAAGTGTGTTACCCAAAGGTTTTCTCTCAACAATTTGTTGGGTTTTGAGCATTCTAACACTCCTATGGTGTACATGCAACCCTATAAACCTTGGATCTATGTTTTCTCTATTATATATACAAATATTAACTATTCCAAGGTTTCATCCTAATTAGCATATTATGAAGCACCTATACTACAAAGTTCTAGTTAGATGATATACCTTTTGATGTAGTTGATGTCTTCAAGCTTTAAGAGCTTAGCCCCAATAGTGTGGAAGCCTCGGAATCACAAATCACCAAAACACCTTGGAAGAACTTGAGAGAATATGTATGCACACTAAAATCGGTCCACTCTTATTTTCACACACTTGTGCCAATTTTGTGAGCCAAGGACCCCTTTATATATTATGGAGGATTAGGGTTACATCCATGTAAACGTCAATACACATGACCTTTCATTTACATTGGATCCATGGGTTAAAAGCTCCATGGACCATCCATGAAAGCTTAGCCCAACCTAAATGAACTTGGCCCATTCCATATATATAAGAGTCCATATTTAATTAGTTCTTTTTTATCACATAATTAATTCTAAATTAATTCTTGATCAATACTAATTAAATAATATGATTCCATATTAATATATTAGATCTTATAATATATTAATATAAATCATAAGTATACTATTCTCAAAAGACTATCCATATAAATTGTGCCGGTGAAGTGCAACCCAAATGGACCATGTCCGGTCGGGTCAAGTACATACCAAATATAGTTATGGACTTAGACATTAATCCAACAGTCTCCCACTTGGATAAGTCTAAAACTATTATTGAGTATGACTTCAAAACCTAACTGGCAATCGTAGCTCTTAAAGCCGCTGTCGAACTCTGACCTTGTCAGTGACTTGTCCATTAGATAAGGGATCATATATGAAGGGTTTTGAGCATTCTAACACTTCCTAAGTGTACATGCAACCCTAATAACCTTGGATCTATGTTTGTCTAATTATCATGCAAAGTTGAATTCCAAGGTTATATTCTTATCTAGCATACATGGGGAACATTTTTAACTTGAATGAAAGATAGAATAACTTACCTTGTTGTTGATTATGATCCTTGAAACCTTGTGAGCCTAGCACCCCAAGTGTGATGCCTCAAATGCTTCACACAACACCAAATGCAAAGGAGTACACTTTGAGAGAATCTTACACCTGCAAAATCGGCTCTAGCCCTCTTGTTTCTTCGTGTAGCCGATTTTGGGAGATATCACATGGTTTATATAGTGTGTTGCATTAGGTAAACCCTAATGTAACATGACTCTTCATTTCCATGATCCATGGATTAACTCCATGGAGCATCCTATGGGTGGAACCCAACTTGATAATCCATGGAGCCTCTTAGCCCACTATATAAGTTATGGATAATTTACATAATCAACCCATATATTTAATTAGTTATCTTTTGATCACTTAATTAATTCTAAATTAATTCTTGATCAAACTAATTAAATAATATTTTTAATATATTAGAACTTATAATATATTAATAAACCATAAGTGTTATTTCTCTCATTTAGTTTATCCAATGCATGGTGCCATGCAACCCAAATGGACCATGCCGGGTCGGGTCAAGTATATACCAGAAATAGTTATGGACTTAGACACCTTATCCAACAGTCTCCCACTTGGATAAGTCTAATAACTATAACTGCAAGTATGACTTCAGGAACCGATCGGCAATCGTAGCTCTTTCAAGGTCTCTCGGAACTGAGAAGATGATGATACGCCATTTAAGATAAGTGATCATATAATCCTCTGTTCTAGATATCAGCCGGACAAATACATGGAACAATGTCTTACTTATTGACCAGCAGTTTGTTTCCCGATTTCCGATTTGTTTGACAAAGAACTTAATTGAACACATCAACTTAGTTCTGACCGGGCCCGATACATAGGTCAAAACAAAATCATCGAGGGGCCCAGATATCAGCTTCTAATCCAAGAAGGAACAGATACACTTCGACTTATATGTTTGTTCTACTACTCATTGAATTATACACAAGAGCACGTTTTATAACATCGAGTTACCAATGCGTTTTCGTACAATCAATGCATAACCAACTCATAAGTAACAAATCATATATCTAGGTTTGAAGACTTATATGATATTACCGTCTCACGATCACTCGAGATAAATTCCATGAAGTGATTCTAGTGAGCGTGGGTTGAGTCCAATGCTCAGAACTTATGAGCACTCATGAGTGTTGTAGCCATGTCCAACAACTTAGACCTTTGCAACCAATCATGACAGTCTTGATTCATACCTACTTCCTACATATGACCGACTGTGGAGGTTCGAATAATATGATATACCAAACATAATTATTCTGGAAGTCAAAACATGCAAAAGAAATATAGTAAACGATCGACAAGAGATAGCAACACTTTACTCATAAATAAAACACCTTTTATTCATCATCTAATGTCAATTACACTTTACAAATTTCAAGGTTATCTAACTACTAAATCTAATATCATCCTTCAGCCCTATGCTCCGAGCATGCTGGAGATGCTTAACCCGAGTCAGTTCCTTCGTGAGGGGATCTGCTGGATTCTCATTCGATGATACCCGCTTTGCCACGAGGAGTCCTTCTTCTATTCCATGTCTGATGAAATGGTATTTTCTGTCGATGTGTCTGGATCTCCCGTGATCCCTTGGTTCCTTGGCTAAGGCAACTGCACTTTCACTATCACAGAAAATTTCCATTGGCTCTTTAATAGCTGGTACAACTCCAAGGTCTCCAATGAAGTTCTTCAGCCATATCGCCTCCTTTGCTGCCTTGCTAGCTGCTATATACTCTGATTCGCAAGTTGAATCAGCCACTGTCTCTTGCTTGGAACTCTTCCAAGAAATTGCTCCTCCGTTTAAGGTAAAGACCCAGCCTGATTGAGAGCGGAAATTATCCCTATCAGTCTGAAAGCTAGCATCACTATACCCTACAACTCTCAAGTCTTCACTCCCACCGAGGGTAAGGACCCAGTCCTTAGTCCTCCGTAGGTACTTGAGGATATTCTTTACCGCAGTCCAGTGTGCCTTGCCAGGGTTCCCCTGATACCTGCTAACCATTCTCAAAGCAAAGGCTACATCAGGTTGAGTACACATCATAGCATACATGATCTATCCTACAGCCGAAGCATAAGGTATTCGACTCATTTCTGCTATCTCAGCCTCAGTACTATGGCTTTGTGTCTTACTCAATCTGGCATTAATCTGGATGGGTAACTCTCCTTTCTTGGAGTCCTGCATGCCGAATCTCTTCAGCACCTTATCCAAGTAGGTACTCTGACTAAGTCCAATTATTCTTTTACTCCGGTCTCTTAAGATCCTTATCCCTAGAATATAGGCAGCTTCTCCTAGGTTCTTCATAGAGAAACACTTCCCAAGCCAGGACTTAACTTCCTGCAGAGTTGGGATGTCATTTCCTATGAGTAGTATGTCATCCACATACAATACCAAAAAACTAACTATACTCCCACTAGCCTTGACATATACACAAGATTCATCTTCACTCCTAGAAAAGCCAAACTCTTTGACTTTCTCATCAAAGCAAAGATTCCATCTGCGAGGTGCTTGCTTTAACCCATATATGGATTTCTCATGCTTACACACTCTATTAGGGTACTCTATATTGATAAAACCCTATGGCTAACTCATGTAAACATCCTCAGCCAACTTTCCATTAAGGAAAGCGGTTTTGACATCCATTTGCCATATTTCATAGTCATGAAATGCAGCTATGGCTAACAGAACCCTAATAGACTTAATCTTGGCCACTGGAGAAAAGGTCTCATCATAATCAACTCTCGGAATTTGTGAGAAACCCTTTGCAACCAGTCGTGCCGTATAAGTGTGTACATTACCATCCATGTTGGTCTTCTTCTTGAAGATCCATTTGCACCATACAGTCTTACGACCTGGTACATTTTCAACCAAGTTCCAAACTTGATTGTCATACATGGACTGTATCTCGCTGTCCATTGCCTCTTTCCACTTGGCTGACTCAGGGCCTGCCATGGCTTCCGCGTAACTGTTAGGTTCATCCAGACCTATCAGTGTCTCATCACTGATAAGTGTATCACCTTCCGCAGTAATATGGAATCCATAGTAATGCTCAGGTGCATTCCTAACCCTTGTGGAACGCCTCAGAGGTACAGACTTGTCAATTGGCTCAACAGGAGTTTCCTCCTCAAGTTGAGTGCTAGGGTTTGAAGTTCCTTCACCACTTGACTCTTGAATTTCTTCAAGGTCAACTTGCCTCCCACTGTCTCCTTGGCTTATGAACTCTCTCTCTCTCGAAAGAAAGCCCTCCTAGCTATAAATACCACATTCTCACTAGGTCTGTAGAAGAGGTAACCCAAGGATTTTTGTGGGTAGCCGATGAAAATACACCTCTCACTTCGAGGTTCGAGCTTATCATGAGTCTCGCGTCTCACGAAAGCCTCGCAACCCCAAATCTTAATGTGGTCTAGTTTGAGTACTTTACCAGTCCACATCTCATGAGGAGTTTTGGCAACTTTCTTTGTGGGGACTAGATTAAGGATATGGGCGGCAGTCTCTAAGGCATACCCCCAAAATGAGATTGGTAGCGAAGCTCGACTCATCATGGAACGAACCATATCCAACAAGGTTCTATTACGCCTCTCAGCTACACCATTCAACTGCGGTGTCCTGGGAGGTGTCAATTGTGAGACAATCCCACATTCCCTAAGATAGTCGAGGAACTCTGAACTAAGATACTCACCACCTCGATCGGATCGAAGCATCTTAATGTTCCTGCCCAATTGATTCTCGACTTCCTGTTTAAACTCTTTAAACCTCTCAAAAGTCTCTGAGTTATGCTTGATTAAGTAGACATATCCATATCTACTGTAATCATCAGTAAAAGTCAAATAATAACGATTAGCATCCCTTGTGGCATGTTTGAAGGGCCCACACACATCCGTGTGTATAAGATCCAACAAACCTTCACCCCTGTCACAAGAACCTGTGAAGGGTGACTTTGTCATTTTTCCAAGTAAGCATGATTCGCAACTATCATCTGACTTTAGGTCAAATGACTCCAAGACTCCATCCTTTTGGAGTTGGTCTATGCGTTTCTTGCTTATATGTCCAAGACGACAATGCCATAATGATGCTTTATCCAAGTTATTATCATTAACAGAATCAATACACAATACATTATTTCCTAAGTTATCAACCACAGATACAGTTTCATACACACCATCACAAGGTAATTCTTTAAAATAAAGAACATTATTAAAGAAAGCATTACTCGAACCAACTTTATTATCAAATGAAAAGGTGAAACCTTGTTTATACAATGCATGAAAGGAAATGATATTTCTTGCCATTTCTGGCAAATAACAACATTTATTCAAATCTAAACTAAACCCACTACTTAGTGATAAAGTATAAACTCCAATCTTGGTAATAGGTAAAGCTTTCCTATTCCCCATGATTAAGTTTATTCTTCCATGCTCCACATTCTCACTTCTTCTTAGTCTCTGCAAATCAGAACATATATGAATACCACAACCGGTATCAAGGACCCAAGAGTTAGAATGGGGTGAGTTATTAGATAAGATTGTGTAAATACCTGCATGGTTGGGTTTAACTTTCCCATCCTTCACATCTTGCTGGTACTTTGGGCAGTTCCGCTTCCAATGTGACTTTTCATGGCAATAGAAGCATTCAGCCTCTTTTGGGTCAGAAGAAGGAGTGACGAAACCTTTCTTGGTTCCATTTGAAGAGGAGCCTTCAAGGGTCTTACCCTTGGTACCCTTCGAGGGGCTCTTCCTCTTCTTACTCTTCCCTTTCCCAATTTCCAAGACAGGGGCGGAGTTGGAAGGAGTAGAAGTAACAACCGACTTACCCTTAAGACCACTTTCCGCGGTCTTTAGGAGTCCTTGAAGTTTGTTGAGTGTGACTTCTTCCTTATTCATGTGATATGTCATGCGGAATTGATCATAGCACGAGGGTAAGGAGTGCAAAATGATATCTATTGCAAGCTCCTCAGGGAAGTTCACATTAAGCTTCAGCAAACGGTCCACAAATCTTTGCATTTTCTGTATGTGGCCCGTGATGGGTTCACCATCCTTCATTCGGGTTGTTATCATGGAGGAGATGATTTCATACCTCTCTTGTCGTGCACTTTGATGGTATCTTTCCATCAAGTCTTGGTGCATTTCAAAAGGGTAGAAGTCCTCATAGGACTTTTGGAGTTCTGCTGTCATGGTGGCCATCATGATGCATGCCACTTTGGTGGCATCCCTTTCATGTGCCTGGAAGTCAGCGATCTCCTGAGGAGTTGCAGTGGTCTCATCAATCTCTTTAAGCTCCTTATCGAGGACCTATTCCTTGTCCTCATAGCGGGTAATCATCCTGATGTTTCTGATCCATTCATTGAAGTTGGATCCATCAAAAGTGACTTTCCCACACAAGTTCATAAGGGTAAAGGAGCCATTAGGATTAGAGCCAGAAGCAGCATTGTTTGAAGACATCTGAGCAAGAAGAAAAACAAGCTTAGTTTAGATATAAATATAGTCCTTAATAAAACACCCAAATGCGATATTAAGGCTAGGACCCAATCATAATATATTATACTTAGAAGAGGTATGCCGTAATCTAAGTAATAACATATTTGAAAGGTAGGTGAATGACGATTCACCAATTTCCACCAAAAAAAGAAATATTAATATATTAAGTTTTTAATTTGGTTCTTAGAAATTCCTAGATTCTTTTGAGATTCAATGAAATTTTCAAAGGCATGTTTCCATCTCGAGTGTGCCCTCCAAGTTTTGTGACTGGGATACCGAGGATCACAAAACGAGGTGGGAAGTAACCATGCAAATCACTTGGTACACTCAATGTTTCTTACTCAATCGATGTGTCGGTTAACCACACGAGCTCCACCGACCTATAATAAACTTTAAGTCACCCTTTACCTACCTTGTTAAGTCCAAGTTAGTGTGCCGGTTAACCACACGAGCTCCACTAACGACTTAAACAAAGTGTAAAGTGTAATTTCATGGATTAGCACCTTATTCACATTTTCCTAAAGGAACTAAGATTGGGAATTTAATAAAACATTTAGTTACTTTATAATATTTCATTATACTTTTAATGAGAATTTATAAGTCCTTGTCCTACCCGTTCGGCTAACGACCCTCCACCGATCAAGGAAGCGGTGGGTGAGAGTGGACACCCATTAAGTTTCCATTTTATAGGCAACAACCTTATACCTCCCTTATAGACCGGCTTCGTGAATGAGGCGTATTAGCGGTAAGACGACTTGATCTTATACATATATATATTAGTAACTTATAATATTATAAAGTATAAGGGTTGAATTTTAACTTTTAAAATTCAAAGAGTTGGAACTAAAGTTTTTAATCAAGACTTTACTTGTTCCAAAACTTGAGGGCAAGTTTTGTAAACTTTCAAAACTTTTCATTTCTTATAACTTATGAATTAATTTGAGTATTAAAAATGAAAACTCTTCATTTTTATAACCCTTGTGTTCTTTTAATGGTTTTTATTAAAGTGTGACCTTTGGTTTTCCATAACTTGAGGACAAGTTATGGACTCCATTAAAACACATAATGATCATGAATTAAACTACCAAGTAGGTTACAAACAATTCCTATGATCATCTAATCTTCATATGTTCAAGAACATGAATATGAACATTTTCAAGAATCATAAATTACTCTTAAAACTTGTAATTTTTTATAATTGCCATTGTAAATGGATTAACATAAACATTACACCATCTAAAACAAGTTTTAAAGCACCAAAACAGTTTAGGGTAATGTTTCTACTCCATTTCCAGCAACAAAAGTCGAAAATCTGTTGTCAGGGCCTCCTACTCGTCGAGTGCATGAACCTACTCGATGAGTAGGATGAATTTACACTTGGACTCGTCGAGTCCCCCCATGGACTCGGCGAGTTCAGTCGTAAGACAGCAAGCTGTTTCGATTTTTAACACATTTTTGCATAAATAACAAACAAACAAGCCTAGGCTCTGATACCACTGAAGGGTTTTGAGCATTCTAACACTTCCTAAGTGTACATGCAACCCTAATAACCTTGGATCTATATTTGTCTAATTATCATGCAAAGTTGAATTCCAAGGTTATATTCTTATCTAGCATACATGGGGAACATTTTTAACTTGAATGAAAGATAGAATAACTTACCTTGTTGTTGATTATGATCCTGGAAACCTTGTGAGCCTAGCACCCCAAGTGTGATGCCTCAAATGCTTCACACAACACCAAATGCAAAGGAGTAAACTTTGAGAGAATCTTACACTTGCAAAATCGGCTCTAGCCCTCTTGTTTCTTCGTGTAGCCGATTTTGGGAGATATCACATGGTTTATATAGTGTGTTGCATTAGGTAAACCCTAATGTAACATGACTCTTCATTTCCATGATCCATGGATTAACTCCATGGAGCATCCTATGGGTGGAACCCAACTTGATAATCCATGGAGCCTCTTAGCCTACTATATAAGTTATGGATGATTTACATAATCAACCCATATATTTAATTAGTTATCTTTTGATCACTTAATTAATTCTAAATTAATTCTTGATCAAACTAATTAAATAATATTATTAATATATTAGAACTTATAATATATTAATAAACCATAAGTGTTATTTCTCTCATTTAGTTTATCCAATGCATGGTGCCATGCAACCCAAATGGACCATGCAGGGTCGGGTCAAGTATATACCAGAAATAGTTATGGACTTAGACACCTTATCCAACAATATATTCCTGCATTCTAGATATCATATGGACTGAGACATGGATTATAATCATTCTCTTTGTCCATTTGTTGTTTCCCGATTTCCAGTTTATGATGACTGACTGATTGAACAAATCAAATCAGTCATGGCTTGGCCAAGCACTCACATGTGTCATCGCTAAATCATCGAGGGGCCCACAGATATCGCTTTTATCCTGAAGGTAAAAGGAATGGATAAACTTCAACTCATATGGCTTGTTCTACTACTTGTTGAATCATACACAAAGGCACGTTTTATAACATCGAGTTACCAAATGCGTTTTCGTGCAATCAATGTATAACCAACTTATAGTAATGTGACAACCGTCAAAATTCGAGTCAGTTCTAGATTTGACTAGACTTATTTGCATATATATGCACTACACATACTAGACTTAGTAACTAGAAGCTAAGTTATAACCTACTAGAAACTTGGAAACAATTAGAAACAATGGATTATGTGCTTGGATTTCACATTGGTATGTGAATTCTACAACTACTTAACTGTAGTGAATATCCGTATTTAGGTCACTCTTTGACTCGAACACCTTTTCATGAATCATATACACACATTATTCACTTGACCTAGAAGTAGAAATTAGGTCAAAGTCTCATAGAAACTTAAGTCAAAGTTGAAGAGTAGGACTAGTATACTTGATTCCTCAATTTCGTTTGAATCTCGGAATCACTACATAGAATGCCAATAAACCGCTAAAAATAAATTACAAACAATATTTCTAATTTGAATAAGAGTTATGAAACTCTAAAATAGTTTGAAGTCTCAAAATTCAAGTAATTTTGATATCCAAAGATTTACAAACTCTCAAAAACCCTAAATGCCCTAAAAACTCACATTTATAAACTTTAACCTTAAAAATTCTATAAAAATAATCATGAACCTTATAATATGATCTTATAACAATTAAAATTATGAAAATGCATTCAAGGAAAATGAAATTTAACTCATTAACATTTACCCTTAATTTATAAACCAAAAATCAACACTTTTATGCATACAAACTTGGTTAAGTTGCATCTTTTATAAATAATTGATATTTTTATAAAATATTTAAAATTTATAAAGACAAATGAAAGGGAGATGGATATTATAACATCAAAAGTCGGATTTCTCTTTCCCTCTCTCTCTCTCCTCTTCCCAACACACTCAATCACTTTCCCAACACACCCACTCCATCTCTTTCTCTCTCACACTCCCTCACTTCATTTTCTCTCTATTCTCTCTTCCTCTCTCCCTCAACCACGAAATTGTCCAGAAAACTAGTCCAAGAACACACCTCAAACACAAAATCTTCATCATGTAGTGGTGTTCATTAAGGTAGAACACGATTTCCTTTCATTTTCCTTCAAGTTTTTAAGATTTTTCTTGCATTTCCTTCTTCTTCTACACCTTTCTATTAGAAAATATGTGTGCATGTTCATTCACTTCAGTTTTGATGATGATGGTGGTAGATTTTCACCAAAAACATCTTGCATGTTACAAAATGGTGAAGATCCATGTCCTAAACCTAAGTCAAAACAATGGAAATGCACTTTTCTACAAGTTTTGGTGGAAAATCACCACATGCACTCTAAGTTTTCTTTAAAAAACGATTTTTGAACATTTCAAACTCATGAATGGTCTTCAAACAAACATGCATGTGATGATCTTCAAGCTTAGATGCTAGATCATCAAAGTATGTTGTTAAAAGCTTTCAAATATGTTCATGAAGGATTTATTTCCAAATAAATATCTAAAACTCCTTTTCTGACCAAATCCGATTTTTCCCGGATTCCCATCAACAAAATAAGATGCTCTGTAAATTTCCAGAAGATAATTCATTTATCTCGAGTTACTATAATTAATGCAAGAAAATAGGGCAGTAAATCATATAAAATACTTTCTGGGGTCTATAAATCCTAGTTAAATTCGTGGAGGACACCTATGCTAAATAATGATCGCTCATTAAGTTTCATCGATTTTTGTTAGTGTTTAATATGGTTTTGAATTTTCTTTTTGTTTAGCTCCAATAAATCATAAAACCACTTTAGATAATTTGAAAAGGTTATATAATAATTTTTGCAGCTTATACTCTCTGCGGAAGACTTAAAAAAATATGTTCAGAATTTTTCATAATGTATTCCTATTTTTCCCCGATTTTTGTGTATATTATGGACTAAAAACAGGAAAAATAGTTCTGCTCACCCAAAATTCATGAAAATTTACCAGAACACTTTCTAGTACATTAGGAGGCTACTAAAAATTTTGATGATTTTTCTCTTTTATACTATTTTTCTCCTATTTTCTAAGATTAAATACACTTAAATACACAAAATCGGATTTCAGTATATAAAAACCACATTTGGTATTTTTCCCAGATTATTTACTCTGTAAATGAAGTGTACAAAAATTTTGGTAATTTACGTTAACTGTTTAATAATTATTCTCCAATTAATGATTATTTAAGAGGATAAAACAAAGAAAAATAGAAAGACTAAATGAAAAATATATTTTATATTTTTCACAGCTTCTACATGTATAATAAAAGTGTTACAAAAATTTTGGGCAATTTTGGAAACTGTTTTCTATTTATTTCAATTTTTATTAGAATAAATGCTCAAAAATCATAAAATTGGGTTAAACAGTTTAGAAATCAATTTTTATATTTTTCCCAACTTAAGAATGTTTAATAACAAAATTACAAAAATTTTGGGCAATTTTGGAAATTGTTTTCTATTTATTGCAATTTTTATTAGAATAAATGCTCAAAAATCATAAAATTGGGTTAAACAGTTTAGAAATCAATTTTTATATTTTTCCCAACTTAAGAATGTTTAATAACAATATCACAAAAAGTTTGGGTAATTTTGGAAACTGTTTTCTATTTATGCCCATTTTTATTAGAATAAATGCATAAAAATCCTAAAATTGGGTTAAACAGATTAAAAACCCCTTTTTATATTTTTCCCAGCTTAAGTATGTGTAATGACATTGTTATAAAAAGGTTGGGGTATTTTCATAACTGATTTCTATTTTTCATAAATTTGTATCTATTTAGAGAATTAAATATGTGAAAAATGGTTATACATATTCATAATCCATGAAAATTTATCTAGAAGTCTTTTAGTACATTTAGAACCAAAATCTGTAGTTTGATAATTTTTATTAATTGTTTAGGATTTTTCATGATTTTATGGTTATTCAAGAAACTAAAATCGTGAAAAATAGTCAGACAAATCAAAAACTCAAGAAAATTTATCTTAAGGTCTTTGACTTCAATTAAAACTTAAATGCAAAGTTTGGGAAAGTTTAGAACTAAATTGATTTAGTTTTGAATATTTAATCATTGGAACACCTCTAAAATGTTAAATATTAACATTTCAATAATGGAAATTTTCCACTTAAATTTTTATACAACAATTGATTCTTTGAAACTTAATTTCCACAGCAAAAAATGTTTGTAACTTATCAATATTAAATTTTGACACATTATTGGCATAATTCTATTGTAGTAGTAAGTATACTAGTGTTAGATTTCGATTACAGACTCACTAGCGAATACCATTATTGTAGGAATCGGTAGTGGTACACGTGGAACGTAGCTCAAGGCACCATTTGCATCATCTAAATGCATTGTGAGTATTCACGCACTCCCCTATTTTCAGTTTTTATGTTTTGGGGTGGAAAAGCATGTCCCGATAAACTATTATTTGAATGTTGTATTTAAATTGATTTGTATCAAACATGATTGCTATTTTATTGCTATGTCTCTCTATGTATGTCTATGCAACACGGAACATGAGAACTTATCGTACTAACGCCCTTCCCTTATCTCTAACCATTAACTCTTTGAGCCAATGGTCATTATGGATAGCGCTATTAGGAATTGACAACTCCTCACTCGCCCTATTGCTGGAGTGCATGATACCATATTCATCTATGGAACGATAAGCATAGATCTTGATAGGGCTTCAGTCATAGGTTTGGTTGAGACTCATTGTTTGCTCATACACATACAATCTCGTTTCTCGTTATAGCAATAAACTTGTTATTAATTATAGCAATGAACTTTGTTTCTCATTACAACAACGAACTTTTATTACTGAAAACTTATATACATGTTTTAGCAATGAAATTGTTTGCTCCTTGTAGCAACGAAATTGATTGCTCATTTTAGCAATGAAACTTGTTTACTCGTTTGAGTAACGAACTTTATCTTCCATGAGAATATGAATGTTGCATCTTATTTGGGCAACATACTTTATCTCTCATGATGACAAAGAACTTTGTTTTTACAAACTTATTTACTCATTTTAACAATATACCTTTATTATTGGAAAGTTTTATCAAAACTTTGATTTCAATTCATGGAACCAATATTATTTTGTTTATCTGTGAGTACTCACCAACTATTTTTATAGTTGACGCTCGTTTTACATGCTTTTTCAGGAATCATCGAGTAAGTGGCACTTAGGGACACTTCACTTTTAGGAGCATTCGCATGTGTTGTATTTCAATTTACATTATAATTTCTTTTAAAAGTTGTTCAAACCCATTGTAAAATTGTAATGATTTTTAATACTATGGTTGGTGTTGTCTTTTAACTTTTGCTATGAAACCCTTTATACTGTCACGCTTCGTGTTTCCGCTTTAGCGGGGTGTGACAGGAAATGGTATCAGAGCCGAAGGTTATAGAGAATACCGGTTTTCCTTTGGAAAACCACAACTATAGCCAAAAAATTTCTAAACGTTTTTAATATACTGAACATACTACTGGTATAACTAATTCGAGTACGCATTATTAGACTTTAATTAAGTATAGCCTGGCCAACTATGCTTAATTAAGGAAACTTAATGTGAGGCTTGAAACGGTTATAGTAGAATTATGTTCAAAACGATTTTCAACTTAAACTTTTGAAAAAAAAAAAATTTCGGTGTGCGTACGGGCATTGCATATTAGAGGCATTCATCTAGATACACTTAGAAACTAAGTGCACTTTTATAACAATGCCGTTATTTAGAAATATTCTTGTCCCTTATCAAGTGCTAGGTTAACCACTTAGATTATATCACTAGCCACTCTAGGAGCAATGCACTTAGTACTAAGAATGGGTATTCCTCGATAGCTATTGAATTTAGATGTAAGATTAGTAGCTAGATATACACTAGTAATTATCTTAAGTCGAAACATATACCAATTATTCCTCAATACCTCTTCATCGTCTTCAAGAGTTACAACGATGAAAAAGTGTTTCGATATCGACACGAATGATAATTGGAGCATCGCGTAAGGAGGTAGATGAGTCGCCACTAAGTAATCACTTGTATACCATTGATGGGCATTCCGGATTCGACTCACGAGGAGACACGAAAGTTTAACCCATACGTGAGACCTTATTACTACGCTACGATTTAGCTCTATGTTGTTTCCACCTTGAGCTTAAAACTTAACATAGGATGTCCCTTTGACCTCTATAAAAAGTCGTAAACTACATTGACACCATAAAACGTTTTTCAAACAATTTTTCTTGTCCTTTATCTTTGGGAAAAAGACATCGGTACTCGTCTTATACTCGCCTTGTACTCGCCTTAGTATTTAGGTACGATCAGCTACACTAACATACTTATTCCTTATTTCTTAATCTTCCATCAAAAAGTTATTTCGTTTCATCGGTTTTATTTATCATCGATAAAATACTTTATAACTACTTCATACAACTTACTAGACCTTTCCTAACAATTTACGCCATATTCTCGCTAAAAATCTTTTGACAACTTGTTTTAACTTAACACTTTTCTTCAAAACTCAATTTAACCAATATTGTTTTTAATCATGCTATTACAATCTCATTTCAAATCTATTTCAGTGGATAGATGTGCTTTTGAGGGCACATAAACCATTTTAAACATTGCTTACCATTTTGACACGTCTTCGAAAAAGTAGACACATTTTCTTTTATAATCGTGTTTAAACTCTTTGCTACAAAACATAGACCTATGACATTGAAGTTCATTTTATGTGTAAAAGCTTCATTGAATCTTCAAAACACTTTTGTTTGACATTTTTAACAGCTTTCTCATTTAGACATTGTAATTTACTTTAATGTGTTTTCTCGAAACCCAACATGATATTTATGTAAATTTCTACTTCAAACATGTTTATAAGACATCTCTAATACTTGTATTTCAAAACATACCTTATTTGTGTACTTTGCTTCAATATGGTTTTATAATCTATAAAGTTTTTAAAATTTATAGCATTTGAAAACTTAGTGTTCACTTTTAAATTTCCAATGATACACTCTCAACAATGAATAATTATTCTTCTAAATATATTGAGTCTTTACCTTATCCATTTTAATCATTGTTGGACTTCAGTCTAAAAAGTCAAAATTGTCAGATTTTCAATTGCCATTTGTAGGGCTTCTTTTTTTTTCTCACAAATGGAGTTTAACTTAATAGATAACTTATGAATTTTTAGCAATCCTTAGCAAACACTTTAAAACACCAACATGTCTATTTAATCATCAATACATATCAAATATTGAAGTTTGAAATATATCTCAACCTGGTTTTAATCTACCTATAGGTATTGTTCTTATAATTTTAACAATAACAATCATTGCCGCCGCTACCTTCCATTTTCTTTCCCCCGCACTTGATTTCTTGCTCTCCTTATGATTTTAGATCTCGCACGCCCATAATAGTAACATAATACATTGTCTAATTTTGTTTCTTTCTATTTTGCTTCTCCTAGTATCATGTTCGTACACATACAGACTAGAAGTCTACCCTTTTCGTTTTGAGCGATTTATACGTGTATAGTCATGAGACATACTTTAATTTTAGTCAACTTTGATATATTCAATTACGCCTTTTATCATATACATCTTGTTTTTATTTTGAAATCTACTATAAACAAGCGATCCTTATTTACATATGCTCTTTCGTTCTAAATTCAAAAACTTGATATAAAATGCAATTTTCATTGTATTTTTCCTTATAAGTAATACAAAGATGAATACCCTTATGCTTATAATTTTTCTATATCCGAAAAATATATGTGAAGGATATGTATCCTTATGTTTCTCCTTTTCTTACAACTTACTAGACCTTTCCTAAAAATTTACGCCATATTCTCGCTAAAAATCTTTTGACAACTTGTTTTAACTTAACACTTTTCTTCAAAACTCAATTTAACCAATATTGTTTTTAATCTTGCTATTACAATCTCATTTCAAATCTATTTCAATGGATAGACGTGCTTTTGAGGGCACATAAACCATTTTAAACATTGCTTACCATTTTGACACGTCTTCGAAAAAGTAAACACATTTTCTTTTATAATCGTGTTTAAACTCTTTGCTACAAAACATAGACCTATGACATTGAAGTTCATTTTATGTGTAAAAGCTTCATTGAATCTTCAAAACACTTTTGTTTGACATTTTTAACAGCTTTCTCATTTAGACATTGTAATTTACTTTAATGTGTTTTCTCGAAACCCAACATGATATTTATGTAAATTTCTACTGCAAACATGTTTATAAGACATCTCTAATACTTGTATTTCAAAACATACCTTATTTGTGTACTTTGCTTCAATATGGTTTTATAATCTATAAAGTTTTTAAAATTTATAGCATTTGAAAACTTAGTGTTCACTTTTAAATTTCCAATGATACACTCTCAACAATGAATAATTATTCTTCTAAATATATTGAGTCTTTACCTTATCCATTTTAATCATTGTTGGACTTCAGTCTAAAAAGTCAAAATTGTCAGATTTTCAATTGCCATTTGTAGGGCTTCTTTTTTTTTCCCACAAATGGAGTTTAACTTAATAGATAACTTATGAATTTTTAGCAATCCTTAGCAAACACTTTAAAACACCAACATGTCTATTTAATCATCAATACATATCAAATATTGAAGTTTGAAATATATCTCAACCTGGTTTTAATCTACCTATAGGTATTGTTCTTATAATTTTAACAATAACAATCATTGCCGCCGCTACCTTCCTTTTTCTTTCCCCCGCACTTGATTTCTTGCTCTCCTTATGATTTTAGATCTCGCACGCCCATAATAGTAACATAATACATTGTCTAATTTTGTTTCTTTCTATTTTGCTTCTCCTAGTATCATGTTCGTACACATACAGACTAGAAGTCTACCCTTTTCGTTTTGAGCGATTTATACGTGTATAGTCATGAGGCATACTTTAATTTTAGTCAACTTTGATATATTCAATTACGCCTTTTATCATATACATCTTGTTTTTATTTTGAAATCTACTATAAACAAGCGATCGTTATTTACATTTGCTCTTTCGTTCTAAATTCAAAAACTTGATATAAAATGCAATTTTCATTGTATTTTTCCTGATAAGTAATACAAAGATGAATACCCTTATGCTTATAATTTTTCTATATCCGAAAAATATATGTGAAGGATATGTATCCTTATGTTTCTCCTTTTCTTTAAATACATCAAAAGTTTTGAATTTTACGATTATCTATTTTCTAAATGATTGTTTTTGTAGAAACACTAAATTAAGAATCCACTATTTTCAATGATCGATATTTTTACACATTTCTTAAAATAGCATTCTAGTTTGTAATTTTCAGTGAGTTCCTAAACTCTCAACTTTGTTTTTATAAATATTCTGACTCATAAGCTTGAGTTTGTCCTGACTTAGAGAATTAGACAATTTTTCAAAAGAGTAATCAAAATATTTTCGTATAAATTCCCTTATTGATGACTTAAACCTGTAACCTTAATTAATCTTTATATTATTTTACTACTTCGTTTGATCGCCACACATGTATTTTCGTTATCTTGGAATTATTACATATTTTGATAATAGTGAGATTAATTATCATTTCTAAACACACATTTTAATAACAGTGAGATTTTTTTTATTCACTTCTAAACACTTAAAATGATATCTACACAATGTAATTTAAAATATCATAAACTTTCATCGCTTCCATTTGCAACAATGACTCTCTAAATATATTTATTCTTCGAATAAGGTTTTATTATTGTAAGAGTAACTGTAGTAGCAATTATAGCCTCTGAGATCCTCAATAATTTCGTAATTTATTTTGTAGACGACACTTAAATAGCCTTTACATTTGAGATGTACCAAAACTTCGTTGCCTACCCTTAGTACGTATTTTTAGGAACTTACCCTCGATCGCTTCCCTTTCATTCATGCTACCCCTTCTTATTTCGAAATATATCTTTTCCAGAGGTAATAGCCAACCCGAAAGTGAACAAATTGTTCCTAATCTCTTCTTCATTAGACGGCGAATTTACACTTAGTGCTAATTTAGAATGCAACTTAAGGATCAATGCGAATTTAACGCTCAGTGCAGTTGGTGCTTCAGCAAAACTTATACCGCTCTCTCAGTGCAGTTGGTGCTTCAGTCCTGCCTTGGCCAAGCACTCACATGTGTCATCGCTAAATCATCGAGGGGCCCACATATATCGCTTTTATCCCGAAGGTAAAAGGAATGGATAAACTTCGACTCATATGGCTTGTTCTACTACTTGTTGAATCATACACAAAGGCACGTTTTATAACATCGAGTTACCAATGCGTTTTTGTGCAATCAATGTATAACCAACTCATAGTAACAACTCATATCTCTAGGTTTGAAGAATATAAGATATTATCGTCTCATGATCACTCGTGATAAAATCCATGAAGTGATTCAAATGAGCGCGGGTTGAATCCAATACTCAGAACTTATGAGCACTCATGAGTGTTGTAGCACCACTTTGTCCACCAACTTGGACCTCTACAAACCAACCCATGACAGTCTTGATTCATATCTACTTCCAACATATGACCGACTGTGGATGGTTTGAATAACTTAATCATTCAGGAAGAGCGACTTAGTTATTCTCGAAGTCAAAACATGCAAAGTGAAACACAAGAATAAATGAATCAAATATGGTATCAAACCCTATGAATATAAATAAACACTTTTATTTATCACCATACTGATTACTCATTATTCATTGTTTCGGTTTTATCAACTTTATACTTGAATTAAAAACACTAGTTGTCCCATGCTCCAAGGATGTACACTATGTTTTTCTTAAACAATAGCTTTGCCATACACCAAGTATGCACTCTATGATTGTCTATGATCCTTACTTTGTGAAATAAACCAATTGAACATAATTTCAATGATTCTCTTTTCACACTCCCAAATCCTTATCGAAAAATGTGAGAATTTCAAATTCCTATCATTTATCGAAATCTGTTTAGATTTTAAACTTATATGCACTGACCCTCATGTAATGAATATATACAAAGTCACAAAGACTTGTCAACAATCATTATAAGGTATTCCAATGGAGATCAACTCCATGGAAACTAAGTCTCATATTCAAAGTACATTGCTTTGGACATGCTTCTTGCATTAAGTTTTCTAATCTTACACAGATAACTTCCACCTATGGAGACAACTCCATATTCTCATTTTGACTATCACTTCTGGATGAGAGATGCCTCTTTTTAGAATATGTCAATATGGTCCTTCCAAAATTAGCACTATACTTCCAACTGTCCCTAAGCAACCAATCTTTGGTAAACCTCAGATTGTCCTCGACAATTGCTTAATCATTTTAGTCATATCCAATTCTAGACCTTTTCCCTTCTTAATGCCTCTGGGCATTTGGAAAAATTTAGAAATGACAAATATTATAGCACATGCAATCGATCCTGTACCCAAAGCAAATGGTACACGATTCATGATGTCTCACATAAAGACATGATTCTAGACCAGTCGTTTGCTACAATATTTTTATTTGCCATGTTTTCAAAATTTGACTATGAAGAGGGATGCCGTAATCATAATCGAATTTTGAGAACGCAATATATAGAATTTCCTTAAGTTGAACCAATCCAACATGAAATTCATATATATATATTCTTGACTAAAGATGATTAAGGTCTCAATCTAAGCCTGTAGAACTGAAATGAAGTATATCCTCTCCCTTAATTATAGCAAAACAACTTTTTCAATCCCTGTAGCCTCACGAATTGAAACTTTTGTTTTCTATAATTAACATTGCTAACTTGCAACACTAACAATAATTATCATGCTCCCACTAACATGATGATTATTAGCATAACACTTATGCTCCCACTAGCTTTGACATGTACTCAGAAATCAGCTGGACTTCTAGAAATCAATACTTTATTGACTTTCTTACCAAAGTTCAGATTTCTGATACGAGATGCTTTAATAAAACTTTATCAAAATCATACACCTTTCCTTAGATAGCACGCATGTGTCTCTAAACAATTTCAGAACTATGAAAAGGGATGTCGTAATCATAGTCTCAATTGTTTAGACCTTTTGCCATCTGCTTCAAATCTACTTGGTGGAAGTGTTTCCTCATCATCATTTTCATGAATCGGAGAGAAACCTTATGACCCTTAGATTTTATGGTGTATGTGTTCTTATCCATGTGAATCGTCAAAACCATAGTCACAAGACAAGGATAATGACAAATCCAAACTCATATGGACTGAACTTATGCAATCTTAACTTCTTGCCACCTGGCAGTACAAGGCCTGCAAATGCTTCCAATTTGTTATGCAACCAATTGAGAACTTTCAGAACTCCTATGCAAAGCCAACTTTAACTGGAATGGGCACAGAATATGTCAACACGATAGGTTATAAACCTCAAGTCGTGTGCTAGTGAAGAACCTCAGGTTTTATTCTTGATTAGTTCTTGAAATTCTTTTTAGGATCTTTAAGACTCCCACTATCCTCTTGACATATAAGACTATCTTGCCAAATATTCAACAGATAGTGCGGATTCTTTATCAAGACAAACACTTCACACAATTGGCCTTAGTTGGTCTTTGTTTTATCCAAAACATCACAACTTACCAATTTCAAATGTACAAAAGTAGGACACTTTTACTCTTACATTTGACAAGTGTTTTAAACCTTTCTTTAAGATATGTCACTCAAGTTACAATCTTGGAGTATGACTCAAAGAATTGTTTTGGAACGAAGTATGACTCGTCTTCCTGATCTAACCATTTCAACAATTCATGACTCCTCTTCTTAGTCATAAGAATGCACTAAGATGACCTTTAGAGGACTAATTGTGATATGATTTCTAAATCATTAAGATGATCACAAACATGATACTAAAGTACTCTCCCATCTTTTCAGATTTGAGAAACTTTTATCTTTCTGCCTAATTTGATTCTTCCCATTCGTTCTGCCATACATTGAGACTTTTCCAATGTTTCAGAATTATACTTAAACTTGTAAGTATAACCATATTTACTAAACTTTATTAAATCAAATAGTTTTAACGAGCTTTGTGGTGGACATGACCAGTGCACAAGAATGTGTACTCGATCCCTTTAGTCCTTCACTTGACTCACACATCCATGTGAACAAGTAATTAGTCTTGATTTTCCAATGCTTGAAAGCTCTCATTCATCATACTATTCAACTTGCATGATTCCAAGTTTCGGTCCAATTGAAACTTGGGTGATGAGGAACTTTCCTGATTTGGTAAATTTAGACACTACCACAAATGAAAGAATCAAATCCATTTTCCAATATTGCTGTCAGTGGAATCATCTAAGCAACAATTGTCCACAAATGTCATTGTAAGGACACTTCAAATAAATAAAATTTAACAATTTTCTTTTATTTTAAGCAACTGCTCAAAATTCTGATGCGATCGAAATCCACCTTCGCGATCAGAATCAACATATACTTCCTTTAAGATTTCTATCTATTCTTTGATTCTTAAAACATCAACATGTGACCCGGTCACATCATGTAATGAGGATATCAGAATAGAACTTAACAGAGTTAGATAATGGGCTCTACCTGATGTAGAGTCAAACTTATTGACTTTAACATCCTTAGGTAAATTTGGCAGCTTTGCAATCAACGCCCCTTCCTTTGGCAAAATAAACATATGGACCCTTTGGTAATGGGACTATCTCAGACTTAGCCTTTCTCTTTACCATTTGGTCAACCGGGTTGACTATGGCCAATCCCTTTCCATTGGGAAGAGAATGCTTTTTCTGGATTTCCAGTGTCACCATTGTCACTGTCCATAAAGTTTTTGGGAAGTTGATCTTCTAATCAAATTTGCTTTACTATCGTTCCAAACCATTGCTGATTCAGCAGCACCAAGGAAATAGATATGATCATTAAGGTTCATGTCATAGTCTGTTTCATAGTAGTCCCAAAGGAACTAACTATGTGACTTAGAAAGTGATTGAACATCCAACTTTCTCAAGACTTTGACACCCAACTCTCCCGGCTTGTCAATATGTGACTTCATCTCTAAGATGTGATCACACATAGACCTTGCTTGCCATTAGGGATTGAGTGACCTTGAACTTGTGGGTTAGGGAGAATAATTGGAGGAGGTGGAGGAAGAGAAGTATGACTTCCATGAGCCAAACTCGGGAAGTCATATTCATTAGGAAAGCTTGGTTTGGGAAGATCATTGTTGTCTAAACCAGACATCAACAATGGGAGAAATTCACGTAAAGTTGATTTAAGTCCTTAATATAACACCCAATATGATATATTAAGGCGAGGGCCCAACAAACTATTTTATAACTTGGAAGAGGGATGCCGTAATCCAAGCTATAAAATATTTAAAGGTAGGTGAATGACGATTCACCAATTTCCACCAAGATAAACGAAATGTATTATTAGGTTTTAATTGGTTTTGAAACTCCTAGATTCTTTTGAGATTCATTGAACTTTTCAATGGCATGTTTTAATCTCGAGTGTGCCCTTCAGGTTTTATGACTGGGATGCCGAGGATCACAAAACAAGGTGTGAAGTAACCATGCAAATATACTGGGTACCCTTAATATTTACCCCTCAATCGATGTGCCGGTTAACCACACACGCTCCAACGATACTATGATAAACATTAAGTTACCCTTTGCCTACCTTGTTAAGTCCAGGTTAGTGTGCCGGTTAACCACACACGCTCCACTAACAGCTTAAACAAAGTGCAAAGTGTAATTTCATGGATTAGCACCTTATTCACATTTTCCTAAGTAACTAAGATTGGGAATTTATAAGTGTTTAGTTACTTAGTATTTATCATTATACTTATAATGAAGGGAGAAATATAGTCCTTGTCCTACCTGTTCGGCTAACGACCCTCCACCGGTCAAGGAAGCGGTGGGTGAGAGTAGACACCCATTAAACTGTCATTTTATAGGCAGTAACCTTATACCCCCCTTATAGACCGGCTTCGTGAATGAGGCCTACTATTGGTAAGACGACTTGCTCTTATACATATAATATATCAAACTTTTAATATTATAATAGTATAAGGGTGTATTTTAGACATTTAAAATACTTGGTGGTTTAATCTATTAATTAAACTAAACTTCTAATTTAATTAAACTCAAACCATATCTTTATTTATGGATTTAATAATACTCTTTTAATTAAACGCTTTAATTAATTATTAATAAAGTCCATAAGAGTTAATTTTAATTATTCAATAAAACATCATAATTCCAATTATTAAATTCAAAATTAAAACCATTTAATTAATTGTTTAAGTTATGAACCCAAGAGTTTTAGAATTTAATTCTTTTTTTCATAAAAAGCTTTTTCCAAATTCCAAAACTTGAGGGCAAGTTTTGTAACTCTTGAAAACCTTTGGATTCCATAACTTATGGAGTAAAATACTTGTTTTATGATGAAACTTTTCATGTTCCATAACTTAAGAACAAGTTATGGAATTCTTTAAAACATTAACTCCAAATTTTGTAACTCCATAAAAACTTTAAATCAATTTTTTTTTTTAAAAAAAAAACTTTCATATCCATAACTTATGGAGGTTTCAAAACACTTAAGATCACAACTTTAAAAAAAAACTTTTGAGCTCCAAAATTTTATGACAAAATTTGTAACTCCTTAAAACATTTAGATCAAACTTTTAAAACTAATAAAATAATCATATCATTTTATCTTTTACTAAATTTGACCTAATTCAACTCATATAGCAAACGATTCAAATTTTACAAATAATTAGTTTTTCACACAACAAGTAATTATCTTAAAATTTGACAAACGTCATGTTTTTTTTTCCTTTTTTTTCCACTTGAAAATAAAACATTTGCATCAATATAACAGAAAACAACCCATGGCTCTGATACCACTGTTGGGTTTTGAGCATTCTAACACTCCTATGGTGTACATGCAACCCTATAAACCTTGGATCTATGTTTTCTCTATTATATATACAAATATTAACTATTCCAAGGTTTCATCCTAACTAGCATATTATGAAGCACCTATACTACAAAGTTCTAGTTAGATGACATACCTTTTGATGTAGCTTGATGTCTTCAAGCTTTAAGAGCTTAGCCCCAATAGTGTGGAAGCCTCAAATGGAATCACAAATCACCAAAACACCTTGGAAGAACTTGAGAGAATATGTATGAACACTAAAATCGGCCCACTCTTATTTTCACACACTTGTGCCAATTTTGTGAGCCAATGACCCCTTTATATATTATGGAGGATAAGGGTTACATCCATGTAAACCCTAATACTCATGACCTTTCATTTACATAGGATCCATGGGTTAAAAGCTTCATGGACCATCCATGAAAGCTTAGCCCAACCTAAATGAACTTGGCCCATTCCATATATATAAGAGTCCATATTTAATTAGTTCTTTTTGATCACTTAATTAATTCTAAATTAATTCTTGATCAATACTAATTAAATAATATGATTCCATATTAATATATTAGAACTTATAATATATTAATATAAATCATAAATATACTATTCTCAAAAGACTATCCATATAAATTGTGCCGGTGAAATGCAACCCAAATGGACCATGCCGGGTCGGGTCAAGTACATACCAAATATAGTTATGGACTTAGACATTAATCCAACACAATTGGTATCAGAGCCAAAGTGGTTACCTTTTAAACAAGAACTCTGATTTTAAAAGGCCTTCTATACCACTGGAGCTGATTTCTTTTAAATAAAAAAAAACAAAAAAACTTTTCGAAACAAGGAAATATGGCACAAGCAATATCTATCAATGTTTCCAACAGTGTTGGAGGTTCGAAGAGAGCTCCAATACTAGTGGCAAACGAATATCATCACTGGTCTCAAAGAATGGAGAGGTACCTAAGAAGACTTGGAAGAGATGTATGGAGATCTGTAGAAGAAGGACCTCATGTCCCTGTTCTTACTCCAGTTCAAACTGACGGCGCTCAAGCCAGACTGGGAGGAGGTCAACCAGCCATGAATCGTCCCACCAAAGATGATCATGATAAGATGGAAAATGACGATGTTGGTTTTTATGATATATCTTGCAGAGTTGCTCCTGACAACTTCGACATCATCATAAATTGCAAGTCAGCCAAAGAAATCTGGGATGTCCTCAAAAACTTGGATGAAGGTACAGAACAAGCTCAAGATAATAAGCTTATAACCGCACTCAACGAATTCAACAACTTCAAAGCTCATGTTGGTGAAAGTCTAGAAGACTCCCTCAAGAGGTTCAATCTAATTGTCACAAAGTTTTCAAATGCTGGCACTGTCCGAAGTAACCATGAGACAAATCTTCAGTTTCTCAATGGTTTGGGTAGACATTGGACTACGGCTTAGATGATCATCCAAGGAGATGGAAAAATTCATTATTTATCTCTCTACAAGATTTATGGTGAACTACAAGCACAAGAATCAACCGTACTCAAAGACTGCGCTGACTTCGGAGGACCACTCGCTCTCGTAGTACAAGCACCTGACACTCAATCTTACTCTCCCTCGTATGGCAACCCTCCGCAGTCATACGAAGCTGACTCAGAATACGATGATGAATAGGAATTCCAAAAAGCTATTGCTCTAGTTAGTCAACAATTCAACATGCTACCATCCTCATCTTTCCGCAAAAATCAGCAGTTTACTAAACCTCCCTTCAACCGCAACTTCAATCCTCAAAATAATCACTCTCGATATCCCAAAAAAACCCTCACCCATCACCGCATCCTCAAAACACTCAATCCATAGAGGCATCACAGCCTGTCAAGACAACTGACTCTAGTACCTCAGCAGAAGACAAAGCTGATGTTGTAATTTGTCACAAGTGCAACAAGGAAAACCACTTTGCAAAAGATTGCAAAGCCAATATAGTGAAAGACAGAGCATTCTACCTTAGAATGGCTCAAGAAATGGAAGAAAAAAAGAAAGCAAGGGAATACGTAGCCCAATTCAGGAAAGACCATCAAGTGTGGTCATCCGGAGATGAGGATGAAGATATCAATAACATCAAGGGTAAAGGCAAAATCTACATGATGGCAACTGCAGATGAGAATGATCAAACAAGCTGGAAAAGAACTACTGCTACATGGCGAAGGATGGAACTCTAAGAATCGTTGAGCTGGTAAAACTAATGATCCAAACTAATAGTTATAGCATGCATGATTGTCAACCATTCATAGACAACCTTTATGACACTTGTGTTGTCGTCCTTTCAGACTATAACAAAGCCCTAGATGAGATGAATATAGCGTCCCAAGAAATGTTTCATGTGAGAGGACGACTGGAGAGCAAGAGACTCAAAGTAGCTTTGTTAGAAAAAGATCTAGTGTTAGAAAAGGATGCTGGAATGTTATGTGAAACACAGTTAGGAATAGCCTTGAATCAAAGAGATTTAGCTCAAAATGAAAATGTACGCTTAAATCTTCTAATAGAAAAGTTGTTTAATGAAAGCGAAGCTATTGTGAATCTTGTGAATAATGGAACCATCGATAACACATACAATTGGGGTTGGTCCAATGGGTACTCTACCGCAAAGGATTCATCACCCCGATTTAACAAAGACCGCTCGTATGTCCCTCCCGACCGAGAGTTCCATTTCCCAGACAATGGAAAAACCTTTCCCGACGACATCAGAGCTCATTTTGGTCGACTTCATAATCTGAGTAATAATTGTGTTATTGAGGAAATTCTTCCTGAATCTTCGGGTCACTTAAGTGATCAAATTCATATCTCTGCCACAATTTATCCCGACTCTCAGACTTCTTCAGTTGTTGATGAAGAAATTCTTATGGAAGGACCCAAAGTTCTTGTGAACTTCCCGTCTCTGCCTTCGAACCGCAGTACCTCTCACTGCAATCCTGAACCGCAGACTGACCAACTACCTCTCATCAAATGTCCCACAAAGAAATCAACTCAGACTTACTCTGCGGTAGTCCAATCTTCCTTACTGCATACCGCAGTTAAAAGTTCAGTGACCATTCAGCCAATTCATCATGAGTTGCCTATAGAAAACTTCGAGTATGGTCAATGTTCCCAGAATCCTGAACTTTCTAGTTCAGATGAATTAAGTCCTCGTTTTCAAAAGGAATCTAAGGATTCTAAGAAACCGTAGTTGAACCTCAATGATTGCTTTTCTCCAAAAACTCTGGCAAAAATGGCCTTCAAAGAGGAACTTCAATATCGTGGTGAAAAGCGGAACCGAGTTCACTAATCATCTCCTGAACAATTTCTTGGTTTTAAAAGGTATCGGTTACAATTTCTCAGCTCCTTACACACTGCAACAGAATGGAGGAGTAGAGCGAAGAAACCGTACTCTGGTGGAAGCAGCCAGATCTATACTCAACTTCGCAAACCTTCCTCTCTACTTCTGGGCTGAAGCATTGGCGACAGCATGCTTTGTCCAAAACTGAAGCATTGTCTGTAAGCGTCTCAACAAAAATCCGTATGAGGACCTTAACAACCGCAAACCAAATGTCCTATTCTTTCACATCTTTGGGTCTAGATGTTTTGTGATCAACAACAAGGATCATCTTAACAAGTTTGCACCGAAGTCAGATGAAGGCATTTTCCTTGGCTACTCAACAAACAAAGTAGCCTATAGGGTTCTCATCAGACGCACGAGACTAATAGTTGAAAGCTTCGACGTCAAATTCCATGACTATTACATCCGCAACACTACTCCGTCAACTGAAACAAAAGCAATCCTGGAAAGTGATATCACAGCCTCTTCGGGTCCCCTAAACATAGTTCAAATAAACTATGATTATCTTTTCGACCCCGTAGTGACTGCTCAACTATCCGAAGTTCTTGTGTCTCCGGAAGCTCAACAGCAACATGCTGAAGTTTCTGGTCCTACTCTATCAAATGAAGTATCACTCAATACTTCCACCTCGCCGGTTGAGGGGGAAAGCTCCACTCCAGATCATGTGACAACCATCGAGGTTCCAGTAATTGAGGAAGTAGCTCTGGTCCCTCCCCGCAGAGGATTGTTGGATTAATGTCTAAGTCCATAACTATATTTGGTATGTACTTGACCCGAACCGGCATGGTCCATTTGGGTTGCACTTCACCGACACAATTTATATGGATAGTCTGTTGAGAATAGTATATTTATGATTTATATTAATATATTATAAGTTCTAATATATTAATATATAATCATATTATTTAATTAGTATTGATCAAGAATTAATTTATAATTAATTAAGTGATCAAAAGGAACTAATTAAATATGGACTCTTAGAAATATATATGTGTAGTGGGCCAAGTTCATTTAGGTTGGGCTAAGTCTTCATGGATAGTCCATGGAGCTTTAACCCATGGATCCTAGGAAATGAAAGGTCATGGGTATTAGGGTTTAACCCTAATCCTCCACACTATATAAAGGGTCTTATGGTTCATGAAATTATGCTAGTGGCTAGTGTGGATACACTAAAGAGGGCAATAACCGATTTCATAGTGTGAGCCAAATATCCATATTCTCTAAAGGTTTTCCAAGGTGTTTTGGTGATTTGTGATTCCACTTGAGGATTCCACACTATTGGGGCTAAGCTCTTAAAGCTTGAAGACATCAAGCTACATCAAAAAGTATGTCATCTAACTAGAACTTTGTAGTATAGGTGCTTCATAATATGCTAGTTAGGATGAAACCTTGGAATATTTAATATTTGCATGTATAATAGAGAAAACATAGATCCAAGGTTTATAGGGTTGCATGTACACCATAGGAGTGTTAGAATGCTCAAAACCCAACAGTGGTATCAGAGACATGGGTTGTTTTCTGTTATATTGATGCAAATGTTTTATTTTCAAAGTTGGAAAAAAAAAGGAAAAAAACAAGACATTTGTCAAATTTTAAGATAATTACTTGTTTTTGTGAAAAACTAATTATTTGTAAAATTTGAATCATTTGCTATATGAGTTGAATTAGGTCAAATTTAGTAAAAGATAAAATGATATGATTATTTTATTAGTTTTAAAAGTTTGATCTAAAGAGTTTTTTGAAACCTCCATAAGTTATGGATATGAAAAGGTTTTAAAAAAATTGATTCAAATTTTTTTTATGGAGTTACAAAACTTAGTCTTAAGGTTTTAAAGAATTCCATAACTTGTTCTTAAGTTATGGAACATGAAAAGTTTCATCATAAAACAAGTATTTAACTCCATAAGTTATGGAATCCAAAAGTTTTCAAGAGTTACAAAACTTGCCCACAAGTTTTGGAATTTGGAAAAAGTTTTTTTATGGTAAAAAAAAAAGAATTGAATTCTAAAACTCTTGGGTTCATAACTTAAACAATTAATTAAATGGTTTTAATTTTGAATTTAATAATTGGAATTATAATGTTTTTATTGAATAATTCAATTAACTCTTATGGACTTTATTAATAGATAATTAAAGTGTTTAATTAAAAGAGAATTAATAATTCCATAATGACATGGTTTAAATTTAATTAAATTAAGTGTATAGTTTAATTAATAGATTAAACCACCAAGTATTTTAAATGTCTAAAATACACCCTTACACTATTATAATATGAAAAGTTTAATATATTATATGTATAAGAGCAAGTCGTCTTACCATTAGTAGGCCTCATTCACGAAGCCGGTCTATAAGGGGGTATAAGGTTACTGCCTATAAAATGGCAGTTTAATGGGTGTCCACTCTCACCCATCGCTTCCTTGACTGGTGGAGGGTCGTTAGCCGAACAGGTAGGACAAGGACTATAATTCTCCCTTCATTAAAAGTATTAATGATAAATACTAAGTAACTAAACCTTTTATAAATTCCCAATCTTAGTTACTTAGGAAAATGTGAATAAGGTGCTAACCCATGAAATTAAACTTTGCACTTTGTTTAAGCTGTTAGTGGAGCGTGTGTGGTTAACCGGCACACTAACCTGGACTTAACAAGGTAGGCAAAGGGTAACTTAATGTTTATCATAGTATCGTTGGAGCGTGTGTGGTTAACCGGCACATCGATTGAGGGGTAAATATTAAGGGTACCAAGTATATTTGGATGGTTACTTCACACCTTGTTTTGTGATCCTCGGCATCCCAGTCACAAAACCTGAAGGGCACACTCGAGATTGAAACATGCCATTGAAAAGTTCAATGAATCTTAAAAGAATCTAGGAGTTTCAAAACCAATTAAAACCAAATAATACATTTCGTTTATCTTGGTGGAAATTGGTGAATCGTCATTCACCTACCTTCAAATATTTTATAGCTTGGATTACGACATCCCTCTTCCAAGTTATAAAATAGTTTGTTGGGTCCTAGCCTTAATATATCATATTGGGTGTTATATTAAGGACTTAAATCAACTTTTCGTGAATTTCTCCCATTGTTGATGTCTGGTTTAGACAACAATGATCTTCCCAAACCAAGCTTTCCTAATGAATATGACTTCCCGAGTTTGGCTCATGGAAGTCATACTTCTCTTCCTCCACCTCCTCCAATTATTCTCCCTAACCCACAAGTTCAAGGTCACTCAAGCCCTAATGGCAAGCAAGGTCTATGTGTGATCACATCTTAGAGATGAAGTGACATATTGACAAGCTGGGAGAGTTGGGTGTCAAAGTCTTGAGAAAGTTGGATGTTCAATCACTTTCTAAGTCACATAGTGAGTTCCTTTGGGACTACTATGAAGCAGACTATGACATGAACCTTAATGATCATATCTATTTGCTTGGTGCTGCTGAATTAGTAATGATTTGGAATGATAGTAAAGCAAATTTGATTAGAAGATCAACTTCCCAAAAACTTTATGGACAGTGACAATGGTGACACTGGAAATCCAGAAAAAGCGTTCTCTTCCCAATGGAAAGGGATTGACCATAGTCAACCCGGTTAACCAAATGGTAAAGAGAAAGGCTAAGTCTGAGATGGTCCCATTACCAAAGGGTCCATATGTTTATTTTGCCAAAGGAAGGGGCGTTGATTGCAAAGCTCCCAAATTTACCTAAGGATGTTAAAGTCAATAAGTTTGACTCTACATCAGGTAGAACCCATTATCTAACTCTGTTAAGTTCTATTCTGAGATCCTCATTACATGATGTGACTGGGTCACATGTTGATGTTTTAAGAATCAAAGAATAGAGAGAAATATTAAAGGAAGTATATGTTGATTCTGATCGCGAAGGTGGATTTCGATCGCATCAGAATTTTGAGCAGTTGCTTAAGAAGTTATGATATATTGCTAAGGAATAGATAACAACAATTTTCCATGTGGATTGTAAGGATAAGTTTTTCCGCAAAGTTTTAAAATAAAAGAAAATTGTTTAATTTTATTTATTTGAAGTATCCTTACAATGGTATTTGTGGAAAATTGTTGCTTATATGATTCCACTGACAGCAATATTGGAAAATGGATTTGATTCTTTCATTTGTGGTAGTGTCTAAATTTACCAAATCAGGAAAGTTCCTCATCACCCAAGTTTCAATTGGACCGAAACTTGGAATCATGCAAGTTGAATAGTATGATGAATGAGAACTTTCAAGCATTGGAAAATCAAGACTAATTACTTGTTCACATGGATGTGTGAGTCAAGTGAAGGACTAAAGGGATCGAGTACACATTCTTGTGCACTGGTCATGTCCACCACAAAGCTCGCTAAGACTATTTGATTTACTAAAGTTTAGTAAATATGGTTATACTTGCAAGTTTAAGTATAATTCTGAAACATTGGAAAAAGTCTCAATGTATGGCAGAACGAATAGGAAGAATCAAATTAGGCAGAAAGATAAAAGTTTCTCAAATCTAAAAAGATGGGAGAGTACTTTAGTATCATGTTTGTGATCATTTTAATGATTTCGAAATCATATCACAATTAGTCCTCTAAAGGTCATCTTAGTGCATTATTATGACTAAGAAGAGGAGTCATGAATTGTTGAAATGGTTAGATCAGGAAGATGAGTTATACTTCGTTCCAAAACAATTCTTAGAGTCATACTCCAAGATTGTAACTTGAGTGACATATCTTAAATAAAGGTTTAAAACACTTGTCAAATGTAAGAGCAAAAGTGTCCTACTCTTGTACATTTGAAATTGGTAAGTTGTGATGTTTTGGATAAAACAAAGACCAACTAAGGCCAATTGTGTGAAGTGTTTGTCTTGATAAAGAATCCGCACTATCTGTTGAATATTTGGCAAGATAGTCTTATATGTCAAGAGGATAGTGGGAGTCTTAAAGATCCTAAAAAGAATTTCAAGAACTAATCAAGAATAAAACCTGAGGTTCTTCACTAGCACACGACTTGAGGTTTATAACCTATCGTGTTGACATATTCTGTGCCCATTCCAGTTAAAGTTGGCTTTGCATAGGAGTTCTGAAAGTTCTCAATTGGTTGCATAACAACTTGGAAGCAATGGCAGGCCCTGTACTGCCAGGTGGCAAGAAGTTAAGATTGCATAAGTTCAGTCCATATGAGTTTGGATTTGTCATTATCCTTGTCTTGTGACTATGGTTTTGACGATTCACATGGATAAGAACACATACACCATAAAATCTAAGGGTCATAAGGTTTCTCTGCGATTCATAAAAATTATGGTGAGGAAACACTTCCACCAAGTAGATTTGAAGCAGATGGCAAAAGGTCTAAACAATTGAGACTATGATTACGTCATCCCTTTTCATAGTTCTGAAATTGTTTAGACACACATGCATGCTATCTAAGGAAAGGTGTATGATTTTGATAAAGTTTTATCAAAGCATCTCGTATCAGAAATCTGAACTTTGGTAAGAAAGTCAATAAAGTATTGATTTCTAGAAGTCCAGCTGATTTCTGAGTACATGTCAAAGCTAGTGGGAGCATAAGTGTTATGCTAATAATCATCATGTTAGTGGGAGCATGATAATTATTGTTAGTGTTGCAAGTTAGCAATGTTAATTATACAAAACAAAAGTTTCAATTCGTGAGGCTGCAGGGATTGAAAAAGTTGTTTTGCTATAATTAAGGGAGAGGATATACTTCATTTCAGTTCTAAAGGCTTAGATTGAGACCTTAATCATCCTTAGTCAAGAATATATATATGAATTTCATGTTGGATTGGTTCAACTTAAGGAAATTCTATATATTGCGTTCTCAAAATTCGATTATGATTACGGCATCCCTCTTCATAGTCAAATTTTAAAAACATGGCAAATAAAAATATTGTAGCAAAAGACTGGTCTAGAATCATGTCTTTATGTGAGACATCATGAATCGTGTACCATTTTCTTTGGGTACAGGATCGATTGCATGCGCTATAATATTTGTCATTTCTAAATTTTTCCAAATGCCTAGAGGCATTAAGAAGGGAAAAGGTCTACAATTGGATATGACTAAAATGATTAACCAATTGTCGAGGACAATCTGAGGTTTACCAAAGATTGGTTGCTCAGGGACAGTTGGAAGTATAGTGCTAATTTTGGAAGGACCATATTGACATATTCTGAATGATTAAGTTATTCAAACCATCCACAGTCGGTCATATGTTGGAAGTAGATATGAATCAAGACTGTCATGGGTTGGTTTGTAGAGGTCCAAGTTGGTGGACAAAGTGGTGCTACAACACTCATGAGTGCTCATAAGTTCTGAGTATTGGCTTCAACCCGCACTCTTTTGAATCACTTCATGGATTTTATCACGAGTGATCATGAGACGATAATATCTTATATTCCTCAAACCTAGAGATATGAGGTGTTACTATGAGTTGGTTATACATTGATTGCACGAAAACGCATTGGTAACTCGATGTTATAAAACGTGCCTTTGTGTATGATTCAACAAGTAGTAGAACAAGCCATATGAGTCGAAGTTTATCCATTCCTTTTACCTTCGGGATAAAAGCGATATATGTGGGCCCCTCGATGATTTAGCGATGACACATGTGAGTGCTTGGCCAAGCCAGGACTGATTTGATTTGTTCAATCAGTCAGTCATCATAAATCGAAAATCGGGATACAACAAATGGACAGAGAGAATGATTATAATCCATGTCTCAGTCCATATGATATCTAGAATGGAGGAATATATGATCCCTTATCTAATGGACAAGTCATTGACAAAGGTCAGAGTTAATTGACAAGATCAGAGTTCGACAGCGGCTTTAAGAGCTACGATTGCCAGTTGGTTTTTGAAGTCATACTCAATAATAGTTTTAGACTTATCCAAGTGGGAGACTGTTGGATTAATGTCTAAGTCCATAACTATATTTGGTATGTACTTGACCCGAACCGGCATGGTCCATTTGGGTTGCACTTCACCGATACGATTTATATGGATAGGCTTTTGAGAATAGTATATTTATGATTTATATTAATATATTATAAGCTCTAATATATTAAGATATAATCATGTTATTTAATTAGTATTGATCAAGAATTAATTTATAATTAATTAAGTGATCAAAAGGAACTAATTAAATATGGACTCTTAGATATATATATGTGTAGTGGGCCAAGTTCATTTAGGTTAGGCTAAGTCTTCATGGATAGTCCATGGAGCTTTAACCCATGGATCCTAGGAAATGAAAGGTCATGGGTATTAGGGTTTAACCCTAATCCTCCACACTATATAAAAGGGTCTTATGGTTCATGAAATTATGCTATTGGCTAGTGTGGATACACTAAAGAGGGCAATAACCGATTTCATAGTGTGAGTCAAGTATCCATATTCTCTAAAGGTTTTCCAAGGTGTTTTGGTGATTTGTGATTCCACTTGAGGCTTCCACACTATTGGGGTTAAGCTCTTAAAGCTTTAAGACATCAAGCTACATCAAAAGGTATGTCATCTAACTAGAACTTTGTAGTATAGGTGCTTCATAATATGCTAGTTAGGATGAAACCTTGGAATATTTAATATTTGCATGTATAATAGAGAAAACATAGATCCAAGGTTTATAGGGTTGCATGTACACCATAGGAGTGTTAGAATGCTCAAAACCCAACAAGGATCTCTTCCATCGAATGTCTCCTCAAACTCAGACGATGAAGATATAGAGAACATTGACACAAGAACCGATCCAATGATTATAACGCTCTCAACAATCCAGGGGGAACCATCTCTGGTTCAAGGGGAACTCCCATCTGCAATCCAGGGGGAACCTCTCTCAATTGCTCAAGTAAATTCTAATCCCTCTCTCACAATTCAAGACAATTATGCGGGATACTCACAAGTCCATGGGGAAGTGTCCTCTTCTGCCATAGTGTCTTCAGATATTGAAGACATTCCCTCCACCGCAGCCGCTGATCATCTGCAACCTCATCTTCAGGTATGGACGAAGGACCACCCACCGGGACAAATCATCGGAATTCCATCCGTAGGTATTCAAACTCGATCCTCTAAAGATTTAACTGATCACTGTCACTATGCAACGTTTATGTCCTCAGTCGAGCCCAAAACCATCAAAGAATCTTTAATGGATCCCGATTGGATATCCGCAATGTAAGAGGAACTAGAAGAGTTTGAAAGAAACAAAGTGTGGCAACTCATTCCGAAGCCAAAAGGTCACACTGTTGTTGGGACAAGATGGGTGTACAAGAATAAATTGGATGAATCCAGTGCAGTTGTTAGAAACAAATCAAGACTAGTCGTTATGGGGTATATTCAACTTGAAGGTGTTGATTATGATGAAACATACGCCCCCGTAGCCAGGATGGAGGCCATACGCATCTTCTTAGTGTATGCTGCTCACAAGAACATCAAAGTACATCAAATGGATGTAAAGAGTTCCTTCCTGAATGGTGAATTGAAGGAGGAGGTTTATCTTCAACAACCTCCGGGCTTCGAACGTCATGAATTCCCAGATCACTGTTACAAGCTTGAGAAAGCAGTTTATGGTCTAAAGCAAGCATCAAGGGCATGGTAGGAGACTCTCTCAAAATTTCTTGTCTCGTCCGTATACAAAAGAGGAGTGATTGATACTACTTTATTTAGAAAAGCGAACGGTAATCACGTTATGCTTGTACAAATATATGTGGATGATATCATCTTCGGCTCAACTGAGCAGGGGATGGTGGATGAATTTGCAAAGCTCATAACCAACAAGTTCCAAATGAGCATGAATAGAGATATTAATTTCTTTCTAGGACTTCAAGTGAAACAGGTCCCTCAAGGGATATTTATCCATCAGGAGAAATACACCTCTGAACTGCTGAAGAAATACTCAATGGACAACTGTTCCTCTGCCAAGGTCCCTATGGCCTTCGGATATAAGATTTATGTTGATCCTTCCGGAGAATCAGTAGACCACAAAACTTATAGAGGAATGATTGGCTCGTTGATGTACCTCACCGCAAGAAGACCAGACATTGTCTTCGCAACAGGCTTATGTGCAAGATACCAGGCCGATCCGAAAGTATCACATATGACTACAGTTAAAAAAATTCTCAGATACTTCAAGGGAAGCAAATCTCTAAGCCTCTGGTATCCCGCAGGGAACGACTTCAGTCTTCAAGCATTCACTAATGCGGATCATGCATGATTCAGATTGGATAGAAAAAGCACTTTAAGTGGCTGTCAATTTCTTGGTGGAAGACTCGTCAGCTGGTCATCAAAGAAACAAAATTGTGTCTCATTGTCTACCGCAGAAGCTGAATATGTGGCCGCAGCCAGCTGTTGTTCATAAGTCTTGTGGATGAAAACTCAACTTCTGTACTACGGATACAGGATGCTGCGGATACCGATTTACTGTGACTCAGAGAGTGCTATAGCGATTTCCCACAATCCTATTCATCACTCTAAGACGAAGCATATTGAACTACGGTATCATTTTATCAAAGATCACATTCTAAAAGGTAACATCGAACTAATTTTTGTTAACACTCATGAATAGATTGCTGATGTGTTTACTAAAGCACTTAACTCAACAAAACTCAACAGTTTTCTACAAATGTTAGGAATGATGAATCCGCAATTCTTTTTGAATTGATAGGTACCGCAGACCACCTCTGGTCTCTGTTGCGGTCCTAGTTGAATATATCTATCATACATGGTTTCAATATACTTTGTGTACCGCAGTATACTTTGTGTACCACAACCATATATTATACCTACATTTCTAAGGTCCTTATTGTTTGTTATTTCTGATTTTGTTCAAGTGTTCCTCTCAGTTTCTTCTACCGCAGTCTCTTTTCCATCCTCCGCAATGGTTGCTCAATCCGCAGTCGCATTGAATGCACCTTCAACTACTTCATAATTCCCTGAATTTTGTGTGCTATTTAATGACACTTCATTAAATAAGAAAAACATTATGAAAAAAAAAACATTCGTTGTGTAACACATCATGTTTCAATTCCTTTTCTTTTCAAATAATCCTTTTGTCAAACCTATTTTGGGTTTGATTGCAAATAAATCAGTTTCCCATAAAAGAAATCTTTTTAGAAATCTTTTTCCTTAAACTGTCAATTTATCTTGCCCCAAGATGTCTAATCCGTTCAAAGTCCACCTTTATTCAACGGACTAACGCCCCTCACCACATGTTCTTCAAAAGTGTGATAATGGGCCTGACATTTCATTAAATGCTACATCTTTGAAAAAATAAAAAATTTAAACTTTTTCTTCATTTATTCTATTTGTGGCTGATAATGACTAAAACCGAAGGGTTTTTATCTTTAACCGCCACATATAGGGTAAAAACAATAAGATTTGAGATCCGACACTATATAACCCTTTTTTCCCTCCCCAAGAAAGATTTACGCTTTCTGAACTTACTTCGACGAGCTTCATCTTCTTCACCCTCTTGCACTCAAAATCTTTTCTGCAAGTTCTTCAAACTTTTTTCAAAAATGGTGAAGTCTGGCATTTCAAAGAAGCAATCCAAAGCTTCTGGTTCCGCTCAACCCGCTGGTTCTGATTCCGCTACAAGAAACCAATCGCCATCAATTGCTTCGAGCAATTTTAGGGCTATCTTTGAACATCACTCAGCTTACAATGAATCCATTCATCTCATGATTAAGTTCATATCAAATCACCCTCTGTTTGGACCCTTCGACTCATTCACCGATGTGGTTCTAATTTCAACCCTTTTCAAGTGTGCATTCTCGGCATTTCGCCCCCTCAACAATCTGCAATAAGTTCATCTGAACTTAGTTGATGATTCTTTGGTCATCTTGACCAAAGATAAATTTTTTAATGCAATCAACCTTTTGGTGCATCCTTCTACAAAGTTCTTCTCTCCAAGTGTAACGGACATCATCACTTCACTCTACCAGATGGGGTACCAAAAATAGCTCAAGGGGATAGGCGAATTCAAGAAGAATCAATCGCATGTGGTCTGGCAGTTTGTTTGTCACTTTGTCATCCGAAGTCTGTCACGGAGAACCGGCGGCACAGATAACATGGGCCTCAAGCTGCTAGAATTGATGTGGAGCATTTTCACTAGCTACGATGTCAACTATGGCCAGATCTTATGGGATGACTTTCTTCAATACATCCCTAAGGAGAATCCAAAAACAAACCCCACAGAGCTCACTTTTGCAAGATTTTGGTCCTTATGCCTTTCAGACCTCCACTGTGATGCAAAGATCAGCATGGGCAACAACATCAACTTCTTTGTCACACGTGATTTCAAAAGGTACGCACCCTCTAAAGATCAATCTATCTTTGGACCTCTAAGACGCTTACCTATACACATCTTGACCACTGTTGAACTTGAAACTAAAGAAGTCACATATCACACAGAGGCTACGGAAGGTATTGACCCATACCTTTCTACCCCGCCTCTGCCTAGTCAGTCTATATTAGCCTCGACAGACCCTCATCGCACAGAAAGTACCGCAGCCCCAATTACTATCACACAATCTGCCACTCCATTCTCTAGAAGACAAAAGAAGCTTTCTTCAAGAAAACCCTCCCGTGGCAAGTCCAAGAAAGGTGCAACATCCAAGAACGAAGAACCATCCAAAAAATGCAAACTCAGGCATGTTGTATCTTCTGTTGATGATTCTGATCCAATTCAGACTCTCGCAGTCAATATTGCAGATGAGCCTGATGATGATTCTATCCTAATTCTTATCCTCAAGAAACGAAAAACAAACCGCAGTCCTAGCCATATGCGTGACTGGACAAATACCGCAGACTATCAACTTGCTCTGGTAGTCCTTAGGGGTCCCCACAGGCCCATTTGCAACAACCCTGTCTAGCCACTCGGGAACAGCAAGTGTGCACATTTCATCAAAACATGGAGACTCTCCCCCAGCTAAATCCCAAGAGGATTTAATTGGTTCTCGCCCTAAGGTCTCCAGGGCTTCCCGACTTCATGTCTTTGAGGAATAGGAGTTGCGCTCCATACTTGATTCCGTCATCCATACACTAAATACACCTTCCCAACCGCAGGACAATTCTTCATTCCTTGCCAGAACTGAGCCGAGGCCAAACTTCACTACGGGTCAAGGAGACCGAGGAAGCTCAGGAAATCCTACTTTGCTTACCTTACAATCAGGTGGTTTAGGCACGGTGAGCACCAATGTGCAAGGATCCGTGAACCTGGGGGAAGCTCCGGTGAGAACAGAAGGAATTGACGGTGTTGATTTTGTTGATACTTGGACTCGGGATCGACCCACTACCGAGTCCGGTATTAAAAAGTATGAAGCTTTCCGCAGAGCATTTCAAGCAAGAAAGGATCAACAAACAAAACAGCTTCAAAAAAAGGAGAAAGAAATACAAACCGTGGCTAACTACTGGGCAGACGCAATCAACAACACCAACACCGTAGCCACCATTCTCAAGGTTGAAGATTGGATGACCGCAATGGCTGAGACCATCCCCAACGCTCAGTCCATTCCCAATGGTGCAGGTCCATCCAAGCCCCCTCCAACAAAAATTATTCAAGACTCCCAATATGACGGAACCGCAATCGAAGTTAGTTTCGGACCTACTTTTGGCTTTGATGACTTAGACATGAATAAAGTCAATCAATCAGAGCCATCAGATGATATGATGATGATATTTGACGAAGATGAAGAATCAAGCGGCTCCGTGCACTATACATAAAAACCCAAGGAGAAGAAAAAGAAGAAGAAACTGGAAGTCTCCAGAAAAAAATTCTAAGCCTACAAGACAAGGTTGATCAGATTTTAGCTGCTGTGAAATCTAGCCAACCGCAACCTGAAGATGTGCCCGGACCGCAATCCCTTATCGAAAGAATCGAACGCTTGTAAGCAAGGGAAAGACTCATTGCTGAGAGAATCTCTCTAAAGGTCGAAATTGGTATCTGAGCCCTGGATACAAACAGAAAGGTTGATCATCAACAATTCTTAGCCACTGCGGAGCGACTCATCACTGAAGTGTCCGCAATCAAAGCCGAACTTCAATCAGCCATTGCGGGTCAAGATGCTCATTCAAAGAAGCTTGTTGAGGAAACTCACAATGCTTATGAGTCCACTATCTCTGTTTTACAAACAACTATTAACAACCTCAGACGTTCCTTATCTTCCAACTTCCATGGCCAGGAGATTCTGAAATTTACCAAGGAGATACACAAACTACTCTTCAACACCGTAATCCCCAACAATCAACAACATGGTGATGCACTCAAAGTCCAGTTTCATGAAGTCTTTGCCAAGATTGACGGTCTTAAACAATGGCTTGAGGAGGAACCAGGTGTTCCTTCCTCAAGAGGGGGAAGTGAAGACCGTGACTCAGACCGCATCTCACATCAGCATTCACATCCGCATCAACATCTACAAACTCCCATCCGAATCGGTCCCAGTCATCAACAACCAATCATACCACAATCAATCTTTCAAGAACTCATCATTCAACAAAAGGTTCTTTCCCCGCAACCATCTCCCAAAAACAAGACTCCTATGCCTTCTCCTCAACAAAGTCAAATTCATTCCTCTCATCAGTCTCCACCGCAACATCAAGAAGTTCAACTAGACAAGTTGTTCAACATCCTTCTTCCCCGCATCCGGTGACTCCCCCTCACTTCAGAAATTTAGCCCCAACAATGGCATCCGAAAACTCCTACGACTCTCCTAAAACCGAGCAAAGGAAAGCTGACTAGAAAGCAGCTAAGTTTGTAGAGTTGATATGGAAGGATCACAGATTCGACATTACTATGGATGGATCCCTCATTAATTCCTGGATTAATCCTACCCGAAGATTACTTGATGACGACTACAAGCATTATCTCACCTATTTAGAACCCCCATCTGACGGTTATTGGGACATTCCCATCTCTCCCAAGGAAAAATACTTCACCGTCTTCGAATCATTTGACCGCAACCTCCCCGATGATCATAGGTTGCCACTGGAATTTGAAAGACTTAACAGATTTCATGCCAAGCATGGATCTGCAATTGAAAACATTTGGTCAAGCGACAAGCCCACTGCAGTCAAAAATTACAAGCCCAGAAAGTTCATGAAAGCACACTTCATTCAGTACACTCTCACAAGAAGAAATTCAGACTATGTCCGAACCCAAGCTGACTTTCCTTGCATGAACCCTAAGGAAATCTTTCTGATTGCTAGGGTATTTCAGAACAAGTGTGAGAAGCATCCAAAGATGAAGATTGCGTATGAACGGGATTGTACGTTTCAAAAAGAAATTGTTTGTGACTTTGCTAATATTGACGCGGATATCCACCCTGCTCTCGTACAGAAGTTTAACCTTCTTCCTCTTGAACCAGCTCCGGTGCTAACTGGAGGTTTTCAAGAGAGATCCTTTGGAGCAACTAACTTCTGAGATCTTGGAGTCATTTTCAAACGCAAGAATGATGAAACAAAATATTTCATTCCAATGACTGCCATGAATCGCATGACCCGGAAGCAACTAGAGATTATTCAAACAGCAGTTAACAAGTCAAAACACACAACTGCTGAAGTAAAATTTGAAATCTCCAGGAGAATTGTTTGGCTCAGAGAAGTCAGGAAGTTCTGGTGGATTCTCATCAAATTCCTGAAGCTTCTCAAATTAAAGGAAAGTTGAAGAGGTCACTTCGGGGGAAATTGTTGAAGCATAAAAGTGACCCTCTTAAACTTGATAGATCCGAAGCCATCTCCAGATCCACAGTCAGTATCTCAACCGCAATCAAGAACCGCATCTGTAGTCAACGTCATCAATCCTTAGTCTTAGTTTTTATCTGTTATCTTATGTCTTTACATTAATTTACCCACTGTGCCTTGCATATCCACCTTAGACAGATTAGACTTTGTAATCTTCGAGACTCTATAAATAAAGCTCTCTCATTCTAAATGAATATATCGATCATCTCTATCTTGAATATCATATCTTACTTATTCTCTTCTTACTCTCACATCTTCAAAGATATTCAAAACGTAAACTGATATATTAAGATCATAATCTCTCTTCGGAGCAAGTCAGTTTTGACTTAATCACTAAGTCTGATCTCACTACTAACTTGGTTTGTTTGCGATCCTCGTTAAGAATCAGCTTAAGTGTCTTCTTGATATAATACATGTTGTCATTTATATTTCCTTATATTTCCGCACCTAACTATCTAACTATCTAATTCTAAGTTATTATTGTTGAGCTTTATGATCCTCTGAGTTAAACTTCATTCCGCAATATTACTTGTACTAACGTTTGTTCAAGTGTGTTACCCAAAGTTTTTCTCTCAACACAAGCTAATTGCCATTTCTCACAATTCGAACGATGAAGATGGATGTCGTAATCATACTCGAATTCGAGAACACAATGATCACAACTGCTAACTCTAATCTTGAAAACTACTTAGTGAAAGCATTTCCTCAAAATCATTTTCATGAAGTGGAGAGAAACCTTATACCACTTAGATTTTATAGTGTATGTGTTCCTATCCATATAAACTTGTAATTTTCAACCACTATCTCACGACAAGGTTTATGGAAAATTAAAACTTATATGGACTGAACTTGCTTAATCTTAATTTCTTGCCATCTGGTAGCATACGGGTCCTACCATTGCTTCCAAGTTATTTGATCAACTCACCCTTAAAGATCAATGTACTTTTCATTGATCAAGGTGCCTTGCCTTATGCATTCAAATGAGAACTCATATAACTCACATGCATAGTCGAACTAACTGGAATATGCATAGAAACAATAATATGTCAACACGGTATGTTGCAAACCTCAAGTCGTGTGCTAGTGTTAACAAAAGGTTTATTCTTGATTAGTTCATGAACCTATTCAAGACCATTAAGACTCCCACTGACCTCTTGACATATAAGATTCCCTGTCAAGGAACATTACTTGACAACCATATATTCAAGAGTTAGTGTGAGACCTTATCAAGACAACACTTCATGTAACTATTCTTAGTTGGTCTTTGTTTTATTCAAAACATCACAACTACCAATTTCAAATGTGCAAGAGTAAGAAAACATGTCTACTCCATATTTCATGAGGTGTCGTAAACCTACTTAGGATATGTCACACAATGCACAATCTTTGAGTATGACTCTAAGACTTGATTTTGGAACGAAGTATGATTCATCTTCTTGATTTAACTATTTCAACAATTCATGATTCCTCTTCTTAGCCATACAAATGCACTAAGATGTCCTTAGAGGATCAATTGTGACATGGTTCCATAATTAATAGGACGATCATAAAACATGATAATAAAGTACTCTCCTTTCCTTTCAGATTGGAGAAACCTTTTATCTTTCTACCTAATTATTCTTATTCGTTCTACTATACTTTGAATCTTTTTAATGTATCAGAGATATACTTAATCTTGTAAGCATAACCACATTTAATGAACTTTCAGTAAATCATGTCGAATAGACTTTATCGTCCTCTGTGGTGGATCTGACCAGTTCACATCAATGTGTACTAGATCCTCCCATCTTTCACTTGACTTACATACATATGTAAACAACGAATTAGTCCTAATTTTCCCAAGTACCAAGATTTTCATACATCACATAATTCAAATCATATGATTTTAGGTTTCTGTCCAATTGAAAATTGGGCGATGTGAATCTTTCCTTAATCAGAAAATTACAACACTACCACAATTGATATAACTAAGAATCAAACCATTCTCAACATTGCTATTAATAGAAACATACAAACAACAATTTTCACAGATGACATTGCAAGGAAACATAAAATAAGATAAAATCAAAATTTTATAAAATTGCGGAAAAACTTGTCTGTACGATGCAAATACATATGAAAACTATGTTACTAAATATTCCAAAGCAATCTATCATAACTCCTAAGCAACAACTCAAAAATCTGATCATCGAACCATGCGATCGAAATCCATCTTTTCGCGATCAGACTCAGCTTACTTTTCCTTTAAGTTTCCCTTATTTTCTTCGATCCTACAAAAAATCAAAATGCAATCTCATCACATCATGTATTAAGAATCTATAAATAGGAACTTAATAGAGTTAGATAGTGAACTTACCTGAAGTAGAGTCATACATTTTGACTTTACCATGCTTGCGATCCTTCAGGTTGATATGGCAACTTCGCCTCCAATTCCCCCTTCTCTTGGTAATAAAAGTATATTGTGACAACCGTCAAATTCAAGTCAAAATCAAAGTCAACAAGTTAAAGTCAAAGTCAACAAGTCAAAATCAAAGTCAACAAGTCAAACCGGTCAAACATAACTAGGACTTGTATGATAAAAGTTATTCTATGTATAAAAATGTGCATTTGTATGTCAAGAATCCAAGTGTCTCGGAGAATTTATGTGTTTAGCAATGTACAACCCTAAAAAGGGAGTTAAATGCATCAAAACACGACTATGGACCCTTTTGGGGACTTAAAACAATCATAAACGAAGCATAACGGGGTTCACGAACCTTGCATTGCAAGACTATACGATAATAATGGCTAAAATTAAATCTCTCCCAAATCTCTCTCAACTCTTTATAGTCATCCGGGTCATCCCGACCCTTAACTTGGCCAAAAATCACTCAAAACGGGAAGTTTACGTGAAAAACAGCTAAATAGGGCCGAAACTCTTCTTAAGGAGCGAACCCTCTTAGAGGAGAACTTCTTAGAGCCGAAACCCTCCTTAAGGACCGAAGCTCCTGATGACCGAACCGAAGCCTCTTACAACCGAAGCCTGAGAACCGAACCGAAGCCATCATATCTCGGACCGAACCTCAATACAACCGAAATGAACCGAGCCTTCGGTCCATTTCGCTCCTCTCGCACCTTCGGACCCGAGACCCTCCCTTCGGACCCAAGCCTTCCCTTCGGTTCCTCCTTCTCCCTACTCTCGGTCCTCATCTCCTAAGAACCGAACCTCGCAGGTTCGCTCCTAATACCCGGTTTTCGACTACTTTCGCTTCTTAAGCCCACTTTTGACGTTTTTGACGGGGATTTTTCACCAAATTCATATTTTTTATAATTTTAAACTCCCTAAACTTATATTTTATTCATTTCTCAAGGATTTATTAATTATAAATCATAATTTTACATTAAGAAGAGTATCCTACACCACAAGTGGGTCAAGTGTGCCTACTTGTCTCCATGTGTCATCTTCTAATTAGTCCAATCTTATCCACATCACACAAACCAAGGTAAACATCATTTCAACTTGCAAATTGCTCCAGCAACCTTCACTATATAAAGAAATCCCTGGAGGATTTCTTGGTTTACTTTGATCATTTCAAACTTACACACTTCTTAATCCCTCAAGAAAGCCTCTTTTTCTCTCTACTTCCCAACACTTTGTGAAAGTGTTCTTGAGCTACTACTTCACTTTTTGGTAAGAATTTCATCTAAACTCAAGTGTTATTCCATATTTTCCTAACACTCTTGGATAATCTACCCACATCTTAACACCAAAAATCGTTCTTAGGATCATCCAAGCTTTCACGTGTTCAGCAAGTGTTCTTGACTTAATACTCCTCATCTTCGACCTTCCACTCTTCAAGAGATTACTCAAGGTAAGTTCATACCCCTACATTTTCCAGTTTCTTTAGCTTTCAGGGTGGGAATAAAAGTTAAAACACCAAAACATATTTAAAACTTAACTTGACAGCTTACAACAGAAAAGTTGTGACCTGTTCACGAACTATTTTACCCAACTTAAACTTAATATTTTTCAAAAATGTTTAGTATGAAAATAGTGCAGGTTTATACCTTTAAAATGACTACTTGCACATCTCCATAAGATGTTTCTACAACTTATGGTGATTTTTACAAAACTGCCTATCACTGCAGCAACAAAATCGGACCAGATTGTGAAGATAAACATTTTCACACTGGTTTGGGACCACCAAAAATTATAGGAACATTTTTTAACACAGTAGACTCTTTTTCCAAACTTTCTGATTTTACGAATTCAGTTTTCGACTTACGATGATTTTTCTATAAATATTCTAAAACAGTGACAGTTAAGGGTAAAACTGTCAAAACAAGTTTAAGAGTTATTCACACCTTGTAACATGCTGAGCAAAGTGTGTAAGATTTTATACTTGGTATTTTCAATGCCATTTTATTGAAATACAAAGCCATGCATAACAAGGTTTCATTTAAAACATAAAACACTCTTGATAAACTATAATAGGTATAGTTTGGACACCTCATTTAATAAAGAAACGGTAATACAATCGATTTACAAAACGGGTATTTCATTACAAACTACGTGAACATATTAATGAATAAATTTGTGAGACATTCTCCTTCGGGGTACTCTTCAATACAACAAAAAAGTCTTGTAGTTATAGTCAAAATCTCTTGTAGGGAGAGCGTGATAGTTGTGTATAGATCTATATTGGGTCTGACAAACCCGCACCTAAGCTGCTTGCAACAGCTAGACCGGCAGGTCTGGGGTGACAAGTGTCATAACATTCCGATGCTTGAAGAACGTCGAGTACGAGGTCTTCGACTTTTAGCCTGGTTATAACAACTCACATGGGAAATTAACAAAACACACAGTTCACGGGAATTTAAGGATTTCACAAAAATGAGTTTTATTTAAATATAAAACCACACATAAGTATGACGATTTACTTACATATACTAGGTCTTGGATCAGTTAAGACTACAACAAACCTTTTAGAAAATATTGGATTTTCTGGAAACAAACTTGTAACAAACGTTAAGGAACAACATCCATTTTTCATGCATAAATTGCTTATGAACTCACCAGCTTTAATGCTGATGCTCTTTCAAAAACAACTTGTATTCTCAGGTAATCAGTAATACAGGTAACCACAAGATTTTTCAAGGCAAGACGCTAAGGCGCAAATTTCTTTTGAACTATTTTGACATCATATGTAATTTATTTGGAAACATGTATTTTTGCAACGATGTAACCTTTTAAATTATATTTATGATGGTTGTGTTTGCTTTCTTCACTATGGTTATGATACTGAGCATGACGTCCTCCGCCCCTGAACGTTTCCGTCGTTCCGGTTTGGGGGTGTGACAGATCGGTATCAGAGCTTTGTTTATAGTGAACTAAGTATATCGAACCACATAAGATATAAAACTATGAATACAACCGGACCAAATTTCTCTGAGATAGCTTTTAAAATACTTTAAAAATAAAAATTAGTATTTTTATAAAAGTATTAGTACAATCGCACTCACTAATTCAGTATCATAATGGCAATAACATAAAAGTATCGAGACAAGTTGGACACCATGATCCAGCTTCGGGGTATGTAGTTAGATCTTGGATGAATATAGCATGATCAACTATATTTAGCCAAGGTATGACCAATGTATGCCGAAGAAGAATCATGATGAGCAACAAGTCTTCAAATTTCCAAAAACCTTGAAAATCAAACATAAAAAATACTATAGGAGTATTTTTACACAAAAACCGTAATAATCACATAATAAATTGCGATAACTAACTTCCTATTCCCAAAATTTATCGTGATATCCTTCTTATCCCTATTTCTCGTACAGGCGCAATGACAGGATTTCACACACCGAGTTATCCCTACTTCCCCGACCAAGGGAATGTCGGTTGGATTGTGGAAGACCCAGAGGAAGATTCCGAAGAGGACCCATGGAGGATGAAGAACCCATGGAGGAGGAAGAATCAGTAGACGTTGAAGAAGAAGAAGACTCAGATGGAACCTACTCCGAACCCGAAGTCTACGATCCACACACTGCCCTTATTCCTCCGCAACACTTCCAAGGCCCGACGCCCCAATGGGCTGAAACTATACATCGATGGAACCGAGAGCAAGGTCAACGACCTCCCTATGGCATGGAACGAAGTTTATACGATCTCAGCAGAGGAGGGTCAGCCGACCGAGCCCTTCCTGTCATGGTTCACCGTGTCACACGCCACGAGGAGCAAACAAGGGTGAACCTCCACCACCTCATGGAAATTGGTGCAACCAGCCAAGTCAACTCCGTTCGCATTCGCCGGTCGGATGATGACCACGATCGAACTCGAGACAGCACCGAGCTTCTGCGACGGGAAATGGCCGCAACCCGAGCTGAAGTGCATGAAGTCCGAGAACACCAAGCAACTTTAGAAGGACGTGTGGTAGAAGCAGAGCACCAAGCGGCAGAATCTAGAGCTGAAATGAGGGCAACAAGGAACTTCATGTCTTCACTTCGTGATCCTCAGAGCTTCAACCGTCGCCAGTAGTGTTGCACTGCTCGCTTCAGTTTAATCTAGTTTTGCGGATAAATACTACTATTATTTTCTAGTATTTTATGTCCAATCTCGCGATTTAAGTGTTTACACTTCCGAGATCAGTTAGGCGGTCAAAATTTTCTCATACATTGATGTAGCATAGACCCCTTGTCGGGTCAAATTTTCCCCAATATTGTATACTAAGTTATATCAATGAACTTGACACGCTATTTGCTTTATTACATCAAGTTCATGGCAGGGATTGTTTTCAGATTAAATTTACTGGTGTCCGATTTATGATTGTTTGATGTATAAATCAAAGTTATACATAATTAAGACCATGTCGACCTAGATTTCCGCCTTGGATCCTGTTCCTTGTTTGGTTGTGGGCCCAGGGCAGACCCATTAGATTCGAAAGTTTATTTAATCTTAATTATATATAAATACTATACATCAAACGATTGATGGATGGGCCCGGTATGGATACTATCACAGACATTTCATGCAAATCAAAACTATCAGCATTCAAAAAGTCTATATTTCATTACCTATAGACCTCTAGTATGAATGTATCCTTACAATATCTTTACAAGTCGGAATCATGATGCATATAAAGACCTAAAAATATTTAGTTTTAACTCTCGACTTGTGAGCGCTATCAAAGACTTATTGTCTTTTCATTCTTGATATGGCAAAAAATGCCACCTCGTAGAAATCCTAGACGTGGCGGCGCCGCAGGAGCTGCACCTCCGCCACCACCACCACCCCCTCAGTTCGATCCAGTAATGTTCCAGGCTGCCGTGACAGACGCAGTAGCAGCCGCAATGTTCCAAATCAGCACCAACAATGCGGGTGGTGCGGGTAATGGTACCACAAATTCTAACCACGTGGACAGCCAGGGACACTCGAGAGAGTGTACCTACAAAGACTTTACAAATGCCAAACCCAAAATCTTCAATGGAAGCGGAGGTGTCATAGCATTGCTGCAATGGTTCGAGACAACCGAATCCATCTTCGAAATATGCGCATGCCCTGAAGCAAGCAAGGTCAAATTTGCAGCATGCACATTCTCTGAAAGGGCCCTCACCTGGTGGAATGGCCACGTCAAAGCATTGACACTTTCGGTGGCTAATTCGATAACATGGGAAGACCTGAAAACCATGTTAATGAAGGAGTACTGCCCAAGGGGCGAGATACAGAAGTTGGAAGAGGAACTTTGGGGTCTCAAAATGACAGGCTCTGAAATCCTGTCTTACACCTCAAGGTTTAGCGATCTAGCCATCCTGTGTCCCGGGATGGTTCCTTTGGAAAGCAAAAAGGTGGAAAGATACATATGGGGATTATCTCCCCAACTTCAAGGAAACGTATTGGCCTCAAAGCCAACAACCTTTGACAGTGCCAAAGAGTTGGCACAGCAACTCATCGACCATAAAGCCAGCCATGGCACTGTGACAACCACCCCCAAGCAAGCGAAAGGGGGAAAAAACAAAAAGAAGTTCTGGAACAAGAAGAAGAATCATCCTGCCCAAGACCCTTCCAAAAAGCAACAAGTGGTTGCGGTGCACGCTGCCACAACCACTGCCAACCCAACTCCGATAAGGCAATACGCCGGGAACCTACCCAAGTGCAACAAGTGCAACTTTCACCACAACGGCGCATGCCGTGAAATGCATTGCACCAACTGTAAAAAAAAGGGGCACACCGCTCGATTTTGTAAAGCTTCAGTCCAACAAAACGCACAAGCTGCCAATGCCGGAGCAAGTCGAACCTGCTATGGTTGTGGACTAGCAGGACACTTCAAGCGGAACTGCCCGAAGGCAAGAAACCCCAACCCTGGTGAAGTGAGCAGAGTGCTGGCAATAGGTCATGAGGAAGCAGTTGCAGATCCAACTGTGGTCACCGGTACGTTTCTCCTCGACAATACATACGCATGCATTCTTTTCGATAGTGGCGCAGAGAAAAGCTTCGTGAGCCATCAATTTAAACGCTTGCTTAAACAAACACCACAAACACTAAAAGACACATTCAACGTAGAAATGGCTAACGGAAAAACAGAGAACCCTAACGACGTTTACACCAGGTGTACCCTCACGCTAAACAATCACTCTTTCCAAATCGACCTTATGTCGGTCACCATAAAAAGTTTTGATGTCATCATTGGCATGCATTGGTTATGCCTTCACCATGCTGAAATACTATGTCACAAAAGGCCGTTCGCCTTAATCTACTAAATGGCGAAACCTTCGTCGTGTATGGCGACAAACCTAGCTCGAACTTTCAGATCATCTCTTGTGTCAAGGCTCAAAAGTATCTCTGCATGGAGTACCACGCCTTCCTAGCCCACGTCGTAGACAAGAAACAAGAAGCGATAAACATCAAAGACATTCCGGAGGTCTGTAACTTCCCCGACAGATTTCCGTAAGACCTTCCAGGAGTGCCCCCTGCTAGACAAGTCGAATCCGAATCAACATAATTCCTGGAGCTACCCCCGTAGCCAGATCGACATACTGTCTAGCCCCAGCCGAAATGCAGGAACTGTCCAGTCAATTGAACAAACTGCTGAGCAAAGGTTTCATTAAGCCAATATTCTCGCCTTGGGGAGCACCAGTCTTGTTCGTCAAGAAAAAGGATGGATCGTTCCGTATGTGCATTGACTACCGTGAATTAAACAAACTCACCATTAAAAACCGATACCCTTTGCCTCGACTCGATGACCTCTTCGACCAGCTGCAAGGAGCAAGTTTCTTCTCGAAGATTGACCTTAGATCAGGATACCATCAACTACGAGTTCAAGAGGAGGATATTCCAAAGACAGCCTTCAGAACGGGCTATGGTCATTACGAGTTTGTAGTGATGCCCTTCGGCTTAACGAATGCACCTGCGACATTTATGGACCTAATGAATCGTGTGTGTCGACCTTACTTAGACAAGTTTGTGATTGTTTTCATCGATGATATACTAGTCTACTCCCGAAGTAAGGAAGAACACAGCCAGCATTTACGTCAAGTCCTGGAGACACTGAGGGCGGAGAAATTGTACGCAAAATTCTCAAAGTGCGAGTTCTGGATTCGAGAAGTGAATTTCCTCGGACATGTAGTCAGCAAGGAAGGAATTCATGTGGACCCTTCAAAGATCAAGGCAATCGAAAGCTGGGTAGCACCAAGAACACCCACAGAAATCCGACAATTTTTAGGACTTGCTGGTTACTATCGAAGGTTCATTCAAAACTTCTCCGAGATCGCGAAACCACTCACCACCTTGACTCAAAAAGGAGTGACTTTCGTCTGGGGGGATAAGCAAGAAGCTGACTTGCGCCAAGGTTAAGGTAGAGTATCAAAAACTCTCGGGACTACTTCAGCAGCCAGAGATACCCGAGTGGAAGTGGGAGCAGATTTCGATGGATTTCATTACCAAGTTATCCAAGACAACGGGTGGACTTGACACCATTTGGGTAATCGTCGACAGATTAACAAAATCCGTACACTTCCTACCAATAAAGGAAACAAACAAAATGGAGAGACTGACCGGGCTCTACATTAAAGAAGTCGTGCGACTTTATGGGGTACCGATATCCATTATCTCTGATAGAGATAGTCGGTTCACGTCACGGTTCTGGCAGTCACTGTAGAAAGCTATGGGAACTAGGCTGGACATGAGTACAGCCTACCACCCACAGACCGACGGGCAGAGTGAAAGGACCATTCAAACGTTAGAGGACATGCTAAGAGCTTGTGTGATAGACTTTGGTAAAGCTTGGGATGCTCATTTACCCCTTATCGAATTCTCGTACAGTAATAGTTATCACACTAGCATCAAAGTTGCTCCGTTCGAAGCCCTCTATGGCCGTAAGAGCAGATCACCCCTGTGATGGGCTGAGGTGGGCGATACGCAACTAGCAAGAGGGCAAGTTCCTAACAACGCACTCATTGGCCCGGAGATCATAAGGGAAACAACCAAAAAGATCGTCCAAATTTGAGAACGAATTAAGGCTTCGCAAGACCGACAAAAGCGCTTCGCGGATAAAAGACGGAAGCCTTTGGAGTTCCATGTTGGGGATCGAGTACTACTGAAAGTATCACCTTGGAAGGGATTAATACGTTTCAGAAAACGTGGGAAACTAAATCCAAGGTATATCGGACCATTCGAAATCCTCGCCAGGATTGGCCCGGTGGCATACAAGCTGCGATTATCTCAGGAACTCAACCACGTTCATCCTACCTTTCATGTGTCAAACTTAAATAAATGTTTGTCTGATGAGACCCTTGTCATTCCTTTGGAAGAAATTGAGATCAATGAGAACCTCCACTTCATAGAGGAACCTGTTGAAATCATGGATAGAGAGGTCAAATCGACGAAACAAAGCCGCATTCCCATCGTAAAGGTCCGCTAGAACGCCAAGCGAGGACCCGAATTTACTTGGGAACGTGATGACCAAATGAAACAGAAATATCCACATCTATTCCCCAACCCTTCAAGTCCGACTCAAAATGCAACTTTCGGGACGAAATTCCTTCTAACGGAGGGATAATGTGACAACCGTCAAATTCAAGTCAAAATTAAAGTCAAAGTCAAAGTCAAAGTCAACAAGTCAAACCGGTCAAACTTAACTAGGACTTGTATGATAAAAGTTATTCTATGTATAAAAATGTGCATTTGTATGTCAAGAATCCAAGTATCTCGGAGAATTTATGTGTTTAGCAATGTAAAACCCTAAAAAGGGAGTTAAATGCATCAAAACATGACTATGGACCCTTTGCGGGACTTAAAACAATCATAAACGAAGCATAACGGGGTTCACAAACCTTGCACTACAAGACTATACGATAATAATGGCTAAAATTAAATCTCTCCCAAATCTCTCCCAAATCTCTCCCAGATCTCTCTCAAAATCTCTCTCAACTTTTTATAGTCATCCGGGTCATCCCGACCCTTAACTTGGCCAAAAATCACTCAAAACGGGAAGTTTACGTGAAAAACAGCTAAATAGGGTCGAAACCCTTCTTAAGGACCGAACCCTCTTAGAAGAGAACCTCTTAGAGCCAAAACCCTCCTTAAGGACCAAACCTCCTGATGACCGAACCGAAGCCTCCTGCAACCGAAGCCTGAGAACCGAACCGAAGCCATCATATCTCAGACCGAACCTCAATACAACTGAAATGAACCGAGCCTTCGGTCCATTTCGCTCCTCTCGCACCTTTGGACCCGAGACCCTCCCTTCGGACCCAAGCCTTCCCTTTGGTTCCTCCTTCTCCCTACTCTCGGTCCTCATCTCCTAAGAACCGAACCTCGCAGGTTCGCTCCTAATACCCGGTTTTCAACTACTTTCGCTTCTTAATCCCGTTTTTGACGGGGATTTTTCACCAAATTCATATTTTTATCATTTTAAACCCCCTAAACTTATATTTTATTCATTTCTCAAGGATTAATTAATTATAAATCATTATTTTACATTAAGAAGAGTATCCAACACCACAAGTGGGTCAAGTGTGCCCACTTGTCTCCATGTGTCATCTTCTCATTAGCGCAATCTTATCCACATCACACAAACCAAGGTAAACATCATTTCAACTTGCAAAATGCTCCAGCAACCTTCACTATATAAAGAAATCCCTGGATGATTTCTTGGTTTACCTTGATCATTTCAAACTTACACACTTCTTAATCACTAAAGAAAGCCTCTTTTTCTCTCTACTTCCCACCACTTTGTGAAAGTGTTCTTGAGATACTGCTTCACTTTTAGGTAAGCATTTCATCTAAACTCAAGTGTTATTTCATATTTTCCTAACACTCTTGGATCATCTACCCACATCTTAACACCAAAAATCGTTCTTAGGATCATCCAAGCTTTCACGTGTTCATCAAGTGTTCTTGACTTAATACTCCTCGTCTTCGACCTTCCACTCTTCAAGAGATCACTCAAGGTGAGTTCATACCCCTACATTTTCCAGTTTTCTTTAGTTTTCAAGGGGGGAATATAAGTTAAAACACCAAAACATATTTAAAACTTAACTTGACAGCTTACGACAGAAAAGTTGTGAAGATAAACATTTTCACACTGGTTTGTGACCACCAAAAATTATAGGAAAATTTATGAACACAGTAGACTCTTTTTCCAAACTCTCCAAGTTTACGAATTCAGTTTTTGGTTTATGATGATTTTTCTATAAATAATCTAAAACAGTGACAGTTAAGGGTAAAACTGTCAAAACAAGTTTAAGAGTTATTCACACCTTGTAACATGCTGAGCAAGGTGTGTAAGATTTTATACTTTGTATTTTCAATGTAATTTTATTGAAATACCAAAACCATGCATAACAAGGTTTCATTTAAAACATAAAACACTCTTGATAAACTATAATAGGTATAGTTTGGACACCTCATTTAACAAAGAAACGGTAATACAATCATTTTAGAAAACAGGTATTTCATTACAAACTACGTGAACATGTTAATGAATAAATTTGTGAGACATTCGCCTTCAGGGTACTCTTCAGTACAACAAAAAAGTCTTGCAGTTATAGCCAGAATCTCTTGTAGGGAGAGCGTGATAGTTGTGTATAGATCTGTATTGGGTCTGACAAACCCGCACCTAAGCTGCTTGCAACAGCTAGACCGGCAGGTCTGGGGTGACAAGTGTCATAACATTCCGACGCTTGAAGAACGTCGAGTACGAGATCTTCGAGTCTTATCATGGTTATAACAACTCACATGGGAAATTAACAAAACACACAGTTCACGGGAATTTAAGGATTTCACAAAAATGAGTTTTATTTAAATATAAAACCACACATAAGTATGACGATTTACTTACATATACTAGGTCTTGGATCAGTTAAGACTACAACAAACCTTTTAGAAAATATTGGATTTTCTGGAAACAAACTTGTAACAAACGTTAAGGAACAACATCCATTTTTCATGCATAAATTGCTTATGAACTCACCAGCTTTAATGCTGATGCTCTTTCAAAAACAACTTGTATTCTCAGGTAATCAGTAATACAGGTAACCACAAAATTTTTGAAGGCAAAACGCTAAGGCGCAGATTTCTTTTGAACTATTTTGACATCATATGTAATTTATTTGGAAACATGTATTTTTGCAACGATGTAACCTTTTAAATTATATTTATGATGGTTGTGTTTGCTTTCTTCACTATGGTTATGATACTGAGCATGACGTCCTCCGCTCCTGAACGTTTCCGCCGTTCCGCTTTGGGGGTGTGAAAGATTGGTATCAGAGCTTTGTTTATAGTGAACTAAGTGTATCGAACCACGTAAGATATACAAACTACAAATACAACGAGACCAAATTTCTCTGATGTAGCTTTTCAAATACTTTAAAAATAAAAATTAGTATTTTTATAAAAGTATTCGTACAATCGCACTCACTAATTCAGTATCATAATGGCAATAACATCAAAGTATCGAGACAAGTTGGACACCATGATCCAGCTTTGGGGTATGTAGTCAGATCTTGGATGAATATAGCTTGATCAACTATATTTAGCCAGGGTATGACCAATGTATGCCGAAGAAGAATCATGATGAGCAACAAGTCTTCAACTTTCCAAAAACCTTGAGAATCAAACATAAAAATACTATAGGAGTATTTTTTACACAAAAACCGTAATAATCACATAATAAATTGTGATAACTTACTTCTTATTCCCAAAATTTCTCGCGATATCCTTCTTATCCCTATTTCTCGTACAGGCGCAATGGAAGGATTTCACTTACCGGGTGATCCCTACTTCCCCAACCAAGGGAATGTCGGTTGGATTGTGGAAGACCCAGAGGAAGATTTCGAGGAGGAGCCCATAGAGGATGAAGAACCCATGGAGAAGGAAGAATCAGTAGACGGTGAAGAAGAAGAAGACTCAGATGGAACCGACTCCGAACCCGAAGTCTATGATCCACACCCTGCCACTATTCCTCCGCAACATTTCCAAGGCCCGACGCCTTAGTGGGCCGAAACTATACATCGATGGAGCCGAGAGCAAGGTCAACGACCTCCCTATGGCAGGGAACGAAGTTTCTACGATCTCAGCAGAGGACGGTCAGCCGACCGAGCCCTTCCTGTTACGGTGCACCGTGTCACACGCCACGAGGAGCAAACAAGGGTGAACCTCCGCCACCTCATGGAAATTGGTGCAACCAGTCAAGTCAACTCCGTTCGCATTCGCCGGTTGGATGATGACCATGATCGAACTCGATACCGCACCGATCTTCTTCGACGAGAAATGGCCGCGACCCGAGCTGAAGTGCATGAACTCCGAGAACACCAAGCCACTTTAGAAGGACGTGTGGCAGAAGCAGAGCGCCAAGCGGCAGAATACAGAGCTGAAATGAGGGAAACAAGGAACTTCGTGTCTTCACTTCGTGATCCTCAGAGCTTCAACCGCCGCAAGTAGTGTTGCACTGCTCGCTTCAGTTTAATCTAGTTTTGCGGATAAATACTACTACTATTTTCTAGTATTTTATGTCCGATCTCGCCATTTAAGTGTTTACACTTCCGGGATCAGTTAGGCAGTCAAAATTTTCCCATACATTGATGTAGCATAGACCCCTTGTCGGGTCAAATTTTCCCCAATATTGTATACTAAGTTATATCAATGAAACTGACACGCTATTTGCTTTATTACATCAAGTTCATGGCAGGGATTGTTTTCAGATTAAATTTACTGGTGTCCGATTTATGATTGTTTGATGTATAAATCAAAGTTATACATAATTAAGACCATGTCGACCTAGAAATAGTGGTTCCGCCTTGGATCATGTTCCTTGTTTGCTTGTGGGCCCAGGACAGACCCATTAGATTCGAAAGTTTATTTAATCTTAATTATATATAATTACTATACATCAAACGATTGATGGATGGGCCCGGTATGGATACTATCACAGACATTTCATGCAAATCAAAACTACCAGCATTCAAAAAGTCTATATTTCATTACCTATAGACCTCTAGTATGAATGGATTCTTACAATATCTTTACAAGTCGGAATCATGATGCATATAAAGAACTAAAAATATTTAGTTTTAACTCTCGACTTGTGAGCGCTATCAAAGACTTATTGTCTCTTCATTCTTGATATGGCAGAAAATGCCACCTCGTAGAAATCCTAGACGTGGCGGCGCCGCAGGAGCTGCACCACCGCCACCACCACCACCCCCTCAGTTCGATCCAGTAATGTTCCAGGCTGCCGTGACAGCCGCAGTAGCAGCCATAATGTTCCAAATCAGCACCAACAATGCGGGTGGTGCGGGTAATGGTTCCACAAATTCTAACCACGTGGACAGCCAGGGACATTCGAGAGAGTGTACCTACAAAGACTTTACAAATACCAAACCTAAAATCTTCAATGGAAGCGGAGGTGTCATAACATTGCTGCAATAGTTCGAGAAAACCGAATCCATCTTCGAAATATGCGCATGCCCTGAAGCAAGCAAGGTCAAATTTACAGCATGCACATTCTCTAAAAGGGCCCTCACCTGGTGGAATGGCCACGTCAAAGCATTGACACTTCCGGTGGCTAATCCGATAACATGGGAAGACTTGAAAACCATGTTAATGAAGGAGTACTGCCCAAGGGGCGAGATACAGAAGTTGGAAGAGGAACTTTGGGGTCTCAAAATGACAGGCTCTGACATCCTGTCTTACACCTCAAGGTTTAGCGATCTAGCCATGCTGTGTCCCGGGATGGTTCCTTCGGAAAGCAAAAAGGTGGAAAGATACATATGGAGATTATCTCCCCAACTTCAAGGAAACGTATTGGCCTCAAAGCCAACTACCTTTGACAGTGCCAAAGAGCTGGCACAACAACTCATCGACCATAAAGCCAGCCATGGCACTATGACAACCACCCCCGAGCAAGCGAAAGGGGGAAGAAACAAAAGGAAGCTCTGGAACAAGAAGAAGGGTCAACCTACTCAAGACCCTGCCAAAAAGTAACAAGTGGTTGTGGTGCACGTTACCACAACCACTGCCAACCCAACTCCGATAAGGCAATACACCGGGAACCTACCCAAGTGCAACTTTCACCACAACGGCGCATGCTGTGAAATGCATTGCACCAACTGTAACAAAAAGGGGCACACCGCTCGATTTTGTAAAGCTCCAGTCCAACAAAATGCACAAGCTCCCAACGCTGGATCAAGACGAACCTGCTATGGTTGTGGAGTAGCAGGACACTTCAAGCGGAACTGCCCGAAGGCAAGAAACCCCAACCCTCGTGAAGTGGGCAGAGTGCTGGCAATAGGTCATGAGGAAGCAGTTTCAGATCCAACTGTGGTCACCGGTACGTTTCTCCTCGACAATACATACGCATGCATTCTTTTCGATAGTGGCGCGGAGAAAAGCTTCGTGAGCCATCAATTTAAACGCTTGCTTAAACAAACACCACAAACACTAAAAGACATATTCACCGTAGAAATGGCTAACGGAAAAACAGAGAACCCTAACGATGTTTACACTGGGTGTACCCTCACCCTAAACAATCACTCTTTCCAAATCGACCTTATGCCGGTCACCATAAAAAGTTTGATGTCATCATTGGCATGGATTGGTTATGCCTTCACCATGCTGAAATCCTATGTCACGAAAAGGCCGTTCGTCTTAATCTTCCAAATGGCGAAACCCTCGTCGTCTATGGTGACAAACCTAACTCAAACGTTCAGATCATCTCTTGTGTCAAGGCTCAAAAGTATCTCCGCAAGGAGTACCACGCCTTCCTAGCCCACGTCGTAGACAAGAAACAAGAAGCGATAAACATCAAAGACATTCCGAAGGTCTGTAACTTCCCCGACATATTCCCGGAAGACCTTCCAGGAGTGCCCCCTGCTAGACAAGTCGAATTCTGAATCGACCTAATTCCTGGAGCTACCCCCGTAGCCAGATCGCCATACTCTCTAGCCCCAGCCAAAATGCAGGAACTGTCCAGTCAATTGAACTAAATGATGAGCAAAGGTTTCATTAGGCCAAGCTTCTCGCCTTGGGGAGCACCAGTCTTGTTCGTCAAGAAAAAGGATGGATCGTTCCGTATGTGCATTGACTACCGTGAATTAAACAAACTCACCATTAAAAACCGATACCCTTTGCCTCGAATCGATGACCTTTTCGACCAGCTGCAAGGAGCAAGTTTCTTCTCAAAGATTGACCTTAGATCAGGATACCATCAACTACGAGTTCAAGAGGAGGATATTCCCAAGACAGCCTTCAGAACGCGCTATGGTCACTACGAGTTTGTAGTGATGCCCTTCGGCTTAACGAATGCTAGGAGATTGTGTGATAGACTTTGGTAAAGCTTGGGATGCTCATTTACCCCTTATCGAATTCTCATACAATAATAGTTATCACACTAGAATCAAAGTTGCTCCGTTCGAAGCCCTCTATGGTCGTAAGTACAGATCACCCCTATGCTGGGCCGAGGTGGGCGATACGCAACTAGCAAGAGGGTAAGTTCCTAACAGCGCATTCACTGGCCCGGAGATCATAAAGGAAAGAACCGAAAAGATCGTCTAAATTCAAGAACGAATGAAGGCTTCGCAAGACCGACAAAAGAGCTACGCTGATAAGAGACGGAAGCCTTTGGAGTTCCAAGTTGGGGATCGAGTACTACTGAAAGTATCACCTTGGAAGGTATTAATACGTTTCGGAAAACGTGGGAAACTAAATCCAAGGTATATCGGACCATTCGAAATCCTCGCCAGGATTGGCCCGGTGGCATACAAGCTGTGATTACCTCAGGAACTCAACCACATTCATCCTACCTTTCATGTGTCAAACTTAAAGAAATGTTTGTCTGATGAGACCCTTGTCATTCCTTTGGAAGAAATTGAGATCAATAAGAACCTCCACTTCATAGAGGAACCTGTTGAAATCATGGATAGAAAGGTCAAATCGACAAAACAAAGCGGCATTCCCATCGTAAAGGTCCGCTGGAACGCCAAGCGAGGACCGAAATTTACTTGGGAACGTGAGGACCAAATGAAACAAAAATATCCACATCTATTCCCCAAACCTTGAAGTCCAACTCAAAATGCAAATTTCGGGACGAAATTCCTTTTAACGGGGGAATAATGTGACAACCGTCAAATTCAAGTCAAAATCAAAGACAACAAGTCAAAGTCAAAGTCAACAAGTCAAACCGGTCAAGCTTAACTAGGACTTGTATGATAAAAGTTATTCTATGTATAAAAGTGTGCATTTGTATGTCAAGAATCCAAGTGTCTCGGAGAATTTATGTGTTTATCAATGTAAAACCCTAAAAAGGGAGTTAAATGCATCAAAACACGACTATGGACCCTTTTGGGGACTTAAAACAATCATAAACGAAGCATAACGGGGTTCACAAACCTTGCATTGCAAGACTATACGATAATAATGGTTAAAATTAAATCTCTCCCAAATCTCTCCCAAATCTCTCCCAGATCTCTCTCAAAATCTCTCTCAACTTTTTATAGTCATCCGGGTCATCCCGACCCTTAACTTGGCCAAAAATCACTCAAAACGGGAAGTTTACGTGAAAAACAGCTAAATAGGGCCGAAACCCTTCTTAAGGACCGAACCCTCTTAGAGGAGAACCTCTTAGAGCCGAAACCCTCCTTAAGGACCAAAGCTCCTGATGACCGAACTGAAGCCTCTTACAACCGAAGCCTGAGAACCGAACCGAAGCCATCATATCTCGGACCGAACCTCAAAACAACCGAAATGAACCGAGCCTTCGGTCCATTTCGCTCCTCTCGCACCTTCGGACCGGAGACCTTCCCTTCGGACCCAAGCCTTCCCTTCGGTTCCTCCTTCTCCCTACTCTCGGTCCTCATCTCCTAAGAACCGAACCTCACTGGTTTGCTCCTAATACCCAGTTTTCGACTACTTTCGCATCTTAAGCCCGTTTTTGACGGGGATTTTTCACCAAATTCATATTTTTATCATTTTAAACCCCCTAAACTTATATTTTATTCATTTCTCAAGGATTTATTAATTATAAATCATTATTTTACATTAAGAAGAGTATCCTACACCACAAGTTGGTCAAGTATGCCCACTTGTCTCCATGTGTCATCTTCTCATTAGCCCAATCTTATCCACATCACACAAACCAAGGTAAACATCATTTCAACTTGCAAATTGCTCCAGCAACCTTCACTATATAAAGAAATCCCTCAAGAAAGCCTCTTTTTCTCTCTACTTCCCACCACTTTGTGAAAGTGTTCTTGAGCTACTACTTCACTTTTTGGTAAGCATTTCATCTAAACTCAAGTGTTATTCCATATTTTCCTAACACTCTTGGATCATCTACCCACATCTTAACACCAAAAATCGTTCTTAGGATCATCCAAGCTTTCACGTGTTCATCAAGTGTTCTTGACTTAATACTCCTCGTCTTCGACCTTCCACTCTTAAAGAGATCACTCAAGGTGAGTTCATACCCCTACATTTTCCAGTTTTCTTTAGCTTTCAGGGTGGGAATAAAAGTTAAAACACCAAAACATATTTAAAACTTAACTTGACAGCTTACAACAGAAAAGTTGTGACCTGTTCACGAACTGTTTTACCCAACTTAAACTTAATATTTTTCAAAACTGTTTAGTATGAAAATAGTGCAGGTTTATACCTTTAAAATGACTACTTACACATCTCCATAAGATGTTTCTACAATTTATGGTGATTTTTACAAAACTGTCTATCACTGCAGCAACAAAATCGGACCAAATTGTGAAGATAAACATTTTCACACTGGTTTGAGACCACCAAAAATTATAGGAAAATTTATGAACATAGTAGACTCTTTTTCCAAACTCACCGCGTATACGAATTCAGTTTTAGACTTACAATGATTTTTCTATAAATATTCTAAAACAGTGACAGTTAAGGGTAAAACTGTCAAAACAAGTTTAAGAGTTGTTCACACCTTGTAAAATGCTGAGCAAGGTGTGTAAGATTTTATACTTAGTATTTTCAATGTCATTTTATTGAAATAAAAAGCCCTGCATAACAAGGTTTCATTTAAAACATAAAACACTCTTGATAAACTATAATAGGTATAGTTTGGACACCTCATTTAACAAAGAAACGGTAATACAATCGATTTACAAAACGGGTATTTCATTACAAACTACGTGAACATGTTAATGAATAAATTTGTGAGACATTCGCCTTCAGGGTACTCTTATGTACAAAAGAAAAGTCTTGTAGTTATAGCCAGAATCTCTTGTAGGGAGAGCGTGATAGTTATGTATAGATCTATATTAGGTCTGACAAACCCGCACCTAAGCTGGTTGCAACAGCTAGACCAACAGGTCTGGGGTGAGAAGTGTGATAACATTCGGACGCTTGAAGAACGTCGAGTACGAGGTCTTCGAGTCTTAGCATGGTGATAACAACTCACATGGGAAATTAGCAAAACACACAGTTCACGGGAATTTAAGGATTTCACAAAAAGGAGTTTTATTTAAATATAAAACCACACATAAGTATGACGATTTACTTACATATACTAAGTATTGGTTTGGTTAAGACTACAACAAACCTTTTAGAAAATATTGGATTTTCTGGAAACAAACTTGTAACAAACGTTAAGGAACAACATCCATTTTTCATTCATAAATTGCTTATGAACTCACCAGCTTTAATGCTGATACTCTTTCAAAAACAACTTGTATTCTCAGGTAATCAGTAATACAGGTAACCACAAGATTTTTTAAGGCAAGACGCTAAGGCGCAGATTTCTTTTGAACTATTTTGACATCATATGTAATTTATTTGGAAACATGTATTTTTGCAAAGATGTAACCTTTAAAATTATATTTATGATGGCTGTGTTTGCTTTCTTCATTATGGTTATGATACTGAGCATGACATACTCCGCCCCCAAACGTTTCTGTCGTTCCTGTTTGGGGGTGTGACATATATAGACTCTTTGGGTATGACACAAGGGACAATCTCAAATTTTGCCTTTCTATTATGATTAAACTTTTTGACCATGGCAGATTTCTTTCCCTTAGGAGAAGAAATCCTTTCTGGACTATCATTGCCATTGCTTATGTCCATGGAAGTTTGTGAAGTAGATCTACCAATCAACTATGCTTTACCATTGCGCTAAATCATTGCTGATTCAGCAGTAATTAGCAAATAGGTCAGATCAATGAGGGTTACGTCGTGGTCTGTCATATAGTTATCTTTTACGAACTCACTATATGACTCAGGAAGTGATTGAAGAACCAAGTCAACAGCCAACTTCCTCGAGACTTCGACACCCAACATTCCTAGCCTGTCAATATGCAACTTCATCTCCAAGACGTGAGCACATACAGGCTTTCCATCTTCGTGTTTGCTTGCCAATAGGGCTTGAGTGACCTTGAACTTTTCAAGTCTTCGAACACGTGGGTTAGGGAGAACTATTGGAGGAGGTGGAGGAAGTGAAGTATGATTTCCATTTCTACCAATGTACGACAAAGGGATTGATCTTTCACCTCGATCGCCACGTGGAATATCATCTTTATGAGGAAAGCCTTTTCCAAGAGGATAAGGAAGATCATAGTTGCCAGAACTAGACATCTTCAAGGGGAGAATTTCAAGGTAGTTGATTTAATCCTTAATAAAACACCCAAAATGAAATATCAAGGCTAGGACCCTTCACAATAATTTACAATTCAGAAGAGGGATGCCGTAATCTAATTGCAAATTATTTGAAGGTAGGTAAATGACGATTTACCAATTCCACTTCGAAAACAAAATTTAAGCTAATTAGTTTTTAGATGAAACTCCTATATCTTTTGAGATTCATTTAACTTTTCAATGGCATGTTTAATCTCGATTATGCCCTTCAAGTTTGTGACTGGGATACTGAGGATCAGAAAAAAGGTGTGAATAACCATGCAAATTAGTTTGGTACTCTCGAAGACATCTATCACCTAATCAATGTGCCGGTTAACCACACATGCTCCATTGATCTATGATAACCTACGAGCTACCCATTGTCATCCTACATTAGTCCCATATTAGTGTGCCGGTTAACCACACATGCTCCACTAACGACCAATGAGGTGTAATGTGCAATTTCATGGATTAGCACCAAATTCACATTTTCCTAAAGTAACTAAGATTGGGAATTTATAAAACATTTAGTTACTTTGTATTTCATTATACTTATTAATGAGAGTTTGTGTCATATCCTACCCGTTCGTCTAAACACCTTCCACTGGTCAAGGGTGCGGTGGGTAAGAGTGGATACCCAATGACGGTCATTTTACAGGCCGCTTACTTAAACACCCCTTATAGACCATCTTCGTGAATGAGGCCTACTAACGGTACGACTGACATTTTACTTATACATATATAATATTAAACTTTTAATTCTATATAGTATAAGATTGTATTTTATACATTTAAAATATTAATGTTTAATCTTTTAATAAATTATACTATTAACTTAATTAAACTTAAACCTATCTATGGACTTATTAATTGTCCTTTAATTAAAACACTTAATTAATTAATTAATACAATCCATGAGGGTATATTTTAGACTATTAAAATACTAGGGTTTAGAATTTAAACATTTCAAAATTAAAACTTTTAATCAAATTTTAAATTCCAAACTTGAGGGAAAATTTTGAAACTTTTCAAAACCTTAGGGTTTAACTATTTAAATTTCCAAAAATTAAACTTTTAATTTCAAATTTAAACTATAAAACCAAAATGGTGTAATTTAAAACTTTTACAAAATTATTAGGTTAAATATTTGAATCAAAACAATCTTATATTATCCATATTTAACCAAATCCATCAATTTTGATAAGGATATTTCATACCAATCATAAAAATCGAATTTAGGCACTAAGAACGAGTTATGGTAATTATCCAAATCAAAATCTTGCCAAAAAATCGAAAAATCTGGCAGCAGATCAGACAACTCGTCGAGTCCACTATGGAACTCGTCGAGTTCATGCAACTCGTCGAGTCCATACATGGACTCGTCGAGTTCAACAGTTAGACAACACAGATTTTCGATTTCTTGATTTTTTGGCAGTCCACTCTTGCACCAATTCAGTAGAAAAACGACCTACGCTCTGATACCACTGATAGGTTTTGAGCATTACACCAATCCTATGGTGTACATACAACCCTAATTACTTTTGATCTAAGTTTTTCTCTATTGAACATGCACATACAAACTCCAAAGCAATAACCATGTGAACTAGCATACACAATTCGAAATTGACACATGAACTAAGATTAGATGCTTACCTTACTTGTAATGTAGCAATAACAAGAACAATCCTTCTTGACCTTGACTTCTGAAAGCCTAGTGCCCCAAGTGTTGCACCGCTAATGGAGTCACAAACACCCAATGCAACAAGATGACTTAGGAGAGGGAAAGATTTCGGCTAGGGTTTTATGTCTTGAATGTATAGCCAAAAATCCTTTGTAGAGGGTGTATTTATAGTTGAGGCTATTAGGGTTTTTAGGTGGAAACCCTAATTTCCTTGCTTAGGCCTTAAGAAATCCATGGACCCCAATATATGAAAGGCCCTTAGACAAAAACTCTATGGGCCTTCCATAGATTTTCGTCCACCTCTTATCAATAAGGTCCATTAGCCAAACTACAACTATTACTAATTACATAATCAGTCCCTCCAATATTAATCAGTTCCTTTAATCCCAAAATTAGTACTAGATTAATTTCTGATTAATTACTAATTAATAATATAATTTCCAAATAATATATTAATCTTTTAATATATTAATAAAACCATTTTGAGTACCAATTTATTATTCATATAATAAATTTTACTCTCTCTCCACTTGTCATCCTATCAAATTTCCATGAGTGAAGGCAACCCAAAAGGACCATGCTCATAGTCAAATTAAGTACATACCAAAAATAGTTATGGGCTTAGACACCTAATCCAATATGGAGGGCATCACCGGTGCTTGGTTTACTTTGAAGAAGGAAATCGGAGGCAGAGGCGGTAATTGGTGACTCTCGTCGCCGACAGTGTTGGTGAGAGGGAGGCTGCTCCGGTAGCTTCCCTTTGTTTCTCTCATTTTCTGGTTCGACATCAATACACGAAAATAGAAGCGCAAGCTGAAGTCGTTGATCAAGGGGGTGTTTTGGCAGCTTCAATCGATGTGCAAAGACAAGGAAGGCCCCCTAAAACGGTGGTGAGTAAGAGATGGCAGTGGGTGGGTTTCCGCCTCCTTTTCTCTCGACAGGAAGCTCACCGGTGGAGCCATTTTTGGTCTTCAGCAGCAATAGAAATGGAATAAGAGGGCAACGGTTTTTGGGTGGCAATTTATTAAGAAAGATGGAGGTAGAGGTGCTGCTAGAAAGTAGCTTGAACGGAGGGTGGCATCCCTCATTTCCTCTGATTTTTTCGGTGACACGAGAGAGAGAGAGAGAGAGAGAGAGAGAGAGAGAGAGAGAGAGAGACCTAATCTATATTAAATAATTATATTTTATTTATTTTTATTTTAAATAACAAAAAACTTTCATAAATGGTCCCTGTTGTAGTAAAATGACGAAAATGTCCATCACTTAACAGAGAAAAGTTGACGGAGTCAATAATAAGGACTAAACATCAAAAGTTTTGAAACCAAACGGACCATCCGTGAGGTTTTTGAAAATTAGGGACGAAACTTTAGATTTCGTTAAACCACATAGACCATTTATGAATTTTTGTCCGAATAAAAAGAACATATAAATACTAAAAAGATCATTTGACCCAAACATAAGTACTTTTATAGAGTTTTCCATATATTTAATATTTAATATTTATAAATGTTAAATGTAAACATCGTTCACATACATTATAATAAACTAATTTATATTTTCGTCGTCGAGAATCAACAATACACGAAAAAGGAAAACTGAAAATTTAAAGATTAATTTTAACGAGTCCTCATAAATTAAACAATGTATAGTTCATCGTAAAATATTGGCTTCAAATTGGCAGCCGGTCAAAGTTTTAATTCAGTGGTCACATGCACATGAGAAACATTATTAATGTCCGTACTAAGTTTCTTTTATTCGTTACCTATATTTTTTAAACTCTGAATAGTTTTGATAATTTTGAATTTATAATTTTATAGTTTAAGTTTTTTTATTTAATTTGTTTCAAGATTTTTTTCAAAAACCAACTTATAGAACGTAGAGTGAAGAATCGATAAAACCATCTTATTTAAACTGAGAGTTCGGGTTCCTTGCATTTACTGCACTTCTTGCTATGCATTCAAATGACATAAAACCGTGAATATACAGAGTTTTTGAGAGTAATTACGCGTGATTTAAGATGTTATTGCGTGTTTTCTGTTTGTGATTCTAGTCCAAACTACCAATGATACAAGTCAATTAATTCACTCCTTGAGCTTTGCAAATTTCAAGTCAATTAAGTATGATTACCAAAGGGTCTTTGGTCTAGCGGTAAGGAGTCACTCTCTCAAACGAGAGATCATGGGTTTAAGTCACACTTGGAGACATAGGTGGTTTTAGGATTAGATTAGGAGTAGGATAGGTTGCCGTTTAAAAAAATAATAATAATAATAAATAAATAAATAAGTATGATTAGGAGATATGTATCCTTTAAGGATTAATTAACTCCTTCACCATGCAATTTATTCAAATTTTCATTATGCATTCTGTCCTTTGAATGAAGCAAACCAGTTATTTTTTATCTTATTAAAGAAAGTTTTCATTGATCAAAATGGCATTGTTTTATGATGTGGTCAAGTATATGTATACAGAATTGAGTTTTTCATTTATGATTCTGTTCATGCTTTCTAGTAAGTCCATCTCTGCTATACTTTTAGAGTTGAAAGTACGTGGATTACCTGTATTTTAATCTGGTCGACTATAGGGATTCGTCAAAGGAACAAGAAGACAATATAACAGTGGTGTAATCAGTCAGAGAATGGTGGTGTGATGAGTTTGAAAAGGGAGACACAAGTACGATTCGTCTTTATGTGCATGGTTCGTTTCTCTGCACCTACCCATTTAATGTGTTCACTAGTGTCTTTTAATTTGACCAAAACATCCCTTGGAATATGATTCTTGTTTTTTTCGTCTTTTTCCTTCTCTCTTTCTCTCCCTATATCTTATTTTGTTTACAGGAAAAATCACAAGAGCAAACAAAAACTTTTATAATCCGTTAATGTTCCGTTGGTATTCTCTAGACAGCAAAAAATGTGAAATTCCACCTCAAAATTATGGAGTCTGTTTGGAAAAGTTTTCACATACTACCTTCCAAGATCTTTCGATGATGCTAGGATTCATATGCTTGTATGGAGGGTGGTATATGATACCTGATCGAAGAATAGGTAGCTTTGGAGACCTGCTTTCCGACATCAAGACATTCAAATAGAATTTGCTAACTAAACTAATAGAAATCAGAAAACGGATATTTTTTTAACACAAAAAGCATGTGGAAGATGAGTAATATAGTTAAAATAATTGAAATTAAGGAATATTAGGATGTAAATATCCGTAACCAAATTTTTCTCTATCAATTGGGTAATCTCGTTTCTCAAATAAAACCTCTTTCCTATCTAAAGTGTATATATTAATTCTCAAGTGTCAACAGATCAACGTCGTCATCTATTATTTTTACATATAGTATTTAATTATGTCTGAGACCCGTGTATTACATGGGTTTATAAAAAAAATTTAATATAAAATTATTAGCATTACATATTTTTTAAAGTAATAATTTTACATAAGAATATAAGAAATAAAGTAAGTATATATTAATATATAATGTAAGATATTTGAAAGGTTATAGAGCATTTATTACGAAATTTAATAGAATGATCTACTTTACATATATAAATCTAACTAAAATGTGGATTTTAAATTTAAGAAAAAATTAAAAATACAAGAAAATGACAAGTAGAAAAAAAATAATTCAAAAACTCTTAAAAAATGACATGTGTCAAATTTAATGAAAACATGATATTTGGCAAAATTAATTTTCATTTATTATGTTAGATTTATTAGGTTAGATTAGATATGAACTAGGATTTTGCCCATGTTGCAGTAGCAACAATCTGTTCTTGAAATCGAATTTTGACTATTGTTTTGATAAAAGTTAGATACCTTTTAATTTATTAATAGATAAATATAAAAGGTCAGTAATACCGACTAATTTCAATATATATTGTTGAATGAAAAACTTATTATACATAGCCAAATTCATACATAAAAAATAAACATATAGAAAACGTACATAAAAAATAAACATGAAAATGTAAAGAACGTAAAATTTATAACAACACATATAGAAAAATGTGTAAGTTAGATTTATTTTTTAAGGTTAGAGAACGAAAATACAAATAATGAAAATCGTATTATATGATCTGATTTACACATAGAAAAACGTAAATAAAAATAAGCATTAAAAGGTAAAAAATAAAAAATAAAGTTTACAAAATAAAGGGTGTGAAAATAATATTTTATAAAGTTCAAAAGAAAAAGTAGATGAGAGAATATCATTTTACAATCTATTTAAATTATAGAAAATTTAATTTAAAAAATTATATGAGTTTAAAAACATCCATCTATATGGGTTTTTAATAGGTGATATATATATATATATATATATATATATATATATATATATATATATATATATAAACCCATATAGATGGAAGCAACCAAACAGGCTACGAGCTATCTCCCAACCTCTCCCTTATTGATAAAATGAGAGGGGTTTTAGGCAATTTGAATTCATGCCCTAAAAGATCGCATTGCTGACTTGAGCACCATCTTTAGACATTTCAGTTCTCAGGATCTTATGATAAAGGCTAAAGCTCGTACTGAACATAACCCTATGATATGAGTGAAGGCGAGCCAGGAAAGCACCATGAGCTCATAAGGTGAAGGCGAAAAAGCTTTTGAAATTTCAGGGGCTCCTCTAAACAAGAGTTTTAGCTAGGTAGAGTTGCCCTTCTACGCCGTTTTAGGTGATTTCGGGATCAATCATTGACCGGAGATTGGGACAGAACGGATGGAAACTAGTTGACTTCTTCATGTCACTCGTATAGATATGATTGAAGATATTGCATTAGAAAGGGATATAAAGTAACTTCCGAAGATTGAAAGAGAGGCAATCCCAGTGCGATATTAGTCTTGTTGCACTTCTTCGAGTTAATGATGGATAGCCCGCTAGGGACTGCTTGGCTTGTTCGCAAAAAAGCGCACACACACATACACACACACACACACACACACACACACACACATATATATATATATATATATATATATATATATATATATATATATATATATATATATATATATATATATATTCTAAGGGTGTAAACTTGATTTTTACGTTTTAAAAGTTCCTTATTTTTGAATTTGTTAACTTGTTACAGGTAAGCCCAATCAAACATTCAATACATGTCCCACTTCTCATCACCATATTACTCTTTTGTGTATTGTACTTCACATGAGCACCATAATCCTTCTTTGTACGACTAACTACCACCGCAGGTAGTGACGTTGCCACTAAATGCTCCAGCAATTCAAAAACTCCATTTTGTTGTTTCAATGACCAGAGTCGTCCTCTGCACTTTCAGCTCCAACCACTCCTCTCAACTCTCCTCACCCATTTTGAGAACAAAGTTCTGGTTGCAGATCATTAACTGTGAGTCCAAGAATTATTCCGTAAGTTCATGTCCCCTGCTTTTACTTACCTGAGAATACATGTTATTTGAAAAGGTCAACATAAAGTTAGTGAGTTCACATTTTTTATTTTTTTAAGCATATTTAGTTTCATTGGAATTCAAGGTTCCGAACTCATATTGTTTAATAAAAAACAATACGCCAGTGTTACTCTATGTCTGCAGTAACTGAAATTGTTACTGAGAGATGTACCCCATCATATACTTCATCAGAAATTGCCATAAGTAAATACAATTATCACCCATTGTGACTTGCTTGACAAGGTAGTAGTTAATAACCATGGATGAGGCTGTCAACCGGTATAGATCTATACATAATTCTACTGCTTACCAAAATTAACGGTTACAAGATATGGGACTTTAAGGGATGAATATGTCTCATATAACCATTGATTCATAAGTTGTTGGATTAGGTGTCTAATCCCATAACTATAATTGGTATGTACTTGATTTGATTGTAGCATGGTCCTTTTGGGTTGCCTTCACCATAGCAACTTCAAAGGATGACTTTTTGAGAGAGAGGCCAATTAATGATTTATTAATGTATTATAAGAATAATATATTGATTAGAAATCATATTATTTAATTAGTATTTAATCAGAAATTAATTTGGTATTAATTTTGGGATTAAAGGAACTGATTAAAAGTACGGGGACTGGTTTTGCAAATCATTGATAGTTGCAGACTAGGTTGTTGGACTCCCTTGGAATGGGGTGGACGAATTTCTATAGGGAGGCCGTATTGAAATCGTCCAAGGCCTTCCAGAAGGGATTTCCATGGGCTGCTTGGAGCCTAAGCAAGGAATTAGGGTTTCCCCTGGAAACCCTAGCAACCACGAGTATATAAAGGCCCCTAGACCTCCTAAAATCGGCCACTACTTCCCAAGGAGAAACCCTAGCCGATTTGCTTCCCCTCTCTCATTTATCCTTTCCTTTTGGTGTTTGTGATTCCATTAGAGGTGCAACATGTGAGGCACTAAAGCTTTCAAGAGTCAAGATCATCCGTGGACCACTTGTTATTACGAGATAGCAAGCAAGGTAACATTCTAACCCTACTTTTCATATTGATTTCGAAACTTTTTATGCTAGTATTAGGGTTATTAGTTTGGAACTTCTATTTGCATGTATAACTAGAGAAAAACTTAGATCCAAAGCAATTAGGGTTGCATGAACACATAGGAATGTTGTTATGCTCAAAACCCATCAGTGGTATTAGAGCCTAGGATATTTTTCTGTTATATTTGATGCAATAGTGATTTGTCCAAACCAGAAACAAAGAATATTCACAATCTGCTTGATAAAATCGACGAGTTCAATGAGGAACTCGACGAGTTGGATGAACTCGACGAGTCCATGCCCTGGCACTACGAGTTTACTCGTCTGTTAGCAGATTTCTCGAATTTTTGATCTGTTTTGGATTAGGATAATTACCATAAATCGTTTTTATCACCATAAATTGAATTTGCTGAATGGTGGATTTGGTCAAATTTTAAGATAGTGACAAATTATATGATTAATTAATTATTTAAAATTTGATCTAGTAATTTTGAAAAGCTTCAAATTGCACCCTTTAAGTTTTGAAATTTAAAATTTAATTAAAAGATTAATTTTTAAATACTAAATTCTAAAACCCTAGTATTTTAAAAGTTTAAAATACACCCTTATACTATTATAATATTAAAAGTTTAATTTATATATATGTATAAGATGAGTTAGTCTTACCGTTAGTAGGCCTCATTCACGAAGCCGATCTATAAGGGGGTATAAGGAAACTGCCTATAAAATGGCGGTTGAATGGGTGTCCACTCTCATCCACTTCTTCCTTGATTGGTGGAGGGTCGTTAGCCGAACGGGTAGGATAGGACATTAATTCTCTCATTAATAATTATAATGATAAATATAAAGTAACTAAATGTTTTATAAATTCTCAATCTTAGTTAGTTTAGGAAAATGTGATTTTGATACTAATCCAAGAAATTGTACATTGCACCTTGTCAAGTCGTTAGTGAAGCGTGTGTGTTTATCCGACACACTAACTTGGACTAACAAGGGTGGAAATGGGTAGCTCGTAAATTATCATAGATCAATGGAGTGTGTGTGGTTAACCGGCACATTGATTAGGTGGTAAATGACATCGAGAGTACCAATCAAATTTGCATGGTTATTCATACCTTGTTTGCGATCCTCGGTGTCCCAGTCACAAACTTGAAGGGCATAATCGAGATTAAACATGCCATTGAATAGTTCAAAGAATCTCAAAGAATCTTGAAATTTCATTTCATTTAAAACCTAATTCTTTTAATTTCGTTTTTCGTGGTGGAACTGGTAAATCGTCCTTTACCTACCTTCAAATAATTTACAATTGGATTACGGCATCCCTCTTCTAATTTCAATGATTGGATCTGGAACATTTGAATGGCCTTGCGCTACGAGGACAAACAATATGTCCTCGACAAATCGTTGAACGAGATTGATGAGTCCAAAACTACTCCTGAAGAAATAGCTGAATATGGGGCTCACTAAAAGGATGCTACTAACGTGTCCTGTATTATGGTAGCCTCTATGACTCCTGATCTGCAGCGGTTCTACGAGGACTATTGGCCTTCCGAGATGTGGAAGGACTTGATGGAAAAGTACCATCAAAGAGCGCATCAAGAGAGGTATGAAATAGTCACCTCATCATTACAACCAAGATAAGGGATGGAGAGTCCATCACGAGCCACCAACAACTCATGCAGAGATATTTGGATCGTTTCTTGAAGTTGAATGTGAAATTTGATGAAGAGTTGGCTATTGACATAGTCCTACACTTTTTGACTCCTTGCTATGATTAATTCAAGATGACTTATCATATGATCAATGAGGAAGTCACATTGAGCAAGCTTGAAGGCCTACTAAGAACTGCTGAAAGTGGATTAAAAGGGAAAAGTGTCGAATCCACTCCTACTCATGTTGCTGCTCCAGTCCTGGCTATTGGACATGGGAAAGGGAAAAAGAGGATAGCTCCCTCAAAGATCTGGAATGGAAAGTCTCATGATGGATCTTCTTCTAGTGGATCCAAAGCTAAAACCAGTTCTACCCCTCCCTCATCCGATCCTAAAGAAGAAACTTGCTTCTACTGCCATGATAAGGGGCATTGGAAGAGAAGCTGCCCGAAATACTTGCAGAACATCAAGGATGGGAAGATAAAGCCCACCTTCACATGTATTTATACTATTCTGTCTAATAACTCATCACATGCTAGTTCTTGGGTCCTTGATACAGGATGTGGTTTTCACATTTGTTCTAATTTGCAGGGGCTAAGAAGAAGTATGGATGTGGAGCATGGGAAGATGAACCTGATAATGGGCAATAGGAAGTCGTCTCCAATTACTAACATCAGTGTTTACTCTTTAGTGGTTAGTAGTGGGTTAGGGTTTGATTTGAATGATTATTGCTACTCGTCAGAGATGACGAGGAATATTATTTCCTTTCATGGTTTGTACAGATAAGGCTCTAGATTTACGTTTAATAATGGAATTGGTTCTATTAATGCTTATTATAATGGTTTATTTTATTTTCAAGCATTGCCTTGTAATGGTGTATATGAAATTTTAATGGTTGTGGATAACTTAGGAAATGATGTGTAGCATATTGATTCATCTAATGGTATAGACAAGGCATGCTTGTGGCATTGTCGGCTTGGACATGTCAACAAGAAGTGCATAGCCCAACTCAAAAAGGATGGAGTGTTGGATTCATTTGACCTAAAGTTAGATGACACGTGCGAGTCTTTTTTGCTTGGAAAGATGACTAAATCACCTTTCACTGGTACTTATGAAAGAGGTGCGGGATTGTTGGATCTCATACATACAGATGTGTATGGGCCCTTCAGATCCACCACAAGGGATGCAAACCGCTTATATGCGACTTTTACTGATGATTATAGCAGATATGGATATATCTACTTAATCAAGCATAAGTTAGAAGCTTTTGAAAAATTCAAAGAGTTTAAATAAGAAGTGGAGACTCAATTGGGCAGGAAGATAAAGATGCTCAGATCTGATAGAGGTGGTGAGTATCTTAGTATCGAGTTCCATGACTATCTAAAGGAATGTGGAATTGTTTCACAATTAACGCCTCCTAGGACACCACAACTTAATGGTGTGGCTGAGAGGCGTAATCGAACCCTGTTGGACATGGTTCGTTCCATGATGAGTCGAGCTTCACTACCAATCTCATTTTGGGGGTATGCCTTAGAGACTGCCGCCTATATCCTTAATCTAATATCAACTAAGAAGGTTTCCAAAACACCTCACGAAATGTGGACAGGGAAGGTTCCCTCGTTGGCACATATCAAGGTTTGGGGTTATGAAGCTTTCGTAAGACGAGAGACTCACGACAAGCTTGAACCTCAAAGTGAGCGGTGTATTTTAATCGGCTACCCACAAAAATCCTTTTGATATCTTTTCTACAAACCTAGTGATAACGTGGTCTTTGTACCAAGGAGAGGAGCCTTCCGCGAAAGGGAACTCATATGCCAAGAGGACAGTGGGAGGAAAATTGATTTTGAAGAAATTCAAGAATCAAGCGGTGAAGGAACCTCTAACACTAGCGCTCAACCTGAGGAAGAGATTCCTGTTGAAACCATTGATGAGTCATTACCTCTTAGATGTTCCACTCGAGTTAGAATGGCACCAGAGTTCTATGGTTTTCATATTACTATGGATGGTGATACGTTTATCAATGATAGTACACTGGTAAATTTAGATGAGCCTTCTAGCTACAAGGAAGTCATGGCGGGCCTTGAGTCCGCCAAGTGGAAAGAGGCAATGGACAGCGAGATCCAGTCCATGTATGACAATAAAGTTTGGAACTTGGTTGACTACGTACCAGGTCAAAAGAAAGTTGGGTGCAAATGGATCTTCAAGAAGAAGACCGACATGGATGGAAAGGTGAACACATTCAAGGCACGACTGGTTGCGAAGGGCTTTACTCAAATCCCCGGGTTAACTATGATGAGACCTTCTTACCAGTGGCCAAGATCAAGTCTATTAGGGTTATGTTAGCCATCGTTGCGTTTCATGATTATGAAATATGGCAGATGGATGTCAACACCACTTTCCTTAATGGGAAGTTGGCTGAAGATGTTTACATATGTCAGTCAGAAGGTTTTGTGGATGATAAACACCGCAATAGAGTGTGCAACCATGAGAAATCCATTTATGGATTGAAGCAAGCGTCTCGTAGATGGAATCTTTGCTTCGTTGAGAAAGTCAAAGAGTTTGGTTTCTCTAGAAGTGAGGATAAGTCTTGTATATATGTCAAATCTAGTGGGAGTATAGTTAGCTTTCTAGTATTGTATGTCGATGACATACTGCTCATAGGAAATGACGTTCCAACCTTGCTGGAGGTTAAGTCCTGGCTTAGGAAGTGTTTTGCTATGAATGATCTAGGGAAGCAGCTTATATTCTGGGGATAAAGATCTTGAGAAATAGGAGTAAAAGACTAATTGGCCTTACTCAGAGTACTTACTTGGACAAGGTGCTAAAGCGTTTTAGCTTGGAGAATTCTAGGAAAGGGAGTTACCTATCCAGAGAAATACCAAACTGAGTAACACTCAAAGTCCAAGTAATGATGCAAGGATAGCGGAAATGAGTCGAGTGCCATATGCTTCCACCGTTGGCTCGATCATGTACGCTATGACATGTACTCGCCCTGATGTGGCTTTTGTGTTGAGCATGGTAAGTCGATATCAAGGGAACCCGGGTAGAGCTCACTGGACAAAAGTTAAGAAAATTCTTAAGTATTTACGAAGGACTAAGGACTTGGTCCTTATACTTGGTAGCAGTGATGACTTAAGAGTGACAGGGTATAGTGACGCCAGCTTTCAGACTGACATAGATAACTTCTGCTCTCAGCCGGGTTGGGTGTTTACCCTAAATGGAGGAGGTGTGACTTGGAAGTATTCCAAGCAGGAGACCGTGGTTGATTCAACGTGTGAATCAGAATACATAGCTGCGAGTGAAGCATCGAAGGAGGCTATATGGATGAGGCTGTCAACCAGTATAGATCTATACATAATTCTACTGCTTACCAAAATTAACGGTTACAAGATATGGGACTTTAAGGGATGAATATGTAACGCCCCGTTCCTAGTACGTATTTAATTCAGTAAATGTCATTGTATAAAGGGCTACTCGACGAGTAGTAGCCCTAACTCATCGAGTAGATGCCAGGAGTTGGACGCGGGTTTTAAGTGATCTACTCGGCGAGTCCGCGCCTTGACTCGACGAGTAGGCCAGTCTGGGGAAACCCTAATATTTAGGGTTTGAACCCTATTTAAGCAACATTATGGGTCTCTTGTCCAGCCTCCATCACCTCCAGAGCATTAATCCTGAAACCCTAATCCTCCATAAGTGAACTTGAGTTTTCTTGGTTATATTGAGAGATATTTGGTGTATCTTGAAGTTAGTGGAAGAGGTGGAAGCTAGAAGATTCAAGGGAGAAAGAGTAGATCCAGAAACCTCATCCTATTTGACATCTTTTCTGGTAATCAAGCTTCATACTTGACTGGTAGTTTTATAGATCTTCTTATCGTCACTTTTACGGAGTTTTGGGTCCAAGAAGCTTGATCCTTGAGACTTGGACGACCCAAGTCAATTTACCCTCAGATCTGGAACCTTGGAGTGTCCTCGTGGCATAAAGGTGCCATCTTTATGGCCATGAGAACCCCATGTATGAAATAAACCTCATTTTTGGTCTTTTGAGCATAAAAGTCCCATGCATGGACATAAAGTTCAGGACTTTACGTGTCATACCGATCTTAGGGGTCTAGATCTACCTTATGGATGAGTTTTACCGATCAGAAATTGAGTTATAGACTTGAACATGCATAGACTCAACGAGTTGTTCTTGGGACTCGGCGAGTCGTGGGTTGGTTCCCACGACTGTTATGATTCAGGAGGAACACAGTTGAGTTTAGATGGGATTTAGATGAGTACAGGGAAGGGACTCAAGGAAATGGACATAGCCATGGAACTGGAAACAATGGGACTCGGTGAGTGCAGGAACGTACTCGCCGAGTCCAAGGCCATCTCCTAACTCATGAAGACGGACTCGACGAGGTGTTCATACAACTCGGCTAGTCACATACTAGACACGTTCATTTGATGAAGATAAACTCGACGAGTTCGGGAGGAACTCGGCGAGCCAGATGAAGATTGTCCCGATATTATGATCGAAGGAGAACTCGTCGAGTCTTGCTAAACTCGACGAGTAGAGTCAGGTTGAGAATAGATGGAAGGATTAGGACTCGGCGAGTTGGCGGGCCAACTCGGCGAGTCCGGTCAACTGGAAAGTTGACTTTGACCAGCATGTGGATTTTAGCATGTGGGGCCCGTATCTCGAAGTAGCTGAGTGTGGGGAGGGCCCGTATCTCGAAGTAACTGAGTGTGGGCGGGGCCAGTGTCTCAGAGTCAGCAGAGTGTGGGCGGGGCCCGTATCTCTTAGTTCATGATATGTGTGTATGGTATGAGGTAGTTTGGGGAACTCACTAAACTTCGTGCTTACAGTTTTCAGTTTTGGTTTCAGGTACTTCCACTAGCAAGGGAAAGGGCTCGGGATGATTGCGTGGCACACACCACAGTCACAGCCTGGGAGTTTACTCTGAAGTTTTACTATGAGATTTTGACCTAAAGACAGATATTATGATGTTCTATGAAACATGATTTATGTTTTTATTTATGCCTTGAATGGTTTATGATTTTAGTAATGATTTGAAAACAAATCATTGGGTCATATTTTTGGGATGTTTCAAGTTGGTATCAGAGCCTTGGTTTGAGGGATTTGGGCACACTTTCGGGTGTGATTGAACTCAAACTAAGGAATTGGTATAGAAATTTTCAAAAGAAAAATCAATTTTTACAAAAAGGATTTTGAAAATAGAAAAGAACTTTGAAAAGAGAAAAAGGGTGTGGTGCATGCAATCAACCGAGCTCAAGTAAGTACTCCCAAATTACCCATACAAGTTTATGTTATGATATGTCTTTCAGCTTTATTAGAGCAGCATGCTAGATTAGGAATAAGGATCTAGGAAGGATGCCTTATGTGCCTGCTATATGTGTTTCAGCTTTATGAGAACTGCATGCTAGTACAAAATTGTCAGTATGATAGCCAGAGTAGTAGATGCTTGATTATGTGTACTCGATGCTCGAATGCTGCTTGCTTTGTGCTTTTAGGATTCTTAGTTATCTTTTCCTAACTAGTAAATGAATAAGTTACGTTACATATTGCGAGGATTGAATAATTTCAGAAGGTTAGGTCTAGCTCTATTGCGCAGCTCTTGTTTGAGTCCAACCGTTATAGGGAAGGACCTCTCATTCGAAGAATTATCTAGTATTAGTAATATGTAATAGTATTCACGAGCTAGTTAGGGGAGGTAGCAGGGACTTCTTATGCAGCTGATGGCGGAGAATGGATTGGTGATTACCCTAGGACAAGCCTTGGAAGAGTTTAGAATGAGATTAAAAGTAGTAGTAGTAGAAGGGACTTGGTGGAGTCGAGACAGTTCTTGAGGAAAGTACAGATAGATGTGGAAGGTAGTATGGGCCCGTACTACTGAAAGCAGAGGATTCGTACTCGAATCAAGGAAGGACGAGATAAGACCAGGGAGTTCATCTCCTCGGAGGTTACGCGCAGCATACTAGAGCAGACTCCTGTGATCTTTGGATCGGTCAAGGAGGGTATCCTAGAGCTTCTGGATGAGAAGCTAAGCGCTTTCCGCACTGAGATAGCGGCCATGATGGGGTCGCGCGCATTGACGTTTAGGGAGTTTAGAGCATGTGGGGCTCCCAACTATCATGGGGCTCGGGACCCCATCGCTAGCAGCAGGTGGTTGGCTGATGTTGCCAACGCGTTTCGTACCAGTAGGTGTCCCGAGGGGGACAAGGTTAGATTAGTGTCCTGTCTTCTAAAGGACAGGGCACGTGATTGGTGGGAGGAGGTTGGGAGAGCTGTTGGTAATGATGCAATGTTGGATGCAATAACCTGGATTGATTTCACGACCAGGTTCAGGGTCGAGTTCGCACCTATTATTGAGGTGCAGCAGCTTGCTAGGGAGTTCCAGGATCTCCGACACACGACTGAGATGGTGGCGAAGATTACCGCCAAGTTCAGGGAGAGGGACCTTCTTGTTCCGCAGTATGTGGCGGACGAGGAGATGAAAAAGGCCCGGTGTCACGAGATGTTGTGGAGCGATATCCGCCAGTTTGTGAGCCCCTCCAGCTGCAGGACGCTGGAGGACATGATTGCGAGGGCACGTGAGAGGGAGATAGATTTAGAGATGGAGAAGAAGAGGAAGCCAAAGACGGTATCTGACATGGAGGGCTCGGGCAAGAAGCACAAGACAGATTCCCGAGGGAAGGGCCAGCAGGGTCGAGGCCGCTGCGGCAAGTGTGGCAGGTCGCATGAGGGGGCGTGCAGGGCGGCGAGTTCGGGCTGTTTCAAATACGGCCGAACAGGGCATGTGAGCAGGAGTTGTACTGCTACTTCCACCAATACTACCACCGTATTATCCGATCTGATTTGCTTCCAGTGCAATTAGAGGGGCCACAAGAGGTCCCAGTGTCCGAGTTTAGCAGCAGGAGGGAAGGTGACGGCACCCGCCCCTGCTACTTTGAGGATTACTCACGGCCGTCGGGATCGGATAGAGACGCCAGCCGCGAAGAGTAGAGCCTTCCAGTTGACAGCAGAGGAGGCACGTGCAGCCCCGGATGTGGTTACGGGATCGTTCCTAGTGAACGACATGTTAGCTATGGTACTGTTTGATTCAGGTGCTACTCGATCCTTTGTGTCGCTCGCACTTAGCAAGCGATTCAGTAGAGCTCTGGGGGAGATGGATTGCCCACTCGATGTAGAGATAGCCGATGATAGGACCGTCAGGGTTGCGAGGATTCATAGAGGATGTACGCTACGACTATTCGATCAGCCGTTTTCAGTGGATTTGGTTCCTATTCCCCTGCGTGGGAATAAGGTCATAGTGGGTATGGATTGGTTGAGCTCCAATGGGGCAGTGATTGATTGTGAGCAGCAACTAGTGAGGGTTCGTACTCATAGTGGGGGAGAGTTAGTGACTCAGGGTGAGAGACCACAGCGCGGACCGATTCTCTGTTCAGCAGCGAGAGCGAGACGTTACGTTCAGCAGGGTTGCGCGGGATATGTTGCTTACGTCATGGATACCCGAGATAAGGGTAGGGCGACGGTCGATGATGTACCAGTAGTGCGAGAGTACCCGGACGTACTCCCAGAGGATTTGTCTGGGATACTTCCGCAGAGACAGGTTGAGTTCCGGATTGACCTGGTTCCTGGTGCGGCTCCGATAGCCAAGGCACCATATCGATTGGCTCCTCGCGAGATGCAGGAGTTGTCTACGCAGCTGCATGAGCTGTTAGACAAGGGTTTTATCAGGCCGAGCAGTTCACCTTGGGGAGCCCCGATCCTGTTTGTGAAGAAGAAGGACGGGTCGCACCGTATGTGCATCGATTACCGGGAGCTGAATAAGGTAACGATGAAGAACTGTTACCTACTACCGAGGATAAACGATTTGTTCGACGAGCTTCAGGGGGCATCTTGGTTTTCCAAGATTGACCTACGGTCCGGATATCACCAAGATTGACCTACGTGCAGAAGACCGCTTTTAGGACCCGCTATGGTCATTATGAGTTTGTGGTGATGCCGTTTGGGCTCACCAATGCTCCAGCCGCGTTCATGGATCTCATGAACCGTGTGTGCAGACCGATGTTGGATCGGTCTGTAATAGTATTTATTGATGATATCTTGGTTTATTCCAAGACTGAGGAGCAGCACGAGGAACACCTGAGGGAGGTTCTTGAGACCTTGAGGAGGGAGAGACTTTTCGCAAAGTTCTCCAAGTGCGAGTTCTGGTTACGCGAGGTGCAGCTTCTAGGGCACCTTGTCAACCAGAAGGGTATATTAGTAGATCCGGCCAAGATCAAGGCCGTGATGCAGTGGGAGGTCCCGAGGTCTCCATCTGAGATTCGGAGCTTCCTGGGTTTGGTAGGGTACTACAGGAGGTTTATCTAGGATTTCTCCAAGATAGCAGTTCCGTTGAACCGACTGACCAAGAAGTCGGTGGTGTTTCGCTGGGGTCCTGAGCAGCAGACAACCTTTGAGACGCTCAGGCAGCGTGTGACACCCCAAAACCGGAACGACGGAAACGTTCTGGGGCGGAGGACGTCATGCGTAGTATCACAACAATTGTATCATAGCAAGCATAGTGAACACAACCAGACATTGAATACATACGTGAAAAAGGTTTACATTATTTAATACATAGTTTTGTTCATAGCAAAAGTAAAATAGTAATGACGTGACTCTGACGCTCCAACTTCTCCGAATTCCTGGAAGTACCTGTCTACTAATACCCTGAGAATACAAGCAGTTTTAAAATATCAGCATAAGCTGGTGAGTTCATAAGCGTTTAGTTCTGGTGAAAGAAATGTTTCTTTGATCCTTTGAAAAGTGTTTCCCAAGAAAATCCTATATTTTCTTATGAAAGATGTTTGATTATCCATTCGTTATTTGTTTAACAGCCTGTGTCTGTAAGGTTGAGTTATCCCAGGGAAAATCCTATATTTTCTTTAAAAGTTGAGAGTTGGTTATCTGTTCTTGTCTGAGGTGTACAAGTATCTACCATACTTGTATCGTTAGATGTAGTTTCCTTGAAAAACCCTGTTTGTTCCCTGTGAGGTGTATTAGCCTTATTATATATATAAAACTAATAAATAAGTGGTGAACTAAATCCTAAGGGTAATATTAATACCCTCTAGTAATCAAATCGGTTATTACTTTGAGGTTAGTTCACTTGTTTCATTATTACAAAAGTAAATTTTGTTATCTAGGTTGTGAGTGTCATAACCGTACTTAGACTAGATATGGCACGTAACGGGGCCAATATCTTTTATGACTTTGTCACCCGTAGACCTGACGGTCCAACTGTAGCTAACAGCGAGGTGCGGGATAGTCAGTCCCATATAGATCTATACACATCAGTCACGCTCTCCCTACAAGAGATTCTGGTTACAAGTGTTAGTCCTACACTCTCGAATTCGGTGGGAGTGTTACCAAGGACGTGTCTCCAACTTTAGACTAACAATTTGCATGTAATAATACCGAAAATCCTGTTTATGATTTGTATGAATCCTTTATAAAATATCACATTTTATTGACAAGATTCACAAGTTCATTGCTTTAGTTTTGAAAACTGTTTCTACGAGTTGATTTCTTAATCGTTTGGTAAAACTGTTTTCTGTGTTAAAAGCATACTGAACATATAATTATTTTATACAAAATAATATATTTTGAGCACAAGTTTCCTTGTACTTTTTCTTGTATTCCCCCCTGAAAACATGAAAAAATCGGAAAAAGCGTAGGGGTATGAACTCACCGTTTGACGTGGGATTCGAGTGTAAGTTGCTAGGAATTGCTGAGTGTCAAATAAAGCTTCGGGCACAAACGGATCCTAATTAACATGTAAAAGTACATATATGCATTAGGTGAGGGCATAACACTAGTTGTTATGGAAAGAACCACCTTAGGGACCAGGAAACACTTGGAACTAAGTGTTAGAATCGCATGAAATTTGAAAATGGAGAGTTTGCTGTCGTAAAAGGAGTGTACGGTCAAGGGTTTGCGGCCCAACATGGTTTACGACCCATATGTTTACGACCCAAGTGTTTGCGGTCCATGAGTTTATGGCCCATGGGTTTACGGCCGTAAACACTTAGTGAAAGGTGCGATTTTTGGTGTTTCAGGGTCCTTTCTAGCCTTATGGAAGTGTCCTAAGCCTCGTGCCCAGTTCAAGGAAGAGTTTAAAGGTCAATAATCGACCAAAAATGGAGTTTACGACCATTGAAGGGAGTACGGCCGTAAACCCCTGTGTTCATGCGTTTCAGGTCGATTTTTAGGCGAAAATCGATGGTTTCTAGTAGATATCAAGTACCGATGGTAGTTACTTACTGTCAAGAAGCTTGGAATGAGGTTTTTAGCCACCAAGAACTAGTGTGTGTTCTTGGTGTTCTTGGTGAGAGAGAAAATCTAGAAAAAGATGAGATTTAGGAGATGAGACATGGATTCATCACTAGAATAAGGATAAAAACACAATCAAAGTGAAGAATCACTTACATTCTTGAGGATTCTTGAGCAAATTCGAAGTTTGTAGAGAGAGAGAGAGAGTAGAGAGAGAAAGCTCCTGAGATGTGTAAAGTGAGAAATGAAGGCCACTCATCCCTTATATAGGGGTAAGTTTGCGGCCAAGGGGTGGGGTGGAGGGTTTACGGCCGTGAACAGGGTTTACGGTCGTAAACTGAGTTTGCGGCCGTAAACTCCTCTCGAAGGGGTGTTTGGCCCGGATGATATGCTTTGACTTGGAAAAACTCGTTCTTGGACCCAAACTTTGATTGTACTAAGCTTAGAATATTCCGTTAGTCCTAAAATAATACTAACGTGATCGGAAATAAATCCGAATTGATTTATTTAAAACGTAAGGTTCTTCCCAAACTAAGAAATTTGACGGAAGTAAATAAAAACCCAAATTTTTATTAACGGAAACTGGGTAAGGATAACGGAAAAGTTTCGGGTTGTCACACAGCGACTGTGCGAGGCGCCGATTCTTACCCTGCCAGAGGGAGTAGATGACTTTGTAGTCTACTATGACGCTTCGATCACAGGTATGGGAGCAGTGTTGATGCAGCGGGGGCATGTGATAGCTTATGCCTCGAGACAGTTGAAGCCTCACGAGGCTAACTACCCGACGCATGATTTGGAGTTAGGGGCGGTGGTGTTCGCCCTCAAGATTTGGCGGCATTACCTCTATGGGGTCCGGTGTACTATCTACACGGACCACAAGAGTTTGAGGTACCTCATGGACCAGCCGAATCTGAACATGAGGCAGCGTCGGTGGTTAGACGCGGTAAAGGATTATGACTGTGAGATCCTTTATCACCCGGGCAAGGCCAACGTAGTGGCCGACGCCCTGAGCATCAAGGCGGTGGCGGCTCCGATCCAAGATATCTGTCTGAGAATGACAGTGATCATTCCATTGTTGGAGCAGATTAGGGAGGCGCAGGTTGAAGGCCTAAAGGAGGAGCGTCAGAAGTGCGAGAGGATAGTGGGCCGAGTAGTTTCATTTGATTACGATAGCCGAGGATTATTGACCCTGCATGGGAGGGTCTGGGTACCGTACTGGGGCGGAGTATGACAGGTGTTGATGGGCGAGGCTCACAAGTCTCGGTTCTCCATCCATCCAGGGGCGACGAAGATGTACAGAGATCTTCGACCCGCTTACTGGTGGCCCTGCATGAAGCGGGACGTAGCTTGGTATGTAGAGAGATGCCTGACCTGTAGGAAGGTCAAGGCGGAGCACTAGAGGCCCCACGGTAAGATGCATCCGTTAGACATCCCTGTGTGGAAATGGGAGGATATCACTATGGACTTCATTACTAAGCTTCCCAGGACCGCACGTGGGGTTGATTCGATTTGGGTCATCGTGGATGGGTTGACCAAGAGCGCCCATTTTATACCGATCTAGGAGAGCATCTCGACCGAGAAGTTGGCCGAGATTTATGTGCGAGAGGTAGTGGCACGTCATGGAGTGCCTGTCTCAGTGGTGTCAGACCGAGATGTCCGGTTTACTTCCAGATTTTGGAAGTGGTTTCACGACTAGATGGGTACTCGTCTCCATTTCAGCACCGCTTTCCACCCTCAAACAGACGGACAGAGCGAGAGGATGATTCAGACTCTCGAGGAAATGTTTCGAGCATGTGTGCTAGACTTCGGTGGCAGTTGGGATACGTATCTTCCGTTAGCGGAATTTTCGTATAACAACAGCTATCACTCCAGTATAGACCGACCTCCCTTCGAGATGCTCTACGGGAGGAAGTGCAGGACCCCAATCTGTTGGGGTAAGGTCGGTCAGAGAGTCATGGGGAGTATGGAGGTAGTACTCAAGACCACAGAGTGAATTCAGCAGGTCCGGAGCAGGCTCCAGACTGCTCAGACTTGGCAAAAGAGTTACGCCGACAAGCGGCGTTTGGACTTAGAATTTCAGGTGGGCGATATAGTCCTCCTCAAAGTGTCACCCTGGAAAGGTGTTATCAGATTTGGGAAAGGTGTCACCCCAGGTTCATTGGTCCGTTTAGGGTTGTGGCCCGGGTGGGTCGGGTTGCTTATCGGTTAGATCTTCCAGTAGAGCTCAGCCATATCCACAGCACGTTCCATGTTTCTTAGTTGTGGAAGTGCTTAGTGGATGATTCAGCAGTGGTACCCCTGGAGGACATTCAGGTTGACGATAGCCTGAACTACATCGAGAGACCCGTGGCGATTTTAGATCGCAAGACGAAGGAGCGAGGAACAAGATGGAGGAGTTAGTGAAGGTGCAGTGGCAGCACCGGAAGGGCTCAGAGTGGACAAGGGAGCCCGAGGAGGAGATGAGGGAGCACTATCCGGAGTTGTTCTCAGATTCAGCAGACTTCGAGGAAGAAGTCTAAGACCAGTGGGGGAGAATTGTAATGCCCCGTTCCTGGTACGTATTTAATTCAGTAAATGTCATTTTATAAAGGGCTACTCGACGAGTAGTAGCCCTAACTTGTCGAGTAGATGCCAGGAGTTGGACGCGGGTTTTAAGTGATCTACTCGGAGAGTCCGCGCCTTGACTCGACGAGTAGGCCAGTCTGGGGAAACCCTAATATTTAGGCTTTGCACCCTATTTAAGCAACATTATGGGTCTCTTTTCCAGCCTCCATCACCTCCAGAGCATTAATCCCGAAACCCTAATCCCCCATAAGTGAACTTGGGCTTTCTTGGTTATATTGAGAGTTATTTGGTGTATCTTGAAGTTAGTGGAAGAAGTGGAAGCTAGAAGCTTGAAGAGTAGATCCATAAACCTCATCCCATTTGACATATTTTCTAGTAATCAAGCTTCATACTTGACTGGTAGTTTCATAGATCTTCTTATTGTCACTTTTATGGAGTTTTGGGTCCAAGAAGCTTGATCCTTGAGACTTGGACGTCCCAAGTCAATTTACCCTCAGATCTGGAACCTTGGAGGGTCCACATGGCATAAAGGTGCCATCTTTATGGCCATGAGAACCCCATGTATGAAATAAACCTCATTTTTGGTCTTTTGAGCATAAAAGTCCCATGAATGAACGTAAAGTTCAGGACTTTACGTGTCATACCGATCTTAGGGGTCTAGATCTACCTTCTGGATGAGTTTTGCCCATCAGATATCGAGTTATAGACTTGGACATGCATAGACTCGACAAGTTGTTCTTGGGACTCAGAAAGTCGTGGGTTGGTTACCACGACTGTTATGATTCAGGAGGAACCCAGTTGAGTTTAGATGGGATTTAGATGAGTACAGGGAAGGGACTCAACGAAATGGACATAGCCATGGAACTGGAAACAATGGGACTCAGCGAGTGAAGGAACGTACTCGGCGAGTCCAAGGCCATCTCCTAACTCATGAAGACGGACTCGACAAGTTGTTCATACAACTCGGCGAGTCATAGACTAGACACGTTCATTTGATGAAGATAAACTCGACGAGTTCGGGAGGAACTCGGCGACCCAGATGAAGATTGTTCCAATATTATGATCGAAGGACAACTCGTCGAGTCTTGCTAAACTCGACGAGTAGAGTCGGGTTGAGAATAGATGAAAGGATTAGGACTCGGCGAGTTGGCGGGCCAACTCGGCGAGTCCGGTCAACTGGAAAGTTGACTTTGACCAGGATGTGGATTTTAGCCAGGGGTAAAATGGTCATTTACCCTAAGGATAGTTATCAGTTCTAACTAAGTGTCATTATGGAAATTATAGCCGGAGAGACGCCGTAGCAGCACTTAGATATTTTACGGGTAGTGTTTCGACAGCCAGTTACGTGAGGTGAGTTTCCTTTCAGTAGGAATGGGTCTAAGGCACCAAGGTCGGCCCGTACTATGAGATTGTTAGTAGCTGAGTGAGGGCGGGGCCCGTATCTTGCAGTATAGTTTGATTATGGATATATGTCTGACTGTTAGAATTAGTATACTTGTTATCTGTGTGATACTTGTATGTTGGATTAGTAGCTGAGTGTGGGCGGGGCCCGTATCTCGCTGTAGATGAGTGTGGGCGGGGCCCGTATCTCATACTAGTCGAGTGTGAGCGGGGCCCGTATCTCGAAGTAGCTGAGTGTGGGCGGGGTCCATATCTCGAAGTAGCTGACTGTGGGCGGGGCTCGTATCTCAGAGTTAGCAGAGTGTGGGCGGGGCCCGTATCTCTTAGTTGCATGATATGTGTGTATGGTATGTGGTAGTTTGGGGAACTCACTAAGCTTCGTGCTTACAGTTTTCAGTTTTGGTTTCAGGTACTTCCACTAGCAAGGGAAAGGGCCCGGGATGATCGCGTGGCACACACCACAGTCACAGCCTGGGAGTTTACTCTGATGTTTTACTATGAGATTTTGACCTAAAGACGGATATTATGATGTTATATGAAACATGATTTATGTTTTTATTTATGCCTTGAATGGTTTATGATTTTAGTAATAATTTCAAAACAAAATTTTTGGGTCATATTTTTGGGATGTGTCAGAATATGTCTCATATAACCATTGATTTATAAGTTGTTGGATTAAGTGTCTAAGCCCATAACTATAATTGGTATGTACTTGATTTGATTGTAGCATGGTCCTTTTGGGTTGCCTTCACCATAACAACTTGACAGGATGAATTTTTGAGAGAGAGGTCAATTAATGATTTATTAACGTATTATAAGTATAATATATTAATTAGAAATCATATTATTTAATTAATATTTAACTAGAAATTAATTTGGTATTAATTTTGGGATTAAAGGAACTGATTAAAAGTACAGGGACTGGTTTTGCAAATCATTGATAGTTGCAGACTGGGCTGTTGGACTCCCTTGGAATGGGGTGGACGAATTTCTATAGGGAGGCCCTATAGAAATCATCCAAGGCCTTCCAAAAGGGATGTACATGGGCTGCTTGGAGCCACAACTATATAAAGGCCCCTAGACCTCCTAAAATCGGCCACTGCTTCCCAAGGAGAAACCCTAGCCGATTTTTTGCCCCTCTCTCACTCATCCTTTGCTTTTGGTGTTTGTGATTCCATTAGAGCTGCAACATGTGAGGCACTAAAGCTTTCAAGAGTCTAGATCATCCGTGGAACACTTGTTATTACGAGATAGCAAGCAAGGTAACATTCTAACGCTAGCTTTCATTTTGATTTCGAAAATTGTATGATAGTATTATTGTTATTGCTTTGGAACTTCTATTTGCATGTATAACTAGAGAAAAACTTAGATCCAAAGCAATTAGGGTTGCATGAACACATGAGAATGTTGTTATGCTCAAAACCCATCATAAGCTTCATAAGTTCATAAGTATAATTTCATAAGTGTTTTTGCATGTATTTGTTGTATTAGGTGTCTAAGCCTATAACGATAATTGGTATATATTTTTATTGATAGTAACACAGTCTTTTTGGGTTGCCCTCAAACCTAACAATTAAACATGATGACTTTTAGAGAGAGATTAATTTATTATGTGATTAATATATTGAAATATATAGTTTATTAATATATTATGAAAATAATATATTAATTAGAAAAGCTATTATTTAATTAATAATTGATCATAAATTAATTAAATTAATTTTGGGATTAATGAAATTAATTGAAAGTGTAGGGTCTAAAGTGAATTTGTTCAATAGTTGAACAAAAGGCTCCAGAACCTTCCACCACAGGTGGTGGACAGTTTTGAGGGGATATTCTAGGGTTTCTAGAATATCTCATGTGGATAAATAAGGAATGAGATAAATACCAGATTTGAAATATTAATTTAATATTCAAATCAGGGTTGTCTAAAGTTTCCTTGTACCACTATATAAACACCCCTAAGCCTTGCATTTTCGACCACTCATACCTCTAGAGAGATAGCCAAAATTCTACTCTTCCCTCTCGTCTCTCTATAGTCTGCCTTCTTGCTAGCTTGGGTGTGAACCATTCGAGGCAGGACAATTATGGCGCTTGCTGCCAAGAGATCTACAAGTGAAGGAACTCTTGTTATTTACTATAATAACAACAAGGTATGTAAACCTAAACCCTTTTATGATTTTCAAAATATCTCTAGGGTTTTTAGGGTTTGTTATTTGATGTTCTTAGTTATAGGTTTAATAGTGAAAACATAGATCCTTAGGTTGCATGTGAACTTAAGGGTTTTAGTTTTACTTGTTTTACCTAATTCCTATCAGTATTATCCATCATAAGTTTAAAACATAAGAAAAATGGGTCGTGAACTCACTTGTATAACTGAGTGGTCAATAATAGCAAGCCTGATAAGTGTGTAGACCTATTAGAATTCTAAAATAGGTTACGAAATTCTAAGGTTATGTTTCATGTAACTTAAGTGCCAATTTTCATAACTAAATAATCCAACATAGCTAGACGTATAGAGACGACACACATGGACGTAAGTGAATAATTTTACAAGTCCAAGTTCAAACTCGAATTAGTTATCAGGTTTAAAGCATCTAGTCACTCAGAAAAATTCATTATGTAGTTTAGGAATAATTTATATGAAAATTATTATCAAACTTGTTAAAGAGCTGAATGTTTGGTAAATTTTAAATCATGAGTTTTTTGGTAAGATTTTAAGTCGTGTTTAAGGATTTTATTGATTAACCAAACATCCAAATTAAATTATGAAACACTTATCATAGTATCCCATTTATCTTAGGTTTCTAAATAAATTTTTATCAAGATTTTACAGTGAGTAAACAAATCGAGAAAATTCCATGAAAGCAGCCAGGTTAAAAAATTTCATTACACAACAAAATGTTTGAGCTTTGTCGACTATCGAATTCTCAACCGAATCAAGCAATGTTAATTGGGTTTGTTACCTAACACATAAAATAAGTTTCCAGAGGTGGAATATAGTTGTTTATATCAAAGTAGAGTGATTTATGACCTTTGGAAACAGGGTAATAATTATGTCCGAAAATCAGTTTTGACCTATTAAATTGTTCGTGATTTTTGAGGGTTCAAATCTTACTAAAATATTATGATACGTTTTAAGTTGGAAATATAACTATATGAAGTTAAGTTTTGGCTCAAGAATAGTTCAAAAGCCTTGAGTATGGACTGAGTTATGACCATTAGAAGTAGATACAAAATTCTTCTCGGAAATTAATAAGAAATGCTCACAAGTCGTGGCTATTTTCTTCTAATTTTTAGGTTTCCATGGTTAAATGCATGTCGTAATCTTACTAAAAATAATATGATGTAAATATGGAAATAATATAATTTAAATATGAAAGAAAATCACCTTCAATCTATGATTTTTTGGATAAAAGGGAATATGGTGGATGGTGGTGTCGAGCTATTGTAAGAAGGGGAAAGGAAAAGAAATGAAGAAAAATGACTTGGTATTATAGGATAGTTTACGAGGTAAATATCTCGGGGAGGGGGGTTAATATTGGTGAATCATCAAGTGTTTTAACCATATAATTATGTTGTTAAAATGAGTCCAGCTAATTTAGCTTGTTAAATAACCAAATAATTTTTAACAGTTTATCCCCTGGTGATTTGTCTCCATTTAATCACAGACCATTTAATGTGTTAATTGAATTAATTAAATGTGATTTATCTTTGCAAGAAGTATCCTAATATATTTAATCATAGTGACTTGTGAAAATGTTTCATTATAATCAACTTCATGGGTCTAAGTGAATCCTTTTGCAACAAGTATTGCTTTGAATGTGTGTAAATTACCATCCATGTTAATCTTCTTCTTGAAGACCCATTTATTCCCAACAGTCTTACAATGGGGAGGATGTTCAAGAAAATCCCAAACTTGGTTTTCTCTCATGGATTTATATCTATGTTCATGGCTTCAATCCATTTTTCATATTCAGGATCTACCATTTCATATCGATAGCTTATGGGCTCATCAGCATTCATCATCAAGAAGTACTCACCAACGAGAAATCCATATCTCTTAGGTTCCCGACGAATTCTACTAGATCTGTGAAACTTTTGTGTTTTAGTGGGTTGAAGTATAATGATCTGTAAATCTTAAACAACCTTTTGTCTAGTACTAGTTCCAACTTGAATTGCATCAGGTTGTGGTTCTGGATCTTTGTGACAACCCAAAATTTTTATCTTGTACAGTCATTCAGTTCAATCAAAGTCAGGCTCGTTTCTGCAATCTTTTAGCATTGTTTAGAATCTGTTTGAGTGTTTTAAGTCTTGTACATTCAAGGATAGGGTATATGAATGAGTTACTAAAGTTCATCATGTCACATTCGGGCCAAACACTCCTTCATGAGGAGTGTACGGCCGTACACCCATGGTGGCCATGAACTCATGACCATATATGAGTTATACCTTCATTTCTATTCATTTCTCACACTTCCAAGTCAAGAAAAGTCAATTCTCTCTCAAGTATCATCAAGCATTTCACCTTGATCTTCAAAAATGTAAGAATTCGTTCCATTTCTTAGTTGTTATCCTTCATGATCTAGTATCACCCTTTGATTTCATCCATGAAATTCATCTTTTTGGGTAGATCTTCAAGTATTCAACACTTTAACCAAGAACACCAAGAACACCTACTTGTTCTTGGGTCGTGAACTCTTTAGGAGGCTTTAAAAGGGTGAGTTTCTCTTCTATCTTCTAATTAGGCTTGTGAAACACTTTATTCCTAGCCTTGAATCATCATCTAATGCAAGAACTTCAAGGGTGTACAGCCGTACACACCTCATATGGTCGTAAACCCTTGTTAAGTGCATGATATGGCCTTAAACTCACCTCATGTCCCAACTTAGGATCATGAACACTTAGTGGATGCTAGATAGGGCCATAAAACACCCTTTTTGCATACTTCTTCCATGAGTGTATGGCCGTACACACCATGACCGTACACCTATGTGGCCGTACACATAATGGTCGTACACACCTTGGCCGTACACACTCTTGTGTGGCCTTATACCCCTTTTATGCAATCATATGTGATTGTAACACTTCAATCTAAGTGTTTTCTTTTCCTAAGGTGGTTTCCTTGCATGATTAGATGTATATACACTAATTATATACATATATGTGTCATTATATGCTTTATAGGATCCGTTTGTGCTCGAGGCTTCACTTGACACTTAGCATCCTATATCAAACTTACATTCGTATCACTCACTACAGGTGAGTTCATACCCCTTAACTTATCTATTAAATGATTTTAAATGCTTTTATGGGGGGGGGGGGAATACAAGTAGAAACATTATAGTTATTATATCAATCACATGTGATTAATAACTATCAAACAAGTGTATTTCTTATATTTCAAAACTGCGTTTGCAATCAAACTGCTTCAAATCGTTTTATAAACTCTTTTATATGTTAAACTCTTTATCATGTTACAAAACTCTTTTTAAACTTATATATTGTCAAAATCATGTCTATATATATATATATATATATATATATATAGTTATATATATAAGGTTGAAAGGGCTTAGGACTGATAACTCCCCTTATTTCCTGTTCCTTGTTTGGTTGTGGACTTAGGGTACCGGTTATTTGTCCGAGTGTCGTTTGAATCTTAGTTATATATATTATGTATATGTGTATAGACATAAAAGTTCTTACATCAGTTCAACACATTTGGGTAGCAAAGGTGTACAAACATGCTCAGTCATTCAAACAACATTACTAGTAAACTATAATAGGTATAGTTTAGGGGATTACTACTCACTATTTCTAGTACAATGAAACATACAAGAGTCAGTTCATACATGAGTCAGTTCAAACTTACTATAATGAGAAACAAAGAGAACATACTATAATGAGAAACAAATAGGAACATACTATACACTAGAACAGAGAGAACATACAATACACTAGAACATACTATACAAATACAAGAATACTATAACATTAATGTTAGCCACTACTTCATGGAACGACAATGTACTGTTGTGTCACGTTTTGTAACCAGAGTCTCCTGGAGGGAGAGCGTGAATTTGTGTATATATCTATACGGGATTGACCATCCTACACCTTGCTGCTAGCTACAGTGGGACCTGCAGGTCTACGGGTGACGAATGTCATACCAATTCGGCGTCTCGAACGTCGTGTCTTACTAGTCAATCAAGTATGGTTATAATCTCATCACATTTTACCTTAATTAAACAAACAGGTTTAAGGTAGTTAGTACGTCGGTAGTTACTTTTATACAATACTACTGTACATCGTCATTTTCCCATTACATTTATATTGTGATCTTCTCACATAATGGGTAATGTAAACTATATTTTGGTAATGATAGTCATACTTGGGAAAAACACTCACTTTCACAAAAGAACAAACTTACAAAACAGTTGAGTCTTGGTAGAAGACTACTTTAGTAGAAAATATAGGATTTTCTAGGAAGTATTCAAACATTTACATTCAAACACTCACAAACTTTTACATTGAACATTTACAAACACTTTCATCAAACTTATACAAACAATGACATTAAATACTTATGAACTCACCAGCTTTAATGCTGATCTACGCTTTCAAAATAACTTGTATTCTCAGGTCATCAGTAGACAGGTACCGATGGCCAGGTTTTGAGAAGACGGAGCACGTTCAAGACTCGTCTTTTATTTTGATTCATATTTTGGTGTCTTATAAACTATACAGAACACACTTGTATTAAAATTATATTATTAATGCAATGGATGATGTTGTTGCTTGTTTTACTATTATGCATTGTTGTGATACTGTACATGACGTCCTCCGCCCCCGAACGTTTCCGCCGTTCTGGTTTGGGGGTGTGACAATCTTCTTCAAGTTCAACGTGCCTCCTACTTGCTTCATCCAGCAGAAACTTGCTCTCCAAGAATTTAGCTTTTCGTGAAATAAAGATTGTATTCTCACTAGAGATGTAGGAGTAATATCCTAAACTATATTTGGCGTATCCTACAAATATGCATTTTGTAGACATAGGTTCAGCTTAGCTTGAAGTGTCATGTCTAACATAAGCTCCACAATCCTAAACTCTCAAATAAGATAAGGATGGAGCCTTTCCAAACCACATCTGATAAGGTATCTTGTCTACCTTCTTATTAGAGCCATACTTAAAATACAAATGGCGGTGAGTAAGACATAACTCCAAAATGATAAAGGAGACTCTGCTCATCATGGATCGAACCATATCAATTAAGGTCTGATTTCTCCTTTGAGACACACCATTAAGCTACAATGTTTTGGGTGGGGTAAGTTGTGAGATAATCCTACTACTTCTAAGATGATATTAGAACTCTTGGCTTAAGTACACGTTACCTCTATCTAAACGAAGAATTTGATTGTCTTGCGAGTTGATTCTCAACTTCACTTTGAAACAATTTGAACTTTTCAAATGCTTCATGTTGATATTTTATCAAATAAAAATAACCAAAATGACTGATTTCGTTAGTGAAGGTGATGTAATATCGTTCACCATATCTTGACATTTTTCTGAAAGGACCACATACATCATTGTGTATGATGCCTAATAAAACACTTTCCCTCTCACTCGAAACAGAGAAAGGAGACTTTGTCATCTTACCACACAAACAATATTCACATATATCAAATGAACAAGTGTCATTTTCTCCTAAAAGTCCACTCTGTTGTAGTTGGGATATACGCTTCTTTTTTATGTAACCAAGGCGCCAAAGCCATAGATATGTTTGGTTTAAATATTTTTTAGCTTTTTGGTGTTAACATGATAAATGGACTTATTGTTTGAAGAGACATCAAGGTTCAATTCATAAATTCCATTTATTGGTCTAGCCTCAAAATAGAATATTCCATTTCAAGAAAAAATGAATATTATCATTAACAAATTGATAGTTAAAACCATATTTCTTTAAATACGAATATGAATTTATATTTCTAGTAATATAAGTTATCAAACACACATTGTTTAATGAAAAGTAAAGAATAGATGGTAAACATAAATCAAAATGTCCTATAGATTGGATCGCAACTCGTGCTCCATTACCAACATCTAGTACCATCACATCCGTTTTCAGCTCCCTACCATTCCTGAACCCCTGCAACGAATTACATATGTGAGTTCCACAAGCAGTATCAAATACCCATGTGTTAGATGAAAACGTAAATAATCACATTTCAATCATGAAAATAGATATACCTAAAGTGTCTTCACCTGCCTTCTTGGCTTTCAACCATGCAAGATAGGTAGGACAGTTCCTTTTCCATTGCCTAATGAATCCACACTTGAAGCAGCTGTCATCCTTGGCTACCTTCTCTATATTCATTTGTGGTGTTGCTTGGGGAGCTTTGTTCCCTTTTCCATTTCCATATTTTAGCTTCCCCTTAGAGTTCTTTCCTTGTTTCTTATTCTTGACTTGTCCTTCATGAATCATGAGCGCGTGTGGGGTTTTCCTTGGGATGTTTTTCTCATCAGTTTTAAGTAACTCAGGCATCGGCTTATCCCACCAATTCATGTTATAGCCCCTGATGAAAGTATGATAAGACTTTGGAAATGAGTTCAAAATGAAGTATGTGGGCAAGTCTTGTGGATATAGAGATCCCAATATCTCCAGTTGATCTAGATAACACTTAATCTTGAGAACATGTGTGCTAATATTTCTAGCCTCCTCCCTTTTATAGCCATGTAGCGATCTAACAATCTCAAATGTCTCATTCTTGGCTTCTTAACCAAAAAAATCCTTGATGCATTCAATCATGTAAAAAGAAGTATGAAGTTCTAGATCTCGTTGAAGATATGGAATCATGGTAGCAAGCATGAGCAATGAAACATCAATGGAGTCATCCACATGCTTGAGCCATGCATCATAACAAATTTTGGAGTAGAAGATGATTCATCAAGAATTGGCCCTCAAGAACATAGTCTTTCTTTTCTTGTTTCAAAATGATTCTTAAATTCATGTGACAATCTAAAGAAATCAGAATGTACTAGTTTTTCTTTGTCGAGTACAGACAAAATGTTCATTAGGTGGTGACGGTATGTTATAGTTGCAGGTGGGATCATCTATAAAAATTTAACAAAGTTTTATTTAGTATTTAATTCTTTAATTAATACCCTTTTTTTTCAAAAAAACATTAATTTTTAAAGTGTACGATATAAGTTGCAAATCAAGTAAATGGTTAGGTGACCTTTATCACACCCACTCAATCTCTACAAGGTAAAGATTTTCATTAATTACACCAAGTGTAATTCCTAGATGTATGTGATCCTTAACTATTTACTTTGTTAATTCACATGTTTCATCCCATCTATTCCACAAAACTCTCTTTCTTAGGTGACCTTTATCACAAGAGATTTCCAATCAAGTCATCCAATTACAGAAACTTGTATAATCAGCATATAACTTGGTCATAGAAATTGACAATATACTTTGGCCACTAAAAGATAATAAAAATGGTTAGGTGACCTTTATCCCACAAGTGTTATGCAAATGTTTTTGTAGTTGGATGACATAGACTTGTCTTTAGAAAGAGATTTTTATGTTTTATTATTCTATTTTAAAACAAGTGATATCATGGTAATTGCATGCATCCAATAAACCACGGTACCAATTTTCCAAAAAAAATCACTTTTAAGGTTCTATATAAAATCTAGTTTGTATATAATTTAAAGCGGTTCCATTTTAAATTTAATATCTAATATTAAGTTTGATTTTGAGCATTATAGAATCTTTTATATCTTTTAATAAAACTTCATTTTAATATAAATATTGTGGAGTTTCGATAAGTTTCAAAATAACCATTTTTAGACTTATAATTTACTAATTCAAAATTTATCATTATTAACATTTTTAAAAAACCGGTTTTTATTTTAAAACAATAATTTCTTACATCTTCTGTTCACATTATATATTTTGAAAACCAACCTCCATGTGATGTTTATTTTGTCCAAAAAATTATTTTAGCATGTGAAAAATTAATTTATCAACCACACAAAATAATCAACATTTTAAATCAACAACACAAGCAAGCATTAAGACATAGAACTAGCCATCATCTAGTGACACTTTTGTGAGCCAACATAAAAGTTCCAAGTAATTTCCTAAAGGGAGAAATGGACCAAATAATCTTCATTTTGTTTTTCATGCTCCTACTTGCTTTGATCTAATTTGTGGAAAGTTGTTACAAGATTTTATAAATGTCACGCCCCAAAACCGGAACGGCGGAAACGTTTTGGGTGGAGGACGTCATGTACAGTATCATAACAATGCATAAGAGTAAAGACAAGCAACAACATCCATTGCATTAATAGAATAATTTTGGTACAAGCGTGTTCTGTATAGTATGTAAGACACCAAAAGTATAATCAAAATAAAAGTTGAGTCTTGTATGTACACCATCTTCTCAAAAGCTTCATCGGTACATGTCTACTGATGACCTGAGAATAGAAGTTATTTTGAGAGTTTATCAGCATAAAGCTGGTGAGTTCATAAGTATTTAGTGTCATTGCTTGTATAAAAATGTTTGTAACATCGTAGTGTAAATGTAGTAACTGATTTCCAAATGTTTGTAAATAGTGTACTCCCTAGAAAATCCTATATTTTCCAGTAAAATGTAGTCTTCTACCAAGACCCGACTGTTTGTATGTTGTTCTTTTTTAATAGTAAGAGTTTTCCCCAGTGAAATTATCAGTATGAAAATATAGTTTTAGACTTTACTCGTGAAAGGTGATTACAAAATAAATGTACTAGGGAAAAATAATGTTTTTCCTCAGCAGTGACACTGCTGGTCAAAAAGTGATAAAATACAGACTCCAGGTAGTACTAAATGTACAGTACACCTCGGGGAATCTAAGGTAGTGAAAATGTAGACTCCAGGTGGTATTAAATTAACAATACGCCTCGGAGAGTCTATTTTGCCTTTAATTCTTAATTGGTTAATTAAAGGTTTGAATGTGAACTCGTATGTAACCATGCTGATCGACGGCTGAATAACTGATGACCCTCCAGGTCATATGTAGTGAGGTAACATTCTGTCACCCCTTGGCCTTATCGGCTGGGACTGTAGCTAGTAGTCAGGATGTGGGAGTGTCTGTCTTGTATAGATCTATACACATAATGCCCGCTCTCCCTCCAGGAGACTCTGGTTACAAAGTGATACCACAATGAAGTGTCGTATCGAGAAGTAGTATGTTACCTTCGGTATATAGTATTCAACAGTTTGTATAGTATCTCATAGTGTACTGATGTTTTCTCTTTACTTGTATATAGTATGTTCTCTTGTATAGTGTATAGTATGCTCTCTTGTATAGTGTATAGTATGCTCTCTTGTATAGTGTATAGTGTGTTCTCTTGTATAGTGTGTAGTATGTATTGTTTTCTCGATCTAGTACTTATGTCGTGACTCGTAAATGTACTGAATCTTGTATGAATCCTTGTAATGGTAGTAGTGAGTAGTAATCCCTTAACTATACCTATTATAGTTAAATAGTAATGTTGTTTGTATGCCTTTGTTACACAAAGGTACTGAACTGAAGTGAAAACTTTTATATCTAACACTTATATACAGGATATATAACTAAGATTTCAACGACATTCGGACAAATAACAGGATACCCTAAGTCCACAACCAAAAAAGGAACAGGAAATAAGGTGAGCTATCAGTCCTAAGTCCTTCAAGTCTTACTTATATAAATATATTAATGTAGATATGAGTTTGAAAACAATGTAAGTTTAAAAGAGTTTTGAAAACAATATTAGCGTTTCAAAGAGTTTAGTAAAAGGTTTTGAAGTGCTTAAAATCTGTAAATTTGATAGTAACTTGAAAGTAATAGAAAATCCTTCTGTTTGTTCTAGACATTAATCACATGCAATGAAAACAATACCTAGAATCTTTCAACTTGTATTCCCCCCCCCCCCCCCATAAAAGCATTTAAAATCATTTCAAAGGTTGATTAGGGGTATGAACTCACATGAAATGAGTGATGCGAATGTAAGATCGGCAAAAAGGATGCTAAGTGTCAAGTGAAGACTTGAACACACACGGATCCTATTTAGCATATAAAGACACATATATGCATGCAATTAGTGTTTTTATGATTAATCAAGAGGGATAACATTCTTATAGTCTAGGAAACACTTATATGGAAGTGTTATAATCACAAGTATTGCATAAAAGGAGTGTATGGTCACCAAATGGAGCTTTCGGTCTTAATGGTATTCTCGGTCCAAAAAGGTTCTCGGTCCAAGAGGTTGTCGGTCTAAGAGGTTCTCGGTCTGAAGGGGTTCTCGGTCCAAGAGGTTCTCGGTCCGAAGAGGTTCTCGGTCCGAAGGGGTTCTCGGTCCAAGAGGTTCTCGGTCCGACGAGGTTTTCGGTTTTTAGGGTTTTCGGTTGAGACCGAAAACTCAGGATCCTCGGTGCATGTGGTGTTTTTCGAGGGCTTTGAAACATGCAAAGGGGTTCTAAGCTTTATCCGAAGTCTTAAGTGAGTTTTGAGGTCTTAAAGGGACCTTTCTTTAGGGGTTTTCGGTTTAAGGAGATGCACTAAACCGAAAACTCCTTTTGTTCTTGGAAAAGACGATTTCAAGGTTTCTAAATCAAGTATCCTTACAAGATAACAGTGTAGGAAGTAGATACTTACAATGTGGAAGCAAAGAAAGGTGTTTCCGGCCACACACTAGTGTGTGTTCTTGGTGTTCTTGGTGTTCTTGAAGAACACTTGAAGATCTAAGAAAAAGAGAAGATTTCATGGATGAAATCATGTATAACTACTAGATGAAGTGTTGTATCAACAAATCAAGAGGAGAAACATTTACATTTTTGGAAGATTTGGAAGAAGCTCTTATGATACTTGAGAGAAAAAAAAAGTGGGTGTTCTTGAGTTTGGAAGTAACAAATGAGGGAAGGAGGTGTAAACTCATGCCTCATGCATGAGTCCTCGGTCAAAGGGGGGTCTTCGGCCCCACCCCTCTTGTTTGGCCGCAACACCCTATCAAGGTGTTATTTGTTTTATTTTCTCCCCGATAATTCAAAAAAAAAATATTTCCTTTCGTTTATTCTCTCGAAGAATAATTATTTAAAAATACCCAAACGGATTTTTAAACCGAGCTAAAAACTAGCAGAAATGAATTTGACTTTTAATTGAAGTGTTTGACTGTAGAGTTCGTACAAAAGAAAATTTCGGGTTGTCACATCATCCCCCCGTTAGAGGGAATTTCGTCCCGAAATTAGAGTTCAAGCAACTAAGTTAATAAAAATAACTAAGTAAAAAGATGAGGATATTTAAGTTTCATTTGATCCTCGCGCTCCCAAGTGAATTCCGGTCCTCGCTTGGCATTCCAACGAACCTTTACGATTGGGATGCGGCTTTGTTTCGTTCGCTTGACCTCTCGGTCAATGATCTGTACAGGTTCTTCCACGAAGTTCAGGCTCTCGTTGATCTTGATCTCGTCGAGTGGGATTACCAGAGTCTCGTCGGATGGGCACTTTTTCAAGTTCGAGACGTGGAAGGTAGGATGTATGTTACTAAGCTCGTGGGGTAGATTGAGTTCTTATGCTACAGGGCCGATCCTAGAGAGAATATCAAAAGGCCCTATTTATCTTGGATTTAGCTTTCCACGCTTTCCGAAGCGTATCAAGCCCTTTCAGGGTGAGACTTTCAAGAGGACTCGGTCTCCCACCTGGAATTCCAAAGGTTTCTTCCGTTTGTCTACGTAGCTTTTCTGTCGGTCTCTAGAGGCCTTCAATCATTCACGAATCTGAACGATCTTCTCTGTCGTTTCCTGAATGATCTCCGGACCAGAGAGAGTGATGTCAGGAATTCATCCCTTAGCTAACTGAGTGTCACCCACCTCAGCCCAGCACAGAGGGGATCCGCACTTCCGGCCGTAGAGGGCTTCGAATGGAGCAGCCTTGATGCTCTTGTGATAACTTTTGTCGTAGGAGAATTCAACAAGGGGTAAGTGAGTATCCCATGCCTTCCCAAAGTCGATCACACAGGCTCGCAGCATATCTTCTAATGTTTGAATAGTCCTCTCACTTTGTCCATCGGTCTGTGGATGATAGGCTGTACTCATGTCCAGCCTAGTTCCTAGGGAACTTTGAAGCGACTGCCAGAACCTCGAAGTAAATATACTATCTCTGTCTGAGATAATGGATATGGGAACACCATGCAGTCGTACAATCTCCCGTATGTAAGTTCTTGTGAGCTTCTCCATCTTGTCGGTCTATTTGATGGGTAGGAAGTGCGCGGACTTGGTCAATCTGTCGACGATGACCCAAATGGTATCAAGCCCACCCGTTGTCTTGGGTAGCTTGGTTATGAAGTCCATAGTGATCCGCTCCCACTTCCATTCAGGTATCTCTGGTTGCTGAAGTAAACCTGATGGTTTCTGGTATTCGACCTTTACCTTTGCGCAAGTAAGGCATTTACTCACGAAGGTAGCAATTTCTGCTTTCATGTTAGGCCACCAGTATAGCTTCTTAAGATCCAGATACATCTTATCTGAACCCGGGTGGACGGAATATCGAGTGTTGTGTGCTTCCTTCATGACCACGTCTCTGAAGCCACCGTGTCTCAGTGTCCAGATCCAGCCCATGAGATATAAGGCTCCGTCACCCTTGACTTCCAAGTTCTTATCCATTCCATGTAGGGATTCTCCTGCCACGTTTTCAGGTTTCAAGGCTTCGAACTGAGCCTCCTTAATTTGTGCGGATAGATGCGAATGGATAGTCATGATTAATGACTTGACTCTTCGACCAGAATATTCTTTCCGACTTAGGGCGTCTGCTACTACGTTGGCTCCACCCGGATGATAACGAATTTCGCATTTGTAGTCATTGAGTAGTTCGACCCACTGTCGTTGTCTCATATTGAGCTCCTTCTGGTTGAATATGTGTTGTAGGCTTTTATGGTCTGTAAAGATAGTGCTCTTCGTAGCGTACAGGTAGTGTCTCCAGATCTTCAGGGCGAATACAACCGCTCCTAATTCGAGATCGTGTGTGGTGTAGTTGACCTCGTGTGTCTTCAGCTACCTTGAGGCGTAGGCAATGACCTTACCTCATTGCATTAGAACACAGCCGAGCCCCTGATTGGATGCATCGCAGTAAACCACGAAGTCGTCTATCCCTTCGGGGAGGGATAGTATCGGTGCAGTGCATAAAGCTCGCTTCAGCGTTTGGAACGCCTTCTCTTGTTTACCTTCCCAGTCGAAGGCCACGCCTTTCTGGGTCAATCTTGTAAGGGGTTTCGCAATTCGAGAGAAGTTCTGTATGAATCTGCGGTAGTAGCCAGCGAGGCCTAGAAATTGACGAATTTCTATAGGCGTCTTCGGTGCTGACCAGTTCTCGATGGCTTTAATTTTGGAAGGATCCACGTGGATTCCCTCTTTGCTAACCACGTGTGCTAAGAATTCAACTCTTCGGATCCAAAATTCGCATTTAGAGAACTTCGCATAGAGCTTCTCTGCTCGTAAGGTTCCTAGGACTTGTCGTAAATGATCGCTATGTTCCTCCTTACTTCGAGAGTAGATAAGTATGTCATCGATGAAAACGATAACGAACTGATCCAAGTAAGGTCGGCATACCCTATTCATTAAGTCCATGAATACTGCGGGCGCATTAGTCAATCCGAACGGCATCACTACGAACTCGTAGTGTCCGTAACGAGTTCGGAAGGCTGTTTTCGGAACATCCTCCTCAAGCACTCGTAATTGGTGATACCCGGATCTTAGATCAATCTTAGAAAAGTAGCTCGCCCCTTGCAGCTGGTCAAATAAATCGTCTATGCGAGGAAGAGGGTAACGATTCTTGACTGTAAGTTTATTGAGTTCCCTGTAATCGATGCACATACGGAACGATCCGTCTTTCTTCTTCACGAACAAGACTGGTGCTCCCCAAGGTGAGAAGCTTGGTCTTATAAAGCCCTTGCTGAGCAGTTCGTTAAGTTGACCGGACAGTTCTTGCATCTCAGCAGGTGCTAGACGATAGGGCGATTTGGCTACGGGGGTAGCCCCTGGAATTAAGTCGATTCGGAACTCGACTTGACGTTGGGGAGGTAAACCTGGTAGCTCTTATGGAAAGACGTCGGGGAAGTCGCGTACAACGGGAAGGTCTTTTAGGTCTTTTGTTTTTCGGTTTGTATCGACAACGTGTGCCAGGAATGCACGATATTCCTTACGCAAGTACTTCTGGGCTTGAATACTCGAGATGATACGAAGGCTCGTACTGGGTTTGTCTCCGTAGATCAACAAGGTCTCATTATTCGGTAGGTTTAGGCGGACTGCTTTCTCGAAACATAGGATATCGGCACGATAAAGACTCAGCCAGTCCATGCCTATAATGACGTCGAAACTCTGGATAGCCACTGGTATGAGGTCGATTGGGAATGAATGATTATCTAGCGTGAGGGTACAACCTATGTAAATCTCGTTAGAATTCTCTGTTTTTCTGTTGGCCATTTCTACGACGAAGGTTTCTTTTAGTGCTTGCGGTGCTTGATGAAGTAACTGTTTAAATTTGTGGTTTACGAAGCTCCTTTCTGCCCCACTATCAAATAGGATACAAGCATAAGAGTTATCGAGAAGGAACGTACCCGTGACTACTATGGGGTCTGCCACGGCTTCATTGTGGCCGATAGCAAGTAGTCTTCCTGCTCCTCCCGCATTCCCAACTTTCGGACAGTTTCTTTTGAAGTGCCCTGTCTCGGCGCACCCGTAGCAGGCTTGACTCACTCCTGCACCGGGAACCTGGGTGATGGGTTTGGGTGGTGTTCTTCAAAACCGGGCGGTATGGCCCCTCCGGTCACAATTAATGCAGTGCATTTCCCAGCAGGGGCCGTTATGATGGAAGGAGCACTTGGTGCACTTGGGTAGGCTCCCTGCATATGGTTTGGCGGGTACAGGGGCAGCAGGAGTAGTGGCAGCATGGACAACCACAACCTGTTTGTTCTTGGAAGAGGGTTGAGCTTATTTTCCCTTCTTCAGGTCCCAACGCTTCCTCTTGTTGTCAGCTGTTTTGGTTGGTGCGGGGGCAGTCGTTGTAGTTGCGGTTGGAGTAGGAGGAATCTCCTGATCGATGAGCCTTTGGGCCAATTCCTTGGCACTATCAAAGGTCGCAGGGTGTGATGCTAGAACGTTCCCTCGATATGGGGGTACCAGACCCCAGATGTATCTTTCGATTTTCTTGTTTTCGGTGGGGACCATGTTGGGACATAGAGTTACCAGGTCGCAGAACCTAGCTGTATAAGCCACTATATCGGAACCCTTAATTTTGAGGTTCCACAGTTCCTCCTCGAGCTTCTGAATTTTGCCTCTCGGGCGGTACTCCCTTGTCATTAGGTCCTTCAGTGTATCCCAGCCCATGGTGTTAGCTGTTACCAGTGAGAGTGATTTGACATGGCCATTCCACCACGTCAGGGCTCTTTCGGTGAAGGTGCAAGCATCGAACTTAATCTTGCTTCCATCGGGGCATGAGCACGTCTCGAAGATTGCTTCTGTTCTCTCGATCCATTGGGACAGCGCAATGATCCCTCCAGTTCCGTTGAAGTATGTAGGTTTGCAGCTGATGAAATCCTTATAGGTACACTCCCGTGCACGTGGATGGATTTCACCATGGCTAGAGTTGGTGCCAGTCCCCGTTCCACTAACACCACCAGAATTTACTTGAGCCATGGTGACGGTCACAGCTGCCTGAAACATCACCGCATCGAACTGCGGAGGGGGTGGTGGTGGTGGAGTTTGATTTGCAGGTCTGCCCCTGGTCGGACGCGGACGAGGCGGCATCTTTTACTGGAAGTTGATAGGGATGATAACCATAGTAAGAATCAATTGTAAGTATGATGAGAGTGTTTCATGGACTAAATCACCATAGTCCAATTATCAGATAGAGGCATAATCAATAGAGTAGGGAAACACAAAGGTAAATACTTTCCCATAGATTAGATAACTGCCAATATTACTGGTATTAATGATGTAAAATGAGTTCGGGGAAAAATGACCTAACAGTAGGTCTTACATCAAACCATAAAGGAAAATGTTGGCAGCCTAAAAACCTAGTTAGAGTACTTCAAAATATAGGAATGTTTTACAGATAAGTGAAACAGAGACACTGAAGAGGAAAGGATATCCCTTTAAGAAGAGAAAGGATGAGCAGATAATCCCCTACTGGTGACGGGCACCCCTTGGGCGAACCCTTAAGTCTGCCAGTTGGCGTTCCATGTCGAGTAGGCGCCGCTCGTACACTCGCTGGCGTACGCGATGCTCTATGACCTCAGCCCTAGTCTCAGCTAGTGCCTGAAGTAGAGACTCGCGGTCTCCTCGATCCCTCTCGTTAGCATCTTCCAGACGGAGGATGTTGACATTACTCGTCCTTGCGTTGGCGTCCAGCTCCGCAATACGGTTAAGGGCGGTTCTACCCTGAATTTTGTTTCGAGCAACCCTGCGGACCAGAATAGTCAGGACTCTCTCCGGTGTGCTTCCCTCGCTCACGTTGTAGAAACCTTGGTCTCCATTGTATGGGATGGGTTGGTCATGTTCCTGACTCCATGTCTCCAAACTCTCCACCCACAGAGGTTTCGGGCCTTGAAAAGCCGGGCGTTGGTTAGGGTTTGGAGCTACTGGGGGTAGGTTGTTAACCTCTGGTTCAGAGTCAGAGCTATCCGAAAAGCCTTCTGCACGGTGATCATCCAAAGGGATTGGGTGATCATCTTCTGGCTCCTCATCAAGCCATCCACCAATGCCTTGGTTGGGATAGTACGGATCGTCAGGGAGATGGAAGCCAGCCATGTTATCTACGCGAGAATGGGGAAAGAATAGTTAATATACGTACTAATCTAAGATAATTATAAGATGATCGTTATTAGTTAATTCAATACTTGCATAGTGCATACCAATTACATGCAACCAAAACAGGATAGACCTTCGAATAAGTGACCCTAACTCTAAATCCACAACCAAACATGGAACAGGAAATAAAGCAAAGATCACAGATTCTAAGTCTATAGCGCCTTAGTCACATGTAACCTTAGAGTATCCACCTAGCAACTATTGCCCTACTAGTAACGACCTTTTTAGTTCTCACATAAGTAATTAACACAAAATACTCCTATAGTATTTTAGGTTTATGTTTTGTTCTAATGTTCTCGTTGTAGTAGTGTTGGTAAGTTTTTAGACTTGTTGCAACACCACAATCATTCTTAGGCACATGCTAGTCACTCCTCGGAAAATATAGTTGATCAGGCTATATCCCCCTAGTTTTGAGTATATGTCTCTAAGCCTAATTGTGTTGTTCAACAATCATAATACTTTTGTTCTGTTCTAGTATGATACTGACCTTGGTATGAATAGATGTATATATATATACTTAGTTAAATATTTTATTATTTAAAAGTATATATTCTTGGTCAGAGTGTTTTAATCCCGATGCGTTTATAGTTTGTATAACTTTTATGGGTTGATATACTCGATTCACTATAAACAAAGCTCTGATACCAATCTATCACACCCCAAAACCGGAACGGCGGAAACGTTTTGGGGTGGAGGACGTCATGTACAGTATCATAACAATGCATAAGAGTAAAGACAAGCAACAACATCCATTGCATTAATAGAATAATTTTGGTACAAGTGTGTTCTGTATAGTATGTAAGACACCAAAAGTATAATCAAAATAAAAGTTGAGTCTTGTATGTACTCCATCTTCTCAAAAGCTTCATCGGTACATGTCTACTGATGACCTGAGAATACAAGTTATTTTGAAAGAGTTTATCAGCATAAAGCTGGTGAGTTCATAAGTATTTAGTGTCATTGCTTGTATAAAAATGTTTGTAACATCGTAGTGTAAATGTAGTAACTGATTTCCAAATGTTTGTAAATAGTGTACTCCCTAGAAAATCCTATATTTTCCAGTAAAATGTAGTCTTCTACCAAGACCCGACTGTTTGTATGTTTGTTCTTTTGTAACAGTAAGAGTTTTCCCCAGTGAAATTATTAGTATGAAAATATAGTTTTAGACTTTACTCGTGAAAGGTGATTACAAAATAAATGTACTAGGGAAAAATAATGTTTTTCCTCAGCAGTGACACTGCTGGTCAAAAAGTGATAAAATACAGACTCCAGGTAGTACTAAATGTACAGTACACCTCGGGGAATCTAAGGTAATGAAAATGTAGACTCCAGGTGGTATTAAATTAACAATACGCCTCGGAGAGTCTATTTTGCCTTTAATTCTTAATTGGTTAATTAAAGGTTTGAATGTGAACTCGTATGTAACCATGTTGATCGACGGCTGAATAACTGATGACCCTCCAGGTCATATGTAGTGAGGTAACATTCTGTCACCCCTTGGCCTTATCGGCTGGGACTGTAGATAGCAGTCAGGATGTGGGAGTGTCTGTCTTGTATAGATCTATACACATAATGCCCGCTCTCCCTCCAGGAGACTCTCGTTACAAAGTGACACCACAATGAAGTGCTGTATCGAGAAGTAGTATGTCACATTCGGTTTATCGTATTCAACAGTTTGTATAGTATGTCATAGTGTAGTGATGTTTTCTCTTTACTAGTATATAGTATGTTCTCTTGTATAGTGTATAGTATGCTCTCTTGTATAGTGTATAGTGTGTTCTCTTGTATAGTGTATAGCATGTATTGTTTTCTCGATGTAGTACTTATGTAGTGACTCGTAAATGTACTGACTCTTGTATGAATCCTTGTAATGGTAGTAGTGAGTCGTAATCCCTTAACTATACCTATTATAGTTAAATAGTAATGTTGTTTGTATGCCTTTGTTACACAAAGGTACTGAACTGAAGTGAAAACTTTTATATCTAACACTTATATACAGGATATATAACTAAGATTTCAACGACATTCGGACAAATAACAGGATACCCTAAGTCCACAACCAAACAAGGAACAGGAAATAAGGTGAGCTATCAGTCCTAAGTCCTTCAAGTCTTACTTATATAAATATATTAATGTAGATATGAGTTTGAAAACAATTTAAGTTTAAAAGAGTTTTGAAAACAATATTAGCGTTTCAAAGAGTTTAGTAAAAGGTTTTGAAGTGCTTAAAATCTGTAAATTTGATAGTAACTTGAAAGTAATAGAAAATCCTTCTGTTTGTTCTAGACATTAATCATATGCAATGAAAACAATACCTAGAATGTTTCAACTTGTATTCCCCCCATAAAAGTATTTAAAATCATTTCAAAGGTTGATTAGGGGTATGAACTCACCTCAAATGAGTGATGCGAATGTAAGATCGGCAAAAAGGATGCTAAGTGTCAAGTGAAGACTTGAACACACACGGATCCTATTTAGCATATAAAGACACATATATGCATGCAATTAGTGTTTTTATGATTAATCAAGAGGGATAACATTCTTATAGTCTAGGAAACACTTATATGGAAGTGTTACAATCACAAGGATTGCATAAAAGGAGTAAATGGTCACCAAATGGAGCTTTCGGTCTTAATGGTATTCTCGGTCCAAAAAGGTTCTCGGTCCAAGAGGTTCTCGGTCCAAGAAGTTATCGGTCCGAAGGGGTTCTCGGTCCAAGAGGTTCTCGGTCCGAAGGGGTTCTCGGTCCAAGAGGTTCTCGGTCCGACGAGGTTTTCGGTTTTTAGGGTTTTCGGTTGAGACCGAAAACTCAGGATCCTCGGTGCATGTGGTGTTTTTCGAGGGCTTTCAAACATGCAAAGGGGTTCTAAGCTTTATCCGAAGTCTTAAGTGAGTTTTGAGGTCTTAAAGGGACCTTTCTTTAGGGGTTTTCGGTTTAAGGAGATGCACTAAACCGAAAACTCCTTTTGTTCTTGGAAAAGACGATTTCAAGGCTTCTAAATCAAGTATCCTTACTAGATAACAGTGTAGGAAGTAGATACTTACAATATGGAAGCAAAGAAAGGTGTTTTCGGCCACACACACTAGTGTGTGTTCTTGGTGTTCTTGGTGTTCTTGAAGAACACTTGAAGATCTAAGAAAAAGAGAAGATTTCATGGATGAAATCATTTATAACTACTAGATGAAGTATCGTATCAACAAATCAAGAGGAGAAACACTTACATTTTTGGAAGATTTGGAAGAAGCTCTTATGATACTTGAGAGAAAAAAAAAGTGGGTGTTCTTGAGTTTGGAAGTAACAAATGAGGGAAGGAGGTGTAAACTCATGCCTCATGCATGAGTCCTCGGTCAAAGGGGGGTCTTCGGCCCCACCCCTCTTGTTTGGCCGCAACACCCTATCAAGGTGTTATTTGTTTTATTTGCTCCCCGATAATTCAAAAAAAAAAAATACTTCCTTTCGTTTATTCTCTCGAAGAATAAATATTTAAAAATACCCAAACGGATTTTTAAACCGAGCTAAAAATTAGCAGAAATGAATTTGACTTTTAATTGAAGTGTTTGACTGTAGAGTTCGTACAAAAGAAAATTTCGGGTTGTCACAATAAAAGTTATAAAACCCTATAAAACCGAGAACACCCTTCATGATCTTCAAAATGGCGTTAATCTTCATATTGTTACATTTTATATAAAATAAACTAGTCTAAAACAAATCTAATGCTTACAAAAATAACAAAGATGAAAAACTTGTTATTAATTACTATATATACCATATGAATAAAAAAATATTACAAACCATTTCAAAAAGTCCACATAAAATAACAATACAAATGGTCCATCTCTTGTTTATGAACTCTAAAATAAACATAAAACAACCTTTGTTTTTTCAAGACAACTTTAAGTGACAAAAAATGCATGTAACCTTTTGTGATCAAAATAACAATTATAACGTTGTTATAGAAAATATGTACAAACTCATTTTCATAAAAAAACCAGTTATCCACATTTTCCAAAAAAGAAGATCATCCAAATAACCATAAAATCTAACCAAACATGCAAGTTTACTCTTGATACCAATTGTTGGGTTTTTATTCAATAATAGTTTCAAAAACTCGAGACTTAGAAAACAAAAGACTTAGAAATAGAATAAACATAAACAAGTTTATACCCACCAAGGATTATCTTTCATGAAATGGAAAGAAAATGAACAACCATAGATGTGAAAAGAAAATAAAAACCTTTGTAAGTCTTTGGTTCCTCAAGGGGAGGCTTGGAGGTTGTAGAAAAATGTAAGTAGAACCCTTCCTAAGATGGAGACCAACACTAAGCCGACTTGAAGAAGATGTTAGTCCTATAAAACTCTTAAAGTTTAAGCCAAACTAATGTATGAATTAAAGAGAGAAAATTCAAGTAACCAAAATATAAAACCTCTTCAAGATAGGAATAATAGAATGAGTGGGGATGCTTACGGACTTAGCTAGCCAAAAATAAAAGATATCCAAGCCTTCATAAAGCAGTTCTGTTACACACAATTTCTTAACTACATAAGCACTCCATGCACATAAAGCCTAAGTGTTTCCCATGCTTGCAAGTCGTGTCATTCTTTTGATTAAACAAATCAAAATCTCATACTTTCTCATCTCTTTTGTAAGTACGGTTTTTACAAGAAAAAGGAAAGTTAAATATTTAAATTTTACAAACTCTTTTTATAAAATATAAACCTTACTTTTTGCTAAAAGACAAAAGAGTCTGTATAGTCCAAAATGTTGTACATGACTTAATAAAACATACCATATAATATATTATGTTACTTGACATTGAATATTATTATTTCCGTGGAATAAATAGTTTCCAATTAGTTATAAGCATTTATGAATATTTATTAAAGTCAATTTCTGACAAATAATAGGTACTATCAAGTTGTTGCCAGATTGACCCTTTAGGATCATATGTTAATTAGCAATATCATTCTAATATGACTCTGGAGCATACAATATCTTTAAATCTCCCACTTAAGCAAGACTCATGTTAGATTGATATACACAGTATTGAACATCTAGCAACATTTCACTGCCCCCAACAACATATAACTTTGTTCCATTCTATCAACGTCTAATTCCCCATAAGCTCAAACCTACAATTGGTATATAAGGTAAGTTATCAGTTATCCCTTCGTCTCAAATATCATCTTTAACATGAGATACGATTCACATTCAGTCTCATTTAAGCGTTCAATTTTAGATAAGGCCTTGGATATCTAACATTCAGCAAATAAGAAGAACAAATCTCATCTTGACTACATATTCCTCTTTCATAGTTCACATCATATCTGCAAAAGCCTTTATAAGTATCTGTTTAAAGAACATCATTTGACTACATCCAAGGATATCATTTTGTATACTTAAGTCCTAAATATGAATCTTAGTTAATAAGGATACGAATATGTTACCTTTATCAAGTATCATTCATGAAAATGATCCATGAAATGATGTTGATATGGCCAATCAATACTTGTTTTATTGCATGTAGCTATGAAATTGGTTACAACGCTTTTTCAACCATTCACATTCATATTAGTCTTACCTCATTGTTGCTCCCACAAAAATAATCGACTATGGATTTTAGAGTGAATATATTTACTTAATGATTCAACACTTTAATATAGAAGTCAAACAAGTAATTAATGAAAAAGATCATATTCTATATATATCAAAGTGAATACACTAGTTGATTTCTTACATAATTCTTATATGAAATACTAAAACCAAGATCATATACAATTACTAGAGTACTGATGTCCAATTCCTCGAGTATGACCTTCAAACTTTGGTTTATGAAGGGGTTTCGTGAATAGGTTCGCAAAATTTTGGTCTATGTGTACTTTGTCAATACTGATTTCACCATTTCCAACTTCATTATGGATGTAATTGAACCTCCGGTTGATATGCCTAGTCTTCTTGTGTGATCTGGGTTCTTTGGCTAGAGCAATAACTCCCTAATTGTCATAGAAGATTTCTAGGGGATCTAGAATGGAAGGACAAAACCCTATATCTCCAATAAATATCTTCATCCAAACAGCTTCTTATGGAGCTTCTGAAGCAGTGATGTGTTTTGACTCTATAGTGGATTACGCTACAACACTAGTCTTGGAGTTTTCCAAGACACTAAACTCCTATTGATAATGAACACATATCATGATTGTGACTTAAAATCATCTCGATCTGTTATGAAAGAAGCGTCGGTGTAACACTTTAAACTTAAGTATTCTTGAACGCCTCCATAGACAAGGAACATATCCTTAGTTCTTCACAAAAATTTAAGGATGTTCTTCATGTCTTAGGTTGACACAAATATGGAAAGCCTTTTGGCCAAGGGTCATTTTTCCATTCCAACCCCAATTATAAATGTTACCAAAAACCATATTTTTAAGAGATAACTAAGAAATATATATTTTTATCAAGAAGAGATGTAATATTTAGATTTTCATTCTCGATATTATCATGTTTTCTAATCAACATATGATTTTCATTTTTCAAAATGATCCTAAAATCTCTTTTTAGGACTATATCCATCTCAAGCTTACCTAGCTTATTCTCATCAAACTTCCCCCTTAGAAGGTACAACTCCTAATTACACATATTATTTTCCCTTAGTGTTGTTTTATAAGCACTTAATGCATCTATAATGGTAAATTTCATATCTTCTCAAAAAGATTGATGATTATCCACACAAATTTTATTATGTTTAAGCATAATATTTATCTTTTCAATGGTTGATGGCTTTCTAGTATTGTTCACCATGAAGTAGTAGTTATTATTCTTCTTTTTTGACGCACCCTTCTTTTGTTCAACAAAATATATATTCTTTACTACCAAGCATACTTTTCATTCTTTACTCTCAACTTTGTCTACACTATACCACACTTGATCATCAATTTTTATTTTGATAAAAAAAAGTTTTCCTATTTCTTATAGTCGCTTGATCAAAGCCAAATAATATGCCTTGCCGATAGGTTTCCTAACCTTACAATCCTAGCATAGTGATTTATATCTTGACACTTATGAAAAATTATTTCTTCATCCGTAGTTTATTTATCTACAGCCGCAGTCTTTGGTTAACATTTAGTCTTTGGAACAATTGTGGCATCAACTTTTGATGAGGATCATGCAGACCACTAGTTAAATGGATATTGATATAGCTTATGAAAGATCTTTCGATATGGATGATTTCCTCGGTTTCTCTTGAAGTTGTTTGTAGAAGTGCAATTGAACTGTTAAGTTAGGAGTGCTAGTTTTTGCATGCATTGATCACCTTTTTCATCATCACTAATGATAGGATATTTATTTTCATCAACAACTATTTGTGCATGAACTTCTTGAGGTGGTGGTGGTTATCTTGAAATTAGGGCTAAGGGACCACCCATTCTTGAAGTTATTTTTAGAATGGTAGATTCTTGTGTATGCAGTTCATTCAAGGTTTCATGAACCTTGAATGATTATTTTAACTATGACAGAGTCATCTCCAACCATCAAGAAATCTTAAGTTTATTTCCAAGTTTGACCTGCTTGTCCCATCTTTGGATAGCTTACTTATGAAGATTTGAAAACATTTAAAAACATAGTGAAGAGGCTCATTTTCAATGGCCGTGAAATTGTTAAAATCATTTAAAGCAAATATGAGTTGTCTTTCATTAGCTTCTCCCATTCCCTCACATATATTTTGAAGATTAACCTAGATTCTTTTTTTGTGGAGCAATTCGACATAAGATCAAAGAGATCCGATGGACACCAAAGGATAATTCAGCTAGGATCATTTTATCAGCTTCTAGTTTCTAAAGATCATTTGTAGTTAGATCAGCCATTATTGGTTCACTACCATATGTTCCTTTAGATTTATCTACTTCAATGGGAATTAGTGTCATAATGTGTGTACCTTCATCAATGGATCACCAAACTTCTCTTTTTTTTCAAAAAGTTTCTCATTCGCATCGTATATTGATAATACTCTTCAGCCACCAGTATGGGAGCTTTTTTTTACCGCCAACACTTTTAGCTACATTAATCGAGTACAATGATGTCATATTTTGATTTTCCATGGTTTAAAAAAACATTTTGAGTTCATTTTGCATAACCAAAGGTTTTAATGTTAGACTTGTAAACTACCTAGAAATGTAAGAAATAAATATTTCTCACAAAGATAAATTGGTAGATTAGATAGTTTACTACCATCGATCTGATACCAATTGTCTGAAACATTTTGACCGGCTAATGTGCAGAATAATAAGAGTATGAAGTTTAAATATTATGAAAATAATGAACTCAAAAGATGAGTAATCTTATTATCAATATAAAGATAGTAAATATTATGGTAAAAGAAGGCTATGGTGAGAAAGATTTCCCACCCACTCTCTCTAACTAGACAAAGACTATATTTTTGGTTTACACTAAATAAGTGACTACCCACTCTATATTTACAGAGAGGAAAGTATTTCCAGAAATTAATAGGAATATAATAACCTAACTATCAATCAAAATTATAGAGCATTTATGTGCTCCAACAGATGGGTACATGCTATGACGAATTATAGTCTATGTAAAAGACCAAAATATTTGAGCACTCATCAAGTATCCATCCAGAAACCAAGTACCTATGTATTTTACTCATTTTTTTACCATCCTTTACTCATACGTGTAAATCTTCAGCCTGTCGTTTAAGTCTTAACCAGGTCATTATTAATAATAAACAGTATAAATACGTTTGTATCATGTCTTGAGAAATTCAACCAACTTCTCTCCTCAACAGTTCTGACTTGATTGAAACCTCCAAGCATCAGATAGTGCCCTTAATTACCATTCATGAATAATTAAAGTTCATCCCATAAATATGCTTTCGCACCAGATCTATGTAGGGAATAAATATGAATAATGTAATATGTTCTAGTAATATTCACCCCCTTCCCGTGGAAAATCATATAGTTATCAGAGCACAAAGTCTTCAATTTTAGAAAGCAAGTCGAATCCTAAATTTAGACAATCCGACCAAATTGTCGTCTCTTCATATTTCCCACATATACTTTAATTAATGAAGTACAATATAGTTATTTTAGTTTCTTTTATACGATGAAACTAAATCGAATACTTAACCCACACATCTTGCACCCATACATCTTTTGTAAAGCAAGAAGTGACCCTCTTAAACATAGTCATCCGCAATCATTTTTGTCTACCGCAATGTTCATTCACTACCGCAACCCTTGTCTGTACTGTAATCTCTCCCCTGCTACCACAATCCTGATGTGAACCGCAATGAAGACTTAGCTTTTGTACTAACGTGTGATAGCATCTGTTTATCCAATAGACTTTTTATGGTCATTTTAGTCAGTAGTTTATTAATAGTTTATCTTGATTGTAAGTCTTCGAGGCTCTATAAATAGAGTGCTCTTTCTTTATATCAAACACCCACTTCTATAACTTCTAATATCACATCTGAATTTTGTTCTCTACTTCTTATATCTCATCACTTCTCATATCTCCATCATACTTACTGATCATCATCGAAGATCCTCTTCACCTTAAACTGATCTCACTTACTAACTCATGTTTGAATGCAAATCGTGTTTCGTATCAGTTTGGTGTTTACTTGATATAACTTGTCATTTACATTTCCTTTACATTTCAGCACCTTACATTTCCGCAACTAACAATCTAAAAAATCTAACTTATTATTGTTGAGCTTTCATGATCCTTTGAGATTAACTTATTCTGCAATTATCAACTTGTACTAACGTTTGTTCAAGTGTTTCCCAAAGTTCTTCTCTCAACAATTGGTATCAGAGCCAAAGTGGTTTCTTTTTAAACAAAAACTCTGATTTTAAAAGGCCTTCTATACCACTAAGGCTCATCTCTTTCAAAAAAAACAAAGGAAATGGCACAAGCTTTATCACTTAACGTTTCCAACAGTGTTGGTGGTTCTAACCGAGCCCCAATACTTGTTGCAAGCGAATATCATCATTGGTCTCAAAGAATGGAGAGGTATCTGAAAAGACTTGGTAGAGATATATGGAGATCTGTGGAAGAGGGACCTCATGTTCCCATCCTTACTCCCGTTCAAGCAGATGGTACTCAAGCTAGACTAGGTGGAGGTCAAATTGTAATGAATCGTCCCACTAAAGATGATCTGGATAAAATGGAAAGTGAAGAAGTTCCTTTTTATGAAATCTCGTGCGGAGTGGCCCCAGACAACTTTGGCATCATCATCAACTGCAAATCAGCCAAAGAAATATGGGATGTTCCAAAAAACTTTCATGAAGGTTCTGAGCAAGCTCAAGACAAGAAACTCACCACCGCACTCACGATTTTAACAACTTCAAAGCCTATCCAGGTGAAAGTCTTGAAGATTCATTCAAAAGGTTCAATCTTATCATCACAAAGTTACCAAATGTTGGCACCGTCCGAAGCATTCATGAAACAAATCTTCAGTTTCTTAATGGTTTGGGTAAACATTGGACTACGGCCAAGATGATAGTCCATGGAGATAGGAAGATTCACACACTCTCTCTATTCAAGTTGTATGGTGAACTTCAGGCACATGAATCTGTTGGGTTTTGAGCATTCTAACACTCCTAAGGTGTACATGCAACCCTATACACCTTGGATCTATGTTTTCTCTATTATACATGCAAATATTAACTATTCCAAGCTTTCATCCTAACTAGCATATTATGAAGCACCTATACTACAAAGTTCTAGTTAGATGACATACCTTTTGATGTAGCTTGATGTCTTCAAGCTTTAAGAGCTTAGCCCCAATAGTGTGGAAGCCTCAAATGGAATCACAAATCACCAAAACACCTTGGAAGAACTTGAGAGAATATGTATGCACACTAAAATCGGCCCACTCTTATTTTCACACACTTGTGCCAATTTTGTAAGCCAAGGATTAGGGTTACATCCATGTAAACCCTAATACCCATGACCTTTCATTTACATAGGATCCATGGGTTAAAAGCTCCATGGACCATTCATGAAAGCTTAGCCCAACCTAAATGAACTTGGCCCATTCCATATATATAATAGTCCATATTTAATTAGTTCTTTTTGATCACTTAATTAATTCTAAATTAATTCTTGATCAATACTAATTAAATAATATGATTCCATATTAATATATTAGAGCTTATAATATATTAATATAAATCATAAATATATTATTCTCAAAAGACTATCCATATAAATTGTGCCGGTGAAGTGCAACCCAAATGGACCATGCCGGGTCGGGTCAATTACATACCAAATATAGTTATGGACTTAGACATTAATCCAACAGTCTCCCACTTGGATAAGTCTAAAACTATTATTGAGTATGACTTCAAAACCTAACTGGCAATCGTAGCTCTTAAAGCCGCTGTCGAACTCTGACCTTGTCAATGACTTGTCCATTAGATAAGGGATCATATATTCCTCCATTCTAGATATCATATGGAGTGAGACATGGATTATAATCATTCTCTCTGTCCATTTGTTGTTTCCTGATTTTCGATTTATGATGACTGACTGATTGAACAAATCAAATCAGTCCTGGCTTGGCCAAGCACTCACATGTGTCATCGCTAAATCATCGAGGGGCCCACAGATATCGCTTTTATCCCGAAGGTAAAAGGAATGGATAAACTTCGACTCATATGGCTTGTTCTACTACTTGTTGAATCATACACAAAGGCACGTTTTATAACATCGAGTTACCAAATGCGTTTTCGTGCAATCAATGTATAACCAACTCATAGTAACAACTCATATCTCTAGGTTTGAAGAATATAAGATATTATCGTCTCATGATCACTCGTGATAAAATCCATGAAGTTATTCAAATGAGCGCGGGTTGAATCAAATACTCAGAACTTATGAGCACTCATGAGTGTTGTAGCACCACTTTCACCACCAACTTGGACCTCTACAAACCAACCCATGACAGTCTTGATTCATATCTACTTCCAACATATAACCGACTGTGGATGGTTTGAATAACTTAATCCTTCAGGAAGAGCGACTTAGTTATTCTGGAAGTCAAAACATGCAAAGTGAAACACAAGAATAAATGAATCAAATATGGTATCAAACCCTATGAATATAAATAAACACTTTTATTTATCACCATACTGATTACTCATTATTCATTGTTTCTGTTTTATCAACTTTATACTTGAATTAAAAACACTAGTTGTTCCTTGCTCCAAACATGTACACTATGTTTTTCTTAAACAATAGCTTTGCCATACACCAAGTATGCACTCTATGTTTGTCTATCATCCTTACTTTGTGAACTAGATCGATTGAACATAATTTCAATGATTCTCTTTTCACACTCCCAAATCGTTATCGACAAAATGTAAGAATTCCAAATTCCTATCATTTATCGAAATCTGTTTAGATTTTAAACTTATATGCACTGACCCTCTTGTAATGAATGTGTACAAAGTCACAAAATGTCACACCCCCAAACCAAGGATAGCGGAAACGTCCGGGGGTGGAGGACTTCATGTATAGTATCATAACAACATTTTGCAATAGTGATCAAAGTAAACACAACCAACATATATATAATTGAAAGAGTTACATCATTGTATGAATTACATGTTTCCAAACCAATTACAATATGTTGACAAAACGTGAAATGTTTGACGCCTTAACGTCCCATCCTCAAAAGCACTTGGTTACCTGTTTAGTGATTTCCTGAGAATACAAGTTGGTTTGAAAAAGTCTCAACACAAAGGTTGGTGAGTCCATAAGTTTTTGTATGCAATTATGAAAACCTTTTTCTTGTAAAAGTAGTGTCCGTTCCAGAAAATCCAATATTTTCCTTAATATGTAAATGTAGTCTTAAAACCCAAAGACCAGAATGTACAATTAATTTGTCATATTTATAGTAAAACAATGCAAGTTTAAATCGACATAAACTCGTTTGATTTCAATGAAATCCCCGTAAATTCTATGTTTTTTAATACTTTCTGTGAGTTATTATAACCATGCTATGATCTAGTTGGCCTGAAACGACGTTCTTCAGGCGTCGGAAATGTTATGACATTTGTCACCTCAGACCTGCCGGTCTAGCTGTTGCATGCAGCTCAGGTGTGGGTTTGTCAAACCCAATATAGATCTATATACAACTATCACGCTCTCCCTCCAGGAGACTCTGGTTACAATACAGGACTTATTGGTAAATGTGAAGCGAATGTCTCACAAAGTCATTAACGAATTTACGTGTAACGAAATGAAAATCCCTTTTGTATAAATGTACCGTTTTTGTATGAGTGTGTTATGTAAAGTATCATAAACTATACCTATTATAGTTTATCAAAACAAGGGTAGTAGTGATAATGTACGCAAACTATACTTAACATAGTTTATTCAAATGTTTGTATGTAATGGATGTACTTTGAATAACAATTTGTTATCTTTTATATTCTATATATATATATATATATATATATATATATATATATATATATATATATATATATATATATATATATATATATATATATATATATATATATATATATATATATATATATATATATATATCAAAATCCATTTATTAACTGATGCATGTCTACATACTAAGACAAAATGTCATTTATTTGCATTAACATATATTCACATAAAGATATGCACCTTGCTCGACATGTTACAAGGTGAAATGAAATTGATAGCATTTTTCTATTGTTAACATTTTCTGTTACTGTTCTTAGAAAATTCATAGAAAATTCATAACAGGTCGAAATCAGAATCCGTAAATTCTGGGAGTTTGGAAAACGTATCTAGTTTGTTCATAAATTTTCTCATGATTTTTAGTGGTCTCTGACATGTGTGAAAACGTCCATAAACACATACTGGTCCGGATTGGTTCTTGAAATGATAGACAGTTTTGTAAAAATCACCATAAATTGTAGAAACATCGTATGGAGATGTGTAAGTAACCATTTTAAAGCTAAGAACCGGAACTATTTCCACCTAAAACAGTTTTGAAAACTAAAATGTTTAAGTTGACCAAAATAGTCTGTGAATGGAGCCCAACTTTTCTGATGAAAGCTGTTAGAAGTGTTTTAATTGTGTTCTTGGTGTTTTAACTTGTATTCCCCCCCTTAAAACTTAAGAAAACATGAAAATGTAGGGGTATCAACTCACCTTGTGTGGTTTCAGTGGATGAGTGTTGGATAAGGGAAGTGTTCAACTCAAGAACACTTGAAGAAGCCTTGAAGATTTCGAGAATCTAACACCAAAGGGATGGAATTTGTGTGAGCAACCCATGATTTGAGTAGAATGAAGTGTAATAATCACAAGGAGGATGAGTTATACTTACCAAGAGTGGAAGAAAACTTGATGATCAGCCTTGAAATCCCGAAATTGAGAGAGAAAGTTGGAGAGAAAAGTTGTGTTTGATCTTTGGTGGAAATGAGTGAAGTGGGTGAAATGAAGAGAGAGAGAGTGGGAGTCTTTCAGCTCTTTGGACGAGATAATGGCTGAAAAATGATGAGAAAGTACCTTGACATAACCAAGGTAGGGTGGGAGGAGTGGCTGGCCATAGAGTGGGTGAGGGTTGCTTGTGTCATAAAGTAAAGCAAGGTCAACACTCCACCTTAATTACTCCAACCACTAAATCTTGGATAAGATTTGCATTAAAAACGTGATTAATTAAGACATATGGGTCTTAATATGTTAAAATAAAGTTTTGGGTGGAAATCCCTCGTTAAAATAATTAAAGACGAGCTTAAAACTGAGTCGGGGTCGAAAACCGGGTAGAAAAACGCAAAATCCGAAGTCAGGAGGTGATACCGGTCTTGGTCGCTGAAGTGGACCCGAGGTGGAGCTCAGTCGCGGATGCAGAAGGAAGGCGCTGCGGTCCGAAGTTAAGAGGCTGCGGTCCGAAGTCAGGAGAACCGGAAGCGAACATCGGATGCGGGCTCCATGCCGCTGCGGTCGGCGGCTGCTGGCTACGGCTGCGGCTGCTGGCTGCGGCTGCGGCTGCTGGCTGCGGCTTGCTGGCTGCGGCTTGATGGCTGCGGCTGCGGCTAGATGGCCGCGGCTCCTCAAGGAGACTCCGGTTCAAGGAGGGTTTGATCCCTATAGAAGGGCTCCGGCCCTAAGAGGCTATTTTCCAAGGTATCTTCCCGTTTCGCATGGTTTTTCACCAAGTCAAGTGTCGGGACGCCGCAATTGATTACGAAAAAAAAAACCAAAAGAGGTTTTGAGAGAGATTTGGGAGAGATTTGACGTTCTTGGAGAGATTTCTTATACAGAGAGAGATTTGGGAGAGATTTGATGTTCTTGGAGAGATTTCTTATACAGAGAGAGATTTGGGAGAGATTTGACGTTCTTGGAGAGATTTCTCATACAGAGAGAGATTTTGGAGAGATTTCACATTCTTGGAGAGATTTGGGAGAGATTTGACATTCTTGGAGAGATTTGGGAGAGATTTGACATTCTTGGAGAGATTTCAAATAGAAGGAGATAGAGTGAAAACGATTGAGGGAGGTTTCGTTTGTGACCTTTTTGAGTGTTCGGCTTCGCAATGCAAGGTCCGTAAACCCCGTTAAGTCATGTTTTAGTGTCCTACACACTCCCGATGAGTGTGCAATAGTGTTTTATCTCTTTGGTTCATTGTTTAGCATTATCAAGGCTAAGAAAAATTAAACACACGAATTTTCCAAATGATGTTTTCTCATTAAAATAGCGGGTTGTTTAGTAATTACATAGAGTAAACCCTAACATACAAGGGTCAACTGAGTTGACCGGTTTGACTTGTTGACTTTGTTTTACTTTTACTTGACCGGAAATTGACGATTGTCACATCATCCCCCCGTTAGAGGGAATTTCGTCCCGAAATTTACATTTTGGCTGGGACTTCAAGAGTTTGGGAAGAGATGCGGGTATTTTTGTTTCATTTGATCTTCGCATTCCCAGGTGAACTCAGGTCCTCATTTAGCGTTCCAACGGACCTTAACGATGAGAATACGACTTTGTTTTGTTCTTTTGATCTCTCGATCCATGATTTCGACTGGTTCCTCCACGAAGTGGAGATTTTCGTTAACTTCGATTTCGTCGAATGGTATTACGAGTGTCTCATCAGACAGATACTTCTTTAAATTCGATATGTGAAATGTGGGATGTACGTTATTAAGTTCTTGTGGTAATCGGAGTTTGTACGCCACGGGACCAATCCTGGCAAGGATTTCGAACGGTCTGATGTACCTCGGGTTCAGTTTCCCACGTTTACCGAAACGTATCATTCCTTTCCAAGGGGAAACCTTCAGTAGTACCCGATCTCCGACCTGGAACTCCAAGGGTTTGCGTCGTTTATCCGCGTAACTCTTTTGCCGATCTCGAGATGCTTTCATTCTTTCCCGAATTTGAACAATCTTTTATGTGGTCTCCCTTATGATTTCAGGACCAGTAAGGGTGCTATTAGAGACTTGCCCTCTAGCTAGCTGTGTATCCCCCACTTCAGTCCAACACAGTGGGGATCTGCACTTGCGGCCGTAGAGAGCTTCGAATGGGGCGACCTTAATACTAGTGTGATAGCTGTTATTGTAGGAGAACTCTATAAGCGGTAAATGGGTATCCCATGCCTTACCAAAGTCTATCACACAGGCTCTCAACATGTCTTCCAATGTCTGTATGGTTCGCTCGCTCTGTCCGTCGGTTTGTGGATGGTAGGCCGTACTCATGTCAAGCCTAGTTCCTAGAGATTTCTGTAAGGACTGCCAAAATCGCGAGGTGAATCTACTATCTCGGTCGGAGATAATGGATATTGGTACACCATGCAGTCGCACAATCTCCTTGATGTACGTCCTGGTTAACTTCTCCATCTTGTCGGTTTCCTTTATCGGCAGGAAGTGCGCAGACTTGGTCAATCTGTCTACGATTACCCATATAGTGTCAAGCCCACCCGATGTCTTAGGCAGCTTGGTTATGAAGTCCATGGTTATCCGTTCCCACTTCCACTCGGGTATATCCGGCTGTTGTAGTAGTCCTGATGGCTTCTGGTATTCTACTTTGACCTTGGCACAAGTCAGGCACTTGCTCACATAAGTAGCAATCTCGGCCATCATGTTTGGCCACCAATATAGCTTTTTGAGCTCTAGATACATCTTATCTGATCCGGGATGGATGGAGTATCGAGTCTTGTGTGCTTCATTCATGACAACGTCATGGAATCCACCAAACTTCGGTGTCCAGATTCGGTTCATGAGATAACGAGCTCCATCATCCTTGACTTCTAAGTTCTTATCCATTCCCCTTAATGCCTCACCTGCCACATTTTCTGGTTTCAAGGCTTCTAGTTGTGCTCTCTTGATCTGTGCGGTTAGGTGTGAATGGATTGTCATGGTTTAGGATTTTACTCGGCGGCCCGAATATTCTTTTCTGCTTAGGGCATCGGCCACTACATTGGCCTTGCCCGGATGGTAGCGGATTTCGCACTCATAGTCGCTCAGCAGCTCTACCCATCTTCTTTGTCACATGTTGAGCTCTTTTTGATTGAGGATATGCTGAAGACTTTTGTGATCACTGAAGATGGTGCACTTTGTGCCGTAGAGGTAGTGCCTCCATATCTTTAAGGCGAACACTACTGCTCCCAGCTCGAGGTCGTGGGTAGTATAATTAACTTCGTGTGTCTTAAGTTGCCTTGACGCGTAAGCGATGACCTTCACTGTCTGCAAGAGCACGCATCCGAGGCCTTGACTTGAAGCATCGCAATATACCACGAAGTCATCAGTTCCTTCTGGAAGAGACAAGACCGGTGCACTGCACAGGGCTTGTTTTAACATTTGGAAGGCGGCTTCCTGTTTATCTCCCCACTTAAACATCACACCTTTCTGAGTCAAGGTGGTGAGTGGTTTGGCAATCTTGGAGAAATTCTGTATGAATCTTCGGTAGTAGCCGGCGAGCCCTAAAAATTGTCGGATTTCTGTCGGCGTTGTAGGTGCTGACTAGTTTTCGATTGCTTTTATTTTTGAGGGATCGACGTGTATTCATTTCTTGCTAATCACGTGGCCAAGAAATCCCACTTCTCGGAGCCAAAATTCGCACTTTGAAAATTTAGTATAAAGCTTCTCCGTTCTTAGAGTCTCCAATACTAGTCGCAGATGTTGGCTGTGTTCTTCTTTGCTTGGTGAATAGACCAGGATATCGTCGATGAATACGATCAAGAATTTGTCTAGGAAGGGTCGACACACTCGGTTCATCAGATCCATGAACACCACAGGCGCGTTTGTTAATCCGAATGGCATCACTACAAACTCGTAGTGTCCATAGCGAGTCCTGATTGCCGTCTTGGGGATATCTTCTTCTAGAACTCGCAGCTGATGATAACCCGACCTCAGGTCGATTTTCGTAAAGTAGATTGCTCCCTAAAGTTGGTCGAAGAGGTCGTCGATTCGGGGTAGGGGATATCGATTATTGATGGTAAGTTTGTTTAACTCCCGATAGTCGATGCACATGCGAAAGTATCCGTCCTTCTTCTTTACAAAAAGGACTGGTGCTCCCCAAGGTGAGAAGCTCGGTCTAATGAACCCTTTGCTCAACAGTTCATTCAACTGGATGGACAGCTCTTTCATTTCTGCTGGTGCTAGGCGGTATGGAGCTTTGGCGACGGGGGTAGCTCTGGGAATTAAGTCGATTCGGAATTCGACTTGTCGCGCGAGCGGTACGCCTGGGAGATCTTCTGGGAATACATCGGGGAAGTTGCACACCTCGGGAATGTCTTTGATGTCCTTCACCTCCTATTTCTTATCTACTATGTGGGCTAAGAAGGCGCGGTATTCCTTTCGGAGATACTTTTGGGCTTTGACGTAAGAGATGATTTGTAAATTTGCACTGGGTTTATCACCATAAATGAGAAGGGTTTCGCCATTTGGCAGATTTAGGCGAACGACCCTTTCGTAACATAGAATGTCGGCACGATGAGAACTTAACCAATCCATACCCACAATTATGTCGAAACTTTTTATTGTGACTGGCATTAGGTCAATTTTGAATGAATGATTGTCTAAAGTGAGGGTACACCCTGAGTATATATCATCAGTGCGCTCTACTTTTCTATTTGCCATTTCTATGACGTATGAATCTTTTAATGACTGGGGATTTTGTTTAAGTAATTGTTTGTATTGGTGGCTCACAAAACTCCTCTCCGCTCCACTATCAAATAGTACGCATGCATAACAGTTATTGAGGAGAAACGTACCGGTAACCACTGTAGGATCCTTGACTGCTTCCCCATGTCCTATCGCCAGGACTCTCCCCACGCCACCAGCATTTGGGGCTTGTGCTTTGGGGCAGTTTCTCCTAAAGTGTCCTGCTTCACCACATCCATAGCAGGTTTGGCTTGCCCCCGCATTGGCAACTTGGTTGATCGGTCGTGCTGGCGCTTTACAGAAACAAGCGGTATGCCCCTTCCTGTCGTAGTTTTTGCAGTGCATTTCCCGACAAGCACCAGTGTGGTGGAAGTTGCACTTGTTGAACTTAGGGAGATTTCCAACATATTGCTTCAGTGGTGCTGGGGTGGTAGCAGTAGTGGCAGCACGGACAACCACAGTTTGTTGCTTCTTGGCGGGGTCCTATGCCGGTTGCTTCTTTTTATTGTTCCAGAACTTCCTCTTGTTGTTCCCTCCTTTTGCTTGGTCAGTGGTGATCACAGTACCACGGCTGGCCCTGTGATCGATAAGTTGTTGTGCCAATTCCTTGGCACTTTCAAAGGTAGCGGGTTTCGAGGCCAGTACACTATCTTGAATCTGGGATGATAGCCCCCAGAGGTATCGTTCCACCTTTTTCTCCTCTGGAGTGACCATTATTGGACAGAGGAGTGCTAGGTCATTGAATCGGGCAGTGTAAGTTTCAAGATCTGTGCCTGACATTCTGAGGTTCCAGAGTTCTTCTTCGAGTTTTTGTATTTCACCCCTCGGGCAATACTCCTTTAGCATCAACGCTTTTAGGTCTTCCCAGCTTATGGAGTTAGCCACTGTTGGAGTAAGTGATTTAACTCCGCCATTCCACCAAGTGAGAGCCTTACCGGTGAAAGTGAATGTCGCGTACTTGACCTTGCTCGCTTCGGGACAAGCACAGATTTCGAAGACTGCTTCGGTCCTTTCGAACCATTGCATCAATGTGATGACGCCCCCGCTCCCATTGAAGGTATCGGGTTTTCCATTGGTGAAGTCCTTGTAGGTGTATTCCTTTGTGCGCCCCGAACTGTCACCCTGGTTAGAGGGTGTAGCACCAGATCCAGATCCACCATTGCCATTAGTGCCGATTTGCGACATAGCTGCCTCCACAGCTGCTGCTACTGCAGCCTGGAACATTGTCGGATCAAATTGCGGAGGCGGCGGCGGAGGAGGTGGTGCTGCGCTGCTGGAAGGTCTTGGTCTTCTCCTTGGCGGCATAGTTCTGTCACAAGTTTTTAAAATGACAAGTCGATAAGGACTTCAATATTAATACGAGTCGAGTGTCACTTGTTTTCTCTCATTTGTATTATATTCCGACTTTATTGCATTAGCAAGTAATTCATGGAGAAAGTTTATGCAATTAAACTTATGAATTGAATAGTGGTGACTCAAACGGAGTCATGTGTTCGGTTCCGTGTCTGACCCACTCCTAAGATTCGCTCAATGTGCCCCAGTTATGTGTAATTAAAATTTTAATAAGCTGTTGATACTAATGAGTCTGCCCTAAGTCCACAACCAAACAAGGAACAGGTCCTAAGGCGGACTCACCATTTCTAGGTCGATTACTTCTTTAATTACACATAACGACGAGGTACACTTAAAAATCTTAGAGTTATCAGTTGTAAATTGTTTGTAATACCACATAGTAAAATCTCATGTCAACATCCAATAAAGTAAAATGCATGCCAAATTCATTGATAAACTTTTAGTACATATTGTTTTGGAGAAAATTTGACCTCATAAGGGTCTACATTACATCAATGTAAAAGATAGTTTCGACAGCAAAAGCCCCTTGAATAGTGTAATGACTTAATCGCATGGTCAACCTACATACAAAAGAGTAGCACCAACGCATGCTCATAAACCTATACTACGAAGTTGTGTGAGTAGTAATGAATCCTACTCACGACGATCCTTCCCTGATGGAGCTTGGGATGATGTCGATGCGCCTTGCAGTTCTGCTAATCTCCGTTCGGTTGCAACCATTCTCTCCTCAAGTGCCAAGTATCTTTCCCGATACTCCCTTGCTTCTGCTCGAGCAGCGAGAAGGTCCTCAATGAGTTGATCTCTGTAGTGGGAGTCTCGTTCTAGGTCTCTGGTGCGAGCAGTGGTAGACTCTATGATGGCACTTAGTTCCCGGACCTGATCGGTCGTCATTCTACTGCGATCATCCATAATCGCTATATGTTGAGTCATGACTGGGAGGGCTCTATCGGCTGGTCCTCCGTGGCTGAGGTCATAGAAACCTCATTGACCTCCGTAAGGTGATCGTTGTCGTTGACGGCGACCCCATCCCTCAATTGTGGTCGCCCATCGAGGTATGGGTCCAAAGAAGTCGTATCGGTTGGCGGGAACTCTGGCTATGTAGGGAGGATTGATGACCTCTGGTTCTTCTTCACTTTCGTCTTCATCCATGTCTGCCTCGATGTCTTCCTCTTCTTCTTCTTCTTCCGGTTCCTCCTCGGGTTCCTCTTCTGGGTCCTCTTCGGGATCCTCTTCGATCAGTTCTTCGGGCTCTTCTTCGATCCAGCCGGCGTTTCCCTGATTGGGAAAGTATGGGTCTCCTGCTAAGTGGAATCCTGCCATGTCGTCTGTGCGAGAATGGGGGCGTAAGAAGCATGTAACGGTTAATAATATTAATATTGCGCTATAGCAACATACAGATACTCCTATAGTATTTTAAATGTTTACATTTGGTTCTTAGAGCATTCTTTGTAGAGTGAAGTTAGGTTATTAGATTTGTTGCCCATTACGACTATCCCCCGGTATGTGTAAGTCACTTCTCGGACAGATATAGTTGATCAGGCTATATCCCTCCCAGACTTGATTCACATATACTAAAGCATACTCATAGGGTACAACTCCTCTTCTTTTACTTTATGTTCTCCTAGTTATGACACTACGCGAGTATGTAATGCATGTATGTATACTTTAAACGAGATAACTATTTATTTTCTAAAAGTATATCCCATTAAAATGTTTTACAATCAGAGACTTTTAGTCCCAAATGTGTTTATAGTTTGTATATCTTATGTGGTTTGATATGCTTAATTCACTATAAACCGTGCTCTGATACCAATCTGTCACACCCCCAAACCAAGGATGGCGGAAACGTCCGGGGGTGGAGGACTTCATGTATAGTATCATAACAACATTTTGCAATAATGATCAAAGTAAACACAACCAACATATATATAATTGAAAGAGTTGCATCATTGTATGAATTACATGTTTCCAAACCAATTACAATATGTTGACAAAACATGAAATGTTTGACGCCTTAACGTCCCATCCTCAAAAGCACTTGGTTACCTGTTTAGTGATTTCCTGAGAATACAAGTTGGTTTGAAAAAGTCTCAACACAAAGGTTGGTGAGTCCATAAGTTTTTGTATGCAATTATGAAAACCTTTTTCTTGTAAAAGTAGTGTCCGTTCCAGAAAATCCAATATTTTCCTTAATGTGTAAATGTAGTCTTAAAACCCAAAGACCAGAATGTACAATTAATTTGTCATATTTATAGTAAAACAATGCAAGTTTAAATCGACAGAAACTCGTTTGATTTCAATGAAATCCACGTAAATTCTATGTTTGTTAATACTTTCTGTGAGTTATTATAACCATGTTATGACCTAGTTGGCCTGAAACGACGTTCTTCAGGCGTCGGAAATGTTATGACATTTGTCACCTCAGACCTGCCGGTCTAGCTGTTGCATGCAGCTCAGGTGTGGGTTTGTCAAACCCAATATAGATCTATATACAACAATCACGCTCTCCCTCCAGGAGACTCTGTTTACAATACATGACTTATTGGTAAATGTGAAGTGAATGTCTCACAAAGTCATTAACGAATTTACGTGTAACGAAATGAAAATCCCTTTTGTATAAATGTACCGTTTTTCTATGAGTGTGTTATATAAAGTATCATAAACTATACCTATTATAGTTTATCCAAACAAGGGTAGTAGTGATAATGTACGCAAACTATACTTAACATAGTTTATTCAAATGTTTGTATGTAATGGATGTACTTTGATTATAACAATTTGTTATCTTTTATATTCTATATCTATATCAAAATCCATTTATTAACTGATGCATGTCTACATACTAAGACAAAATGTCATTTATTTTCATTAACATATATTCACATAAAGATATACACCTTGCTCGACATGTTACAAGGTGAAATGAAATTGATAGCATTTTTTTGTTGTTAACATTTTCTGTTACTGTTCTTAGAAAATTCATAGAAAATTCATAACAGGTCGAAATCAGAATCCGTAAATTCTGGGAGTTTGGAAAACGTGTCTAGTTTGCTCATAAATTTTCTCATGATTTTTAGTGGTCTCCGACATGTGTGAAAACGTCCATAAATACAGACTGGTCCGGATTGGTTCTTGAAATGATAGACAGTTTTGTAAAAATCACCATAAATTGTAGAAAAATCGTATGGAGATGTGTAAGTAACCATTTTAAAGCTAAGAACCGGAGCTACTTCCACTTAAAACAGTTTTGAAAACTAAAATGCTTAAGTTGACCAAAATAGTCCGTGAATGGAGCCCAACGTTTCTGATGAAAGCTGTTAGAAGCGTTTTAATTGTGTTCTTGGTGTTTTAACTTGTATTCCCCCCCTTAAAACTTAAGAAAACATGAAAATGTAGGGGTATCAACTCACCTTGTGTGATTTCAGTGGATGAGTGTTGGAGAAGGGAAGTGTTCAACTCAATAACACTTGAAGAAGCCTTGAAGATTTCGAGAATCTAACACCAAAGGGATGGAATTTGTGTGAGCAACCCATGATTTGAGTAGAATGAAGTGTAATAATCACAAGGAGGATGAGTTATACTTACCAAGAGTGGAAGAAAACTTGATGATCAGCCTTGAAATCCCGAAATTAAGAGAGAAAGTTGGAGAGAAAAGTTGTGTTTGATCTTTGGTGGAAATGAGTGAAGTGGGTGAAATGAAGAGAGAGAGAGTGGGAGTCTTTCAGCTCTTTGGACGAGATAATGGCTGAAAAATGATGAGAAAGTACCTTGACATAACCAAGGTAGGGTGGGAGGAGTGGCTGGCCATAGAGTGGGTGAGGGTTGCTTGTGTCATAAAGTAAAGCAAGGTCAACACTCCACCTTAATTACTCCAACCACTAAATCTTGGATAAGATTTGCATTAAAAACGTGATTAATTAAGACATATGGGTCTTAATATGTTAAAATAAAGTTTTGGGTGGAAATCCTTCGTTAAAATAATTAAAGACGAGCTTAAAACTGAGTCGGGGTCGAAAACCGGGTAGAAAAACGCAAAATCCGAAGTCAGGAGGTGATACCGGTCTTGGTCGCTGAAGTGGACCCGAAGTGGAGCTCAGTCGCGGATGCAGAAGGAAGGCGCTGCGGTCCGAAGTTAAGAGGCTGCGGTCCGAAGTCAGGAGAACCGGAAGCGAACATCGGATGCGGGCTCCATGTCTCTGCGGTCGGTGGCTGCGGTCGGCGACTGCTGGCTGCGGCTTGCTGGCTGCGGCTGCGGCTGCTGGCTGCGGCTTGCTGGCTGCGGCTTGATGGCTGCGGCTGCGGCTAGATGGCCGCGGCTCCTCAAGGAGACTCCGGTTCAAGGAGGGTTTGATCCCTATAGAAGGGCTCCGGCCCTAAGAGGCTATTTTGCAAGGTATCTTCCCGTTTCGCATGGTTTTTCACCAAGTCAAGTGTCGGGACGCCGCAATTGATTACGAAAAAAAAACCAAAAGAGGTTTTGAGAGAGATTTGGGAGAGATTTGACGTTCTTGGAGAGATTTCTTATACAGAGAGAGATTTGGGAGAGATTTGACGTTCTTGGAGAGATTTCTTATACAGAGAGAGATTTGGGAGAGATTTGACGTTCTTGGAGAGATTTCTCATACAGAGAGAGATTTTGGAGAGATTTCACATTCTTGGAGAGATTTGGGAGAGATTTGACATTCTTGGAGAGATTTGGGAGAGATTTGTCATTCTTGGAGAGATTTCAAATAGAAGGAAATAGAGTGAAAACGATTGAGGGAGGTTTCGTTTGTGACCTTTTTGAGTGTCCGGCTTCGCAATGCAAGGTCCGTAAACCCCGTTAAGTCATGTTTTAGTGTCCTACACACTCCCAATGAGTGTGCAATAGTGTTTTATCTCTTTGGTTCATTGTTTAGCATTATCAAGGCTAAGAAAAATTTAACACACGAATTTTCCAAATGATGTTTTCTCATTAAAATAGCGGGTTGTTTAGTAATTACATAGAGTAAACCCTAACATACAAGGGTCAACTGAGTTGACCGGTTTGACTTGTTGACTTTGTTTGACTTTGTTTGACTTTAACTTGACCGGAAATTGACGATTGTCACACAAAACTTGTCAACAATCATTACAGGGCATTCCAATGAAGATCAACTTCATGGAAATTAAGTCTCATATTCAAACTACATACCTTTGAACATGCTTCTTGCATTAAGTTTTTCTAATCTTACATAGATAACTTCCACCTATGGAGACAACTTCATATTCCCATTTTGACTACCCCTTCTGAACAAGAGTTGCCTCTTTTCAGATTAGGTCAATATGGTCCTTCCAAAGTTAACACTATACTTCCAACTGTCCTTGAGCAACCAATCTTTGGTAAAGCCTTAGATTGTCCTCGACAATTGCTTAATCACTTTAGTCATATCAAATTCTAGATATTTTCCTCTTAATGCCCCCACTAACATGATGATTATTAGCATAACACTCATGCTCCCACTAGCTTTGACATATATCCAGAAAACAGGTGGACTTCTAGAAGTCAATACTTTATTGACTTTCTTACCAAAGTTCAGATTTCTGATACTAGATTGCTTTGATAAGACTTTATCAAAATCATAAACCTTATTTTAGACAGCTCACAGGTGTGTCTAAACAATTTCAGAACTATGAAAAGGGATGCCGTAATCATAGTCTCAATTGTTTAGATTTTTGCCATTTCTCATAAGTCCATGTTAGTGTGCCGGATAACCATGCACGCTCCACTTAACGACTTTGAGAATGCAAAGATTACAATTGCTATCTTACTTAAAATCTACTTGGTGGAAGTGTTTCCTCACCATCATTTTCATGAATCGGAGATAAACCTTATGACCCTTAGATTTTATGGTGTATGTGTTCTTATCCACGTGAATTTGTCAAAACCATAATCACAAGACTAGGTTAGTGACAAATCCTAACTCATATGGATTGAACTTGTGCAATCTTAACCTCTTGCCACCTGGCAGCACAAGGGCCTGTCATTGCTTCCAAGTAGTTATGCAAACAATTGAGAACATGTAGAACTCAAATGTTATAGCCAACTTAAATGGAATGGGCACAGAAATGTCAACACGATAGGTTATAAACCTCTAGTTGTGTGCTAGTGATGAAATATAGGTTTTATTCTTGATTAGTTCTTGAAACCATTTCAGGATCTTTTAGACTCCCACTGTCTTCTTGAACAATAAGACTTTCTTGCCAACTATTCAAGAAGTAGTGTGGATTCTTAATCAAGACAAACACTTCACACAATTGGCCTTAGTTGGTCTTTGTTTTATCCAAAACATCACAACTTACCAATTTCAAATGTACAACAGTAGAAAACTTTTACTCTTACATTTGACAAGTGTTATAAACCTTCTTTAAGATGTGTCACTCAAATTACAATCTTGGAGTATGTCTCTAAGATTTGTTTTCGAACGAAGTATGACTCATCTTCTTGATTTGACCACTTCAACAATTCATGACTTCTCTTCTTAGCTATAAGAATGCACTTAGAGGATGAATTATGATATGGTCTCATAATCTTTAAGATGACCATTAAACATGATACTAAAGTACTCTCCCATCTTTTCAGATTTGAGAAACTTTTATCCTTCTGCCTAATTTGATTCTTCTTATTCGTTCTGCTATACATTGGAACTTTTCCAATGTCTCAGACTTATACTTAAGCTTGTAAGTATAACCATATTTACTAAAATTTAGTAAATCATGACGAGTAGTCTTATCGATCTTTTGTGGTGGACACTGATCAATGCACAAGGATGTGTACTTGATCCCTTAGTCCTTCATTTGACTCACATATACATGTGAACATGGAACTAGTCTTAAATTTTTCCAAAAATGAAACTTCTCATTCATCATACTATACAACTTGCATGATTCCAAGTTTCGGTCCAATTGAAACTTGGGCGTTGAGGAACTTTCCTGATTTTGTAAATTTAGACACTACCACAAATGAAAGAATCAAATCCATTTTCCAATATTGCTGTTAGTGGAATCATATAAGCAACAATTTTCCACAAATGCCATTGTAAGGATACTTCAAATAAATAAAATTAAACAATTTTCTTTTATTTTAAAACTTTGCGGAAAAACTTATCCTTACAATCCACATGGAAAATTGTTGTTATCTATTCCTTAGCAATATATCATAACATCTTAAGCAACTGCTCAAAATTCTGATGCGATCGAAATCCACCTTCGCGATCAGAATCAGCATATACTTCCTTTAAGATTTCTCTCTATTCTTTGATTCTTAAAACATCAACATGTGACCCAGTCACATCATGTAATGAGGAACTCAGAATAGAACTTAACAGAGTTAGATAATGGGCTCTACCTGATGTAGAGTCAAACTTTTTGACTTTAACATCCTTAGGTAAATTTGGCAGCTTTGCAATCAACGTCCCTTCCTTTGGCAAAATAAACATATGGACCCTTTGGTAATGGGACTATCTCAGACTTAGCCTTTCTCTTTACCATTTGGTCAACCGGGTTGACTATGGCCAATCCCTTTCCATTGGGAAGGGAATGCTTTTTCTGGATTTCCAGTGTCACCATTGTCACTGTCCATAAAGTTTTTGGGAAGTTGATCTTCTAATCAAATTTGCTTTACTATCGTTCCAAATCATTGCTGATTCAGCAGCACCAAGCAAATAGATATGATCATTAAGGTTCATGTCATAGTCTGTTTCATAGTAGTCCCAAAGGAACTCACTATGTGACTTAGAAAGTGATTGAACATCCAACTTTCTCAAGACTTTGACACCCAACTCTCCCGGCTTGTCAATATGTCACTTCATCTCTAAGATGTGATCACACATAGACCTTGCTTGCCATTAGGGCTTGAGTGACCTTGAACTTGTGGGTTAGGGAGAATAATTGGAGGAGGTGGAGGAAGAGAAGTATGACTTCCATGAGCCAAACTCGGGAAGTCATATTCATTAGGAAAGCTTGGTTTGGGAAGATCATTGTTGTTTAAACCAGACATCAACAATGGGAGAAATTCACGTAAAGTTGATTTAAGTCCTTAATATAACACCCAACATTATATATTAAGGCTAGGACCCAACAAACTATTTTATAACTTGGAAGAGGGATGCCGTAATCCAAGCTATAAAATATTTGAAGGTAGGTGAATGACGATTCATCAATTTCCACCAAGATAAACGAAATGTATTATTAGGTTTTAATTGATTTTTAAACTCCTAGATTCTTTTGAGATTCATTGAACTTTTCAATGGCATGTTTCAATCTCGAGTGTGCCCTTCAGTTTTTGTGACTGGGATGCCGAGGATCACAAAACAAGGTGTGAAGTAATCATGCAAATATACTTGGTACCCTTAATATTTATCCCTCAATCGATGTGCCGGTTAACCACACACGCTCCAATGATACTATGATAAACATTAAGTTACCATTTACCTACCTTGTTAAGTCTAGGTTAGTGTGCCGGTTAACCACACACGCTCCACTAATAGCTTAAACAAAGTGCAAAGTGTAATTTCATGGATTAGCACCTTATTCACATTTTCCTAAGTAACTAAGATTGGGAATTTATAAGTGTTTAGTTACTTAGTATTTATCATTATACTTATAATGAAGGGAGAATTATAGTCCTTGTCCTACCTGTTCGGCTAACGACCCTCCACCGGTCAAGGAAGCGGTGAGTGAGAGTGGACACCCATTAAACTGCCACTTTATAGGCAGTAACCTTATACCCCCCTTATAGACCGGCTTTGTGAATGAGGCCTACTAATGGTAAGACGACTTGCTCTTATACATATAATATATTAAACTTTTAATATTATAATAGTATAAGGGTGTATTTTTGACATTTAAAATACTTGGTGGTTTAATCTATTAATTAAACTAGACTTTTAATTTAATTAAACTCAAACCATATATTTATGGATTTAATAATACTCTTTTAATTAAACGCTTTAATTAACTATTAATAAAGTCATTAAGAGTTAATTTGAACTATTCAACAAAACATCATAATTCCAATTATTAAACTCAAAATTCAAACTGTTTAATTAATTGTTTAAGTTATGAACCCAAGAGTATTGAATTCAATTTTTTTTTTCATAAAAAACTTTTCTCAAATTCCAAAACTTGAGGGCAAGTTTTGTAATTCTTGAAAACCTTTGGATTCCATAACTTATGGAATTAATGGTGTTTTATGATGAAACTTTCCATGTTCCATAACTTAAGAACAAGTTATTGAATTCTTTAAAACATTAATACCAAATTTTGTAACTCCATAAAAACTTTGAATCAATTTTTTTTTTTTTAAAAAAACTTTCATATCCATAACTTATGGAAGTTTCAAAAACCCTTAAGATCACAACTTTAAAAAAACTTTTGAGCTCCAAAATTTTATGACAAAATATGTAACTCCTTAAAACATTTAGATCAAACTTTTAAAACTAATAAAATAATCATATCATTTTATCTTTTTACTAAATTTGACCTAATTCAACTCATATAACAAATGATTCAAATTTTACAAATAATTCATTTTTCACAAAACAGGTAATTATCTTAAAAATTGACAAACGTCATGTTTTTTTTCTTTTTTTTTTCAACATGAAAATAAAACATTTGCATCAATATAACAGAAAACAACCCATGGCTCTGATACCGCTGTTGGGTTTTGAGCATTCTAACACTCCTATGGTGTACATGCAACCCTATAAACCTTGGATCTATGTTTTCTCTATTATACATGCAAATATTAACTACTCCAAGGTTTCATCCTAACTAGCATATTATGAAGCACCTATACTACAAAGTTCTAGTTAGATGACATACCTTTTGATGTAGCTTGATGTCTTCAAGCTTTAAGAGCTTAGCCCCAATAGTGTGGAAGCCTCAAATGGAATCACAAATCACCAAAACACCTTGGAAGAACTTGAGAGAATATGTATGCACACTAAAATCGGTCCACTCTTATTTTCACACACTTGTGCCAATTTTGTGAGCCAAGGACCCCTTTATATATTATGCAGGATTAGGGTTACATCCATGTAAACCCTAATACCCATGACCTTTCATTTACATAGGATCCATGGGTTAAAAGCTCCATGGACCATCCATGAAAGCTTAGCCCAACCTAAATGAACTTGGCCCATTCCATATATATAAGAGTCCATAGTTAATTAGTTCTTTTTGATCACTTAATTAATTCTAAATTAATTCTAAATTAATTCTTGATCAATACTAATTAAATAATATGATTCCATATTAATATATTAGAACTTATAATATATTAATATAAATCATAAATATACTATTCTCAAAAGACTATCCATATAAATTGTGCCGGTGAAGTGCAACCCAAATGGACCATGTCGGGTCGGGTCAAGTACATACCAAATATAGTTATGGACTTAGACATTAATCCAACAGAATCAACAGTGCTAAAAGATTATGCAGACTTCGGAGGTCCACTTGCCCTCATAGCACAAGCCTCACAAAGCAAAACCACCCAATCATACAAACCTTACCCTCTTTCATATGACAATCCATCGCAGTCCTATGAAGCTGATACGGAATATGATGATGAAGAAGAATTTCAAAATGCCATTGCCCTCGTTAGCAAACAATTCAATAGGCTACCACCAACCTCATTTCATAAAAATCAGCAGTTTAACAAACCACCCTTCAACCGTAACTACAATTCGCTGAACAACCATTCTCGATATCCCGGAAATCCTCACCCATCTCTGCAACCACAAAATACTCATCAACCCAAATAGGCACCGCAGTCTATCAAGATAACCGACTCTGGTACCTCAACTGAGGACAAAAATGATGTTATTATCTGTCACAAATGCAACAAAGAAAACCACTTTGCTAAAGACTGCAAAGCTAATGTGGTAAAAGATAAAGCATTCTACCTTAGAATGGATCAGGAGATGGAAGAGAAAGAAAAGGCAAGGGCATACGTGGCCCAAGTAAAAAGGGATCATCAAGTGTGGTCGTCCGGAGATGAAGATGAAAATCTTAACAAAATCAAGGGAAAAGGAAAAATCTGCATGGTGGCAACTGCTGATGAGAATGGATCAACAAAGCTGGAGAAAAACTACTGCGTCATGGCGAAAGATGGAACTCTAAGCATCATCGAACAGGTAAAACTCATGATCCAATCTGATAACTACAGCATGCATGATTATCAACCCTTCTTGGACAAAATTAATGACACTTGTGCTGCCGTCCTTTCAGACTATAACAAGGCATTAGATGAGAAGAACATAGCGTCCCAAGAAATGTTTCATATGAGAGGACGACTAGAAGATAAGAGACTTAAAGTTGTCATGTTAGAAAAGGACTTACTGTTAGAAAAATATGTCAGGATGTTGTGTGAAACACAGTTAGGGACAGCCTTGAATCAAAGGGATTTAGCCCAAAAGGAAACTGCACGTTTGAATCTTTTAATCGAAAAGTTGTTTAATGAAAGTGAGCCTATTAAAAATCTTGTGAACAATGGGACTACAGATAACAGATACAATTGGGGATGGTCCAATGGGTTTGCAACCGCAAAGGACTCATCACCTAGATTTAACAAAGACCGTCCATATGTCCCTCCAGATCGAGAGTTTCATTTCCCTGTGAATGACAAAACATTCCCCGAAGACATAAGATTTCACTTCGGTAAACTCCATGAACTAACTAACAACTGTGTTATTGAGGAGATTCTCCCCGAATCCTCAGACCCAATCCCAGTCACTAACTCAAATTGTCCCAATTCTCAGTCATCCTCGGATGTAGATGAAGAATTTGTTTTTGAAGGACCATACTTGTTCAATAATTGTACATCTTTGCCTTATGCGGTGTGTCCCAACAAAAATTCATCCTTGACTTACTTTGCGGTAGTACAGTCATCCTTACCGCAGAACGCAGTCAAAAGAACAGTGACTATTCAGCCCATCCATCATGAGTTACCAATTGAAAATTTTTGACTATGGTCAATGTTCACAAAATCCAGAACTCTCTAGTTCAGATGATTCTAGACCTCGTTTTTCAAAACAATCAAAACATTCCAAGAAACCGCAGTTGAACGTTTCAGACTGCGGTTCTCCAAAAACTCTTGCAAAATTGGTTTTCAAAGATCATCTCAAGTCTCGAAACAAAAGGCGGGATGATAAATACAAAAATTGTTTCACTGTTGGGTCTAAAAATATGGTTTATACTTTGCTTTTCTTAGTTTTTGTAGTTTTCGGTCTAAGGTCGAAACCCCCTTGGGTTTATTTGTAGCTTGGATCGAAATGACCTGTGATTTCGGTCTAGATATTGGGTTTTGGGCTTCAGATTTAGTCCATAGGTTTATATGGAGTAAGAGGCGTGTTTTAGTGAGCATTAGAGGGTGGGACATTCATAGTGTGAGGAGGGAAGCCATTAGTGGAAGAGCATGTTCTAGAGAGAGAAAGTAAAAGAGAACATATGTATGTGTGAATCTTGTGTACATGGACCATCATTGAATATTATTACGATACATTGAAGATTCGTCAAGTTCTTCTTCTTCTTCTCCATTCTATCTTGCATCATCCATGTCACACCCCCAAACCGGAACGACAGAAACGTTCGGGGGCGGAGGACGACATGCTTAGTATCACAACACATGTATCATAGTAATCAAAGTAACAAAAAACCATTGAATTAATATTAAAGTGTTTACAATGTATTAGATTCACAAAAGATTGACTCCAAAAGTAAATAACAAAACAAGACATGAAGCTACTATGCTCCATCTTCTGAATCCCTGAGCATGTACCTGTCTACTAGTTTCCTAACGATACAAGTTATTTTGAAAAGAGTAGATCAGCATTTAAGCTGGTGGGTTCATAAGTATTTTAGTTATAAAAAGTATACTATAAGTTCTTTAGAAAAGTTCTCCTGTTCCTCCAGAAAATCCTATATTTTCTGATGTGATGAATGATAAGTGAAAATGACTCTACAATTCCTTCTATGAGTACTAAATGGATATAAGTTATATACAATTTAGAGTAAACAGACAATCGGTTGTGTGAATCTGCCCTAAGCCCACAACCAAACAAGGAACAGGAAATGAGGCGGAAGTCACACATCCCATTGTTTGTTAGATCTTCATTGTATACAACCCTGGCGTATTCATTTGGTACTTACGGAGTTAACTGTAATAGTTCTTTTATATTTGATGAAATCATTCCTCAAGAAAATCATATATTTCCTTTAGTAAAAATGGTAACCTCAATAGTTCCTTCTATAATCACTTAGTTTGTACTAGTTATATATAATCTAATATCGAACAGACAGTTAAATGTGTGAATCTGCCCTCAACCCACAACCAAACAAGGAACAGGGAATGAGGCGGAAGTCACACATTCCACTGCCTATCGGATATTAATTATATATAACTCTGATGTATAAACTAAGGTATTATAGAACTATCCACTTAAGGTCCTTTATGTTATACTAGTTAAATAAGAAGTATTAAACCTTTTATAAATGAGTTTCTAGTTTCACTAACTCTATTGTGAAACATTGCTTTCGGTACTAAGTGTTATTGTTTTCAGAAAGATCTATCGAAACTGATTACCTTAAAAGAACGATGTTTACCATAGAAAATCCTATATTTTCTATAAAACCGACTGGTTGTCTATGTTGTTCCTAGATTGAAAAGCACAAGTATGCTCAAAATACTTACTTTGATGACATCTAGTTTTATTGATATGTTAAACTAAATAAAGTCTTGGTTGTTCTGGTAAACCTGGTGTGACGATACTACCCACCTATGATCACTTAGTACATACAAGTTGTATATAACCGAGACTGAACACACAGTTGAATTGGTGAATCTGCCCCAAGCCCACAACCAAACAAGCAACAGGAAATGAGGCGGAAAACACACATTCCACTTTCTATCGGACTTCAGTTTTATCTAACCCTATGGTATGTACTGAGTAACCACATAGTTAATATCCCTTGAGATTGTTCATGGAAAGTATATTACTACGTAAATATGTCGTTTTTATCTATTTGTGAGTTTTATCGACCATACTAATTTGACTAGTGTAAAACACAACGTATTGTAGACGTCGAAAAGAATATGACATTTGTCACCCGCAGACCTGTCGGTCCGGCTGTAGCTAACAGCGAGGTGCGGGATTGTCAATCCCATATAGATTTATACACAAACTCACGCTCTCCCTCCAGGAGACTCTATTCATAAGGGTAGACTTCCATTGGTACTTAAGTAAGTACCGAAGACGTGTCTCACAAGCTGGATTAACGACTTTACAAGTAATAATGCGGAAAACCCTTTTTATGATTAACAAATAAGTTTATAAAAAGATCCTTTTGTTCCTTAAAATAAAATTATTAAAGTTATAAGTTTATTTCTATGTTCTATTCAAATTTTCATCTTCTAAATACAGTTCATTGGTACAAAGACATAATAAGCAATTTATATTTTAAAACACAACATTTCTTGTGTTATACTTGTATCCCCCCCCCCCCTTAAAACATTTAAAAAGTTGGGAAAAGACATGGGGTTTGAACTCACCTTATGTGGGTGATTCAACCGAAGCTTCGATATAGAATGATAAGTTCCACAAGTGAAGTCCCGAAGCACAAACAAGTCCTAAATGACATATAATGATACATATTGGCATGAAATTAGTGAATCTAACTACAAAGGTGATTGGGAAACAATCTAGGATGCAAGAATAACTCACCAAAGGAGTGTTAGACGCAAGTTAGAAGGCTGAAATGGAGTTCACGGATGGGCTTGAGGTGTTCACGGCCCTATGGGTGTTCACGACCCAAATGATGAGTGGTTCACGGCCCACTTGAAGGTTCACGACCCAAATGATGAATGGTTCACGGCCCAAAGGTGAAGAACACTTGAAGATCTTGTGGATTGGTGAGTGTTTGAAGGCCTTTTGTGGTATACCAAAGAGATGTAAAAGAAAATGAGTGCCTAATGGAAGAAGAGGGTGTTCTTGAGGATGATACTTGAGAGAAAATGGAAGAGATCACGGCCAGAAGTGAAGAAATGAAGATAAAATGCATCAAACACTTATATATAGGGAGGTGATTGCAGCAGAGGAGTTCACAACCGTGAACCGAGGGTTCACGGTCCGAAGCTCGTTCACGGTACGAAGCCGTTCACGGACTCGTTCACGGTCCGAGGTCTTGGTCCTGTTCACGGCTGCGAAGCTTTTGTGGTCAATGCGAAGGTTCTCGGCTCGGATGGTTCACAGCTGCGAGGGTTCTCAATTCCTTATGCTTTTCTCTTCCAAACTATAACACACTTAGTTACAAGGTTTCAAAACTTATAAACCAAGAATCCATCTAATTTGAGATAATTGAAGGAATAAGTTTGACCAAAGTTGACCTTATAAGAATAAAATTTTCGGGTTGTGACATCATCCCCTCGTTAGATGGAATTTCGTCCCGAAATTAGCTTTCAAAGCAGTACTCTTGGGGTCGTGCTCCTCTGAGTGGTAGAATATCCACTCGTAGACCTGGGCAACTCTGCCCTGAAGTTCATGATAGGATTCATACCTGGTCCATCTATCATCACTTCGTGTACATAAGTCGTATATAATTAAGATTAGTAACACGGTCGGATGTGCGACTCTGCCCCAGGTCCACAACCAGACAAGGAACAGGAGATAGGGCGGAAACACACATACTAAATCCGCATAATCATAATTATATACCACCCTCGCGTATACACTTAATAGTGATAGGTTAACAGTAATCTTCCTTAGCCTCTACGCTTGAACTTGATCTGTTGGACGAGTGGTAGTTTCCTGCAAGGTTTGCTGAGTATACTTTAGAAAGGTTTTAGAGGGCAAGGTAGTCCTCGCATGAGTACATCGCGATCAAGAATACGAGGGAGACGATTCTGAGGTCTGGGTCGGGTTGTCTTTACGTGTGATGAGGGTTTCGTTAGTTGGTCGGTTAAGGCGATGGAATTTCGAAACACATGAACTTGGTATGGTGAGGACCACGCCATTCCATGACGAATGATGACAACGGACTCTTTAAAAAAACAAATGTTAGGCCGATTTCAAAGAAACGTTTGTTATACGATTGTGTATCCCGAGTGTGCTCGACAATGTATTCTGTGTATAATTTCTAGTGCTTTTAGTTTTCTCCTTGAAATTACCACTGCCACATATCGTACCGCGATAAGCGAGTACTAACAGTGAAAGTGCTTTGATAACTAGTGTCGATACTCTATATTATGATCCTCCTCGGTACCTCTATGATCGTTTGGCATATACAAGTTATGTATAATTCAGATGAATAAGACGGTCGACTGAGTGACTCTACCCTAAATCAACAACCAAATAAGGAACAGGAGTTAAGGCAGAATCACTTACTCTTAGTCTGCAAAATCTTAGTTATGTACAACCCTGATGTACATACTAAGCCATCATAGCTCACCTGTACGGATCATTAGTGTTCTTATGAATGTTGTAACTCGTTTCGGATGAATTAGTAATTTATAATTACTTTTAAACTTTCCCCAGGTTTTAATATTAATAGTAATATAAACTTAAATCTTTTAAAGTAATTTTTATTTAGAAGACGTACCGCTGTTCGCTGGTGGTTCCGGGGTAGCTTCTCCTGTGGTGATCATCAGAATTCGTCCATCCGTGCCAGAGTTCTTCGTTATCGGGCAGTCCCTCTTCTAGTGCCCAGTCTCACCACAACCATAGTAGGCCTGGTTTACTTCTACTCCGGGGACTTGGGAGATTGGTTGTGTCGGCGCCCTGCAGAAACGAGTAGTGTGCCCCTTTCTACGACATTTCATACACTACATCTCTTGGCAAGCTCCGATGTGGTGGTAGTTACACTTACCACACTTCGGGTGGGTTCCAACATATCGACTAACAGGCGCTGGAGTGGCAGGTGTTGTGGCGGTGTGTATAGTAACCACTTGTTGCTCCTGCGGGGGTTCCTGTTTTGTTCGCTCCTTCCTCTTGTTCCTCGACTTTCGATTATAGTCCCATCCCTTTGATGGCTCGGGAACGGGGACCACCATACCATGGCGGACTCTATGGTCAATGAGCCGCTGGGCCAGGCGTTTGGCACTATCGAAGGTAGTTGGATTAGAAGACAGTACATCCCCCTGAATCGGTGTCGATAAGCCCCAAATGTACTTTTCTATCTTCTTACTCACCGACGTAACCATCCTGGGGCACAGTGCTGCCAGGTCGCTGAACCTGTCAGTATAGGCCACTATGTCTGAGCCGACCGTGCTATGCTCCCATAGTTCTTGCTCCATCTTTTGAACTTTGCCCCTAGGGCAGTATTCATCCAACATCATCTCTTTCAGGTTCTCCCAACCCATCAAGTTAGCCACTGATAAGGTCAGTGACTTAACATGGCTATTTCACCATGTTAGGGCTCTGTCGGAGAAGGTGCAGGCAGCAAACTTCACTTTGCTCCCTTATGGGCACAGACAGATTTCGAAAACTGAATCTGTTTTCTCGAACCATCGCATTAGAGCAATGACTCCCCCATTTCCATTAAAGGATTTGGGTTTACAGTTCATGAAGTACTTGTACGAACACTCCCGTGGGTGTCCGTGGGTAACTCCGGGGTTAGTTAGGTGGGTACCGCTACCAGATCCACTGGTACCACTTGTGCGGATTTGATTAATAGCAGTTGTTACCGAAGCTGCTACCGCTGCTTGGAGAGCAGCAGGGTCGTGTTGTGGTGATGGATTCTCTATTGTGGCATTGACTACGCGCCTTATAGGTCTATCGCGAGGTATCTTTTGCTATAATGACTACAAGATGAAATTGTGATAAGTCTATAGTAGTGGTTATAAGCCGAATGCTGAATAACTAAGTTATCCTAGTTCTGATTGTATCCGGTTCTGACTTTCATGGGGTTCTGAAAAATAATTCATAATGGGAGTCTATATAAAATAAACTTTATAATTCAGAAGTGGCTATCCTCGAATGAATTTCTGTGAATTGAATATCTGTTACCAGCTGCACGAAAAAGAAATAATCCTCACACATAGTGTGAGTAGTGTATTCACTAGTTCACTTAGTCATTTTGGGTTATTATTTATTAGTGTGACGCATAAGACGTTTGGTTTCTTCGGCTGATCCCTCCTTGGAAAACTCCTCATGAACCTCTTATTGTTCCTCCTTGACTCCTCTGCTGACTGCTATGATGGAGTGGTTACATCTATCTAGTTTTTTCGTGCGAGAATGGAAGTGTCTAAAGAATCTATGAGATTAAGTGAAACATTATGGGGTGATCCTTACCGGGTCCTCCTATAATTGCGCTGTGTATACAAGTTATATATAACTTAAGATTAAATAGACCTTCGAATAAGTGATCCTACTCTAAAACCACAACCAAACAAGGAACAGGAAGTAGAGCATATATCACAAATTCTAAGTCTATAGAATCTCAATTATATAAAACCTTGGGAGTATACACTCCGAAATCATAGACCTACCAGAAGGGTCTTTTAAATTTTCACATAAGTTATTTATAGTGCCTAAAATACTCCTATAGTATTTTAACTTTATGTTATGTTCTAGTAATCCCTTGTATATAGAATTTGGTAAGTTTTAAGTCTGTCGCAACACCACATCACTCCCGAACACATGTTGGTCATATCTCAAATAAATATAGTTGATCAGGCTATATTGATCCCAGATATGATTACATAACTGTCCAGGTTTGACCGCAGTGTCCAACCTTTAAAGACTTCTATTTCTTTCTTCTTTTGATACTTGTTCTAGTATGTATATATATCTGCAGGTATGTATACTTTTATAAAAATATTGATATATTTTAAATATATACTTTTAGTCAGAGCACTTCGGCCCCATTGTATTTATAGTTGTATATCTTTTATAGGTTGCATACTTAGTTCACTATAAATAATGCTCTGATACCAATTTGTCACACCCCAAAACCAGAACGACGGAAACGTTCGGGGGCGGAGGACGTCATGCTTAGTATCACAACACATGCATCATCGTAATTAAAGTAACAAACAATCATTGCATTAATATTAAAGTGTTTGCAATGTATTAGATTCACAAAAGATTGACTCCAAAAGTAAATAACAAAGCAAGACATGAAGCTACTATGCTCCATATTCTGAATCCCTGAGCATGTACCTGTCTACTAGTTTCCTAACGATACAAGTTATTTTGAAAAGAGTAGATCAGCATTTAAGCTGGTGGGTTCATAAGTATTTTAGTTATAAAAAGTATACTATAAGTTCTTTAGAAAAGTTCGCATGTTCCTCCAAAAAATCCTATATTTTCTGATGTGATGAATGATAAGTAAAAATGACTCTACAATTCCTTCTATGAGTACTAAATGGATACAAGTTATATACAATTTAGAGTAAACAGACAATCGGTTGTGTGAATATGCCCTAAGCCCACAACCAAACAAGGAACAAGAAATGACGCGGAAGTCACACATCCCATTGTTTGTTAGATCTTCATTGTGTACAACCCTGGCGTATTCATTTGGTACTTACGGAGTTAACTGTAATAGTTGTTCTATATTTGATGAAAATATTTCTCAAGAAAATCATATATTTCCTTTAGTAAAAATGGTAACCTCAATAGTTCCTTCTATAATCACTTAGTTTGTACTAGTTATACATAATCTAATATCGAACAGACAGTTAAATGTGCGAATCTGCCCTCAACCCACAACCAAACAAGGAACAGGGAATGAGGCGGAAGTCACACATTCCACTGCCTATCCGATATTAATTATATATAACTCTGATGTACAAACTAAGGTATTATAGAACTAACCACTTAAGGGCCTTTATGTTATACTAGTTCAATAAGAAGTATTAAACCTTTTATAAATGAGTTTCTAGTTTCTCTAACTCTATTGTGAAAAATTGCTTTCGGTACTAAGTGTTATTGTTTTCAGAACGATCTATCGAAACTGATTACCTTAAAAGAACGATGTTTACCATAGAAAATCCTATATTTTCTTTAAAACCGACTGGTTGTCTATGTTGTTCCTAGATTGAAAAGCACAAGTATGCTCAAAATACTTACTTTGATGACATCTAGTTTATTGATATGTTAAACTGAATAAAGTCTTGGTTGTTCTGGTAAACCTGGTGTGACGATACCACCCTCCTATGATCACTTAGTACATACGAGTTGTATATAACCAAGATCGAACAGACAGTTGAATTGGTGAATCTGCCCCAAGCCCACAACTGTCACACCCCAAAACCGGAACGGCGGAAATGTTCGGGGGTGGAGGACGTCATGTACAGTATCACAACAATGCATAGTAGTAAACAAGCAACAACATCATCCATTGCATTAATAATATAATTTAATACAAGTGTGTTCTGTTAAGTTTAATAGACACCAAAAATATGAAACAAAATAAAAGATGAGTCTTGAACGAGCTCCATCTTCTCAAAACCTGGCACCGGTACCTGTCTACTGGTGACCTGAGAATACAAGTTATTTTGAAAGAGTTTATCAGCTTTAAGCTGGTGAGATCATAAGTATTTTAGTGTCATTGCTTGTATGAAAGTGTTTGTATGTACTTGATATATAAGTTTGTAAATGTTTGTGTATGTTTGTAAATGTTTGTGTATGTTTGTAAATGTTTGTATATGTTTGTATCTCCTAGAAAATCCTATATTTTCTACTAAACGTAGCCTTCTACCAAGGCATCAAATGGAATGTATATTTGTTTCTTGTAAAAGTGTGTATTTTCCCAAGTATGACTATCATTAACCAAAAATATAGTTTTTACATTACCGTTCATTGTGTGAAGATCACAAAGTGCATGCAATGGGGAAATATAAAGTACTGTAGTGTTGTATTAAGTAACTACTGCTGTACTAATTACCTTAAACCAGTTTGTTATTTAAAGTAACATGTGATATGCATGTACCATACTACCGACTATAAACACGACGATGAAAGACGTCGGAAGAAATGACATTTGGCACCCGTAGACTTGCAAGTCCCACTATAGCGAGCAGCAAGGTGTAGGATAGTCAATCCAGTATAGATCTATACACAAACTCAATGCTCTCCATTTAAGGAGGTTCTGGATACAAAAAGAGCCATGACAGGTGATGCCATGCCCCGTTACGTGGCTCACATAATTGTTGCAATTTTCTTGTATATGTATTGTATGTACTAGCTGTATTGTATGTTCTCTCTCTGTCTAGTATGTATGTATGTTCTCTCTGTTTCTCATAATAGTATGTTCTCTCTATATGTTATCGTTTGTTTCTCGTTATAGTATTCTCTATCTGTATGTTATGTTTGTTTCTCGTTATATTATTATCTATCTGTATGTATTGACTCATGTATGAACTGACTCATTGTGTGTTTCACTGTTCTAGTAATAGTATTGTAACTTCCTAAACTATACCTATTATAGTTTACTAGTAATGTTGTTTGTATGTATGAAGATGTATGTATACCTTTGCTACCCAAAGGTATTGAAATGAAAGAAGTAAATTTTATATCTATATACATATATATAATATATAACTAGAATTCAAACGACCTTCGGACAAATAACCGATACCCTAAGTCCACAACCAAACAAGGAACAGGAAGCAAGGCGAGCTATTAGTCCTAAGTACTTTCAATCCTACTTATATAAATATATCTATATAGATACACATTTGACAAAGTATAAGTTTAAAGGAGTTTGAATAGAAAGTATTTAACATGTAAAAGAGTTTGCAAAACAGTTTGATGTAGTTTGATTGATAACATAGTTTGAAAAGTAAGAAATCCACTTGATTGGTAGTTATTAATCACATGTAATTGATATAATAACTATAATAGCTCAACTTGTATCCCCCCCATAAAAGCATTTAAAATCATTTAAAAGGTTGATTAAGGGGTATGAACTCACCTGTAGTGAGTGGTTTGGATGAAAGTGTTGAATAGGATGCTAAGTGTCAAGTGAAGACTTGAGCACACACGCGGATCCTATTTAACATATAATGATACATATATGAATACAATTAGTGCTTATAATAACTAATTATTGAATTGGAACCACCTTAGGGACTAGTAACACTTATTTTGAAGTGCTACAACCATATATCATTGTATATAAGGGGTATATGGCTATACAAGGGAGTGTATGGTCAAAATGCATAATTTTTGTGTGTGTGCGGCCAGGGTGTGCGGCCAGGGTATGTGTGCGGCCGCACACTCCCTATGAAATGTGCCAAAACGTATTTTAAGGCTTTAGGACTCATCTAGGAAGGTTTCTTACTTCATGCTTTAGCCTTATATGGAGTTCATTGCCATTTTTTGACCTAAAAAGGGTGTGTGCGGCCACCATGATGTGTGCGGCCGCACACCCTTTATGAAGATGATAAAATCATGTTTTTCTAGTATATCATCACGTGTTCTTAGCATATAACAAGTTATGATAAGTGTATACACGTTATAGAGGCTTGAAAGGGTGATTAAGGTCCAAAACTAGTGTGTGTTCTTGGTATTCTTGGTGTTCTTGGTGTTGTTGGCTAAATATTGATGTTTTCATGGATCAAAGAAATGGGTTTTGCTAGTTAGGGTCGTGCATCAACAATTCAAGTTCTAGTCTTGAAGAAGTGGAAAAGTGTTTAAAAATGACTAAGTGTTGAATATATAGGGGAGAGTGTGCGGTTGGGATGGGTGTGTGGCCATACACTCTTGTGTGTGGCCGTACACACAAGCGTGTGGCCGCACACTCCATATGTTAGAGTGTTTGGCCCGATTTTGCTTGATATGCATCGAGTTATCCCATTTCTAGGCTTCTAGCTTGATGGTACTAGGTTTAGAACACTCAAATAGACTCTAAACAGTGCTAAAGGATAGCAAAACGAGTCTAATTTTGGTTGAATCGATCTATTGTACATGATAAAAATTTCAGGTTGTCCCTGTTAGAGAGAATTTTATCCCGAAATTAGAGTTTAAGCAATTAAGTAGTTACAATTTACTAAGCAAAAAGATGAGGACATCTCAGTTTCATTTGATCCTCACGCTCCCAAGTGAATTCAGGTCCTCACTTGGCATTCCAGCGAACCTTCACTATCGGGATGCGGCTTTGCTTTGTTTGCTTGACCTCCCGTTCCATGATTTCTACAGGTTCTTCCACGAAGTTGAGGATCTCGTTGATCTCGATCTCGTCGAGTGGAATTACAAGAGTCTCGTCGGACAGACACTTTTTCAAGTTCGAGACGTGGAAAGTAGAATGTACGTTACTGAGTTCACGAGGTAAGTTAAGTTTGTAAGCTACAGGGCCGATTCTAGCGAGAATCTCGAAAGGCCCTATGTATCTTGGATTTAGCTTTCCACGTTTTCCGAAGCGTATCAAGCCTTTACAGGGTGAGACCTTCAATATAACACGGTCGCCCACCTGGAATTCCAACGACTTCCTTCGTTTATCTGCGTAGCTTTTCTGTCGGTCTGTAGAGGCTTTCAATCATTCACGAATCTGAACGATCTTCTCTGTCGTTTCGCGAATGATCTCCGGACCCATGAGAGTGCTGTCAGGAACTCGTCCTTTAGCTAACTGGGTGTCACCCACCTCAGCCCAGCACAGAGGGGATCTGCACTTTCGGCCATAGAGGGCTTCGAATGGAGCAACCTTTATGCTCGTGTGATAACTGTTGTTGTTGGAAAATTCGACAAGGGGTAAATGAGTATCCCATGCTTTCCCAAAGTCGATCACACAGGCTCGCAACATATCTTCCAAAGTTTGGATAGTCCTCTCACTCTGTGGATGATAGGCTGTACTCATGTCCTGCTAAGTTCCTAGGGAACTTTGTAGCGACTGCCAGAACCTCGAAGTGAATCTACTATCTCTGTCCGAGATAATGGATATGGGAACACCGTGCAGTCGTACAATCTCCCGAATGTAGGTTCTTGTAAGCTTCTCCATCTTGTCTGTTTCTTTGATAGGCAGGAAGTGTGCGGACTTGGTCAATCTGTCGACGATGACCCATATGATATCAAGCCCACCCGTTGTCTTGGGCAACTTGGTTATGAAGTACATTGTGATCCGCTCCCACTTCCATTCTGGTATCTCCGGTTGTTGTAATAGACCTGAGGGTTTCTGCTATTCGACCTTGACCTTGGCGCAAGTAAGGCATTTACTCACGAAGGTAGAAATTTCTGCTTTCATGTTAGGCCACCAGTATAGCTTTTTAAGATCCAGATACATCTTATATGAACCTGGGTGGACGGAATAACGAGTGTTATGCGCCTCGGTCATGACCAAGTCTCTGAAACCACCGTGTTTCAGTGTCCAGATCCGATCCATGAAATATAAGGCTCCGCCACCTTTGACTTCCAAGTTCTTATCCATGCCTCTCAGGGATTCACTCGCCACATTTTTAGGTTTCAAAGCGTCGAGCTAAGCCTCCTTAATTTCTGTGGACAGGTGTGAAGGGATAGTCATAGTCAAAGATTTGACTCCACGACCAGAGTATTCTTTCCGACTTAGGGCGTCAGCCACTACATTGGCTTTACCCGGGAGATAACGAATTTCGCATTCGTAGTCACTGAGTAGCTCGACCCACCGTCGTTGTCTCATGTTGAGCTCCTTCTGGTCGAATATGTGTTGTAGGCTTTTATGGTCTGTAAAGATAGTGCTTTTTGTACCATACAGGTAGTGTCTCCAGATCTTCAGAGCAAACACAACTGCTCCTAGATCAAGATCGTGAGTGGTGTAGTTGACCTCGTGTGTCTTCAGCTGTCTCGAGGCATTGGCGATGACCTTACCTCGTTGCATCAGAACACAGCCGAGCCCTTGATTTGACGCATCGCAATAGACAACGAAGTCTTCTATCCCTTCGGGTGGGGATAGTATTGGTGCGGTGCACAAGGCTCGCTTGAGCGTTTGGAACGCTCTCTCCTGCTTCTCTTCCCAGTCAAAGGTCACGCCCTTCTGGGTCAGTGTTGTAAGAGATTTCGCAATTCGGGAGAAGTTCTGAATGAACCTGTGATAGTAGCCAGCGAGGCCTAGAAATTGACGAATTTCGGTAGGCGTCTTCGGTGCTGATTAGCTCTCAATGGCTTTAATTTTGGAAGGGTCCACGTGTATTCCCTCTTCGCTAACCACGTGTCCTAATAATTCGACTCTTCGGATCCAAAATTCGCATTTCGAGAACTTCGCATAAAGCTTCTCCGAACGTAGCGTTTCTAAGACTAGTCACAGATGTTGACTATGATCCTCCTTACTACGAGAGTAGATAAGTATGTCATCGATGAAGACGATGACGAACTGATCCAAGTAAGGACGACACACCCTATTCATTAAATCCATGAATACTACGGGCGCATTTGTTAATCCGAACGGCATCACTACGAATTCGTAGTGTCCATAACGAGTTCGGAAGGCTGTCTTCGGAACATCCTCCCCTAGCACTCGTAGTTGGTGATACCCGGATCTTAGATCGATTTTTGAAAAGAAGTTTGCCCCTTGAAGTTGATCAAATAAATTGTCTATGCGAGGCAGAGGGTAACGATTTTTGACGGTCAGTTTGTTGAGCTCCCTGGAGTCGATGCACATTCGAAACGATCCGTCTTTCTTCTTGACGAACAAGACTGGAGGTCCCAAGGGTGAGAAGCTTGGTCTTATAAAGCCCTTGCTAAGCAGTTCGTTATGTTGACTGGATAGTTCTTGCATCTCTGCAGGTGCTAGACGATAGGGCGATTTGGCTACTGGAGTAGCCCCTGGAACTAAGTCGATTCTGAACTCGACTTGACGTTGCGGAGGTAATCCTGGGAGTTCCTCTGGAAATATGTCGGGAAAATCGCGTACTACTGGAATGTTCTTAATGTCTTTCGTTTCTTGGCTCACATCGACAACATGAGCAAGGAATGCGTGACATTCCTTTCACAAGAATTTCTGGTTTGAATACTCGAGATGATACGAAGGTTCGTGTCGGGTTTGTCGCCATAAATTACCAGATTTTCGCCAGATGGCAGATTAAGGCGAACAGCCTTTTCGTAACACATGATGTCGGGACGACGAAGACTCAACCAATCCATGCCGATAATGACGTCGAAACTTTTAATTGAGACCGGCATGAGGTCGATCGAAAATGAATGACTATCTAGAGTTAGGGTACACCCTATGAATATACTGTTGGATAAGGTGTCTAAGTCCATAACTATTTCTGGTATGTACTTGACCCGACCCGGCATGGTCCATTTGGGTTGCATGGCACCATGCAATTGGATAAACTAAAATGAGAGAAATAACACTTATGGTTTATTAATATATTATAAGTTCTAATATATTAATAATATTATTTAATTAGTTTGATCAAGAATTAATTTAGAATTAATTAAGTGATCAAAAGATAACTAATTAAATATATGGGTAGATTATATAAATCTTCCATATCTTATATAGTGGGCTAAGAGGCTCCATGGATTATCAAGTTGGGTTCCACCCATAGGATGCTCCATGGAGGCTCCATGGGAGTTACAAACCCATGGGTCATGGAAATGAAGAGTCATGCCACATTAGGGTTTACATGGTGTAACCCTAGATGTGACACACTATATAAGCAACATGTTCTCCACCAAAATCGGCGACAATAAAAAAACAAGAGGGCTAGAGCCGATTTTGCAAGTGTAAGATTCTCTCAAAGTTTACACCTTTGCATTTGGTGTTGTGTGAAGCATTTGAGGCATCACGCTTGGGGTGCTAGGCTCACAAGGTTTCAAGGATCATAATCAACAACAAGGTAAGTTATTCTATCTTTCATTCAAGTTATAAATGTTCCCCATGTATGCTAGATAGGAATATAACCTTGGAAATCAACTTTGCATGATTATTAGACAAACATAGATCCAAGGTTATTAGGGTTGCATGTACACTTAGGAAGTGTTAGAATGCTCAAAACCCATCAGTGGTATCAGAGCCTAGGTTTGTTTGTTGTTTTTTTTTTGTGTGCAAACAGCTTGGAAAAAAATTGTTTTTCTGTTTTCTGCTCGTATGAAAGTTTGCACATTTGTTGCTGGAAATGGACTATAAACATTACCCTAAACTGTTTTGATGTTTTAAAGCTTGTTTTAGATGGTGTAATGTTTATGCTAATCCATTTACAATGGCAATTATTAAAATTACAAGTTTTTTTAAGTGTAATTTTTTTATTCTTGAAAGTGTTCATATTCATGTTCTTGAACTTATGAAGATTAGATGATCATAGGAATTGTTTGTAACCTTCATGGTAGTTTAATTCATGATCATAATGTGTTTTAATGGAGTCCATAACTTGTCCTCAAGTTATGGAAAAACCAAAAGTCTCACTTTTATTAAAGCCATTAAAAGAACACAAGAGTTATAAAAATGAAGAGTCTTCATTTTTATTACTCAATTAATTCATAAGTTATAAGAAATGAAAAGTTTTGGAAGTTTACAAAACTTGCCCTCAAGTTTTGGAACATGTAAAGTCTTGATTAAAACTTTAGTTCCAACCCTTAGAATTTTAAAAGTTAAAATTCAACCCTTATACTTTATAATATTATAAGTTACTAATATATATATATATGTATAACGTCAAGTCGTCTTACCGCTAGTACGCCTCATTCACGAAGCCGGTCTATAAGGGGGGTATAAGGTTGTTGCCTATAAAATGGCAACTTAATGGGTGTCCACTCTCACCCACCGCTTCCTTGATCGGTGGAGGGTCGTTAGCCGAACGGGTAGGACAAGGACTTATAAATTCTCATTAAAAGTATGATGAATATTATAAAGTAACTAAATGCTTTTATTAAATACCCAATCTTAGTTACTTTAGGAAAATGTGAATAAGGTGCTAATCCATGAAATTACACTTTACACTTTGTTTAAGTCGTTAGTGTAGCTCGTGTGGTTAACCGGCACACTAACTTGGACATAACAAGGTAGGTAAAGGGTGACTTAAAGTTTATTATAGGTCGGTGGAGCTCGTGTGGTTAACCGGCACATCGATTGAGTAATAAACATTGAGTGTACCAAGTGATTTGCATGGTTACTGCACACCTCGTTTTGTGATCCTCGGTATCCCAGTCACAAAACTTGGAGGGCACACTCGAGATTGAAACATGCCTTTGAAAAGTTCATTGAATCTCAAAAGAATCTAGGAATTTCTAAGAACCAATTAAAAACCTAACATTTATATTTCGTTTTTCATGGTGGAAATTGGTGAATCGTCATTCACCTACCTTTCAAATATGTTATAGCTTGGATTACGGCATACCTCTTCTAAGTTATAATATATTGTGATTGGATCCTAGCCTTAAAATTACATTTGGGTGTTGGCTCTAATCCTAGCCTTAATATTACATTTGGGTGTCGTCTTACCGCTAGTAGCCTTAATATATTGTGATTGGATCCTAGCCTTAATATTAAGGACTCTCTTAATATCTAAACTAATCTTGTTCTCTTCTTTCAGATGTCTTCAAACAATGCTGGTTCTGGCTCTAATCCTAATGACTCCTTTACCCTTATGAACTTGTGTGGGAAAGTCACTTTTGATGGATCCAACTTCAATGAATGGATCAGAAACATCAGGATGATTACCCGCTACGAGGACAAAGAATATGTCCTTGACAAGGAGCTTAAGGAGATTGATGAGACCACTGCAACTCCCCAGGAGATCGCTGACTTCCGGGTACATGAAAGGGATGCTACAAAAGTGGCATGCATCATGTTGGCCACCATGACAGCGGAACTCCAAAAGTCCTATGAGGACTTCAACCCTTTTGAAATGCACCAAGATCTGATAGAAAGATACCATCAAAGTGCACGACAAGAGAGGTATGAAATCATATGCTCTATCATAACAACCATGATGAAGGACGGGGAATCCGTCACGAGCCACATGCAGAAAATGCAAAGGTATGTGGATCGGTTGCTGAAGCTTAATGTGAACTTCCCTGAGGAGCTTGCAATAGATATCATTTTGCATTCCTTACCATCGTGCTATGATCAATTCTGCATGACATATCACATGAATAAGGAAGAGGTCACACTCAGCAAACTTCAGGGACTCCTCAAGACCGCAAAAACAGGTCTTAAGGGTAAGTCGGTTGTTAACACTCCTACTCCAAACTCCACCCCGGTTTTGGCAATCTGGAAAGGTAGAGGGAAGAAGAGGAAGAGCTCTTCGAAGGGTACCAAGGCTAGGACCCTTGATGTCTCTTCTTCAAGTAGAACCAAGAAAGGTTTTGTCACTCCTTGTTCTGACCCTAAAGAGGCTGAATGCTTCTATTGCCATGAAAAGTCACATTGGAAGCGGAACTGCCCAAAGTACCAGCAAGATGTGCAGGATGGGAAAGTTAAACCCAACCATGCAGGTATTTACACTATCTTATCTAATAACTCACCCCATTCTAACTCTTGGGTCCTTGATACCGGTTGTGGTATTCATATATGTTCTGATTTGCAGGGACTAACAAGAATTGAGAATGTGGAGCATGGAAGAATAAACTTAATCATGGGGAATAGGAAAGCTTTACCTGTCACCAAGATTGGAGTTTATACTTTATCGCTAAGTAGTGGGTTTAGTTTAGATTTTAATAAATGTTGTTATTCGCCAGAAATGGCAAGAAATATTATTTCCTTTCATGCATTGTATAAACAAGGTTTCACCTTTTCATTTGATAATGAAGTTGGTTCGATTAATGCTTTCTTTAATAGTGTTCTTTATTTTAAAGCATTACCTTGGGATGGTGTGTATGAAACTGTATCTGTGGTTGATAACTTAGGAAATAATGTATTGTGTATTGATTCTGTTAATGATAATAACTTGGATAAAGCATCATTATGGCATTGTCGTCTTGGACATATAAGCAAGAAACGCATAGGCCAACTCCAAAAGGATGGAGTATTGGAGTCATTTGACCTAAAGTTAGATGATAGTTGCGAATCATGCTTACTTGGAAAAATGACAAAGTCACCCTTCACAGGTTCTTGTGAGAGGGGTGAAGGTTTGTTGGATCTTATACACACGAATGTGTGTGGGCCCTTCAAACATGCCACAAGGGATGCTAATCGTTATTATCTGACTTTTACTGATGATTACAGTAGATATGGATATGTCTACTTAATCAAGCATAAGTCAGAGACTTTTGAGAGGTTTAAAGAGTTTAAACAGGAAGTCGAGAATCAATTGGGCAGGAACATTAAGATGCTTCGATCCGATCGAGGTGGTGAGTATCTTAGTTCAGAGTTCCTCGACTATCTTAGGGAATGTGGGATTGTCTCACAATTGACACCTCCCAGGATACCGCAGTTGAATGGTGTAGCTGAGAGGCGTAATCGAACCTTGTTGGATATGGTTCGTTCCATGATGAGTCGAGCTTTGCTACCAATCTCATTTTGGGGGTATGCCTTAGAGACTGCCGCCCATATCCTTAATCTAGTTCCCACAAAGAAAGTTGCCAAAACTCCTCATGAGATGTGGACTGGTAAAGTACCCAAACTAGACCACATTAAGATTTGGGGTTGCGAGGCTTTCGTTAGACGTGAGACTCATGATAAGCTCGAACCTCGAAGTGAGAGGTGTATTTTCATCGGCTACCCACAGAAATCCTTTGGTTACCTCTTCTACAGACCTAGTGAGAATGTGGTCTTTGTAGTTAGGAGGGCTTTCTTTCGAGAGAGAGAGAGAGTTCAAAAGCCAAGGAGACAGTGGGAGGCAAGTTGACCTTGAAGAAATTCAAGAGTCAAGTGGTGAAGGAACTTCAAACCCTAGCACTCAACTTGAGGAGGAAACTTCTGTTGAGCCAATTGACAAGTCTGTACCTCTGAGGCGTTCCACAAGGGTTAGGAATGCACCTGAGCATTACTATGGATTCCATATTACTGCGGAAGGTGATACACTTATCTGTGATGAGACACTGATAGGTCTGGATGAACCTAACAGTTACGCGGAAGCCATGGCAGGCCTTGAGTCAGCCAAGTGGAAAGAGGCAATGTACAGCGAGATACAGTCCATGTATGACAATCAAGTTTGGAACTTGCTTGAGAATGTACCAGGTCGTAAGACTGTAGGGTGCAAATGGATCTTCAAGAAGAAGACCGACATGGATGGTAATGTACACACTTATAAGGCACGACTGATTGCAAAGGGTTTCTCACAAACTCCGGGAGTTGATTATGATGAGACCTTTTCTCCAGTGGCCAAGATTAAGTCTATTAGGGTTCTGTTAGCCATAGCCGCATTTCATGACTATGAAATATGGCAAATGGATGTCAAAACCGCTTTCCTTAATGGAAAGTTGGCTGAGGATGTTTACATGAGTCAGCCAGAGGGTTTTGTCAACACAGAGTACCCTAATAGAGTGTGTAAGCTTGAGAACTCCATTTATGGGTTAAAGCAAGCACCTCGCAGATGGAATCTTTGCTTTGATGAGAAAGTCAAGGAATTTGGCTTTTCTAGGAGTGAAGATGAATCTTGTGTATATGTCAAGGCTAGTGGGAGTATAGTTAGCTTTTTGGTATTGTATGTGGATGACATACTACTCATAGGAAATGACATCCCAACTCTGCAGGAAGTTAAGTCCTGGCTTGGGAAGTGTTTCTCTATGAAGGACCTAGGAGAAGCTGCCTATATTCTAGGGATAAGGATCTTGAGAGACCGGAGTAAAAGACTAATTGGACTTAGTCAGAGTACTTACTTGGATAAGGTGTTGAAGAGATTCGGCATGCAGGACTCCAAGAAAGGAGAGTTACCCATCCATAGTAATGCCAGATTGAGTAAGACACAAAGCCCTAGTACTGAGGCTGAGATAGCAGAAATGAGTCGAATACCTTATGCTTCGGCTGTAGGATCGATCATGTATGCTATGACGTGTACTCGACCTGATGTAGCCTTTGCTTTGAGCATGGTTAGCAGGTATCAGGGGAACCCTGGCAAGGCACACTGGACTGCGGTAAAGAATATCCTCAAGTACCTACGGAGGACTAAGGACTAGGTCCTTACCCTCGGTGGGAGTGAAGACTTGAGAGTTGTAGAGTATAGTGATGCTAGCTTTCAGACTGATAGGGATAATTTCCGCTCTCAGTCAGGCTGGGTCTTTACCTTAAATGGAGGAGCAATTTCTTGGAAGAGTTCCAAGCAAGAGATAGTGGCTGATTTAACTTGCGAATCAGAGTATATAGCAGCTAGCGAGGCAGCAAAGGAGGCGATATGGCTGAAGAACTTCATTGGAGACCTTGGAGTTGTACCAGCTATTAAAGAGCCAATGGAAATTTTCTGTGATAGTGAAAGTGCAGTTGCCTTAGCCAAGGAACCAAGGGATCACAGGAGATCTAGACACATCGATAGAAAATACCATTTCATCAGACATCGAATAGAAGAAGGACTTCCTCGTGGCAAAGAGGGTATCATCGGATGAGAATCCAGCAGATCCCCTCACGAAGGGACTGACTCGGGTTAAGCATCTCCAGCATGCTCGGAGCATAGGGCTGAAGGATGATATTAGATTTAGTAGTTAGATAACCTTGAAATTTGTAAAGTGTAATTGACATTAGATGATGAATAAAAGGTGTTTTATTTATGAGTAAAGTGTTGCTATCTCTTGTCGATCGTTTACTATATTTCTTTTGCATGTTTTGACTACCAGAATAATTATGTTTGGTATATCATATTATTCGAACCTCCACAGTCGGTCATATGTCGGAAGTAGGTATGAATCAAGACTGTCATGATTGGTTGCAGAGGTCTAAGTTGTTAGACATGGCTACAACACTCATGAGTGCTCATAAGTTCTGAGCATTGGACTCAACCTACGCTCACTGGAATCACTTCATGGAATTTATCTCGAGTGATCGTGAGACAGGTAATATCATATAAGTCTTCAAACCTAGAGATATGATTTTTTACTTATGAGTTGGTTATGCATTGATTGTACGTTAACGCATTCGTAACTCGATGTTATAAAACGTGCTTTTGTGTATAATTCAATGAGTGGTAGAACAAACATATGAGTCGAAGTTTATATGTTCCTTCTTGGATTAGAAGCTGATATCTGGGCCCCTCGATGATTTTGTTTTAACCTATGTACCGGGCCCAGTCAGAACTAAGTTGATGTGTTCAATTAAGTTCTTTGTCAAACAAATCGGAAATCGGGAAACAAACTGCTGGACAATAAGTAAGACATTGTTCCATGTATTTGTCCGGCTGATATCTAGAACAGAGGATTATATGATCACTTATCTTAAATGGCGTATCATCATCTTCTCAGTTCCGAAAGACCTTGAAAGAGCTACGATTGCCGATCGGTTCTTGAAGTATTGCAGTTATAGTTATTAGACTTATCCAAGTGGGAGACTGTTGGATAAGGTGTCTAAGTCCATAACTATTTCTGGTATGTACTTGACCCGACCCGGCATGGTCCATTTGGGTTGCATGGCACCATGCAATTGGATAAACTAAAATGAGAGAAATAACACTTATGGTTTATTAATATATTACAAGTTCTAATATATTAATAATATTATTTAATTAGTTTGATCAAGAATTAATTTAGAATTAATTAAGTGATCAAAAGATAACTAATTAAATATATGGGTAGATTATGTAAATCTTCCATATCTTATATAGTGGGCTAAGAAGCTCCATGGATTATCAAGTTGGGTTCCACCCATAGGATGCTCCATGGAGGCTCCATGGGAGTTACAAACCCATGGGTCATGGAAATGAAGAGTCATGCCACATTAGGGTTTACATGGTGTAACCCTAGATGTGACACACTATATAAGCAACATGTTCTCCACCAAAATCGGTGACAATAAAAAAACAAGAGGGCTAGAGCCGATTTTGCAAGTGTAAGATTCTGTCAAAGTTTACTCCTTTGCATTTGGTGTTGTGTGAAGCATTTGAGGCATCACGCTTGGAGTGCTAGGCTCACAAGGTTTCAAGGATCATAATCAACAACAAGGTAAGTTATTCTATCTTTCATTCAAGTTATAAATGTTCCCCATGTATGCTAGATAGGAATATAACCTTGGAAATCAACTTTGCATGATTATTAGACAAACATAGATCCAAGGTTATTAGGGTTGCATGTACACTTAGGAAGTGTTAGAATGCTCAAAACCCATCATATACTGCTAGTGCTCTCTGTCTTCCCATTAGCCATTTCTACAGTGAACGGTTCTTTAAGTGCTCGTGATTTTTGCTTAAGTAAATGAGCAAATTTTTGGTTCACGAACCTCCTCTCCACTCCACTATCAAATAGTATGCGTGCATAAGAGTTATCAAGGAGAAACGTACCAGTGACCACTGTGGGGTCGGCAACCGCTTCCTCGTGGCCTATAGCCAGAACCCTTCCTACTCCACCGGCATTCCCTGCCTTAGGGCAGTTCCTCTTGTAGTGGCCCACCTCGCCATAACCATAGCAAGCTTGGCCCACTCCTGCGCTGGGGACTTGGTTGATTGGCCTCGCCGGAGCTTTGCAGAAACGGGCAGTGTGCCCCTTCCTGTTGCAGTTTGACCACTGCATTTCCCGGCAGGCTCCGATGTGGTGCAAGTTGCATTTGTTGCACTTAGGCAAACTTCCAGCGTACTGCTTGACCGGAGCAGCAGCGGCAGGTGCTATCGCAGCATGAACTGCCAGGCCCTGCTGCTTTTTGGCAGCCTTCTTCTTCTTCTTGTCATCCCAGAACTTACGCTTGGAATCAGCGGATTTGGAAGGTTCTGAGATGGTTAGGGTTGTTGTTGCTGCTGGGGTACCGACCCCATGGTCAATAATCCGTTGTGCCAACCGCTTGGCACTATCGAATGTAGTGGGGTTAGAAGCCAAAACATTCCCTTGAAATGGAGGCACCAGCCCCCATATGTACCTCTCTATCTTCTTTCCCTCTGTGTGAACCATGTTGGGACAAAGGGCCACCAGCTCGCAGAACCTGGCGGTGTAGGAGACTACGTCGGAGCCTTTTATGGTTAGGCTCCACAGTTCCTGCTCCAGCTTTTGGATTTCGCCCCTCGGGCAGTATTCTTCGATCATCAGCTCTCTCAGAGCTTCGTAGCCCATAGCATTAGCCACTACGAGAGATAGTGACTTGACATGGCTATTCCACCATGTCAGGGCTTTTGCCTCGAAGGTGCACGCAGCAAATTTGACTTTGCTTCCTTCCGGGCATGAGCAGATCTTGAAGATCGACTCTGTCTTTTCGAACCATTGTGAGAGGGCAATGACTCCGCCAGTCCCTTTAAAGGATAATGGCTTGCAGTTGGTGAAGTCCTTATAGGAGCACTCTCTCAAGCGCACATGGGCTTCACCATGGGTAGAATGAACAGGTGTACCACCTCCGTTGGCACTCGAAGAATGATATTGAGCCATGTCTGTTGCCACAGCCGCAGCTACTGCAGTATTTAGAGTTGTCGTATCGATTTGAGGAGCAGGTGGTGCTGCAGTTATCGGAGGATCGTGTCTCGTTGATCGGCGTGGAGGCATCTTTTAACTATAAGTTTACAAAGATGAAGATATTGATCAGAATTTAATAGAGAGAATTTGGTGAGAATGACTCATGGACTAACTCTCCATAGCCCAACAGCACAATTGAATAGTATGATTGAATATAGATTTAGTACTAAAAGATGAAAGCATTTGGATATAATTTCCATGAGATTAGATATCTGTCAATAATACTGGAATTACAGATGTAACAAGTTTGGGAAAAAATGACCTAGAAGTAGGCCTTACATCAACCAAGATGGGAAAATTTTGACAGAACTACGACCTAATCAAGACGTAACAGGCCCAAGTTTTAACAAAGATAGGAAATTAGACTAGAGTTTTTACATAAACTAAGTTATATCCAAAAGAGAAGTCGAGGAGACTCTATCTGCGACGAGAACTACTAGAGTGAGTTCTTGACTCCGACAGAAGGCGTTCTATGTCCCTCATGCGCCTTTCGGATCTTGCTTGCTGAGCTCGAAGTTCCCTGACTTCAGCTTGGGTTTCAGCAAGTTCTCTCTGCAGAGCTGCATTCTGGTTCTGAGTCCTTTCGCGAGCAGACTCCAGCTGACGAATGCGGACTGTGTTGGCTCCAGAATTGGCGTCAATTTCCGTAACCCGGTCGATAGTTGCTCGACCTTGTTCCACATTTCGAGCTATCCTACGGACCATGATGGGCAGGACTCTATCAGCTGAACCTCCCTCGTTTAGGTTGTAAAAGCTTCTGTCCCCATTGTAGGGAATGGGTTGACCCTGTTCCTGACTCCATCTGTTCAAGTTTGTGGTCCACAGAGGTGTGAATCCTTGAAATGCTGGACAAGGGTTTGGGTTTGGAGCTACTGGGGGTAGGTTGTTGACTTCTGGCTTTGAGTCAGAACCATCAGAAAAGCCTTCAGCTTGGTGATCATCCAAAGGGATTGGGTGAACATCTTCTGGCTCTTCCCCCAGCCATCCTGCATTGCCGTTGTTGGGATAGTATGGGTCTCCGGGGATATGGAATCCAGCCATGATATCTACACGAGAAAAGGGGTTTAAGAATTAACTTAAATAGACGCACTAATTAGATAATTATAAGATGATCTTTATCAGTTACTTCAACACTTGTTTAGTGCATACCAGTTATATGTACTCAAAATAGGATAGACTTTCGAATAAGTGACCCTAACTCTAAGCCCACAACCAAACAAGGAACAGGAAGTAAAGCAAAGATCACAGATCCTAAGTCTATGACATCCTAGTTACATATAACCTTAGCGTATCCACTCAGCAACTATTGACATACTAATAAAGACCTTTAGTTCTCAGATAAGTAATTATAGTAACACAAAATACTCCTATAGTATTTTAAGTTTATGTTTTGTTCTAATGTTTTCGTTGTAGTATTGTTGGTAAGTTTTTAGACTTGTTGCAACCTCACAACCATTCTTAGGAACATGCTAGTCACTACTCGGATAATATAGTTGATCAGGCTATATCTTCCCAGATTTGACTATATGTCTCTAAGTCTACTTGTGCTGCCCAACAATCGTAATACTTTTGTTCTGTCCTAGTGACACTGATTCTAGTATGAATACAGGTAGGTATACTTGGTTAAATATTTTATTATTTAAAAGTATAAACTCTTGGTCAGAGTATTTTAATCCCGTTGTGTTTATTGTTTGTATATCTTTTATGGGTTGATATACTCGATTCACTATAAACAATGCTCTGATACCAATCTGTCACACCCCAAAACCGGAACGGCATAAACGTTCGGGGGTGGAGGACGTCATGTACAGTATCACAACAATGCATAGTAGTAAACAAGCAACAACATCATCCATTGCATTAATAATATAATTTAATACAAGTGTGTTATGTTAAGTTTAATAGACACCAAAAATATGAAACAAAATAAAAGATGAGTCTTGAACGAGCTTCATCTTCTCAAAACCTGGCACCGGTACCTATCTACTGGTGACCTGAGAATACAAGTTATTTTGAAAGAGTTTATCAGCTTTAAGCTGGCGAGATCATAAGTATTTTAGTGTCATTGCTTGTATGAAAGTGTTTGTATGTACTTGATGTATAAGTTTGTAAATGTTTGTAAATGTTTGTGTATGTTTGTAAATGTTTGTATATGTTCGTATCTCCTAGAAAATCCTATATTTTCTACTAAACGTAGCCTTCTACCAAGGGAGTGTTCACGACCCAAATGATGAGTGGTTCACGACCCACTTGAAGGTTCACGGCCCAAATGATGAATTGTTCACGGCCCAAAGGTGAAGAACACATAAAGATCTTGTGGATTGGTGAGTGTTTGAAGGCCTTTTGTGGTATACCAAAGGGATGTAAAAGAAAAGGAGTGTTTAAGGGAAGAAGAGGGTGTTCTTGAGGATGATACTTGAGGGAGAATGGAAGAGATCATGGCCATAAGTGAAGAAATGAAGATAAAATGCATCAAAAACTTATATATAGGGAGGTGATTGCGTCCGAGGAGTTCACGGCCGTGAACCGAGGGTTCACGGTCCGAAGCTCGTTCACGGTCTGAAGCCGTTCACGGCCTCGTTCACGGTCCGAGGTCTTGGTCCTGTTCACGGCTGTGAAGCTTTGTGGTCAATGTGAAGGCTCTCGGCTCGGATGGTTCACGGCTGCGAGGGTTTTCAATTCCTTATGCTTTTCTCTTCCAAACTATAACACACTTAGTTACAAGGTTTCAAAACTTATAAACCAAGAATCCATCTAATTTGAGATAATGGAAGGAATAAGTTTGACCAAAGTTGACCTTATAAGAATAGAATTTTAGGGTTGTGACAATCCACTTGATTGGGATTCCGCACCATCAAGTGGATCAGATTGATACGTCAAGCAAATTTGGGGATTTATAGTTGGTCAATTTGGGGATAAGCCAGGCTCCCCAACTGAAATTCCTGTTGATCAGATAAGGGAGGTTCTGGATAGAATGGGTTATGAAGGAGCTTTTCCTCCAACAATAAAGAAGTTGCTCCCTCCTTACTGGCTCTTTCTTGCCCACTCTTTTATTATCTGCATCTCAGGCAGAAAAGGAGGAGCAGATGAGATCTCTGTATTATCCACCGGTGCCATTGTTGCTCTGATCATGGACTTGGACTTCAATTTCTCAAAGCTTGTATTAAATGAGATGAAGAGCAACTAACAATTGAAGAAGAAGGATGTATTTTTGATGTATCCAAGGTTTCTTCAAATGATCTTTGATGATCAATATCCAGAATTGGAAAGAAAGGGTGAAACTTTGGATTTGAAATCTTTGGGTCCAAACACCTTTAGACTGATGAAGAAGAACCGCAAGCTTTCAAAGGTTGTATTTGATGGGTTTTAGTATACTACAACATCCTATGATGCACATACAACCCTAAATGCTTTGGATCTATGTTTTCTCTAATTATACATGCAATATTGTTTCCAAAGCATTAAGCCTACAACTAGCATACAAATGACATAAATAACATAAAATACTAGTTAGGAGTTTACCTCTCTATGTAGCTTGTAGAACTTGTTGTATTTGGCCTTTAAGAACTTAGTGCACCAAGTGTGACACCTCAAATGGTTCACAACATACCTTAGACAAAGGATGACTTTTGAGAGAGTTTATACACACTAAAATCGGTTATGGCTCTCCAAGAAACCTCTAGCAAAACTTGTGCAACCATTTTTAGGCTATAGGGTGTCATATATATAGTGTAGGAATCCAAGAGTAATGGGTAAACCCTAATCCATACACTTGGGCTTATTATCCATGATCCAGGATTGAAGTGGACTAACTCTTTATGGATTCTTCCATAAACTTAGTCCATCATGTATCATAAGCCCAAAACATATATATAACTAATTTACACAATTAGTCCCCATTAATTTAATTAGTCTCTTTCGATCACTAAATTAATTTCAAATTAGTTCTTGATCAATACTAATTAAATCATATGATTTCACATTAATATATTAGAACTTATAATATATTAAAAAATCATAAATAACCTCTTCTCAAAAGTCCATCCTATCAAATTGTCGTGGTGATATGCAACCCAAATGGACCATGCTACTCTCGAGTCAAGTACATACCAATTATAGTTATGGGCTTAGACACCTAATCCAACAGTCTCCCACTTGGATAAGTCTAATAACTATTATTGCAAGTACGACTCCACAACCCGACTAGCAATCGTAGCTCTTAAAATTCGTTGTCAAACTCTGATCTAGTCAATGACGTGTCCATTAGATAAGGGATCATATATTCCTCCATTCTAGATATCCTATGAAGTGAGACATGGATTATAATCATTCTCTCTATTCATGTGTTGTTTCCCGATTTCCGATTTAGGACGACCGACTAATTGAACAAATCAAATCAGTCCAGGCTTGACCAAGCACTTAGGGTTGTCATCACTGAATCATCGAGAGGCCCATAGATATCGCTTCTATCCCTCTAAGGGTAAAAGGAATGGATAAAATTCGACTCAAATGCTTGCTTGTACTTAGTCATCAAATCACACAAAACAATATGTTTTATAACACCAAGTTACTTGTGCGTTTACATATGTCAATGTGCAACCGACTTTTAAACTACAACTCACATGTCTCCGTTTCAAGAATATAAGATATTATCGTCTCACCAATCACTCGTGATAAAATCCATGAAGTGATTCATATGAGCGTGGGTTTAATCCAATACTCGAATCTTATTCCAGGAGTACTCATGAACACTACAGCAAACTTGTGTTATGTTTAAAACACCTAGACAATCTACAGTCAGATTCATCATAGTCTTTCCTCAATGACTACTTCCAAAGTATGATTGACTGTGGATGGTTTGAATAACCTAGTTATTCGGGAAGTCAAAACATGCAAAGTGAAAAACAAGAATAATCGAATCCAATATGGTCTCAGAACTTATGAATATAAATAAAACACCTTTTATTTAATCACCATATTTATTACACATTATTCATTGTATAATGTTTCGATTTATCAACTTAACACTTGAATTAAAACAATAGTTATCCCATGCTCCAAGCATGCACATTATGTTTGCCTATGGTCCTCCTTTTGTGAAATAGATTAATGGACAACATTTCAATGATGCTCATTTTACAATTCCTAATCCTTATCATAAATGTAAGAATACCAAATTCTTGCCATTCGCCATAATCTGTTAGATTTTAAACTTAAATGCAATGATCCTCTTGTAATGACTATACACAAAAGTCACAGAGACTTGGCAACAGACATTACAAAGTATTCCAATGGAGAGCAATTCCATGGAAACGAAGTCTCACATTCAAAGTACATTCCTTTGAACATCCTTCTTGCATTAAGTTTTCTAATCTTACACAGATTTAAAGAATAACTTCCATTTATGGAAACATTTCCATATTCCCATTTTGACTATCACTTCTGAACAAGAGTTGCCTCTTTTCAAAATATGTCAATATGGTCCTTCCAAAATTTACACTATACTTCCAACTGTCCATGAGCAACCAATATTTGGTAAACCTTAGATTGTCCTCAACAATTGCTTAACCACTTAAGTCATATCTGGTTCTATTCCTTTTTCCCTTTTATTGCCTTAGGCATTTGGAAAAGTTAGAACACGAGAATATTATAGCATATGCAATCGATCCTATACCCGAAGCATATGAGATACGATTCATAATGTCTTACATAAAGACATGATACTTGATCAGTCTTTAGCTGTAATATTTCTATTTGCGATGTTCTCACAATTCAAAATATGAAGAGGGATGTCGTAATCATAATCGAATTTGAGAACGCAATTAACATTTCCATATATATAGAATTTCCTTATGTTGAACCATTCCAACATAGCATTCATATATATCCTTTACGAAATTTGATTAAAAAACTCAATCTAAGCTTTTAGAATTGAAATGAAGTATAAATTCCTCTCCCTTAATTATAGCAAAACAACTTTTCAAACCCTGTAACTTTGCGAATTGAAACTTTTGTTTTCTATAATTAACATTGCTAACTTGCAACACTTAGCGTAATAATTGTGCTCCCACTAGCATAATAATTACATTCTTATTAGCATAACACTTATGCTCCCACTAGCTTTGACATGTACCCAGAAATCAGCTGGACTTCTAGAAATTAATACTTATTGACTTTCTTACCAAAGTTCAGATTTCTGATACGAGATGCTTTGATAAGACTTTATCTAGGCTTCTCATATTCATAAACCTTTCCTTAGATAGCTCACATGTGTGTCTAAACAATTTTAGAACTTACAGCGATAAGTCTGAAATGTTTAGACCTTTTGCCATTTCTCACAATACGAATTATGAAGAGGGATGCCATAATCATAACCGAATTTGAGAATGCAAATATCACAATTGCTATCTCCTTAAAATCTACTTAGTGAAAACCTTTCCTCGCAGTCATTTTCATGAATTGGAGAGAAACCTTATGACACTTAGCTTTTATGGTGTATATGTTCCTATCCATATAAATCTGTCATTCCCAACCACCATCACAAGACAAGGTTTATGACAAATCCAAACTTATATGGACTGAACTTGTTTAATCTTAATTTCTTACCATTTGGATGGTCACAGAAACAAGAATATGTCAACAGGACTTCTAGAAATCAATACTTATTGACTTTCTTACCAAAGTTCAGATTTCTGATACGAGATGCTTTGATAAGACTTTATCTAGGCTTCTCATATTCATAAACCTTTCCTTAGATAGCTCACATGTGTGTCTAAACAATTTTAGAACTTACAGCGATAAGTCTGAAATGTTTAGACCTTTTGCCATTTCTCACAATACGAATTATGAAGAGGGATGCCATAATCATAACCGAATTTGAGAATGCAAATATCACAATTGCTATCTCCTTAAAATCTACTTAGTGAAAACCTTTCCTCGCAGTCATTTTCATGAATTGGAGAGAAACCTTATGACACTTAGCGTTTATGGTGTATGTGTTCCTATCCATATAAATCTGCCATTCCCAACCACCATCACAAGACAAGGTTTATGACAAATCCAAACTTATATGGACTGAACTTGTTTAATCTTAATTTCTTACCATTTGGATGGTCACAGAAACAAGAATATGTCAACACGGTAGGTTACAAACCTCAAGTCGTGTACTAGTGATAAATAATAGGTTCATTCTTGATTAGTTCTTGAAGCTTTTCAAGGTCTTTAAGACTCCCACCGACCTCTTGACATATAAGATTCTCTTGTCCTTGACAAACAAATATTCAAGAGTTTGTGTGGATTCCTATCAAGACAAACACTTCACACAATTGGCCTTAGTTGGTCTTTGTTTTATCCAAAACATCACAACTTACCAATTTCAAATATACAAGAGTAGAAAATATTTTACACTACATTCGATAAGTTTTATAAACCTTTCTTAATATTATGTCACTCAAGTTACAATCTTGGAGTATGACTCTAAGACCTGATTTTGGAACAAAGTATGATTTATCTTCTTGATTTAACCATTTCAACAATAAACGATTCCTCTTCTTAGCCATACAAATGCACTAAGATGTCCTTAGAGGATCAATTGTGATATGGTTTCATAATCACTAAGATAATCATAAAACACGATACTCAAGTACTCTCCCATCTTTTCAGATTGGAGAAACTTTTATCTTTCTGCCTAATTTGATTCTTCTTATTCGTTCTGCCATACACTGAAACTTTTCCAATGGTTCAGAATTATACTTAACCTTGTAAGTATAACCATATTTACTAAACTTTAGTAAATCATGATGAATAGTCTTATCGTTCTTTGTGGTGGACCTAACCAGTGCACAATCAAGTGTACCCGATCCCCTAGTCCTTCACTTGACTCACGTATTCATGTGAACAAGGAATTAGTCTTAATTTCCCAAATATGTATCATCACACAATACAAGTTGCATGATTCCAAGTTTCTATCCAACTGAAACTTGCGTAATGAGAATCTTTCCTTATTTGGTAAATTTTGACACTACCACAAATGAAAGAATCAAATCCATTTTCCAATATTGCTATCAATGGAAACATATAAGCAACAATTTTCACAAATGTCATTGTAAGGAAACTTAAAATAAGATAAATTTCACAAATTTTCTTTATTTATATAAGTGCAGAAAACTTGTGCTTACAATGCAAATACATATGAAAACTATGTTGTTATCTATTCCTAAGCAATCTATTATAACTCTTAAGCAGCAGCTCAAAATTCTGATCATCGAACCATGTGATTAAAATCCAACTCTTCATGATCAGAATCAGCTTACTCTTCCTTTAAGCTTCCTTTCACTTCATCGATTCTACAAAACATCAAAATGTAATTACATTACATCATGTATTAAGAATCTCCAATTAGGAACTTAATAGAGTTAGATAGTGGATTTTACCTGAAGCAGAGTCAAAAAATTTGACTTTACCATCCTTGCGATCCTTCAGGTAAATATGGCAGCTTCTCAACCAATGCCCTATCTCCTGGCAATAGAAACAAACATACTCTTTCGGAATGGCTAATGGGACAATCTCAGACTTAGCCCTTCTCTTCACTATTTGGTCAACCGGGTTGTGTGACAACCCGAAATTTTCTATTCTGTACAACCCTTCAATTCAATAGAAGTCAGAAAAGTTGCTGCTAAGTTTCAAATTTTTTTGAATAAGTTTGAGTATTGTAGGATTTACACTTTAGGAGATACCAGGGGAGAGGATGCCCTAGGGTTATAGTGCATCACTGTTATTCCTAAACTCCAAGGAATTGGAGTTTAATGCCTAAATAAAATATTTACAGCCAAAAACCCTAAATTTGGGAGTATATATATATATGACACTTAGTCATTATTTACACTTTTTCCAAAAACAAGACCAAATCCATTTCTCTCTCAAGTATCATCCAAAAACTTTTCAAGATCTTCAATCTAGTAAGTGTTTCTAGCTTTCTTAAGTTGTTATATGACTTAATCTAGTGTTTTAACACACTTCTATCCGTGAAATCATTCCAAAAGGGTCAATCTTCAAGTTTCACCAAGAACACCAAGAACACACACTAGTGTTCTTGGACTTTTGGACCTTTTCGAGCTTCTACCTTGTAAGTACTTCTATCCTAGAGTATCTTAAGGCTTGTTACACTTATATATCACAAGAAATCATCCAAGAACACCAAGATCAAAGGTGTTTACGGTCCAAGAACACCATGGACCGTAAACCCCATTTAGGGTGCCAATGTGTGCCCTAGCTTATCCTAAGCCTTGGTAACTAGCCTAGATTCATTCCTTGATATGTATAGGACTTGAAAACATCAAAATACCATAGATAATATGTGTTTACAGCCGTAAACACATGGAGAAGTGGTCCATGGGCCGTAAACTACATATAGGGGTGATTTGATGCCACAAACACTTCCACAGGCTTATACTTCAATGTAGAAATGCTTCTAAGACTTCAAAACACAAAATGGTCAAAGAAGTAGGAGTTTACGGCCGTAAACTCAAGAGTTTACGACCGTAAACCCAATGATTTATGGTCTCCAAACCGTAAACTCCCAAAGAGGGTTCCCTTGAACCCTAAGCTCAATAGCTTTGTCCTGTAACACTTAGATGCAATCCTTAGGACTTATGACACCTATAAAAGGCGTTTATCATGCCCTAGGATGTCTTAACTTTGTTATTTAGTTGTTTAAAGGCTAATTGGATACATATATATGGTATTATATGTTATCTAGGATCATAGAGTGTGTACAAGTCTTCACTTGACACCTAACATCCTATACAGTCCGTTTAATCCCAACCACTTGCTACAGGTGAGTTCATACCCCTTAATCTATCTTTTAAATGTTTTTAAATGCTTTTATGGGGGGATACAAGTTGAATCATGCTAGTTATTATGTCAATCACATGTGATTAATAACTAGCATACAAATGAATTTACTACACTTTTAGCTGTTTTACCAAACAGATTTCTTCAAATGAATTTCCAAAACATTTTTACTAGTTTAAAACTCTTTATTAAACTGTATTACATACTGAATGTTTCTTTTCAAAACCCTGTTACAATTTTGTTTCAAACAAAGGTTTTCCTTATACTTAAAACTGTTCTTATAAACTGCTTTCAAACCGTTTTACAAACTGACATCAAGTCATCTTTCTTAGTAGCTTAAACTCTTCAAAGATTTTGCAAAACTTCTTTTATTCTTTTATATTATAAATTGCATGCCTATATATGTATAGTTATGTAAGTAATGTTTAAAGGACTTAGGAAGGCTAGCTCGCTTTATCTCCTTTTCCTCGTTGGGATGTGGCTTTAGGGCATCGGTTATTCGTCCGAAGGTCGTCTAAATATTAGTTATATATTATGTATACATGTATAGACATAAAAGTTCTTCCAGTCAGTTCAATACCCTTGGGTAGCAAGGGTATACTTCCATGTTCATACGTACAAGTCATATTACTAGTAAACTACGATAGGCGTAGTTTAGGAAGATACTATTACTAGAACAATGAAACATACAATGAGTCAGTTCATACATGAGTCAATACATACTATGATGAGAAACAAACATAAAACAGAGTGATGAGAAACAAACATACAGGCTAGACAGAGAAAGAACACAATACAGCTAGCATACAAATCACATAACATTTACACTAATACATTTATGTGAGCCATTAAACAGGGCATGGCACTCCCTTCCATGACTGTTTTTGTATCAGAATCTCCTTAATTGGGGAGCGTATGAGTTTGTGTATAGATCTATACTGGATTGACTATCCTACACCTTGCTGCTCGCTACAGTGGGACTTGCAAGTCTACGGGTGCCAAACGTCATTTTTGTGGCATCTTACATTGTCACTTTACTATTGAGTCGATAGCAAGATACAGGCCGATCACATGTTACCTTAAAATATACAATTGGCTTAAGGTAGTTAGTACAGCAGTAGTTTCATAATACTACACTAAAGTACTATAACATTTTCCCTTTACATTTTACTTTGTGATTTCACACAATAAACAATAACGTAAAAACTATATTTTTGGTTAATGATAGTCGGATTTGGGAAAATACTCACTTTTACAAAGGATACACACACAGACACTAGATGCCTTGGTAGAAGGCTACTTTTAGTAGGAAACATAGGGTTTTCTAGGATAGTTCAAACAAATACAAAACTTTTACAAACACACAGTACAACTTACAAAACATCTTACAAATGCTTTCATACAAACACAGACACTAATATACTTATGAACTCACCAGCTCTAAAGCTGATAAACTCTTTCAAAATAACTTGTATTCTCAGGTCACCAGTAGACAGGTACCAGAGCCAGGTTTTGAGAAGATGGAGCTCGTTCAAGACTCATCTTATATTTTTGATGTATATTGTTTTGGTGTCTTTAAAACTTAACGGTACACACTTGTATGAAATTATATTATTAATGCAATGGATGATGTTGTTGCTTGTTTACTACTTGCATTGTTGTGATACTGTACATGACGTCCTCCACCCCAGAACGTTTCCGCCGTTCATTTGGTTTTGAGGGTGTGACAGATTGGTATCAGAGCATTGTGTATAGTGAATTAAGTATATCAACCCATAAAAGATATACTAACTATAAATACAATGGGATTAAAACACTCTGACCAAGAGTTAATACTTTTAAATAATAAAATATTTAATAAAGTATACGTGCCTGCATTCATACTAAAATCAGTGTCACAATGACAAGAACAAAAGTATTACGATTGTTGAACATCACAAGTAAGCCTGGGGATGTATGGTCAGTCCTGGGAGTGGCATAGCCTGATCAACTATGCTGGTCCGAGGAGTGATTAGCATATGCTCAAGAATGGTTGTGATGTGACAACAAGTCTAAAAACTTACCAACACCACCACAATGAAATACCATAGGGGTATTTAGTGTTACTGTAATTACTTATCCGAGAACTAAAAAGATTTTTATTAATATGTCAATAGTTGTTTAGTGGATACACTAAAGTCATCTGTACTAGGATGTCATAGACTTAGAATCTGTGAATCTTTGCTTTATGTCCTGTCCTCGTTGGGTTGGGGGCGTAGGGTTAGGGTCACTTGGTCGAAGGTCTATCCTATCCTAAATACATATAACTGGTATGCACTAAACAAGTATTGAAGCAACTGATAAAGATCATATTATAGTTATCTTAGTTAGTTCGTCTATTTAGTTAGTTCTCATTATCTCTTTTCTCGCGTAGATAACATAGCTGGATTCCATCTCTATGGCAACTTGTACTTCCCTAACCAGGGTAATGAAGGCAGGTTTGAAGCTGATCCAGGAAATGACCACCCAATTCCTGTGGATGGTCACCAGGCTGAAGGCTTTGGAGATGGTTCTGACTCCGAGCCTGAAGTAGATGCCTTAATTTCTTTCCCTGTTATAAGGAATCGTTTCCTATCTATGTCCTAAGTGGCATTTTTCTATAAAACTATCTTGTACTATAGGTACTTTTAGTTAGGCCTTTATGCGGCCAAAACCTTTCCACGCTGGATATGATGTAAGACCTTCTATAAGGTCAATTTTTCCCGAACTTATTACGCCATGAATAGCAAAGATATTGACAGTCGGCTAACTTCTGCGTCATTCTTTATTCAAATACTTTCATCATCCCATCATGGGAGTCTATTTGAAACCCACACTAGTCAAATTATTGAACTAGGGAAATTTAGTTCAGGGATAATTTCCAATTCTTCTTCAAGGGTTGGATCATGTTAGCTACCAACGGATGGTACCCTGTTTGACGTCAAGCGTCATAAAACCATTCTACGAACTCACTTCTACTCCGTACTAGGACTGCATCATAGGGATGTAGGTCAAACCTGCGAGAACATACTTCTACTCTTTAAGTGATCGATCGAAATACATCTAAGTTCAATGGTAGTCTTTTCTAGAAACCCTAGTTCATTAAGAAGGATTAGTAAGAAGGTTATTATTATGATTTCCTCGCTTATACATTCTCAAATTATATATAATGAAGACCTGGTAGACAATAGAATGTGAGATTTCTAACTTAGTTTCTTTTCCTCGTTGGGATGTGAAACTAAAGTAGAATCACACATTTTACTATCCGCCCAGTCTTGATTATATCATAATGTGTATAAGCTAAGTGTTCATGTAGAATAACTCATCCCCTTAGTCAAAATCAAATAATCTAGGGTCAAACTTAGTCACTCACGAACTTCATGTCTTTCGTATTACAGAATCATGTCATCAACTGGAACCAGTCAGACGATCAACGAAACCCTTGCCTTTCCTATGGACGCCGCTACTTTTCAAGCCGCAGTTACAACTGCCGTGACGGCTGCCGTGGCAGCTGTCCTCGCAAACCGCAGCGCTATTAACGCAAGCAATGCTGACGAACGGGTGGACAATCCCGATCATGGTATCAATACAGGAAGTCATCAAACGATAACAGTAACAGACTCGCAAAGCCGAAAAACAGAAAATAGGAAACGAAAGCGCAAAGCCCAGAAGGAACGCAAACGATCACAAAGACTCGCCAGGAACAACAACAAGCGGCAACCCCTGCCATCCCAGTGCCAAGCAGGCCATACGAGGGAAAGCTTCCGAAGTGTGATAAGTGTAGTTTCCATCATCATGGGGCTTGCCATGAAATGCAATGTTGCAATTGCCTAAAAATAGGGCACCATGCTCATAGTTGTGGAGCACCGGCCCTACTCATCACTCAATCCCCTGTCATAGAGGTCAACCAGACTTCCAAGAGTGGTGGTAAAGAAGGACACTTTAAAAGGCAATTTTCAAAGTGGACGAACAAGGAGGGCACTCGTGTCCACATAACTCTGACTCGACACATCACTTCCACCACCGATATTGGTACTAGCCGGATATGTCATCAATGTGGTGAGATAGGACATCTTAAGAAAGACTGTCCAGTAGCAAAGAACTCGGGCGCAGATGGGAAGATTCTAAGGATCACAGCTGCAGGAGAGACTACGTCGGTCCCTCGTTAGAGTAACTAGGCGTTCGTTGTAACAGAAACTTAAACTGTTTAAAATTAGTGCAACTTGAGTCTTATCTTTTGCGAGATCCCGTCAGTAAAGGGATGCTCGTGCTGCGTATACTTGTCTTTTGTAGTATACCTAGTTCGCAGCAATAGTCTAGTAGTGATTCTATAGTACTGTAACGCTGTTAAAAGTTGCACTGTTGGATTTTGTCTATAACGCCTTTATGATCAAGTCAAATGTCTCTTTCCCAAGTGAGTCTGATATTATCTTACAGCTAGATTCAATTCGATCCACTCAATACCAATTTCGTACGTACATCTCATTCTCCGTACACGTCTTTCTAGAGAAGCCGTCATTCCAAAATTCCAAGGTACGCATGCCGAGAGTACCTTATGTCCCGTACCTTTCCCGAAGACACTTCAGCAAAACTCCCCAGAATACTACTCGTACAGTACGTCAAGTTCAACCCGAAGATCCATACAATTGATCTATCACTGAAGAAGATATACACAAGGGTGGTATATAATCAAGGTTCTACAGGTTTAGAATTGATGATTCCACTTTAACTTCTTTTCCTCGTTGGGATTTGAGCTTAAGGAAGAATCATTTATTCGACTACCTTTTCAATCTTAATTATATACGACTCGTATACACGAGACGGTGATCGATGAACCATGTATGACTTCTACAATGAACCTCAGGACGGAGACTGCCCAAGACTATGAGTAATCACATCGTCAGGTGAACAAACTTGGAACCCAGTACGACTCTTACAACCCGATCGCCCTACAGTCTAAACACCTACAGAGCTACAAGAACAGTCAGGACAACATAACGAACTACCCGGCAAAAGAATAGGAAGACCAAGCTCCTCGCCTAGGAGAGCTCCGGTCTTATTCTTCAGAAAGGTGGACGAATAGTATCATGAGTACATCGACTATTGAAAACCTCGTCAAGATTTCCATTGGAAATCATTTCCCCGGCTACGCATAGATGAGTTGGTTTAGCAAACGCAAGGAACGAATTTCCTTTCAGAAAAGGACCTGAGATCCGAATATCACCAGTTTCGATTGTTAGCGAAGGATGTCCCGAAGACGACCTTCCGAACTCAATGCGAACACTACGAGTCGGTAGTGATACCCCTCGGATAGGACCAATATGCCCGTAGTATTCATGAGCTTAGTGAATAGGGTACGCCATTCTTACTAGGATCAGTTCATCATTTAATCTTATAAATGACTTACTTATCTACTCTCGTAGTAAGAAGGAAATCACAAAGAACATCTACAACAAACCATAGAACCAATACATTCAGAGAAGCATTGAACGAAGTTCTCTAAATACGAGTTGTAATTGAATAGTCAAATTGCTAAGACGCACTATTAGTGATATGGGAATTCTTGAGGACCCTTTCAATTTATCACAACCGTTGAGAATTTGTCAGCACCGAAGACGCCATCGGAAATTCGCCAAATGCTAGGTTCCACAGACCTACTGTCGTAGTTCATCTAGAACTCCTTGCAATTTGCGAAACCTCTTAAGACTTTGACCCAGAAAGGAGCGACCCTTGACTAGGAAGAGAAGCAAGAGAGAGAAACCCTTGGAACTCCAGGTGAGAGACCAATTTCATTTGGAAGTCTCACTCTGGGAAGGCTTAATACGCTTCGTAAAGCGTGGAAAGCTAAATTCAAGATAGTTAGGACCTTCGAGATTCTTGCCAGAATCGGCCTGTAACTCACAAACTCAATCTACCCCCACGAGCTTAGTAACGTACATTCTATTCTTCACGTTTCGAACTTGTAAAAGTATCTATCCGAAGAGACTCTTGAAATCCCACTCGAAGAGATCGAGTTCCACAAGAGCCTCACCTGAGTGGAAGAACCGTAGCGACCATGGACCGAGAGGCCATGCGAACGATTCATAGCCGTTTCCCATTAGTGAAGGTTCGTTGGAATGCCAACCAAGGACCTACATTCACTTGAGAGCGCGAGAATCAATCGATTAGGAAGTATCCCCACTTCTTGGCTCGATTATTCATTCCTACTTCCTTACCTAAATTCTAATTTCGGGACGAAATTCCTTCTAAGGGGGGGATGATGTGACAACCCGAAATTTTCTATTCTGTACAACCCTTCAATTCAATAGAAGTCAGAAAAGTTGCTGCTAAGTTTCAAATTTTTTTGAATAAGTTTGAGTATTGTAGGATTTACACTTTAGGAGATACCAGGGGAGAGGATGCCCTAGGGTTATAGTGCATCACTGTTATTCCTAAACTCCAAGGAATTGGAGTTTAATGCCTAAATAAAATATTTACAGCCAAAAACCCTAAATTTGGGAGTATATATATATGACACTTAGTCATTATTTACACTTTTTCCAAAAACAAGACCAAATCCATTTCTCTCTCAAGTATCATCCAAAAACTTTTCAAGATCTTCAATCTAGTAAGTGTTTCTAGCTTTCTTAAGTTGTTATATGACTTAATCTAGTGTTTTAACACACTTCTATCCGTGAAATCATTCCAAAAGGGTCAATCTTCAAGTTTCACCAAGAACACCAAGAACACACACTAGTGTTCTTGGACTTTTGGACCTTTTCGAGCTTCTACCTTGTAAGTACTTCTATCCTAGAGTATCTTAAGGCTTGTTACACTTATATATCACAAGAAATCATCCAAGACCACCAAGATCAAAGGTGTTTACGGTCCAAGAACACCTTGGACCGTAAACCCCATTTAGGGTGCCAATGTGTGCCCTAGCTTATCCTAAGCCTTGGTAACTAGCCTAGATTCATTCCTTGATATGTATAGGACTTGAAAACATCAAAATACCATAGATAATATGTGTTTACGGCCGTAAACACATGGAGAAGTGGTCCATGGGCCGTAAACTACATATAGGGGTGATTTGATGCCACAAACACTTCCATAGGCTTATACTTCAATGTAGAAATGCTTCTAAGACTTCAAAACACAAAATGGTCAAAGAAGTAGGAGTTTACGGCCGTAAACTCAAGAGTTTACAACCGTAAACCCAATGATTTATGGTCTCCAAACCGTAAACTCCCAAAGAGGGTTCCCTTGAACCCTAAGCTCAATAGCTTTGTCCTATAACACTTAGATGCAATCCTTAGGACTTATGACACCTATAAAAGGTGTTTATCATGCCCTAGGATGTCTTAACTTTGTTATTTAGTTGTTTAAAGGCTAATTGGATACATATATATGGTATTATATGTTATCTAGGATCATAGAGTGTGTACAAGTCTTCACTTGACACCTAACATCCTATACAGTCCGTTTAATCCCAACCACTTGCTACAGGTGAGTTCATACCCCTTAATCTATCTTTTAAATGTTTTTAAATGCTTTTATGGGGGGATACAAGTTGAATCATGCTAGTTATTATGTCAATCACATGTGATTAATAACTAGCATACAAATGAATTTACTACACTTTTAGCTGTTTTACCAAACAGATTTCTTCAAATGAATTTCCAAAACATTTTTACTAGTTTAAAACTCTTTATTAAACTGTATTACATACTGAATGTTTCTTTTCAAAACCCTGTTACAATTTTGTTTCAAACAAAGGTTTTCCTTATACTTAAAATTGTTCTTATAAACTGCTTTCAAACCGTTTTACAAACTGACATCAAGTCATCTTTCTTAGTAGCTTAAACTCTTCAAAGATTTTGCAAAACTTCTTTTATTCTTTTATATTATAAATTGCATGCCTATATATGTATAGTTATGTAAGTAATGTTTAAAGGACTTAGGAAGGCTAGCTCGCTTTATCTCCTTTTCCTCGTTGGGATGTGGCTTTAGGGCATCGGTTATTCGTCCGAAGGTCGTCTAAATATTAGTTATATATTATGTATACATGTATAGACATAAAAGTTCTTCCAGTCAGTTCAATATCCTTGGGTAGCAATTGTATACTTCCATGTTCATACGTACAAGTCATATTACTAGTAAACTACGATAGGCGTAGTTTAGGAAGATACTATTACTAGAACAATGAAACATACAATGAGTCAGTTCATACATGAGTCAATACATACTATGATGAGAAACAAACATAAAATAGAGTGATGAGAAACAAACATACAGGCTAGACAGAGAAAGAACACAATATAGCTAGCACACAAATCACATAACATTTACACTAATACATTTATGTGAGCCATTAAACAGGGCATGGCACTCCCTGCCATGACTGTTTTTGTATCAGAATCTCCTTAATTGGGGAGCGTATGAGTTTGTGTATAGATCTATACTGGATTGACTATCCTACACCTTGCTGCTCGCTACAGTGGGACTTGCAAGTCTACGGGTGCCAAACGTCATTTTTGTGGCATCTTACATTGTCACTTTACTATTGAGTCGATAGCAAGATACAGACCGATCACATGTTACCTTAAAATATACAATTGGCTTAAGGTAGTTAGTACAGCAGTAGTTTCATAATACTACATTAAAGTACTATAAGATTTTCCCTTTACATTTTACTTTGTGATTTCACACAATAAACAATAACGTAAAAACTATATTTTTGGTTAATGATAGTCGGATTTGGGAAAATACTCACTTTTACAAAGGATACACACACAGACACTAGATGCCTTGGTAGAAGGCTACTTTTAGTAGGAAACATAGGGTTTTCTAGGATAGTTCAAACAAATACAAAACTTTTACAAACACACAGTACAACTTACAAAACATCTTACAAATGCTTTCATACAAACACAGACACTAATATACTTATGAACTCACCAGCTCTAAAGTTGATAAACTCTTTCAAAATAACTTGTATTCTCAGGTCACCAGTAGACAGGTACCAGAGCCAGGTTTTGAGAAGATGGAGCTCGTTCAAGACTCATCTTATATTTTTGATGTATATTGTTTTGGTGTCTTTAAAACTTAACGGTACACACTTGTATGAAATTATATTATTAATGCAATGGATGATGTTGTTGCTTGTTTACTACTTGCATTGTTGTGATACTGTACATGACGTCCTCCACCCCATAACGTTTCCGCCGTTCATTTGGTTTTGAGGGTGTGACAGGTTGACTATGGCCGATCCCTTTCCATTGGGAAGAGAAGACTTTTCTGGACTTCCAGAGTTTCCATTGTCAATGTCCTTGGAAGTTTGGGAAGTAGATCTTCCAATCAAATTTGCTTTACCAGTGCGCCAAATCATTGCTGATTCACTAGCAACAAGCAAATATGTTAGATCAATAAGGGTCATGTCGTGATCTCCCATATAATAGTCCTTAAAGAACCTGCTATATGACTTAGGAAGTGATTGAAGAACCCAGTCAACAGCCAACTTCCTCGAGACTTCAACACCCAACTCTCCCAGCCTGTCAATATGTAACTTCATCTCTAAGACGTGAGCACATACAGACTTTCCTTCTTTATGTTTGCCTGCCAATAGGGCTTTGAGTGACCTTGAACTTCTGGGTTAGAGAGAATTATTGGAGGAGGTGGAGGAAGTGTGTCACACCCCCAAACCAGAAGGGCGGAAACGTTCGGGGGTGGAGGACGTCATGTATAGTATCATAACAATGCAAAGTAGTAAACAAGCAACAACATCATCCATTGCATTAATAGTATAGTGTAATACATGTGTGTTCTTTCATAGTAATATGACACCAAAATAAGTAATCAAAATAAAAGACGAGTCTTGAACGTGCTCCGTCTCTCAAAACCTGGTCGGCTGTACCTGTCTACCGATGACCTGAGAATACAAGTTGTTTTGAAAGCGTAGGTCAGCATTTAAGCTGGTGAGTTCATAAGTATTTTGTTTAAGAGAGTATCTTCCTTGATAATTGAATAAGTTTGAATGGTCTACTAGAAAATTCTATATTTTCTTATAAGTGAGAAGTAGTCTTAATAACCAAGACTGTAACCTATAAGCAAATATGTCATGCATAGAATGAAGAATGTAGAGTTTTAAGTTTAAGTAAAACTGGTTAAAAGGGTGTTTATCCCGAATTATGAACATGCTAATAATACCCCATTGTATAGTTATTACCCCCTGAGCATGATTGAGTTAAATATATATTACTACGTACAAGAGTTGTTGTTTCCGTGGTTTGTGAGTTTCTCATAACCATACTAGACGTAGTACTAGTGTCGACATTTGTCACCCCAGACCTGCCGGTCTAACTGTAGCTAACAGTTTAGGTGCGGGGTCGTCAACCCTATATAGATCTATATACAAATTCGCGCTCACCCTCCAGGAGACTCTGGTCAAAGATGGGGACTTTCGTTTGGTACAAACAAAGCCATATGTCTCACATGATTGCTAACAACAAGTTCACGAGTAATATAATGAAATACCTTTTGTATGAAAAGATTATCCTTAATATGAAGAATGCATACTTGTAAATAAATCACATTTCCATTTATAAGATCATGTTGTAACCCAAAGTGGTAAAGAAGTGCTTTTCCATGATAACTACTTCATATGATAATCAAAACTACAGTATGAAAAGTATACCAAAAGATTTACGCGTACACATTTCTATTTATAGTATTCTCTATTATAGTATTCTCTGTTATAGTATTCTCTGTTATAGCATTCTCTGTTATAGTGTTTGTATATGATAGTATTTCTCCTAAACTATACCTATAATAGCTTACTAGTAATTTATGTAATATGAATGAATGAAAGTATACCTTTGCTACCCAAAGGTATTGAACTGATTGAATAGTACTTTTATATCTACATATGTATAAATAATATTTAACTAAGATTTAGACAACCTTCGGACAACTAATCGATACCCTAAGTACACATCCACACAAGGAAAAGGAATTAAAGCGGGTTAGCAGTCCTAAGTCCTTTAAACATTATTTATATAACTACACATACATAGACATTGCATTTAACAATATGTAAGTTTAAAAGGAAGTTTTGTAAAACATTTGAAGAGTTTAATAATAAATATTGATGACTTGATGTCAATGTATAAAACGATTTAAAAGTAATTTGTTTGATAAGACAGTGTAAAGTAAAAGAAATCCTTTGTTCGAAACACAGTTATAGAGTATATGAAATCATTTGCTTGAAACACAGTTATAACTCACATGTGATTGATTATATAACTAATATGTTTTCTACTTGTATCCCCCCCATAAAAGCATTAAAATCATTTGAAAGATAGATTTAAAGGGTATGAACTCACATGATAGAAGTGACGATGTGAAGAAGACGATGTTTAACTCGGGCGGCGCTTCGACTGGTAAGAAAGCAAGTTTCTCGGATACGTCGGGACTTCGGCTCTTGCGTCGTGAGTTAGAGGTGTTACCGGGGCTTCGGGGCAGTCTCGGGATGCTTAACACAGAGCAAAAGTAGCAAGGAAGGTAGAATTGAACAGCCAAAACCCAAGACCTTCGGTTTCTATTTATAGGGCTGATTTCTTCATTTCCACGTCGTGAACACTATTTCCACGTCGTGGGCTTGACCGTCACCGCATGCGTCATCGCAAGTTGGGTCTGGCAGACTCCAGGAGGCGTCAGAAAACATTCCACGTCGTGGGCACTGTTTCCACGTCGTGGTCCCTGACAGTTTTGGGGTTTCGCGCCCCGAACTTCAGAAATTCATAACTTCCGCGTACGAGCACCGTTTTCGACGTTCTTTATATCGACGCGTAGGTGAGAAAACGCTTTACAACTCTCGTTTAGATTTCATTGGAAAATTTTGAATTTATTTTTAATATATTATCAATATATTATTTATATATTATTTTTAGTAGGCCGGGACAGGAAAACTCCGTCCGAAATTCATAACTTCTTCATCCGACGTCCGTTTTCGTCAGACTTTTTACCGTTGTACTGCTATTGACGAGATCTTCGATTCTCATTTAGGTTGTTTCGGCCCAAAAGTCTCTCGATCTCTATTTCGAGTTTTTAGCTGTCTATTGTTATATTCGGAACTTGGAAAAATCATAACTTCCTCATACGAAGTCAGATTTGGACGTTCTTTTTACGTACGTTTACGGTTTAATGATATCTACAACTTTCATTTAGACCCCTAAGGCTAATAATTATTGTATTGAAACTTCGCGTTTTACGTTTACCAGTGTTGCCGGTTTTTGCCGCGAATCTTAGATTGGTCATAACTTCTTCGTTATAACTCGGATTTTAGTGTTCTTTATATTTCTGAAACCCTTGAAACGATATCTATCATTTTCTGCAACCCAATAGAAACTTTTGAACATTCTAGTTTTAATGCTAGTTTCATTAAATCAAAAGAGATTACAATTCCTAACTTTTTAGATCATTACATTGATTCGAAATATCGGGTTGTCACAAAGTGAAGTTCCACTACTGCACGAAGAAGGGATTAATCTTTCACCTTGATCATCTTGTGGAATATCATCTTTATAAAGAAAGGATTCGGGAAGAACATATTTGTCTAACCTAGACATCTATAATTGGAGATATTCAAGTTTAGTTGATTTATGTCCTTAATATAACACCCAAAACGAAATATTAAGGCTAGGACCCAACACAATATTCTACAATTCGGAAGAGGGATGTTGTAATCCAATTGCAGAATATTTGAAGGTAGGTAAATGACGATCTACCAATTTCCACCTTGAAAAATGAAATTGATTATTAAGTTTTAATTGGTTTGAAATTCCTAGATCCTTTGAGATTCATTGAACTTTTCAATGGCATGTTTAAATCTCGATTGTGCCCTTCAAGTTTGTGACTGGGATGCCGAGGATCGCAAACAAGTTGTGAATAACCATGCAAATTAGCTTGGTACCCCCAATGTTACAAACCACCTAATCAATGTGCTGGTTAACCACACACGCTCCATTGATCTATGATTAACATCAAGCTACCCTTTGTCACGCACTGTCAGCCCCAGATTAGTGTGTCGGTTAACCACACGTGCTCCACTAACGACTTAACAATGTGCAAAGTGCAATTTCATGTAATAGCACCATTTTCACATTTTTCCTAAAGTAACAAAGATTGGGAATTTAATAAAAGTTTAGTTACTTTATAATTATCATTCTACTTTTAATGAAAATTAATGTCCTATCCTACCTGTTTGGCTAACGACCCTCCACCAGTCAAGGAAGCGGTGGGTGAGAGTGGACACCCATTAAACTGCCATTTTAGAGGCAGTAACCTTATACCCTCTTATAGTCCGGCTTCGTGAATAAGGCCTACTAACAGTAAGACTGACTTATTCTTACATATATATATATATATATATATATATATATATATATATATATATATATATATGTGTGTGTGTGTGTGTGTGTATATATATATATATATATATATTATTAAACCTATAATATTATAAAGTATAAGGGTCGAATTTTAACTTTTGAAACTCTAGGATTTGGAATTAAAGTATTCAAAAGGTGAGACTTTACAAATTCCAAAACTTGAGGACTAGTTTTGAAACTTGTCAAAACTTTTGGTTTCCATAACTTATGAGTTTAATATGGTTTTTTATGAAAATTTTCAAGTTCCATAACTTGAGGACAAGTTATGGAAGACTTCAAAAGCATTTAAAATGACTCTTAAAAATGAGACCTTTCATTTTCCATAACCTATGAGTTTTAATGACCTTTTAAAATAAAAACTTTTAATTTTTCATAACTTGAGGACAAGTTATGGATTTCATTAAAATCATTTAGAGATTAACACAATAATCAAATAATACATACATGATCTAGTTAAACTCATAAGAACAAGATAATTCATATCATCAATCTTCAAGAAATTAGCCTAATCATATAAACTAATACAAATCTTGAAATTATGAAAATTATCTTTTAATTGGACAAGCATGATCATTACCATATCAAAAAACAGATTTCATGGTTCAAAAAACAGTTTGGGGTAATGATCCTAATCCAATTTGGCCAAAAAACTCGAAATTCTGCACACAGATGCATCACCACGTCGTGGTAAATATTTCCACGTCGTGGTGGGCATGCAGAAATGAAATTGGCAGATTTTCCAGCTTTGAAAATAACACAATGCAACAATATAACAGAAAACAACCCTTGGCTCTGATACTACTGATGGGTTTTAGTATACTACAACATCCTATGGTGCATATACAACCCTAAATGCTTTGGATCTATGTTTTCTCTAATTATACATGTAATATTGTTTACAAAGCATTAAGCCTACAACTAGCATACAAATGACATAAACCACATAAAATACTAGTTAGGAGTTTACCTCTCTATGTAGCTTGTAGAACTTGTTGTATTCCGCCTTTAAGAACTTAGTACCCCAAGTGTGACACCTCAAATGGTTCACAACACACCTTAGACAAAGTATGGCTTTTGAGAGAGTTTATACACACTAAAATCGGTTATGGCTCTCCAAGAAACCTCTATCATAACTTGTGCAACCAATTTTAGGCTATAGGGTGTCCTATATATAGTGTAGGAATCCAAGAGTCATGGGTAAACCCTAATCCATACACTTGGGCTTATTATCCATGATCCATGATTGAAGTGGGCTAACTCTTTATGGATTCTTCCATAAACTTAGTCAATCATGTATCATAAGCCCAAAACATATATATAACTAATTTACACAATTAGTCCCCATTAATTTAATTAGTCTATTTTGATCACTAAATTAATTCTTGATCAATAATAATTAAATCATATGATTTCATATTAATATATTAGAACTTATAATACATTAATAAATCATAAATAACCTCTTCTCAAAAGTTCATCCTATCAAATGGTCGTGGTGATATGCAACCCAAATGGACCATGCTACTCTCGGGTCAAGTACATACCAATTATAGTTATGGGCTTAGACACCTAATCCAACAATATTTAGGGGAACAAACCCCTTGGGAATCTCAAGCCTCCTAGCCACCATTTAAAAGAAGACGAGCATATCCAAGGCCGAGAGTGCTCATTAGGGAACAATCTCAGCATGTTCAACAATCAACTGCGATCGTTACTGTTGGGTTTTGAGCATTCTAACACTCCTAAGGTGTTCATGCAACCCTAAATACCTGGGTTCTATGTTTTCACTAATTATACATGCAATGGTGTTACCAAGTTATTAAACCTATTACTAGCATACAATTGACATATACCACACAAGAATTTAGTTAGGATAACATACCTTATAGTGGAGATTGAAGTCTTGATGTATCTAGCCTTAAGAGCTTAGCCCCAATAGTGTGGATGCCTTAAGTGGAATCACAAATCACCATCAACAACTTGGAAGAACTTGAGAGGATATGGAGCTCACTAAAATCGGCCACCTTTTCTTTCACACACACTAGTGCCAATTTTGTGAGCCAATGACCCCTTTATATATTATAGAGTATTAGGGTTACATCCATGTAAACCCTAATACCCATGACCTTTCATTTACATAGGATCCATGGGTTAAAAGATACATGGACTTCCATACACTTTTAGCCCATCCTAAATAAACCTTGGCCCATTCCATATATATATATATATATATATATATATATATATATATATATATATATATATATATACATATATATATATATATATATATATATAAGAGTCCATATTTAATTAGCCTCTTTTGATCACTAAATTAATTCCAAATTAATTCTTGATCAATACTAATTAAATAATATGATTTGATATTAATATATTATAACTTATAATATATTAATAAATCTTAAATATCCTTTTCTCATAAGTCTATCCATACAAATTGTTCCGGTGAAGTGCAACCCAAATAGACCATGTCGGGTCGGGTCAAGTCATACAAATTATAGTTATGGAGTTAGACACTAATCCAACAGTCTCCCACTTGGATAAGTCTAATAACTATTATTGCAAGTACGACTTCATAACCCGACTAGCAATCGTAGCTCTTAAAGCCGTTGTTGAACTCTGAACAAATCAAATGACGCGTCCATTAGATAAGTGATCATATATTCCTCCATTCTAGATATCATATGGACTAAGACATGAATTATAATCATTCTCTCTGTCCATTTGTTGTTTCTCGATTTTCGATTTATGACAACTGACTAATTGAACAAATCAAATCAGTCCAGGCTTGGCCAAGCACTTAGGGGTGTCATCACTAAATCATCGAGGGGCCCACAGATATCGCTTTTATCCTTATGAGATAAAAGGAATGGATAAACTTCGACTCATATGCTTGTACTAACTACTTGTTGAATCATACACAAAGGCACGTTTTATAACATCAAGTTACCGATGCATTTTCGTACAATCAATGTATAACCAACTCATAGTCAACAACTCATATCTCTAGGTTTGAAGAATATAAGATATTATCGTCTCATGATTCACTCGTGATAAAATCCATGAAGTGATTGAAATGAGCGTGGGTTTAATCCAATACTCGAATCTTATTCCAGGAGCACTCATGAATACTGCAGCTAAGTCTAGCCACCTAGACAGACTACATACACATTCATGACAGTCTTGCCTCAATACCTACTTCCAAAGTATGATTGACTGTGGACGGTTTGAATAACTTAGTTATTCGGGAAGTCAAAACATGCAAAGTGAAACACAAGAATAATACTAATCCTATATGGCCCTAACACTTTGAGAGTAAATAAAAAACACCTTTTATCTAAGCACCATATTGATTACTCACTATTCATGTAATGTTTCGAATTATCAACTTAATACTTGAATTAAAACAATAGTCATGTCATGCTCCAAGCATGCACACTATGTTTACCTATGGTCATTTCTTTTGTGAAATAGATCATTTGAACACGACTCCAATGATGCTCATTTCACAGTCCCAATCCCTTTTGTAAATGTAAGAATGCCAAACTCTTGCCATTTACTGTAATCTGTTAGATTCTAAACTTATATGCAATGATTCTCTTGTAATGACTATGCACAAAAGTCACAAAGACTTGGCAACAAACATTACAAAGTATTCCAATGGAGATCAATTCAATGGAAACGAAGTCTCATATTCAAAGTATATTCCTTTGAACATCCTTCTTTGCATTAAGTTTTCTAATCTTACACAGATTCAGAGAATAACTTCCACCTATGGAAACAATTTCATATTACCATTTTGACTATCACTTATGAACAAGAGTTGCCTCCTTTCAGAATATGCCAATATGGTCCTTTCCAAAGTTTACACTATAATTCTAATTGTCCACGAGAAACCAATCTTTGGTAAACCTCAGATTGTCCTCGACAATTGCTTAATCATTTTAGTCATATCTGGTTCTATTCCTTTTCCCTCTTAATGCCCTAAGCATTTGGAAAATTTAGAATGTATGTAATCGATCCTATACCCGAAGCATATGGGACACGATTCATGCTATAAAAAATTATTTATTTGCCATGTTCTCACAATTCGAACTATGAAGAGGGATGTCGTAATCATAATCGAATTTTGAGAACGCCACATATATAGAATTTCCTTATGTTGAACCATTCCAACATAACATTCATATATATCCTTGACTAAAGTTGATTAAAATCTCAATCTAAGCTTGTAGAATTGGAATGAAGTATAAAATCCTCTCCCTTAATTATAGCAAAACAACTTTTCAAAGCGACTTGAAACTTTTGTTTTCTATAATTAACAATGCTAACTTGCAACACTTATCATAATAATCATGCTCCCACTAACATGATGATTATTAGCATAACACTTATGCTCCCACTAGCTTTGACATGTACTCTGAAATCAGCTGGACTTCTAGAAATCAATACTTTATTGAATTTCTTACCAAACTTCAGATTTCTGATACGAGATGCTTTGATAAGACTTTATCAAAATCATACACCTTTTCTTAGACAGCTCACATGTGTGTCTGAACAATTTTAGAACTATGAAAAAGGACGACGTAATCATAGTTTCAATTGCTTAGACCTTTGCCATTTCTCACAAGTCAATGCTAGTGTGCCGGTTAACCACATGCGCTCCACTAATGACTTTGAGAATGCAAATATCACAATTGCTATCTACTTAAAATCTACTTAGTGAAAGCGTTTCCTCACCATCATTTTCAATAATCGGAAAGAAACCTTATGACACTTAGATTTTATTTTTATGGTGTAAGTGTTCCTATCCATGCGAATTTGTCAAAACCATAATCATAAGACAAGGTTAGTGACAAATCCAAATTCATATGGACTGAACTTGCCTGATCTCATTTTCTGGCCACTTAGTAGCGCAAGGGCCTACCATTGCTTCCAGGTTGTTATGCAAACAATTGAGAACTTATAGAACTCACAAGCATAGTCAACTTAACTGGAGTGGGCACAGAAATCAGAATATGTCAACACGATAGGTTACAAACCTCAAGTTGTGTGCTAGCGATTAAACAATGGGTTTTATCCTTGATTAGTTCTTGAAACTTTTCCAAGATCTTTAAGACTCACACTGTCCTCTTGACATATAATATTCTCTTGTCAAGAACCATTCCTTGACAAAACAAATATTCAAGAGTCAGTGCGGATTCTTATCAAGATAAACACTTTTCACAATTGGTCTTAGTTGGTCTCTGTTTTATCCAAAATGTGACAACCCGATATTTCAAGTCAATGTAATGTTCAAAAGTCACATATTCTAATCTATTTTGGAATCAATAAAAATAGCGTCAAAAACGAATTGTTCAAAAGTCTCAATTGGGATACATTAAATGTTAAATATCGTGTCAAGGTTTTCAGAAATATAAAGAACACTCAAATTCGAGTTATAACAAAGAAGTTATGACCAATCGAAAATCCGCGACACAACCGGTAAAACACTGTCAAGTGTGAAAAGTGAAATTTCAATAAAATACTTTTTAGCCTTAGGTATCTAAATGAAAGTCGTAGATTATGTTAAACCGTGAGCGTACATAAAAAGAACGTCCAAATCTAACTTCGTATGATGAAGTTATGATTTTTCTAAGTTTTAGAACAGCAGTAGACTAGCTAAAAATTTGAAATAAAGATCGAACAATTTTTAGCCAATACAACCTAAACGAGAATTGAAGATCTCGACAATAGTAGTACAACGGTAAAAAGACAGACGAAAACGGACATCGGATGAAGAAGTTATGAATTTTTAGTGGATTTATCCTGTCCCGGCCTATTAAAAATTATATAATTCAAAATTTGCCGACGAAGTGTAAACGAGAGTTGTAGAGTATAATCACACCTACGCGTGGATATAAATAACGTCAAAAATGGAGCTCGTATGCGAAAGTTATGGATTTTCAAAGATTTGGGCACACACTTCGAGGCTTATCTGAAGGAGTACGCCCCGCGTACGAGGGTATGCCCAGCGTACGCAAATGAAGGGCCTCAGATCGACCATGTCGCACCTATTCCCTCTACTCCCGTCCCATCCGAAGACCGGTGACCGATGACATCATCGCTAACGTACGCCCCGCATACGAGGGTACGCCCAGCATACGAGCTGCGGACGAGGTATGCCCCGCGTACATCGGAGTACGCCCAGCGCACGAAGCCTGGCGTACATCGTGTACATCGTGTCAAGGTTTTCAGAGTACATCCAGGAATTATTTCAGAGTACATCCAGAGTACATCCAGGAATTATTTCATTAGCCCTAATTTCATACCCATCAGCAAGTTCAATAGCATAAGTATTCCTCATCTTTCTCGATTTCAAGTCAATTAACGGTCTAAATGCTAAAGAAACAAAACTCCTTTCTGCTCCCGCATCGAATATTACTGATGCAAAATGGTTGTTCAGGAGAAACGTACCTGTTATCACCTCAGGGTTCTAACGAGCTTCTTCTGCACCAATCACAAAGGCTACACCCCTTGGCCGCCCACCTTGATTTCCTTGGAAGTTTTGCCTGGCTTGGCCTTGTCCATTGTTACCAGGCCCCTTGTTCAGTTTGGGACATGCTCTACGGAGATGATCAGCACTCCCGCACTCGTAACATGCCCTTTTTCCATCCTTATTCAGCTTACAATACTTCGAGTAATGGCCTGTTTGTTTACAGTTTTGGCACACTGGGCAAGCTCCCTTGTGATGGAAGTTACACTTATTGCACTTCGGAAGCGGTCCTGAGTACTGCTTTCGCTCCTGCACTTCCATGACTTCCGGGTCCTGAGTTTTCACTGGTTCTTGCTCCTGGGCTCTTACCATAAAGTTTCTTGAGACTTTCTGCTTCCTCCGTGACTTACCTCCATACTTCTTCTCTCCCTGATCTGCTGGCTTCCTCTTGCTACTAGAGTTTTCCTTTGTCGATGCTCCCATCCTTATCACATCATTGGTTAGTCGATTTGCTAGACTTACTGCACTTTGAATGGTAGTTGGGTTTGCTGAAGTAACCATTCCCCGAATCTCTGGTGCCAGACCCTAGATGTAACGATCTATCCGTTTCTCCTCAGGAGTAACCATGTGAGGTACCAGTTTTGCTAGTTCATGAAATCGGACTGAGTACTTCTCTATTTGTGTTCCAACCATAGAATGGTTCCAGAACTCAGATTCAAGCTTCTGAATTTCATCCTTGGGATAATACTCCTCTATCAGTAGCTTCTTCAGGTCTTCCCAAGTTAGCTGATATGCCGCTGCACGACCTCGGGTTTGCACTAGAGTATTCCACCAGGTCAATGCCCTATCTTGGAGTAGACAAGTTGCATACTCAACTTTGTTACGCTCGAGGCATTTGCTAATGTGAAGAACCGACTCCATGCTGTCAATCCATTTCAGCAACCCGACCGCACCTTCCTTTCTGTGGAACTCCTTGGGTTTACAGGCCATAAAGGACTTGTAGTTGCATTCTCTTTCATTGTTTCCCCGGTTTCCTCCACTACTTCCTTGGTTAGCATTAAGTCCCGCAGTTACTTGAGTAACAATGTTTGGGATTGCTTCCAAGAGCTGTTGTGCTACAATTTGAGCAACATCGGGTGTTTCGTTCTGTGGGCGCCCGCGATTAGGCCTTCCTGACATGGTTCTAAGACACAAGAGAAGAAATACATATAAATACATAAAATAATGTATAATATTTAGTTCACTACTATTTTGAAAACCGTAAGTGTTGTCAAATTAATGGTTTGCATTAATACTAGGCATATAGGTTTTAGAAAGGAAAGAAAAGAAAATTCGTTTTATTCGACCATTGACTAAGAAAATTCTAGGGTTTGACCTCATAGTAAAAGTTTTCAAACATAAAATAAACTTCTCATCACCATTTGAAATAGTATTAAAACCAAAGCAATACATCAATTCCCAAAATAAAGTTTTAAATGTTTTTCCCCAAAAGACACCCAACATGGGTTTTCGTTTCATGACAAAATAAAATAAAATACTGAAATCAGAACCAAATACTAATCGCTATCCCAACAAGAAACATCAACACCACAATCAGTAATAGACCTCCAAGTACATAATATGCGGTCATCGCACGACCTGTCACTCGTCTAGCAGCACTAGCAGTGTCAGCAGCCTCCATCGAATGCTGAAACAGGATTTCCATCCTTGTCAACACTTCATCCAAAACTTCCCGATGCCCAGCTATCACAGCGGCCCGCTGCCATCGACTGCATTCTCCAGGACTCCTCCGGGGTCATACCTGGCTGCCTGACAAGTATCCCTATGACTCGTTGTGGTGGGGGTGCTCTCGGTCCTGTATTGCTGGGTCCTACCCTACTAGGTCCTGCTGTGCCAAGTCCTGCTGTACTGGCTGCTATCCTTCCTGGAATAGGAACACTCTTCCTCGCCGTCCTCCGAATACGAAGCCCATAAAGTGGTGGCTGTGGCAACACCGATGTAGGTGATGCCTCGCGTTGCTGACTCGGGGCGTTGTCATTGCTGATCTCCACCGAGTTTCCTGTATCTTCTGTGTCTTCCGAGGGGTCTTCCTCCACCGAGGCGGGGGGATCACGTCGAGGGATAACAGTGACGTAGCCGGACTCATCAGCTGAGGCGGTAGCGTGAGAAGATGACGATGTCGACATAGTGGACTGAGACATAGATTCAATGAGATATGAAATAAATGACAATGCATGCCTATAATATGCAATGCTTACACACACCAAAATTAACCTTTTTGAATTTTTGAAATAAAGTTTTCTCAAAAATTTTGTTGAACATATTCCCATTATAATTAGCTCAAGCTTTGTATAAATCTTTCCTTAATTAAACATAGGTGATCAGGCTATGTTTAATTGAGGTCCAACGATACAATTCCCGACCTAATTATATTAGTAATATGTTTGATGTAAAAAAGAATTTTTATAAGTTTTGGTTATAGGTTGTGTTTTCTTAAAGGAAAATTGATGTTCTTTATAACTTTAGCTCTGATACCACTTCTGTCACACCCCGCTAAAGCGGAAACGCAAGATATGACAGCGATAACGGTTTCATTGCAAAAGATAAAGATACATCACCATAGCAATATTCAAAAGTTTACAACCCATAGCTTAATAGAAACAAGTACAAGTTTTTCCAAAATAACATTGTTCAAAATATAACTTCATAAATAACTTCAACACGATGCAACATGCTCTATGATGATGAATCTTTGTATCCACTTACTAATTATTTCCTGAAAAAGCATGTAAAACGAGCGTCAACTATGAAAATAGTTGGTGAGTTCACAAGTTTATAAAATCAAGATTTGGAATAAGGCTTTTCATAAATACAAGTACATTGCTTTAATGAGAAACAAAGTTGATTGCTATGATTGATAACAAGTTTATTGCTATAACGAGAAACGAGTTTGTATGTGTATGAGCAAACAATGAGTTCTCAACCAAACCTATGACTGAAGCCCTATCAAGATCTATGCTTATCGTTCCATAGATGAATATGGTATCATCCACTCCAGCAATAGGGCGAGTGAGGAGTTATCAATTCCTAATAGCGCTATCCATAATGACCATTGGCTCAAAGAGTTAATGGTTAGAGATAAGGGAAGGGCCTTAGTACGATAAGTTCTCATGTTCCGTGTTGCATAGACATACATAGAGAGATATAGCAATAAAATAGCAATCATGTTTGATACAAATCAATTTAAATACAACATTCAAATAATAGTTTTTCGGAGCATGCTTATCCACCCCAAAACATAAAAACTGAAAATAGGGGAGTGCGTGAATACTCACAATGTTTCGAGTAGGTACAAGTGGTGCCTCGGAATACACCAACGCCTTACTACCGGGATCCTACGACATCAAACACACACTAGTGAGTTTCCATGTCGAAATCTAATGCTAATATACTAAACTCTACATATAGAGAAATGCCAAATTTATGTTCTAATATTGGTTTTATATTAATTGGTTACAATTTTTTTGAAATGGTGAAATTCTATAACTCATGTGATTAAGACAATTTTGGATATTAATTTTCCAGATTTAGTAATATTAATTTAGGGTATTTCAACACATTTAAAGGTGTTTTAAACTCCTAAAAATGTAAAATATTATCAAACAGTTTCCAAAAATTGTCAAACCTTGTCTTTTCATTCTAAATACAATAGAGGTTTTCCAGAAAATTTTCCTTGAATTTTTGATATGATTAACTATTTTTCTAAATTTTTAAGCCTTCATAACAACATAAATTCATGAAAAATAGTATTAAAAGCATAAAAATTCCCAAACTTTTTATAATACTGCCATTAGACATACTTGAGCTGGGAAAATATAAAAATGGATTTCTAAACTGTTTAACCCAATTTTATGATTTTTGTGCATTTATTCTAATAAAAATTGAAATAAATAGAAAACAGTTTCCAAAATTACCCAAACTTTTTGTAACACTGTTATTATACATATAGAAACTGTGAAAAATATAAAAGATATTTTTCAGTTGGTCTTTCTATTTTTCTTTGTTTTATCCTCTTAAATAATCATTAATTGGAGAATAAATAATAAACAGTTAAAGTAAATTACCAAAAAATTTTGTAACATCATTTACAGTGTAAATAACCTGGGAAAAATAACAAAGGTGGTTTTCATATTGTATAATCCGATTTTGTGTATTTAAGTGTATTTAATCTTAGAAAATAGGAGAAAAATAGTATACACAAGAGAAAAATCATCAAAATTTTTATGTAGCCTCCTAATGTACTACAAGGTGTTCTGGTAAATGTTCATGAATTTTGGATGAGCAGAACTAGTTTTTCTATTTTTAGGCCATTATAAATACAAAAATTGGGGAAAAATAGAAATGCATGATGAAAAATTCTGAAATTATTTTTCTGAGTCTCCCACCTCTGGTAAGAGCTGCGAAAATTGTTAGATACAATTTTCACACTCTCTAAAGTGGTTTTGCGATTTATTGGAACTAAACAAAAAGAAAATCAAAAGTCATACTAAACAGCAACATAAATCGATGAAACTTAATGAGAGGTCAGTATTCACCATAGGGGTCATCCACGAATTTATTTAGGATTTATAGATCTCAGAAAGTATTTTATGTGATTTATGTCGTTGTTTTCTTGTAACAATTTTAATAAATCAATGAAATGATAAAAACTCTTAGGATTTTCCAGATATTCATATCATCTTAATGGGAATCTGGGAAAATTTTATTTCGAACTGAAAAGAACTTTTAGATTTTTTTATAATTAAAATCATTTACATGCACTATTAACAATGTACTTTGATCATCAAGCTCTTTAGCTTGGTGTTCATCACATGCATCACGGTTTGAAGACCATGCATGGACATATGTTGGTCATAGTGATGTTTTCAAAGGAAATACTTGAATGCATAAGGTATATGAACCCTTAAAACTTGTAAAAATCCGTATTTTAGTGTTTGACATAGGTTTTGGTCCTTGGATTTCACCATTAAACAACATGCATGTTGTTCTTGGGTGAAACCCTACCACCATCATCATCAAACTCGACATTCGTGCATATGTTCATGAATGTTCATTAAGAATGGTGTAGAAGAATGAGAAATGCAAGAAAACTCTTTAAAACAAGAAAGAAAAGTAAGGGAAAATGAAGGATTTTCGTGAATACCTTGAAGAACAACCTTAGAAGATGAAGATTTGAGTGTGGAGAGGTGTTCTTGGCTGATGATTTTCGTGGGTTTGGAGAGAGGAAGAGAGAGTTTGAGAGTTGTAAGGGTGGAGTGTGAGAGAGAGAATGAAGAGGGAAGTTGAAGTGTAAGAATGAGTTTAATGATTGAAGTTTTTGGGAAGAGAGAGCATGGGGGAGAGGGGGTGCCGGATTTTTGAGTATATTAAAGGCCCTCTCTCTCCTAATTCAAATTAAATAATTTCCCTCTTCAATTTTTATAAAACTCTAATTTTTATAAAAATGCTTCTTTATGTAATTCTTGATTTATTTAAAAATCTTTGTTTTTAACTAATAAATTATGATTAATGTTTGATAATTTAAATTTTTATGTCTTTGATTATATCCCATAATTTGATTATTAAAATTTGATATTAGGAAGTTTATAGCAAATTTTATAGAGTTTTTAAGTTTTAAAGTTTATAAATTTGGATTTTTGGCTCTTTAGAGTTTTTGGAACATTGTTTGATATTCACCATCATATTGGAATGAAATTAGAATATTTTAATTTATTTTTAGGGTTTTATACCCATTTTCAATTGTAACAAAGTTTGAAGTTTTATTCTAATTATGGTATTGGCATTTCCTATTGTAGTTAAACAACTTACTAGAATCGTAAGAGTCAAGTATATTAGTCCTAGATTTTAGTTGGATCCTAGTTCATGCAAGATTTTTGACCTAATTTATACTAATAGGCCATGGCATGTTGTGCATGTATGGTTTTTATAAAAATGCATGAGTCCGAGAATGACCTGAATTGACAGTTGTCACATTTACCTACGTTTTGTTTATAAATGTTAAACAACATTACTACCAACGTTACACTTTCCATGCAAAGTTGGTATTACACCGAGTTTTTATCACCAAATGGAACACACTTTCGAAAAACTATAATGGGTATAGTTTACAAGTTATTAATGACATCTTTACATAAACACAATAAAAAGGAAATACTTTCATTTACAAGAAATGTGGACTTTTCATTCTGTAAATCTATTGATACTAAGTTTTGTGAGACATTCGGCTTCACCGTACTCTCAAGTACGCATTTCAACTCCTGTATTATAAACCATAATCTCTTATAGGGAGAGCGTGATACTTGTGTATAGATCTATACGGGATTGACAATCCCGCATCTAAACTGTTAGCTACAATTAGACCGGCAAGTCTGGGGTGACAAACATCATAACACTTCATTGCCTGAAGAACGCTGTTACAGGCAGTCTGGGTCAATAGCATGGTTATAAAACTCACATAGAGTATCAAAACCTTTTGATTTACGGGGCAATTAAACTAAATAGTGATTATAAATACATATATGAAACTACATGCATTATTCTTGGTATCGAAAATACTTATGCAATCCAGTCTTTGGAACTTTTTCAAATACCGCACATACATGGAAAATATTGGATTTTCTAGAAACACGCTCAGTTATTTTTACCGAAAGACATACAAATTTTTGTACAAAACCGCTTATGAACTCACCAACTTAATTGTTGACACTTTTTCAAAACTACTTGTATTTCTCAGGGAATCAGTAATACATGTAAAACATCAGCTTTTGGAGAAGGAACGCTTAGGCGTCAGTTATCAAAACTTATTAAATCATCATATTTGTAATATTCTTTTGAGACATGTACCACATGCAACAATGTAACTTTTAAATTATATTTATGATGGTTATGTTTACTTTCTTTACAAATATTCAACTGTTATGATACTACGTGAAGTCACCCACCCCCGAATGTTTCCGCCATTCTGGTTTGGGGGTGTGACACAAAACATCACAACTTACCAACTTCAAATGTACAAGAGTAAGAAACATGTTACTCTACATTTGATAAGTGTTGTAAACCTTTCTTAAAATTATGTAACTTAAGTTACAATCTTAGAGTATGACTCTAAGACTTGTTTTGGAACGAAGTATAATTTATCTTTTGATATGACCATTTCCACAGTTCATGATTCCTTTCCTTAGCCAAACAAATGCACTAAGGCGTCTTTAGAGGATCAATTGTGATATGGTTTTATAATCACTAAGATAATCATAAAACATGATAATAAAGTACTCTCCCATATTTTAAGATTTGAGAAACTTTTATCTTTCTGCCTAATTTGATTCATCTCATTCGTTTTGCCATACATCGAAACATTTCCAATGTTTTAGAATGATACTTAAACTTATAAGTATAACCATATTTACTAAACTTTAGTAAATCATGACGAATAGTCTTATCGATCTTTGTGGTGGACCTGACCAGCGCACAACCAAGTGTACCCAATCCTTTAGTCCCTTACTTGACTCACATGTTCATGTGAACAAGGAATTAGTCTTAATTTACAAAAGATGACAATTCTCATTCATCATACAATACAAGTTGCATGATTCCAAGTTTCTATCCAACTGAAACATGGGTGATGAGAATCTTTCCATATTTGGTAAATTATGACACTACCACAAATGAAAGAATCAAATCCGTTTTCCAATATTGCTATCAAATGGAAACATATAAACGGCGATTTTTCACAAATGCCATTGTAATGATAAAATCAAACTTTTCTTTTATTTTAAAACTTTGCGGAAAAACTTATCCTTACGATGTAAATACATATGAAAACATGTTGTTATCTATTCCTAAGCAATCTATCATAACTCTTAAGTAGCAGCTCAAAATTCTGATCATCGAACCATGCGATCGAAATCCATCTATTCGCGAACAGAATCAGCTTACTCTTTCTTTAAGCTTCCTTACTTTTCTTTGATTCTACAAAACATCAAAATGTAATTACATTACATCATGTATTAAGAATCTCCAAATAAGAACTTAATAGAGTTAGATAGTGGACTTTACCTGAAGTAGAGTCAAACCTTTTTGACTTTACCATCCTAATGATCTTTCAGGTAAAATGGGCAGCTTCACAACCAATGTCCCTTCTCTTGGCAATAGAAACATATGGACTCTTTGGAAATGGTGCACGAGACTATCTCAGAGTTAGCCTTCCTCTTTACTATTAGGTCAAATGACTTGACCATGGCCGATCCCTTTCCATTGGGAAGAGAAAGCTTTTCTGGACTTTCAATGTTACCATTACCAATGTCCATGGAAGCATGGGAAGTAGATCTTCCAATCAAATTTGCTTTACCATTGCTCCAAATCATTGTTGATTCAGTAGCATCGAGCAAATATGTAAGATCATTAAGGGTCATGTCATGGTCTCTCACATAGCAGTCCTTAAAGAACTCACTATATGACTTGGGAAGTGACTGAAGAACCCAGTTAACAGTCAACTTCCTTAAGACTTTGACACCCAACTCTCCCGGCTTGCTAATATGTGACTTAATCTCCAAGATGTAAGCACATATAGACTTTGCTTGCCAAATAGGGATTGAGTGACCTTGAACTTGTGGGTCAGGGAGAATTATTGGAGGAGGTGGAGGAAGTGAAGCTCTATCCAAAAGGATGAGGAAGACCATAGTTGTCTGAACTTAGACATCTATGAGGGAGAAATTCAAGTTTTAGTTGATTTAAGTCCTTAACATAACACCCAATATGAAATATTAAGGCTAGGACCCAATAAACTATTTTATAACTTGGAAGAGGGATGCCGTAATCCAAGATACAAAATATTTGAAGGTAGGTAAATGACGATTTACCAATTTCCACCATGAAAAACAAAATAAATTATTAAGTTTTAATTGGATTTGAAACTCCTAGATCTTTTGAGATTCATTGAACTTTCAATGGCATTTTTAAATCTCGATTGTGCCCTCTCAAGTTTGTGACTGGGATGCCGAGGATCACAAACAAGGTGTGAATAACCATGCAAATTGACTTGGTACCCTTAATTTTATCACCCAATTGATGTGTCGGTTAACCACACGCGCTCCACCGATCTATAATAAAACTTAAGTCACCCTTTGCCACACATTGTCAGTTCCATGTTAGTGTGCCGGTTAACCACACACACTCCACTAACGACTTAACAAGGGTGCAAAGTGTAATTTCATGGGTTAGCACCATTTCACATTTTCCTAAGTAATTAAGATTGGGAATTTATAAGTGTTTAGTTACTTAGTATTTATCATTATACTTTTAATGAAGGGAGACTTATAGTCCTTTCCTACCTGTTCGGCTAACGACCCTCCACCAGTCAAGGAAGCGGTGGGTGAGAGTGGACACCCATTATACTACCATTTTATAGGCAGTAACCTTATACCCCCCCTTAGAGATTGGCTTCGTGAATGAGGCCTACTAACGGTAAGATTGACTTTACTCTTATACATATATATATATATATATATATATATATATATAAGTATTAACTTTTAATATTATAATAGTATAAGGGTGTATTTTACAAATTTAAAATACTTGGTGGTTTAATCTTATTAATTAAACTATACTCTTAATTTAATTAAACTTAAACCATGTCATTATGAAACCATTAACTCTTTTAATTAAACACTTTAATTAATTTAATGAAGTCCATAAAGTTTGAATTTTAACTTTTAAAATTCTAGGGTTTGGAATTAAAGTATTAATGTATGTGAGACTTTACAAATTCCAAAACTTGAGGGCAAGTTTTGAAACTATTCAAAACCCTTCATATTCATAACATTTGAGTTTAATGTAGGTTTTTAAAACTTTTAATGAAGAGACTCTTGAACATCCATAACTTGAGCACAAGTTATGTGTGACAACCCGAAATTTCCATTTGAACAAACTCTACCGTCTAGCACTTTAATTAAAAGTCAAATTCTTTTCTGCTAATTTTTAGCTCGGCTTTAAGTCCGGTTGGGTATTTTTTTATATTTATTTTCTTGAGAGAACAAATTAGAGGAAGTATACTATAGGATTAATTGTGCAACATTTAAGTCACAAAACTCCAAGAGTTTGAAGTTTTCGGCCCAAAATAGTGTTAGGGCCAAAAACCCTAATGGGTATATAAATGACACTTAGTCATTTTTAGTCATTTTTCCCATTTCCAAGTCAAGAACAATTCTCTCTCAAGTATCATCCAAATTTTTGTCAATATCTTCAAGATTGTAAGTGTTTCCTTCCTTGTTTAGTTGATCTCTTCCATTATCTAGTGATCTTACATGATTTCATCCATGAAATCATTCCATTTTCTTTGATCTTCAAGTGTTCTTCATTTCACTAAGAACACACACTAGTGTTTTGGGCCGAAAACACCCTTCTTTGCTTCCATATTGTAAGTATCTATCTCCTGTACTTGTTATCTAGTAAGGATACTTGATTTAGGGCCTTGAAAACGTCAATTTCTCAAGAACAATAGGTGTTTTCGGTCAAGTGCATCTCCCTTGACCGAAAACCCTAAAGAAAGGTGCCTTTAAGACCTTAAACGCACATAAGGCTTTGGATGAAACTTAGAACCCCTATACATACTTGAAAGCCCTTGAAAATCACCTTATGCACCAAAAATCATGAGTTTTCGGTCTTAAACTCAGGGACCGAAAACCCTAAAAACCGAGAACCATTTGGACCGAGAACCATTTGGACCGAAAACCTCTTTGGATCGAAAACCATATGGACCGAAAACCACTTGGATCGAAAACTCCCTTAAGTGGCTTTACAACCCTTAGATGCAACCCTTAGTACTTCTAGCACTTGAATCAAAGTGTTTTCCATGTCCTAGGGTGTCTTAACTTGGTTAATTAGTTGTTAAATGACAAATTGGATACATATATGTGTTATTATATGTTAAATAGGATTCGTGTGTGTGCTCAAGTCTTCACTTAACACTTAGCATCATATACCATCCGTTCATCCAAACGACTCACTACAGGTGAGTTCATACCCCTTAATAAACCTTTTAAATGCTTTTTAAATGCTTTTATGGGGGGGATACAAGTTGGACTATTATAGTTATTATATCAATCGCATGTGATTAATAACTATCAAACATATGGATTTTCTTACTTTTCAAACGGTGTTATCAAACAAACTACTTCAAACTGTTTTGCAAACTCTTTTACATGTTAAATACTTTCTATTCAAACTCTTTTAAACTTATACTATATAGATATAGTTATATAAGTAGGATTAAAAGGACTTAGGACTGATAGCTCGCCTTGCTTCCTGTTCCTTGTTTGGTTGTGGACTTAGGGTATCGGTTATTTGTCCGAAGGTCGTTTGAATCCTAGTCATATATTATGTATATATATATAGATATAAAAGTTACTTCTTTCAGTTCCATACCTTTGGGTAGCAAAGGTATACAAACATGTTCATTTACACAAACAACATTGCTAGTAAACTATAATAGGTATAGTTTAGGAAGTTGCAAATGTTATTACTAGAACAATGAAACATACAATGAGTCAGTTCATACATGAGTCATAACATATAGTGATGAGAAACAAACATAACATATAGTGATGAGAAACAAGCATAACATGTAGTGATGAGAAACAAACATAACATACTAGACAGAGAGAGAACATACAATACAGCTAGTACATACTATATATTATACAAGAGAACATACTATTATGAGAAACAGAGAGAACATACATACATGCTAGACAGAGAGAGAACATACAATACAGCTAGTACATACAATACATATACAAGAACATTACAACAGTTATGTGAGCCACGTAACGGGGCATGGCATCACCTGTCATGGCTCGTTTTGTATCCAGAGTCTCCTAGAAGGAGGGCGTTGAATTTGTGTATAGATCTATACTGGATTGACTATCCTACACCTTGCTGCTCGCTACAGTGGGACTTGCAAGTCTACGGGTGCCCAATGTCATTTCTTCCGACGTCTTTCATTGTCGTGTTTTTATTCGGTAGTATGGTACAGGCATATCACATGTTACTTTAAATAACAATTGGTTTAAGGTAATTAGTACAGCAGTAGTTACTTAATACAACACTACAATACTTTATTATTTCCCCATTGCATTCACTTTGTGACCTTCACACAATGAACGGTAATGTAAAAGCTATATTCTTGGTTAATGATAGTCATATTTGGGAAAATACACACTTTTACAAGAAACAAACATACATTTCATTTGATGCGAAGCCAATCACCCAAGTCCCCGACGCTGGTGTGGGCCAAGCTTGCTACGGTTGTGGCGAGGCGGGCCAGTACGAGAGGAACTGCCCTAAGGCAGGGATCGTCGGCGGAGTGGGAAGAGTTCTGGCTATAGGCCACGAGGAAGCGGTTGCCAACCCCACAGTGGTCACTGGTACGTTTCTCCTCGATAACTCTTATGCATGCATTCTGTTTGATAGTGGAGCGGAGAGGAGTTTCGTGAACCAAAACTTTGCTCATTTACTTAAGCAAAAATCATGAGCACTTAAAGAACCGTTCACTGTAGAAATGGCTAATGGAAAGATAGAGAGTACTAGCTGCATATACATAGGGTGTACCCTAACTCTAGATAGTCATTCATTTTCGATCGACCTCATGCCGGTCTCAATTAAAAGTTTCGACGTTATTATCGGCATGGACTGGTTGAGTCTACATCGTGCCGACATCATGTGTTATGAAAAGGCTGTTCGCCTTAATTTGCCGTCTGGCGAAACTCTAGTAGTCTATGGCGACAAACACGGCACGAATCTTCGTATCATCTCAAGCATTCAAGCCCAGAAATTCTTGCGAAAGGAATGTCGCGCATTCCTTGCTCATGTTGTCGATGTGAGCCAAGAAGCGAAAGACAATAAGAACATTCCAGTAGTACGTGACTTTCCCAACATCTTTCCAGAAGAACTCCCAGGATTACCTCCGCAACGTCAAGTCGAGTTCAGAATCGACTTAGTTCCATGGGCTACCCCCGTAGCCAAATCGCCCTATCGTTTAGCACCTGCAGAGATGCAAGAACTGTCCTGTCAACTTAACGAACTGCTCAGCAAGGGCTTTATAAGACCAAGCTTCTCACCCTGGGGAGCTCCAGTCTTGTTCGTCAAGAAGAAAGACGGATCGTTTCGTATGTGCATCGACTATAGGGAGCTCAACAAACTGACCGTCAAAAATCGTTACCCTCTGCCTCGCATATACGATTTATTTAATCAACTGCAAGGGGCGAACTTCTTTTCAAAAATCGATCTAAGATCCGGATATCACCAACTACGAGTGCTGGGGGAGGATGTCCAGAAGACAGCCTTCCGAACTCGTTATGGGCACTACGAATTCGTAGTGATGCCGTTCGGATTAACAAACGCGCCCGCAATATTCATGGATTTAATGAATAGGGTGTGGCGTCCTTACTTGGATCAGTTCGTCATCGTCTTCATCGATGACATACTTATCTACTCTCGTAGTAAGGAGGAGCATAGTCAACATTTGCGACTAATCTTAGAAACGTTGTGTTCAGAGAAGCTCTATGCGAAGTTCTCGAAATGCGAATTTTGGATCCAAAGAGTCGAATTCTTAGGGCACGTGGTTAGCAAAGATGGAATACACGTGGACCCTTCCAAAATAAAAGCCATTGAGAGCTGGTCAGCACCGAAGACACCTACCGAAATTCGTCAATTTCTAGGCCTCGCTGGCTACTATCGCAGGTTCATTCAGAACTTCTCCCGAATTGCGAAACCTCTTACAACACTGACCCAGAAGGGTGTGGCCTTTGACTGGGAAGAGAAGCAGGAGAGAGTGTTCCAAACGCTCAAGCGAGCCTTGTGCACCGCACCAATACTATCCCTCCTCGAAGGGATAGAAGACTTCGTTGTCTATTGTGATGCGTCAAATCAAGGGATCGGCTGTGTTCTGATGCAACGAGGTAACGTCATCGCCTATGCTTCGAAACAGCTGAAGAGACACGAGGTCAACTACACCACTCACGATCTTGAGCTAGGAGCAGTTGTGTTTGCTCTGAAGATCTGGAGACACTACCTGTATGGTACAAAAAGCACTATTTTTACAGACCACAAAATCCTACAACATATATTCACCAGAAGGAGCTCAACATGAGACAACGACGGTGGGTCGAGCTACACAGTGATTACGAATGCGAAATTCGTTATCATCCGGGTAAAGCCAACGTAGTAGCTGACGCCCTAAGTCGGAAAGAATACTCTGGTCGTAGAGTCAAATCATTGACTATAACTATCCATTCACACTTGTCCACACAAATTAAGGAAGCTCAGCTCAACGCTTTAAAACCTGAAAATGTGGCGAGTGAATCCCTAAGAGGGATAGATAAGAACTTGGAAGTCAAAGGTGGCGGAGACTTATATTTCATGGATCGGATCTGGACACCGAAACACGGTGGTTTCAGAGACTTGGTCAAGACCGAGGCACAACGCTCGTTATTTCGTCCACCCAGGTTCAGATAATATGTATCTGGATCTTAAAAACCTATACTGGTGGCCTAACATGAAAGCAGAGATTGCTACCTTCGTGAGTAAATGCCTTACTTGCGCCAAGGTCAAGGTCGAATACCAGAAACCCTCAGGTCTACTACAACAACCATAGATACCGGAATGGAAGTGGGAGCGGATCACTATGGACTTCATAACCAAGTTGCCCAAGACAACGGGTGGACTTGATACCATATGGGTCATCGTCGACAGATTGACCAAGTCCGCACACTTCATGCCTATCAAAGAAACAGACAAGATGGACAAGCTTAGAAGAACCTACATACGGGAGATTATACGACTGCACGGTGTTCCCATATCCATTATCTCGGACAGAGATAGTAGATTCACTTCAAGGTTCTGGCAGTCGCTACAAAGTTCCCTAGGAACTAGGCTGGACATGAGTACAGCCTATCATCCACAAACCGACGGACAAAGTGAGAGGACTATTCAAACATTGGAAGATATGTTGCGAGCCAGCATGATTGAATTTGGAAAGGCATGAGATACTCATTTACCCCTTGTTGAATTCTCATACAATAATAGTTATCACACGAGCATAAAGGCTGCTCCATTCGAGGCCCTCTATGGCCGAAAGTGCAGATCCCCTCTGTGCTGGGCTGAGGTGGGTGATACCCAGTTAGCTAAAGGACGAGTTCCTAAAAGCACTCTCACGGGTCCGGAGATCATTCGGGAAACGACAGAGAAGATCGTTCAGATTCGTGAACGATTGAAAGCCTCTAGAGACCGACAGAAAAGCTACGCAGATAAATGAAGGAAAGCTAAATCCAAGATACATAGGGCCTTTCGAGATTCTCGCTAGAATCGGCCCTGTTGCTTACAAACTTAACTTACCTCGTCAACTCAGTAACGTACATTCTACTTTCCACGTCTCGAACTTGAAAAAGTGTCTGTCCAACGAGACTCTTGTGATCCCACTCGACGAGATCGAAATCAACGAGAGCCTCAACTTCGTGGAAGAACCAGTAGAGATCATGGACCGAGAGGTCAAACGAACCAAGCAAAGCCGTATCCCGATAGTGAAGGTTCGCTGGAACGCCAAGCGAGGACCGGAATTCACTTGGGAGCGCGAGGATCACTTTAAGCTGAAATATCCTCATCTTTTTACTTAGTTATTTGTAATAACTTAGTTGCTTGAACTCTAATTTAGGGACGAAATTTCCTCTAACGGGGGGATGATGTGACAACCCGAAATTTCCATTTGAACAAACTCTACCGTCTAGCACTTTAATTAAAAGTCAAATTCTTTTCTGCTAATTTTTAGCTCGGTTTAAAGTCCGGTTGGGTATTTTTTTTTTATATTTATTTTCTTGAGAGAACAAATTAAAGGAAGTATACTTTAGGATTAATTGTGCAACATTTAAGTCACAAAACTCCAAGAGTTTGGAGTTTTCGGCCCAAAATAGTGTTAGGGCCGAAAACCCTAATGGGTATATAAATGACACTTAGTCATTTTTCCCATTTCCAAGTCAAGAACAATTCTCTCTCAAGTATCATCCGAATTTTTGTCAAGATCTTCAAGATTGTAAGTGTTTCCTTCCTTGTTTAGTTGATCTCTTCCATTATCTAGTGATCTTACATGAGTTCATCCATGAAATCATTCAATTTTCTTAGATCTTCAAGTGTTCTTCATTTCACCAAGAACACGAAGAACACACACTAGTGTTTTGGGCCGAAAACACCCTTCTTTGCTTCCATATTCTAAGTATCTATCTCCTGTACTTGTTATCTAGTAAGGATACTTGATTTAGGGCCTTGAAAACGTCAATTTCTCAAGAACAATAGGTGTTTTCGGTCAAGTGCATCTCCCTTGACCGAAAACCCTAAAGAAAGTTGCCTTTAAGACCTTAAACACACATAAGGCTTTGGATGAAACTTAGAACCCCTATACATACTTCAAAGCCCTTGAAAATCACCTTATGCACCAAAAATCATGAGTTTTCGGTCTTAAACTCAGGGACCAAAAACCCTAAAAACCGAGAACCATTTGGACCGAGAACCATTTGGACCGAAAACCTCTTTGGACCGAAAAACATATGGACCGAAAACCACTTCGACCGAAAACTCCCTTAAGTGGCTTTACAACCCTTAGTACTTCTAGCACTTGAATCAAAGTGTTTTCCATGTCCTAGGGTGTCTTAACTTGGTTAATTATTTGTTAAATGACTAATTGGATACATATATGTGTTATTATATGTTAAATAGGATCCGTGTGTGTGCTCAAGTCTTCACTTAACACTTAGCATCCTATACCATCCGTTCATCCAAACTACTCACTACAGGTGAGTTCATACCCCTTAATCAACCTTTTAAATGCTTTTTAAATGCTTTTATGGGGGGATACAAGTTGAACTATTATAGTTATTATATCAATCACATGTGATTAATAACTATCAAACATATGGATTTTCTTACTTTTCAAACGGTGTTATCAAACAAACTACTTCAAACTGTTTTGCAAACTCTTTTACATGTTAAATACTTTCTATTCAAACTCTTTTAAACTTATACTTTGTCAAATGTGTATCTATATAGATATAGTTATATAAGTAGGATTGAAAGGACTTAGGACTGATAGCTCGCCTTGCTTCCTGTTCCTTGTTTGGTTGTGGACTTAGGGTATCGGTTATTTGTCCGAAGGTCATTTGAATCCTAGTTATATATATATATATATATATATATATATATATATATATATATATATATATATATATATATATATATAGATATAAAAGTTACTTCTTTCAGTTCCATACCTTTGGGTAGCAAAGGTATACAAACATGTTCATTTATACAAACAACATTGCTGGTAAACTATAATAGGTATAGTTTAGGAAGTTGCAAATGCTATTACTAGAACAATGAAACATACAATGAGTCAGTTCATACATAAGTCATAACATATAGTGATGAGAAACAAACATAACATATAGTGATGAGAAACAATCATAACATGTAGTGATGAGAAACAAACATAACATACTAGACAGAGAGAGAACATACAATACAGCTAGTACATACTATACATTATACAAGAGAACATACTATTATGAGAAACAGAGAGAACATACATACATGCTAGACAGAGAGAGAACATACAATACAGCTAGTATATGCAATACATATACAAGAACATTACAACAGTTATGTGAGCCACGTAACGGGGCATGGCATCACCTGTCATGGCTCGTTTTGTATCCAGAGTCTCCTAGAAGGAGAGCGTTGAATTTGTGTATAGATCTATACTGGATTGACTATCCTACACCTTGCTGCTCGCTACAGTGGGACTTGCAAGTCTACGGGTGCCAAATGTCATTTCTTCCGACATCTTTCATCGTCGTGTTTTTAGTCGGTAGTATGGTACAGGCATATCACATGTTACTTTAAATAACAATTGGTTTAAGGTAATTAGTACAGCAGTAGTTACTTAATACAACACTACAGTACTTTATTATTTCCCCATTGCATTCACTTTGTGACCTTCACACAATGAACGGTAATGTAAAAGCTATATTCTTGGTTAATGATAGTCATATTTGGGAAAATACACACTTTTACAAGAAACAAACATACATTTCATTTGATGCCTTGGTAGAAGGCTACGTTTAGTAGAAAATATAGGATTTTCTAGGAGATTCAAACATTTACAAACATTTACAAACTTATACATCAAGTGCATACAAACACTCTCATACAAACAATGACACTAAAATACTTATGAACTCACCAGCTTTAAAGCTGATAAACTCTTTCAAGATAACTTGTATTCTCAGGTCGTTAGTAGACAGGTACCGATGCCAGGCTTTTGAGAAGATGGAGCACATGCAAGACTCATCTCATATTTTGATTTACTTTTTGGTGTCTATTAAACTTTACAGAACACACTTGTATTAAATTATATTATTAATGCAATGGATGATGTTGTTGCTTGTTTACTACTATGCATTGTTGTGATACTGTACATGACGTCCTCCACCCCTGAACGTTTCCGCCATTCCGGTTTTGGGGTGTGACATTATGGAGTTCATAAAACTATTTATGAGGAAAAGACTCTTCAAGTTTCTTAACCTATGGTTTTAATAACCTTTTTTAATGTGACTTTTCATATAACTTGAGGACAAGTTACAAAAACACATATTATGAATAACTTTTAGATTAATTTGGATTGAAAACAACTATCACAAACATGTCTAGCAATATTCATAATCTTGATTAAACTCATATGAACAAGACAATTCAAATCAAACAATTTTTCATGTAATTAGCCTAATCATTAAACTAATACAAAACATGAAACTTTTTACAATCATCTTTTGAATTGGATTAGAATGATCATTATCATACCAAAAACAGGTTTTATAAGTCCAAAACAGTTTAAGGTAAAGATTCTAGACCAGTTCCAGCCTTAAAACTCGAAGATATGCTGTCTGGGGGTCCAACTCGTCCAGTGCATGAACCAACTCGATGAGTTGGATGAATTTGTGCATGGACTCGGCGAGCCCATCAGTGGACTCGATGAGTCTACTGACCAGAACAGCAAAAAATCGATTTTTTCAGCTTTTTCAGCAATATGCATCAAGTATAATTGAAAACAAGCCTAGGCTCTGATACCACTGTTGGGTTTTCAGCATTCTAACACTCCTAAGGTGTTCATGCAACCCTAATATACATTGGATCCATGTTTTCACTAATTATACATGCAATGGTGTTATCAAGGTATTAAACCTATGACTAGCATACAATTGACATATACCACACAAGAATCTAGTTAGGATAACATACCTTATAGTGGAGATTGAAGTCTTGATGTATCTAGCCTTAAGAGCTTAGCCCCAATAGTGTGGAAGCCTCAAGTGGAATCAAAAATCACCATCAACAACTTGGAAGAACTTGAGAGGATATGGAGCTCACTAAAATCAGCCACCTTTTTTTTCACACACACTAGTGCCAATTTTGTGAGCCAAGGACCCTTTATATATTATGGAGGATTAGGGTTACATCCATGTAAACCCTAATACCCATGACCTTTCATTTACACAGGATCCATGGATTAAAAGCTCCATGGACTATCTATGGACTTCCATACACTTTTAGCCCATCCTAAATAAACCTTGGCCCATTCCATATATATATATATATATATATATATATATATATATATATATATAAGAGTCCATATTTAATTAGCCTCTTTTGATCACTAAATTAGTTCCAAATTAATTCTTGATCAATACTAATTAAATAATATGATTTCATATTAATATATTATAACTTATAATATATTAATAAATCATAAATATCCTTTTCTCATAAGTCTATCCATACAAATTGTTTCTGTGAAGTACAACCCAAATGGACCATGGCGGGTCAGGTCAAGTCATACCAATTATAGTTATGGACTTAGACACTAATCCAACAGTTACACCAACCCAACCAGCTCATGTTGATAGCCAAGTGTTGCATGAGGGGCCCAGTGTTATTCGTACATCCTTTGAAGTCAGAAGCTCGTCAGCTCCTGGTGGCTCCCCAGCACCACAACCTGCTCATGATGTCGCTTCCGAATGGCTGGCTAGGTTTTTAGCGCAAGAAGGTGTTGACCCTACATTCAAGGGAAAAGGCATATCTATAGGTGCAGGGAGCTCCACTAATGAAGATCCAAAAATTGTTGAGCTAAAGGAAGAAATCGGGATCTTAAATCAGAACCATATTAAGAAGGATGTTTTGATTGGAACTCTAGACATTAGAGTCTCCGAGCTAGAAAAGGAAAACTCTCAAAAGTCAAAACAAATTTCTAATTTGCAGCTCAATCTCGGCGCACTCACTGCCGGATACTTTGATTTGGAGCATAAGCTAATTAGTGAATTTGGTGACAAATTCAAAACATCCGTCAGTGAGCCTAATGAAAAAGATGTTTCCCCTAGCGTTTTTGCCCCTGTTCCACAAGATGTTCCGCGTCATACCAGTATAACTCGAATCGTTGACCAATTTGAAAATGAACCTGCCAATACTGATCCCAGAGTCACATTGAAGCGAGCTCATAAGGAAGCCTCTACTCAAAGAAAAGAGAAATTTCTCTTCATGAAAAATTCTAATAAAAACGTTCGTGGTGATCAGCCCCAGTTGAGTGTGACTGAGCTCGGGAAAAAGTAGTTCAAAGCCAAGTATGGAGACAGTTCGGGAATTATGGTGTGGGGATTTCACGACCAGAAGAACGTTTGGGCAGTCAAAAGGAAAAATGGAAATGTGGAGTATTATGCACATCAAAATGACTTTAGTTCTTGGACTAAAGTTAATCTTACACAATTATCTGAGGCTCCCTTCCATAACCCATCGAACGATCCTCGTGGAACTAACTTCAAGCACTTTTTGGAGAATCAAGTAAAGAGAAAGTTCGATGGCATGAAGATGTTGGATAAGGTGTCTAAGTCCACAACTATATTTGGTATGTACTTGACCCGAAAGTAGCATGGTCCATTTGGGTTGCATTTCACCGGAACAATTTGTAAGGAGGGACTTTTGAGAAGAGGTTATTTATGATTTATTAATATATTATAAGTTCTAATATATTAATATGAAATCATATTATTTAATTACTATTGATCAAGAATTAATTTGGAATTAATTTAGTGATCAAAAGAGACTAATTAAATGTAATGGGTTGATTTGGTAAATCAATGATTCTTATAGTGTGGGCCTATGGTTATTTAGGTTGGGCTAAACCAACATGGTAGTCCATGGATAGTCCATAGAGGTTTAACCCATTGAGCCTAAGTACGATGAAAGGTTATGCACATTAGGGTTTACATGGATGTAACCCTAATCCTTTACACACTATAAAAGGAGTCCCTTAGCTAATGAAATCGGCCACTAGTGATCTTTGGAAGAGCATAACCGATTTTTGTGTGCAAGTTATTCTCACTCAAAGTCCTCCATTGTTGGTGGTGTTTTTGAAGCATTTGAGGTATCACATTTGGGGTGCTAGGCTCTGAGAGCATAAACGGTTCTCTGCGGAACATGGAATTCTGGGTATTTGATGAGGTCACAGCCACCGCCTTCATCAAGCTTCCGACTCGTAATATTCATCTTATTGAAGGAAAGGATATCCTACAGTTTGGTGAGTGTCATATCCGTACTTTGGCAGAGCATCAGATCTTGGTTAATGATGATATTCTAGAGGTTGCTGCTAAAGATTTTACTGGCATGGTCACTAAAATTATCAACAAGAAAATGTGGGCAGGCGCGTTGGGAAGTTCAGATGTGATGATCGTTGACAAGCCTTGAATTCATGCTAGCATCAAACCAAGAGGGGGACTGTTAGGACCTAATTTGTTGGTTTGTGCTAGGCATATATGTTTTGTAGGCATTATTACTTCTTGTTAGGGCTTTATGTTAGTTTTCGGTTGGTTGGACCGAAAACGTTCCGTTTTCGGTTGGTTGGACCGAAAACGTCCCGTTTTCGGTTGGTTGGACCGAAAACGTTCCGTTTTCGGTCCCGTGGTGTTTTCGGTTGGTTGGACCGAAAACGTTCCGTTTTCGGCCCCGTGGTGTTTTCGGTTGTAAACTAGTTTGCTGTTTGTGTTCCCTATAAATAGGAGACTTAGATGACCAGTTTTGGGTTAGCTGTTTTCGGTCATTTCTGTGTGTAATATCCTTTGTACCTGACGATTGATTCAATAGAAAATCGTGTGTATATGGATTGATCTCGCTTTTACTCCTTCTTGATTTATCATTTTAGCTTGTTTACATTGTTTGATCACTAGTTGCTTCATTGGTGAGGGACTTACAGAGACAAAGGAATAACTGATACCACACCTTTAGTAACAATTATAGCTTAGAGCTCCTAGAATTGACTATTGATAAGACGACAACCTTCATGTGTTGTTAGGAATAGTAGCTCGTTTCTAGACGACAACTACTTTTTATGTCAGTCTGTAATGAATTTTGTGCAAGTTGGAGACTGTTGGATCTATGCTCAAAAATCATTATTAAATGATATTACTAATAAAATATGATCCTATAGATAAGATCATATTCATTGATCTTTCTATCCTCATCAACACCCCAAAACCAAGTGGGTTCAAAGGCTCTACAGATTGTCATTCTAAAACACTATATGATTGTTTTTAATATCATTATAACCTCTATAAATGGATCCTAAATGGTTTGGTTTTGTTATAAACTCGAAAAAAATAAACTTGTTATTTTTAAGCTTCCATTGCCCGATTTTTATAAAAAAACACTTATATTTTGTATCTAAACCCATCACATATTTCTTTTTAAAATCGATGCTTAATTGTATTCACGACTCTTCACGCATGATATAAAAAAGACCCAAGAATTGATGTCTATGATGGAAGAAAGTCTTCGCATAGCCAATGAGGGTACCATATCATAATCCGAAAGAGTGAATGAACACAAGGAAATAGACAATGAGATGAATAATGAAGGTTCAAATGACACCGATGTGCAAATTAGCCAGGAACCAACGTTTGGCTATGACTTGAGCGAATATGAGGTTCAGAAGGATGATCAACAAATTTCATCAACAAGTAATTCATATTTTAGCAACATTTAACATTTTCAACAAGCTTTAACGAATTTCAACAAATTTTATCATAAAAATATCATTTCATTATCAAGGTTGCAGAAATCGCTCGACGGTAGCTCGGCGGTGGACTGGGGTCAACGGATTAATCGGCTAGGCGGGGATTAATCGGGGGATTAATCGGGGACCATTAATTATTAAAAAAATTTAATAAATAAAACATTAATCCTAAGAATATAACATTATATCTATTTAAAAGTTACTAAAAATTAATAAATATAACATTATAAAATGATACTATGATTACAAAAACCCTTTTGATCCCTAATACATCAGATCTAAATAACCAACAATTGCATTTGCATCCAAGTCTGCATAAAATGGGGAGAAAAAAGTGTTATGAACAATGGGTTCCAATAACATCGGGAAGAGATGTGGACCTGCAACCTGTTTCGTATGTGCATCGACTACAGGGAGCTTAACAAACTGACCGTCAAAAATCGTTACCCTCTGCCTCGCATAGATGATTTATTTGATCAACTGCAAGGGGCGAACTTCTTTTCAAAAATCGATCTAAGATCCGGATATCACCAAATACGAGTGCTGGGGGAGGATGTCCCGAAGACAGCCTTCCGAACTCGTTATGGGCACTACGAATTCGTAGTGATGCCGTTCGGATTAACAAACGCGCCCGCAGTATTCATGGATTTAATGAATAGGGTGTGGCGTCCTTACTTGGATCAGTTCGTCATCGTCTTCATCGATGACATACTTATCTACTCTCGTAGTAAGGAGGAGCATAGTCAACATTTGCGACTAGTCTTAGAAACGCTGCGTTCGGAGAAGCTCTCTGCGAAGTTCTCGAAATGCAAATTTTGGATCCAAAGAGTCGAATTCGTAGGGCACGTGGTTAGCAAAGATGGAATACACGTGGACCCTTCCAAAATAAAAGCCATTGAGAGTTGGTCAGCACCGAAGACGCCTACCGAAATTCGTCAATTTCTAGGCCTCGCTGGCTACTATCGCAGGTTCATTCAGAACTTCTCCCGAATTGCGAAACCTCTTACAACACTGACCCAGAAGGTCGTGGCCTTTGACTGGGAAGAGAAGCAGGAGAGAGTGTTCCAAACGCTCAAGCGAGCCTTGTGCACCGCACCAATACTATCCCTCCCCGAAGGGATAGAAGACTTCGTTGTCTATTGTGATGCGTCAAATCAAGGGCTTGGCTGTGTTCTGATGCAACGAGGTAACGTCATCGCCTATGCTTCGAAACAGCTGAAGACACACGAGGTCAACTACACCACTCACGATCTTGAGCTAGGAGCAGTTGTGTTTGCTCTGAAGATCTGGAGACACTACCTGTATGGTACAAAAAGCACTATTTTTACAGACCACAAAATCCTACAACATATATTCACCAGAAGGAGCTCAACATGAGACAACGACGGTGGGTCGAGCTACACAGTGATTACGAATGCGAAATTCGTTATCATCCGGGTAAAGCCAACGTAGTAGCTGACGCCCTAAGTCGGAAAGAATACTCTGGTCGTAGAGTCAAATCATTGACTATAACTATCCATTCACACTTGTCCACGCAAATTAAGGAAGCTCAGCTCAACGCTTTAAAACCTGAAAATGTGGCGAGTGAATCCCTGAGAGGGATGGATAAGAACTTGGAACTCAAAGGTGGCGGAGACTTATATTTCATGGATCGGATCTGGACACCAAAACACGGTGGTTTCAGAGACTTGGTCATGACCGAGGCACACAACGCTCGTTATTTCGTCCACCCAGGTTCAGATAAGATGTATCTGGATCTTAAAAAGCTATACTGGTGGCCTAACATGAAAGCAGAGATTGCTACCTCCGTGAGTAAATGCCTTACTTGCGCCAAGGTCAAGGTCGAATACCAGAAACCCTCAGGTCTACTACAACAACCAGAGATACCGGAATGGAAGTGGGAGCGGATCACTATGGACTTCATAACCAAGTTGCCCAAGACAACGGGTGGACTTGATACCATATGGGTCATCGTCGACAGATTGACCAAGTCCGCACACTTCATGCCTATCAAAGAAACAGACAAGATGGACAAGCTTACAAGAACCTACATACGGGAGATTGTACGACTGCACGGTGTTCCCATATCCATTATCTCGGACAGAGATAGTAGATTCACTTCGAGGTTCTGGCAGTCGCTACAAAGTTCCCTAGGAACTAGGCTGGACATGAGTACACCCTATCATCCACAAACCGACGGACAAAGTGAGAGGACTATTCAAACATTGGAAGATATGTTGCGAGCCTGTGTGATTGACTTTGGAAAGGCATGAGATACTCATTTACCCCTTGTCGAATTCTCATACAATAATAGTTATCACACGAGCATAAAGGCTGCTCCATTCGAGGCCCTCTATGGCCGAAAGTACAGATCCCTCTGTGCTGGGCTGAGGTGGGTGATACCCAGTTAGCTAAAGGACGAGTTCCTGAAAGCACTCTCACAGGTCCGGAGATCATTCGAGAAACGACAGAGAAGATCGTTCGATTCGTGAATGATTGAAAGCCTCTAGAGACCGACATAAAAGCTACGCAGATAAACGAAGGAAACCGTTGGAATTCCAGGTGGGCGGCCGTGTTCTATTGAAGGTCTCACCCTGGAAAGGCTTGATACGCTTCGGAAAGCGTGGAAAGCTAAATCCAAGATACATAGGGCCTTTCGAGATTCTCGCTAGAATCGGCCCTGTAGCTTACAAACTTAACTTACCTCGTGAACTTAGTAACATACATTCTATTTTCCACATCTCGAACTTGAAAAAGTGTATGTCCGACGAGACTCTTGTGATCCCACTCGACGAGATCGAAATCAACGAGAGCCTCAACTTCGTGGAAGAACCAGTAGAGATCATGGACCGAGAGGTCAAACGAACCAAGAAAAGCCGTATCCCGATAGTGAAGGTTCGCTGGAACGCCAAGCGAGGACCGGAATTCACTTGGGAGTACGAGGATCAGTTTAAGCTGAAATATCCTCATCTTTTTACTTAGTTATTTGTAATAACTTAGTTGCTTCAACTCTAATTTCGGGACGTAATTTCCTCTAACGGGGGGATGATGTGACAACCCGAAATTTCCATTTGAACAAACTCTACCGTCTAGCACTTTAATTAAAAGTCAAATTCTTTTCTGCTAATTTTTAGCTCGGTTTAAAGTCCGGTTGGGTATTTTTTTTATATTTATTTTCTTGAGAGAACAAATTAGAGGAAGTATACTTTAGGATTAATTGTGCAACATTTAAGTCACAAAACTCCAAGAGTTTGGAGTTTTCGGCCCAAAATAGTGTTAGGGCTGAAAACCCTAATGGGTATATAAATGACACTTAGTCATTTTTAGTCATTTTTCCCATTTCCAAGTCAAGAACAATTCTCTCTCAAGTATCATCCGAATTTTTGTCAAGATCTTCAAGATTGTAAGTGTTTCCTTCCTTGTTTAGTTGATCTCTTCCATTATCTAGTGATCTTACATGAGTTCATCCATGAAATCATTCAATTTTCTTAGATCTTCAAGTGTTCTTCATTTCACCAAGAACACGAAGAACACACACTAGTGTTTTGGGCCGAAAACACCCTTCTTTGCTTCCATATTGTAAGTATCTATCTCCTGTACTTGTTATCTAGTAAGGATACTTGATTTAGGGCCTTGAAAACGTCCATTTCTCAAGAACAATAGGTGTTTTCGTTCAAATGCATCTCCCTTGACCGAAAACCCTAAAGAAAGGTGCCTTTAAGACCTTAAACGCACATAAGGATTTGGATGAAACTTAGAACCCCTATACATACTTCAAAGCCCTTGAAAATCACCTTATGCACCAAAAATCATGAGTTTTTGGTCTTAAACTCAGGGACCAAAAACCCTAAAAACCGAGAACCATTTGGACCGAGAACCATTTGGACCGAAAACCTCTTTGGACCGAAAACCACTTGGACCGAAAACTCCCTTAAGTGGCTTTACAACCCTTAGATGCAACCCTTAGTACTTCTAGCACTTGAATCAAAGTGTTTTCCATGTCCTAGGGTGTCTTCACCTGGTTAATTAGTTGTTAAATGACTAATTGGATACATATATGTGTTATTATATGTTAAATAGGATACGTGTGTGTGCTCAAGTCTTCACTTAACACTTAGCATCCTATACCATCCGTTCATCCAAACGACTCACTACAGGTGAGTTCATACCCCTTAATAAACCTTTTAAATGCTTTTTAAATGCTTTTATGGGGGGGATACAAGTTGAACTATTATAGTTATTATATCAATCGCATGTGATTAATAACTATCAAACATATGGATTTTCTTACTTTTCAAACGGTGTTATCAAACAAACTACTTCAAACTGTTTTGCAAACTCTTTTACATGTTAAATACTTTCTATTCAAACTCTTTTAAACTTATACTTTGTCAAATGTGTATCTATATAGATATAGTTATATAAGTAGGATTAAAAGGACTTAGGACTGATAGCTCGCCTTGCTTCCTGTTCCTTGTTTGGTTGTGGACTTAGGGTATCGGTTATTTGTCCGAAGGTCGTTTGAATCCTAGTCATATATTATGTATATATATATATAGATATAAAAGTTACTTCTTTCAGTTCCATACCTTTGGGTAGCAAAGGTATACAAACATGTTCATTTACACAAACAACATTGCTAGTAAACTATAATAGGTATAGTTTAGGAAGTTGCAAATGTTATTACTAGAACAATGAAACATACAATGAGTCAGTTCATACATGAGTCATAACATATAGTGATGAGAAACAAACATAACATATAGTGATGAGAAACAAGCATAACATGTAGTGATGAGAAACAAACATAACATACAAGACAGAGAGAGAACATACAATACAGCTAGTACATACTATACATTATACAAGAGAACATACTATTATGAGAAATAGAGAGAACATACATACATGCTAGACAGAGAGAGAACATACAATACAGCTAGTACATACAATACATATACAAGAACATTAAAACGGTTATGTGAGCCACGTAACGGGGCATGACATCACCTGTCATGGCTCGTTTTGTATCCAGAGTCTCCTAGAAGGAGAGCGTTGAATTTGTGTATAGATCTATACTGGATTGAGTATCCTACACCTTGCTGCTCGCTACAGTGGGACTTGCACGTCTACGGGTGCCAAATGTCATTTCTTCCGACGTCTTTCATCGTCATGTTTTTAGTCGGTAGTATGGTACAGGCATATCACATGTTACTTTAAATAACAATTGGTTTAAGGTAATTAGTACAGCAGTAGTTACTTAATACAACACTACAGTACTTTACTATTTCCCCATTGCATTCACTTTGTGACCTTCACACAATGAACGGTAATGTAAAAGCTATATTCTTGGTTAATGATAGTCATATTTGGGAAAATACACACTTTTACAAGAAATAAACATACATTTCATTTGATGCCTTGGTAGAAGGCTACGTTTAGTAGAAAATATAGGATTTTCTAGGAGATTCAAACATTTACAAACATTTACAAACTTATACATCAAATGCATATAAACACTCTCATACAAACAATGACACTAAAATACTTATGAACTCACCAGCTTTAAAGCTGATAAACTCTTTCAAAATAACTTGTATTCTCAGGTCGTCAGTAGACAGGTACCGATGCCAGGCTTTTGAGAAGATGGAGCACATGCAAGACTCATCTCATATTTTGATTTACTTTTTGGTGTCTATTAAACTTTACAGAACACACTTGTATTAAATTATATTATTAATGCAATGGATGATGTTGTTGCTTGTTTACTACTATGCATTGTTATGATACTGTACATGACGTCCTCCACCCCTGAACGTTTTCGCCATTCCGGTTTTGGGGTGTGACATTATGGAGTTCATAAAACTATTTATGAGGAAAAGACTCTTCAAGTTTCTTAACCTATGGTTTTAATAACCTTTTTTAATGTGACTTTTCATATAACTTGAGGACACGTTACAAAAACACATATTATGAATAACTTTTAGATTAATTTGGATTGAAAACAACTATCACAAACATGTCTAGCAATATTCATAATCTTGATTAAACTCATATGAACAAGACAATTCAAATCAAACAATTTTTCATGTAATTAGCCTAATCATTAAACTAATACAAAACATGAAACTTTTTACAATTATCTTTTGAATTGGATTAGAATGATCATTACCATACCAAAAATAGGTTTTATAAGTCCAAAACAGTTTAAGGTAATGATTCTAGACCAATTCCAGCCTTAAAACTCGAAGATATGTTGTCTGGGAGTCCAACTCGTCGAGTGCATGAACCAACTCGACGAGTTGGATGAATTTGTGCATGGACTCGGCGAGTCCATCAGTGGACTCGGTGAGTCTACTCACCAGAACAGCAGAAAATCGATTTTTTCAGCTTTTTCAGCAATATGCATCAAGTATAATTGAAAACAAGCCTAGGCTCTTATACCACTGTTGAGTTTTGAGCATTCTAACACTCCTAAGGTGTTCATGCAACCCTAATATACATTGGATCCATGTTTTCACTAATTATACATGCAATGGTGTTATCAAGGTATTAAACCTACGACTAGCATACAATTTACATATACCACACAAGAATCTAGTTAGGATAACATAACTTATAGTGGAGATTGAAGTCTTGATGTATCTAGCCTTAAGAGCTTAGCCCCAATAGTGTGGAAGTCTCAAGTGGAATCACAAATCACCATCAACAACTTGGAAGAACTTGAGAGGATATGGAGCTCACTAAAATCGGCCACCTTTTCTTTCACACACACTAGTGCCAATTTTGTGAGCCAAGGACCCTTTATATATTATGGAGGATTAGGGTTACTGTTGGGTTTTAGTATACTACAACATCCTATGGTGCACATACAACCCTAAATACCTTGGATCTATGTTTTATCTATTATACATGCAAATGGTTTCCAAGGCATTAAACCTATAACTAGCATGCATTTGACATAAACCATATAATATACTAGTTAGGGAAACATACCTTTTATGTGGCTTGAAGTCTTGATGTATTTGGCCTTAAGAGCTTAGCACCAATAGTATGAAATGCCTCAAATGGAATCACAACACACCTAGGACAAAGGTGGCTCTTGAGAGAGAATTTTATGCACTAAAACACCTCCATATTTCTCTAGGAAAAGAAGTGGTGATTTTGGCTATGGAGTAACCTATTTATATGTAGGATTCCAAGGGTCATGGGTATAACCCATAATCCATACCCATGGGTTTTATGATCCATGGTTCATGTGGCCCAACTCTTTATGTATCCATACATAAACTTGGTCCAACATGGATCATAAGCCCAACACATATAAATATAACTAATTATCATAATTAGTCCCCATAGATTTAATTAGTCTCTTTTGATCACTAAATTAATTCCAAATTAATTTTTGAACGATACTAATTAAAACATATGATTTCATATTAATATACTATAACTTATAATATATTAATAAACCATAAATAACCTTCTCTCAAAAGTCCATCCTAACAAATTGTCCTGATGATATGCAACACAAATGGACCATGCTCCAAGCATGTACACTATGTTTTTCTTAAACAATAGCTTTGCCATACACCAAGTACGCACTCTTTGTTTGTCTATGATCCTTACTTTGTGAAATAAACCAATTGAACATAATTTCAATGATTCTAATTTCACACTCCCAAATCCTTATCGAAAAATGTGAGAATTTCAAATTCCTATCATTTATCGAAATCTGTTTAGATTTTAAACTTATATGCACTGACCCTCCTGTAATGAATATGTACAAAGTCACAAAGACTTGTCAACATTCATTATAAGGTATTCCAATGGAGATCAACTCCATGGAAACTAAGTCTCATATTCAAAGTACATTGCTTTGGACATGCTTCTTGCATTAAGTTTTCTAATCTTACACAGATAACTTCCACCTATGGAGACAACTCCATATTCTCATTTTGACTATCACTTCTGAATAAAAGATGCCTCTTTTCAGAATATGTCAATATGGTCCTTCCAAAATTAGCATTATACTTCCAACTGTCCCTGAGCAACCAATCTTTGGTAAACCTCAGATTGTCCTCGACAATTGCTTAATCATTTTAGTCATATCCAATTCTAGATCTTTTCCTTTCTTAATGCCTCTGGGCATTTGGAAAAATTTAGAAATGACAAATATTATAGAACATGCAAACGATCATGTACCCAAAGCAAATGGTACACGATTCATGATGTCTCACATAAAGACATGATTCTAGACCAGTCTTTTGCTACAATATTTTTATTTGCCATGTTTTCAAAATTTGACTATGAAGAGGGATGTCGTAATCATAATCGAATTTTGAGAACGCAATATATAGAATTTCCTTAAGTTGAACCAATCCAACATGAAATTCATATATATATTCTTGACTAAAGATGATTAAGGTCTCAATCTAAGCCTTTAGAACTGAAATGAAGTATATCCTCTCCCTTAATTATAGCAAAACAACTTTTTCAATCCCTGTAGCCTCACGAATTGAAACTTTTGTTTTATATGTAGGATTCCAAGGGTCATGGGTATAACCCATAATCCATACCCATGGGTTTTATGATCCATGGTTCATGTGGCCTAACTCTTTATGTATCCATACATAAACTTGGTCCAACATGGATCATAAGCCCAACACATATATATATATAACTAATTATCATAATTAGTCCCCATAGATTTAATTAGTCTCTTTTGATCACTAAATTAATTCCAAATTAATTCTTGATCGATACTAATTAAAACATATGATTTCATATTAATATATTATAACTTATAATATATTAATAAACCATAAATAACCTTCTCTCAAAAGTCCATCCTAACAAATTGTCCTGATGATATACAACCCAAATGGACCATGCTACTCTCGGGTCAAGTACATACCAATAATAGTTATGGGCTTAGACATCTAATCCAACAGTTACATCCATGTAAACCCTAATACCCATGACCTTTCATTTACATAGGATCCATGGGTTAAAAGCTCCATGGACTATCCATGGACTTCCATACACTTTTAGCCCATCCTAAATAAACCTTGGCCCATTCTATATATATATATATATATATATATATATATATATATAAGAGTCTATATTTAATTAGCCTTTTTTGATCACTAAATTAGTTCCAAATTAATTCTTGATCAATACTAATTAAATAATATGATTTCATATTAATATATTATAACTTATAATATATTAATAAATCATAAATATCCTTTTCTCATAAGTCTATCCATACAAATTGTTTCTGTGAAGTGCAACCCAAATGGACCATGCCGGGTCGGGTCAAGTCATACCAATTATAGTTATGGACTTAGACACTAATCCAACAGTTACACCAACCCAACCAGCTCATGTTAATAGCCAAGTGTTGCATGAGGGGCCCAGTGTTATTCGTACATCCTTTGAAGTCGGAAGCTCATCAGCTCCTGGTGGCTCCCTAGCACCCCAACCTGCTCATGATGTCGCTTCCGAACGGCTGGCTAGGTTTTTAGCGCAAGAAGGTGTTGACCCTACATCCAAGGGAAAAGGCATATCTATAGGTGCAGGGAGCTCCACTAATGAAGATCCAAAAATTGTTGAGCTAAAGGAAGAAATCGGGATCTTAAATCAGAACCATATTAAGAAGGATGTTTTGATTGGAACTCTAGACATTAGAGTCTCCGAGCTAGAAAAGGAAAACTCTCAAAAGTCAAAAAAAATTTCTGATTTGCAGCTCAATCTCGGCGCTCTCACTGCCGGATACTTTGATTTGGAGCATAAGCTAATTAGTGAATTTGGTGACAAATTCAAAACATCCGTCAGTGAGCCTAATGAAAAAGATGTTTCCCCTAGCGTTTTTGCCCCTGTTCCACAAGATGTTCCGCGCCATACCAGTATAACTCGAATCGTTGACCAATTTGAAAATGAACCTGCCAATACTGATCCCAGAGTCACATTGAACCGAGCTCATAAGGAAGCCTCTACTCAAAGAAAAGGGAAATTTCTCTTCATGAAAAATTCCAATAAAAACGTTCGTGGTGATCAGCCCCAGTTGAGTGTGACTGAGCTCGGGAAAAAGTGGTTCAAAGCCAAGTATGGAGACAGTTCGGGAATTACGGTGTGGGGATTTCACGACCAGAAGAACGTCTGGGCAGTCAAAAGGAAAAATGGAAATGTGAAGTATTATGTACATCAAAATGACTTTAGTTCTTGGACTAAAGTTGATCTTACACAATTATCTGAGGCTCCCTTCCATAACCCATCGAACGATCCTCGTGGAACTAACTTCAAGCACTTTTTGGAGAATCAAGTAAAGAGAAAGTTCGATGGCATGAAGATGTTGGATAAGGTGTCTAAGTCCACAACTATATTTGGTATGTACTTGACCCGAAAGTAGCATGGTCCATTTGGGTTGCATTTCACCGGAACAATTTGTAAGGAGGGACTTTTGAGAAGAGGTTATTTATGATTTATTAATATATTATAAGTTCTAATATATTAATATGAAATCATATTATTTAATTACTATTGATCAAGAATTAATTTGGAATTAATTTAGTGATCAAAAGAGACTAATTAAATGTAAGGGGTTGATTTGGTAAATCAATGATTCTTATAGTGTGGGCCTATGGTTATTTAGGTTGGGCTAAACCAACATGGTAGTCCATGGATAGTCCATAGAGGTTTAACCCATTGAGCCTAAGTAAGATGAAAGGTTATGCACATTAGGGTTTACATGGATGTAACCCTAATCCTTTCCACACTATAAAAGGAGTCCCTTAGCTAATGAAATCGGCCACTAGTGATCTTTGGAAGAGCATAACCGATTTTTGTGTGCAAGTTATTCTCACTCAAAGTCCTCCATTGTTGGTGGTGTTTTTGAAGCATTTGAGGTATCACATTTGGGGTGCTAGGCTCTGAGAGCATAAACGGTTCTCTGCGGAACATGGAATTCTGGGTATTTGATGAGGTCACAGCCACCGCCGTCATCAAGCTTCCGACTCGTAATATTCATCTTATTGAAGCAAAGGATATCCTACAGTTTGGTGAGTGTCATATCCGTACTTTGGCAGAGCATCAGATCTTGGTTAATGATGATATTCTGGAGGTTGCTGCTAAAGATTTTACTGGCATGGTCACAGAAATTATCAACAAGAAAATGTGGGCAGGCGCGATGGGAAGTTCAGATGTGATGATCGTTGACAAGCCTTGAATTCATGCTAGCATCAAACCAAGGGGGGGACTGTTAGGACCTAATTTGTTGGTTTGTGCTAGGCATATATGTTTTGTAGGCATTATTACTTCTTGTTAGGGCTTTATCTTAGTTTTCGGTTGGTTGGACCGAAAACGTTCCGTTTTCGGTTGGTTGGACCGAAAGCGTCCCGTTTTCGGTTGGTTGGACCGAAAACGTTCCGTTTTCGGTCCCGTGGTGTTTTCGGTTGTAAACTAGTTTGCTGTTTGTGTTCCCTATAAATAGGAGACTTAGATGACCAGTTTTGGGTTAGCTGTTTTCGGTCATTTCTGTGTGTAATATCCTTTGTACCTGACGATTGATTCAATAGAAAATCGTGTGTATTTGGATTGTTCTCGCTTTTACTCCTTCTTGATTTATCATTTTAGCTTGTTTACATTGTTTGATCACTAGTTGCTTCATTGGTGAGGGACTTACAGAGACAAAGGAATAATTGATACCACACCTTTAGTAACAATTATAGCTTAGAGCTCCTAGAATTGACTGTTGATAAGACGACAACCTTCATGTGTTGTTAGGAATAGTAGCTCGTTTCTAGACGACAACTACTTTTTATGTCAGTCTGTAATGAATTTTGTGCAAGTTGGAGACTGTTGGATCTATGCTCAAAAATCATTATTAAATGATATTACTAATAAAATATGATCCTATAGATAAGATCATATTCTTTGATCTTTCTATCCTCATCAACACCCCAAAACCAAGTGGGTTCAAAGGCTCTACAAATTGTCATTCTAAAACACTATATGATTGTTTTTAATATCATTATAACCTCTATAAATGGATCCTAAATGGTTTGGTTTTGTTATAAACTCGAAAAAAAATAAACTTGTTATTTTTAAGCTTCCATTGCCCGATTTTTATAAAAACACACTTATATTTTGTATCTAAACCCATCACATATTTCTTTTTGAAATCGATGCTTAATTGTATTCACGACTCTTCACGCATGATATAAAAAAGACCCAAGAATTGATGTCTATGATGGAAGAAAGTCTTCGCATAGCCAATGAGGGTACCATATCACAATCCGAAAGAGTGAATGAACACGAGGAAATAGACAATGAGATGAATAATGAAGGTTCAAATGTCACCGATGTGCAAATTAGCCAGGAACCAACGTTTGGCTATGACTTGAGCGAAGATGAGGTTCAGAAGGATGATCAACAAATTTCATCAACAAGTAATTCATATTTTAGCAACATTTAACATTTTCAACAAGCTTTAACGAATTTCAACATATTTTATCATAAAAATATGATTTCATTATCAAGGTTGCAGAAATCGCTCGACGGTAGCTCGGCGGTGGACTGGGGTCAAGGGATTAATCGGCTAGGCGGGGATTAATCGGGGGATTAATCGGGGACCATTAATTATTAAAAAATTAATAAATAAAACATTAATCCTAAGAATATAACATTATATCTATTTAAAAGTTACTAAAAATTAATAAATATAACATTATAAAATGATACTATGATTACAAAAACCCTTTTGATCCCTAATACATCAGATCTAAATAACCAACAATAGCATTTGCATCCAAGTCTGCATAAAATGGGGAGAAAAAAGTGTTATGAACAATGGGTTCCAATAACATCGGGAAGAGATGTGGACCTGCAACCTATTGTCTACCGCATTTGGAACTTTGTGAATGTTGAGGGAATTCAATAGCAGGAGGCTGTGGATATGTGGGAATTCCATGATCGATGATTCCATCCTGATTATTGCTATATAACTATATAACACACAAGAGGCGGCGACTGTTATAGAAGCTTCAGAAGGCGAAGACCGGTTTAGCTTCGAGGATGACGACTGACGGACTGCGACGACGTGAATGGAAGAAAAAGACGATGTCGGAGGAGGGACAGATGACATCGAAGAAGAAGATGGCGTCGTTTGAGAAGCTTCAGTTCATGCTTTCTTTCATTCCTTCAGACTACAGAGAGAATTTCAAAAAAGAAAAGAAATAAATGTGATGGAGTGAGAAGAACCCTAGCAGCAATTCTAACAATTTGACACTTTTGCCCTTAAAGTTTTTTTTATCGATTAGGGCGCCTAGGCCCGCCTAGACCCGATAATCTCCGTCTTTGACCGATTTTGACCACGTCCGATAATAGGGTCCGATTAGCTATAAACGTCGACGGTGGAGGACCGCCAAGCGCCTAGGCGCCGCTTAATCGGCCGCCTAGGCCGATATTTGCAACACTGTTCATTATCAAGAAATTCAATTTTTGGCAAATTTTAACCAATTTCAACAACATTTATCACAAAAATATGATTTTAACAACAATAAATTCATATTTCAATAACTTTTAACATATTTCATTAAATTTTAGCAACTTTTGTCATAACAATCTGATTTCCGCAACAAGAAAATCAAATATTATTATATTCTCAGCAAGTTGTATTACAAAGTATGATTTTACGAAAATCTAACCATAATGTGCAAAAAGAGGAAAAGGAAGAAAGAAGAGAATCGAAAAGAAGGGCTAGCAAGAAGGGGAAAGAAATATATGTAGAGAGTTGGAGATGGGATGGACAACGACGTACTTATCGACGGAGGGAAGAGCCAACGGCTACGGTTGCAAGGTATGAGATGAAGATTGCGTTCTTCCGGGAAGGAACCGTGAAAGATGATATTGACCTGACATTTAAGTGAGGAAGAACGAGGTGAGATTTTTTAGGTTTAGAAGACGTTTGTAGAGTATAGAAGTTGTTTTTCTAAATACAAGTTGAGACTAGCCCACTTGGTTAATAAAATGTTTAACAATATGTTACGTTCAATCCCAAGCATATACAAACTTACTCTTCTAAGAACAATGTTGTTTTCTAATTCTTGAGCAAGAAGAGAAAGGACATATATATTTAGATCTATGGTATTCGAAAAAACAAATAATCGGCAAACTAAAGCGTTTGTCCACATCATACATACTTATAAAGCTAGCATTTTTTCTTGAATCTCATGCATTTGAAACCCCCTTTTTTAACTTTCTCAAACCACATTCATTTGAAACCCCCTTTTTTAACTAATGTAACTCAAAAGTTTTCTTAATTATGATTTAACACTCAAAAGTTTTATAACTTATATTATGTTTAATTGGCATTTAGTGAAATGCTTACTATAAAAAGTCCAATCTTTTGTGTCTTTTGTGTTATATAAAATCTTAGATGTAAGAAGGATTTGAAGATATTGTGATTCAAAAGTTTTCATATAGTTGAAGCATTCATGATCCAAATATGATGATTTGAAGAAATTGGTTATGTCGCATCGATGGTAATTGTAATATGATTTTTTCTTTCAACCAAAACAAATGAAGCTTTTCTATTCTTTATTTATATTCAGTTTCTCATTTAATCTTTATATGTGATTTGTGTGTATTACTCAATCTTGAATGTGACTCTCCAAACATCAATGTTTTGCTTGGAACATCTTTCTGATTCTTCTTTTTCAAGAAAAATATTTTGATTGCAGGTTAGTGAAGAATTGTCATCAAGTTTCTATGGTTGAATGGTGTTAAATGAAGAAAGAAGATTCATAAAATGGATATAGGTTTTTTTGTTTGAGCAAAGTTGACGAATGTTAGTTTTTTCTTTTGATTTAAATGTATGTTTATATAACATCTTTATTTATATATTCAACCACCCAATGCTCTTTATTTATTTTATTGTAGTTTTTCTATTTTGATTATGTTTATTTTCTATTATTTTTTTGTTGGGTTATCCTACACAACATATTTAAAAGACAATATTTAAAAGATAACATAATTTTGAACATTTGATATGTGATTATGATAGACTTATCATGATATGTTCTTCATATGAAAGTAATTTATCCATATTACTACAACAAGAATTACATATGACATTTACAAAAGTATATATATCATATGTGATTTGTTTAACATGTATATGCACCTATGTATGTTATAAATTTATAATTAAATATCTTTATGTTTAATAATTGAAGGGATTAAAATGATGCATCAAAACCCACTATTTAGACGAATATAATAATAATAACAATAATAATAATAATAATAATAATAATAATAACAAAATATACATTTTCAAGTACCGCATTCATTTGAAACTCACACTACAACTCAAGAGTTTTCTAATTTATGTATATTTATTAGTTACAACTCAAGAGTTTTTAACTTATGATTATTAATTAGTAATCACTAATAACTTTTTATTTTCCTTTCTTTTATAAGGTTGTAAAGTTTTGTTTATTAAAAACATTAATGTATTTTAAGAGATTTGTGATTTAAATATGAAGAGTTAATATAAATGTTATAATAGACGTTTTAGTGTTTTTATGTTATTAAAAGTTATAGTGTTTATTTTTCATATTTTTTATTATTCGTTGTATATATATATATCTTTTTTAATGCAAATGTTATAATAGATGTTTTTCTGTTTTTATGTTACTAAAAGTTGCTGTTCAGATTTTTGTTCATACGTTTTGTTACCCGTTATATTATCATTCATTTGATATATAATTTACACAATTTTAAACGGTTTATAAAATTATCAAATAATTGTATATATCACAATGACTTAAAAAGTAAACTATAATGTTTAATAAAACAAATATGTTAACTATATGTTTGCTTTACTACTAACATTTTGTTTTAAAGTAGAAATATTAAATAATAATTTGGTAAAAGTTATTATTTTCATTATATAATTCTATTCTTGCGCAACGCGTGGGGATTGGACTAGTACAAACATAAAAGGTTAAGTACCTTTAAAAAACAAACACAACTACGACAACTCAACAACAAAAACGTATTTAATTTGTTTATAGGATATAAATATGTTCATAAATATTCTTGTGTTAACGCACCAACCTTCTTTAAAATGCATTTATTAAGTGATTAGCTATATTTATTATTTTTCATCATCGCCATTATTGCATGACAAAACTTTCTTTGATCATTAATACATCATATAGGAGTTTATTCATGGAACTTCGAATCTTGAAATAAATAAACAATTACTTCCACCAAAAAAATTGCTAATTTCAAACGACAATTACAATATAAGTTTTTAAAATTTCAAACGATTATTATTTAAAAAGTCTCATGAAAAATTCTAGAAAGTTCTACTATACATGCTCAAGTAAGAACAAAAAAACAACTCACTATAACAGTTATCTAAAAAATAGTTATCGACATGATTTAAATTTTAACGAAACAATTACTTCCACCAAAAAAATTGCTAATTTCAAACGACAATTACAATATAAGTTTTTAAAATTTCAAACGATTATTATTTAAAAAGTCTCATGAAAAATTCTAGAAAGTTCTACTATACATGCTCAAGTAAGAACAAAAAAACAACTCACTATAACAGTTATCTAAAAAATAGTTATCGACATGATTTAAATTTTAACGCTTATGAAAAACTAACAAATTGCGACATAAATATATTTTCCAAAACAAAAAAGGAATAGCTGAAAACATTTATCGGAATTAATATATTTATTTTATTTTCGGTGGAAAGAGAGTGTACGAGAAAGCTAAGTGTGTAGAAGATTATATGGTACCGATCTGTGTTATATATCCATGAGATGTGTGCCACGTGTCTTATATTGTGCCAGCTGTCCTCAAAGGGCTTTGGGAGAACGAAGAGGTTGGTTATAGGTTGACGGCTAAAACGGCGGCAAGGCAAAGGCAAACGTACAGGAATGATATGACGGTGGGGTAATGTTTCCATGTGGTTGGATCCACAGATTTATAGTGGAACCCTGTTCAAATATCGGTTAATGTATAAACGCAAACTGTTGAAGAAAAAGGAAAAAATCATGTGGGCCCCACTTCGTTTCGTCTGTTAGTGTCCGGTTGCAACTATAAAGCAAACCAAACTACCATTGGTATCCTTCACCCCTAAACAGAGTTCTTCTCACTCTTAAATCTCTTAATCTCTCTGTCATTTCTGACTTCTTAATCTTTTCCTCTGATTTCGTTTCCCCATTGGGTTTTTAGATCAAACCCAGACTTTGTTTTTGCTGTTCAACGGAAAAGAAATCAGAGATTGATACACAAAATGACAAAACAGAAAGTCATGGTTGCAGAAGCTGCAAAATCCGGAATGGATATGGCGATGACGGTTGTGCCCAAGGCGTTGTTCACGGCGGAGATGAAGAAACCGCCGTTGATGCCTGGAGGGTATATCACGATATCGAAGAAGAAGCTGCTACAGAACCTGGAAATCAACGGTGAGAAGAGGATTAACGCGTGGGTGGAATCGATGAGAGCTTCTTCTCCGACGTCTCATCGAAAATCCGATGTATCTCTCTCGCAGGAATTAACCTCATGGATGGTTAGTACCTTACTACATATGGTGTTCCTAGATTGATATTTAAATTTGAATTTGAAATGAAAACTCGATCTGAAAATGCATGTTTGAATGAATCAGGATCGACATCCTTCTGCCTTGAACGTGTTCGACGAAATTACTAACGCTTCAAAAGGAAAACAAATAGTGATGTTTCTCGATTACGATGGCACACTCTCCCCAATCGTCGATGACCCCGATCAGGCTTACATGTCGGATGCGGTAATCATTTAACTCCACTCTAGATTCACGTCGAAACTCCAAACTCCAAAATCAATACTCTTTTCTCTTTACACAATTCCTTCTTTTTCATCATCATAGATGCGAACAACAGTCAGAAAACTCGCTGGATGCTTCCCCACTGCCATTGTTAGTGGAAGATGCAGGGATAAAGTGTACAACTTTGTCAAATTAGCAGAGCTTTACTACGCCGGAAGCCATGGCATGGACATTAAAGGCCCTTCGAAAGGCTCCAAGCATAAAAAGGTAAGTCACTTTCACACATTATGCTGATAATCATCTTCTCAACTTCATTTTATTTTTCTGGGTTTTATTTTCATGGACATATTCTTAACTTGAAATCTGTTCTTGATCTTCAGAATCCCCCGAGTGTTCTCTGTCAACCCGCTAGTGAATTTCTACCCATGATAGATGAGGTTTATGGCTTATTAATGGAGAAAACGAAATCAACACCAGGGGCAAAAGTGGAAAACAATAAATTCTGTCTTTCTGTGCATTTCCGATGTGTTGATGAAAAGAAATGGAGCGAGCTTGCTGGGCAAGTGAGATCAGTGTTGAAAGACTACCCAAAGCTTCGATTATCTCAAGGAAGGAAGGTTAGAATCGTCTTTTCACCACAATTATATTATCGTATTATTTAATTCCAAAAATCAAATAAATATTAAATCTCACTATTTTATACTTGGTAATTTCCAGGTGCTAGAGATCCGTCCCACTATTAAATGGGACAAAGGCAAAGCCCTCGAGTTTTTGTTGGAGTCACTGGGTACGTCATTATCTTTTCTTCTATCGTTTATTTTAATACTTCATAAGAAAGGAATAAATAAAATAAAATAAAAAAGTTTAAAATTACACGTGTAACATACACGACTTGATGGATACGTATATGTGTTCAGGTTATGCCAACTGTACAGATGTCTTCCCTATTTACATTGGAGACGATCGAACGGACGAAGACGCATTCGAGGTTGGTTTTTTTATACAAGAAAAAATAATAATTTGTTTTTGGTGTTTCATGGAAAAAAAATTAATTTTTGTTTTTTTATTTATTTTTGGTAAAAATTAGGTATTGAGAGAAAGAGGACAAGGTTTTGGCATTCTAGTGTCCAAAATTCCAAAGGACACAAATGCATCTTATTCTTTGCAGGAACCATCCGAGGCAAGTTTTCAAGACAATTATTCTGTTACTTTTTATTAACTTTTTCTTTTTTAGGAATATTTGTTGTGGCCCTCTTCTTTATTGTTCACATTCGATCTTATTTATTTGGGAAACATATCAAAAACACAAAATCCATCAATCTTATATTTTATATTCTTGTTTTTTTTGGTTTTCACTATTTTTTACACAAATTTTGAATGAAACACTATGAAATATTATGGTTTTAACTTTTAATAGAAGTAGATGAGGATATAAAATGGCTTTAATGTGAAAGATGTAATATAATAGTTATTTATTTGGTTGTTATGATTTAACATTAAAAACATAATCAAGTTATTTGTTATTTGAATGAACCACAAAATAATGATATAGAAATTGATGGGTAACGATTAAATGCGCTTAGTAAAAATGGTTGCAACGGGTTTAAAAGTTATGGTAGTAAATAGTAATTTGATTATGTATTTAAATCTATATATTATCTATTATTCTGATTTAGGTGTGTTGTGAATGTCTATAGGTGATGGATTTTTTACAACGGTTAGTTGAATGGAAAAGGCATCAACAGAGCCGAAGGTTTTGAAGGTGTGATGGGTTGAAGAATTAATGGATATATATATATATATATATATATATATATATATATTGTGTATGTATATAAGTATATAAGTAATGATGAATAGAAGTTAAGTAAATGTAAATCTTGTCCGAGCATAATGGAAGAAAGGACAAGACGGATAAAAAGGCAATAGGGCAGCTTTTGGTTAATATGGGCTTTCTTGTTGATGGGCATTTGTACATTTTGTAACACCCTAAAGCAAGAGGGTATGGACGTGTTTGTAATTTTGCATGGTATCTAATGAAAATAGAAGGTTTTTCTGTATTATTTTAATATGTTTATGGATTATATATAATATTCTTTTGTTGGTGGTCACGGTCAATGAAAAATGGATCTCTTTGAATTATATTAATTGTTAAATAAATTAATAATTTAAATCTATTATTTTCTGTATTATTTTAATATGTTTATTTTAGAGGGATGATGACTTAAAAGATAAATGTATTTTTGGGAAATTGAGTAATCTAACCAGAATTGTAATTAACAATTTTTTTTCTTTTTTGAAAACTAACAAATTTGGTTGGGAAGGAGCCATTTTGGACACAAAAACCGGGTGGAAATATATATATATATATATATATATATATATATATATATATATATATATATATATGGCCCATGTGTAATGTTTGGAGTATCGTTGAAAAACCATTAGACTACATGGACAAACCATAGTAAAAAAGTATTAGATATAACTTGGAAATTAATATATCGGAATAGTAAAAAAGTATTAGATATAACTTGGAAATTAATATATCGGAATATACTTATCATATTCCTGACATTTAGTAGTTTCCATTTCAAATGTATAGTTTCTATATTTGGGTTATGGATATATGCAATTTAAGGTTATGTTAGTGTTGTAGCACGCATATTTGTGTGCAATTTTACTAATGCAATTGTGTGGTTTGTCTTTATGCACCTTTTTTAGAAGCAACGCCAAATAGACTGGAAAAAAATATATATCAAACTTAAAATGTAATACTATATCATCTTTAGAGTTAATTACATAAAACATAACATTATGCGGAATTGATCAAATAAATATCCAAATGAAATTAGCATTATGTAATATAATAATAGTTCAGAAATTTTATTCAAATTTGATAGTTGTGAATTTCTATTTCATATTTTTTTGTTGGTCTTGATGTGCTAGCTGTCGATGTTTCAGTTTGTTTTGCTTTACCATTGTCTGGTTGGTTTCGCTTCTGTGTTTGTTTAGGAGAACGTGGTTTTGTTGTTGACAAAGTTTCATCTTCATTTGATATTTGGAGCTATCGTTTGTGTTCGTTTTGATGTTCTGGGAGTCTATGTGTCTTGACAACGACAAATCTTGTGATAGGTTTTCTTGGTTCGATGCCTGATATGATTGTACATATGCCAAGTTAAAAGCTTGAAAGGAATAGATGGTAAAATTGTATCTTTTGTATTTCCAAAAGGAACTTGTACAATAATTTATATACAGAAAAACAGAAGTGGTGCCTAACTTAAATGCTTACAATTAGGAACAAACATACATGTGAGTAAATATCCTAATGACCAGGTATAACTTGACTTATTCTATTTCTACCCGTTATTACCCCCTGCAAGATCAAGAGAGGGACGAACTTGGAGCTTGTCTCTTAACACAGCAATACGATCCTTGCCCAATGGTTTTGTGAAGATATCTGCTAGTTGGTCATTGGAAGAAACATGATTGATATGTAAAGCACCATTGTCAACCTGTTCTCTAACAAAGTAATAGTCAAGAGAAATATGTTTGGATCTGGAGCTGATGACAAGATTTTTACACAAGAAGGTAGCCCCAATATTGTCACAAAAAATAACAGGGGACTGTGGGAGTTGAACATGAAGATCACGAAGAAGATGTTGGATCCACAAGAGTTCAGCTGTGGTATAAGCCAATGCCCGATATTCTGCCTCGGTGCTTGAGCGAGCAACAACCCGCTGTTTGCGCGATGTCCAACTGATGAGGTTGGGTCCATGAAAGATAGCAAATCCATATTGAGAACGACTGTCGCTTTTGTCAGACATCCACCCAGAATCAGAATAGGCGAAGAGAGATGAGGACTTGTGTGGCTTGAAATGAAGACAATGGTGTATTGTTCCTTTAAGGTACCGTAGGATCCGTTTGACGGCTTGCCAATGAAGATCAGTGGGAGCATGCATAAATTGACAAACACGATTGACAGCAAAGGCAATATCCGGTCGTGTAATGGCATATTGTAAAGAACCAACTGTTTGTCTGTATAGGCGAGGGTCGGAAAAAGGATCACCATGTTGCGTGAGTGGAGTGGAGGGATCTGCTGGGGTTGTAACAGGTTTGGCTTCAAGCATCTTGGTTCGAGTTAGAATATCATGGATGTATTGCTGTTGGGAGAGGTGAAGAGCATGGGCAGTTTTCGTAATTTGAACACCAAGAAAATATGTGAGATTGCCAAGATCTTTGAGTGAAAACTTTTGATTTAGATCGTGAATAAGTTGTTGAATGATTTGAGGATTGGTTCCTGTTATAATCAAATCATCAACATAAACTAAAACATAGATAGTAGCAACAGGAGAGGAGTGTACAAATAATGAAGTATCAGAATGACATGCTCGAAAACCATGTTGAACTAGATGATGTTTGAGTTGATTGAACCAGACCCGAGGGGCTTGTTTTAGCCCGTAGATGGCTTTGTGTAATTTACAAACAGCATGAGGGTTAGAGGGATCAGCAAACCCTCGGGGTTGTTCCATGTAGACTTCCTCTGTTAAGATACCATTTAAGAATGTGTTGTTGATATCCAATTGTCTAATTGTCCAGCCTTAAGAGAGCGCAATGGAAATGACCAACTGGATTGTAGTTGGTTTGATAACTGGACTGAATGTCTCAAAAAAGTCAACCCCTTCCTCTTGGCTCAAACCTTTAGCCACAAGTCTCGCCTTGTAGCGTTCAACAGTGCCGTCGGAGTGTCTTTTAATTCTGAAAATCCACTTACAACCAACAATGTTAGCATTAGATGGCCGTGAAACAAGTGTCCACATTTTATTACGCATTAAGGCATCAAATTCTGTTTTCATTGCATTTAACCAAAAAGAATTATTAAGAGCTTGAGGAATGTTGCGTGGTTCAGAGGTGGGGGGAGAGACGGATTGAGTGAGGAATGTTTTGGGTTTAAGAGAATTGGTGCGCGCACGAGTGATCATTTTGTGTTGGTTATTGTTAGTAGGTCGGAAAATATGAGGCGGTGTTTGTTTGGCTGTAGAGCTGACTGTAGGGCGCTGATGAGACGGGCATGGTGTTGGAGTGGGAGGAGAGGGACTGGGTTGGGCGGGGATTGTGACAACCCGATATTTCAAGTCAATGTAATGTTCAAAAAGTCAAATAATATTAAACTATTTTTGATGTAATAAAATGGCGTCAAAAATGAAGTGTTCTAAAGTCTCATTTGGGATGCATAAAATGTTAGATATATTGTCAAGGTTTCCAAATATATAAAGAACACCCAAATCCGAGTTATAACGAAGAAGTTATGACCAATTGAAAATCCGCAACACAACCGGTAAAACACTGTAAAGCGTAAAAAGTGAAACTTCAATAAACTACTTTTTAGCCTTAGGTAACTAAACGAAAGTCGTAGATTATGTTAAACCATGAGCATACATAAAAAGAACGCCCAAATCTGACTTCGTATGAGGAAATTATGATTTTTCTATAGTTTCAGAACAACAGTAGACATCTAAAAACTCGAAATAAAGATCGAGCGATTTTTAGCCGACGCAACCTAAACGAGAATTGAAGGTCTCAACAATAGTAGTACAACGGTAAAAAGACAGACGACAACGGACATCGGATGAAGAAGTTATGGATTTTTAACGGAATTATCCTGTCCCGACCTATTTAAAATATAATATTAAAAATTAAACTCAAAATTAGCCGACAGAGTCTAAATGAAAGTTGTAGAGTATATTCTCACCTACGCATGGATATAAAGAACGTCGAAATCGGAGCTCGTAGGCGAGAGATATGAATTTCTGAAGTTCGAGACACGCACACCAACCTTATCCGAAACTCACGACGTGAGCAAGAGACTCACGAGGTGAGTCTATGACTGATGTGTGCCAGAACTAGACCACCAGGCGTCGCGTCTACAGACCGGACTCACGACGTGAACTACCCCATGTTCACGACGTGAATCCCGAGAATTCATCCTATAAATAGCATGCGAGACTTCCGACTTTCCTTGCTCATTTCACTCTTCTCTCTCACTTCTACTCCACGTTTAGCACCCCGAGACGATCCCGACTTCCCGGTTTCATACCTCTGTCCCGACGAAGGTCCGAAGCGCCGAGAATCCCAAGAAACTTACCACTTCCCGGTCGAAGTGCTGCCCGAGAAAAATATCGTTTCCTTCGAATCATCACACTTTCCAGGTGAGTTCATACCCCCACATTTTCACGTCTTTTTCATGTTTTAGGGGGGGGGGGGGAATACAAGTGAAACACGAGATAAACCCACACTGAAAATACACATCGTTAGAAATGTTTTCAATTACTTTATCTAGATTTTGTTTATGGATGTTAAACAACATTAATACCAATGTTACACTTCACATGCAAAGTTGATATTACACAAAGTTTTTATCATCAAATGGAACTCACTTTCGGAAAAACTATAATGGGTATAGTTCACGGGTTATTCATTACATCTTTATGTAAACACTGTGAAAATGAAATACTTTCATCTACATGAAATATAGACTTTCTTTTCGTAAATCTATTAATACTAAGTGTTGTGAGACATTCAGCTTCAACGTACTCACAAGTACGCATTTCAAGTCCTGTATTATAAACCATAATCTCTTGGAGGGAGAGCGTGATACTTGTGTATAGATCTATACGGGATTGACAATCCCGCACCTAAACTGTTAGCTACAGTTAGACCGGCAGGTCTGGGGTGACAAATGTCATAACACTGCAACGCCTGAAGAACGTTGTTACAGGCAGTCTGGGTCAATAGCATGGTTATAAAACTCACACGAAAGTATTAAAATAAGTTTGATTTACGAGACTCTTGAATTCATTCAGTAAGTACATTATTTGAGTATAAATACACTTTCACCATTTTGAGCATGAAAGATACTATTGCACTCCAACCTTTGGAACTTTTTTTTAAACTATATGTAGAAAATTTTGGATTTTCTGGAAAACACGTTCAATTATTTTTACTAAAGGACATACAGATTTCAGTACAAAAACGCTTATGAACTCACCAACTTAATTGTTGACACTTTTTCAAAACTACTTGTATTTCTCAGGGAATCATTAATACAAGTAACCATCAGCTTTTGGAGAAGGAACGCTGAGGCGTCTGTTATCAAAACATTTTAAATCATCATATTTGTAATATTCTTTTGAAACATGTATTACACACAGCAATGTAAGTTTTTATTATATTTATGATGGTTGTGTTTACTTTCTTTACATATTCAACTGTTATGATACTATGTGAAGTCACTCACCCCCGAATGTTTCCGCCGTTCTGGTTTGGGGGTGTGACAGATTGGTATCAAGGCATTGTTTATAGTGAACTAAGTATATCGAACCACATAAGATATACAAACTATAAATGCAAAGGGACCAAAAACCCTCTGACAAAACGTTTTCATAAACGATACTTTTAATAAATTAAAATGATATATATATATATATATATATATATATATATATATATATATATATTTATAAAAGTATAAATACACGCATGCATCGGTCTCGCATCATAGCAAAATTCTTTATAAAAGTATTAAGGCAAGTTGCGACGCTACGACTAGGCCTCGGGGTATGTAATCAAATCGAGAATAAATATAGCCTGATCAACTATATTTATCCTGGATGTGACCAACGTATTTCGAGGAATGATCGTAGTAAGCAACAAGTCGAAAACTTACCAAAGAAAATACTAGAATCAAACTTACAAATTTGAAATACTATAGGAGTATTTTAAAACCATAAGAGCTATAGTAGTCGTGCGAACCTCGATATTTAGTTAATTTAGGAAATCATCAAATAAATAAAAATTTTATTTATCAAAAAAAAAAAATTACCTTTTTACTCCCGAGTTTTTATAAAAATTCTCTTGCCTCTATTTCTCGATCAGACAAAATGGCAGGATTTTACATTCCCGGGGATCCCTACTACCCTAACCAGGGTAATGGAGGCCGGATTGAAGAGGACCCAGAGGAAGATCCCGAAGAGATTCCCGAGGAGGAGCCAGAAGAGGATTCCGAAGAGGATCCCGAGGAAGACCCAAATGAAGAGTCAGAAGAGGAAGGAGATGGTGGGAGCACTGACTCAGAACCCGAGATCTACAATCCTCCCCGAGGAGCAGAAAATCCCCAAAGGAACTTTCAGGGCCCGTCGCCCCGCTGGGCTGTGGATCTGAAGCGATGGAGCAGGGAACAAGGGAAACGCCCACCCTACGGCATGGCACGAGGCTTTTATAACCTCAGCAACGGGGGTTCGGCTGACAGGGCACTCCCTGTCATGGTTCGACGCATTGCCAACCAAGGCGAGCAAGCAAGAGTGAATGCCAGCCAACTCTTGGACATTAGGGCCACCGCTGCTGTCACTGCGGTACGTCTTCGTCGTCTGGACGAAGAACATGAGCGGACAATAGAGCACACCTTTTCCCTACAAAAGGACATCACTGCTACTAGAGCCGAGGTAAGGGAGTTCCGTAGAAGCCAAGCCGCATTGGAAAGGCGCGTCATCGAGGCTGAACGTCAAGTAGCCCGAGCTAAGGCATCCACCACCACATACCATGGTCCGCAACGTGCTACCCGCTCGGAGTAGAGCGCGTGCTTCTGGCGCTATATCTATACCTATCGGCTAAGTGTTGGTGTTACCTTTTCTTGTATAAATGTAAACCCGACGGATTGTGAGTACACAATTCGGAGGCCGGAATGCTGTCAAATTTTCACATTTTCATTGATGTACCCTAGACCTATAAAAGGTCAATTTTTCCTGATCGTGGTATCATATACTAATATCAATGAATTTGACACGCATTTATTAATTCCTTGAGTATTCCATTTAATTCTTAAAAGAATCATACACTTATTTTTGAAAGTTTCCATTAACATGCAAAAACCAGAAAAATTCAGAACCAAAACTTATAATACTAAAATCTTCCATAATCATTTCTAATGACTTATCAAGGATTCGTCTCTTAACTTGTGGCAGAATCATGCCACCAAGAAGAAATCCTCGACGCTTCAAAAATACAGGAGCACCAACACCACCTCCACCACCCCTCCGTCGATGGATGCTGCTACCTTTCAGGCTGCTGTAACAGCTGCCGTAACCGTAGCAATGGCGAAAATGAGTAACAACGGATCAAGAGGAGGAATAAACAGCTCTACAAATGGCCAAAACCAGGGTCGTTCCGGGGAATGTACTTACAAAGACTTCTCCAACAGCAAACCCATCCCCTTTAATGGAACTGGGGGAGTGATGGCTCTATCCCAATGGATAGAGAAAACGGAAGCCGTGTTCGAGATATGTGTTGGGTTTTGAGCATTCTAACACTCCTATGGTGTACATGTAACCCTATAAACCTTGGACCTATGTTTTCTCTATTATACATGCAAATATTAACTATTCCAAGGTTTCATCCTAACTAGCATATTATGAAGCACCTATACTACAAAGTTCTAGTTAGATGACATACCTTTTGATGTAGCTTGATGTCTTCAAGCTTTAAGAGCTTAGCCCCAATAGTGTGGAAGCCTCAAATGGAATCACAAATCACCAAAACACCTTGGAAGAACTTGAGAGAATATATATGCACACTAAAATCGGCCCACTCTTATTTTCACACACTTGTGCCAATTTTGTGAGCCAAGGACCCCTTTATATATTATGGAGGATTAATGTTACATCCATGTAAACCCTAATACCCATGACCTTTCATTTACATAGGATCCATGGGTTAAAAGCTCCATGGACCATCCATGAAAGCTTAGCCCAACCTAAATGAACTTGGCCCATTCCATATATATAAGAGTCCATATTTAATTAGTTCTTTTTGATCACTTAATTAATTCTAAATTAATTCTTGATCAATACTAATTAAAAAATATGATTCCATATTAATATATTAGAACTTATAATATATTAATATAAATCATAAAAATACTATTCTCAAAAGACTATCCATATAAATTGTGCCGGTGAAGTGCAACCCAAATGGACCATGCCGGGTCGGGTCAAGTACATACCAAATATAGTTATGGACTTAGACATTAATCCAACAATCTCCCACTTGGATAAGTCTAAAACTATTATTGAGTATGACTTCAAAACCTAACTGGCAATCATAGCTCTTAAAGCCGCTGTCGAACTCTGACCTTGTCAATGACTTGTCCATTAGATAAGGGATCATATATTCCTCCATTCTAGATATCATATGGACTGAGACGTGGATTATAATCATTCTCTCTGTCCATTTGTTGTTTCCCGATTTTTGATTTATGATGACTGACTGATTGAACAAATCAAATCAGTCCTGGCTTGGCCAAGCACTCACATGTGTCATCGCTAAATCATCGAGGGGCCCACAGATATCGCTTTTATCCCGAAGGTAAAAGGAATGGATAAACTTCGACTCATATGGCTTGTTCTACTACTTGTTGAATCATACACAAAGGCACATTTTATAACATCGAGTTACCAATGCGTTTTCGTGCAATAAATGTATAACCAACTCATAGTAACAACTCATATCTCTAGGTTTTAAGAATATAAGATATTATCGTCTCATGATCACTCGTGATAAAATCCATGAAGTGATTCAAATGAGCATGGGTTGATTCCAATACTCAGAACTTATAAGCACTCATTAGTGTTGTAGCACCACTTTGTCCACCAACTTGGACCTCTACAAACCAACCCATGACAGTCTTGATTCATATCTACTTCCAACATATGACCGACTGTGGATGGTTTGAATAACTTAATCATTCAGGAAGAGCGGCTTAGTTATTCTGGAAGTCAAAACATGCAAAGTGAAACACAAGAATAAATGAATCAAATATGGTATCAAACCCTATTAATATAAATAAACACTTTTATTTATCACCATACTGATTACTCATTATTCATTGTTTCAGTTTTATCAACTTTATACTTGAATTAAAAACACTAGTTGTCCCATGCTCCAAGCATGTACACTATGTTTTTCTTAAACAATAGCTTTGCCATACACCAAGTATGCACTCTATGTTTGTCTATGATCCTTACTTTGTGAAATAAACCAATTGAACATAATTTCAATGATTCTAATTTCACACTCCCAAATCCTTATCGAAAAATGTGAGAATTTCAAATTCCTATCATTTATCGAAATCTGTTTAGATTTTAAACTTATATGCATTGGCCCTCCTGTAATGAATATGTACAAAGTCACAAAGACTTGTCAACAGTCATTATAAGGTATTCCAATGGAGATCAACTCCATGGAAACTAAGTCTCATATTCAAAGTGCATTGCTTTGGACATGCTTCTTGAATTAAGTTTTCTAATCTTACACATATAACTTCCACCTTTGGAGACAACTCCATATTCTCATTTTGACTATCACTTCTGAATAAGAGATGCCTCTTTTCAGAATATGTCAATATGGTCCTTCCAAAATTAGCACTATACTTCCAACTGTCCTTGAGCAACCAATCTTTGGTAAAGCCTTAGATTGTCCTCGACAATTTCTTAATCACTTTAGTCATATCCAATTCTAGATATTTTCCTCTTAATGCCCCCGGGCATTTGGAAAATTTAGAAAGGATGAATATTATAGCACATGCAATCGTTCCTGTACCCAAAGCAAATGGGACACGATTCATGATGTCTCACGTAAAGACATGATTCTAGACCAGTCTTTTGCTACAATATTTTTTATTTGCCATGTTCTCAAGATCTGACTATGAACAGGGATGTCGTAATCATAATCGAATTTTGAGAACGCAATATATAGAATTTCCTTAAGTTGAACCAACCCAACATGAAATTCATATATATATATATATATATATATATATATATATATATATATATATATATATATATATATATATATATATATATATATATATTCTTGACTAAAGATGATTAAAATCTCAATCTAAGCTTAAAATCTCACTCTAAGCCTTTTAGAATTGACATGAAGTATAATATCCTCTCCCTTAATTATAGCAAAACAACTTTTCCAACCCCTGCAACCTCACGAATTGAAACTTTTGTTTTCTATAATTAACATTGCTAACTTGCAATACTTATCATAATTATCATGCTCCCACTAACATGATGATTATTAGCATAACACTCATGCTCCCACTAGCTTTGACATGTATCTAGAAAACAGCTGGACTTCTAGAAGTCAATACTTTATTGACTTTCTTACCAAAGTTCAGATTTCTGATACTAGATTGCTTTGATAAGACTTTATCAAAATCATAAACCTTATTTTAGCCAGCTCACATGTGTGTCTAAACAATTTCAGAACTATGAAAAGGGATGCCGTAATCATAGTCTCAATTGTTTAGATTTTTGCCATTTCTCATAAGTCCATGTTGGTGTGCCGGATAACCATGCACGCTCCACTTAACGACTTTGAGAATGCAAAGATTACAATTGCTATCTTACTTAAAATCTACTTGGTGGAAGTGTTTCCTCACCATCATTTTCATGAATCGGAGAGAAACCTTATGACCCTTAGATTTTATGGTGTATGTGTTCTTATCCATGTGAATTTGTTAAAACCATAATCACAAGACAAGGATAATGACAAATCCAAACTCATATGGACTGAACTTATGCAATCTTAACTTCTTGCCACCTGGCAGTACAGGGCCTGCCATTGCTTCCAAGTTGTTATGCAACCAATTGAGAACTTTCAGAACTCCTATGCAAAGCCAACTTTAACTGGAATGGGCACAGAATATGTCAACACGATAGGTTATAAACCTCAAGTCGTGTGCTAGTGAAGAACCTCAGGTTTTATTCTTGATTAGTTCTTGAAATTCTTTTTAGGATCTTTAAGACTCCCACTATCCTCTTGACATATAAGACTATCTTGCCAAATATTCAAGAGATAGTGCGGATTCTTTATCAAGACAAACACTTCACACAATTGGCCTTAGTTGGTCTTTGTTTTATCCAAAAACATCACAACTTACCAATTTCAAATGTACAAGAGTAGGACACTTTTACTCTTACATTTGACAAGTGTTTTAAACCTTTCTTTAAGATATGTCACTCAAGTTACAATCTTGGAGTATGACTCTAAGAATTGTTTTGGAACGAAGTATGACTCATCTTCCTGATCAAACCATTTCAACAATTCATGACTCCTCTTCTTAGTCATAAGAATGCACTAAGATGACCTTTAGAGGACTAATTGTGATATGATTTCTAAATCATTAAGATGATCACAAACATGATACTAAAGTACTCTCCCATCTTTTCAGATTTGAGAAACTTTTATCTTTCTGCCTAATTTGATTCTTCCCATTCGTTCTGCCATACATTGAGACTTTTCCAATGTTTCAGAAATATACTTAAACTTGTAAGTATAACCATATTTACTAAACTTTAGTAAATCAAATAGTCTTAACGAGCTTTGTGGTGGACATGACCAGTGCACAAGAATGTGTACTCGATCCCTTTAGTCTTTCACTTGACTCACACATCCATGTGAACAAGTAATTAGTCTTGATTTTGCAATGCTTGAAAGTTCTCATTCATTATACTATTCAACTTGCATGATTCCAAGTTTCGGTCCAATTGAAACTTGGGTGATGAGGAACTTTCCTGATTTGGTAAATTTAGACACTACCACAAATGAAAGAATCAAATCCATTTTCCAATATTGCTGTCAGTGGAATCATATAAGCAACAATTTTCCACAAATGCCATTGTAAGGATACTTCAAATAAATAAAATTAAACAATTTTCTTTTATTTTAAAACTTTGCGGAAAAACTTATCCTTAAAATCCACATGGAAAATTGTTGTTATCTATTCCTTAGCAATATATCATAACTTCTTAAGCAACTGCTCAAAATTCTGATGCGATCGAAATCCACCTTCGTGATCAGAATCAGCATATACTTCCTTTAAGATTTCTCTCTATTCTTTGATTCCTAAAACATCAACATGTGACCCAGTCACATCATGTAATGAGGATCTCAGAATAGAACTTAACAGAGTTAGATAATGGGCTCTACCTGATGTAGAGTCAAACTTATTGACTTTAACATCCTTAGGTAAATTTGGCAGCTTTGCAATCAACGTCCCTTCCTTTGGCAAAATAAACATATGGACCCTTTGGTAATGGGACTATCTCAGACTTAGCCTTTCTCTTTACCATTTGGTCAACCGGGTTGACTATGGCCAATCCCTTTCCATTGGGAAGAGAATGCTTTTTCTGGATTTCCAGTCTCACCATTGTCACTGTCCATAAAGTTTTTGGGAAGTTGATCTTCTAATCAAATTTGCTTTACTATCGTTCCAAATCATTGCTGATTCAGCAGCACCAAGCAAATAGATATGATCATTAAGGTTCATGTCATAGTCTGTTTCATAGTAGTCCCAAACGAACTCACTATGTGACTTATAAAGTGATTGAACATCCAACTTTCTCAAGACTTTGACACCCAACTCTCCCGGCTTGTCAATATGTGACTTCATCTCTAAGATGTGATCACACATAGACCTTGCTTGCCATTAGGGCTTGAGTGACCTTGAACTTGTGGGTTAAGGAGAATAATTGGAGGAGGTGGAGGAAGAGAAGTATGACTTCCATGAGCCAAACTCGGGAAGTCATATTCATTAGGAAAACTTGGTTTGGGAAGATCATTGTTATCTAAACCAGACATCAACAATGGGAGAAATTCACGTAAAGTTGATTTAAGTCCTTAATATAACACCCAATATGATATATTAAGGCTAGGACCCAACAAACTATTTTATAACTTGGAAGAGGGATGCCGTAATCCAAGCTATAAAATATTTGAAGGTAGGTGAATGACGATTCACCAATTTCCACCAAGATAAACGAAATGTATTATTAGGTTTTAATTGGTTTTGAAACTCCTAGATTCTTTTGAGATTCATTGAACTTTTCAATGGCATGTTTCAATCTCGAGTGTGCCCTTCAGGTTTTGTGACTGGGATGCTGAGGATCACAAAAGAAGGTGTGAAGTAACCATGCAAATATACTTGGTACCCTTAATATTTACCCCTCAATCGATGTGCCGGTTAACCACACACGGTCCAACGATACTATGATAAACATTAAGTTACCCTTTGCCTACCTTATTAAGTCCAGGTTAGTGTGCCGGTTAACCACACACGCTCCACTAACAGCTTAAACAAAGTGCAAAGTGTAATTTCATGGATTAGCACCTTATTCACATTTTCCTAAGTAACTAAGATTGGGAATTTATAAGTGTTTAGTTACTTAGTATTTATCATTATACTTATAATGAAGGGAGAATTATAGTCCTTGTCCTACCTGTTCGGCTAACGACCCTCCACCGGTCAAGGAAGCGGTGAGTGAGAGTGGACACCCATTAAACTGCCATTTTATAGGCAGTAACCTTATACCCCCCTTATAGACCGGCTTCGTGAATGAGGCCTACTAATGGTAAGACGACTTGCTCTTATACATATAATATATTAAACTTTTAATATTATAATAATATAAGGGTGTATTTTAGACATTTAAAATACTTGGTGGTTTAATCTATTAATTAAACTAGACTTTTAATTTAATTAAACTCAAACCATATATTTATGGATTAATAATACTCTTTTAATTAAACGCTTTAATTAACTATTAATAAAGTCCATAAGAGTTAATTTGAACTATTCAACAAAACATCATAATTTCAATTATTAAACTCAAAATTAAAACCATTTAATTAATTGTTTAAGTTATGAACCCAAGAGTCTTAGAATTCAATTCTTTTTTTTCCATAAAAAACTTTTTTCCAATTCCAAAACTTGAGGGCAAGTTTTTGTAACTCTTGAAAACCTTTGGATTCCATAACTGATGGAATTAATGGTGTTTTATGATGAAACTTTCCATGTTCCATAACTTAAGAACAAGTTATGGAATTCTTTAAAACATTAACACCAAGTTTTGTAACTCCATAAAAACTTTGAATCAAAATTTTTTTAATTAAAAAAAAAACTTTCATATCCATAACTTATGGAAGTTTCAAAACTCTTAAGATCACAACTTTTAAAAAACACTTTTGAGCTCCAAAATTTTATGACAAAATATGTAACTCCTTAAAACATTTAGATCAAACTTTTAAAACTAATAAAATAATCATATCATTTTATCTTTTACTAAATTTGACCTAATTCAACTCATATAACAAATGATTCAAATTTTACAAATAATTCGTTTTTCACAAAACAAGTAATTATCTTAAAATTTGACAAACGTCATGTTTTTTTTTTCTTTTTTTTTTCAACTTGAAAAAAACATTTGCATCAATATAACAGAAAACAACCCATGACTCTAATACCACTGTTGGGTTTTGAGCATTCTAACACTCCTATGGTGTACATGCAACCCTATAAACCTTGGACCTATGTTTTCTCTATTATACATGCAAATATTAACTATTCTAAGGTTTCATCCTAACTAGCATATTATGAAGCACCTATACTACAAAGTTCTAGTTAGATAACATACCTTTTGATGTAGCTTGATGTCTTCAAGCTTTAAGAGCTTAGCCCCAATAGTGTGGAAGCCTCAAATGGAATCACAAATCACCAAAACACCTTGGAAGAACTTGAGAGAATATGTATGCACACTAAAATCGGCCCACTCTTATTTTCACACACTTGTGCCAATTTTGTGAGCCAAGGACCCCTTTATATATTATGGAGGATTAGGGTTACATCCATGTAAACCCTAATACCCATGACCTTTCATTTACATAGGATCCATGGGTTAAAAGCTCCATGGACCATCCATGAAAGCTTAGCCCAACCTAAATGAACTTGGCCCATTCCATATATATAAGAGTCCATATTTAATTAGTTCTTTTTGATCACTTAATTAATTCTAAATTAATTCTTGATCAATACTAATTAAAAAATATGAATCCATATTAATATATTAGAACTTATAATATATTAATATAAATCATAAATATACTATTCTCAAAAGACTATCCATATAAATTGTGCCGGTGAAGTGCAACCCAAATGGACCATGCCGGGTCGGGTCAAGTACATACAGAATATAGTTATGGACTTAGACATTAATCCAACAATATGCTCATGCCCCGAAGAAAGCAAAGTAAAATTTGACGCCTGTACTTTCTCCGAACGAGCCCTAACGTGGTGGAATTGCCACGTCAAGTAATTAACCCTGGTGGTGGCAAACTCCATGGGTTGGGAGAACCTGAAGCAAATGCTACTGCGAGAGTACTGCCCAAGGGGCGAGATCCAGAAACTTGAACATGAACTTTGGGAATTGACTATGGTGGGCTCGGACATCACAACCTATACGAATAGGTTCAGTGATTTGACAATACTTTTCGCAGGGATGATGGCCCTAGAAAGCAAGAAGGTGGAAAGGTATATCTGGGGGCTGCCGCCCCAGCTCCGTGGAAGTGTGCTAGCTTCCAAACCCAATACGTTCGACAGTGCCAAACAACTGGCACAGTCCCTCGTCGATCATGGGGTCTGCCAAGATGTCACGACCATCGTCCCGGAACCAACCAAAGGAAGCAACAACAATAACAGCAACACTAACAACAACAAAAAGAAGAAGTTTTGGAACAAAAGGAAAGGTCAAACTTCGCAAGAACCTTCAAAGAAACAAATAGTGGCGGTCCATGCTGCTACTGCCCCCACTGTTGTCCCTGTTACCCCTACGCCGGTAAAACAATATGCTGGGAACCTACCAAAGTGCAACAAATGCAATTACCATCACAACGGGAATTGCCGGGAGATGCACTGTAAAAACTGCGACAGGAAAGGGCACACTGCCCGTTTCTGTAGGGCACCGGCGCGACCAATCACCCAAGTTCCTGGTGCTGGAGTGAGCCAGGCATGTTATGGGTGTGGGGAAACTGGGCACTACAAGAGGGATTGCCCTAAGGCAAAGAATGCTGGCGGTGTAGGAAGAGTGCTGGCAATACGGCAGAACGAGGCAATAGCCGATCCCACAGTGGTTACGGGTACGTTTCTCCTCAACAACATTTATGCATGCATACTCTTTGACAGTGGTGCGGAGAGAAGTTTCGTGAGTCATAAATTCAGACACTTACTTAATCAAAAACCCCAAGCACTCAATAAAATATCCACAGTAGAAATGGCAAATGGTAAAACGGAAAGCGCAAACGATATGTACATAGGCTGTACGTTAAATTTAAATGAACACTCGTTCCAAATTGATCTTATGCCGATTTCTATAAGAAGTTTTGATGTCATCATCGGTATGGACTGGTTAAGCCTTCACCATGCCGATATACTTTGTCATGAAAGGGTCGTTCGCCTCAATCTGCCAAGCGGCAAAACTCTTATCATTTATGGTGACAAACCTGGTACAAATTTACAAATCATCTCTTGCGTCAAAGCCCAAAAATACATTCGCAAAGAATATCATGCCTTCCTAGCCCACGTGGTGGACAAGAAACGAGAAGTGAAAGACAATTAAGACATTCCGGAAGTCTGCAATTTCCCAGATGTTTTCCCAGAAGATCTTCCAGGAGTCCCACCAGAATGTCAAGTCGAGTTCAGGATCGACTTGATTCCAGGAGCTACCCCAGTAGCAAAATCGCCATACCGTCTCGCACCGCCAGAAATGCAGGAATTATCTAGTCAACTGAACGAACTTCTAAGCAAAGGATTCATTAGACCGAGCTTCTCACCATGGGGAGCACCGGTCCTGTTCGTAAAGAAGAAGGACGGATCTTTTCGCATGTGCATCGATTACCGGGAACTGAACAAACTCACGATCAAGAACCGATATCCCTTACCGTGCATAGACGATCTATTCGACCAACTACAAGGAGCGAGCTACTTCTCAAAGATCGATTTAAGATCTGGGTACCACCAGCTGCGAGTTCTGGAAGGAGATATTCCCAAAACGGCATTCCAGACTCGCTATGGTCACTACGAGTTTGTAGTGATGCCCTTTGGATTGACAAATGCACCGGCAATATTCATGGACTTGATGAACCGAGTATGTCATCCTTTCCTGGACAAATTTGTGATCGTATTCATAGATGATATACTCATCTATTCAAGGAGCAAGGAGGAACATAACCAACACCTCCAACAGGTCTTGGAAACATTAAGGACAGAGAAGCTTTACACAAAATTCTCAAAGTGCGAATTTTGGATTCGAAAAGTAGATTTCCTAGGTCACGTGGTCAGCAAGGAGGGGATACACGTGGACCCTTCCAAATCAAGGAAATCGAGAACTGGACAACTCCAAGGACTCCAACGGAAATCCGACAATTCTTGGGCCTTGCTGGGTATTACCGAAGGTTCATACAAAACTTTTCGAAGATTGCGAAACCACTTATCACCCTGACTTAGAAGGGTGTAACCTTCAATTGGGGATAAAACAAGACACTGCGTTCCAAACACTGAAGTGAGCTCTATGCAGCGCACCTATATTATTCTTGCCAGAAGGAACAGAAGACTTTGTGGTCTACTGTGATGCGTCAAACCAGGGACTTGGATGTGTCCTAATGCAGCGAGGGAAGGTCATCGCCTACGCCTCACGACAACTGAAGGCGCACAAGGTAAACTACAAGACACACGACCTCGAATTGGGAGCAGTAGTGTTCGCCCTAAAAATCTGGAGGCATTACCTTTACGGTACCAAGTGCACCATCTTCACCGATCACAAAAGCCTCCAGCATATCCTCAATCAGAAAGAACTCAACATGAGACAAAGACGGTGGGTGGAATTACTAAATGATTACGAATGTGAAATTCGTTATCACCCCGGAAAAGCCAACGTGGTTGCAGACGCTTTGAGCAGAAAGGAGTACTTGGGCCGCCGAGTAAGAGCATTAACCACGACCATCCACTCACACCGGTCCGCACAAATCAAAGAAGCACAGGAAGAAGCCTTGAGGCCAGAGAACGCGGCAGGTGAAGCATTGAGAGGAATGGACAAAAACCTTGAAGTCAGGGATGACGGAGTTCGTTGTCTCATGAACCAGATCTGGACACCAAAATTTGGTGGATTCAGGGATGTTGTCATGAACGAAGCTCATAAAACTCGCTACTCCGTACATCCCCGGCTCAGACAAGATGTACTTAGACCTCAAGAGGTTGTATTGGTGGCCGAACATGAAAGCCGAAATAGCTACCTTTGTGGGCAAGTGCCTGACTTGCGCCAAGGTTAAGGTAGAATATCAAAAGCCCTCGGGACTACTTCAACAGCCAGAGATACCCGAGTGGAAGTGGGAGCGGATAACCATGGATTTCATAACCAAGTTGCCTAAGACTACGGGTGGAATCGACACCATTTGGGTTATCGTTGACAGATTAACGAAATCCGCACACTTCCTACCAATAAAAGAGACAGACAAACTGGAGAAGCTGACAAGGATATACATTAAAGAGATAGTGCGCCTTCACGGAGTACCGATATCTATTATCTCCGATAGAGATAGCCGATTCACATCACGATTCTGGCAGTCGCTGCATAAAGCTATGGGAACTAAGCTGGACATGAGTACAGCCTACCAACCACAGACAGACGGGCAGAGTGAAAGGACCATTCAAACCTTAGAGGACATGCTAAGAGCTTGTGTGATAGATTTTGGTAAGGCTTGGGATACCCATTTACCATTGATCGAGTTCTCGTACAACAACAACTATCACACTAGCATCAAAGTTGCTCCATTCGAAGCCCTCTACGACCGTAAGTGCAGATCACCTCTGTGTTGGGCTGAAGTGGGCGACACGCAACTAGCAAGAGGTCAAGTACCAGACAACACTCTCACTGGCCTGGAAATCATAAGAGAAACTACTGAGAAGATTGTCCAAATCCGGGAACGATTAAAAGCTTCAAGAGACAGACAAAAGAGTTATGCGGATAAAAGACGGAAACCCTTGGAATTCTAGGTTGGGGACCGGGTACTATTGAAAGTCTCCCCCTGGAAGGGTTTGATACGTTTTGGAAAACATGGGAAACTCAACCCTAAGTATATCGAACCATTCGAGATCCTTGCCAGGATCGGCCTGGTGGCATACAAACTTCGATTACCGCAGGAACTCAATAACGTACACCCTACCTTTCACGTGTCGAACCTAAAGAAGTGCTTGTCCGATGAGACCCTCGTCATCCCTCTGGACGAAATTGAAATCAACGAGAGTCTCCACTTCGTGGAAGAGCCTGTAGAAATCATGGATCGGGAAGTTAAAAGAACTAAACAAAGTCGCATACCCATTGTGAAGGTCCGTTGGAATGCCAAGCGAGGACCTGAATACACCTAGGAGCGCGAGGATCAGATGAAACAAAAGTACCCACATCTTTTTCCTACTCCATAAACTCTGTCTTAGATTAAATTTCGGGACGAAATTCCCTCTAACGGGGGGATGATGTGACAACCTGATATTTCAAGTCAATGTAATGTTCAAAAAGTCAAATAATATTAAACTATTTTTGATGTAATAAAATGGCGTCAAAAATGAAGTGTTCTAAAGTCTCATTTGGGTTGCATAAAATGTTAGATATATTGTCAAGGTTTCCAAATATATAAAGAACACCCAAATCCGAGTTATAACGAAGAAGTTATGACCAATCGAAAATCCGCAACACAACCAGTAAAACACTGTTAAGCGTAAAAAGTGAAACTTCAATAAACTACTTTTTAGCCTTAGGTATCTAAACGAAAGTCGTAGATTATGTTAAACCATGAGCATACATAAAAAGAACGCCCAAATCTGACTTCGTATGAGGAAGTTATGATTTTTCTAAAGTTTCAGAACAACAGTAGACAACTAAAAACTCGAAATAAAGATCGAGCGATTTTTAGCGGACGCAACCTAAACGAGAATTGAAGGTCTCGACAATAGTTGTACAATGGTAAAAAGACAGACGAAAACGGACATCGGATGAAGAACTTATGGATTTTTAACGGAATTATCCTGTCCCGGCCTATTTAAAATATAATATTAAAAATTAAACTCAAAATTAGCCGACGGAGTCTAAATGAAAGTTGTAGAGTATATTCTCACCTACGCGTGGATATAAGGAACGTCGAAATCGGAGCTCGTAGACGAGAGATATGAATTTCTGAAGTTCGAGGCACGCACACCAACCTTATCTGAAACTCACGACGTGAGCAAGAGACTCACGACGTGAGTCTATGACTGATGTGTGCCAGAACTAGACCACCAGGCGTCACGTCTACAGACCGAACTCACGACGTGAACTACCCCATGTTCACGACGTGAATCCCGAGAATTCACCCTATAAATAGGATGCGAGACTTCCGACTTTCCTTGCTCATTTCACTCTTCTCTCTCACTTATACTCCACGTTTAGCACCCCGAGATGATCCCGACTTCCCGGTTTCATACCTCTGTCCTGAAGAAGGTCCGAAGCGTCGAGAATCCTGAGAAACTTACCACTTCTCGGTCGAAGTGCTGCCCGAGAAAAATCTCGTTTCCTTCGAATCATCACACTTTCCAGGTGAGTTCATACCCCCACATTTTCACGTCTTTTTCATGTTTTAGGGGGGGGGGGGAGGGGGGAATACAAGTGAAACACGAGATAAACCCACACTTAAAATACACATCGTTAGAAATGTTTTCAATTACTTTATCTAGATTTTGTTTATGGATGTTAAACAACATTAATACCAATGTTACACTTCACATGCAAAGTTCATATTACACCAAGTTTTTATCATCAAATGGAACACACTTTTGGAAAAACTATAATGGGTATAGTTCACGGGTTATTCATTACATCTTTACGTAAACACTGTGAAAATGAAATACTTTCATCTACATGAAATATAGACTTTTCTTTTCGTAAATCTATTAATACTAAGTGTTGTGAGACATTCAACTTCAACGTACTCACAAGTACGCATTTCAAGTCCTGTATTATAAACCATAATCTCTTGGAGGGAGAGCGTGATACTTGTGTATAGATCTATACGGGATTGACAATCCCGCACCTAAACTGTTAGCTACAGTTAGACCGGCAGGTCTGGGGTGACAAATGTCATAACACTGCAACGCCTGAAGAACGTTGTTACAGGCAGTCTGGGTCAATAGCATGGTTATAAAACTCACACGGAAGTATTAAAATAAGTTTGATTTACGAGACTCTTGAATGCATTCAGTAAGTACATTATTTGAGTATAAATACACTTTCACCATTTTGAGCATGAAAGATACTATTGCACTCCAACCTTTGGAACTTTTTTTTAAACTATATGTAGAAAATATTGGATTTTCTGGAAAACACGTTCAATTATTTTTACTAAAGGACATACAGATTTCAGTACAAAAACGCTTATGAACTCACCAACTTAATTGTTGACACTTTTTCAAAACTAATTATATTTCTCAGGGAATCAGTAATACAGGTAACCATCAGCTTTTGGAGAAGGAACGCTAAGGCGTCTGTTATCAAAACATTTTAAATCATCATATTTGTAATATTCTTTTGAAACATGTATTACACACAACAATGTAAGTTTTTATTATATTTATGATGGTTGTGTTTACTTTCTTTACAATATTCAACTGTTATGATACTACGTGAAGTCACTCACCCCCGAATGTTTCCGCCATTCTGGTTTGGGGGTGTGACAAGGATGGAAGTAGGTGCTGGTGAGGAGGCATTGGTGGAAGATGTGGGGGGAAGGTAGGTGGGGAAGGAGTTGGTCTAGATGTAAGGAAGCGGACATGTGAAAGAAGACTATTAGAGGATGGTGAGGTGGGAGATAGAGGGGAGGTAGGTGAAGGTTTTAGAGAATGAGAAGTGGCAAAGGGAAAAACATCCTCATTGAAGATGACATGACGAGAGATATATAGGTGGGATGTAGGACGATGTAGGCATAAATAACCTTTGTGGGAGGCACTCTAGCCTAGGAAAACACAGGGTAAGGATCGAAAGTCTAATTTATGAGAGGTGTAGGGTTGGAGAAAGGGGTAGCAAAGACAGCCAAAGGTTCTCAAGAAACCATAGTCAAGTTCTTTTTGATACAGTAGAGAGTAAGGGGAGCTATGCTTAAGAGTGGATGTGATGGTTCGATTATGAACATAAGTAGTTGTTTTAAAGGCGTGTTCCCAATATTCATGTGGAAGGGATGAATGGGCAAGTAAGGATAAGCCCTTTTCAATGATAATTCGACGTCTGCGTTCAACATAACCGTTTTGTTCGGGGGTATAGGGGCATGAAATACGATGGTGAATACCACAGTTATTGAGATAGGTGGAAACATTGCGGTATTCATCACCCCAATCTGATTGAAAACTCTTTATGTCACAGCCAAATTGATTTTTAATCATAGTACGAAAATGAATAAAGGTTTGTAAGACTTGAGACTTAGTCGGAAGAAAACAAATCCACACAAATTTGGTAAAGTCATCAATGAACAGAACAAAAAAGCAATTTCCATTTATAGATAATAATGGAGATGGACCCCAAACATCTGAGTACATAAGTTTAAATGGTTTGGAACACGAAATATGACTAGATAAAAAGGGGAGTTTATGACTCTTGCCAAATTGACAAGGTTCACAAACAGGTAACAACTTATTGTTAGAAACAGGAAGATGAAAGGTAGAAACTAGACGTCTAAGAATAGCTTCGTGAGGGTGTGCAAGTCGGTTGTGCCAGCCTGTCATGGAGGTACGCACACTTGATAGAGCCATGGTAGATGCAGGTTTACGTTGGGGAAGCTCCAGGAAATATAAGCCATTATCAACGTGGCCCTTGAGGATGGGAGTGCCCTGAAATGTCTTCACAATACAATGATTAGGCCAAAACTCTAAGAACACATTGTTATCTTTTGTAAGCTGGGAAACACTTAAAAGATTTTTAGTGAGGCGAGGGACAACAAAAACTTTAGGTAAATGCAATGAAGATAAGGAAGAAGAGCCAAAATGAGTAATAAAAAGCTTATTACCATTACCAACTTGTAACTTATCATCCACTGTATAAATTTCAGTGAGCTGAAGTTTGTTTAAGTGAGGAGTGACATGGTCCGTTGCATCCGTGTCAAAGTACCACGAAGGATCAACAATGGTGGATGGACTGTGATAGTTGGTGAGATGAGCCTGACGGGATGCAGTGGGACGTGGCTGAGTGCGAGGAGGTGGACGCCGGGAAGGATAATCAGTTTGATTACCCCTTTTCCAGCAATTAATAGCCTCGTGGCCTGGCTTGTTGCACAACTGGCAATGAAGACGACGACGGCGATTGTCTGAACTTCTGTGAGGGGAATCGACACCTGCAGGGTTGTGAGGAGGAGCGATTGGTGGAGGAATTTCGGGACACCTGGTGAGCAGTAGGAGAGGGTAGAGGCGTAGGGGCAGCTGGGGATGGTAGGTGAATAGCAGCTTGTCTGGCGAGGTCATGATCAAGTCAGGCTTCTTCTTGGAGGAGCAAACCCACGAGAGTATCCAAAGTGCTGTGTTCAACGTGCATAAGGAAGGCAGATGCAAAGGAACTGTAGGAGGAATCAAGTCCATGGAGAATATACCACATGAGTTCTTCGTCGGAAACCGGTGTGAGATTCTCAGCCAATTGATCAGCAATTTGCCGTTTTCGTTCAAGATAATCAATCATAGAGAGAGATCCTTTGGATGAAGTCTGCAATTGAGTGCGCAGGGCCATGCGATGAGCACGAATGTGTGCTTGGAACGTGCGCTCAACGATACGCCATGCTTGGTGGGAAGAAGTCGATCGGGCAACAGTGGCAAGCGTACAGTCTGATAAGGTCGATTTTAACCAAAGAAGGACAAATATGTCCCTCTTTTTCCAAGTCGTGAACTCAGGGTTAGGAATAGGAGCAGCGTCATTAACTAGGGCACCATCATCAGCATCATCAGGATCGACAGTGGGTGAGATTGTTTCAGGTGGAGGAGTGGGGTTGAGAACGAAAGAGTCCAATTCAAAGCACTCAAGGGCAGAGAGAGTGTTTGTACGCCACAATGGGTAGTTATCCCTGTCCAATTTGATGCTAATGGGAGGAATTTGAAAATTAAGGGTGGAGGACGCAAGAGAATAGAAAAAAAGATCTCACGGCTCTGATACCATAAAAGCTTGAAAGGAATAGATGGTAAAATTGTATATGTTGTATTTCCAAAAGGAACTTGTACAATAATTTATATACAGGAGAAACAGAAGTGGTGCCTAACTTAACTACTTACAATTAGGAACAAACATACATGTGAGTAAATATCCTAATGACCAGGTATAACTTGACTTATTCTATTTCTAGCCGTTATTACAAGTGGTAATGATCCAATTGATTTTGCAATTATATCTTGTACATTTTGTTCCTGGTTTGTAAAATGTTAATTTTAAATATAGGATCGTTAAATTACATTTGTAATATTTAAAATAGTAGGCTTACATTTTCTTCCGCATCTTTGATTTCATTGGGGCTCAATTGAATGAACTTTTCAATTTCTGCATCTTTGATTTCATTGGGGCTCAATTGAATGAACTTTTCAATTTCGGGGGTTGTAATGCTTGCACCAATTGTTCTAGTTCCATCATCGATTTCAATTATTGCCCTTGACCTTCACATACAAACATAATGAAGTATAAAAAATATGGTTTAATTAAAAACTTGAATGATGGAATACACTTACATGTTTCGTACTTTTGATTGTTTTTTGCAAGCAGAGCATGTGATGATCCACTTTACATCAGCCACAACTGGTTTTAAACAGTTAGCACATCCTGTTTGTGTGAAACTTCTATCTTGATGAGGCAAATTAAGAGTTCCTTTTATCCATGTTTTGGTTTACCCTGTTTTTGTGGAAATAAAATTATATAGATAACGTATATTATATAATATGTGTAAAAGTTAATGAAAAAATGTTGTAATTACTCACATTTTTCATTCTTGTAATTGCTTTTCCTATTGGAAGTATGTCTCTCTCTTCGGGAGGGGGCAACAAAATATCAGTATCCTTATATGTCTCTTTTTGAAGTAGTTGTTTAATTCATGTTCTGCTATTTGTATACCTGTCAAATACAAATAGAATTAATTAAATATAATTGTGGTTAATGGGTTTGTGGATTATACCAGTTTTGTAGCTGTAGATCATCTGTCACAGGTGGATTTATAAGAATTGCAGAGCCACTACTTGTTGAGAGTGATTGTCCTGTGATTATAATGTTTTTCTTTAAATTATATATATATATATATATATATATATATATATATATATATATATATATATATATATATTCCGTTTAAGCAACATTAACTTACCGTAGAAAGTTGTCACCTTTACTCTCATTGCGAATATCATAGGCCCGATTTCGACTATTTGGTCTAAGGTATTACCTTCATTTTCATCGATGGAATTCCATAATGTCAAAATTAAAAGTTTTTTCCTGATAATTAAAAGGTGGAAATAATATGATGAACAATTTTTTAATTTAATAAAATAAAAACGTCATCGTTTATATTATTGGTCAATTGTTTCACATACTCTTCGTTAACAATGATTACATCCCTTTTCGATGATGGCTCTGGCCCTTATTTTATAATCTGACTTGGAAAACATTTTATTACAATACCCCTTAGATCTGCAATTTGAGCATCAAAGTTAGCAATTGACGTAATAAATATGTGTGATAAGTATAGAAGAACTAATTTTTACCTACTTAAATCTCTTTCCTCATCTGCATATTTGTATAACTCACTAAAGGGTGTAAAGGTGAACTTGCATGTGAGTGTTGGAAGGGTTTCATCTGGAAAAGGTTCAATAAGTGTCAGTTTGCTAAGTGTCCAGGAATATTCATATGAATCGAGTTGAAAACGTGGTTGAGTGTATATCAAATTTGCATTTGAAATTTGATAGCGCTTGTACGGTTCGAAAGTATTTAAAAAAAAGTCAAGGCCGTTGCTCCAGATTAATGCTGCTACCCTTGACCCCTGTTTTGAAAACATGATTAGAATATATGTAGAATTTGTGAAATATGCAATGATTTATTGTACACCTATGTGTCCACAAACATGAGTCTTCTAAATTTTTTCTTTTCCCTACTCACTTGTATGTGTTCACATTCCAAAACTTGAATCAAGACAGTCCAATTTTTCTTCATATTTGGAATTATGTCATGAATGTTGTATTGGTCTCTCGTCATTGGTGTTTGCTGTTGTACTGTGTTATCAAAATAGTCATGTTATGTCTGTTCTTTTCTTAATAAACATTAACTAATGTCCAACAATGCAATGAGGAATTATGTCATGAATGTTGTATTGCAAAGGAACATTGAACATACCTGTTAGTGAAGCGGAGTGCAATGAGGATTTTGATATAACTATTTGTAATTTTGTTTATTGCGATTGAAACTGAGTAATAAATCGTAATAGTCGGTATGGCAGTTAGATAGAAGTTTCTAATAACCGGTTAGCAGTTAAAAATATTCGGTAGCAGTTGAAAGTTGTGGAATCTGTATTATGACTTGACGGTGATGGAGGCGTTATAGATTCGGTAATTGATCTTGACTAGGGCTGTAAACAAACTGAATGTTCAACAAACTGTTCGTGAACCGATTGACGGGAAGTTCGTTTATGTTTGTTTATTTAATAAACGAACGAACATGAACACAAATTCTCGTTCTTTTAGTTAAACGAACGAACATGAACAATGGTATCGTTCGTTCAATTATGTTCATGAACGTTCGTTTATGTTGTTTGTTTACGTTTGTATATGTTCGTTCATATAAGTTTCTTTTATCTTCATATATGTTTAATTGTGTTTGATTACATTACTATATTATATGTTCATATATGTTCGTTTATCTTTGTTCGTTTGTTTATGTTCGTTTAGCATGTTCACGAACATAAACGAATAGACATGAACAATGTAATTTGTTAAACGAACGAACATTAACAAGAAAATCCGTTCGTTTAACCGTTCGTGTTCGTTCATTTGTTCGGTTAACTTAAACGAACGAACATGAACAAGCCCCGTTCGTGTTCGTTTGGTTCATTTACAGCCCTAATCTTGACTTCTGTATAAAGCGATATGTAAGTGACGGAGGATTGGTGTGGTTAACGGCGAAAATCGTTAGGGCCGGTTAATTAATATTTAGGGTACATGACATACCTTTGGAGGGGGGCATTTATATTGATCTTTTCATGATTAATATCGAAAACTATTTGGCCGATAATTAGCCATTGTGTTACCTTGAAATTTTTATTTATTTTAGTTATATGATATAAATTTTCATGATTACTATCGAAAACTATTTTGCCGATAATTAGCCATTGTGTTACCTTGAAATTTTTATTTATTTTAGTTATATGATATAAAGTTGTGAATATATAATTATAACCATAATAATTTAAAAAGTGTTGTTGCAATGTTCATGATATAAAGTTGTGAATATATAATTGTAATCGACACAACGTAAGGTATTGAGCGACATGTTCGTATTTTCGATGTAAGCGACATGACCGAAGATGTAAGCGACATGTTGCTATTTGCGTCGTTCCTAGAGTAGGGTATTGGAACCCAACGAATTTCTTGTACAAGGCTCCTCAGGAACACGACTTTTATATATAGTAATGATATATATATATATATATATATATATATATATATATATATATATATATATATATATATATATATATATATATATATATATATATATATATGGGTAAAGTGAATATATCTAACAACCTTATATAAACTTAGGTACCTAACTCCATAATACTAAATCGGTTTGTATTTATTTACATTGTAATTGCCTAAGGTTCTTAAACTTCAACCCCATAACTTGATTACTTCCAAAATCTTTGGACTTTCACCAATATCTTTCTTTTACATCACGTCTTTCTATCGAATACCACCTGATGAGCTTCATATCCTACCGCTACAAATGAAAGGATGTAGGACAAATATAATATTGAATTTCCAAATTTTTTTGAAGTAAATCAAGTTTAGGGATGAAGTTTAAGAACCTTGGATGATTACAATGAAAATTTAATGCAAAATGACGTAGTTTGATGAGGTTAGGTACCTAAGCTTATATAAGGTTGTTAGGTATATTCACTTTACCCTATATATATATATATATATATATATATATATATATATATATATATATATATATAAGAGAGAGAGAGAGAGAGAGAGAGAGAGAGAGAGAGAGAGAGAGAGAGAGAGAGAGAGAGAGAGAGAGAGAGAGAGAGAGAGAGAGAGAGAGAGGTTTTATTATATGATTTGCACCATGGACCTTTAAATCAATCCGTTTTGACCAAAAATGCATTTATACAACGTAATTGGCTTTCTGTTAGCTTGTTAAATTGTATTTAATCTATTTGTAACATCAACGCCTACCTTCAATGAGATTGGATCGTTTGAATTGCCCAAGCAGTTACGTGTAGCCTGCAACCATTCCCAAATGTATATCGATTTGTTCCCCATTATAAATACGTGTTATCTCCATGAAACTTAAACCACACCTCAAATTGATCCATAAGTCTATACAACAACAACTAACCATGATGAAAACATTGTTACTACTTATGTTCTTCACAATCTCCATTTCAATGGGCCAACCATCTCCAACTCAAGTTCGGGACCTTGATGGGACTGGGTGCGTTCTGGTACAGAGTACTACATCTTGCCTGTGATCCGAGGATGGGTGGCCGTGTTACACTAACTTCTACAAGAAATGAGTCATCCCCACTTGACGTTGTCCAAGCCAATCAAGAAGTAGATAATGGCATGCCATTGACATTCACACCGGTGAACCCTAAGAAAGGTGTCATTCGGGAATCAACAGATCTCAACATTATATTCTCGGGTGCATCGACCTGCATTCAGTCGAATGTTTGGATCCTCGAGGAGTACGATGGACAACTGATCATAGCTGGTCATGGAGTGGTAGGAAACCATGGTCAGGAAACCATCAATAACTGGTTTAAGATAGAGAAGTATGAGGATGGTTACAAGCTTGTGTTCTGCCCGAAAGTATGTGATCTTTGCAGGCCTATTTGTGGAAATATTGGTGTTGTGATTGCTAAAAATGGAAGTAGACGTCTGGCTGTTAGTGAAGTTCCTTTTAAGATTATGTTTAAGAAGGCATAATTACTCTATATGTTTTTTTATTGATTTTTATTTTCACAAGAAACGGTTTTACTTTAATATACATGTCTTTGAATTATAAGAATAAATGACCGTGAGCCATTATATCATACAAGCAATTAATTAACATTTATTTAAAGTGATTTGAAAACATGGTCTAATTGGATCACAAAATCGTGCACTTTCTGTACAATTTTTTTTCGACGCCCAATGTTGTCCAATATATATATATATATATATATATATATATATATATATATTTGTAATTTCAGTTCTTGAAAAATTTAACAAACCCTAAAAACTGATATTCCTTTTTTATTTTATTTTCATTTTCATTTATATTTAGTACCTAAAAGAAAATAACATCCCATCCCCTTTCCCCTATCTCTTTATCTCTCTAAACACCACCACCTCTTCATTAAATTTTTCATTTTCAACAAATTCATTTTCAACAATATGTTTTAACATTCAAACAATGTTGGTATCATTTCTTATTGATCTTTAAAGGTCTCCTCTAATATTTATTTAAAAGGTTTAATGATTTAGGAGTGTAAGGAACTTTGGAGTATGCCAATATTTTTGTAATCATGTTAGGACATAATAGATTTAAAATTATGATGTTTATATTGCTAATTACGGTTTCTGTTAATATATCAACTATGATATTTTGATTTTTAAATAGTTTTTCTTAGTATTTATTATTAATTTAAGAATGTTTTATAATATATTTAACTAAAGAAAAGTGGATTTAATTCAAACTTAAATTGGTTAAAACCCAAGTTAAGGTACACTAGAATATTTTAATCAAAAACTTGAAATTTTAAAGAAGAGTACATTACAGTGGTTCGTGTAGTCGAAATCTCAGTTTTGAAGTTTAAAATTTATTTATAATTTTTTTTATCGTTTAACAATTTATTATATATATATATATATATATATATATATATATATATATATATATATATATATATATAGATTATTGTTTTTTATCTTTATTTTAATAGAAAATAATATAGATTATTTATAAAATTATTTTAATTTTTTAAATCAATTATCTAAATTATATAAAATCGTATTATTATTATTATTATTATTATTTATATTTTGCTTTATTTATTTATCTTTGGTTTTATAGTTTAAAAATCTTTTAATATTTTTGACGTTTTATGTAAATATATTTTTAATGTTTTTTTTGACGTTTTGTCCGTCCAATATAATTATTTAATGTTGTTTTTTATGTGTTTTTTGTTTACATCATTCACTTATATGTAGGGTTGTAAACGAACTAAATGTTCGGTGAACCATTCGAAAACAGTTCGACGGGAAGTTCGTTTATGTTTTTTTATTTAATAAATGAGCGAACATGAACAAAAATTATCGTTCGTTTAGTTAAACGAACGAACATGAACAATGGTCTCGTTCGCTCAGTTATCTTCGTGAACGTTCATTTATGATGTTCGTTTACGTTCATTTATGTTCGTTCGTTGAATTTATTTAGATTCGTTTATGTTCAATTGTTTTATTATATTACCATATTATATGTTCGCTTATGTTCATATATGTTCAATGTTGTTTGTTTATCGTTGATCGTTTATGTTCGTTTATATGTTCACGAACATAAACGAACGAACATTAACAATATAATTTGTTTAAGGAACGAACACGAACAACAAAAATTTTGTTCGTTTATCTGTTCATGTTCGTTTCGTTCGTTCGTTTAAGTTAGCCGAACGAACGAGACAAACACGACATATAAACGAACGAGATTTTCTTATTCGTGTTCGTTCGTTTAACAAATTATTTTGTTCATGTTCGTTCGCCTATGTTCGTGAACATATAAACAAACATAAACAATCAAAGATAAACAAACACAATTGAACATATATGAACATAAACGAACATATAATATGGTAATATAATAAAAAAATTGAACATAAACGAATATATATTAATTAAACGAACGAACATAAATGAACGTAAACGAACATAAATGAACGTAAACGAACATCATAAACGAACGTTCACGAACATAAATGAATGAACGAGATCATTGCTCATGTTCGTTCATTTAACTAAACGAATAATTTTTGTTCATGTTCGTTCATTTATTAAATAAACAAACATAAACGAACTTCCCGTCGAATAATGTTCGGTTCGTTTACAACCCTACATATAAATGAATGATGTTAAACCAAAAACATAAAAAAACAACATTAAATAATTATATTGAACGAACAAAACGTTAAAAAAACATTTAAAATATATTTAAATAAAACGTCAAAAATAGTAAAAGATTTTAAAACTATAAAAACAAAGATAAATAAATAAAGCAAAATAATAATAATAATAATAATATGATTTTATATAATGAAGTGCCTTTTATTATGTTTAAAAATGCATAATTACTTTATATCTTTATTTATTTATTTATTTTTATTTTCACAAGGAACCGTTTTACTTTAATATACATGTCTTTGAATTATAAGAATAAATGACCGTGGACCATGATATCATATAAAAGAATTAATTAAATTTTATTTACATTGAATTGAAAACATGGTCCAGAATCATAAAATCGTGCACCTTCTGTCCAATATATATATATATATATATATATATATATATATATATATATATATATATATATATATATATATATACTAGGAATTTTTTAGGCCCGTGCTAAGAACGGACCATGAAATGTAAAAGAATTCACTACAAACTCTTTTGAATACATATGGGAAAACGGAAGAGACATGAGAATGGAATAAAAAATGGATTCATCGTTCCCACCATAAGAAGGCTTGAAATTTTCTCGAGTGACCATTACCAAGAGCAAGCAATGGAGTTCATATGTCATCTGAAACTTGAAATAATCAATAGATTCATCATTCTTTGAAATTTGAATTTACAACTATTTGTATACTTCAAAGTATTTTTTTTTTAAATATCGAAAACAAGGGAAACACAAAAACAAATAAATAACTTTTCAAACCATTATGTTTGGTTTTTTACGGAAAACAACATCGTTGACGAAAGAATGCTACAAAAACATCATACCTTGATGAATTTTGTACGATTTATAGTTAAAATAAAATTTAATAGCAAAAATAATGTTACAAAAAGATCGCTTTCAACCCAAAAATAATTCATCATAAATAATGTAAGTACGTTGGTGTTACCAATAAAATTAAAGTACGATGCTATATTAGGAATAAGTAAAATATGTTTCTATTTCTTGCAATTAACCCAATAATTTTCCCTTTTACTATGTTGGCTACTCTAGCGAAAGAACAATTTGCTTCAAAGCAAGTATGATATATCAGACAAATGATGAAAACATAGCTATTTATATTTCTTTCAACTTAATTATGCATTTGCATGAGATTGCATTTTTTACAAAGGTTGATGTATAATGGGGGATTTCAAGTGAATAAGGCTTACTTGTGGATGCTATCTCATCAAATATTCTATTGCCCAATGCTTTATTGACCATTCTTCAGTATTGTCAAATAAACACAAGTTTAGCATAATCAAAAATTAAAAAAACACTTTAGAAGATTAAACTACAATCAGAGCCTTAATTAAACTTTTTTCATGGGAATGCCATGATACTTGGCCCCTGTTGAGTCACCTAAAGAGTTGGACCTACAACTTGATCTTGGTCTTCATTTGGTGGAGTATAGTTTAGATCTACATCAATAACCTTAATTTGCCTACCAAGTACCATCTCTAGCATAAATTATTGCTTGCCCTTGTGTGTTCATGATGAAGGGCCAACACTCCCCTAAAACTAAACTGATCATAAAAAACGGAAGTTAAGCATATATAATAGTTTTTCGTGCGATTATGTAGTTATGTAAATAAGAAATTGCTATTTCAAGAAGTAGAGAGTTGGATGTAAATTTATATCATAAATTTGTTGATCATTATTTTTACTCTTTTTCACATACATAAATTAACTTTTTATCGACTAATTTTAGAAGTAAATTTCAGCCCAATTGGATACAACTTAACAACAAAAAAACACATCTCACATACACACACATACACTACCATTTCGTTTACAATCTGGATAAATATCTGTCTCAAATATGGTAAGGTGCACAAATTTAAGCTGTAATATTTTTTACCCGAATGAAATTGTCAAAAAGTCTTTCCAAGATGAAGAATATCATCTTCAGAAACCCCCTTTCTTAGTCAACCAACAGTTTTTGTGTCTTACAGTCTCTAAAAAAAGTTCTGAAAATAGTTAAAAATAGGAAAAGAACAAGTGATAGAATGTAAAGAAAAAGATACAAGTAAATACACATGAACCAATTAACATCTACAAATTCTTCAATAACAAGTAGCAAAAAAGAAGAATGCTTCCCAAGATTTTAACACCCTACAGGTATAAGCTTCATAGGTGTTTCCACTTTTTCCTGCAAGTCTAACAAGAACCAGACTATGTAAACAATGTAGTGTGATGGCTTGTTTATTATTAACAGAGGAGAAAATAAGACAAAAGCTTTGCCAAAGAGGAGAGCGCAAACACAGAGTCCCATGAATAAGGCGATCATAAGTACAGAATGAAGGAATCATCTTAGAATGAACACTCCTTTTCCTGCTTTATATACTGATTAAACGAAGCCTTTTGCTGAAATTCATACACCCCAAGACTTTTATCTCTTAGGATTTTTGTCCAAATTGTTAATAGGGGAAAATGTATTGATAACGGAATTTTGAAATTTCATCAGAAGGTAACATAACCCAAATCTTCAAGAATTGTATGTAAATGCATCCCTAAAGATCTAAATAATCTAACATTGAGGGATTTTATGTACGACACACAAACCATTGTTCAAAGAAACACATATAATAAAACATTAAAACCTTATATAATTAATAAAAGAGGTCATGTGATTAATGATACCTATCTCAAACTAAATCCTATAAACGAAACAAATTCTTTTGAAACCCAAAAACGTACTGACCGCGTACCTCTATGTTTCAGTCAACCACTACAAATACTTTAATAAATAATTTTGTTCTATTGTTAGTACAAAATACATAACTTTTATCATCAAATATTAATGATCTGTAACAATAATTAAATGTGAACACATGGGGAAAACATACGATTGAAGTAAAAGAATAAGCGGAGTCTAACCTGTGTTGAAGAATCAGGAAACATCAATCAATCATTAGTAGCCAGAGATCAATGGCGACATGTTTGGATGTGAATTGGGGTTTTTGTGGATTACGGGGTTGGTGTTTTATGTTCAGGAAATCAGGACGGTAATTAATCATCAACCGAAACAAATTGAATTGGGGAATTGTATGTCCGACAAAATCATAGAAAATCTACATCGATCGAATAGTTGTCGTTGTTAACGCAAATTCGAGATCGATTTCAAAGCAAAATTCATACGATTCGTCATTGATTTCTTTCGAGGTTATCATCTTATCTCAAATTAATACGATTCATTCATTACGATTATATCAATGAAGGAAAAAACAGATTACCGAATATTTTACTTTTTATTTGGATATTTAAATACAGTAGCATTCGGATTTCTAATACATTGTTTTATTGAATGTAATTGAGAGTTTTTTCAGCAATTTAATGGATTTAGAAAGAATAATTGAAGATCTGCAAAGCGACATAAACTTTTTAGCAGGTAATGATTCATAATTTTTTTAGGCCGATGAATCTGCCAATAAAAAAAAGTGTATTACTAAGATTTGTCAATAAAATTATTAGACTAATAGCCGATGAATTAAATTATTAGACTAATAGCCGATGAATCTGTTAATAAAAAAAAGTGAAATGATCATCTGGTAATAATCAAATTAACAAGTATATTACTAAGATTTCTTGATAGAAATCACCTATTTCAGGTCAATAGGACATTCCATTTATGTATGTACAATATTCATAAGATTAACAAATATATTACTAAGATTTCTTGATAGCAAAATCAAGAAATCTGACCTATCAACTGTTTTTGGCATTTAAATCATTATATTATAACTTTTAAACTTGTAATTCATCAAAACATCCTCAATATAAGGCTTAAATAAAGGGAAAAAACAAAAAGATCAAACATACTTACCAAAAAAAGTCATCTACAGTTGGATCAACTCAATAAAATCTCCACATCTTGGAGCAGCAAAACAGAGACTTCAAATCGCCTCTTTCAGGTCAAGAGGACATTCCCTGTACTGTATGTAGGACAAAAATTCAAAAAAACGGATAATCATGGCAATTGATAACATTAACAATAATAAATATTACTAGATTTCTAGATGAAGGATAGTGATTGTTTAAATCGGAGTACTTGATTCTTAACATCATTAGTGACTGCACCATATACTCTCCAATTGAAATCATACGGGAAAACGTTCGTCAGAAGGACCGGAGCCTCGCTAACGTCGGCAGGGAACCTGAGATGATATCCAGATCTCAATCCGATATGCTTTCCGAATTCCGATGCATTCATGTCGGAGAATCGAGTGATGCCGTGGACAAGCTGACAGATCAAGCTTTTGGTGATTCTTTGCGCGGTGGAGGTTAATTTTGAAGTGATGCTCCTCCGTGTTCAAACGACTGGTCTACGTCTTCGACCACCTCACCGATGAAGACGTCATCTCCGACGAGGAGGAGGCGATGAGACAACAGGAGTCGAAATGAGAGAGAGAGAGAGAGGAGAGAGAGAAATAGAGAGAGAGGGGTCTGAATTATTTATTTACTAAAATGCCCCTGATTCATAATAATTTTGATGCCCCCGTGCCTTTTTTTTCAAATTATTTACAAAAACGCCACCGAGCATCCTAACCTTTTATTATTTTAATCTAACGGCTCACAATCGGTTCTCGGGTTCTCAGGAAACTTTGAGTTCTCAAATGATCATTCTCCTCTCTCTCTCTCTCTCTGTATATATATATATATATATATATATATATATATATATATATATATATATATATAGGGTGAAGTTCAATAGAGAACCATAACTAACCAATGAACCATTTTTTTTTAAACTTTTAGAACTTATTTTTTATAAAAAAAAAAACTAAAAATACAGAAATTCATAACTTTTTATCCTTTTTCCAATGATATCAAATTCGATAAATATTTTTTTTACCGTCAAATTCACAATGTGAATTTTTAAAGATTCACAATGTGAATCTAAATTCACACGGTGAATCCTAAAAATATATTTAACATTCACAATGTTAAGTTATGAATTTAGATATTTTTAGTTTTTCTTTTCGAATTTATATATATATATATATATATATATATATATATATATATATATATATATGATTTGGTGTCTAAGTCATTAACTAAATTATTATAAACTTAAATTATTAGCAAAACCTTTTTAGATTGATTTTAAACCTAGTAAGAGACTGAAATGTTATTTAGAGAGAAAGATTGATTTATTAATTTATTATATGTTTAATAAATTAATTATAAATCAAAATAAATAATTTATTAATATGTTTTGAGAAAAATATATTAATATGAAATTATATTGTTTAATTATAAATTAATCATAAATCAACTGGAATTAATTTTAGGATTAACTGGAATAATTAAAAGTAAAAAGACTAAACGTGACAATGTTTAAAAGATCGAGCATTGACCAATTCTAGAACCTCTCAAGAGAGATGGACGAATTCTAGATTGGTTCTAGAGTTTCTAAAGCTTTTTTTTTGCTCTAAGGAAACTTGGGGGAAAGAAAAATGATAAGACTTATCCAAGGAAATATGCCTTATCCAAGCCCCTCTAGTCACCTAAATAAAGGGTCCTTATGCCTCATATTTTCGGCACTCTTCCTTAGGAACCCTAGAGCCGAAAATCCTCTCCCCTCTCCTCTCTCTTCAATAGCCTCCAACTTCTAGTGCTTGGGTGTGAGCCATCAGAGGCACAAGATTTCTGGTGGTAGCTTTCTAAAGATCTACAAAGAAGGAATTCAAGTGTATTTACAATAATAAACTAAAAGGTGTGTTTTTAATAACCCTTCTCCAATTTCAAAAATAGCAATCTATTTTAGGGTTCTTGAATTCAAATTGTTGTTTGCATATCATAGTGAGAACATAGATTCTTTAGGGTGTATGCGAATTTAGGGTTTTATGTTTTCCGCCAAAAATATGATTTTTGATATGTATAAAACCTATCAGTGGTATCATAGAGTATGTTCTCTATGATCTTGCACAAAGTTGAATAAGATAAAAAACGCTTCTTGATGGTTTTCGATTTGGGCAAGTGTTTTAGAAACCCTAGCCTCCTTATTTGATTTTCGAAAATTGCTAGGGTTTAGGTAGGGTTTCTTTGTTTTGATAATTATTAGTTTTAAATGCCATAAGGATGATTAAAAATTTGCTAAATCCCAAACCCTAATTTCGAAATTAGAGGGTATTGGATTAGGATTAAAATTTATTTGATTAATTGAGTAATAGTAAATAAATTGTTTAATCCCTATTGGTTTAATTTAAATTGAATTAATTTTGAAAATTTTGAATTAAACCTAGTATTTAAAAAAAAAGTTTTAAAATACATCTTATATATAATATTAAAAGTTAATTACTATATGTATAAGACTAAGTCAGTCGGATCTCTAGTATGCCTCATTCACGAAGCCGAACTATATGGGGAGTTTAAGGAAGCGACATATAAAATGACCGTCATTGGGTATCCATTCTTACCCACCGCTCTCTTGTTTTGTGGAGGGTCATTAGCAGAACGGATCTGATAGGACATTAACTTCATTAAAAGTATAATGCTATTAAAGTAACTAAAACACCTTTTATAAAATCCCACTCTTAGTTACTTTAGGAAAATGTAAAAAGTATGCTAATCCATAAAATTGCACATTATACTTTATAGTAGTTAGTGGATCGCATGTGGTTAATCGGCACACTAATAGTGACTATAAAGAGTAATAATGGGCATCTCGAAAATTATCATTGATTAATAAAACGCGTGTGGTTAACCGACACATTAAAATGAGATGATAAATGACATCGAAAGTGCCAAACATATTTGTATGGTTATTCACATCTAGTTTGTGATCCTCGATATACCACTCACAAATAATAGAGCCTAATATGAGATTAAACATGTCATTGATAGATTCAATGAATCTCAAAATATCTAAGAATTTCATAGTTTGAAATTGGTAAATTGCTTTTACCTACCTTCATAAATTCGCAATAAGATTACGACATCCCTCTTCTTAGTTGTGAATTGTTATTTCGGATCCTATCCTTAATCATTTATTATGGGTTAAAATATTAAGGATAATTGTCATCTAACTAAAACTATTCTTTTTCTCTATAGATTTCTACTCCTGTTGATGCTTCTGCTCCATCGTCATCTACCCACCACTCGGGTTTCTCCATTATCTCCATTGTGTCCAAAGTGACCTTTGATGGCTCAAACTACAATGATTGGATGCACAACATAAGGGTGGATTTTAAATTCGAGGGCAAAGAATATGTCCTTGAAGAAAAACTCGTTGAAGTCGATGAATCCATTGCTACTCCTGAACAACTAGCCTCCTACAGAAAATACTACGATGATGAAACAAAAGTTGCTTGCATCATGGTCGCCATAATGACTCCTGAATTGCAGAGGTTCTATGAGGACTACTGGCCATTTGAGATGAACAATGACCTTCTAGAAAAGTACCATAAGAGAGCTCGTCAAGAAAAATTTGAAGTGGTCAAGTCCCTCATGGATTGCAAGATGAAAGAGGGAGAGTCTGTCTGCAACCACGTGCAGAGAATGCAATGATACGTGGAACACATTGTCAAGCTAAATATGCACTTTGACGAGGAGTTGCCCATTGACATGGTCTTAAATGTCACACCCCAAAACCGAGAACGGCGGAATACGTTCTGGGGTGGAGGACGTCATGTACAGTATCATAACAATGCATAATAGTAAAGACAAGCAACAACATCCATTGCATTAATATAATAATTGTAATACAAGCGTGTTCTGTACAGTTTGTTAGACACCAAAAGTATAATCAAAATAAAGAGGAGTCTTGTATGTGCTCCATCCTCTCAAAAGCTGCATCTGTACCTGTCTACTGATGACCTGAGAATACAAGTTATTTTGAAAGCGAGTATCAGCATAAAGCTGGTGAGTTCATGAGTATTTAGTGTCATTGCTGGTATAAAAATAATTACAACCACGTAGTATAATAATTGATCTCAATGTTGGAAAATAGTATGCTCCCTAGGAAAACCCTATGTTTTCCAGTATAAGTGGTCTTCTACCAAGACCCGGTTGTATGTATGTTTGATCCTTTGAAAATGTAAAAGTTTTCCCAAAGAAACTATTAGTAGGAGAATATAGTTTTAGACTTCATTCATGTAAAGTAATTGGGAAAATAGTGTTTTGCCCCAGCAGTATCACTGCCAGCTAATGAAATGAAAATTTCAGACTCCATGTAGTATTAATGTACAATACACCTCGGGGAGTCTGTTTTGCCTTTAATTCTTAATGTATTAATTAAAGGTCGAAATGTGAACTTGTATGTAACCATGCTGATTGATGATCGAATCCCTGAATGACCCTCCGAGTCATCTGTAGAAATGTGACATTTTGTCACCCCTGGGCCTAGTCGGCTCGGACTGTAGCTAGCAGTCGGGATGTGGGAGTGTCTGTCCCGTATAGATCTATACACATAGTACCCACTCTCCCTCCAGGAGACTCTGGTTACACGGTGATAGCACAGTAAAGTGTCGTATCGAGAGATAGTATGTCACAATCTTTTATAGTATGTTCTCTTTGTATAATGTATAATGTATAATGTACTTTCTGGTATAGTGTATAGAGTGTTCTCTTGTATAGTATATAGTATTCTCATTTTTATAGTGTTTAACATGTATTGACTCATAACTGTTCGGACTCTGGTAGGTACCATTGTAATAGTATACACGAGTAGTAATCCTTAACTATACCTATTATAGTTAAATAGTAAGGTTGGTTGCATGCCTTTGATACACAAAGGTATTGAACTGAAGTGAATACTTTAATATTCAACACGAATATATATAATATATAACTAAGAATTCAACGACAGTCATACAGATAACAATATACCCTAAGTCCACAATCAAACAAGAACAGGAAGTAAGGTGAGCTATCAGTCCTAAGTCCTTCAAGTCTTACTTATATAAATATATTGGTGTAGATATGGTTTGGGAACAGAAGGAGTTTAAAAGAGTTTAGAAATATTTTTATAACAATTTAACATGAAAATGAGTTTGATAAACACTTAAAGCAGTTTTGTTGGTAAAGCAGTTCAAAGTATAAAAATCCTTTTGGTTGCAAGTTATAAATCACATGTGATTGATACTATAACTTGATTGATTCAACTTGTATCCCCCCCATAAAAGCATTTAAAAACATTTAAAAGGTTGATTAAGGGGTATGAACTCACCTGCAATGAGTGAAGTGGATGGAAGTGTCGGGTAGGATGCTAGGTGTCAAGTGAGGTCTTGAACACACACACGGATCCTATGTAACATGTAGTGATACATGAATGTATCTAATTAGTTATTTAATCACTAATTAGGTAAGTAAAGACACTCTAATGCATGAAGACACTTTGTTTCAAGTGCAAGGAGTGCTAAAGGTTGCATCTAAGGAGTGTATGGCCTCACTATGGAGTTTACACTTCAATTGGTTACACTTAAGTGTGTTTACGGTTTCTGGACCATTGTCCCCATGAGTTTACGGCCGTAAAATCATGGTAATGGTGCCATTGGGTGTTCAAAGGTCTTAAACTACTCAAGGAATTATGCTAGACTCGAATCCATGGCTTAGGAAGTGATTGGGGCTAGAAATGGACAGTTCTTGGAGTTTACGGTCCTTGGACCACTCCCTTGGGAGTTTACGGCCGTAAACACATGAGTTTACGGTCGTAAACTGATGTTGGTTCATTTCTCTTGTGTTTTGGTGGTTCTAGGCTATGCATGCAAGGTTCTAGTCACTTACACAAGCATAGGAAGGTTTTAAGGCACTTAAACATTCTTAGAAGGTGTTTACGGTTTTGGGAGGCCTTCCCAAACCGTAAACTCATGTTTGTCTCATCCTTACACGTTTTTGGGGTTCCTAGTTCATGCATGTAAGTCCTTAGTTCATTACTCAAGCATTGGAAAGCATTTGGGGGCATCAAAACCCCATTTTGGGGTGTTTACGGTTCATGAATGTTCATGGACCGTAAACTCGTGTTTACCCCCAAAAAGTCATGATCTTGGGGTGCTAAGTTCATGCATGCAAGTTCTTAAGCCATAACTAAACATTAGAAGGGGTTTGAAAGGGTTTTGGGGCTTCAAAACCCCCTTATGGGAGTTTACGGTTTTGGGAGTTGTTCCCAAACCGTAAACACAAGTTTTTGGGTTCTTTAGAGAGTTTAACCCACAGATTTGCATGCATGTTAAGTTAAACAACAAGCTAGGAAGGATTACTTACGATTTTGGAGCTTGAATGAGTGATTCTTGAGCAAAATCCGATTTTTTTGAGAGAGAGTGTAGAGAGAGAAAGTTCTAAGGTGGGAAAAGACTCAAATGGTGTCCACTCAACCCTTATATGGGGTTGAGTCCACGGTTAGGTGGGGACACACCCAATCCCGACATTAAACGGAGTTTAAGATTTTACCCGATTAAATGACCGTAACCCGACTTAGTCGTAAACTAGAAATTTTTCCAAAGGATTATCGAGGGAATTATATGTGATTTTATTGATTTCCTACACGTAGGAAATTATGAAAATACCCTAAATGAATTATTTAACTTAAAAGTTAACAGACAATTTTAATAATAAAATCAATTTTATTAACGGAATGGGTTACAGTGACGGAATAAATTTCGGGTTGTCACATTAAACTCCTTGCCAAGTTGTTATGACCAATTTATATTACCTTATCATTTCAACAACATAGAAACCACATTGGACCAACTCCACAACTTGCTACAGACTGCTGAGTCGGGATTGAAAGGGAAAAATTCGACCCCTCCTACTAATGTTCGCGTTCTCGCCATTGAAAAGGGCAAAGGGAAGAAAATGAAGGCTGCTCTCAAAACTAACTGCAAGAACAAGGCCCATGCAGGGTCATCAAGCAATGGGCCAAAGGCGAAGCCTAACTCAGACATTCCAGCTGTTAGTGACCCCAAAGAGGCCACTTGTTACTATTACAATGACAAGGGACATTGGAAGAGGAGCTTCCCCAAATACTTGCAAGACATGAAGGATGGCAAAGTGAAGCCATCGTCGGCAGGTATATACACTATTCAAACTAATAACTTACCATCTACTCATTCTTGGGTCCTTGATACAGGATGTGGATTTCACATTTGTTCTAATTTTCTTGGGCTAAAAGAAAGCGAGGAGGTGGAGCATAGGAAGATGAATATGATCATGGGAAATAGGCGATCTTCTCCTGTTACCAAGATTGGGACTTATCAGCTCGTGCTTAGTAGTCATGTTAGGATTAATTTAATTGATTGTTGCTACTCGTCAGAAATGACATAAAACATTATTTCATTTCATGCATTGTTTAGACAAGGTTTTTGCTACTCTTTCAATGATTTGAATGGTTTAATTCTTGTTTATAAACATGGTGTTTTTATATTTGAAGCTTTACCTTGTAATGGTGTTTATGAAACTGTGACTTGTGTTGATAGCTTAGGCAGTAGTGTATTTCACATTGATTCTTCTAATGGTTTAGACAAGGCATGCTTGTGGCATTGTCGTCTTGGACACATTAACAAGAAACACATTGCTTAACTCCAAAAGGATGGAGTATTGGAATCATTTGACCTAAGGTCAAATGATGAATGTGAATCTTGTCTTTTGGGCAAGATGAAAAAATCACTTTTCACTAGATCTTGTGAAAGAGGTGAAGGTTTGTTGGACATGAAGGATGGCAAGGTGAAGCCATCTTCGGCAGGTATATACACTATTCAAACTAATAACTTACCATCTACTCATTCTTGGTTCCTTGATACAAGATGTGGTTTTCACATTTGTTCTAATTTTCATGGGCTAAAAGAAAGCGAGGAGGTGGAGCATGGGAAGATGAATATGATCATGGGAAATAGGCGATCTTCTCCTGTTACCAAGATTAGGACTTATCAGCTCGTGCTTAGTAGTCATGTTAGGATTGATTTAATTGATTGTTACTACTCGTCAGAAATGACACAAAACATTATTTCATTTCATGCATTGTTTAGACAAGGTTTTTGCTACTCTTTCAATGATTTGAATGGTTTAATTCTTGTTTATAAACATGGTGTTTTTATATTTGAAGCTTTACCTTGTAATGGTGTTTATGAAACTGTGACTTGTGTTGATAGCTTAGGCAGTAGTGTATTTCACATTGATTCTTCTAATGGTTTAGACAAGGCATGCTTGTGGCATTGTCGTCTTGGACACATTAACAAGAAACACATTACTTAACTCCAAAAGGATGGAGTATTGGAATCATTTGACCTAAGGTCAAATGATGAATGTGAATCTCATCTTTTGGGCAAGATGAAAAAATCACTTTTCACTAGATCTTGTGAAAGAGGTGAAGGTTTGTTGGACCTCATACACATGGATGTGTGTGGGCCTTTCAGATCCACCACAAGAGACACTAATCTTTTATGTAATGTTTTGTTGATACATGAAAAGTGAACCTCTAGCAATCCCAAACAATCAATATCCGAAGTCAGCTTATATCCGAGATGTGATGAAGTTCCGAAGCCAGATCAATTCCGAGATTAAGATGTTCAGAAGTCAAAAGTCTATACCAGCATTAAATGCTTTTTGTCTTTTTTTTGATGTAACAGTTCCTAGGACAAAATCGTGTGTATCTTTTAAGTTTCAGTTTGTCAAACACTTACTAGTAGCTAGTCCTTAAAATGTTTTAGTGGTTTGTACTAGGTTCCTCATTGGCTATATAAAGAGTGAATTTTTCATGAGTTGATATCGAAGTATTAATCCAAATATAGAACTTGATATTCTCTTCACTTCAATCCATTATCTCTTGCAAGTCAAACTTCTTTCATTTACATTCTTATTGTCTTAAATTGTCTTTGCATTGATTATACTCAAGTTTACTTCATTTATTACTTGAATACTTTGTCGATTATTTATCTTCAAGTCTTAACTGGTTTACCAGATTCGACTTGAACTACATATTAAGAGTAGACGTTGATCTTAAAGATTAACTCAAGGTTTGAGTTTTCAACCCTGGTGCCAATCAAGCCTACGTTTAACAACCCATCAGCTGGACAAACTTCCAAGTCATCATCTGAATCTCGGAAGAAACCTTGGTTAAATAAGAAAGATATTTTCGACCCTAAGATTGAAGCCAAAAATGACCTTAAAAAGGAAATTAGGTCAAGGCACGATTCGATATTCATCGAGAGATCCGACAAGAAAGTATCTCGGACTGTTAGCCCAACCACTAGGAATCACAATACCTTTGGACCTGTTAAGATTCTTAAAAGGCCATCCAATCTTCCTAGTTCGGTCGTTCAAAATAAGTCTGTAAGTCCTAATCCAAAAAAGGTTACTATTGATACTCATCCTACAAAAACTGACTCTTCTCGGACATTTCCTCTGTATTTATTGCTAAATCTGATGGTACTATTTTCAAACCACAACAATATCCGAAATTAAATGTACCATCAAAAGCAGTAAGCAAAGAACGAGTTAGTAAGAACACTGTTGTTAAAAAATCCTCAAAAGATTCAAATAAAAAATTTGAGTTGAAAATTAAAAAGGTTGAAAATATTTTTGTAACTTCTGACAACACAGTGATTCCTCCATCTCAGAAAATTGTTGGTTCGGGAAAAGCAGTGTCCAAACTACCCTTGGTTGAATATGATTTCTGGATCAATGAAAAGACCATGGCATTTTGCTTCTTTCCGAAAGGCTCTCGGAACACACCCTCCGACACACCCGTTGTCCCAAAGTCACAGTTGATGTCCAAAGCCCGTGCCAATGTCCCTAAACCTAACTCGGGGCCTAAAAACTCCACATCTCACTAATTTTGTAGGCACTCTATGCTTCAGAACAAGATACAATATGGTATATTGATAGTGCTTGTTCCATGCACATGACGGGGAAAAAAGACTTTCTACGTGGTCTTAAACTCGCTCCCAACGCTGGCTATGTGACGTATGACAACAACTCCAGTTCTCAGATCCGAGGTTATGGCATCCTCACCAATGTAAACTTCTCTTTCTCAAATGTGGAATATGTAGCTGACTTGAAACACAACCTGATTAGTGTGTCTCAACTTACTAACTCCAAACGAAGAGTTGAGTTCTGTAAAAAGCATTGCTACGTCATGACAGAAGATCAGAAAGAATGTCTAATCAAGTCAAATCGCAACAAAAACATGTATCCGTATGAAATCAACATGATCATTGGCAAGCCTCAACTCTAACTTCTCTCAAAGGTCGTTCCTGACGTTAGTTGGTTATGGGATCAAAGGCTTGCTCATCTAAACATCCGATATATGAATGATCCTGTTTCCGGTGAAATGGTAGACGTTTGCCACTCTTCAAGTTTGAAAATGATCACTTATGTGCTGCATGTGAATGTGGGAAGCAAGCCAAGAGAGGTCATCCTGTTATTAGTGAAAAATCAATCTCGGAACCATTAGAACTTCTACATATTGATCTTTTTGGACCCTCCACTGTAGAAAGTCTGCATCACAAAAAGTACATTCTTGTGATTGTTGATGATTTTACAAGGTTCACATGGGTCTTCTTCCTTAGGCTGAAATCTGAGACAGCCTCGGAACATATCAACTTTATCAAAGGAATTGAAGTTCTCGTCAAACTTTCTGTAAGACGGATCCGAAGTGATAATGGCTCGAAATTGACCAATGCCACCATTGAGAATTCCTCTCCGACAAAGGGATCGACCACAATTTCTCTACTCCCAACACTCGTCAACAAAACGGTGTGGTTGTAAGGTTCAAAATGTTGTAATTAGTCGAAGTGTATTTTGCTCTCTTCGAATGTTTTGTAATATATTTTACTAAGGCGCTTTTATTCGAAGCTTAAGTGTCTATGCCTTAGTATATTTTTTGTATGCTTTTTGTTCCCTATAAATAGGGATATTTACTAGAGTTAGATAAGAGTTTTTACAGACCTGTCTTTGTACTCTATAAACATTCGAAAGCATAATAAAGCTGAAACAAGATCATATTTACATCCGTTGTTCAATCTCGCATTCTTACTTCATTTTATACTCTGATTCATTTTATACTCGATTCATTGTTTCTTCAATTGGTATCAGAGCAGGAATCACATCTGTGATCTGATTTTCACCTATTCAAAAAGTTTTTGAATCAACTTCTTGGTTTAAAAGTTTCCGTACTTTTTGATAGTGAAAAATTTGTCTAGATTTTAGTTTGTGATTCGATTCTGCATTTGAATTGTTGAATCGAATGTTCTTCTTGTAATTGCGATTTGATTCAACTAGTTTGTTTTTCAAATTTCCAAATTGTCTTCAAAATTTTCAAAATCATCTTCCGTACAACAATGGCGAGCTTCAATCTCAATTCGATGACCTCATTTTCTCATCGGTTAGGATCATCGACCAAAATTCCAATGCTAATCCCTGAATATTATGATCAGTGGGCTGATCGTATGCAGGATTATCTGAATGGTCTTGATGAAGAATTATGGTCATGTATCACTGGAAATGTCAATATTCCAGTGAATGTTCAAGCAATTGGATCATCTTCTGCAAGTTCTGGTGTTGAAAATCAAACTGATCGTCTGAAGAAACTGGAGAAGAGATGTATGAGGGAATTGCGAGGAGCTTTACCTCCAGTTGTGTACAATTACGTAAGGAGTTGTACAACTGCTAAGGAGATCTGGAACAATCTGAAAGATAAGTTTCAAGGAAGTGAGAAGACGAAAATCAATTCAGTCAAACAGTGTTTGGTCGAGCTGTAAGATTTCAGACAAAAAGAAGGTGAAACAATTAAAGTCTATTATGATCGTCTGAATGAGTTAATCTATTGTTGCAATCGCTATGGAATTACCAGGACTTCAATGGAATTCAATCTCATCTTTGTGATGGGTCTTCGAAAAGAATGGAGAAGCATGAGTATGATGGTGAAGAATCAGCAAAGTTTTGATACATCAACTCTCAATGATTTGTACAATCAGTTGAAGACACACGAAATTGAGGTTAATGAAATAGCTGAGGAATCGAAGCTGAATTTGGGAGGTTCACTGGCACTTGTGTCCAAGATATCTGAGAAAGACGCTGGAAATGGTGATTCAGAGGAAGAAGAGGGATTCATCATGAATTCGGATGATGAGGCAATAGCATTTTACTCGAATAATCGTGTTAAGAAGTTTTTCAAAAAGCCGTTCAATCCGAAGGCTAAGCTTGCTGAGGTAAAAGGAAGTGCTGTGAGTAAAGCTGTTGTTGAGGAGAAAAAGAAGGTTGAGAAGAAAGATTCGAAGGTGTCTGAAGGGAAGAGTGAGAAGAAGCTGAAAGGTGATGCTGGAATAGATTGTCATTATTGCAATGGAGCCAATCATCTTGCGAATAATTGTATGCTTCGGAAGAAGGATGAGTGGAAGAATAAAGTAAAAGATGAGGCTTATTACACAGAGAGGCTTGAGGAGGTTTGCGCGAAAGCTAAGAATTTGTCGCTGGTCGCAAGGGGTGAATAGGAGGAAGATGCAACTTATCAAATCTGGTCATCTGGATCAGACGATGAAGAAATGAGGAATCCAACACATGGAGCAATGTATGCGAAAATGGAGGAGGACTCAGATGAAGAGGAATTCGAAGTGAAAGGTAGATGCTTCGTATCCAAGGCAGCAGACAAATCTCCAATGACAACAAAGGTACGTAATATTCTCGAATCTTTTAATATTCCTACACATGCTTATGACTCTGAACTAATATCTTTTGATGTGACTGTTACTTATTTTGATTCAATTGTTGTGTCTGCTAGCAATGAGGCCAACAAGTTTTCCATAGAGTTATTAGAGGCCAAAAAGCGATTAGACATGAAAATAAGTAAAGTTGATTGTTTAGAATTACAAATAACGAATATTATGTGTGATAGGGATACTTTATCAAATGAAGTCAAACTTTTGCTAGCACAAAGAAACATATACTGTAATTCTGCTAAGCGACTATATGGAAAATTAACTGATTTACATCATTCATGTGAAATAAGTAAAGAGCAACATAGAAAATTACTGCCTTTTCTAGCATACGAAAGAGCTAAGGTAGATAATGTTTCGTATGATTGTGAGAAGATAATAGCTGAATTTGACAAAGTTCCTTATGATAGATATAAATATGGAATTGTCAAAATTGATGAATGTCTTGATGCGAACGAATTAGTTAACATAGTGAATGATACTTTGACTAAATCTGAACAAATCCAAATTTTGAAAAAGGCTGAGAATTCAACATCTGATTCTCAATCTAATTTTGCCGATATTGAAGATAATTCTGACAATATTAGTGAAATTAGTGATCTTGAGGATGTTGATTGTTCTCAGTTGTCTATTATTAATGTTGCATCAACCTCTAAAGGGAAAGAAAAAGTTAAGGACTTGATGGTTAAGATAGAAACTGATAAACCCTCAACTTCGAAAGTTTGTGATTTGGACTTCGTGGACATCAGAGATAGTCAAACTGATGATAGCGATGATGAAAATGAAGAGAAAATTTCGAAGAAAAAGAAATCTTCAAAGGAAGACGAAATTCCTCGAATTGTGGTTGATCAAGTGTGTGGTGATACACAAAAGTTCGAAAAAGTGATGAATGAACAAGGTGCTCACTATCTTGAAACGAATACTGTGGTTTATCCAAATTTCAACTGTATAGATGATGTCATTTTTCCAAATCAAGTATTCGTAACTACTGGAAATGTTGAGAATATCAAACCAGAATTAAAGAAGTTAGTTGAAGAAGATAATTTTAAAACAACTGATGAAGGTTTCTTCGCAAATCAAAGCACAGTTGAAAACAGCCTAACAAAGAATTCGTACGTTTTTCAACGTCAAAAACCACAAAGAAAATGGGTTGAAAAATCAAAAATTGAAAAAGAGATTTCAAAACCAGTTGTAGTGGAAAATGAAAATGCTGTCAAACTAAACTCCAAGGAATTCAAAGATCAAATTGACAAATTTTCGAAAAAAATAACATTTCAAAAAGACAAGCTAGGAAGAAAATATTTTGGCAGACTATTGAGTCTCAAAAGATGTCAGATGAAACGACAAAAACTGATTCAACAACTTTTTCAGACAAAAAGAAAAATCCCGCTCAAACAAATAAATATTTGTCTGAATCACAATCACCCAAAAATGTTTTCAAAGCTAAAAATTCCTCTTTTTCAACAAATAAACAACTTTCATTTCAATCAAATCATTCAAGGTCTGAAGTGAATAAACAATCGAAATTTTTGAAAGTTTCAAAAACTACGATTCCAAAGAAATTTTCAAATGAATCAAATCCACCTCAAATAATCTCTCAACGTCAACATTTTAAATCAACTGTTAATACATCTTATGCTCAATCTTATCTAACGAATCCAAAAGTTGATTTTGTTCCTCAAAAGCCAAATTTTCCTAATCATACGAAGAAACAAACTTTGAAAATTTCACATGAAAAAGGGATAACTTCAAGGAAGAATATTGATCATTGGCTTGAAGGCAAAGGAAAAATGTATCAGTCGAGTGCATTTTCAAAGGAGAAAATTCACGAAGCCTATGAGAAGTATGTGAATACTTCATCAAACAGAAGTTCATCTTCTAAGGATTCGAACATATCAGTCAAAGCATGGAAACCAGTAATGAAAGCAAAGAATGTACAATCACAAACTCAGAATACGAAGGGTAATGTCAGTGAACATCCGAAACCATCAAAATCTTATGTTTCGGTTCCTATAAATGATGATGTGAACTTAATTGATAGTCTCAAAACCAAAGTTTGTGATTGGGTTAAAAATTCTTCATTACATTCGAAATTGAAATCTAATTTCCAAGGACCCAAAAAGCCTTGGGTACCTAAATTTTTCCACTGATTGTAGGTACTATGTGACGAGCAATATGATAATAAGTGGTATATTGATAGTGGTTGCTCTCGTCACATGACTGGGAAGAAGGAAAATTTACGTGATTTTCGAAGCCTAAAGAATGCTGGAGTTGTGAAATTTGGTAACAATAAAAAATGTCAAGTCAAAGGATATGGGAAGATCACGAACGGACAATTCACAGTGAATCGTGTTGCTTATGTTGAAGGTCTTCAACATAACTTGATAAGTGTTTCACAACTTGTTGTGGGCACTGGCAATCAAGTTCTTTTTAATGAAGAGGGAAGCATTATTTCGAATGTCAACACTAAAGAAGTTTTGCTCAAATCAAAAAGGAAAGGTGACATGTTCACTTTGGACATCAATCCGATAGTAGGCAAACCTGCTATATGTCTTCTTTCGAAAGCTTCATCAGACTTAAGTTGGCTTTGGCATCGAAGACTTTCTCATCTCAACTTTCGAAACATCAACAAACTTGTTGTACAAGATCTGGTAAGAGGTTTACCTGTACTTAAATTTGATAATGATTCTTTATGTGCAGCTTGTGAAGTTGGCAAGCAACATAAACAAGGTCATCCGATTACGATAGATTCGAAAATTGTCGCACCACTGGAGCTCTTACATATTGATTTGTGTGGTCCATCGATAGTTTCAACACTCAACAAGAAACGGTACATTTTAGTAATTGTTGATGACTATTCAAGATTCACGTGGGTTTATTTTCTCAGGCTTAAATCCGAAGTTGCACAAATCATGATTGACTTTATCAAAAAGATGGAAACAACATTGAAGAAGATTGTTCGAAAAATTAAGAGTGATCATGGAACTGAATTTAAGAACAATGTTCTTGATTCATTTTTGGTGGACAAAGGGATTTCGCATAATTTTTCATCTCCATACACACCACAACAAAATGGTGTCATTGAACGAAGAAATAGATCTCTATGCGAAGCAGCAAGTACTATGCTGGCATATGCGAATCTTCAATAATACCTTTAGGCTGAAGCAGTATCCACAACATGTTTTACTCAAAACAGATCTTTCATCCATCGTCATTTTAACATCACTCCATATGAAATTCTCAACAATCGAAAACCTAACGTCAAATTTTTCCATGTTTTCGGATGGAGGTGCTTTATTATGAATCTCAAGGATAATCTTACAAAATTTCAAGCTAAAGCAGATGAAGGGATTTTCTTGGGATATTCGCATAATTCAGTCGCATATCGTGTGTTGAACAAAAGAACACGAAAAGTTGAAGAAACTTTTAATCTTACATTTGATGATTACTATATTAAACAAACTGAAACGCATTTTTAAAATCATCCTATTCTAAAAGAAATACAAGATGAATCTGAACCTTCACAAACGTTGGATATTGATTATGATTTAATTTTTGCTATTTCAGATCATGCTGTTGATGCTGAAATTAATGCAAATGATAATCATCTCCCTGAATTAACGAAGCTTACTGATGATTCAACATCAACTTCTCAAGAGATAAGTGAAAGTATGCAAAATAATCCAGTGGAGGGGGAGCACTTGGATTCGAACACTCTAGTTGAGGGGGAGCATTCTTTCGAGGGGGAGAATGAGAGATTGAATGCTGATGTTGAGGGGGAGCATAATGTTGAGGGGGAGCATTTAGAAAACAATGAAAATAATAATGATTTTGATGATGTTTGTTCGATTGCAGGTTCAGAGAATGATGATTTATACGAAGATGCACCTTTGGACTTTGATCCAGCTTATCCGCCAATGGAAAAGTGGACAAGAGATCATCCGAGGGATCAAGTAATTGGGAATCCACAAGAGGGTATTTTAACAAGAGCTCAAATTCGTGCAAAGAATGAGTTATTGAATACTCATCAAGAATTTTGCATGTTCAATATTTTCATCTCTAAAATTGAACCAAAAACAGTTAATGGAACACTCAGATTGGATTGTTGCGATGCAATCTGAATTGTCTGAATTTGAACGAAACAAGGTTTGGAGATTAATTCCTAAACCTGAAAATGTTTCGATTGTCAGGTGAAAATGGATTTTTAAAAACAAAACCGACAAAGATGGAAATATCGTTCGAAACAAAGCCGGACTTGTTGTTAAAGGATATTCACAACAAGAAGGAATCGACTATGAAGAAACTTTTGCCCCTGTCGCAAGACTCGAGGCTGTTCGTATATTTCTAGCTTATGCAGCTCACAAAGACTTTGATGTTTATCAAATGGACGTGAAGTGTGCATTTTTAAATGGAGAGTTTGAAGAAACAGTTTACGTGGAACAACCCCCAGGTTTTATTAACGAAGAACATCCTAATCATGTTTATATTTTAGATAAGGCAGTTTATGGATTAAAACAAGCACCACGAGCATGGTATGCAACTCTTACTTCATTTTTGAAGCAATCTAAATTTAAACAAGGATCTGTTGACCCCACATTATTTCGAAAGAAAGTTGGGAATCATCTAATGCTTGTTCAAATTTATGTTGATGATATTATTTTTGGCTCAACTGACCCTGCCTTGTCTAGAGAATTCGAAGATCTGATGAAAAGTAAGTTCGAAATGAGCATGATGGGAAAAAACAATAATTTTCTTGGACTGAATATTCGTCAAAGCAGAGAAGGAATTTTTATTAATCAAGAAAAATATACGAAGAATCTGCTATAGAAGTTTGGATTGACGAATAGCACAAAGTTACGAGTTCCTATGGCAACTGGCATAAAGTTGACACCTTCGTTAGATAAACCTGCAGTTGACCTAACTCTTTACAGGAGCATGATTGGTTCATTACTTTATCTTACAGCTAGTAGACCTGATATCATGTTCTCTGTGTGTAATTGTGCTAGGTATCAGTCAAATCCACGAGAACCACATCTCACTGTTGTGAAGAATATCTTTCGTTATCTGAAGGGAACAATTTCGTTAGGATTGTTGTATCCTTCGAAAATTGGGTTCTTTGTACAAGCTTATTCGGATGCAGACTTGGGTGGTTTTGATCTTGATAGAAAGAGAACAAGTGGCAGATGTCAATTTCTCGATGGCAAATTGGTGAGCTGGCAGTCGAAAAAGCAAACATGTGTATCAATTTCAACAGCTGAAGCAGAATATGTAGCTGCTGCTGCTTGCACATCACAAATAGTCAATTACGTGATTATGCAATTAATATGAAAAAGATTCCATTATATTGTGATTCTCAAAGTGCAATAAGAATTTGTCATAATCCTATGCAGCATTCGAAGACTAAACATATAGCTCTTCGTTATCATTTCATCAAGGATCACGTGGAGGATGGAAATATTGAAGTACATTTCGTGAAAACAACTGATCAGTTAGCTGATATTTTCACGAAACCTCTAGATGAAAAATCCTTTGTAAAAATTTTAGAAGGACTTAGAATGATCGATGGAAATTCTGTTCCATGCGAAAAAGAAGAATGATGGTTGAACTGGAATGATTCAGAGGCACTAAATAAAAGACAGAGCAAAGTCATTCAGCGTTCAGAGGTTACTGTTCATAGTCAACGCTTCGACCCCTTCGAATTCGTAGATTTATCACTTTTCAAGGGTTGATAAAATTTCGTGTATTTGCAACAAGTTCATTTCGTTTGTCATTTAATTTTCGAAAAATTAAAAATCCAAAAAGATTTTCGTTTGTTTTGTCATTTAATTTTCGAAAAATTAAAAATCCAAAAAGATTTTCGTTTCTTTTGTCATTTAATTTTCGAAAAATTAAAAATCCAAAAAGATTTTCCCTTGTTTTGTCATTTTATTTTCGAAAATTTCAAAATTCCACAAATATTTTCGTTTATTCTGTCTTCATTTATGAAAAATCAAAAACATCAAAAAGATTTTCTCTTTATTTCGTTATTTATTTTCGAAAAATCAAAACAACAAAAATATTTTGTTTCTTATTTCTTTTTAGTACTTTGTTGCAGATATTCATGATGATACACAGTGGATAATGTTGCAGTACTAGGGTTAGGTAAATCTATCTTACGAATCTTTAAATTTTTGAATATTTTGAACTAGTTAAGTTGTCCCTAGAAGCATGCTGCAACATGTTGTCCAAAGCCTCCAATGACTCAATGTGTGTGTCCGAAAGCCTTAATGAAATATTTCATATGAAAATTTCTTCCCAATCAGGCTTGTATTCACATTAGTGTCCTGAGCTACCTGACTCTTCTCACAATGAGTTAAGAGTTTACTGTTTTGTCCAAATATAACAAAGGTACATTTCGTGTCTTTCATCCATCTTTTTCATCCAAAAAGTTCTTACACGATCACACACGAAGACATATGTCCAAGAGGTCTCTGATCACACCAATCGAGACTTAGACATATCAAAAATCTGTGTTCATGATCTGACATCATGAGACCGTAATGAAAGTGAAATCCAATTTTCTAAACTTTTAAGGAATTAACGGGGAACTATGTTCCAGATTTTCACGAAACCTTTGTTTCAATACCCAAATTCGAAACTCCAAATCATATTCATTTTGTATGAGTGGTCTTGATCAAACATTTGAAGCCCATAATATTTGTTACCCAACAAGATCCAGCACAAATTTTTTCATGAATATGAATTCCGTGTGAGTTTCATTCAAAATCCAAAGTCACTTAAAATTTTTCAAAGCAAACTTGTCACTGATTACACTGGTCAAACAAGTAATTTCTGTTACAATTTATCACCTTATGTTTAGGATGATATGTAACGGAATTTTTATAGCTACCCATGAAACCTTATAAAAGAATCCCTTCGATACTTCTCTTCAAGTATTCGATTGTATTTCACGGGAACATACACAAGTTGTTGATCATCTCTCTTGGTGATTAACGAAGCAATCTTTGCCCGGGGTTTTATTTGCCTTCGTGTCAAATTGATATTTTGACATCACAGTATCCCAAAATTTTTATTATTGCTTCTTGTCTAAATTCTTTGGAACACTGCACTAACAAAATCCTTGAGTTTCTGAGTAATACCAACTCAGGCTAATGATTTCAAACATCTGGCATATGACTTCGCTTTTCATCCCAAAAGTGAAAGAGCCTTTCCTCCATCCGAAGGATGCTGACGGTTACTATTCCTTGACGAGACACGAACAGACTGTGGGAGGAGACGTTTCCTTCGTTCAAGGAGATGTGACAGTTACTTTTTGACACCTGGAAATTTTTGGCAGACTAATGCGACTTTTCAGGTGCCACGTCGGATATCATTAATTGCACATCCTGCTTCAAATTCAAATTCTAGGGTTACGTATAAAAGGGGATTCAAAGGTCTATTATCAGTTTACGCGTTCAAAGTAAAAAAGAAAATCCCAATTCTCTTTGATCTTCAAAGCTTTCAAACCCTGACAATGGCGACTTCTGTTCATGTCGATGCTGACCCTTCTCAAACCACTGAAGATGTGACTTCATTACCGATAATGAAGATCCAAGGAACTAACTATCAACTGGACGCTGATGTTTCTCAATACCCTAAATAATTGAAGATGTTGATTGTTGCTTTAAAGAGTTCTGTTCTGTCAAGGGCTATGTTCAGTTCGTTTTCAGTTCCGATGTCATGGCTTTCTCAAGCAGGATCAACGGCTACATACAACAAAGCTTTTGATGCCATTACTTTTAATTTGGTTAATGACAAAAAGGTCAGATTGTCCAAGAAACTCTTTTGCCAAATTCTTGAAATTCCAAATTCACCTCCATATGTTGATTTTTTCATTCCCTCAAATTGTCCATATGTTCAATGAGATGGGTTATCAACCACAACTAACTAAGATCAGTGATTTTAAGAAATCTGGTCTTCCTAGTATCTGGAATTTTCTATTTGGTATTTTTCTGAGGTGCTTAACTGGTAGAACTGTTGGTCTCGATAAAGGACGAATAGAGGTATATGCCATGGTTGCTGGGCTATACTATGATCTTCAAGTGGATTATTCTACACATTTATGGAAGGAATTTCAAAAGAGTGTAGAACACACGGATTCTCTTCATGGTATTTCATGTGCGAGGTACTGGAGCTTGATTCTACAATATTTCTACAACAAGGAGGGGATTTTGGTACCCAATGATGAAGAAAAAGTTGTTTTCCAGATATTCCACAGTCCGAAGGATGTCACAGATAATGTTGAAGATTTTCCCTTTGTGGCTCGTATTCCTGATGCTATGCTAAAACGAGTTGATCCTTCGAATTCAGTCTTGGTGGCTTATTTGAAAACTATTGATTCAACTGTAGAAACTGGGATATTATTGGAAAGGGAAGATAAGAAATCCAAGAGGTCGAAGAAGAATGAAACTAGTTCTTCTGAAAACAAAGTCACAGAATTGAAATCTACGAAATCTCCAAAGCAGAAGCCTATTAAAGTTGAAGTGTCTGTAGCTGAGACAAAATTGATTGAGCCTGTTGTTGAAGATACTCAAGAGCAAGTGGTCATTCCCTCGAAGACCGGTATGTTTCGAAGAATCAAAATGAAGTCTATGCATAAAAGCAAGTCTCCAACACCTAACGTGGTCCGAAAGCCTCAGGTTACTCATCAAGGTGTTTTAATTCGTGAAATGCCAGCACCTGTTTCTCCATTGTCAAAGAAACGAAGGGCTGAGGATATAGCCAAACATCTTTCAAAGAAGAAGAAGAAGAAGAAGACACGAAAGCTTATGCTCTCCACTGAGTCTACAGAAGATGACAATGAACGAATTACTGAAACACCAGAAGTAACTCTTCACAAAGAAAGTTCAACTCCTGAGCAGACAATAGTTATACCACCAGAAGATTCGGTTGCCAAATCAGTTTCTGAGGAGGTACAAACTTCAGGCATCACTGCAAACGTATCTGATACAGATGCAAATGTCAATATGGGTGAAGGAGATTCGAAGAAAGAAGATCAAGGTCATCCTACTTCTATAGCCTCCGAAAATATTGTTTCTTTACCTCCACCAATCACTCCGATTACTTCAACCACTGATTCACCTACATTTGAAAATATCATCAATCAACCCTTTACTTCCATTTTTTCTTCTCAATCTACTGATACACCCAAACTTAATTCGCCTGTTCAAAAAACCGTTCTTATGGAAACCGACACTGACAATGAAGGTTTTGGAGGCACGTTTGATGAATTAAAGTTTGATGACGAAGAAGAAGATTTTCCAGATCATATGCTGATGACGATGAAACAGTTTAAAATTTTGAATATGAAGTTGAATTCCATAATTCAATCTCAAGCTGATCTGGGGGGTGGTTCGTCAGTCTCAAGTTTGGAAGTTGATACGATGTTGCAAATGTTCGAAGCCAAAAGAGTGAGTAAAGTCTCTGGGATGGTTAGAGACTCGGAGTCGAAAATTTTGGAGAAGGTTCATCATATTGATCAAAACAATGAGCTACGAATAAATTCTCAAAATTCACAGTTTGTCGGAGATTTAAAAGAATTGAAGAAAGTTGCAAAGGAACGACATGTTCTCTTTGTTCAGGATGTTAAGAAAGTCAGGGAGGATGTTAATTTGCAGATTCGTGAACTTCGTGAAGATATGCAAAAGGAGATTGCTAGTGTCCAACAGGATTTTGCGTCTCTGAGTCAGGAGATTGACATTATTTGTGATGCTGTCACGAAATTTGTCAAGTTATACGAAAGTATGAGTCCCCAACTTACTCACCTTTCTACAATGGAAAGTAACAACTTTGTGGAAGTGATTACATTGCTGAAGGAGTTAAAATATCTATCTGTCAAGCCAGTTTCGTCTTCTCTGATTACTCCAGAATTCTTATCCCAGAAGTTCACCCAATTCGAAGCTATTCTACACAAGCAACTGGCCCCTCTTTCTCGTATATCAAGCCTTCTACCAACAAGAGATGCCCCACCTGTTTTTACAGGGGTGCAAGGGGGAGAAAGAAAAGTTGAAGATACGAAGGCTGGTGGTGAATATGCGAAGGTTGTGGGAAAGGTATTTTCTTCGAAGATCCCATCAACGAAGCCAATTGTTGCATCTGCTGGGCCGGTTAGTTCAACAGTTGTAACAACTATGCCAATTACAAGACCAATTTCGAAAGGAATTGTGATTGGTAAATCTGCTGATACTGGTGGGAGTGGTTCGAAAACAAAAGAGGCAATAGATAATTCAGCTTTGAAAGATAAAGGGAAAACGATAGTTGTGAAAAAGTCGAAAGAAGAAAAGAAAGCTGAAGCAGAAGCTGAAATTGAAAGGCTAAGGTTGATTCAAAGTATAATGACTCAACATGCGAGTGATCCTAAGGGTATGGACAAAGGTGATCCGTACAAACACTACAATTACGAAACAATTGAAGCGAAGGTTGCATATAATCATATGTATTCGTCTGAGAAGAAACCAAAGCAGAGTTATATGGTTACGAATACTGATACAAGTCAGCTTGACTTTCCAATGAATGAGATGATGTACATCATGCCACAGTTTAAAGTAGAAGGAAATTTCAAAGAAAAGGATGATGGTACTCACATGAAAATTAGATGTCATGCTGTTCTTGCAAAAGCCCCTGAGGAAGTTTGGTCTTTGGTGAAGATCAAGAAAGTTATCAGTATGAAAAAGGATGTGGTGTTCGAAAACACAATCCAAAATATCAAGTATGTGGTGGCCAGGGCAAATGGAAGTATTTGCGAATTTACAATTGCAGATTTTCCATTAATGAACTTGTATGATCTTATACAAGTTGCATTGATTCTGAAAGACAAATCGTTTTCATATCTTGAAAACACTGAACCTGATGAATTTAAGCTTGGGGTTGTTCACATCAAGATTTTCATCGAAAATTATTATGAGTGCTTGGCTCTAACTAATGCGGAGTTAGCTACAACTAAAGGTATGGAAATAAAAGCTCCAATGGCACCTACGAAGACTCAAGCAGAATTGAAAAAGTATGCTGATGGTGAAATCTGCTTGAAGCCTTTTGGGTTAGTCTTCGCAGGAAAAGACAAGGCTGGAAAAGCAAAACGTTTCTTATTCCAGGCATGCAAAGTGGAGAGATATTCAACGTCTCAATATACGAACTTAATTGTTCGTATGAATCATTGTAAGAAGAACAATGAAGGAGATAAGAAAGAGCTAATACAGATAATTTCCTGGTACACGGAAATTCGAAGAGTGATGCTGTATTCCATCCAGCTTCTTACAAATTAAGAAGTTCGACTATGATTACAAAGGGGGAGATTGTAAGGGTCAAAATGTTGTAATTAGTCGAAGTGTATTTTGCTCTCTTCGAATGTTTTGTAATCTATTTTACTAAGTCGCTTTTATTCGAAGCTTAAGTGTCTATGCCTTAGTATATTTTTTGTACGCTTTCTGTTCCCTATAAATAGGGATATTTACTAGAGTTAGATAAGAATTTTTACAGACCTGTCTTTGTACTCTGTAAACATTCGAAAGCGTAATAGAGCTGAAACAAGATCATATTTACATCCGTTGTTCAATCTCGCATTCTTACTTCATTTTATACTCTGATTCATTTTGTACTCGATTCATTGCTTCATCAGTGGTTGAAAGAAGAAACTGAACCCTTTTTGAAGCTGCTCGATCGATGCTCAACTTTGCAAATCTCCCACTTTATCTCTGGGCTGAAGCTGTGTCCACTGCCTGCAAAACTTAAAATAGAAGCATCATCAATCGATGCCTCAACATGACACCATATGAAGCCATGAATGGTCGCAAGCTGTCACACCCCAAACCAGAATGGCGGAAACATTCGGGGGTGGATGACTTCACGTAGTATCATAACAGTTGAATATTTGTAAAGAAAGTAAACACAACCATCATAAATATAATTTAAAAGTTACATTGTTGCATGTTATACATGTCTCAAAAAAATATTACAATATGATGATTTAATAAGTTTTGAAAACTGACGCCTTAGCATCCCTTCTCCAAAAGCCGATGTTTTACCTGTATTACTGAATCCCTGAGAAATTCAAGTAGTTTTGAAAAAGTGTCAACAATTAAGTTGGTGAGTTCATAAGCGTTTTTGTACTAAGATTGTATGTTTTTCGGAAAAATAACTGAACGTGTTTCTAGAAAATCGAATATTTTCCATGTATGTGTGGTAGTTTGAAAAGTTCCAAAGACTGGAATGCATGAGTATGTTTCATACTAAAAATGGTGTAAGTGGATTTATGCATATATAATGTAATTACTGATGCATTTATTTGTCTCGCAAATCAAAAATGTTTTGATACTCCATGTGAGTTTTATAACCATGCTATTGACCCAGCCTCCCTGTAACAACGTTCTTCAGGTGTTGAAGTGTTATGACGTTTGTCACCCCAGACCCGCCGGTCTAACTGTAGCTAACAGTTTAGGTGCGGGATTGTCAATCCCGTATAGATCTATACACAAGTATCACGTTCTCCCTACAAGAGATTATGGTTTATAATACAGGACTTGAAATGTGTACGTGAGAGTACGGTGAAGCCAGATGTCTCACAAAATTTAGTATCAATAGATTTACGAAATGAAAAGTCCATCTTGTTGTAAATGTAAGTATTTCCTTTTTATGGTGTTTATAGTATGTAAATTTTCATGAATAACTTGTAAACTATACCCATTATAGTTTTTCGAAAGTGTGTTCCATTTGATGATAAAAACTCGGTGTAATACCAACTTTGCATGTAAAGTGTAACGTTGGTAGTAATATTGTTTAACATTTATAAACAAAATGTAGGTAAAGTACTTGAAACCATATGTAACGATTCGTATTTTAACATAAGTTTTTCTTGTGTTTCACTTGTATATCCCCCCTTAAAACATGAAAAAGACGTGAAAATGTAGGGGTATGAACTCACCTGGAAAGTGGGACGATTTGATGAAAACGAGACTCTACTCGGGCAGTACTTCGACCGGAAAGTGGTAAATTTATTGGGAGTTTCGGAGTTTCGGGCCTTCGTCGGGGTTGTCTTGGGGTGCTTAACGCAGAGTAAGAGTGGGAGAGAGGATAGAAATGAGCAACTAAAACCGAAACCCTCGGTTTCTATTTATAGGGTGCAATTTCAGGACTCACATCGTGGGCATGGGATGGCTCACGTCCTGAGCTTGGTCTGTAGACGCGACGTCTGGTGGTCTAACCCTGGCACACATCAGTCATAGACTCACGTCGTGAGTCTCTAGTTCACGTCGTGGGTCTTCAGATAAGGTTGGTTTGCGTGCCCCGAACTTCAGAAATTCATATCTCTCGCATACAAGCTCCGATTTCAACGTTCCTTATACCCACTCGTAGGTGAGATTATGCTCTACAACTTTCGTTTAGACTCTGTCGGCTAATTTTGAATTAAGTTTTTAATATTATATTTTTAACAGGCCGGGACAGGAAAAGTCTGTTAAAAATTCATATATTCTTCATCTGACATTCGTTTTCGTGTGTCTTTTTACCGTACTTCTACTATTGTCGGGATCTTCGATTTTCGTTAAGGTTGCGTCGGCTAAAAGTCGCTCAATCTCTATTTCGAGTTTTTAGCTGTCTAATGCTATATCCGAAACTTAGAAAAATCATAACTTCCTCATACGAAGTCAGATTTGGACTTTCTTTTTATACACGTTTACGGTTTAACATAATCTATGATTTTCGTTTAGATACCTAAGGCTAAAAAGTATTTTATTGAAATTTCACTTTTTACACTTGACAGTGTTTTACCGGTTTTGTCGCGAATCTTTGATTAGTCATAACTTCTTCGTTATATCTCGGATTTTTGTGTTCTTTATATTTCTGAAAATCATGATACAATATCTAACATTTTATGCATCCCAATTGAGAGTTTTGAACATTTCATTTTTGACGCTATTTTTATTGATTCCAAAAATAGATTATAGCATTTGACTTTTTGAACATCACATTGACTTGGAATATCGGGTTGTCACATAAGCCGAGTATCTCGTTCCTACATGTTTGTGGCTGCAAGTGATTTAATAAAAAACAATCGTGATCAACTCACGAAGTTTCAACCCAAAGATGATGAAGCAATTTTCTTGGGATACTTCGAAAAATCCAAAGCCTATCGAGTTCTGAATCGTCAGACTCGTGTTCTTGAAGAAAGCTTTGAGGTCACCTTCGATGACAACTATGTTCAGCATTCTGGCCCAACTCATGTTACAACCCACATCATGGAGTCCGATGCTCTATCTCCAGGATGTCCAAATTCCCAAATCATCCATGAAGTCGACTTCGGAAGCATGTTCGGACCTCTAGAAATTGCTCTTGATTCGGAATCTCGATCAAGACCGTCCTCATCAACGACAACTCTAACCTCTCAAAATGTTTCTGGTCCGACACCTAATTTTCGTCCATTTGATTCCGATCCGTTTCAACCTTCTCAGGTTGAGGGGGAGAATAGGCATTCCTCTCTCAAATCAAATGTGGATGGATTCCAAGATGCATCAGATCAATTGGCTGAATTTGATCTCACTCAAATCAATAACGAAGACGATGTCAACTTCTTTGACTTTCTAAACAACGACAATGTAGACATATCTGGTTCAGAAGTTCAGGGGGACTATCATCCTCAAATTCAAAATATTCAGGGGGAGAAACACAACCCCATTGTTGATGTCGGATCGTCCGCTACATAATAGCTTCCGAGAGTACATATATGGACAAAGGATTATCCTCAAAATCAAGTCATAGTAAATCTCAACGCTGTTGTACAAACTGGTTCTGCCACCAACATCCAAAATGAATATCATTTCTTGGCATTTATCTCAATGGTTGAGCCAAAATCCATCAATGAAGCAATAGAACATGCTGACTGGATTACAGCCATGCAAGAAGAGTTGGGAGAATTTAATAGAAATGAAGTGTGGACTCTCGTTCCTCCTCCTCCTCAGGATCACCCTATTATTGGTACGAGATGGGTCTTTCGAAACAAGCTAGACGACGCTAGAGTTATTACCCGAAACAAAGCAAGATTGGTGGCTAAAAGATTCACTCAGATATAAGGGCTTGATTATGACGAGACCTTCGCTCATGTTGCTCGTCTTGAAGCCATTAGAATATTTCTTGCTTATGCAGCTCACAAAGGCTTTAAGGTTTACCAAATGGACGTTAAGAGTGCTTTTCTTAATGGTGAACTGGATATCGAAGTGTATCTCCAACAACCCCCCGGTTTTGTCAATCTTTCTTATCCGATTTATTGCTACAAACTCCGAAAAGCTATTTATGGCCTTAAGCAAGCTCCCCACGCTTGGTACAAGACTCTCACCGATTTTCTCAAGCGTTCCGGTTTTCAAAGAGGAATTCTCGATCCTACCCTATTCCGAAGATCAAATGGAAACAACCTTATGTTAGTCCAAATCTATGTTGACGATATCATTTTGGATCCACGAATTCATCAATGGTTATTGATTTTGCCAAGTTAATGGTTAGCCTATTCAAAATGAGCATGAGTCGTGAATTAAGTTTTTTCCTCGGACTCCAATTCAAGCAAACCAATAGAGGAATCTTTATTCACCAAGAAAAAAAATACATTTCCGAGCTTCTCAAAAAATATTGAATGGACACTTTTGCCTCTGCAAAGGTTCCTATTGTTGGATAATGTGTCTAAGTCCATAACTATATTTAGTATGTACTTGACCCGATTTGGCATGGTCCATTTGGGTTGCATCTTCATCTCAGCTGTTGGATAGACAAAATGAGAATAAGGATACTTATGGTTTGTTAATATATTATAAGTTCTAATATATTAATATGAAATCATATTATTTAATTGGTATTGATCAAGAATTAATTTGGAATTAATTTTGTGATCAAAAGGAGACTAATTAAATATATGGGGATTGATTTGTAAATCATTCATTCTTATATAGTGGACTTATGGTCCATGATTCACTAGATTGGGCTAGGACCCATTGGGTGCTCCATGGATGCTCCATGGAGGTTAAAACCCATGGATCATGGAGGAAATGAAAAGTCATGCACATTAGGGTTTACATGGAGTAACCCTACATGTGGCACACTATATAATGAACCCTATGGTAAGCAAAATCGGTGACTAAGATTAGAATAAGAGGGCTAGCCGATTTTGAATGAATGTGTTCTTCTCTCAAGTTATTCTAAGAGTTGTGGTGTTGTGTGAAACATTTGAGGCATCACATTTGAGGTGCTAGGCTCACAAAGTCTTAAGGAATCCAAGCAACTAGAAAGGTATGTGATTCTACTAGTCTTTTATATTAGAAGTACCCCATGCCATGCTAGTTAGGATGAGAACCTTGGAAAAATCAAATTTGCATGAATATTAGAGAAAAAATAGATCCAAGGTTTATAGGGTTGCATGTACACCATAGGAGTGTTAGAATGCTCAAAACTCATCAGTGGTATCAGAGTCTAGGCTTGTTTTCTTGATACTTGATGCAAATTGTTGAAGAAAGTCGAAATTTCTACATTCTACTGAGTGAAATCGCCGAGTCCATGGGGGGAATCGACGAGTCCATGCATATATTCATCCTACTCGTCGAGTAGGTTCATGTACTTGACGAGTAGGAGGCCTTGTGTGTAGAATTTCGAGTTTTGCTGCTGGAAATGGACTAGAATCATTACCCTAAACTGTTTTGGACTTATAAAACCTGTTTTTGATGTGGTAAAGATTATGTTAATCCATTTTCAATGGTTATTATCAAAATTACAAGTTTTATATGTGTTTATATGACTCTTGAAATTGTTGATATGAATGTTCATGCTTATGAGTTTTAGTAAGATCATAGGAATTATTTGCAAGTTGTTTGATGATGTAATTCTTGATCTAAATGTTTTTAATGGAGTCCATAATTTGTCCTCAAGTTTTGGATTACCAAAAGTCATTTCTTTTAAATATCCATTAAAGAGTCATAGGTTACATAATTGAAGAGTCTTTCTCATAAATAGTTTTATGGACTCCATAACTTGTCCTCAAGTTATGGATGTTCAAGAGTCTCTCCGTTAAAAGTTTTTAAAACCTTAATTAAACTCATAATTTATGAAAATCCAAAAGATTTTTGAATTGTTCAAAACTTTCCCTCAACTTTTGGAATTTGTAAAGTCTCATACATACTTTAATTCCAAACCCTAGAGTTTTAAAAGTTAGAATTCAACCCTTATACTTTATAGTATTATAAGTTAATAATATTTATATATGTATAAGAGCAAGTCAGTTTTACCATTAGTAGGCCTCATTCACGAAGCCGGTCTATAAGGGGGTATAAGGTTGTTGCCTATAAAATGGCAACTTAATGGGTGTCCACTCTCACCCACCGCTTCTGTGACTGGTGGAGGGTCGTTAGCCGAACGGGTAAGTCAAGGACTATATTTCTCCCTTCATTAAAAGTATAATGATAAATACTAGGTAACTAAACACTTATAAATTCCCAATCTTAGTTACTTAGGAAAATGTGAATATGGTGCTAACCCATGAAATTGCACTTTGTAGCTTACCAAGTCGTTGGTGGAGCGTGTGTGGGTAACCGACACACTAACATAGACTAGTAAGAGTGGCAAATGGTGACTTAATGTTTATCATAGATCGGTGGAGCGCGTGTGGGTAACCGGAACATCGATTAGGTGATAAAATTAAGGGTACCAAGTAAATTTGCATGGTTATTCACACCTTGTTTGTGATCCTCGGCATCCCAGTCACAAACTTGAGAGGGCATAATCGAGATTTAAACATGCCATTGAAAAGTTCAATGAATCTCAAAGGATCTAGGAGTTTCAATCCAATTAAAACCTAATTCGCATTTCGTTTTTAATGGTGGAAACTGGTGAATCGTCATTCGCGTACCTTCAAATATTTTATAACTTGGATTACGGCATCCCTCTTCCAAGTTATAAAATATTGTGTTGTGTCCTAGCCTTAATATTTCATATTGGGTGTTGTATTAAGGACTTAAATCAACTAACTTGAATTTCTCCCATTGTAAATGTCTAGATCAAACAACTATGATCTTCCCAAATCTCTTGGAACAAGCTTTCCTAATGAAGATGATGTCCTGCGATTGGATCATGGAAATCATACTTCTCTTCCTCCACCTCCTCCAATAATTTTCCTTAACCCACAAGTTTAAAGACTTGAATAGTTCAAGGTCACTCAAGCCCTATTGGCAAGTCTATGTGCACTCACATCTTGGAGATGAAGTCACATACTGACAGGCTGGGAGAGTTGGGTGTCAAAGTCTCAAGGAAGATGGCTGTTAACTGGGTTCTTCAGTCATTTCTTAAGTCACATAGCGAGATCTTTAAGGACTGCTATGTAATAGACTATGACATGACCCTTAATGATCTTACCTATTTGCGTGTTGCTGCTGAATCAGCAATGATTTATGGCACTGGTAAAGCAAATTTGATTGGAAGATCTACTTCCCAAACTCTCATGGACATTGACAATGGAAACATTGGAAGTCCAGAAAAGTCTTCTCTTCCCAACGGAAAGGGATCGACCATAGTTAATCCGGTTGACCAAATGGTAAAGAGAAAGGCTTAGTCTGAGATAGTCCCATGTACCATTCCAAAGAGTCCATATTTTTCTATTGCCAAAAGAAGGGGCATTGGTTGCGAAGCTGCCCAATTTACCTCAATGTTCACTAGGATGGTAAAAGTTAATGAAATTGACTATAATTCAGGTAAAGTCCACTATCTAACTCTATTAAGTTCCTATTTGGAGATTCTTATTACATGATGTGATTAGGTCACATTTTTGATGTTTTGTAGAATCGACGAGCGGAAGCTTAAAAGAAGAGTAAGCTGATTCTGATCGCGAGGAGATGGATTTCAATCGCATGATTCGAAGATCATAATTTTGAGCTACTGCTTAAGAGTTATGATAGATTGCTTAGGAATATATAACAACATAGTTTTAATATGTATTTGCATTGTAAGGATAAGTGTCACACCCCAAAACCGGAATGGCGGAATCGCTCAGGGGTGGAGGACGTCATGTTTAGTATCACGAGATATGTATATGGTAAGCAAGTAATGAACAACCATTTCATTTAGAAAGAAAGTGTTTACAATGTGTGTGTTCACAAAACATAGAAATCATACACAAATAACAAAACAAGACTTGAAGCTATAATGCTTCATCTTCTGAATCCCCAACATGAGCACCTGTCTAATTGTCTCCTGAGAATACAAGTTATTTGAAAGAGTTGATCAGCAATTAAGCTGGTGAGTTCATAAGAGTTTAGTGATGTAAGTAAGTTGTAAAGTGTTGTTAAAAATGTAGATGTAAAATGGTGTTAAAAATGTAGTTGTAACATGTAGTTGTAAAATGTCGTAAGTTGTAAGTCATGTTTTGAAAAGTTCGCCCGTTCCTGTAGAAAATCATATATTTCCTACTTTGATGGAAGTTTAAGTAAAATGACACTACAACCCATTCTATGGGTACTAAGTGGGTACAAGTTATATAAGACCCAGAGTAAAGAAACAATCGATTGTGCGCATCTGCCCTAAGCTCACAACCAAACAAGGAACAGGAATTAAGGCGGATAGCACACATTCCATTGGTTGTTAGATCATCGTCATATATAACCCTGATGTAATCACTTGTTACTCATGGAGTTAATTGTAATGTTTCCTTTATATCTAATGAAGAAGTTCTTTAAGAAAACCCTTATTTCTTATAATAAAATAGTGACCATAGTGACTACTTTTATAATAGCTTAGTTTATACTGCTATATATAATCTAATATCGGATAGAAAGTTAATTAAGCGAATCTGCCATAATTCCACAACCAAACGAGGAACAGAAATTAAGGCGGAAAGCACACATCCAACTACGTATTGGGTATTAGTTTTATACATAAACATGGTGTATAAACTAAGGTATTATAGAGTTACTCACCTAAGGTCTTTTAAATTGAACTGGTTTAATAAAATGGATTAAACCCTTTACCGGGAAGTTTCTAGTTTTGTATACCAAAAGTACTGAAAGTATGTTTTGTACTAGAAAAACTGTGCTTTGACTCTTTGTCCTATAACCTGACCCATACCTAGTACCCTTATGATGACTCAATGTATACTAAGCATACATATATATAGAATCGGGTAGAAAATAGATTGGGTGAATTCGTTCCAAGCCCACAACCAAACAAGGAACAGGAAATGAAGCGGAGAGCACACATCCTATTACCTGTCGGACCCTATTGGTATATATATATCCTGTTATGTATTCATTAAGGAATCATAAGACTAGCATTATGGTCCTATCTTTTACTCGTATCCTTCTACCAAGGCATCTTCTGTTATGTGCTAGACTCGACTGTTCCGTTTGTCGTTTGTAAGAATGTATATTTTCCCTACTTTATAACTATCTTAACTCGAAAATAGTTTGGGTTGGACTTTCAAGTGGTACCGTCACTTTATGAAAGAAATGGAAGTGTAAGTACACAGTTGTCGTTTATAATGTCATACATATGTACTAATAACCTAAAAACATATTTGTTTTATTATGGTTATAATGTGAAGGCTAGAACCCTTACTATACGCTCTACCTGTCAGGAGATTAGGGGAACTAAACACGACCTTTGCAAATTCTTGCAAGCCATGTAATTCACATTAAAGTATATGATCATGTATACCCAATATAACTATCACCTTTTGTTTAAAACAATGAGTTAGTGATTCATTGGTATAATTAGATCCTGTATGTGTGTTCTCATGCTATAGCAACCTAACTTGTTTGTTTTGTACTGTATCTTGTACGTTCTGTTTGTTTCTAGTAATTGTGTGTTCTCTCTGTATGGTATTGTTTGATTCTCTTCACTATCTGTTCTATATGGTATTGACTCTTCGTGTGCTTCATTGTACTAGAAGTAATGAATAGCATTCTCCTAAACTATACCTATTATAGCTTACTAATGTTCTACTTGGACTGTTACTGGAAAGACTCGTTTATATACTAAGTTATGTTTGTACTTTAAAAACAAAGTTTTGTATAACTAGAAAGTAACATAACTTTAAAAGAGTTTTGAAATGTTTTGACGACTTATAAATGACATAAGTAACATTTTGAAAGATGTTTATAACAAACATTTACACAATTATCATGTGTTCAACTTGTATTCCCCCCCCCTTAAAACAGTTAAGACAGTTAAAAGATTCATTACGGGGTATGAACTCACCTGATGTGGGTGATTCAAACGGGTATGCGTGTAAGGATAAGGAGTTCCACGAATGAAGTCCCTAGACACAATAGGTCCTAAATGACATACAAGGACACATATTGACATGAATAAAGTGTTTATAAACAACTATATGAAAGGAAACACCTTCCGGGACTAGGAAACACCTTGATTAAGTGTTGGAATCACATGTGATTCAACAAAGGAAAGTGAAATGGCACTAACATGAGTTTATGGTCTAGGGACCAACTCCCTTGGAGTTTACGGTAGTAAACCCATGAGTTTACGGCCGTAAACTCATGGTACTTCTACCCATTTGTGTTTTGAAGTCTTAAAGGTCATAAGGAAGCATCATATCTTCAAGTCTAAGCCTTAGGAAGTGATTGGGGCAACATTTCACCCCTTTGAAGAGTTTACGGCCCATGGACCACTTCTCCATAAGTTTACGGCCGTAAACTCTAATGGTCCTTGATGTTTTCGATGTTTAAGGTCCTATACACTTCAAGGAAGGGTTCTGGGTCACTTGCCTTGCATCCTATAGGGTTTATGGCCCTAATGGCCACTAAAAAGGGGTTTACGGTCTTGGGAGTTTACGGCCGTAAACTCCCTTTGATCTTTTGTTCTTGATGTTTCCAAGTCTCTAAGCATGGATACTAACTAGATTTGAAGTATAGGGAAGTGTACTTACGATCTAGAAGCTTGAAATGGTTGATATTGGCCAAGAACACTAGTGTGTGTTCTTGGTGAAACTTGAAGATCTGTGAAAAAGAGTGATTTCTAAGGATGAAATCATGGAAGGACACTAGATTAAGTGATGTATCAACAAATCTAGGAAGAATACTTACTTATGTGAAGATCTTGGAAGGAAACCTTGATGATACTTGAGAGGATTTGAAGGAAAATCGGCCAAGGAAAGGAAAGAATGGGAAAAATGGCCAAGTATCATATATATACCCTTGAGCTTACGGCCACATGACTTTAAGGCCGTAAACTCATGGTCTTGTGGCCGTGAACTCATTTAGATGAGGTTTAGGTTTGCTTTGCTACATTGTGGTTCTAGCAGGTATTTTCTGACACTTAATCCTTAAGTATATTAGGCTCAAAACTCCTTAGAATGACCTTTAACCGGGCTAGAACTCAGTACTAATGAGTTTGACACTCATTTGAGTTGATTGATTGGGCTTTAAAATTAAAATTTTTTCCGGGTTGTCACATCATCCCCCCGTTAGATGGAATTTCGTCCCGAAATTAGCTTTCTTAGCATTACTACTGGGTTTGCGCTCCTCTGATTGGCAGAATACCCACTCGTAGACCTGGCAACATTGCCCTTCTGTTCATGATAGTATTTGTACTTTGTCCATCTATCATTACCTCGTGTATACAAGTCGTATATAATTAGGGTTAGTAAGACGGTCAGATGTGCGACTCTGCGCCAGGTCCACAACCAAACAAGGAACAGGAGATAGGGCGGAAACACACATACTAAATCTGCGTAATCATAATCATATACTACTCTCGCGTATACACGGAATAGTAATAGGTGGGCTGTATTCGTCCTTAGCCTCTGTGCTCGAACTTGGTCTGCTGGACGAGTGCTATTTCGTGACGGTCTGCGGACATCTGACGATAAGGCTTCGGAGGACAAAGTACTCTTCGCATGAGTACTTCGGGGGTTTAGAATAAGAAAGATAAAACTGAGGGTTAGGTCGGACTTACGATACGAATTACGAAAGTTTCGAGAACTTGCCGATCGAGGCGATAGAAACATATGAACTCAGTATGGTGAGGACCACGCCAATTCATGACGAATGATGGTGATGGACTCTTTACTGAAAAAAGTTTTTGGCCAATTGAAAGAAACGTCTGTTGTATGATGATGTATCCCTAGTGTGTTCGATAATGTACTGCTAGTATGTTCGACAATGTACTCTTTGTAAATGTTCCCGTGTTTCCTGTTTTCTCTTTGATGTTAACACTCCTACGTATCGTACCGCTATGTGCGCATACATATAAACAAAAGTGCTCTACTAACTGGTGGGGATACTTTATATCATAATCCTCCTTGGTACCACTACCATCGCCTGCCATATACAAGTTATGAATATTTAAGATGAACCGGGCGGTCGACTGAGTAACTCTGCCTCAAATCCTCAACCAATTATGGAATAGGGACCTAAGCGTAGTCACTCACTCTAAGTCTGCAACATCTTAGTTGCGCACAACTCTGATGTATATGGTAAGCCATAATAGCTTCTCTAAGGGATCTTTTAGTTCTCTTGAATACTGTGACCTATTTGAACATGTGAGTTGTTATAGTTACTTTTAAGTGTTATCCCCAAATTTTAATCTTATATGAATATAAATCTAATTTTAAAAGTAATTACTATTTCGAAAATGTACCGCTACTCGTCGACGACTCCGGGGTAGATTCTCCTGCGGTGATCATCAGAATGCGTCCATCCGCGCTTGAGTTCCTTTGTATCGGGCAGTCCCTCTGAAAATGTCCAGCCTCACCACAGCCATAGAAGGCTTGGTTTTCTTCAGCTCCGAGGACTTGGGAGATCGGTTGAGCCGGTGCTTTGCAGAAACGGACTATGTGTCCCTTTTTGTGGCAGTTCAGACACTGCATTTCCCGGCATACTCCGGTGTGGTGAAAGTTGCACTTTCCACACTTCGGAAGGTTTCCAGCATATAGACTGGCAGGTGCTGAAGCAGTAGGCGTCGTAGCGGCGTACATAGTACTCGCTCGTTGCTCTTGCGGGGTGTCTTGTGTTGTTCGCTTCTTCTTTCTCTTGTTCCCCGACTTCTGATTACAGTCCTCTTCCCTCGATGGCTCGGGAATAGGGACTTTTACACCATGGCGGACTCCATGGTCGATGAGTCGCTGAGCCAGGCGTTTAGCACTATCGAATGTGGCTGGGTTAGAAGACAACACATTTCCTTGGGTCGGAGCAGTCAGACCCCAAATGTATCTTTCTATCTTCTTGCTCTCCGAGGTAATCATCCCGGGGCATAGAGCTGCTAGCTCGCTGAATTGGTCGGTGTAGGTCACTATGTCAGAGCCGACCATAGTGAGATCCCACAGCTCTTGTTCCAGTTTTTGAATCTCGCCTAACGGGCAGTATTCCTCCCGCATTAACTCTTTTAGGTTTTCCCAACCTATAAAGTTAGCCACTGATAGGGTCAGTGACTTAACATGGCTGTTCCACCACGTTAGGGCCTTGCCAGAGAAGGTGCGTGCAGCAAACTTCACTTTGCTTCCTTCTGGGCATAAACAGATTTCGAAGATCGACTCTGTTTTCTCGAACCATTGCATGAGGGCAATGACTCCTTCAGTCCCATTAAAGGACAATGGCTGGCATTTGGTGAAGTCCGTGTAGGAGAACTCTCTCGAGCTCACGAGGACCTCACCTCGAGTAGAATCAGTAGGCGTTCCACCTCCACTGGTACTGATGGAGTGATATTGAGCCATGGCTGTTGCCACAGCCGCGACCACTGCAGCGTTTATAGCTGCCATATCGATTTGCGAAGGAGGTGGTATTGGAGTTATCGGAGTAGTGCGTCTGTTAGATCTGCGAGGAGGCATCTTTGCTAAAAGAATACAAAGATGAGACGGAATATGTCTAAAGCAATGGACAAAAGCCGAATGCTGAAAAGACAAGGTTATCCTAGTTCTGGATGTATCGGGTCCTGACTTCCACAGGGTTCTAGAAACAATTCATAAAAGAGTCTATACCTAATAAACTCTATGAATTTGAAATAACTATCCTCGAATGAATATCTGTTTCCTGAATAACTGTTACCAGTTGCATGTAAGAAAATAATCTTAACATAAAATGTGAGCAGTGTTTCCACTCGCTGATTGCCACACCCCGCTAAAGCAGAAACACGAGGCGTGGCAGTATAAAGGGTTTCATAGCAAAAGTTAAAAGACAACACCAACCATAGTACTAAAAATCATTACAAATTTACGATGGGTTTGAACAACTTTTAAAAGAAATTACAATGTAAATTGAAATACAACACATGCGAATGCTCCTAAAAGTGAAGTGTCCCTAAGTGCCACTTACTCGATGATTCCTGGAAAAGCATGTAAAATGAGCGTCAACTATAAAAATAGTTGGTGAGTACTCACAGATAAACAAAATAATATTGGTTCCATGAATTGAAATCAATGTTTTGATAAAAGTTTCCAATAATAAAAGTATATTGTTAAAATGAGTAAATAAGTTTGTAAAAAAATAAAAGAGTTCTTTGTAATCATGAGAGATAAAGTATGTTGCCCAAATAAGATGCAACATTCATATTCTCATGGAAGATAAAGTTCGTTACTCAAACGAGTAAACAAGCTTCATTGCTAAAATGAGCAATCAATTTTGTTGCTACAATGAGCAAACAATTTCATTGCTAAAACATGTATATAAGTTTTCAGTAATAAAAGTTCGTTGTTATAATGAGAAACAAAGTTCATTGCTATAATTAATAAACAAGTTTATTGCTATAATGAGTAACGAGTTTGTATGTGTATGAGCAAACAATGAGTCTCAACCAAACCTATGACTGAAGCCCTATCAAGATCTATGCTTATCGTTCCATAGATAAATATGGTATCATGCACTCCAGCAATAGAGCGAGTGAGGAGTTGTAAATTCCTAATAGCGCTATCCATAATGACCATTGGCTCAAAGAGTTAATGGTTAGAGATAAGGTAAGGGCCTTAGTACGATAAGTTCTCATGTTCCGTGTTGCATAGACATACATAGAGAGACATAGCAATAAAATAGCAATCATGTTTGATACAAATCAATTTAAATACAACATTCAAATAATAGTTTTTCGGGACATGCTTTTCCACCCCAAAGCATAAAAACTGAAAATAGGGGAGTGCGTGAATACTCACAATATGAAAAAATATAGCAACCAAGTTTATACGAGTCAAATAAATACAACGAACATAAATAGTTTAGGACATGCTTTTCCACCCCAAAACGTAAAAACTGAAAATAGGGGAAGTCGTGAATACTCACAATATGCAAAATATAGCAACCAAGTTTATACGAGTCAAATAAATACAACGAATATAAATAGTTTAGGACATGCTTTTCCACCCCAAAACATAAAAACCGAAAATAGGGGAAGTCATGAATACTCACAATATGCATTGAGATGATGCAAATGATGCCTTGAGCTAAGTTCCACTTGTACCACTATCGATTCCTACAATAATGGTATTCGCTAGTGAGTCTCTAATCGAAATCTAACAAGAGTATACTTACTACTACAATAGAATTATGCCAATATTGTGTCAAAATTTAATATTGATAAGTTACAAACATTTTTCTGAAATGGTGAAATTTTATAGCTCATGTGATTAAGACAATTTTGGATATTAATTTCCAGATTTTTGTAATATTAATTGAGGGTATTTCAACACATTTAAATGTGTTTTAAGCTCTTAAAAAGCCAAAATATCATCAAACAATTTCCAAAAATTCTCAAACTTTGCATTTTCATTATAAACACAGTAAAGGTCTTCCAGAAATTTTCCCTTGAATTTTTGATATGATTAACTATTTTTCCCAATTTTTAAGCCTTCATAACAATATAAATTCGTGAAAAATAGGATCCAGATGATAAAAATTCTCAAACTTTTTATAATACTGCTATTAGACATACTTAAGCTGGGAAAAATATAAAAATGGATTTCCAAACTATTTAAACCAATTTTATGATTTTTGTGCATTTATTCTAATCAAAATTGAAATAAATAGAAAACAGTTTCCAAAATTACCCAAAAATTTTTGTAACACTTTTATTATACATGTAGAAGCTGTAAAAAATATAAAAGATATTTTTCAATTAGTCTTTCTATATTTCTTTGTTTTATCCTCTTAAATAATCATTAATTGGAGAATAATTATTAAACAGTTAAAGTAAATTACCAAATTTTTTTTTAAAGTTCATTTACAGTATAAATAATCTGGGAAAAATCCCAAATGTGGTTTTTATCTACTGGAATCCGATTTTGTGTATTTAAGTGTATTTAATCTTAGAAAATAGGAGAAAAATAGTATACAGAAGGGAAAAGGTGTTTTGGTAAATTTTCATAATTTTTGGATGAGTAAAACTATTTTTCCTGTTTTTAGTCCATTAAAAATACAAAAATCGGAGAAAAATAGGAATACATTATGAAAAATTCTGAAAATATTTTTCTAAGTTTTCCACAGAGAGTATAAGTTGCGAAAATTATTATATACCCTTTTCAAATTATCTAATGCGGTTTAATGATTTGTTGGGGCTAAACAAAAAGAAAATTCAAAACCATATTAAACAGTAACAAAAACCGATGAAATTTAATGTGGGATCATTATTTAGCAAAGGTGTCATCCACGAATTTAACTAGGATTTATAGACTCCAGAAAGTATTTTATATGATTTATTGCCCTATTTTCTTGCATTAATTATAATAATTCGAGAAAAACGGATTATTTTCTGAAAATTTACAGATCATCTTATATTGTTGTTTGGATTCTGGGAAAAATATCATTTGAACAGAAAAGAAGTTTTAGGTATTTATTTGGGAATAAATCTTTTATGAACATATTTGAAAGCTTTTAACAACAAACTTTGATCATCAAGCATCTAAGCTTGAAGATCATCACATGCATGTTGGTTTGAAGATCATTAATGAGTTTCATATGTTCAAAAATCGTTTTTGATAGAAAACATAGGATGCATGTGGTGTTTTTCCACCAAAACATGTAGAAAAAGTGCATTATGTTGATTTCGACTTAGGTTTTGGTCCTTGGATTTCACCATTTACAACATGCATGTTGTTTTTGGGTGAAATCCTACCACCATCATCATCAAAACCGTGAGTTTGAGCTAATGTTCATGATTTTTCCATAGAATGGAGTAGAAGAAGGAGAAAGTGTAAGAAAACCTTTAAAACTAGAAAGAAAAGTGAAGGAGATTAAAGGATTTTCGGGTTTACCTTTAAGAACACTCCTAGATGATGAACATTTCAAGTTTAAGGAGTGTTTTTGGGTCCTATTCTCTGGAAATTTCGTGGTTGATGGAGAGAGGAAGAGAAAATAGAGAGAAAATGAAGTGAAAGTGTGAGAGAGAAATGAGAGAGGAGGTGGAGTGTGAGAGAGAAAGTATGAGAGGAAAGTGAAGAGTGATTAAAATTTTTGGGAAGAGTTCTCTTGAAAGAAGGAGCACGAAATTATGAAGGAGGAGAGAGGTTTTCCCTCTCTTCCATTTTTATAAATTTCAAATTCTTTATAAAAATATCAAATTTTTATAAAATATGTACCTTAATATAGATTTTACACATAAAATCTTGATTTTTGGTTTAGAAAATAAGGTTAAATACTAATGACTTAAATTTTATTTCTCCTTGGTTATATTTTATTAATTTGAGTTATTTTAAATTGATATTATATAGTCCATACCAAATTTTATGGATTTTTAGGTGTTAAAGTTTATAAATTTGAGTTTTTAGGGTTTTTAGGGGTTTTAGGGTCTTGAGATTTAATAAATATTTGGATATCAAAATAAATTGAATTACTTGAGATTTCAATTTATGTTAGAGTTTCATGACTCTTTTCTAGTTAAAAATAATGTTTGTAATTTATTTTTATCGATTTATTGGCATTCTATGTAGTGGTTCCGAGATCCAAACCGAAATTGAGGAATTAAGTATACTAGTGATAGTTTTCAACTTTAACTTAAGTTCCTACGAGACTCGGACCTAATTTCTACTACTAGGTCAAGTGCATGATGTGTGTATATGATTAATGAAAAGGTGTTCGAGTCAAAGAGCGACCCGAATATGGATAGTCTCTACAGTTAAGTAGTAGAATTCACATATCAATGTGAAAGCTAAGTACACTATCATTCGATCCTACTTGTTTCCAAGTTTCTAGTAGGTTATAACTTAGCTTCTAGTTACTAAGTCTATTATGTGTCGTGCCTATATGTGCAACTAAGTTTATTCAAATCTAGAACCGACTCGAATTTTGACGGTTGTCACATTCTCCCCCGGTTGAAAGAATTTCGCCCCGAAATTCAATTCGTGACGTATTCTATTAGAACTCAGTCGAATACAATTATATAGCTGGAGAGGTGGTGACTTGCAGTGTTCTTTGATTATTTCGGGTTTATTTCTTCAAAGGAAGAACCCAATTCTTTAGCTATAGTCAAATTAATGTTTCCTTAATTCGAGTTCTACAATTTAGATTGCGAGAAATTAGGATCATGGAAATCATGATCCAAACATGGCGACCTAGTCGAAAAAGATCATCTAGTTAGATATTATCTGAATTAAGAGAGCTATAAGTTTTGCTGAAGCACTAACTGCAGTGAGCGTTAAATCCGCATTGATCCTTAAGTCGCGTTCTAAATTAGCACTAAGTGTAAATTCGCCGCCTAATAAAGAAGAGATTAGGAACAATTTGTTCACTTCCGGGTTGGCTACTACATCTGGAAAAGATATATTCCGAAATAAGAAGGGGTAGCACGAAGGAAAGGGAAGCGATCGAGGGTAAGTTCTTAAAATACGTACTAAGGTTAGGCAACGAAGTTTTGGTACATCTTAGATGTAAAGGCTATTTAACGTCGTCTACAAAATAAATTACAAAATGATTGAGGATCTCCGAGGCTATAATTACTACTACGGTTACTCTTACAATAATAGAACCATATTCGAAGAGTATATATAATTAGAGAGTCATTGTTGCAAATGGAAGCGATGAAAGTTTATCATAAATTAAATCACATTGTGTAGATAGCATTTTAAGTGTTTAGAAGTGATAAAAATCTCACTGTTATCAAAATGTGTAATAATTCCAAGATAATGAAGATACATGTGTGGCGATCAAACGAAGTAGTAAAAAAAATAAAAAGATAATTTAAAGTTAAATGTTTAAGTCGTCATTAAGGAAATTTTTTTTTATAGAAATATTGATATTATGCTTTTTGTAAAAATTGACTAATTGTCTAAGTCAGGACAAATACAAGTTTAAGAGGAGTCGGAATACTTATGAAAAAAAAAGTTTAAGAGTTAGGAACTCACTGAAAACTGCAAAGTAGAATGCTATTTTAAGAAAGGAGTAAAAATATCGATCATTGAAAATAGTGCATTCATAGTCTAGTGTTTCTATAAAAACAATCATTTAGAAAATAGATAATCGTAAAATTAAAAACTTTTGATGTATTTAAAGAAAAGAAGAACATAAGGAAACATAGCCTTCACATATAATGTTCGAATATAGAAAAATGATAAGCATAAGGGTATTCATCTTATGTATTAATTATAAGGAAAAATACAATGAAAATTGCATTTTATATCAAGTTTCTGAATTTAGAACGAAAAAGAAAATGTAAATAAGGATCACTTGTTTATAGAGATTTCAAAATAAAAACAAGATGTATATGATAAAAGGCGTAATTGAATATATTAAAATTGAGTAAATCAAAGGTATGCCTCATGACTATACTCGTATTAATCGCTCAAAACGAAAGGGTAGACTTCTAATCTTTATGTATACAGACATGATACCAGGAGAAGCAAAATAGACAAAAACAAAGTTAGACAATGCACTATGTTAATATTATGGCGTGCGAGATCTATAATTAGAAGGAGAGCGAGAAATAAAGTTCAGGGGAAAGAAAAAGGAAGGTAGTGGCGGCAATGATTGTTATTGTTAAAATTATAAGAACAATACCTATAGGTAGATTTAAAACCACGTTGAGATATATTTCAAACTTCAATATTTGATATATATTGATGACTAAATAGAAATGTAGAAGTTCTAAAGTGTTTTCTAAGTTTTGCTAAAAATCCACGAGTTATCTATTAAGTTAAACTCCATTTGTGAAAAAGAAGAAACACTAAAACTTGTAATTGAAAATCTGACAGTTTTGACCTTTGTGACTGGGGTCCAACAATGGTTAAAACGGATAAGGTAAAGACTTAACATATTTAGATGAATAATTGTGCATTGTCAAAAGTACGTCGCTGGAAGTTTAAAAGTGAACACTAAGTTTTGCAATGCTGTAAGTTTTATAAACACGGATTATAAAACTAATTTGAAATAAAATAAACAAATGATGTGTGTTGGAAATTTAGGAATTAGAGATATCTTAGAAACATGTGTGAAGTAGAAAGTTGTGAAAATATCATGTTGGGATTCAAGAAAACACATTTAAGTAAGGTACAATGCCTAAATGAGAAAGTGGTCAAAAGAGTCAAAAGAAAAGTGGTTTGAAAGATCCGATGAAGCTTTTACACGTAATATGAACTTCAATGTCATATGTCTATGTTTTATAGCATAGGATTTAAACACTTTTATAAAAGAAAATGTTTCTAAGTTTTTCGAAAACGTGCCAAAATGGTAATCAAGGTTTAAAATGGTTTCTATGCCCTTTAAAAGCACATCTATCCATTGAAATGGATTTGAAATGAAATTGAAATAGCAAGTTAAAACCAATATTGGTTAAGTTAAGTTTTGAAGAAAAGCGTCAAGTTAAAGCAAGTTGTCAAAAGAGTTTTAGCGAGAATATGGCTTAAATTGTTAGGAAATGTCTACTAAGTTGAATGAAGTGGATATAAAATATTTTATCGATGATAAATAAAACCGATGAAGCGAAATAATTTTTCGATGGAAGATTAAGAAGTAAGGAATAAGTATGTTAGTGTAGCTGATCGTACCTAAATACTAAGGCGAGTCTAAGGCGAGTGCCGGTGTCTTTTCCACCAAGATAAAGGACAAGAAAAATTGTTTGAAAAACGTTTTATGGTCTCAATACAGTTTACGACCTTTTATAGAGGTCAAAGGGACATCCTATGTTAAGTTTTAAGCTCAAGGTGGAAACAACGTAGAGCTAAATCGTAGCGTAGTAATAAGGTCTCACGTATGGGTTAAACTTTCGTGTCTCCTCGTGAGTCGAATCCGGAATGCCCACCAATGGTATACAAGTGATTACTTAGTGGCGACTCATCTACCTCCTTACGCGATGCTCCAATTATCATTCGTGTCGATATCGAAACACTTTTTCATAGTTGTAACTCTAGTACGAAGACGATGAAGAGGTATTGAGGAATAATTGGTATAGGTTTCGACTTATGATTATTACTAGTGTATATCTAGCTACTAACCTTATATCTAAAGTCAATAGCTACTGAGGAATACCCATTCGTAGTACTATGTGCATTGCTCCTAGAGTGACTAGTGATATAACCTAAGTGGTTAACCTAGCACTTGATAAGGGACATGAATATTTCTAAATAAAGACATTTTTATAAAAGTGCACTTAGTTTCTAAGTGTATCTAGATGAATGCCTATAATATGTAATGCCCGTACACACACCGAAAAATTTTGTTTTTCAAAAGTTTAAGTTGAAAATTGTTTTGAACATAATTCTACAATAACCGTTTCCAGCCTCACATTAACTTTCCTTAATTAAGCATAGTTGGCCAGACTATACTTAATTAAAGTCCAATAATGCGTACTCGAATTAGTTATACTAGTAGTATGTTCTATATTTTAAAAACGTTTAGAAAATTTTTGGCTATAGTTGTGGCTCTCCAAAGGGAAAACCGGTATTCTCTATAACCTTCGGCTCTGATACCATTTTCTGTCACACCCCGCTAAAGCGGAAACACGAGGCGTGGCAGTATAAAGGGTTTCATAGCAAAAGTTAAACGACAACACCAACCATAGTACTAAAAATCATTACAAATTTACGATGGGTTTGAACAACTTTTAAAAGAAATTACAATGTAAATTGAAATACAACACATGCGAACGCTCCTAAAAGTGAAGTGTCCCTAAGTGCCACTTACTCGATGATTCCTAAAAAAGCATGTAAAACGAGCGTCAACTATAAAAATAGTTGGTGAGTACTCACAGATAAACAAAATAATATTGGTTCCATGAATTGAAATCAATGTTTTGATAAAAGTTTCCAATAATAAAAGTATATTGTTAAAATGATTAAATAAGTTTGTAAAAAAAAGAGTTCTTTGTAATCATGAGAGATAAAGTATGTTGCCCAAATAAGATGCAACATTCATATTTTCATGGAAGATAAAGTTCGTTACTCAAACGAGTAAACAAGTTTCATTGCTAAAATAAGCAATCAATTTTGTTGCTACAATGAGCAAACAATTTCATTGCTAAAACATGTATATAAGTTTTCAGTAATAAAAGTTCGTTGTTGTAATGAGAAACAAAGTTCATTGCTATAATTAATAAACAAGTTTATTGCTATAATGAGTAACGAGTTTGTATGTGTATGAGCAAACAATGAGTCTCAACCAAACCTATGACTGAAGCCCTATCAAGATCTATGCTTATCGTTCCATAGATAAATATGGTATCATGCACTCCAGCAATAGAGCGAGTGAGGAGTTGTAAATTCCTAATAGCGCTATCCATAATGACCATTGGCTCAAAGAGTTAATGGTTAGAGATAAGGTAAGGGCCTTAGTACGATAAGTTCTCATGTTCCGTGTTGCATAGACATACATAGAGAGACATAGCAATAAAATAGCAATCATGTTTGATACAAATCAATTTAAATACAACATTCAAATAATAGTTTTTCGGGACATGCTTTTCCACCCCAAAGCATAAAAACTGAAAATAGGGGAGTGCGTGAATACTCACAATATGAAAAAATATAGCAACCAAGTTTATACGAGTCAAATAAATACAACGAACATAAATAGTTTAGGACATGCTTTTCCACCCCAAAACGTAAAAACTGAAAATAGGGGAAGTCGTGAATACTCACAATATGCAAAATATAGCAACCAAGTTTATACGAGTCAAATAAATACAACGAATATAAATAGTTTAGGACATGCTTTTCCACCCCAAAACATAAAAACCGAAAATAGGGGAAGTCATGAATACTCACAATATGCATTGAGATGATGCAAATGATGCCTTGAGCTAAGTTCCACTTGTACCACTATCGATTCCTACAATAATGGTATTCGCTAGTGAGTCTCTAATCGAAATCTAACAAGAGTATACTTACTACTACAATAGAATTATGCCAATATTGTGTCAAAATTTAATATTGATAAGTTACAAACATTTTTCTGAAATGGTGAAATTTTATAGCTCATGTGATTAAGACAATTTTGGATATTAATTTCCAGATTTTTGTAATATTAATTGAGGGTATTTCAACACATTTAAATGTGTTTTAAGCTCTTAAAAAGCCAAAATATTATCAAACAATTTCCAAAAATTCTCAAACTTTGCATTTTCATTATAAACACAGTAAAGGTCTTCCAGAAAATTTTCCTTGAATTTTTGATGTGATTAACTACTTTTCCCAATTTTTAAGCCTTCATAACAATATAAATTCGTGAAAAATAGGATCCAGATGATAAAAATTCCCCAACTTTTTATAATACTGCCATTAGACATACTTAAGCTAAGAAAAATATAAAAATGGATTTCCAAACTATTTAAACCAATTTTATGATTTTTGTGCATTTATTCTAATCAAAATTGAAATAAATAAAAAACAGTTTCCAAAATTACCCAAAATTTTTTGTAACACTTTTATTATACATGTAGAAGCTGTGAAAAACTTAAAAGATATTTTTCAATTAGTCTTTCTATTTTTCTTTGTTTTATCCTCTTAAATAATCATTAATTGGAGAATAATTATTAAACAGTTAAAGTAAATTACCAAATTATGTTTTAAAGTTCATTTACAGTGTAAATAATCTGGGAAAAATCCCAAATGTGGTTTTTATCTACTGGAATCCGATTTTGTGTATTTATGTGTATTTAATATTAGAAAATAGGAGAAAAATAGTATACAGAAGGGAAAAGTCATCAAAATTTTTATGTAGCCTCCTAATGTACTACAAGGTGTTCTGGTAAATGTTCATAATTTTTGGATGAGTAAAACTATTTTTCCTGTTTTTAGTCCATTATAAATACAAAAATCGGAGAAAAATAGAAATACATTATGAAAAATTCTGAAAATATTTTTCTAAGTTTTCCATAGAGAGTATAAGCTGTGAAAATTATTATATACCCTTTTCAAATTATCTAATGCGATTTTATGATTTATTGGGGCTAAACAAAAAGAAAATTCAAAACCATATTAAACGGTAACAAAAACCGATGAAATTTAATGTGGGATAATTATTTAGCAATGGGGTCATCCACGAATTTAACTAGGATTTATAGACCCCAGAAAGTATTTTATATGATTTATTGTCCTATTTTCTTGCATTAATTATAATAATTCGAGAAAAACGGATTATGTTCTGAAAATTTACAGATCATCTTATATTGTTGTTTGGATTCTGGGAAAAATATCATTTGAACAGAAAAGAAGTTTTAGGTATTTATTTGGGAATAAATCTTTTATGAACATATTTGAAAGCTTTTAACAACAAACTTTGATCATCAAGCATCTAAGCTTTAAGATCATCACATGCATGTTGGTTTGAAGATCATTAATGAGTTTCATATGTTCAAAAATCGTTTTTGATAGAAAACATAGGATGCATGTGGTGTTTTTCCACCAAAACATGTAGAAAAAGTGCATTATGTTGATTTCGACTTAGGTTTTGCTCCTTGGATTTCACCATTTACAACATGCATGTTGTTTTTGGGTGAAATCCTACCACCATCATCATCAAAACCATGAGTTTGAGCTAATGTTCATGATTTTTCCATAGAATGGAGTAGAAGAAGGAGAAAGTGTAAGAAAACCTTTAAAACTAGAAAGAAAAGTGAAAGAGATTAAAGGATTTTCGGGTTTACTTTTAAGAACACTCCTAGATGATGAACATTTCAAGTTTAAGGAGTGTTTTTGGGTCCTATTCTCTGGAAATTTCGTGGTTGATGGAGAGAGGAAGAGAAAATAGAGAGAAAATGAAGTGAAAGTGTGAGAGAGAAATGAGAGAGGAGGTGGAGTGTGAGAGAGAAAGTATGAGAGGAAAGTGAAGAGTGATTAAAATTTTTGGGAGGAGTTCTCTTGAAAGAAAGAGCACGAAATTATGAAGGAGGAGAGAGGTTTTCCCTCTCTTCCATTTTTATAAATTTCAAATTCTTTATAAAAATATCAAATTTTTATAAAATATGTACCTTAATATAGATTTTACACATAAAATCTTGATTTTTGGTTTAGAAAATAAAGTTAAATACTAATGACTTAAATTTTATTTCTCCTTGGTTATATTTTATTAATTTGAGTTATTTTAAATTGATATTATATAGTCCATACCAAATTTTATGGATTTTTAGGTGTTAAAGTTTATAAATTTGAGTTTTTAGGGTTTTTAGGGTTTTTAGGGTCTTGAGATTTAATAAATATTTGGATATCAAAATAAATTGAATTACTTGAGATTTCAATTTACGTTAGAGTTTCATGACTCTTTTCTAGTTAAAAATAATGTTTGTAATTTATTTTTATCGATTTATTGGCATTCTATGTAGTGGTTCCGAGATCCAAACCGAAATTGAGGAATTAAGTATACTAGTGATAGTTTTCAACTTTAACTTAAGTTCCTACGAGACTCGGACCTAATTTCTACTACTAGGTCAAGTGTATGATGTGTGTATATGATTAATGAAAAGGTGTTCGAGTCAAAGAGCGACCCGAATATGGATAGTCTCTACAGTTAAGTAGTAGTAGAATTCACATATCAATGTGAAATCTAAGTACACTATCATTCGATCCTACTTGTTTCCAAGTTTCTAGTAGGTTATAACTTAACTTCTAGTTACTAAGTCTATTATGTGTCGTGCCTATATGTGCAACTAAGTTTACTCAAATCTAGAACCGACTCGAATTTTGACGGTTGTCACACTGATTAAATTAACCAGATTATTATTTATTAGTGTAATGCGTAAGACGTTTTGGTTACTTCGGCTGATATCTCTTTGCAAACTTCTCATGAACTTGTTCTTGTTCCTCCTGGACTCTTCTGTGGTCTACTATGAGGAAGTGGTTACATCTATCTAGGCTTGTCGTGCGAGAATGAAAGTGACTAAAGAATCTAGGAGCTTGAAGGTAACTTTATGGGGTGATCCTTACGGGGTCCCCCTATAATTGTACAATGTATACAAGTCTGTATATAATTGAAGATGAAATAGACTTTCGAATAAGTGATCCTACTCCAAAACTACACCCTTAAGAGGAATGGATAGCGAAGCGTAGACCACAGATTCTAAGTATATAAGATCTTGATTATATATAAAACTTTAGGAATATACCTTGCAAGATTATAGACCTATCCGTAAGGGTCTTTTAAGTTCTCACATAAGTTATTTATATGGACTAAAAATACTCCTATAGTATTATAACGTAATGTACTTGCTCTGGTGCTCAGGTAAGTTTTAACACTGTTGCAACACCACATCATTCCCAAACACATGTCGGTCACATCTCGAATGAATATAGTTGATCAGGCTATATTGATCTTAGCTATGATTACATAACTGTTCAGGTTGACGATAGTGCCCAACCTTTAAATACATTTAGTTCTGTTCTCCTCGTGACACTAGTTCTATTATCTACATGTATAAGCAAGTAGGTATATTTTTATAACCTATAGTTATATTCTAAAAATATATCATTATCCAGAGCACTTAAGCCCCATTGTATTTATAGTTGTATATCTTTTATCGCTTGATATACTTAGTTCACTATAAACAATGCTCTGATACCAATCTGTCACACCCCAAAACCGGAATGGCGGAATCGTTCAGGGGTGGAGGACGTCATGTTTAGTATCCCGAGATATGTATATGGTAAGCAAGTAATGAACAACCATTTCATTTCGAAAGAAAGTTTTTACAATGTGTGTGTTCACAAAACATAGAATTCATACACAAATAACAAAACAAGACTTGAAGCTATAATGCTTCATCTTCTGAATCCCCATCACGAGCACCTGTCTAATAGTCTCCTGAGAATAGAAGTTATTTGAAAGAGTTGATCAGCAATTAAGCTGGTGAGTTCATAAGAGTTTAGTGATTTAAGTAAGTTGTAAAGTGTTGTTAAAAATGTAGATGTAAAATGGTGTTAAAAATGTAGTTGTAACATGTAGTTGTAAAATGTCGTAAGTTGTAAGTCCTGTTTTGAAAAGTTCGCCCGTTCCTGTAGAAAATCATATATTTCCTACTTTGATGGAAGTTTAAGTAAAATGACACTACAACCCATTCTATGGGTACTAAGTGGGTACAAGTTATATAAGACTCAGAGTAAAGAAACAATCGATTGTGCGCATCTGCCCTAAGCTCACAACCAAACAAGGAACAGGAAGTAAGGCGGATAGCACACATTCCATTGGTTGTTAGATCATCGTCATATATAACCCTGGTGTAATCACTTGTTACTCATGGAGTTAATTGTAATGTTTCCTTTATATCTAATGAAGAAGTTCTTTAAGAAAACCCTTATTTCTTATAATAAAATAGTGACCATAGTGACTACTTTTATAATAGCTTAGTTTATACTGCTATATATAATCTAATATCGGATAGAAAGTTAATTGAGCGAATCTGCCCTAATTCCACAACCAAACGAGGAACAGAAATTAAGGCGGAAAGCACATATCCAACTACGTATTGGGTACTAGTTTTATACATAAACATGGAGTATAAACTAAGGTATTATAGAGTTACTCACCTAAGGTCTTTTAAATTGAACTGGTTTAATAAAATGGATTAAACCCTTTACCAGGAACTTTCTAGTTTTGTATACGAAAAGTACTGAAAGTATGTTTTGTACTAGAAAAATTGTGCTTTGACTCTGTGTCCTATAACCTGACCCATACCTGGTACCCTTATGATGACTCAATGTATACTAAGCATACATATATATAGAATCGGGTAGAAAATAGATTGGGTGAATTCGTTCCAAGCCCACAACCAAACAAGGAACAGGAAATGAAGCGGAGAGCACACATCCTATTACCTGTCGGACCCTATTGGTATATATATATCATGTTATGTATTCATTAAGGAATCATAAGACTAGCATTATGGTCCTATCTTTTACTCGTATCCTTCTACCAAGGCATCTTCTGTTATGTGCTAGACTCGACTGTTCCGTTTGTCGTTTGTAAGAATGTATATTTTCCCTACTTTATAACTATCTTAACTCGAAAATAGTTTGGGTTGGACTTTCAAGTGGTACCGTCACTTTATGAAAGAAATGGAAGTGTAAGTACACAGTTGTCGTTTATAATGTCATACATATGTACTAATAACCTAAAAACATATTTGTTTTATTATGGTTATAATGTGAAGGCTAGAACCCTTACTATACGCTCTCCCTGTCAGGAGATTAGGGGAACTAAACACGACCTTTGCAAATTCTTGCAAGCCATGTAATTCACATTAAAGTATATGATCATGTATACCCAATATAACTATCACCTTTTGTTTAAAACAATGAGTTAGTGATTCATTGGTATAATTAGATCCTGTATGTGTGTTCTCATGCTATAGCAACCTAACTTGTTTGTTTTGTATTGTATCTTGTACGTTCTGTTTGTTTCTAGTAATTGTGTGTTCTCTCTGTATGGTATTGTTTGATTCTCTTCACTATCTGTTCTGTATGGTATTGACTCTTTGTGTGCTTCATTGTACTAGAAGTAATGAATAGCATTCTCCTAAACTATACCTATTATAGCTTACTAATATTCTACTTGGACTGTTACTGGAAAGACTCGTTTATCTACTAAGTTATGTTTGTACTTTAAAAACAAAGTTTTGTATAACTAGAAAGTAACATAACTTTAAAAGAGTTTTGAAATGTTTTGACGACTTATAAATGACATAAGTAACATTTTGAAAGATGTTTATAACAAACATTTACACAATTATCATGTGTTCAACTTGTATCCCCCCCCCCCCCTTAAAACAGTTAAAACAGTTAAAAGATTCATTACGGGGTATGAACTCACCTGATGTGGGTGATTCAAACGGGTATGCGTGTAAGGATGAGGAGTTCCACGAATGAAGTCCCTAGACACAATAGGTCCTAAATGACATACAAGGATACATATTGACATGAATATCGAGTTTATAAACAACTATATGAAAGGAAACACCTTCCGGGACTAGGAAACACCTTGATCAAGTGTTGGAATCACATGTGATTCAACAAAGGAAAGTGAAATGGCACTAACATGAGTTTACGGTCTAGGGACCAACTCCCTTGGAGTTTACGGTCGTAAACCCATGAGTTTACGGCCGTAAACTCATGGTACTTCTACCCATTTGTGTTTTGAAGTCTTAAAGGTCATAAGGAAGTATCCTATCTTCAAGTCTAAGTTTACGACCCATGGACCACTTCTCCATAAGTTTACGACCATAAACTCTAATGGTCCTTGATGTTTTCGATGTTTAAGGTCCTATACACTTCAAGGAAGGGGTTTGGGTCACTTGCCTTGCATCATATAGGGTTTATGGCCCTAATGGCCACCAAAAAGGGGTTTACGGTCTTGGGAGTTTACGGCCGTAAACTCCCTTTGATCTTGTGTTCTTGATGTTTCCAAGTCTCTAAGCATGGATACTAACTAGATATGAAGTATAGGGAAGTGTACTTACGATCTAGAAGCTTGAAATGGTTGATATTGGCCAAGAACACTAGTGTGTGCTCTTGGTGTTCTTGGTGAAACTTGAAGATCTATGAAAAAGAGTGATTTTTAAGGATGAAATCATGGAAGGACACTAGATTAAGTGATGTATCAACAAATCTAGGAAGAATACTTACTTATGTGAAGATCTTGGAAGGAAACCTTGATGATACTTGAGAGGATTTGAAGGAAAATCGACCAAGGAAAGGAAAGAATGGGAAAAATGGCCAAGTATCATATATATACCCTTGAGTTTACGGCCACATGAGTTTACGGCCGTAAACTCATGGTCTTGTGGCCGTGAACTCATTTAGATGAGGTTTAGGTTTGCTTTGCTACACTGTGGTTCTAGCAGGTATTTTCTGACACTTAATCCTTAAGTGTATTAGGCTCAAAACTCCTTAGAATGACCTTTAACCGGGATAGAACTCAGTACTAATGAGTTTGCCACTCATTTGAGTTGATTGACTGGGCTTTAAAATTAAAAAATTTTCTGGGTTGTCACAATAAGTTTTCCGCAAGTTTTAAATAAAAGAAAAGTTTTGATTTTATTTATTTTAAATTTCCTTACAATGAAATTTGTGAAAATTGTTGTTTATATGATTCCATTGATAGCAACATTGGAAAATAGATTTGATTCTTTCGTTTGTGGTAATGTCATAATTTACCAAATAAGGAAAGATTCTCATCACCCAAGTTTCAGTTGGATAGAAACTTGGAATCATGCAAGTTGTATTGTATGATGAATTAAGACTAATTCCTTGTTCACAGGTATATGTGAGTCAAGTGAAGGACTAAGGGACCGAGTACGCATTCTTGTGCACTGGTCAAGTCCACCACAAAGATCGATAAGACTATTCGTCATGATTTACTAAAGATTAGTAAATATGGTTATACTTACAAGTTTAAGTATAATTCTGAAACGTTGGAAAAGTGTCAATGTATGGCAGAACGAATGAGAAGAATCAAATTAGGTAGAAAGATAAAAGTTTCTCAAATCTGAAAAGATGGGAGAGTACTTTAGTATCATGTTTTATGATCATCTTAATGATTAAGAAACCATATGACAATTGATTCTCAAAGGATATCTTAGTGCATTTGTTTGGGTAAGAAGAGGAATCGTGGATTGTCGAATGGTTAAATTCAAAAAGATGAACCATACTTCATTCCAAAACAAGTATTAGAGTCATACTCCAATATTGTAACTTGAGTGACATATCTTAAAGAAGGTTTATAACACTTGTCAAATGTAAGAGTAAAATGTTTTCTACTCTTGTACATTTGAAATTGGTAAGTTGTGATGTTTTGGATAAAACAAAGACCAACTAAGGCTAATTGTGTGAAGTGTTTGCCTTGATAAGAATCCGCACTATCTCTTGAATATTTGTTTGTCAAGGAATGGTTCTTGGCATGAGAGTCTTATATGTCAAGAGGACAGTGGGAGTCTTAAAGATCCTGAAAGAGTTTCAGGAACTAAACCTGTAGTTTATCACTAGCGCACGACTTGAGGTTTGTTGCCTATCGTGTTGACATATTCTAGTTTTTATGCCCATTCCAGTTAAAGTTGGCTTTGCATAAGAGTTTTGAGAGTTCTCAATTGGTTGCATGACAACCTGGAAGCAATGGTAGGCCCTTGTTCTTCCAGGTGGCAAGAAATTAAGAAGGGAAAAGTTCAGTCCATATGAGTTTGAATTTTCACTAACCCTATCTTGTGATTATGTTTTTGACAAATTCACATGGATAGGAACACATACACTATAAAATCTAAGTGTCATAAGGTTTCTCACCGATTCATGAAAATGATGGTGAGGAAACGCTTTCACTAAGTAGATTTCAAGTAGATAGCCATTGTGATATTTGCATTCTCAAAGTCGTTAATGGAGCGTGTGTGGGTAACCTGCACACTAACATGGACTTGTGAGAATGGAAAAAGGTCTAAACATTATGATTACAACATCCCTCTTCATAATTGTTTAGACACACATGTAAGCTATCTAAGGAAAGGTGTATGATTTGGAGAAGCCTTGATAAAGTTTTATCAAAGCAACTCGTATCATAAATCCGAACTTTGGTAAGAGAGTCAATAAAGTATTGATTTCTAGAAGTCCATGTGATTTCTAAGTACATGTCAAAGCTAGTGGGAGCATAAGTGTTATGCTAATAATTATCATGTTAGTGGGAGCATGATAGTTATGATAAGTATTGCAAGTTAGCAATGTTAATTATAGAAAACAAAAATTTACAATTGGGAAAAAGTTGTTTTGCTATTATTAAGGGAGAGGAAATTATACTTCATTTCAATTCAAAAAGGCTTAGATTGAGATTTTAATCATCTTTAGTCGAGGATATATATATGAAATTTATGTTGGAATGGTTCAACATAAGGAAAATCTATATATATTGTGTTCTCAAAATTCGATTATGATTACGACATCCCTCTTCATAGTCGAATTATGAAAACATGGCAAATAAAAAATAAAAAATATTATAGCAAAATGCTGGTCTACGATCATGTCTTTATGTGAGACATCATGAATCATGTTTTATATACTTCGGGTATAGGATCGATTACATGTGCTATAATATTCATCCGTTCTAAATTTTCCAAATGCCTAGGGCATTAAGAGGGAAAAAGGACTAGAACTGGATATGACTAAAATGATTAAGCAATTGTTGAGGACAATCTGAGGTTTACCAAAGATTGGTTGCTCATGGAGAGTTGCAAGTATGGTGTTAAATTTTGGAGAGGAACCATATTGACATATTCTGGAAGGAGGCGACTCTTGTTCAGAAGTGATAGTTAAAATGTGAATATGGAAATGTTCTTCGATATTGGGAGTTAGATATTAAGAATCTATGAGAAAGTTAGAAACTTTTATGCAAGAAGGATGTTCAAAGGAATGTACTTTGAACTTGAGACTTCGTCACCTTGGCATTGTCTTGTAACAGTTTCCAGTGGAATGTATTGTAATATTGTTGGTCAAGTCCTTATGACTCTTGGTACCTAGACATAAACAATATTGCATAATAGTGTAGAATCTAACACATTCGAGCAGTGACAAGAGTTTGGAATTCTTACACTTGCAATAAAGATTTGGGATTGTGAAATGAGCATCATTGGAATCATGTTAAATTGATCTATTTCACAAAGTAAGGATCATAGACAAACATAGTGTGCATACTTGGAGTATGGCATAACTGTTGTTTGGACAAACATAGTGTGCATGCTTGGAGCATGACATTACTATTGTTTTAGTTCAAGTATTAGGTTGATCGAAACATTATACAATGAATAATGTGTAATCAATATGGTGTTTAAATAAAAGGATGTTTTATTTACCCTCAAAGGTGCTTGGGGCCATATAGGATTAGTATTATTCTTGTGTTTCACTTTGCATGTTTTGACTTCCCGAATAACTAGGTTATTTAAACTCTCCATAGTTAGTCATATGTTGGAATTAGATATGAATCAAGACTGTCATGAATTGGGTTTGTTGGTGTCTAAGATGTTAGACATGGCAAAAGTTTCTACAACATTCATGAGTGCTCATAAGTTCTGAGTATTGGATTCAACCCACGCTCACTTGTATCACTTCATGGAATTTATCTCGAGTGATCGTGAGACGGTAATATCATATAAGTCTTCAAACCTAGAGATATGAGTTGTTGACTAGGAGTTGGTTATACATTGATTGTACAAAAACGCATTGGTAACTCGATGTTATAAAACGTGCCTTTGTGTATGATTCAACAAGTAGTAGAACAAGCATACGAGTCGAAGTTTATCTGTTCCTTTTAGTCCTTGGAGGATTAGAAGTGATATCTGGGCCCCTCGATGATTGTGTTTTGACTTATGTACCGGGCCCGGTCAGAACCAAATTGATGTGGTCAGTTTAGTTCTATGTCAAACAAATCGGAAATCGGGAAACAAACTGCTGGACAATAAGTACGACGTTGTTCCATGTATTTGTCCGCGAGACTTTGAAAGAGCTACGATTGCTGGTCGGTTCTTGAAGTCATACATATAGTTATAAGACTTATCCAAGTGGGAGACTGTTGGATAAGGTGTCTAAGTCCACAACTATATTTAGTATGTACTTGACCCGATTTGGCATGGTCCATTTGGGTTGCATCTTCATCTCAACTGTTGGATAGACAAAATGAGAATAAGGACACTTATGGTTTGTTAATATATTATAAGTTCTAATATGTTAATATGAAATCATATTATTTAATTAGTATTGATAAAGAATTAATTTGAAATTAATTTTGTGATCAAAAGGAGACTAATTAAATATATGGGGATTGATTTGTAAATCATTCATTCTTATATAGTGGACTTATGGTCCATGATTCACTAGATTGGGCTAGGACCCATTGGGTGCTCCATGGATTCTCCATTGAGGTTAAAACCCATGGATCATGGAGGAAATGAAAAGTCTTGCACATTAGGGTTTACATGGAGTAACCCTACATGTGGCACACTATATAATGAACCCCATGGTAAGCAAAATCGATGACTAAGATAAGAATAAGAGGGCTAGCCGATTTTGAGTGAAAGTGTTCTTCTCTCAAGTTATTCCAAGAGTTGTGGTGTTGTGTGAAACATTTGAGGCATCACATTTGAGGTGCTAGGCTCACAAAGTCTTAAGGAATCCAAGCAACTAGAAAGGTATATCATTCTACTAGTCTTTTATATTACAAGTACCCCATGCCATGCTAGTTAGGATGAGAACCTTGGAAAAATCAAATTTGCAGGAATATTAGAGAAAACATAGATCCAAGGCTTATAGTCTTGCATGTACACCATAGGAGTGTTAGAATGCTCAAAACCCATCACATATGGGTTTCGAAAACAAGATCTTCTTGGACCCATCAGGTATTGCTGTTGATCAAAAGAAGTACAGGGGAATGATTGGGTCGCTACTCTATCTTACAACAAGTCGTCCGGACATCATGCTCTCCACATGCCTGTGTGCCAGATTTCAGTTCAATCTGTAGATGTCTCATCTTCTGGCGGTCAAAAAAATATTTAGATACTTCAAAGGTACAAAGAGCCTCAGAATTTGGTATCCGACAAATAAAAGTTTCCTTCTTCAGTTATACTCCGATTCAATCTATGGAGGTCTTCAACTGGATAGAAAAAGCACCTCAGGAGGTTGTCAATTTTTGGGTGGATGATTAGTTAGCTGGTCATCTAAGAAACGAAACTGCATTGCTCTTTCAACAGACTAAGTAGAATACATTGATGCTGCTAGTTGCACTTTTCAAGTTCTTTGGATGAAATCTCAGCTTTTGGACTATGGTTATCGATTTCAAAAAAGTTCCAATCTATTCTGATTCTCAAAGTGCCATTGCGATTTCTCACAATCCAATTCAGCACTCCATGATGAAGCACATCGATATTCGGTACCATTTCATTGAAGATCATGTTTTAAAAGGTAACATTGAACTTATTTTTGTTCCATCTAACGATGAAATTGCTGATGTCTTTACTAAGGCATTAAAAGAAACCAAATTCAATGGGTTTCTGAACAGAATGGGTTTGATGATGCCTGATCCCCAATTCTTCCAGGAGGCTTGTACTTTTTGATGGAAACATCAGAAAGTGAAATTATTCTGAAGTCAAAATCTTTTGCATCTCAGAATCATTTCCTCTCGGAATAAATAGGATCATTTTACGTGTCTTTTTGTCTAACCTCTCCTTTTAATTTTAAGTTTTACAGTATTCGTCATTTATTGTAAGTTATGACCAATATAGTTACATTGGTGTGTTTGTATTGATCTCTCCTCAGAATCTATCTCAAATTAAATGTTATGAAGTTCACCTTGGAATTTAAGTCCGAAACGGTAATGTGCATTCACCTCTTACCACTGTCCGAGCTCTGATCCTTCATGTCTCAGAATCTCAAATCTGTTTAAAATTGTCCTCTAAGATCTTCATGCATTTTGCCTCTGATATTCAGTCTGATATTGTTCCATCTTGAAATCTATATCACGTACTAATGATGTGTTCATATCTTCTTCGAAGTATTTTATGACATCTCATCTCAGAATTTTCTTATTCGAAGATCCTCTGTTTTGCAAAGAAGTTTAAAAGGTTTTCATTAAGGTTTTTTTTCTGAAACGTTTTTGTTAATTGAATTACCGGTTATTTTTTAATGATTTTCCTTAACTCCTCAATAATCGCATCTTTTGCAAACGTCTCGATAAATTTCACATCAACTCTACTGAAACAACGGTTTTCTCATTTCGGACGTATGGACACCACATCTTTCGTCCTTGCAGTTTATACGCATGCCACTTTTGGCAACACATTTAATGCGATTTGTTTTCCAATCGGGTGTCATCATTACACTTTTTCTAACCCGACCCGAAAGTTCAACCTATAGAAGGTTTTCAATCTCCAACTGTTCAATCTTTACGCTTAAACCATCTTCTTCTCCAATATTCTCTCTGCAACCATTCTTCAAGCTTTCAAACCTGCAACTATGGCTTCTCCTCAAAACACTCCCGAAATCACAGAACCTACAATAATGGTTTCCCCTCAGAACATCCCTAAAATCCCATAGCCTACTCCAAAGAAGAAGAAATCATCAAAGGGTTCAGCTTCATCTTCATCCACAGAACCAATTCTTCGTGAAACAACCCAAGTTTTCACACTCGATCCTATGGATTATGACGAATCCATTCAAGTGAGGATCGAGTTCATCTCACATCACCCCATTGCCATTCCACTTACCAAAACCCCAAAACCTTAAATCCCTCTACGCATCCTTCACATTTCCTTTGAGAGAATCAAGATTCAAGACGGTGTTCTAGAGACAAAGATAACTGGAGGTAGAATTGTTCCTGTTTCAAAGAAAACATTCCTCAAAGCCATTGGAATCCCAGAAAACCCCAAGGGTTTTCAAGTGCTAGAACCCACATCTGAAGAGTTCCAGATGTTCCTCAACAAAATTGGGTACACTGAAGAGTTTAAGGCTAAGAAGTTCAAGAAATCAACCGTTCCTGGCCTTTGGACCATGTTGATGCACCTCATTCTTCGAGGTCTTTCAGGAAAACATGGAAGAACATACATGATGAGAAAATATTGGCTATATGTCGTCTACAACATTTACTCAGGAAGGAACAATGCAGTTGACCTGACCGAGGTCCTATGGCAAGATTTTCGGAAGTTTACCATCAAGAGAAAGCCAAACGAGATTTCTCCTCCGAGGTTCTGGGCTCTTACACTTCAAAAACTAAACATATAAAGACAAGAGCCAATCCCTATCAACACAGTTCCAAAAGAGGTATTTCTCTCATTCAAAGCTATAAAGAATTATAGAGTTCCGAAGCAGTCCACTTTCGGACCTATTCGTAGATTGCCAGATCACATGCTTGTAGTTCTTCCATCCGAGTCTCGATTTCTTAAATATCACTTAGAGACTTCGACTGTGTTTGTCCCAACACAGTTTTCCCCATTCTATGTTGATCAGCCCTCGGATGTGAATAAGCCATCCACAACTGGTGGCAAAAAGAAAAAGGCAACGAAAAACCTCTCCTTCCAAAGTTCCTGCCAAAAAGAGATCCAAAGTCAGTGGTTCCTCTCGGAAGAAATCGCATATTGACATTCCGACTGACTCTTTTCATCCGATTACCCCTCCTGGCCACTCTTCCGAAGTACCCTTCAGAGCTTCAATATCACAGGAATACACACACGGAGTCTCCACATAATCCACTCCCATCTTCACAAAAAGATGATGTCGGTGTTGAACAAAGTTCCTTGCAGCCCCTGTAACAAACCCACGAGTCATTTCGAAAATCCCATTCTATTCTACATAATCACGATCTGAGGCCCCTGCCTCGGATCCTAAGCTCTTGGAATCTGGAGTTGTCCCTCTAACTTCTAGAGCACCAACTGGTCTGATACCTGGCTCAGGACGACCAGGTTCTACTGACGAAGATTGGATTAATTTTGTTAACATGGCTCACACTAGACATCCTGAGCTGACTCACACCCAAGTTGAATCGACTATCATCTCCATGAGAAAACGGACCATTCAGACCAACTTGCCATTCGTTGCTCCCACATACGAAGAAACAAATCAAGAGCTTGCCACTAGAGAAGCTCATGAAACCACAATCATCTCGGATGATCCTCCCAATTCTCCTCGAACTGATACATTCCAACCACCCTCAAATGAAGAACGTTCAACGGAGTTCATGTTTGATGATGATTACGCTTCCGTTGGCGCTCTTCCACTCTTCTCATCATTCAAGTCTTTGGAAAAGCCTTCTTCTTCAAAGCCTATATATGACTTCGGTCTGTCATCATCTTCCTCGGAGCATGTAGAGGAAGAGTTCCATATTGATGACAATGTCTAAGCAACTCAAGGAGGTGAAACAGAAACAAATCCTCCTCAAGGCAATCCAACAAAAAAGAATCCCTCTCATTCCGAACCTCAAGGCAATAAAGGTGATGATAATAACAAGTCTGAAAGTTCTACCTCAGACACTGAATCATCAGATGAAAACATAGCTGATCCATTTCCCCTTCTGGAACTCCAAGACAAAGTAGCAACAGCTGTCTCCAAGGTCGACTCACTTCACAAATCCATGGTGCAATTAGACTCAAGTCTCTCAGAGATAAAGTAAGTTGGGCCTTCGAAGAAGTTGAGCAAAAATAACAAAAATAGCAGTCTGAAGCTAAAATAGCAGATTAACTGGATCAACTCATCTCCCTACGTTTCAAGCACACCTTGGAAGAAGTTGAGCAAAAATACAACACCAGCCTGGATCACTAAAACGACACCACCTCTACCAAGCTCAAAATTCATGAAGATATGATCGGTGCCACCAACGAGCGGATGAAGCAAACACATGTACGCCATGAGAAACAGATCCATCGGTTAGAGAAGGAAATAAGGAAGAAAAATGAACTAAAAATAAACATGCAACAGGTCCTGATCAAGTTAATTCGAGCTTGTTGGAACATTGTCGATGTTCGGAATAACAAGTTCGACAAAATGCTCTCCATACTTCCCACCTTGTTCGATCATTTGAAAGCCCAAGCCCCCACTACTGAAGCATACAATTCTCTCACAAAACAAATCAATATTAGCTTTTATAGAGTATTTGAGCGATTATCCAAAGGCCAAGCCACTTCTAGAATTGCCTCGGATGCTGGGCCCTCCGAAGCAAGAGGGGGAGAAGGACCTAGCCACAAGGGTCGAACCTGTTGGGTCTAAAATATGGTTTATACTTTGCTTTTCTAAGCATTTATTGTTTTTGTTCTTGGTCCGAAAACTGTTTTGGGTTTTGTTGTAGCTTGGACCGAATCACATGTGATTTTGGTGTGGGTATTGGGTTTGGGCCTTGGGTTTTAGTCCATAGGTATATATATAGTGTAAGAGGCGTGTTTTAGTGGGGCTAGCAAGGAGAAAACGTTTTGGGGCTGCCATTGTAGAGGGGGATTGTGTTCTAGAGAGAGAAAGTAGAGAGAACGTGAAAATGGGTGTGAATCTTGTGTAACCTGATCACATTGAATATCATTGATACATTGAAGATTCATCTTGTTGTTCTTCTTCTTCTCCTTAATTCTATCTTGCATCATCCACTTGATTGGGATTCCGCACCATCAAGTGGATCTGATTGATACATCAAAGCGATTTAGGGATTTACAAGTGGTATTAGAGCTTGGATCGTATCAATTATTTGTTACGATTTGTTTGTTCTTTTTGGGGCTTCATTTGGGTTTTCGGTTGGTTGGACCGAAAATGTTCCGGTTTTGGTCCCTTGGCGTTTTCGGCTGTAAACTAGTTTGCTGTTTGTGTCCCCTATAAATAGGAGTGTTAGATGACCGGTTTTGGGTTAGCTGTTTTCGGTCGTAGCTGTGTGTAAGATCCATTGTACTTGACGATTCCTTGAATATACAATCGTGTGCATTTGGATCGATATTGCTTCTTCTTCTTCTTGATTCATTCTGATTTGATTCATTGATATTGTTTGATCACTAGTTGGTTCATTAATTTGGGGACTTACAATTGGTATAAGAGTCATTCTAGTGTCAAACCGTGTTCAAGAAGCTTGAATTAGCCTGTTTTTGCTTGATTTATCCTTGGACCGAAAACTGTATTGGGTTTTGTTGTAGCTTGGACCGAAATCACATGTGATTTCGGTCTGGGTATTGGGTTTGGGCCTTGGGTTTTAGTCCATAGGTATATATATAGTGTAAAATGTGTGTTTTTTAGTGGGGCTAGCAAGGAGAAAACGTTTTGGGGCTGCCATTGTAGAGGGGGAGTGTGTTCTAGAGAGAGAAAGTAGAGAGAACGTGCAAGTGTGTGTGAATCTTGTTTATTGGATCTTATTGAATATCATTGATACATTGAAGATTCATCTTGTTGTCGTTCTTCTTATTATCCTCAATTCTATCTTGCATCATCCACTTGATTGGGATTCCGCACCATCAAGTGGATCTGATTGATACATCAAAGCGATTTAGGGACTAACAAGTGGTATCAAAGCTTGGATAGTATCATTTAATGTGGCAAGATATTGAACGTTTTTGGACCTTTTCTTGAAGGTTTTGGCGTTTTTGATTTGTTTTAGAAGAAATATTTGGTGTTTGTTCTTCGTGGTCTTCATAAAATTGAGTTTTAGATCGAGTTTTGCACTAAAAACGTTGAAAAATCGTGTTTTTGGTCGTTCTCAGCGAGACTTCGGCGGCTATTTTCGGTCAGCAGCTAGGGTTTCCGAGGTGTTCGCGGTCAGAACCTCGTTCGAGGGTTCTCGGTGGCGCGTAAGCGAGGGTTCTCGGTGGCGCGTCTCGGAGGTTCTCGTTCGAAATCGGATTGCGGTCTGCGAGGGTTTGCGGTGGAGTGTGGCTTTGCAGGGTTTTGGTTTCGGAAGGTTTTTGGTGCGCAGGAGTTTAAAGTCAGCAACCCTTTTCAGTCAGCGGGAGCGAGTCTTCTCGATCTGGATCAGGAGGCCTCGCGATTTCGGTCAAAAATCACATTTTTTATTTTAAAATTTTCGTTTTCGACCCTAAGCTTCGTTTTTGATAAAATAGCCTCGTTTTTCGATATTAAAGCTTCGTATTTGGTCAAAAAGCCTCGTATTCCGTCAAATACTTTCGTTTTTGATCTTAAAATTTTCATTTTCGGCCTAAGTTTTGACTTTCGATTTTTGACTTTCAAGCTTGACTTTTGACTTTCAGTTTTGACATTTGACTTTCGAAGTTGACTTTTGACTTTTAAGTTCAACTTTTTAAGTTTGACTTTTCGGTTTGACTTTCAAGTTTGTTTTTTTAAGTTTGACTTATCAGTTTGACTTTCAAGTTTGACTTTTTAAGTTTGATTTTCAAGTTTGACTTTCGAGGTTTCAAGTCAAAGAGCATTTTTTTTTTGGTAAACAATGAGTTCTTCAAACACCAAGGTCGATGAAGCTTCATGTTTGTTAGTCTTGTGAAGCTAAAATTAAACTTTATCGTGATCAACATGATTTGCTAAAAAGTGAAGTTGAGGACCTTAAATGTGAAGGATATACACCTAGGAAGGCCCAAAAACCTTTAAAAGCACAACTAGAGGCCAAAACCAAGGACTTTAGAAAACTTCAAGAAAAATATAGTAATAAATGTGCAAATTATAACTATGCTAAAATGGAAATTGTCAAATTAACTGCCGAACTTGATGCATTGAAAGATAAATATAAAGATGCTGAATTCAACTTTAGGAAATTTGATGTGTCAAGTGAGGTAGTTGCATCCATGATTGAAACTAATGACAACTATCACAGTGTTCCACCTCCCTTCAATGACAACTATACCACACCCCTTGAAACTAATGAGGAAGAAATACCTGCTCAGTATGGCCAACCCCATGTACCAACTTCAGTTAAGACTGAACAATCTGGACCAACTGAGAATATTGACGTGAAGGATTCTTATGATTCTACTTCATGTGCAGGTAAAGTAGTGGAAGATGAGGACAAGGAGAACATAATTAATTCTAGTTTAGTTGATTCTACTGACTGTCAAACAAATGACTCCTTGAACTCTGAATCTGTTGCTTCTAATTCAGTTACTTCCAATCAACATATTGTTGATAAATACAGGCCACCAAAACAAGCAAAACAGACTGCTTGCTGCAAGTGTGCATGTGGGAAAAATCAGAGACAAGGCATGGACACACCACCAGGGGTAGGCAGAAACAACTCCTACATGAAGAACATGTTTTCACTGTGGAACACCTGGACACATTGCCATCAATTGTCCAAATTGTGCATATGTTCCCTACTATGCAGAAGGTTGGCAGAAAGCACCAAGAGGGAGATCTTTCAAAAGAAATCCGTCGAGGTCACATTCGAACAATGGCGACTGAAATGCCAAGAAGGAGAAGAATCCAACTCCCAATTTCAAGAAGGGAATGTCGGCCAAGAAGCCAGATTCAAGAGATGGTCCAGTTAAATGAAGATCAGTTAATTCAAAGTCATCTCGGCAATCGACTTCAAGTTCAAAAGCAAGTTCTAAGGCATCCATCCGAACAAACAAGAAATGGGTTAAACCTGACTATAGATGGATACCAAAAGCTCAAACTCCCAAATAATCAAATGATTCTAACATTTATTCATCTTCTGTTTGTGATAAAGAGGATATGTCATGGGAGAGAGTGCCTTGCGTAGATGACAAGGGTCAACCCAGTTTCTCAATGGACTGGGTTCCAAAGACCAACTAATCCCGCACTCTATGCTGGAGCAGCTATGGAGGCATATCATCAGACTTCGGTTTGTTGATAAGTAGTTGTTCCTAGCACATGATAGGAGACATCTCTCAACTGTATAACACTCAGAACTTTATTGAGAGCATGTGTCCTTTGCGGGAAAGAAAGGAAAAGAAGGAAGAGGATCGCAAATGGGGTTTGTACTTAACGATGTGAAGAAGTTTTAGATCTGTTCCGAGATTGAAATATGCGTGCTGTTCTCAGATCATCTGGATGCAACTTCCATTGGTGAATTACGGTTTGAGTTTTCTTCCTGATACTCTTGAGTTTTTATTACATTGATTCATTTCAAAGACAATTTTTTAGTTCTGCGCATTTATTTTATTTTCTTTCTTCCCCATGCCCAAATTACGGGGGAGAAATCAAAATACAAAAAATTATCAAGCAAAAATCCAAAAATATGTCCTTATGGTTTTTCTTTTGTAGGTGCTATTTGGGAAGTGATATGAAGTATAGTGTTAAAGGGCAATCTGAAATTCGTGTAATGCACCGAAGCTGAATTGTCAAGACTCTGTGCTCAATGTGCTGGTAGGCACAAATGATTCAAAAGGACTAGACATAGCTGACAAATGAAAGGACTTGACTGTGTTAACTCATCTAGACTTAGAAAGTTTCATTTGGACTGACCATATGACGCTCGGATAGATTGAGCAGTGAGATAAACATGGGAACCTGCGGGATACACTAAAAGTCATATGTATCTAGAATTGTGGCTTAACATTTCCTCGATGTACGGACTCATTTCCTTCATTCTGGTACTAATAGGGCGACTGGCGGTTCTGATAAAGTAGGTCTGTAGGAAATTATTTTCTTGCTTTCTATCTGTCAGTCACATGTTGCCTTCTCTACGTGATTGGAACATATCCGTCCTGGATTGCAACATTCGTGTGAAACACCAATCTTTTGCTATACTTTTCGTACTGTTATTTTAACTATCATATGAAGTTGTTATCATGCAAAACACCTCATAACACAACTTTATCCTCTTGGGATACAATATGTTTTATAAATAGAAATATGTTTTATTTATACATTTGCATACTACATCATATCAAGGGTAACCATTTCAACTATAACATGATGCTTTTACATGAAAACTCAACTCATCATTCCGCTTTTGTAACCCAGTAGAAAAGGAAATCATTTCATACAAACGATTTTTCATCATATTACTCGTGAACTTGTTTTTAGCAATCATGTGATGTCATATGGCTTTGTTTGTACCAAATGAAAGTCGCCACCTATAACTAGAGTCTCTTGGAGGGAGAGCGTGACAAGTGTGTATAGATCTATACGGGGCTGACGACTCCGCACCCTGACTGTTAGCTACAGTCCCCGGGGTGACAAATGTCAACATTAGGTACTGCGTCTAGTATGGTTATGAGGAACTCACAACACGCGGAAACAATGACTCATGAACGTAGTAATACATAACTCAATCATGCTCGGGGATAATAACTATATTATAGGGTATTATCAGCATGTTCAGAATTCAGGATAAACACTACCACAACTAGTTTTATTTTAATAATAAAACTATACATTCTCAGTTCAAGTATGGCATATTTACTTACATTTATGGTCTTGGTTCATATAAGACTACACCTCACTTTTAGGAAAATATAGGATTTTCCTGGTTCAAATACATTCATTCTGTACAATAACGATTTACAACATCATTCTCTTGAGCATGGCATATCTCATTTAGGAAGATATAGGATTTTCCTGGTTCAAACGTTCACTTTTGTGACAATCCGAAGTTTTTATCTTGTACACTTTTCAAATCAATCAAGGTCAAACTCGTTTTTGTTATTTTCTAGCACTGTTTAGAGTCAATTAGAGTGTTTAAAACCTAGTATAATCAGGGTATGAGTCGTGGGATGAGTATTGTGAGTGTAACACCTTGCAAATGAGCCAAACACACCAACACAAGGTGTGTACGGCCGCACACCCGAGTGTGCAGCTACACACCCATCCCAACCGCACACTCCCACCTATATATTCAACACTTTGTCATTTTGAACACTTTTTCCACTTATTCAAAGCTAGAACTCGTTTTCTCTTAAGTATCATCCAACTTTTCACTTCAATCTTCAATCGGGTGACTGATTCATCCTTTGATTAGCTAATACATGACCTTAACTAGCCTTTTCCCTTGATTTGATCCATGAAAACACCCATTTGGTGTTAGATCACCAAGAACACCAAGAACACCAAGAACACACACTACTTGTTGGGGCTTTAACTATACTTTTAAGCCTCTAAATCGGGCATACACTTGCAATAGCTTGTAATAAGCTAAAGACCCTTGAATTTATGCATGAAAAACACCATTTCATATGATCTTCAAGTGTGTACGGCCGCACACACCATGTGTACGGCCGCACACACCATGTGTGGCCGCACACACCCCTTTTAAGGGTCTAATATAGCAACAAACTTCCATTCCGGCTAGCCAATGGTCAAAACACCTTCCCTAGAACATTCCTAAGTCTTGGAAACACGTTTTGGCACACTTCATAGTGAGTGTGTGGCCGCACACACACCCTGGCCGCACACCCTGGCCGCACACACATAAATATTGTGCATTTTGACCATACACTCCCTTGTATAGCCAAATACCCCTTATATACAATCATATATGGTGGTAACACTTAATTCTAAGTGTTTTATGTCCCTAAGGTGTGTCCCTATCACCTTTAGTGGTTATATACATTAAATATATTCATATATGCGAAATTATATGTTAAATAGGATTCGTTTGTGCTCAAGACTCCAATTGACACCCAACAATCTTATATCGATCTTTCATTCGAGTTACTCACTACAGGTGAGTTCATACCCCCTTAATCAATCTTTTAAATGATTTTAAATTCTTTTATGGGGGGGATACAAATTGATCTTTTATAGTTATTATATCAATCACATGTGATTAATAACTACCAAACAAGTGGATTTCTTGCTTTTCAAACTGTTTTGTCAAACTCTTTTACATGTCCAATACTTTTATCAAACTCTTTTACATGTCAAATACTTTTATTTAATTTCCTTTACACTTATATTCTGTTAAATGTATATCTTTATAGATATAGTTATATAAGTAGGATTGAAAGGACTTAGGACAGATAACTCACCTTACCTCCTGTTCCTTGTTTGGTTGTGGACTTAGGGTATCGGTTATTTGTCCGAAGGTCGTTTGAATCCTAGTTATATATTATGTATATGTATATATATAAAAGTTCCTTCTTTCTATTCAATACCTTTGGGTAGCAAAGGTATACAGATATGTTCATACATACAAATCACATTACTAGTAAGCTACAATAGGCGTAGTTTAGGAAGTTACTAATACCATTACTAGAACAATGGAATATACAATGAGTCAGTTCATACATGAGTCTATACATTACAATACAGCTAGTACACACTATACATTTTACAAGGAAACATACATGCTAGACAGAGAGAGAACATACAATACCATACAGAGAGAACATACAATATCATACATAGAGAACATACATACATACTAGACAGAGAGAGAACACACAATACAGCTAGTACATTCAATATATATACAAGAATACTATTACAGTTATGTGAGCCACGTAACGGGGCATGGCACTACCTGTCATGACCGTTTTGTATCCAAAATCTCCTTAAGTGGGGAGCGTATGAGTTTGTGTATAGATCTATACTGGATTGACTATCCTACACCTCGCTGCTCGCTACAGTCGGACTTGCAAGTCTGCGGGTGCCAAACGTCATTTCTTCCGACATCTTACATTGTCACGTTCTATAGTCGGTAGCAGGGTACAGGCCGATCACATGGTACTTTAAATTACAATTGGTTTAAGGTAGTTAGTACAACAGTAGTTACTTAATAGAATACTACAGTACTATTTCATTTCCCCATTGCATTCACTTTGTGATCTTCACACAATAAACAGTAATGTAGAAACTATATTTTTGGTAAATAATAGTCAGATTGGGAAAATACATACTCTTACAAGAGACACACACAGATACTAGATGCCCTGGTAGAAGGCTACTTTTAGTAGGAAACATAGGGTTTTCTAGGAGATTCAAACCTTTTTATAAATTCACACATCACTTACTTACAAATACTTTCATACAAATACAGACACTAATATACTTATGATCTCACCAGCTTTAAAGCTGATACTCCCTTTCAAAATAACTTGTATCCTCAGGTCGCCAATAGAAAGGTACCGATGCCAGGTTTTGAGAAGATGGAGCTCGTTCAAGACTCATCTTCTATTTTGATTCATATTTTGGTGTCTATTTAACTTGACGGAACACACTTGTATTAAATGTATATTATTAATGCAATGGATGATGTTGTTGCTTGTTTACTACTTTGCATTGTTGTGATACTGTACATGACGTCCTCCACCCCCGAACGATTCCGCCGTTCCGGTTTTGGGGTGTGACAGATTGGTATCAGAGCATTGTTTATAGTGAATTGAGTATATCAACCCATAAAAGATATACAGACTATAAATACAATGGGATTAAAATACTCTGACCAAGAGTTTATACTTTTGAATAATAAAATATTTAACTAAGTCTACATGCCTGCATTCATACTAAAATCAGTGTCACTAGGACAGAACAAAAGTATTACCATTGTTGGGCAGCACAAGTAGACTTAGAGACATATAGTCAAATCTGGGAAGATATAGCCTGATCAACTATATTATCCGAGGAGTGACTAGCATGTGCCTAAGTGTGGTTGTGAGGTTGCAACAAGTCTAAAAACTTACCAACAATACCACAAGGAAAACAATAGAACATAACATAAACCTAAAATACTATAGGGGTATTTTGTGTTACTATAAACTATTTATGCGCTAGATTCTTACATCCCTTTTCTCGCATAGATAACATGGCTGGATTCCATCCCCACGACAACTTGTACTTCCCTAACCAAGGTAATGGAGGAGGGTTTGAAGCAGAGCCAGAAAATGAACACCCAATCCTTGTGGATGATCACCAGGCTGAAGGCTTTGCAGATGGTTCTGACTCCGAGCCTGAAGTTGAGAACCTACCCCCGGTGGCTCCTGTCCCAAATCCTAACCCTCGTCCGGCTTTTCAAGGCCCGACGCCTCCGTGGGTGGAAAGCTTGGAAACATGGAGCCAAGAGCAGGACCAGTCCATGCCATTCAATGGAAACCAAAGCTTTTATAACCTGAGTGAAGGAGGCTCAGCAGACAGAGTCTTACCAATCCTGGTCTGCAGAGTGGCTAGAAACGAAATTCAGGGCAGGACAGCTTTCCGTCGAATCACGGAAGTTGTCACCAATGCGAGATTGCATACCATCCTCACCATTCGTCTGGAAGATGCTCGTGAGAGGTCTAGAGGAGATCATGAGACCTTACGGCAAGAGCTAGCTAAAACTCGAGCTGAAGTCATAGAGCTCCGAGTACGCCAGAGGGTGTACGAAAGGTACCTACTTGATATGGAGCGTCAGTTGGCTGAACTGAGGGTTCACCCAAGGGATAACCATCACCACTAGGAGATATTCTACCTTTCTTTCCTTGGTTGATAGAATAGTCTTCCTAACTAGACTCTAAGTACCACTTTTCTAGGTAACTAACTCTGTACTGCAAGTACTTTCTAGTTAGACCAATATGCCATCAAAACTTTTGCTACTTCGGATATGATGTAAGGCCTACTTCAAGGACATTTTTCCCAAATGTATTACATCTTAAATATCACTGATATTGACAGTCGGCTAAATTCTGTACCAATCCTTGTTCAAATACTTTCATTTTGCTATCGTTAGGATCCTATCTAAACACTCACTCCGTCAAATTATTGAGCTATGGTGAATTAGCTCAAGGATTCCTTCCAATTCTTGTCGAAGGTTGGATAACAATTGTCTTACAACCATTCTATGAACTTACTTCTACACTTTACTAGGACTGCATCATAGGGATGTAGGTCAAACCCTCGAGAACTTACTCCTACTCTTTGAATGAATGGTCAAAATACATCTAGGTTCAACCATAATCACTCACGAATTCATTTTCGTTTGTATAACAGAATCATGTCGTCATCTAGAAATAACCAACCGAACGACGAAACCCCTATCCTTCATATTGATGCCGCTACATTCCAAGCTGTGGTAACAGCTGCCGTGGCAGCTGTCCTTGCAAACCTCAGCGCTATCAACACAAGCAAGGCTGGCAAGGGGGTTGACAATTCCGATCTTTGTATCGATTCGGGAAGCCAACAAATGATAACAGTCACAGACTTGCAAAGCCGAAAAGCTGACAACAGTAAACGAAAGCGTCAAGCCCAAAAGGAGCCCAAGCGATCCCAAAAACTTGCCATACAACAGCAACAAGTGGCAACCCCTACCATCCCAGCACCGATCAGACCATACGAGGGAAAACTTCTGAAGTGTGACAAGTGTAGCTTTCATCATAATGGGGCTTGCCATGAAATGCAATGCTGCAATTGCCACAAAATAGGGCACCATGCTCGTAGCTGTGGAGCACCGCACGACCCATCACTCAAGTCCCTGACATCGGAGTCAACTAGGCTTGCTATGATTTCGGTTAAATCGGGCACTTTAAGAAGAATTGTTCGAAAAGGACGAACAACGAAAGCAACAGTGTCCACATAACTCCGACCCGACAATTCACTTCCACCACTGATGCTGGTACAAGCCAGATACGTCATTTATGTGGTGAGATAGGGCATCTCAAAAAGGATTGTCCAATAACGAGGAACTCTGGCGCAGACGGGAAGAAACTAAGGATCACAGCCGCAGGAGAGAGTACTCCGGACCCACGTTGAAATACTAGGGTGTTTTGCAATAGTAGACTTATAAACTGTTAAAAACTAGTGCAACTCGAGTCTTATCTTTTTGGCGAGACCCCGTCAGTCATGGGACTCTCGTGCTGCGTGTACTTGCTTTTTGTAGTATACCCTGTTCGCAGCAGTAGTCTTTGTTGGATATAGTGTCTAAGTCCATAACTATATTTGGTATGTACTTGACCCGACCCGGCATGGTCCATTTGGGTTGCACTTCACCCGAACAATTTATGGATAATCGTTTGAGAATAGTATAAGTTATGATTTATTAATATATTATAAGTCCTAATATATTAATATAAAATCATATTATTTAATTAGTGTTGATCTATAATTAATTTAGAATTAATTTAGAGATCAAAAGTATGACTAATTAAATATGGGCTCTTGTATTTATATAGTGTGGGCTAATGCTTATTTGGAATGGGCTAGGCTTGCATGGAAAGTCCATGGATACTCCATGGAGCTTTAACCCATGGATCTCGTGGAAATGAAAAGACATGGGTATTAGGGTTTACATGGATGTAACCCTAATCCACCACACTATATAAAGGAAGATTTCGTTCTTGAAATTGTACTAGTTGATGTGCGTAAACTAAGAGGGCCGATTTCAAGAAGTTTGTGACTATTCTCTCAAGTTTCCAAGTTTGTGGTGATTTGTGACTTCCATTTGAGGCATCCACATTATTGGTGCTAGGCTCTCAAACTCCAAGCAATCAACTACTACTACAAGGTAAGTAATTCTACTAGTTTTATTTGATTCAAGTACCCCATGCCATGCTAGTTAGGATAAGAACCTTGGAAAAATAATTATTTGCATGTATCTTAGTCAAACATAGATCCAAGGTTTCTAGGGTTGCATGTACACCATAGGAGTTTTAGAATGCTCAAAAACCCATCAGTGGTATCAGAGCCTAGGCTTGTTTACTTGATACTTGATGCAAATAGTTTAAAAATCAAATTTTTTTTTGTTCACTGCCGTATGAACTCGCCGAGTCCATGGGGGACTCGATGAGTCCATGAAGAAATGCATGCTACTCGTCGAGTCTGTTCATGCACTCGACGAGTAGAGGCTGCAATGTCCAATTTTTCGAGTTTTGCTGCTGGAAATGGACTAGAAACATTACCCTAAACTATTTTGGTGTTATAAAACCTGTTTTAGATGGAGTAATGTTTATGCTAATCCATTTACAATGGCTATAATAAAAAATTACAAGTTTTATGAGTAATTTTATGATTCTTGAAATGTTCATATTCATGTTCTTGAACTTATGAAGATTAGATGATCATAGGAATTTTTTGTAACCTACTTGGTAGTTTAATTCATGGTCATTATGTGTTTTAATGGAGTCCATAACTTGTCCTCAAGTTATGGAAAACCAAAGGTCACACTTTATTAAAAACCATTAAAAGAACACATGAGTTAGAAAAATGAAAAGTTTTCATTTTAATACTCAATTAAATTCATAAGTTATAAGAAATGAAAAGTTTTGAAAGTTTACAAAACTTTCCCTCAAGTTTTGGAACATGTAAAGTCATATTAAAAACTTTAGTTCCAACCCCTAGAATTTTAAAAGTTAAAATTCAACCCTTATACTTTATAATATTATAAGTTAATAATATATATATATATATATATATATATATATATATATATATATATATATATATATATATATATATATGTATAAGATCAAGTCGTCTTACCGCTAGTATGCCTCATTCACGAAGCCGGTCTATAAGGGTGGTATAAGGTTGTTGCCTATAAAATGGCAACTTAATGGGTATCCACTCTCACCCACCGCTTCCTTGATCGGTGGAGGGTCGTTAGCCGAACGGGTACGACAAGGACTTATAAATTCTCATTAAAAGTATAATGATAATAGTAAAGTAACTAAACTTTATTGAATTCCCAATCTTAGTTATTTTAGGAAAATGTGAATAAGGTGCTAATCCATGAAATTACACTTTACACTTTGTTTAAGTCGTTAGTAGAGCGTGTGTGGTTAACCGGCACACTAACTTGAACTTAACAAGGTAGGTAAAGGGTGACTTAATGTTTATCATAGTATCGATGGAGCTTGTGTGTTTAACCGGCACATCGATTGAGGGGTAATACATTAAGGGTACCAAGTAATTTGCATGGTTACTTCACACCTTGTTTTGTGAACCTCGACATCCCAGTCACAAAACTTGAAGGGCACACTCGAGATTGAAACATGCCATTGAAGAAAGCTCAATGAATCTCAAAGAATCTAGGAGTTTCTAAACCAATTTAAACCTAATTAAATATTTCGTTTTTCATGGTGGAAATTGGTGAATCGTCATTCACCTACCTTCAAATATCTTATAGCTTAGATTAAGGCATCCCTCTTCTAAGTTATAAAATATTGTGTTGGGTCCTAGCCTTAATATTACATTTGGGTGTTTTGTTAAGGACTATCTCTATATCTAATCTAATCTATTCCCTCTTATTTTCAGATGTCTTCCAATAACAATGCTTCTGGCTCAAACCCTACTAGCTCCTTCTCTCTCATGAATCTTTGTGGGAGAGTCATCTTTGATGGGTCCAACTTTACAGATTGGATCAGAAACATTAGGATGGTCACTCGGTATGAGAACAAAGAATATGTTCTCGACAAGGAGCTGAAGGTACCCGAGCCAACTGCTACTCCTGAAGAGCTTGCTGAATATGAGGTACATGAAAGAGATGCTACAAAAGTGGCATGCATCATGATGGCCACCATGACAGCCGAGCTCCAAATGTCCTATGAGGACTATTATTATCCTTTTGAGATGCACCAGGACTTGATGGACCGCTACGATTAAAGTGCTCGTCAAGAGCGATATGAAATAATCTCCTCCATGATAACAACCCGAATGAAGGATGGTGAACCCATCACGGGCCACATGCAGAAAATGCAAAGGTATGTGGACCGTTTACTGAAGCTGAATGTGAACTTCCCTGAGGAGTTAGAAATAGACATCATTTTGCACTCCTTGCCATCGTGTTATGATCAATTCCGCATGACATATCACATGAACAAGGAAGAAGTCACCCTCAGCAAACTTCAAGGACTCTTGAAGACCGCCGAAAGTGGTCTAAAGGGTAAGTCGGTTGTTACTACTCCTACTCCTACTCCAACTACGGCCAATGTCTTGGCAATCGGGCATGGCAAAGGGAAGAAGAGAAAGAACCCTTCTTAGGGTACCAAAGGTAAGACCCTTAAAGGCTCCTCTTCAAGCAAAACCAAGAAAGGTTTTTTCACTCCTTCTGCTAACCCTAATGAGGCTGAATGCTTCTATTGCCATGAAAAGTCGCACTGGGAGCGAAACTGCCCAAAGTACCAGCAAGATTTGAAGGATGGGAAAGTAAAACCCAACCATGAAGGTATATACACTATATTGTCTAATAACTCACCTCATTCTAAGTCTTCGGTCCTTGATACAGGTTGTGGTATTCACATATGTTGTGATTTGCAGGGACTAAAAAGAATTGAGAATCTGGAGCAGGGAAAGATAAACTTGATCATGGGAAACAGGAAAGCTTCACCTGTCACCAAGATAGGAGTTCATTCCTTAGTGCTAGATAGTGGGTTTACATTAGATTTGAATAAATGTTATTATTCGCCAGAAATGGCAAGAAATGTTATTTCCTTTCATGCATTGTATAAACAAGGTTTTACCTTTTATTTTGATAATAATAATGGTAGTATTGATGCTTTCTTTAATAATGTTCTTTATTTTAAAGCATTACCTTGTGATGGCGTGTATGAAACTGTATCTGTTGTAGATAATCTAGGAAATAATGTATTATGTATTAACTCTTCCACTAGCTTAGATAAAGCATCCTTATGGCATTGTCGTCTTGGACATGTAAGCAAGAAACGCATAGGCCAACTCCAAAAGGATGGAGTCTTGGAGTCATTTTACCTAAAGTCAGATGATAGTTGTGAATCTTGTTTGTTTGGTAAAATGAAAAAGTCACCTTTTACTGGCACTTGTGCTAGGGGTGAAGGTTTGTTGGACCTCATACACACGGATGTGTGTGGACCCTTCAGAACCGCGACAAGAGATGCTAATCGGTTCTATGTGACTTTTACTGATGATTTTAGTAGATATGGATATGTCTACCTAATCAAGCATAAGTCAGAAACCTTTGAGAAATTCAAAGAGTTTAAGCAAGAAGTGGAGAATCAGTTGGGCAGGAACATTAAGATGCTTCGATCCGATCGTGGTGGTGAGTATCTTAGTACTGAGTTCCTTGACTATCTTAAGGAATGTGGGATTGTCTCACAATTGACACCTCCTAGGACACCACAGTTGAATGGTGTAGCTGAGAGGCGCAATCGGACCTTCTTCGACATGGTTCGTTCCATGATGAGTCGAGCTTCGCTACCAATCTCATTTTGGGGGTATGCCTTAGAGACTGCCGCCCATATCCTTAATCTAGTCCCTACAAAGAAGGTTGCCAAAACACCTCACGAGGCGGGGACTGGAAAAGTTCCCAATCTAGACCACATCAAGATTTGGGGGTTGCGAGGCTTTCGTGAGACGCGAGACTCACGATAAGCTCGAACCCCGAAGCAAATAGTGTATTTTCATCGGCTACCCACATAAATCCTTTGGTTACATCTTCTACAGACCCAGTGACAATGTGGTCTTTGTAGCAAGAAGAGGATTCTTTCGAGAGAGAGAATTCATGAGCCAAGGAGACAGTGGGAGGCAAATTGACCTTGAGAAAATTCAAGAGTCAAGTGGTGAAGGAACCTCAAACCCTAGCCCTCAACCTGAGGAGGAAACTCCTGTTGAGCAGACTGAAGAATCTATACCTCTGAGGCGTTCCACCAGAGTTAGGACTGCACCTGAGCATTATTATGGTTTCCATATTACTGTAAAAGGTAAGACACTTATCAGTGATAACACACTGGCAAATCTGGATGAGCCTAACAGCTACACGGAAGCCATGGCAGGCCCTGAGGCTGCTAAATGGAAAGAGGCTATGGATAGCGAGATACAGTCCATGTATGACAATCAAGTTTGGAACTTGGTTGACAATGTACCAGATCGTAAGATAGTTGGGTGAAAATGGATCTTCAAGAAGAAGACCGACATGGATGGTAATGTACACACTTATAAGGCACGACTGGTTGCAAAGGGTTATTCTCAAACTCCGGGAGTTGATTATGATGAGACCTTTTCACCCGTGGCCAAGATTAAGTCTATTAGGGTTCTGTTAGCCATTTCTGCATTTCATGACTATGAAATATGGCAAATGGATGTCAAAACCGCTTTCCTTAATGGAAAGTTGACTAAATATGTTTACATGGTTCAGCCAGAGGGTTTTGTCTGTACAGAGTACCCCAATAGAGTGTGTAAGCTTAAGAAATCCATTTATGGATTGAAACAGGCACCTCGCAGATGGAATCTTTGCTTTGATGAGAAAGTCAAAGAATTTGGCTTTTCAAGAAGTGAAGATGAATCTTGTGTCTATATCAATGCTAGTGGGAGTATAGTAAGCTTCTTGGTACTGTATGTGGATGACATACTACTAATAGGAAATAACATCCCAACCCTGCAGGAAGTAAAGTCCTGGCTTGGGAAGTGTTTCGCTATGAAGGACCTTGGAGAAGCTGCCTATATCCTAGGGATAAGGATTTTGAGAAACAGGAGTAAAAGACTAATTAGACTTAGTCAAAGCACCTATGTGGACAAAGTGTTGAAAAGGTTCAACATGCATAATTCCAAGAAAGGAGAGTTACCCATCCAGAGTAACGCCAGATTGAGTAAGACACAAAGCCCTAGTACTGAGGCTGAGATAGCATAAATGAGTCGAATACCTTATGCTTCAGCTGTAGGATCGATCATGTATTCTATGACGTGTACTCGACCTGATGTAGCCTTTGCTTTGAGCATGGTTAGCAGGTATCAGGGGAACCCTGGCAAGGCACACTGGATTGCGGTAAAGAATATCCTCAAGTACCTGCGAAGGACTAAGGATTGGGTCCTTACCCTCGGTGGGAGTGATGACTTGAGAGTTGTAGGGTACAGTGATGCTAGCTTTCAGACTGACAGGGATAATTTCCGCTCTCTGTCGGGCGGGGTCTTTACCTTAAACGGAGGGGCAATTACTTGGAAAAGTTCCAAGCAGGAGACAGTGGCTGATTCCACTTGTGAATCAGAGTATATAGCAGCAAGCGAGGCAGCAAAGGAGGCTATATGGCTAAAGAACTTCATCGGAGAACTTGGAGTTGTACCAGCTATAAAGGAGCCAATGGAGATTTTCTGTGATAGCAATAGTGCGGTTGCCTTAGCCAAGGAACCAAGAGATCATGGGAGATCCAGACACATTGACAGAAAATATCACTTCGTCAGACATCGAATAGAAGAAGGAATCCTCGTGGCAAAGAGGGTATCATCGGATGAGAATCCAGCAGATCCCCTCACGAAGGGACTGACTCGGGTTAAGCATCTCCAGCATGCTCGGAGCATAGGGCTGAAGGATGATATTAGTTTTAGTAGTTAGATAGTCTTGAAATTTGTAAAATGTAATTGACATTTGATGATAAATAAAAGCTGTTATTTATGAGTAAAGTGTTGCTATCTCTTGTCAATCGTTTACTATTATTTCTTTTTGCATGTTTTGACTTCCAGAATAATTATGTTATGGTTTATATTATATTATTCAAACTCTCCACAGTCGGTGATATGTTGGAAGTAGATATGAATCAAGACTGTCATGGGTTGGCTTGTAGAGGTCTAAGATGTTAGACAAAGCGGGGCTACAACACTCATGAGTGCTCATAAGTTCTGAGTATTGGATTCAACCCACGCTCACTGGCATCACTTCATGGAATTTATCTCGAGCGATCGTGAGACGGTAATATCATATAAGTCTTCAAACCTAGACATATGATTTGTTACCTATGAGTTGGTTATGCATTGATTGTACGAAAACGCATTGGTAACTCGATGTTATAAAACGTACCTTTGTATGTAATTCAACAAGTAGTAGAGCAAACATATGAGTCGAAGTTTATCTGTTCCTTCTTGGATTAGAAGCGATATCTGGGCCCCTCGATGATTTTGTTTTGACCTATGTACCGGGCCCGGTCAAAACTAAATTGATGTGTTCAGTTAAGTTCTATGTCAAACAAATCGGAAATCGGGAAACAAATGCTGGACAATAAGCAAGACCATGTTCCATGTATTTGTCCGACTGATATCTAGAATAGAGGATTATATGATCACTTATCTAAAATGGCGCTTCATAGTTCAACAAAGTTTAAAGAGCTACGATTGCTGATCGGTTCCTGAAGTCATACTTGCAACTATAGTTATTAGACTTATCCAAGTGGGAGACTGTTGGATATAGTGTCTAAGTCCGTAACTATATTTGGTATGTACTTGACCCGACCCGGCATGGTCTATTTGGGTTGCACTTCACCCGAACAATTTATGGATAATCGTTTGAGAATAGTATAAGTTATGATTTATTAATATATTATAAGTCCTAATATATTAATATAAAATCATATTATTTAATTAGTGTTGATCTATAATTAATTTAGAATTAATTTAGAGATCAAAAGTATGACTAATTAAATATGGGCTCTTGTATTTATATAGTGTCGGTTAATGCTTATTTGGAATGGGCTAGGCTTGCATGGAAAGTCCATGGATACTCCATGGAGCTTTAACCCATGGATCTCATGGAAATGTAAAGACATGGGTATTAGGGTTTACATGGATGTAACCCTAATCCACCACACTATATAAAGGAGGCTTTGGTTCTTGAAATTGTACTAGTTGATGTGTGTAAACTAAGAGGGCCGATTTCAAGAAGTTTGTGACTATTCTCTCAAGTTTCCAAGTTTGTGGTGATTTGTGACTTCCATTTGAGGCATCCACATTATTGGTGCCAGGCTCTCAAACTCCAAGCAATCAACTACTACTACAAGGTAAGTAATTCTACTAGTTTTATTTGATTCAAGTACCCCATGCCATGCTAGTTAGGATAAGAACCTTGGAAAAATAATTATTTGCATGTATCTTAGTCAAACATAGATCCAAGGTTTCTAGGGTTGCATGTACACCATAGGAGTGTTAGAATGCTCAAAAACCCATCAGTCTTATAGATAAAACTAAAGTACTTAAACTGTGTCAAAGTTGCACCGTGATGTTTTGTAACACCTTTATGATCTAGTCTAACGCCTTTTATTCCGAGTAGTCCGACATTATCGTTTAACTTGAGTAAATTCAACCCTCACAATGCCAGTTTCATGCGTAAATTCTTTTCCCCGAAATCGCCTTTCTAGCGAAGCCGTCATTCCATAACTCCGAGGTGCTCATGCAGATAGTACCTTATGATTCGTCTCCTTCCCGAAGACTCCGCAGCAAACCTCCCCGGAGTACCACTCGTACAACACGTCAAGCTCAACCCGAAGATCTATACGATTGATCTATCGCTGGAGAAGGCATACGCAAGGGTGATACATAATCAAGGTTCTACAGGCTTAGAATTGACGATTCCGCTTTAACTTTTTTTCCTTGTTTGGATGTGAGCTTAAAGAAGAATCATTTATTCGACTGCCTTTTCAGTCATAATTATATACGACTCGTATACACGAAGCTGTGATGGATGAACCCAATATGACTTCTGATATGAACTTTAGAACGGAGACTGCCCAAGACTACGAGTGATCGTACTGCCATGCGGATAAACTTAAAATCCAATCAAATGCCTTCTCACCAATCGAGAAAAGAGATTCAGTTAGAGCAGAACTTCTCCCGCATCGCAAAACCTCTTACAACACTGACCCAGAAGGGCGTGGCCTTTGACTGGGAAGAGAAGCAGGAGAGAGCGTTCCAAACGCTCAAGCGAGCCTTGTGCACCGCACCAATACTGTCCCTCCCCGAAGGGATAGAAGACTACGTTGTCTATTGCGAGGTAAGATCATCGCCTATGCCTCGAGGCAGCTGAAGACACATGAGGTCAACTACACCACACACGATCTTGAGTTAGGAGCAGTTGTGTTTGCTCTGAAGATATGGAGACACTACCTGTATGGTACAAAAAGCACTATCTTTACAGACCACAACAGCCTACAACACATATTCGACCAGAACGAGCTCAACATGAGACAACGACGGCGGGTCGAGCTACTCAGTGATTACGAATGGGAAATTCACTATCATCCCGGCAAGGCCAATGTAGTAGCTGACGCCCTAAGTCGGAAAGAATACTCTGGTCGTAGAGTCAAATCATTGACTATGACTATCCATTCACACTTGTCCACACAAATTAAGGAGGCTCAACTCGACGCTTTGAAACCTGAAAATATGGCGAATGAATCCCTGAGAGGGATGGATAAGAACTTGAAAGTCAAGGGTGGCGGAGCCTTATATCTCATCGATCGGATCTGGACACCGAAACGCGGTGGTTTCAGGGACTTGGTCATGAACGAGGCGCACAACACTCATTATTCCGTCCACCCAGGTTCAGATAAGATGTATCTGGATCTTAAAAAGCTATAATGGCGGCCTAACATGAAAGCAGAGATTGCTACATTCGTAAGTAAATGCCTTACTTGCGCCAAGGTTAAGGTCGAATACCAAAAATCGTCAAGATTACTCCAGCAACTGGAGATACCTGATTGGAAGTGGGAGCGGATCACTATCGACTTTATAACCAAGTTTCCCAAGACAACGGGTGGTGTGACAACCCGAAATTTCTATTCTGTACAACCATTCACTTCAATAGAAGTCAGAACAGTTTCTGCAAACTTTCAAACTTTTTGGAATAAGTTTGAGTGTTTTAAGATTAGTACTTCGGGAGATATTAGGAGAGAGGATGCCCTAGGGTTTATTGTACAACAATAAAGTCCCAAAACTCCAAGAGTTTGGAGTTTACGACCTAAACTTGGTGTTTACGGCCGTAAACCCCAAGAGTATATATATGGCACTTAGCCATTTTAATCACTTTTACACTTTTCAAGAGCAAAACTCAAATCCTCTCAAGTATCATCCAACAATTCTTCAAGATTTTCAACTTGTAAGTGTTTCTAGCCCTAATAAGTTGATATATTACTTAATCTAGTGATTTAACACACTTCCATCTGTGAAATCATTCCAAAAGGTTAGATCTTCAAGTTTCACCAAGAACACCAAGAACACACACTAGTGTTCTTGGACTTTTAGCACCTTTTCAAGCCTCTATCTTGTAAGTACTTCTATCCTAGAGAATAATAAGGCTTGTTACACTTCTATACATCAAGAAAACACCAAGGAAACCAAGGATCAGAGGTGTTTACGGTCCAAGAACACCTTGGACCGTAAACCCTAAAAAGGGTGCCAAAGTGTGCCCTAGTCCCTTCTAAGCCTTAGAAACTAGCCTAGATCCCTTACTTAATGTGTTTAGGACTTGAAAACATCAAAAGACCATAAACCATTTGGGTTTACGGCCGTAAACCCAAAGGCAAATGGTCCGGGGACCGTAAACTCCATTTAGGAGTGAAATGGTGCCCTAATCACTTCCATAGGCTTATACTTCAAGTGGAAATGCTTCTAAGGACTTGTAGAGCTTCAAAACAACACATGGTCAAAGAAGCATGAGTTTACGGCCATAAACTCACGGGTTTACGACCATAAACTCAAAGAGTTATGGTCACAAACCGTAAACTCATATAAAGGGTTCCCTTGAACCCTAAACTCAATACCAATGTCCTACAACATTTAGATACAATCCTTAGCACTTATAACACTTATATAAGGTGTTTTTCATGCCCTAGGATGTCTTAACTTTGTTAATTAGTTGTTTAAAGACTAATTGGATACATATATGTGTTATTATATGTTAACTAGGATCATTGTGTGTACAAGTCTTCACTTGACACCTAGCAATCCTATATCATCAGTTCATCCAAACCACTCACTACTGGTGAGTTCATACCCCTGAATCAACCTTTTAAATGATTTTAAATGACATTTATGGGGGGGGGGGGAATACAAGTTGAATCATGCTAGTTATCATATCAATCACATGTGATTAATAACCAGCATACAAATGGATTTTTACACTTTTAGCTGTTTTACCAAATAGATTACTTTAAATGACTTTCTGAAACGTTTTTACATGTTGAAACTCGTTAAGAAACGGTCTTACACACTGTATGATTCCTTTCAAAATCTGTTACAGTTGTGTTTCAAACAAAGGTTTTCTTACACTTAAACCGTCTTGTCAAACTGTTTTCAAATCGTTTTTTAAACTGACATCAAGTCATAAATTCTTATTTATTAAACTTTTCAAAGGTTTTACAAAACTCCTTTTGTACTTTTATATTGTTAAACGCATGCCTATATATGAATAGTTATATAAGAAATGTTTAAAGGACTTAGAACGGTTAGCTCGCCTTATTTCCTTTTCCTCGTTGGGATGTGGCCTTAGGGTATCGGTTATTCCTCCGAATGTCGTCTAAATATTAGTTATATATCATGTATACCTATATAGACATAAACGTTCCATCAGTTAGTTCAGTTCCAACACTCTTGGGTAGCAAGGGTGTATAAACCTACTTGGACACTCAACTTACATTCCAGTAAACTATTATAGGTATAGTTTAGGGGATACAAAACATTATTCCTACTACAAGGAATTACACCAGAGTCAGTTCATTCATGAGTCTATACTAATACATCAATATGAAGAGATACTAATACATCAATATGAAGAAATACTAATACATCAATATGAAGAGATACTAATACATCAATATGAAGAGATACTAATAAAGAGATACTAATACATCAATATGAAGAGATACTAATACATCAATATGAAGAGATACTAATACATCAATATGAAGAGATACTATTACATGGATACTTTTACATAGATACTTCTACATGAATACGGTTACATAGATACTATATGATGAGATACATTTACATCTTATATGTGTAAATACTATTATATATGTATGGGACTAACCATTCTACGCCCAGCTGTTAGCTACAGAGGGATAATGCACATCGACGGATGTCTACGGTTAATACTATTCGACATCTTCCATGTCGTGATTATCCTAGTACCAAAGGATAATACTTAAATGATTATATTATTACCTTTATTTTGTGACACATTCACATAACCGACGAGGTAGATTATACTAGAATATCCTAGTACCAAAGGATACAACATCAGTTATTATATTATTACCTTTATTTTGTGACACCTTCACATAATCGATGAGGTAGATTAGGTTTGAATAATAATAGTTGTGCAAGGAAAAACCTTCACTTATGTAGAGGTTCAAACTTTCAAAACATTCGGGTCTTAGTAGAAGACTACCTTTTATACTAGTAGGAAATATGGAATTTTCTAGGGATTTCACACTTATACTAAATGTTTCATTAAACATTCACAAGTCTTTCATAACAACCAATCAAAGTAAGGACACTAAAATACTTATGAATTCACCAGCTTTATTGCTGATACTCGCTTTCAAAATAACTTGTATTCTCAGGTCACAAATAGACAGGTACCGGTGCAAGGTTTAGAGAAGACGGAGCAGTCAAGACTCGTCTTTTATTTTGAGTATTCATTAAGTTGTTTTATACTAGGAAAGAACACACTTGTAAGCAAAATTATACTATTACTGCAATGGATGATGTTGTTGCTTGTTTACTACTTTACATTATTGTGATACATTACATGACGTCCTCCGCCCCAGAACGTTTCCACCGGTCTTGGTTTTGGGGTGTGACAGATTGGTATCAGAGCTTTGTTTATAGTGAATTGAGTATATCAACCCATAAAAGATATACTAACTATAAATACAATGGGATTAAAATACTCTGACCACGAGTATATACTTTTAAATAATAAAATATTTAATTAAGTATACGTGCCTGCCTTCACACTAAAATCAGTGTCGCAATGACAAGAACAAAAGTATTACGATTGTTGAATATCACAAGTAAGCTCGGGGATGTATGGTCAGTCCTGGGAGTGGCATAGCCTGATCAACTATGCTGGTTCGAGGAGTGATTAGCATATGCCCAAGAATGGTTGTGATGTGGCAACAAGTCTAAAAACTTACCAACACTACCACAAGGAAATACCATAGGGGTATTTGATGTTATTATAATTACTTATGTGAGAATTAAAGGTCTTTATCAATAGGTCAATAGTTGCTGAGTGGATACACTAAGTTTATTTGTATCTAGGACGTCATAGACTTAGAATCTGTGAATCTTTGCTTTATTTCCTGTCCTCGTTGGGTTGTGGGCTTAGAGTTAGGGTCACTTATTCGAAGGTCTATCCTGTCCTGAATACATATAACTGGTATGCACTAAACAAGTATTGAAGTAACTGATAAATATCATCTTATAATTTTCTAATTAGTACGTCTATTTAATTATTTCTTATATCCCTTTTCTCGCGTAGACATCATGGCTGGATTCCATCCCCATGGTGACCCGTACTACCCTAACCACGGCAATGCTGGATGGCTCGGAGAGGAACCAGAGAATGATCACCCAATCCCTATGGATGGTCACCAAGCCGAAGGCCTTGGTGATGGTTCTGACTCCGAACCTGAAGTGGAGAACCTACCCCCGATGGCTCTTGTTCCAAATCCTAACCCTCGTCCGACTTTTCAAGGCCTGACACCTCTGTGGGTGGAAAGCTTGGAAACATGGAGCCAAGGGCAGGATCAGCCCATGCCATTTAATGGAGACCAAAGTTTTAATGACCTAAGCGAAGGGGGCTCAGCAGACAGAGTCTTGCAAATCTTGGTCCGCAGAGTGGCCCGAAATGAGATTCAAGGCAGGACAGCCCTCCACCAAATCACGAAAGTTGTCACCAATGCAAGAATGCATACCCTCCGCACCATTCGTCTGGAAGATGCTCGTGACAGATCCAGAGTAGACCATGAGACCCTGCAGCAACAGCTAGCTGAAGCTCGAGCTGAAGTCATAGAGTTCCGAGTACGCCAAAGGGGGTACGAAAGACACCTAATTTATATGGAGCGCCAACTGGCTGAACTAAGGGTTCACCCAAGGGATAACCGTCCCCAGTAAGAGACATTCTACCTTTCTTTCCCTAGTTGAAAGATTAGTCTTCTTAGCTATGCTCTAAGTACTACCTTTCTAAGTAGCTAACTTTGTACTATAAGTACCTTCTAGTTAGGCCAGTATGCCGTCAAAACTTTTGTTACCTCGTATAAGATGTAAGACCTACTCCAAGGTCATTTTCCCAAGCTTATTACATCTTAAACATCAATGATATTGACAGTCGGCTGATTTCTGTGTCACCCTTTGATCAAATACTTTCATCTTACTATTGTTGGAGTCTATATGAAACCCACTCTAGTCAAGCTATTGGAGTAGGGTAATTTAGCTCCGGGATCATTCCCAATTCTCTATCAAAGGTTGGATCATGTTATTCACCAACCAATGGTACCCCGGTTTGAACGACAAACATCATGAGTCCATTCTACGAACTTACTTCTACTCTGTACTAGGACTACATCATAGGGATGTAGGTCAAACCCTCGAGAACTTATTTCTACTCTTTACATGAACGATCGAAATACATCTAGGGTCAACCATAATCTCTCACGAACTCCTTATCTTTCGTGTTACAGAATCATGTCGCCGAAGAAAAGTAATCAACCCATCAACCAAACGCCGACTCTTCAGATTGATGCAGCTACCTTTCAAGCTGCAGTCTCAGCTGCCGTGACAGCTGTTCTGACTCACCTTAACGCTAACAACGCAAATGTTAGCGGAATGGTTATCAATAATTCCAATGAAGGTAACAACCAAGTACATCACCGGGTAACGAAACACCACAAACTCCGAATCTCAAGCCCAAGAATAACAAACGAAAATTCAGGGATAGAGTCAAAGGAAAATCACCCCAAGGTGCGAGCAAAAGACAACAACCTGTGACAGCCTTCGCGACCACGACATCTGTACCTTCTACTGCCATTTTTTCTAGTATCCCAGTTATCCCTAACCCAGCCAGACAGTATGCTGCAATCTCCCAGAGTGCAACAAATGCAACTATCACCATCATGGACCTTGTCGGGAAATGCAGTGCTTAAACTGCAACAAAAAGGGACACACCATCCGTTACTGCAAGACTCAGGTCCAACACATTAATTCAACCACCAATGTCGAAATTTCTCGGATATGCCATCTATGTGGTGTAATGGGACATTTCAAAAGGGACTGCCCAACAGAGAAGGGTGACGGGGGAACAGGAGGGGTTTGACCCCAGAACAACAAAAGACAACTAAGGACCCTACTATAATATAGGTTCACTTCCAATCGGCAGTATTTATGATGCGTTTAAACATGTTTAAAAACTAGTCAACTCGATTCTCATCTTTTGCGAGATCCCGTCAGTTAAAGGACCTTCGTGCTGTGTATACTTGTCTTTTGTAGTATACCTTGTTCGCAGCAGTAGTCTGGTAGTAAATCGAAAAGTAGTGTAACTCTGTTAAAAGTGGCACTGTTATGTTTTGTCTGTAACGCCTTTTGGATCTAAACTAATGCCTTTATTATTCCGAGTAGTCCGATACTATCAGATAACTTGAGTCAATTCGACCCTCGCAATACCAGTTTCGTGCGTAAATCTCTTTCTCCGAAATAGTCTTTGTAGCGAAGCCGTCATTTTAGAACTCCGAAGTACTCATGCACAGAGTACCTCATGTTTCTTATCCTTTCAGAAGAAACCTCAGCAAACCTCCATGGAGTACCACTCGTACAATACGTCAAGTTCAATCCAAAGACCCATACGGTTGATCTATCGCTGAAGAATGTATACACGAGGGTGGTATATAATCAAGGTTCTACATGTTTAGAATTGATGATTCCACTTTAACTTCTTTTCCTCGTTGGGATGTGAGCTTAAAGAAGAATCATTTATTCGACTACCTTTTCAATCTTAATTATATACGACTCGTACACATGCGACTGTGATTGATTAACCATGTATGACTCCTAATATAAACTTTAGGATGGAGACTGCCCAAGACTACGAGTAATCGCATCGTCATGCGAACAAACTTATAACCCAGTACGACTCCTGTAACCAGATTGCCCTACAGTCTAACACCAACCGTAAGGAACGATGTACCCTTCAGAAATGGACCTGAGATCCGAATATCACCAGTTGCGAGTTTTAGAGAAGGATGTCCCGAGGACACTCTTCCAAACTCGATGCGGATGCTACGAGTCCATAGTGATACCCCTCGGATAGGACCAATACGCCCGTAGTATTCATGAACTTAATGAATAGGGTACGCCTTTCTTACATGGATCAGTTCGTCATTGTCTTTGTGAATGACTTACTTATCTACTCTCGTAGTAAGAAGGAAATCATAAAGAGCAGCTACCACAAACCATGGAAACAATACGATCAGAGAAGCTTTACACGGAGTTCCCTAAATACGAGTTTTGGAATTGAAGAGTCAAATTCCAAAGACACACTATTAGTGATGTGGGAATTCTGGAGGACCCTTTCAATTAATCAAAACCGTTGAGAATTTGTCAACACCGAAGACGCCGTCGGTAATTCACCAAATTCTAGGTCTCGCTGACCTACTGTCGTGGTTCATTTAGAACTCCTCGCAAATTACGGAACCTCTTACGACTTTGACCCAGAACGGAGCGACCCTTGATTGGGAAGAGAAGCAAGAGGGAGAAACCCTTGGAACACCAGGTGAGAGACCCAAATTCTTTTGGAAGTCTCACTCTGGGAAGGCTTGATACACTTCGGAAAGCGTGGAAGGCTAAAATCCAAGATAGTTAGGACCTCTGAGATTCTTGCCAAAATCGGCCCTGTAACTCACAAATTCAACCTACTCGCGAACTCAGTAACGTACATTTTACCCTCCACGTCTCGAACTTGAAAAAGTACCTTTCCTTCAGGACTCTTGTAATCCCACTCGACGAGATCGAGATCAACGAGAGCCTCACCTTCATGGAAGAACCGTAGTGACCATGGACCGAGAGGTCAGACGAACTATTCAGAGCCGCTTCCCATTGGTGAAGGTTCGCTGGAATGCCAACCGAGGACCTGAATTCACTTGAGAGCGCGAGAATAAATCGATTAGGAAGTATCCCCACTTCTTGTCTCGATTATTCATGCCTACTCCTTTACCTCAATTCTAATTTCGGGACAAAATTCCTTCTAACGGGGGGATGATGTGACAACCCGAAATTTCTATTCTGTACAACCATTCACTTCAATAGAAGTCAGAACAGTTTCTGCAAACTTTCAAACTTTTTGGAATAAGTTTGAGTGTTTTAAGATTAGTACTTCGGGATATATTAGGAGAGAGGATTCCCTAGCGTTTATTGTACAACAATAAAGTCCCAAAACTCCAAGAGTTTGGATTTACGGCCTAAAATTGGTGTTTACGGCCGTAAACCCCAAGAGTATATATATGGCACTTAGCCATTTTAATCACTTTTTCACTTTTCAAGAGCAAAACTCAAATCCTCTCAAGTATCATCCAACAATTCTTCAAGATTTTCAACTTGTAAGTGTTTCTAGCCCTAATAAGTTGATATATTACTTAATCTAGTGATTTAACTCACTTCCATCCGTGAAATCATTCCAAAAGGTTAGATCTTCAAGTTTCACCAAGAACACCAAGAACACAAACTAGTGTTCTTGGACTTTTAGCACCTTTTTCAAGCCTCTATCTTGTAAGTACTTCTATCCTAGAGTATAATAAGGCTTGTTACACTTCTATACATCAAGAAAACACCAAGGAAACCAAGGATCAAAGGTGTTTACGGTCCAAGAACACCTTGGACCGTAAACCCTAAAAAGGGTGACAAAGTGTGCCCTAGTCCCTTCTAAGCCTTGGAAACTAGCCTAGATCCCTTACTTAATGTGTTTAGGACTTGAAAACATCAAAAGACCATAAACCATTTGGGTTTACGGCCGTAAACCCAAAGGCAAATGGTCTGGGGACCGTAAACTCCATTTAGGAGTGAAATGGTGCCCTAATCACTTCCATAGGCTTATACTTCAAGTGGAAATGCTTCTAAGGACTTGTAGAGCTTCAAAACAACACATGGTCAAAGAAGCATGAGTTTACGGCCGTCAACTCACGGGTTTACGACCGTCAACTCAAAGAGTTATGGTCACAAAACCGTAAACTCATATAAAGGGTTCCCTTGAACCCTAAACTCAATACCAATGTCCTACAACATTTAGATACAATCCTTATCACTTATAACACTTATATAAGGTGTTTTTCATGCCCTAGGATGTCTTAACTTTGTTAATTAGTTGTTTAAAGACTAATTGGATACATATATGTGTTATTATATGTTAACTAGGATCACTGTGTGTGTACAAGTCTTCACTTGACACCTAGCAATCCTATATCATCAGTTCATCCAAACCACTCACTACAGGTGAGTTCATACCCCTGAATCAACCTTTTAAATGATTTTAAATGACTTTTATGGGGGGGGGGGAATACAAGTTGAATCATGCTAGCTATCATATCAATCACATTTGATTAATAACCAGCATACAAATGGATTTTTACACTTTTAGCTGTTTTACCAAATAGATTACTTCAAATGACTTTCTGAAACGCTTTTACATGTTGAAACTCGTTAAGAAACGGTCTTACACACTGTATGATTCCTTTCAAAATCTGTTACAGTTGTGTTTCAAACAAAGGTTTTCTTAATCTTAAACCGTGTTGTCAAACTGTTTTCAAATCGTTTTATAAACTGACATCAAGTCATAAATTCTTATTTATTAAACTTTTCAAAGGTGTTACAAAACTCCTTTTATACTTTTATATTGTTAAATGCATGCCTATATATGAATAGTTATATAAGAAATGTTTAAAGGACTTAGATCGGTTAGCTCGCCTTATGTCCTTTTCCTCGTTGGGATGTGGCCTTAGGGTATCGGTTATTCTTCTGAATGTCGTCTAAATATTAGTTATATATCATGTATACCCATATAGACATAAACGTTCCATCAGTTAGTTCATTTCCAACACTCTTGGGTAGCAAGGGTGTATAAACCTACTTGGACACTCAACTTACATTCCAGTAAACTATTATAGGTATAGTTTAGGGGATACAAAACATTATTCCTACTACAAGGAATTACACCAGATTCAGTTCATTCATGAGTCTATACTAATACATCAATATGAAGAGATACTAATACATCAATATGAAGAGATACTAATACATCAATATGAAGAGATACTAATACATCAATATGAAGAGATACTAATACATCAATATGAAGAAATACTAATACATCAATATGAATAGATACTATTACATGGATACTTTTACATAGATACTTCTACATGAATACGGTTACATAGATACTATATTATGAGATACATTTACATCTTATATGTGTAAATACTATTATATATGTATGTGACTAACCATTCTACGCCCAGCTGTTAGCTACAGAGGGAAAATGCACATCGACGGATGTCTACGGTTAATACTATTCGGCATCTTCCATGTCGTGATTATCCTAGTACCAAAGGATAATACTTAAATGATTATATTATTACCTTTATTTTGTGACACAATCACATAACCGACGAGGTAGATTATACTAGAATATCCTAGTACCAAAGGATACAACATCAGTTATTATATTATTACCTTTATTTTGTGACACCTTCACATAATCGATGAGGTAGATTAGGTTTGAATAATAATAGTTTTGCAAGGAAAAACCTTCACTTATGTAGAGGTTCAAACTTTCAAAACATTCGGGTCTTAGTAGAAGACTACCTTTTATACTAGTAGGAAATATGGGATTTTCTAGGGATTTCACACTTATACTAAATGTTTCATTAAACATTCACCAGTCTTTCATAACAACCAATCAAAGTAAGGAGACTAAAATACTTATGAATTCACCAGCTTTATTGCTGATACTCGCTTTCAAAATAACTTGTATTCTCAGGTCACAAATAGACATGTACCGATGCAAGGTTTAGAGAAGACGGAGCAGTCAAGACTCGTCTTTTATTTTGAGTATTCATTATGTTGTTTTATACTATGAAAGAACACACTTGTAAGCAAAATTATACTATTACTGCAATGGATGATGTTGTTGCTTGTTTACTACTTTACATTGTTGTGATACATTACATGACGTCCTCCGCCCCAGAACGTTTCCGCCGTTCTTGGTTTTGGGGTGTGACAGGTGGACTTGATACCATATGGGTCATCGTCGACAGATTGACCAAGTCTGCACACTTCCTGCCTATCAAAGAAACAGACAAGATGGAGAAGCTTACAAGAACTTACATACGAGAGATTGTACGACTGCACGGTGTTCCCATATCCATTATCTCGGACAAAGATAGTAGATTCACTTCGAGGTTCTGGCAGTCGCTACAAAGTTCCCTAGGAACTAGGTTGGACATGAGTACAACCTACCATCCACAGACCGACGGACAAAGTGAGAGGACTATCCAAACTTTGGAAGATATGTTGCGAGCCTGTGTGATCGACTTTGGGAAAGCATGGGATACTCATTTACCCCTTGTCGAAGTTTCCTACAACAACAGTTATCACACGAGCATAAAGGCTGCTCCATTCGAGGCCCTCTATGGCCGAAAGTGAAGATCCCCTCTGTGCTAGGCTGAGGTGGGTGATTCCCAGTTAGCTAAAGGACGAATTCCTGAAAGCACTCTCACGGGTCCGAAAATCATCCGGGAAACGACAGAGAAGATCGTTCAGATTCGTGAACGATTGAAAGCCTCGAGAGACCGACAGAAAAGCTACGCAGATAAACGAAGGAAACCGTTGGAATTCCAGGTGGGCGACCGTGTTCTATTGAAGGTCTCACCCTGGAAGGGCTTGATACGCTTCGGAAAGCGTGGAAAGCTAAATCCAAGATACATAGGGCCTTTGAAGATTCTCGCAAGAATCGGCCCTGTAGCTTACAAACTTAACTTACCTCGTGAACTCAGTAACGTACATTCTACTTTCCACGTCTCGAACTTGAAAAAGTGTCTGTCCGACGAGACTCTTGTAATCCCACTCGACGAGATCGAGATCAACGAGAGCCTCAACTTCGTGGAAGAACGTGTAGAGATCATGGACCGAGAGGTCAAGCAAACAAAGCAAAGCCGTATCCCGATAGTGAAGGTTCGCTGGAACGCCAAGCGGGGACCTGAATTCACTTGGGAGCAAGAGGATCAGCTGAAACTGAAATATCCTCATCTTTTTGCTTAGTTATTTGTAACTACTTAATTGCATAAACTCTAATTTCGGAATGAAATTCTCTCTAACGGGGGGATGATTTGACAATCCGAAATTTTTATCTTGTACACTTTTCAAATCAATCAAGGTCAGACTCGTTTTTGTTATTTTCTAGCACTGTTTGGAGTCAATTAGAGTGTTTAAAACCTAGTATAATCAGGGTATGAGTCATGGGATGAGTACTGTGAGTGTAACACCTTGCAAATGAGCCAAACACACCAACACAAGGTGTGTGCAGCCGCACACCCGAGTGTGCGGCCACACACCCATCCCAACCGCACACTCTCACCTATATATTCAACACTTAGTCATTTTGAACACTTTTTCCACTTCTTCAAAGCTAGAACTCGTTTTCTCTCAAGTATCATCCAACTTTTCACTTCAATCTTCAATCGGGTGAGTGATTCATCCTTTGATTAGCTAATACATGACCTTAACTAGCCTTTTCCCTTGATTTGATCCATGAAAACACCTATTTGGTGTTAGATCACCAAGAACACCAAGAACACCAAGAACACACACTACTTGTTGGGGCTTTAACTACACTTTTAAGCCTCTAAATCGGGCATACACTTGCAATAGCTTGTAATAAGCTAAAGACCCTTGAATTTATGCATGAAAAACGCCATTTCATATGATCTTCAAGTGTGTACGGCCGCACACACCATGTGTACGGCCGCACACACCATGTGTAGCCGCACACACCCCTTTTAGGGGTCTAATATAGCAACAAACTTCCATTCCGGCTAGGTGATGGTCAAAACACCTTCCCTAGAACATTCCTAAGTCTTGGAAACACGTTTTGGCACACTTCATAGTAAGTGTGTGGCCGCACACACAACCTGGCCGCACACACACAAATATTGTGCATTTTGACCATACACTCCCTTGTATAGCCAAATACCCCTTATATACAATCATATATAGTGGTAACACTTAATTCTAAGTGTTTTATGTCCCTAAGGCGTGTCCCTATCACCTTTAGTGGTTATATACATTAAATACATTCATATATGCGAAATTATATGTTAAATAGGATTCGTTTGTGCTCAAGACTCCAATTGACACCCAACAATCTTATATCGATCTTTCATTCGAGTTACTCACTACAGGTGAGTTCATACCCCCTTAATCAATCTTTTAAATGATTTTAAATGCTTTTATGGGGGGGGGGGGGGAAACAAGTTGATCTTTTATAGTTATTATATCAATCACATGTGATTAATAACTACCAAACAAGTGGATTTCTTACTTTTCAAACTGTTTTGTCAATCTCTTTTACATGTCCCATACTTTTATCAAACTCTTTTAAATGTCAAATACTTTTATTTAATTTCCTTTACACTTATATTCTATTAAATGTATATCTTTATAGATATAGTTATATAAGTAGGATTGAAAGGACTTAGGACTGATAACTCACCTTACCTCCTGTTCCTCGTTTGGTTGTGGACTTAGGGTATCGGTTATTTGTCTGAAGGTCTTTTGAATCCTAGTTATATATTATGTATATGTATATAGATATAAAAGTTCCTTCTCTCTATTCAATACCTTTGGGTAGCAAAGGTATACATATATGTTCATACATACAAATCACATTACTAGTAAGCTACAATAGGCGTAGTTTAGGAAGTTACTAATACCATTACTAGAACAATGGAACATACAATGAGTCAGTTCATACATGAGTCTATACATTACAATACAGCTAGTACACACTATACATTTTACAAGGAAACATACATGCTAGACAGAGAGAGAACATACAATATCATATAGAGAGAACATACATGCATACTAAACAGAGAGAGAACACACAATACAGCTAGTACATTCAACACATATACAAGAATACTATTACAGTTATGTGAGCCACGTAACGGGGCATGGCACTACCTGTCATGACCGTTTTGTATCCAGAATCTCCTTAAGTGGGGAGCGTATGAGTTTGTGTATAGATCTATACTGGATTGACTATCCTACACCTCGCTGCTCGCTACAGTGGGACTTGCAAGTCTACGGGTGCCAAACGTCATTTCTTCCGACATCTTACATTGTCGCGTTCTATAGTCGGTAGCAGGGTACAAGCCGATCACATGGTACTTTAAATTACAATTGGTTTAAGGTAGTTAGTACAGCAGTAGTTACTTAATACAATACTACAGTACTATTTCATTTCCCCATTGCATTCACTTTGTGATCTTCACACAATAAACAGTAATGTAGAAACTATATTTTTGGTAAATAATAGTCAGATTGGGAAAATACATACTCTTACAAGAGACACACACACAGATACTAGATGCCTTGGTAGAAGGCTACTTTTAGTAGGAAACATAGGGTTTTCTAGGAGATTCAAACCTTTTTACAAATTCACACATCACTTACTTACAAATACTTTCATACAAATACAGACACTAATATACTTATGATCTCACCAGCTTTAAAGCTGATACTCCCTTTCAAAATAACTTGTATCCTCAGGTCGCCAGTAGACAGGTACCGATGCCAGGTTTTGAAAAGATGGAGCTCGTTCAAGACTCATCTTTTATTTTGATTCATATTTTGGTGTCTATTTAACTTGACGGAACACACTTGTATTAAAATTATATTATTAATGCAATGGATGATGTTGTTGCTTGTTTACTACTTTGCATTGTTGTGATACTGTACATGACGTCCTCCACCCCCGAACGATTCCGCCGTTCCGGTTTTGAGGTGTGACAACTTTATAGATCTTCATTTCTAAGCATGACATATTTGCTTACAGGTTACAGTCTTGGTCATTTAAGACTGCATCTCATTTAGGAAAATATAGGATTTTCCTGGTTCAAACATTCACTTTATTCAACAATGATTCACAACCTATTTTATTAAGAAAATATCGGATTTTCTGGAAAACATACACGAACTTTCGAATGGCATACATTTTATCAAAACACTACTTATGAAGTCACCAACTTAAATGTTGACACTTTTTCTTTGAAATAACTTGTATTCTCAGGGAATCGCTAAACCAGGTTAGCAACTGCTTTTGAAGACTTACGCTCAGGCGTTAGTTTAATCTTTTGGACATCATATTGTAATTGACTTTTGCAAACATGTAATACTACAATCATGTAAACTTTTCAATTATGTATATGATGGTTGTGTGTACTTTCTTTACTATTCATTTGTTATGATATTGTACATAACGTCCTCCGCCCCCGAACGTTTCCGTCGTTCTAGTTTGGGGGTGTGACACGTTCCATGATGAGTCGAGCCACTGTGCCCATTTCCTTCTGGGGGTATGCCTTAGAGACAGCGACCCATATCCTCAATCTTGTCCCAACTAAAAAGGTTGCCCAAACACCTCACGAGATGTGTACAGGGAAAGCTCCCTCCTTAGCACATATCAATGTCTGGGGTTGTGAAGCTTTCGTTAGACGAGAGACTCATGACAAGCTAAAATCCAGAAGTGAGAGATGTACTTTCATTGGCTACCCACAAAAGTCTTTTGGATATTTGTTCTACATGCGTATTTAAAACATGGTCTTTATAGCACGAAGAAGAGTCTTTCACGAGAGAGATATCATATGAAAAGAGGACAGCGGTGGTACAATTGACCTTGAACATATTCAAGAGTCAACTAATGAAAGAACCTCAGAAGACTCTATCACTCAACCAGAGGAAGAAATTCCAGTTCAACCAGTTGACAGTTTATTACCTCTTCGTCATTCCAGTAGAGTTAACATACCACCTGAGTTCTATCGTTTCCATATAATTTGAGATGGTGATACGTTTATCAGTGATCAAACACTGATAAATTTGGATAAGCCAGCTAACTACAAGGAAGTAATGGCAGGCCCTGAGGCACCCAAATGGAAAGAGGCAATGTATAGCGAGATCAAATCCATGTATGACAACCAAGTTTGGAATTTGGTTGATCAATAACCTGGTCGAAAGACGGTTGGTTGCAAATGGATCTTCAATAAGAAGACCAACATGGATGGAAATGTGCATGCCTTCAAGGCACGACTGGTTGCGAAGGGATTTACTCAAACCCAAGGGGTTGACTATGATGAGACTTTCTCATTAGTGGCTAAGATAAAATCTATTAGGATAATGCTCGCCATAACTGCCTTTCATGATTATCAAATTTGGCAGATGGATGTCAAAACCGTTTTCCTTAATGGGAAGTTGGCTGAAGATGTTTACATTAGTCAGCTAGAGGGTTTTGTTGATGCAAAGTTTCCCAATAGAGTGTGCAAGCTTGAGAAATCCATTTATGGATTGAAACAAGCATCTCGCAGCTGGAATCTTTGCTTCCATGAAAAAGTCAAAGAATTTGGGTTTTCTTGGAGTGAGGACGAGTCTTGCATGTATTTCAAAGCTAGTGGGAGTATAGTAACTTTTCTAGTTTTGTATGTTGATGACATATGTGACAACCCGATATTCCGAGTCAATGTAATGTTCAAAAAGTCAAATATTATAAACTATTTATGAATCAATAAAAATAGCGTAAAAAATGTAGTGTTCTAAAGTCTCAATTGGGTTGCATAAAATGTTAGATATATCATCAAGGTTTTCAAAAATATAAGGAACACTCAAATCCGGGTTATAACGAAGAAGTTACGACTAATCGAAGATTCACGACAAAACCGGTAAAACGCTGTTAAGCGTAAAAAGTGAGACTTCAATAAAATACTTTTTAGCCTTAGGTATCTAAACGAAAGTCGTATATTGTGTTAAACCGTGAGCATGCATAAAAAGAACGCCCAAATCTGACTTCGTATGAGGAAGTTATGATTTTTCTAAGTTTCAGAACAGCAGTAGACAACTAAAAATTCGAATTTAAGATCGAGCGATTTTTAGCCGACGCAACCTAAACAAGAATTGAAGGTGTCGACAATAGTAGTGCAACGGTAGAAAGACAGACAAAAACGAACATCGGATGAAGAAGTTCTGGATTTTTAACGGAATTATCCTGTCCCGACCTATTAAGTAAAATATAATTAAAAATAAAGTCAAAATTAGCCGACGGAGTCAAAATGAAAGTTGTAGAGTATATTCTCACCTACGGGTAGATATAAAGAACGTCAAAAACGGAGCTCGTATGCAAAAGTTACGCATTTTTGAAGTTTTTGGCACACATATCGGGGCTTATCCGAAGGGAACGCCCTGCGTTCCGAGGGAACGCGCCGCGTTCGTGCTCGCAGACTGCCATCCCATCCGAGGTTCATAAGAAATGATGTGATCTAGCTTCAAAACGCGCTGCGTTCAGGGAAGGCCCTGCGTAAGGGGAACGCCCTGCGTACCCAGCAGGAAAGCCCCGCGTTCGCACCGAGACCAGTCCCTATATAAAGGGTGCGAGGGTTCCGGCTCTCATTGCTCATTTCCCTCTTCTCTCTCATTTCTACTCCCGGTTAGCACCCCGAGATGACCCCAACACCCCGGTTACTTACCCAAGCCCCGACGAAGGTCCGAAGCTCCGAGATTCCCGAGAAATTCACCACTTTCCGATCGAAGTGCCGCCCGAGAAAATCTCATTTTCTTCGAATCACCACACTTTCCAGGTGAGTTCATACCCCTATATTTTCACGTCTTTTTCATGTTTTAGGGGGGCGAAATACAAGTGAAACACGAGATAAACTCACATCTAGAATACACATCGTTAGATACGATTTCAAATACTTTATCTACATTTTGTTTATAAATAAACAATATTTCTACCAACGTTACCCTTTACATGCAAAGTTGGTATTACATCTAGTTTTTATCACCAAACGGAACACACTTTCGAAAAACTATAATGGGTATAGTTTACGAGTTATTTATTACATCTTACATAAACACTGTAAAATGAAATACTTTCATCTACAAGAAATATAGACTTTTCTTTTCGTAAATCTATTAATACTAAGTGTTGTGAGACATTCGGCTTCAACGTACTCGCAAGTACGCATTTCAAGTCCTGTATTATAAACCATAATCTCTTGGAGGGAGAGCGTGATACTTGTGTATAGATCTATACGGGATTGACAATCTCGCACCTAAACTGTTAGCTACAGTTAGACCGGCAGGTCTGGGGTGATAAACGCCATAACACTGCAACGCCTGAAGAACTTTGTTACAGGAAGTCTGGGTCAATAGCATGGTTATAAAACTCACACGGAGTATTAAAATAAGTTTGATTTACGAGACCCTTGAATGCATTCAGTAAATACATTATTTGAGTATAAATACACTTTCACCTTTTGAGCATGAAAGATACTATTGCATTCCAGCCTTTGGAACTTTTTCAAACTATATGTAGAAAATATTTGATTTTATGGAAAACGCGTTCAGTTATTTTTACGAAAGGACATAAAAATTTCAGTACAAAAACGCTTATGAACTCACCAACTTAATTGTTGACACTTTTTCAAAACTACTTGTATTTCTCAGGGAATCAGTAATACAGGTAACCATCAGCTTTTGGAGAAGGAACGCTAAGGCGTCTGTTATCAAAACATTTTAAATCATCATATTTGTAATATTCTTTTGAAACATGTATTACACGTAACAATGTAAGTTTTTATTATATTTATGATGGTTGTGCTTACTTTCTTTACAATATTCAACTGTTATGATACTATGTGAAGTCATCCACCCCCGAATGTGTCACACCCCAAAACCGGAATGGCGAAATCGTTCAGGGGTGGAGGACGTCATGTTTAGTATCACGAGATATATATATGGTAAGCAAGTAATGAACAACCATTTCATTTCGAAAGAATGTGTTTACAATGTGTGTGTTCACAAAACATAGAATTCATACACAAATAACAAAACAAGACTTGAAGCTATAATGCTTCATCTTCTGAATCCCCAGCACGAGCACCTGTCTAATAGTCTCCTGAGAATACAAGTTATTTGAAAGAGTTGATCATCAATTAAGCTAGTGAGTTCATAAGAGTTTAGTGATGTAAGTAAGTTGTAAAGTGTTGTTAAAAATGTAGATGTAAAATGGTGTTAAAAATGTAGTTGTAACATGTAGTTGTAAAATGTCGTAAGTTGTAAGTCCTGTTTTGAAAAGTTCGCCCGTTCCTCTGGAAATTCATATATTTCCTACTTTGATGGAAGTTTAAGTAAAATGACACTACAACCCATTCTATGGGTACTAAGTGGGTACAAGTTATATAAGACTCAGAGTATAGAAACAATCGATTGTGCGCATCTGCCCTAAGCTCACAACCAAACAAGGAACATGAATTAAGGTGGATAGCACACATTCCATTGGTTGTTAGATCATCGTCATATATAACCCTGGTGTAATCACTTGTTACACATGGAGTTAATTGTAATGTTTCCTTTATATCTAATGAAGAAGTTCTTTAAGAAAACCCTTATTTCTTATAATAAAATAGTGACCATAGTGACTACTTTTATAATAGCTTAGTTTATACTGCTATATATAATCTAATATTGGATAGAAAGTTAATTGAGCGAATCTGCCCTAATTCCACAACCAAACGAGGAACAGAAATTAAGGCGGAAAGCACACATCCAACTACCTATTGGGTACTAGTTTTATACATAAACATGGTGTATAAACTAAGGTATTATAGAGTTACTCACCTAAGGTCTTTTAAATTGTACTGGTTTAATAAAATGGATTAAACCCTTTACCGGGAAGTTTCTAGTTTTATATACCAAAAGTACTGAAAGTATGTTTTGTACTAGAAAAACTGTGCTTTGACTCTGTGTCCTATAACCTGACCCATACCTAGTACCCTTACGATGACTCAATGTACACTAAGCATACATATATATAGAATCGGGTAGAAAATAGATTGGGTGAATTCGTTCCAAGCCCACAACCAAACAAGGAACAGGAAATGAAGCGGAGAGCACACATTCTATTACCTGTCGGACTCTATTGGTATATATATATATCCTATTATGTATTCATTAAGGAATCATAAGACTAGCATTATGGTCCTATCTTTTACTTGTATCCTTCTACCAAGGCATCTTCTGTTATGTGCTAGACTCGACTGTTCCGTTTGTCGTTTGTAAAGAATGTATATTTTCCCTAGTTTATAACTATCTTAACTCCAAAATAGTTTCGGTTGGACTTTCAAGTGGTACCGTCACTTTATGAAAGAAAGGGAAGTGTAAGTACACAGTTGTCGTTTATAATGACATGCGGATGTACTAATAACCTAAAAACATATTTGTTTTATTACGGTTATAATGTGAAGGCTAGAACCCTTACTATACGCTCTACCTGTCAGGAGATTAGGGGAACTAAACACGACCTCGGCAAATTCTTGCAAGCCATGTAATTCACATTAAAGTATATGATCATGTATACCCAATATAACTATCACCTTTTGTTTAAAACAATGAGTTAGTGATTCATTGGTATAATTAGATCTTCTATGTGTGTTCTCATGCTATAGCAACCTAACTTGTTTGTTTTGTACTGTATCTTGTACGTTCTGTTTGTTTCTAGTAATTGTGTGTTCTCTCTGTATGGTATTGTTTGATTCTCTTCACTATCTGTTCTATATGGTATTGACTCTTCGTGTGCTTCATTGTACTACAAGTAATGAATAACATTCTCCTACACTATACCTATTATAGCTTACTAATGTTCTACTTGGACTGTTATTGGAAAGACTCGTTTATCTACTAAGTTATGTTTGTACTTTAAAAACAAAGTTTTGTATAACTAGAAAGTAACATAACTTTAAAAGAGTTTTGAAATGTTTTGACGACTTATAAATGACATAAGTAACATTTTGAAAGATGTTTATAACAAACATTTACACAATTATCATGTGTTCAACTTGTATTCCCCCCCCCCCTTAAAACAGTTAAAACAGTTAAAAGATTCATTACGGGGTATGAACTCACCTGATGTGGGTGATTCAAACGGGTATGCGTGTAAGGATGAGGAGTTCCACGAATGAAGTCCCTAGACACAATAGGTCCAAAATGACATACAAGGACACATATTGACATGAATAAAGTGTTTATAAACAACTATATGAAAGGAAACACCTTCCGGGACTAGGAAACACCTTGATTAAGTGTTGGAATCACATGTGATTCAACAAAGGAAAGTGAAATGGCACTAACATGAGTTTACGGTCTAGGGACCAACTCCCTTGGAGTTTACGGTCGTAGACCCATGAGTTTACGGCCGTAAACTCATGGTACTTCTACCCATTTGTGTTTTGAAGTCTTAAAGGTCATAAGGAAGCATCCTATCTTCAAGTCTAAGCCTTGCATCCTATAGGTTTTATGGCCCTAATGGCCACTAAAAAGGGGTTTACGGTCTTGGGAGTTTACGGCCGTAAACTCCCTTTGATCTTGTGTTCTTGATGTTTCCAAGTCTGTAAGCATGGATACTAACTAGATATGAAGTATAGGGAAGTGTACTTACGATCTAGAAGCTTGAAATGGTTGATATTGGCCAAGAACACTAGTGTGTGTTCTTGGTGTTCTTGGTGAAACTTGAAGATCTATTAAAAAGAGTGATTTCTAAGGATGAAATCATGGAAGGACACTAGAGTAAGTGATGTATCAACAAATCTTGGAAGAATACTTACTTATGTGAAGATCTTGGAAGGAAACCTTGATGATACTTGAGAGGATTTGAAGGAAAATCGGCCAAGGAAAGGAAAGAATGGGAAAAATGGCCAAGTATCATATATATACCCTTGAGTTTACGGCCACATGAGTTTACGGCCGTAAACTCATAGTCTTGTGCCCGTGAAATCATTTAGATGAGGTTTAGGTTTGCTTTGCTACACTGTGGTTCTAGCAGGTATTTTCTGACACTTAATCCTTAAGTGTATTAGGCTCAAAACTCCTTAGAATGACCTTTAATCGGGCTAGAACTCAGTACTAATGAGTTTGACACTCATTTGAGTTGATTGACTGGGCTTTAAAATTAAAAAAAATTTCGGGTTGTCACCGCATGTTTCCGCTATTCTGGTTTGGGGGTGTGACGGATTGGTATCAGAGCATTGTTTATAGTGAACTAAGTATATCGAACCACATAAGATATACAAACTATAAATGCAAAGGGACTAAAACCCTCTGACAAAATGTTTTCACAAACTATACTTTTATGAAAATAAAATGCTAGTTTTATAAAAGTATAAGTACATGCATGCATCGGTCTAGTATCATAGCCAAAATTTTACAAAAGTATTAAGGCAAGTTGAGACGCTACGATTAGGCCTCGGGGTATGTAATCAGATTGAGAATAAATATAGCCTGATCAACTATATTTGTCCGAGATATGACCAACGTATGTCGGGGAATGGTCGTAGTGAGCAACAAGTCAAAAACTTACCAAAGAAAACACTAGAATCAAAATTACAAATTTAAAATACTATAGGAGTAGTATATGGTATTATAACAACTGAAATAAATGTGTGAACCGCGATATTTTGTTAGATCTAGAAATCATCAAATAAATAAAATCTTACCCATAAAAACTAAAAACCATTACTGGTAGGTCTATGATTCCGGAGTGTATACTTCCAAGGTTTTATATAATTAAGATTTTATAGACTTAGAATTTGTGATCTATGCTTCACTACATGTTCCTTGTTTGGTTGTGGTTTTGGAGTAGTATCACTTATTCGAAGGTCTATTTAATCTTAAATTATATACAACTTATATACATTGCGCAGTTATAGGAGGACCCACTAAGGATCACCCCATAATGTTACCCTTAATCTCATAGATTCGTTAGACACTTCCATTCTCGCACGACAAACCCAGATAGGTGTAACCACTCCATCATAGCAGTCAGTAGAGGAGACAAGGAGAAACAAGGAGAGATTTCCAAGAAGTGATCAGCCAGAGAAACTAAAACATCTTACGCGTCACACTAATGAATAATTACCGTTACTAATTATATTAGATAATTCTTATATCCCTATTCTCGCTTAGATAACAATGGCTGGATTCCATTCGCCCAGAGATCCGTACTTTCCTAATCAAGGGAATGCTGGTTGGCTCAGTGCCGAACCAGAAGATGAGCCTGCAATTCCCATAGACAATGATTTTGCTGAAGACTTTCTCGAAGATGACGATTCCAGATCAGAAGCCTACAATCCACCTCCAGTTACTCAGAACCCTAACCCTCATCAGAACTTTCAAGGCCCGACGCCTCTGTGGGCCATAAACCTAGACAGGTGGATTCATGAACAAGGTTAAAATTTCCCCTACCAAGGAGACCGAAGCTTCTACAATCTAGAAGCCGGAGGTTCAGCAGATAGAGCACCTCCCGTGCTGGTTCGTCGCGTTTCTCACAACACGGAACAGGGAAGAGCTATCATCGACCGAGTGGTACAGATTGAGGCTACCACTGGTGTCGATGTTTTTCGTGTTCGCAACCTGGAAGACAATCATAACGCAACAAGGGATCGTACCAACTTCTTGCAGGGAGAACTGGCGGCTTCGCAAGCCAAAGTGCAACGATTACGAGAACATCATGTTGTATAAGATGGGCGTATATTCGAAAGAGAACGCCAGTTAGCCAAATCCAGGGCCGTATCTAGTAAGAAGTAGATCATACTCTACTCGCCCTCTGTTTACTCTCTTGGTTATAGTCTAAGTCTTCGGAGATGTCTTAGAGTTATTTTTCATGCTTTTTTCAGTTCGACCGCGAAAATCCATTTTCGGTAGGTCATTTTAATTTCGATGATTTTCCTAGAATTGTGGTGTATTGTAGACCTGTTTAAGGTCAAGTTTTCCAAACTCTATGTACTTAATACACCTATACAATCGACATTTACTTCTTACATTTTGAAAAATAACCACTCAATTTCACATTATTTTGTTACAAGTCGTACTTATATTGAACTTCTAATTCCAATTCCTTACAAGATCCCTATCGAACTAAGTGTTTTGGTTATGAGATATCAAATTCATGTTCATTCTTGATGTCTTACAATCGTTTCATCTTTTAATCTTTATAGTAAAAGATGCCTCTGCGTAAAAACCCGAACCAACTTAAAATGTTAACGTCAATACTCTGTCTTAATAACTTAAATGCTTTTACAGTACTTTAGTGTCACACCCCGCTAAAGCGGAAACGCAAGGTATGACAACGACAAAGGTTTCATTGCAAAAGATAAAGATACATCACCATAGCAATATTTAAAAGTTTACAACCCATAGCTTAAACAAAACAAAGTACAAGTTTTCCAAAATGACATTGTTCAAAATATAACTTCATAAAATAACTTCCACACGATGTAGCATGCTCTATGATGATGAATCTCTATATCCACTTACTAATTATTTCCTGAAAAAGCATGTAAAACGAGCGTCAACTATGAAAATAGTTGGTGAGTTCATAGGTTTATAAAATCAAGATTTGGTATAAGACTTTTCATAAATACAAGTACATTGCTTTAATGAGAACAAAGTTCATTGCTATAATGAGAAACAAAGTTGATTGCTAAAATTGATAAACGAGTTTATTGCCATAATAGATAACAAGTTTATTGCTATAATGTGTAACGAGTTTGTATGTGTATGAGCAAACAATGAGTCTGAACCAAACCTATGACTGAAGCCCTATCAAGATCTATGCTTATCGTTCCATAGATGAATATGGTATCATGCACTCCAGCAATAGGGCGAGTGAGGAGTTGTCAATTCCTAATAGCGCTATCCATAATGACCATTGGCTCAAAGAGTTAATGGTTAGAGATAAGGGAAGGGCCTTAGTACGATAAGTTCTCAGGTTCCGTGATGCATAGACATACATAGAGAGACATAGCAATAAAATAACAATCATGTTTGATACAAATCAATTTAAATACAACATTCAAATAATAGTTTTTCGGGACATGCTTTTCCACCCCAAAACATAAAAACTGAAAATAGGGGAGTGCGTGAATACTCACAACGTTTCGAGTAGGTACAAGGGGTACTTCGGAATGCACCAACGTCTTACTACCGGGATCCTACGACATCAAACACACACTAGTGAGTTTCCATGTCGAAATCTAATGCTAATATACTAAATTCTACATATAGTGAAATGCCAATTTATGTTTTAGTATTTGATTTTATATTAATTGGTTACACTTTTTCTGAAATAATGAAATTCTACAAATCGTGCGATTAATTACAACATTGGAATATAAATTTTCCAAAATTTTAAGTCCTTATTACAACATAAATTCACGGAAATAGCATTCAAAGGATAAAAATTCTCAAACTTTTTATTTAACTGTTATTACACAATACTAAGCTGGGAAAATTATAAAAATGGATTTCCAAGCTGTTTAATTATATTTTATGATTTTTGAGCATTTATTTCAATAAAAATTGAAATAAATAGAAAACAGTTTCCAAAATTACCCAAACTTTTTATTTAACTGTTATTATACATAAATAGGGTGAGAAAAATATAAAAGATATTTTTCAGTGGGTATTTCTATTTTTCCTTGTTTTATTCCTTTAAATAATCTTTAATTGAAGAAATAATATTAAACAGTTAAAATAAATTACCAAAAATTTTTGTAACATCATTTACAGTATAAATAACCTGAGAAAAATATCAAAAGTGGTCTTCATATTATATAATCCGGTTTTGGGTATTTATGTGTATTTAAGTATAATTAACTTTAGAAATTAAGAGAAAAATAGTTTACAGTGGAGAAAAATCCTTAAAATTTTTATGTAACCTCCTACTGTAAAACATGATGTTCTGGTAAATTTTCATTAATTTTGGATAATCAGAACTATTTTTCCTATTTTTAAACCATTATAATTACCAAAAATTGGGAAAAATAGCAAGGCATAATGAAAAATGTTGAAATTATTTTTCTGAGTCATCCATCACAGGTAAGGTATGCGAAAATTGTTAGATAAAATTTTCACACTCTCCAATGTGGTTTTCTGATTTATTATATCCTAACAAAAAGAAAATTAGAAATCATACCAAACAGCAACAAAAATTGATGAAATTTAGTGAGGGGTCATTATCCATCATAAGGGTCATTCATGAATTTGTTCCGGATTTATTGACCTCTGAAAATATTTTATGTGATTTATGCCCTTGGTTTCTAGCAATAATTTTAGTAAATCAAAGAAATAATAAAAGCTTTTGGTATTTTACAGATTATCACATGCATATGAGGGCTTTCAAAAGGAAAAATGTTCGAAATTTATTCAGAAGGGAAATAGGGGTATTGAACCCAAACAAGATAAGAAATGTTGGATGCAATGGTGCATGATATGTAAATGTGGCTGAAGTTCATGAATTTGTGAATCACATTCTGTGGGGGTTTTAAGCCACGAAATTTCAGCCATCATTCACTGGATATGTTAAGTTTCTAAAGTATTTTTCCCCAGATTTATGGTTGGGTTTAAGGCCATTGATCATGCAAGGCAAAAATGGTGATCATAGAAAAAGAGCTATTTGCGCAACCATTTTGTAAAAATTGCCAAAAATCGGATATTTAATATTTTATAGTAAGACCAATTGGGTTTGAAAGTTAGCTCATGGAGCTATCCAATTCAAAAAGAATATCATGATTTGGTTAAGGAATGACCGAGATATGGTCGTTCAAAGCTGAATAAAGTAATCTGGCAGATTGCATGTTTGCTTTGAGTGCATCCTTAGGACATTTTGACAAGAACATCATGCATGCCTTTGATAAGGTCCGATTTCTAGCACATGCATGGAGTGAATGAGCATCCAAGATGTACTACAAAAAATCCATAATTTGATTAATAAAAATTTGATATTAGAAAGTTTATAGCCAAATTTTATAAAGTTTTTAAGCTTTATGATTTATAAATTTGGATTTTTAGCTCTCTTAGGGTTTTTGGAATATTATTTGATATTCATCATCATAATGAAGTATAATTAGAATATTTTAATTTATTTTTTTAGGGTTTTATACCCTTTTTCAATTATAACAAAGCTTGAAAGTTTCATTCAAATTATAGCATTGGCATTTCCTATTGTAGTTAAGCAACTTACTTGAATCGTAAGTGTCAAGTATATTAGTCCTAGGTCTTAGATGGATCCCAGTTTATGTAAGATTTTGACCTAATTTATACTACTAGGCCATGGCATGATGTGCATGAATGGTTATTATAAAGATGCATGAGTCCGAGAATGACCTGAATTGACAGTTGTCACAGTATCCCCCACTTAAAAAGAATTTCGTCCCGAAATTCATTCTATGTCATCGCTTGTCATCGTATGGGAAAAGTTGTGGATACTTTTCCTTCATGAAGTCCTCACACTCCCAGGTGTACTCCGATCCGCGTTTTGAGTTCCATCGAACTTTCACAATCGGGATCTTACTCCGCTTAAGTTGTTTTACCTCCCTGCCAAGGATTTCTATCGGTTCCTCAACGAAGTTTAGCTTATCATTGATCTTAATTTCCTCCAGGGGTACTATCAATGTTTCGTTGGCTAGACATTTCTTAAGATTGGAGACGTGGAATGTGTCATGAATGGCGCTTAACTCTTGGGGCAACTGGAGTTTATAAGCTACCGGACCAATCCTCTCAATGACTTCAAAGGGTCCAACATATCTCGGGCTTAGTTTTCCTTTCTTACCAAAACGCACAAGTCCTTTCCAAGGCGACACTTTTAAAAGTACCTTGTCTCCTACTTGGAATTCTAATGATTTTCGACGATTATCCGCATAACTTTTCTGACGATCTCTAGCAGCTTTAAGCCTATCCTTGATGATAGCAATCTTGTCAGATGTTTCCTGGATAAGTTCGACTTTAGTCAACTGTCTGTCTCCGATTTCTGTCCAGCATAAGGGCGAACGACACTTGCGTCCATACAATGCTTCATATGGAGCACATTGGATACTCGTGTCGTAACTGTTATTGTAGGAAAACTCAATTAGAGGCAAATGAGTATCCCAATTTCCTTTGAACTCAATGACACATGCCCGTAGCATGTCTTCCAATGTTTGTATTATTCTCTCTGTTTGCCCATCTGTCTGAGGGTGGTAAGCTGTGCTCAAATTTATCTTGGTTCCTAGTGCCTTCTGTAACATCCACCAAAATCGTGATGTAAAACGACTATCTCTATCATAAATGATAGATAGGGGTACACCATGCAGAGAAACAATTTTGTCGATGTAGATTTGGGCCAATTTTTCCATCTTGAAGTCTTCCCGAATGGGGAGAAAGTGAGCAGATTTCGTCAGTCGATCCACTATGACCCAAATTGAGTCGTGACCTTTAGAAGTTCTAGGAAATTGTCCGGACAGTTCTTGCATCTCGGATGGCGCGAGGCGATATGGTGCTTTTGCTACCGGTGCCGCTCCGGGAATTAAGTCTATCCGAAATTCGACCTGTCTGTGAGGGGGTAGACCGGGTAATTCCTCCGGAAACACTTCGGGATAGTTTTGAACCACTGGAATCTCCTTGAGTTGCTTAGCTTCGGGTTCTCTTTCTAGCACGTGGGCCATGAATGCAATACAATTCTTCTTCAGGTACTTCTGAATCTTCATGCTTGATACAATGTTTAAACTTCTTCCTGGCTTCTCATCGTGTATGATAAGGGTTTCTCCATTGGGGAGAGGTACCCTAATGACTTTCTCGTAACAACCAATGTCCGCTCTATTTTTGGATAACCAATCCATTCCTACTATTACATCAAAACTACCTAGCTCTATAGGAATTAGGTCAATGCTAAAGAGTTTATCAGCTAAATTCAGAGTACAACCAGCAATTATTTCATTAGCCCTAATTTCATACCCATCAGCAAGTTCAATAGTATAAGTATTCCTCATCTTTCTTGATTTCAAGTCAATTAACGGTCTAAATGCTAAAGAAACGAAACTCCTATCTGCTCCCGCATCGAATATTACTGATGCAAAATGATTGTTCAGGAGAAACGTACCTGTTATCACTTCAGGGTTCTGACGAGCTTCTTCTGCACCAATCACAAAGGCTACACCTCTTGGCCGCCCACCTAGATTTCCTTGGAAATTTTGCCTAGCTTGGCCTTGTCCATTGTTACCAGGCCCCTTGTTCAGTTTGGGACAAGCACTACGGAGATGATCAGCACTCCCGCACTCGTAACATGCCCTTTTTCCATCCTTATTCAGCTTACAATACTTCGAGTAATGGCCTGTTTGTTTACAGTTTTGGCACACTGGGCAAGCTCCCTTGTGATGGAAGTTACACTTATTGCACTTCGGAAGCGGTCCTGAGTACTGCTTTCGCTCCTGCACTTCCATGACTTCCGGTTCCTGAGTTTTCACTGGTTCTTGCTCCTGGGCTCTTACCATAAAGTTTCTTGAGACTTTCTGCTTCCTCCCTGACTTGCCTCCATACTTCTTCTCTCCCTGATCTGCTGGCTTCCTCTTGCTACTAGAGCTTTCCTTTGTTGATGCTCCCATCCTTATCACATCATTGGTTAGTCGATTTGCTAGGCTTACTGCACTTTGAATAGTAGTTGGGTTTGCTGAGGTAACCATTCCCCGAATCTCTGGTGCCAGACCCCAGATGTAACGATCTATCCGTTTCTCCTCAGGAGTAACCATGTGAGGTACCAGTTTTGCTAGTTCATGAAATCGGACTGTGTACTTCTCTATTTGTGTTCCAACCATAGAATGGTTCCAGAATTCAGATTCAAGCTTCTGAAGTTCATCCTTGGGACAATACTCCTCTATCAGCAGCTTCTTTAGGTCTTCCCAAGTTAGCTGATATGCCGCTGTACGGCCTCGGGTTTGCACTAGAGTATTCCACCAGGTTAATGCCCTATCTTGGAATAGGCAAGATGCATACTCAACTTTGTTGCGCTCGAGGCATTTGCTAATGTGAACGACCGACTCCATGCTGTCAATCCATTTCAACAACCCGACCGCACCTTCCTTTCCATGGAACTCCTTAGGTTTACAGGCCATAAAGGACTTGTAGTTGCATTCTCTTTCATTGTTTCCCCGGTTTCCTCCACTACTTCCTTGGTTAGCATTAAGTCTCGCAGTTACTTGAGTGACAATGTTTGGGATTGCTGCCATGAGTTGTTGTGCTACCACTTGAGCAACATCGGGTGTTTCGTTCTGTGGGCGCCCGCGATTAGGCCTTCCTGACATGGTTCTAAGACACAAGAGAAGAAATACGTATAAATACATAAAATAATGTATAATATTTAGTTCACTACTATTTTGAAAACCGTAAGTGTTGTCAAATTAATGGTTTGCATTAATACTAGGCACATAGATTTTAGAAAGGAAAGAAAAGAAAAATCTTTTTATTCAACTATTGACTAAATAAGTTCTAGGGTTTGACCTCATAGTAAAAGTTTTCAAACATAAAATAAACTTCTTCATTACCATTTGAAATAGTCTTAAAACCAAAACAATACATCAATCCCAAAATAAAGTTTTAATGTCTTTCCCCAAAAGATACCCAACATGGGTTTTCATTTCATGACACAATAAAAAACTAAAATCAGAACCAAGTACGAATCGCTATCCCAACAAGAAACATCCACACCACAATCAGTAACAGCCCTCCAAACACATAACATGCGGTCATCGCACGACCTGCCACTCGTCTAGCAGCACTAGCAGTGTCAACAGTCTCCATCGAATGCTGAAACAGGATTTCCATCCTTGTTAACACTTCATCCAAAACTTCCCGATGCTCAGCTATCACAGCAAGACTGTGATGTAGGCCCGCTGCCATTGAATGCATCCTCCGGGACTCCTCCGGGGTCATACCTGACTGCCTGACAGGTATCCCTATAACTCGCTGAGGTGGGGGTGCTCTCGGTCCTGCCATGCTGGGTCCTACCCGACTGGTTCCTGCCGTGCCAAGTCCTGCTGTACTGGTTGCTATCCTTCCCAGGATAGGGACACTCTTCCTTGCTGTCCTCCGAATACGAAGCCCATAAAGTGGTGGCTGTGGCAACACTGATGTAGGTGATGCCTCGCGTCGTTGACTCGGGGCGTTGTCATTGCTGATCTCCACCGAGTTCCCTGTATATTCCGTATCCTCTGATGGGTCTTCTTCTACCGAGGCGGGGGGATTACGTCGAGGGATAATAGTGACGTAGCCGGACTCATCGGCTGAGGCGGCAGCATGGGAAGATGACGATGTCGACATAGTGGACTGAGACATAGATTCAATGAGATATGAAATAAATGACAATGCATGGCTATAATATGCAATGCTTACACACACCAAAATTAACCTTTTTGAAATTTTGAAATAAAGTTTTCTCAAGAATTTTGTTGAACATATTCCCATTATAATTAGCTCAAGCTTTGTATAAATCTTTCCTTAATTAAACATAGGTGATCAGGATATGTTTAATTGAGGTCCAACGATACAATTCCCGACCTAATTATATTAGTAATATGTTTTATGTAAAAAGAATTTTTATAAGTTTTGGTTATAGGTTGTGTTTTCTTAAAGGAAAACTGATGTTCTCTATAACTTTAGCTCTAATACCATTTCTGTCACACCCCGCTAAAGCGGAAACGCAAGGTATGACAACGACAAAGGTTTCATTGCAAAAGATAAAGATACATCACCATAGCAATATTTAAAAGTTTACAACCCATAGCTTAAACAAAACAAAGTACAAGTTTTCCAAAATGACATTGTTCAAAATATAACTTCATAAAATAACTTCCACACGATGTAGCATGCTCTATGATGATGAATCTCTATATCCACTTACTAATTATTTCCTGAAAAAGCATGTAAAACGAGCGTCAACTATGAAAATAGTTGGTGAGTTCACAGGTTTATAAAATCAAGATTTGTTATAAGACTTTTCATAAATACAAGTACATTGCTTTAATGAGAACAAAGTTCATTGCTATAATGAGAAACAAAGTTGATTGCTAAAATTGATAAACGAGTTTATTGCCATAATAGATAACAAGTTTATTACTATAATGTGTAACGAGTTTGTATGTGTATGAGCAAACAATGAGTATGAACCAAACCTATGACTGAAGCCCTATCAAGATCTATGCTTATCGTTCCATAGATGAATATGGTATCATGCACTCCAGCAATAGGGCGAGTGAGGAGTTGTCAATTCCTAATAGCGCTATCCATAATGACCATTGGCTCAAAGAGTTAATGGTTAGAGATAAGGGAAGGGCCTTAGTACGATAAGTTCTCATGTTCCGTGATGCATAGACATACATAGAGAGACATAGCAATAAAATAACAATCATGTTTGATACAAATCAATTTAAATACAACATTCAAATAATAGTTTTTCGGGACATGCTTTTCAACCCCAAAACATAAAAACTGAAAATAGGGGAGTGCGTGAATACTCACAACGTTTCGAGTAGGTACAAGGGGTACTTCGGAATGCACCAACGTCTTACTACCGGGATCCTACGACATCAAACACACACTAGTGAGTTTCCATGTCGAAATCTAATGGTAATATACTAAATTCTACATATAGTGAAATGCCAATTTATGTTTTAGTATTTGATTTTATATTAATTGGTTACACTTTTTATGAAATAATGAAATTCTACAAATCGTGCGATTAATTACAACATTGGAATATAAATTTTCCAAATTTTTAAGTCCTTATTACAACATAAATTCACGGAAATAGCATTCAAAGGATAAAAATTCTCAAACTTTTTATTTAACTGTTATTACACAATACTAAGCTGGGAAAATTATAAAAATGGATTTCCAAGCTGTTTAATTATATTTTATGATTTTTGAGCATTTATTCCAATAAAAATTGAAATAAATAGAAAACAGTTTCCAAAATTACCCAAACTTTTTATTTAACTGTTATTATACATAAATAGGCTGGGAAAAATATAAAAGATATTTTTCAGTGGGTATTTCTATTTTTACTTTTTTTATTCCTTTAAATAATCTTTAATTGAAGAAATAATATTAAACAGTTAAAAGAAATTACCAAAAATCTTTGTAACATCATTTACAGTATAAATAACCTGAGAAAAATATCAAAAGTGGTCTTCATATTATATAATCCGGTTTTGGGTATTTATGTGTATTTAAGTGTAATTAACTTTAGAAATTAAGAGAAAAATAGTTTACAGTGGAGAAAAATCCTTAAAATTTTTATGTAACCTCCTACTGTAAAACATGATGTTCTGGTAAATTTTCATGAATTTTGGATAATCAGAACTATTTTTCCTATTTTTAAACCATTATAATTACCAAAAATTGGGAAAAATAGCAAGGCATGATGAAAAATGTTGAAATTATTTTTCTGCGTCATCCATCACAGGTAAGGTATGCGAAAATTGTTAGATAAAATTTTCACACTCTCCAAAGTGGTGTTGTGATTTATTATATCCTAACAAAAAGAAAATTGGAGATCATACCAAACAACAACAAAAATTGATAAAATTTAGTGAGGGGTCATTATCCATCATAAGGGTCATTCATGAATTTGTTCCGGATTTATTGACCTCTGGAAATATTTTATGTGATTTATGCCCTTGGTTTCTAGCAATAATTTTAATAAATCAAAGAAATAATAAAAGCTTTTGGTATTTTACAGATTATCACATGCATATGAGGGCTTTCAAAAGGAAAAATGTTCGAAATTTATTCAGAAGGGAAATAGGGGTATTGAACCCAAACAAGATAAGAAATGTTGCATGCAATGGTGCATGAGATGTAAATGTGGCTGAAGTTCATGAATTTGTGAAGCACATTCTGTGGGGTTTTAAGCCACAAAATTTCAGCCATCATTCACTGGATATGTTAAGTTTCTAAAGTATTTTTCCCCAGATTTATGGTTGGGTTTAAGGCCATTGATCATGCAAGGCAAAAATGGTGATCATAGAAAAAGAGCTGTTTGCGCAACCATTTTGTAAAAATTGCCAAAAATCGGATATTTAATATTTTACAGTAAGACCAGTTGAGTTTGAAAGTTAACTCATGGAGCTATCGAATGCAAAAAGAATATCATGATTTGGTTAAGGAATGACCGAGATATGGTCGTTCAAAGCTGAATAAAGTAATCTAGCAGATTGCATGTTTGCTTTGAGTGCATCCTTAGGACATTTTGACAAGAACATCATGCATGCCTTTGATAAGGTCCGATTTCTAGCACATGCATGGAGTAAATGAGCATCCAAGATGTACTAGAAATGGTTTAAATGCTTTTGACCATGCAAGAACACAAAAGAAATGGAGAAGAAGATGTAATACTTGTTTTTGAAGTCACATGAACATATGTGCATCATTTTCACTCCTTGCATGGGTTTGATCCCGAATTTTCACCATTTCAAACACATGCATTGTGTTATGGTGAGAATCTACAAACCACAAGGGAAAAATAAAGATTTCTAGCCATGGAAAGGCATAGAATCCGAAAAGAAGAGAAAACTAAGAAGAAGAGCTAGTAGAATCATGAAATTATGGAAGAAGATGTTGTTTACCTTGGTTTTGATCTTGAGGGAAGTAAGAACACTTCAAGGTCTTCTAAATCTCGAAATTTGGCAGAGGAATGGGGAGAATTTCGTGAGTTAGAGAGAGAGAGGAAGAGAGTTTGTGTGTTAGGAGGGTGGAGTGTGAGAGAGTGAAGAGAGAAGAGGTAGAGTGAAGGTTTAAGTCTAATGATTGAGTTTTGGGAAGAGAGAGTGCATGGGGAGGGGAGAATGGTTGGCTCTATCATGCATTAGGCCTCCTCTCTCCTAATTTCAAATTTTATAAAATTCCCTCCAATAATTTTATAAAAACCCTAATTTTTATAAAAATATTTATTAAGCAATTCTTGATTTATTTGTAAAAAAAATCTTGTTTTTAACTAATAAATTATGATTATTGCATGATAATTTAATTTCTATTTCAATGATTATAATCCATAATTTGATTAATAAAAATTTGATATTAGAAAGTTTATAGCCAAATTTTATAAAGTTTTTAAGCTTTATGATTTATAAATTTGGATTTTTAGCTCTCTTAGGGTTTTTGGAATATTATTTGATATTCATCATCATAATGAAGTATAATTAGAATATTTTAATTTATTTTTTTAGGGTTTTATACCCTTTTTCAATTATAACAAAGCTTGAAAGTTTCATTCAAATTATAGCATTGGCATTTCCTATTGTAGTTAAGCAACTTACTTGAATCGTAAGTGTCAAGTATATTAGTCCTAGGTCTTAGATGGATCCCAGTTTATGTAAGATTTTGACCTAATTTATACTACTAGGCCATGGCATGATGTGCATGAATGGTTATTATAAAGATGCATGAGTCCGAGAATGACCTGAATTGACAGTTGTCACATTTAGAAACGTAACAAAGATGTAGGTCGAATCATCGAGAACATCATAACAAAATGAAAAACTTGCATTCGCATGAACCCCCGGGATTCGAACTCTTCATTATGAAGTAATGGAGATCGGTTTAAGAATCAAAAGTAAGACGGCACAGAAGTTCAATATACCTACGAAGGAGAAGGACACCCTATAAATATCAGGAGAAACCAAATCATTATCACCCAGAATAGAACAGAGAACGTAGGACGACCACGCGTGCTACACGCGAAGTGTTTGAGTGTCTTTTCGTCACAATAATAACTAATAAATAATGCAACCTAGTGAGTTAATGAATACATTACTCACATTAGGTTTCGAACTTATCGTCTTTTCCTATATTGGCTAATAACAATAATTCGGATCACGAAACCTCAATCAAGAGTGATTATTTCTCAAATTCATAAGTCGATTTATTGTAGACTCTATTATGAATTACTTTAAAATCTTTTCGAAAACTGAATCGTAGTATCCACCAGCCAAAGATAACTTCGTTCGGATGCCACTCGTCTGGTAACCATTCTAAAAACTTCATTCTACTCTTTTACCGGGACTGCATCATAGGGATGTAGGTAGAATCTTTGAAATCAGTATGACGAAACGAAAAATTTATATTAGGATAAATTATTGGAATACATCTAAAGCCAACCATAATCGCTCACGAGCTCATTTTCTCATCTTGTAACAGAATCATGCCTACGAAGAAACGTAACCAACCCTCCGATAAAACACCAATTCTTCAGATAGATGCGGCTACGTTTCAAGCTGCAGTCACCTCAGCCGTAGCAGCTGTCATGGCTCACCTTAATGTTAACAACACAAATGTTAGTAGAAATGCGATCGGCAATCCCGATCGTGGTGATAATCAATTTCAGCAACAAGTGCCTACTTGTAAAGACACTCCGAACCTCAAACCTAATATTCTGAAACGAAAGTTCGAGAACAAGAAAGGGAGTTATTCAAGTCAAGGACCTACAAAAGGGCAACAAGCTGGGGCAGTCAATACCCCCATCATCCCTGCTATCCCAATACCGACCACACCGTACTTAAGAAACCTCCCACACTGCAGCAAGTGCAGCTACCATCATCATGGAGTCTGCCGAGTACTGCATTGCAATAGATGCAACATGAAGGGGCACACCGCCCGTTTCTGAAGGACTCCGGTCAAATTCATCACTTCAACTACCAACGTTGGAACAAGTGCAATATGTCATCTCTGTGGTGAGAAAGGACATTGCAAGAGGGACTGTCCAATAGAGAAGAACGACGGGGGAGCAGGAGGAATTTGACCCCAGAGAATGGGGAAACATAAAAGAACCCTGCTATAGTTTGGTACGCTTCCAAACCCTAATAATTTATTTATAATTAAAATTACTCTCTTATTCGAACCAAATTACAGCATTCATATAAAACTAAGAACCCTATCAGGTAAGCTATGATGGCTTAGTGTATACATTAGGGTCATTTATAATTAAGATTTGTAGATTTAAGGTGACTAATCTCGCCTCATTTCCTGTTCCTTGTTTGGTTGTGGATTTAGGGCAGGGTTGCTCAGTCAACTGTCTTACCAAATCTTAATTATATATGACTTGTGTACACCAAGCAATGATAGAGAGACCTAGTAGGAATCATTCCATGAAAGTTCATAGTTTCAAAATTATCAGAACCCTCGTATTAGTAGTATCCGCCAAATTTTGAATTAAAAAGGGGACTCATAGCAAAATAACAGAATAAAACTGAGGGCGCTGAAAACTTATGTGCGTAGAATTGTTCATTATCTTAGTAATCATCTTTTCCAGAATAACTTAATATCTACTTCGTTGAGAAGTTCTGACATCCTCATCCGACACGGTTCGGCTAAATCCTTACCATAAATTTCTTTTTATGCCGTGTAAAATAAGTTTTTCCTTAATCAGCTGTCAGATGAAAATTTTCAAATCCATAACGCAAACCCTTATATCGTCTATCACTTCAAAACTTCAGAAGTACCCATGCGAGGGGTACCACACCTTCTAGCCTGCTCAATAGATAGAAAACTTGAAACAGAAAGCACCAAAGAAGTCTCAGAAGTCAGTAACCACCCGTAGCATACCCAAGAGATCTCTGAGGAAGACCACTTGTACTGCAGGTCAAGTTCAAGAATAGAGTATAAGAACTCATTAGGTTAATCTATCGCTGCTAGTTGTATATGAAAGGGTGGCATATAATTTAGACTCAATAAGATGTAGGATGTGTGATTCCGCCCTACTTCCTGCTCCTTGTCTGGTTGTGGACTTGGGGCAGAGCCACCCAACCGAAGGTTTTGTTGATTTAAATTATATACAACTCGTATACACGAGGTGAGGATGGATGAGCCAAGGATGAGTCTTATCATGAACTACAGAGCAAAAGCCCGCATGCTTACTATAACAACCGGAGATACCTAAGTGGGAGTGGTAGCGGATTGCAATGGGCTTAAAAATCAAGTTACCAAGGCAACGTATGGACTTGATGCCATTTTGGGTGATCGTCGACAGGTTATCCAAATCCGCATGCTTCCTACCAACAAAGGAAATAGACAAGCTGGAGAAACGGACTAGAACCTACATGAGGGAGATTGTGCGACTGCATGGTGTACCAATATCCATTATCTCGGACCGAGATAGTAGATTCACCTCGAGGTTCTGGCAGTCACTACAAAAATCTCTAGGAACGAGACTAGACAAGAGTACCGCCTACCACCCACAAACCGACAGACAGAGTGAGAGGACCATTCAAACCTTGGAAAAATATGCTAAGGGCTTGTGTGATCGATCTTGGTAAGGCATGGGATACCCACTTACCATTGGTCGAGTTCTCGTACAACATTATCTACCACACTAGCATCAAAGTTGCTCCATTCGAAGCCCTCTATGGCCGCAAGTGCAGATCACCTTTATGCTGGGCTGAAGTGGGTAACACACAACTAGCTAGAGGACAAGTACCTAACAACACCCTCATAGGCCCATAAATCATAACAGAAACGACCGAGAAGATTATCCAAATCTGGGAACGACTAAAACCTTCAACAGACGAACAAAAGAGTTATGCGGACAAAAGACGGAAGCCCTTGGAATTTCAGGTTGGAGACTGAGTACTACTAAAAGTATTGCGCTGGAAGGGTTTGATACGTTTTAGAAAAAATGGGAAACTCAACCCTAGGTATATCAGACCATTCGAGATCCTTTCCAGGATCGGCCCGGTGGCATACAGACTTCGATTACCGCAGGAGCTCAATAACGTACACCCTACCTTTCACGTGTCGAACCTAAAGAAGTGCTTATCCGATGAGACCCTTGTCATCCCTTTAGACGAAATTGAAATCAACGAGAATCTCCACTTCGTAGAAGAGCCAGTAGAGATCATGGATCGGGAAATTAAAAGAACTAAACAAAGCTGCATACCCATTGTGAAGGTTCGTTGGAATGCCAAGCGAGGACCTGAATACACCTGGGAACGCGAGGATCAGATGAAACAAAAGTACCCACATCTTTTTCCTAGTCCATAAACTCTGTCTTAGATTAAATTTTGGGAAATCCCTCTAACGGGGGGGATGATGTGATAACCCGATATTCCGAGTCAATGTAATGTTCAAAAAGTCAAATATTATAAACTATTTCTGAATCAATAAAAATAGCGTCAAAAATGTAGTGTTCCAAAGTCTCAATTGGGTTGCATAAAATGTTAGATATATCGTCAAGGTTTTCAAAAATATAAGGAACATTCAAATCCGGGTTATAACGAAGAAGTTACGACTAATCGAAGATTCACGACAAAACCGGTAAAACGCTGTTAAGCGTAAAAAGTGAAACTTCAATAAAATACTTATTAGCCTTAGGTATCTAAACGAAAGTCATAGATTATGTTAAACCGTAAGCATGCATAAAAAGAACGCCCAAATCTGACTTCGTATGAGGAAGTTATGATTTTTCTAAGTTTCAGAACATCCGTAGACAGCTAAAAATTCGAATTTAAGATCGAGTGATTTTTAGCCGACGCAACCTAAAAAAGAATTGAAGGTCTCGACAATAGTAGTAAAACGGTAAAAAGACAGACGAAAACGGACATCGGATGAAGAAGTTGTGGATTTTTAACGGAATTATCTTGTCCCGGCCTATTAAGTAAAATATAATTAAAAATAAATTCAAAATTAGCCGACGGAGTCAACATGAAAGTTGTAGAGTATAATGTCACCTATGCGTGGATATAGGGAGTGTCAAAAACGGAGCTCGTATGCGAAAGTTACGCATTTTTGAAGTTTTTGGCACACATATCGGGGCTTATCCGAAGGGAACGCCCTGCGTTCCGAGGGAACACGCCGCGTTCGTGCTCGCAAACTGCCATCCCATCCGAGGTTCGTAAGCAATGACGTGATCTAGCTTCGGAACGCGCTACGTTCAGGGGAACGCCCTGCGTAAGGGGAACACCCTGCGTACCTAGCAGGAATGCCCCGCGTTCGCACCGAGACCAGCCCCTATATAAAGGGTGCGAGGGTTCCGACTCTCATTGCTCATTTCCCTCTTCTCTCTCATTTCTTACTCCCCGGTTAGCACCCCGAGATGACCCCAACACTCCGGTTACGTACCCAAGCCCCGACGAAGGTCCGAAGCTCCGAGATTCCCGAGAAATTCACCACTTTCTGATCGAAATGCCGCCCGAGAAAATCTCGTTTTCTTCGAATCACCACACTTTCCAGGTGAGTTCATACCCCTATATTTTCACGTCTTTTTCATGTTTTAGGGGGGGGGGGGGGGAAATACAAGTGAAACACGAGACAAACTCACATCTAGAATACGCATCGTTAGATACGATTTCAAATACTTTATCTACATTTTGTTTATAAATAAACAATATTTCTACCAACGTTACCCTTTACATGCAAAGTTGCTATTACATCTAGTTTTTATCACCAAACGGAACACACTTTCGAAAAACTATAATGGGTATAGTTTACGAGTTATTCATTACATCTTTACATAAACACTGTAAAATGAAATACTTTCATCTACAAGAAATATAAACTTTTCTTTTCGTAAATCTATTAATACTAAGTGTTGTGAGACATTCAGCTTCAACGTACTCGCAAGTACGCATTTCAAGTCCTGTATTATAAACCATAATCTCTTGGAGGGTGTGCGTGATACTTGTGTATAGATCTATACGGGATTGACAATCTCGCACCTAAACTGTTAGCTACGGTTAGACCGGCAGGTCTGGGGTGACAAACGTCATAACACTACAACGCCTGAAGAACGTTGTTACAGGCAGTCTGGGTCAATAGCATGGTTATAAAACTCACACGGATTATTAAAATAAGTTTGATTTACGAGACCCTTGAATGCATTCAGTAAATACATTATTTGAGTATAAATACACTTTCACCTTTTGAGCACGAAAGATACTATTGCATTCCAGCCTTTGGAACTTTTTCAAACTATATGTAGAAAATATTGGATTTTCTGGAAAACGCGTTCAGTTATTTTTACTAAAGGGCATACAAATTTCAGTACAAAAACGCTTATGAACTCACCAACTTAATTGTTGACACCTTTTCAAAACTACTTGTATTTCTCAGGGAATCAGTAATACAGGTAACCATCAGCTTTTGGAGAAGGAACGCTAAGCCGTCTGTTATCAAAACATTTTAAATCATCATATTTGTAATATTCTTTTGAAACATGTATTACACGCAACAATGTAAGTTTTTATTATATTTATGATGGTTGTGCTTACTTTCTTTACAATATTCAACTGTTATGATACTATGTGAAGTCATCCACCCCCGAATGTTTCTGCCATTCTGGTTTGGGGGTGTGACAACATACTACTCATGGGAAACAACATTCCAACCTTGCAAGAAGTAAAATCTTGGCTTGGAAAGTGTTTTGATATGAAGGATCTAGGAGAGGTAACCTATATTCTCGGGATAAGAATTTTGAGAGATAGAAAGAACAGACTAATTGGACTTAGTCAAAATACATACTTGGACAAGGTACTAAAATGGTTTGGTATGGAAAATTCCAAGAAAGGAGAGCTACATATTCAAAGCAACGCCAAATTGGGTAAGACTCAAAGCCCAAGCACAAATGAAGAGATAACTGATATGAGTCAAGTCCTTTATGCTTCAGCTGTAGGATTGATCATGTATGCTAGGACATGTACTCACCCCGATGTGTCATTTGCTTTAAGCATGGTCAGTCGCTATCAGGGAAATCCTGGCAGAGCTCGTTGGACAGCAGTTAAGAACATTCTCAAGTATTTGCGAAGGACAAAGGATATGGTTCGCCCTTATGTGTCCTTTTCTTTTGTTCTCAATCTGACTGGGTATTTACATTAAATGGAGGAGCAGTCCCTTGGAAAAGTTCTAAGCACGACACAATGGCTAATTCTACCTATGAATCAGAGCACATAACAGCAAGTGAAGCATCAAAGGAATCAGCATGGTTGAAGAACTTCATTTGAGATCTTGTAGTGGTTCCAACAATTCAGGACCCAATGGAACTTTTCTATGATAATGAAGGTGTGGTTGCTTTGACTAAAGAACCGAGTGACCATTAAAAATCAAGACATGTCGATAGAAAGTACCATTATATCAGACATAGAGTAGAAGAATATCACCTGATTATAAAGAGGGTATCATCAGAAGAGAATCCTGCAGATCCTTTAGGAAATAAGTAGTGGATTAAGAGATGATATTAGTTTTAGTAGTTAGATGAATAGTTGGAAACTTGTAACAAAATAAATGTAATTGATTACTTGTTTTGTGAAAAACGAAATATTTGTAAAATTTGAATCATTTGTTATATGAGTTGAATTAGGTCAAATTTAGTAAAAGATAAAATGATATGATTATTTTATTAGTTTTAAAAGTTTGATCTAAATGTTTTAAGGAGTTACATATTTTGTCATAAAATTTTGTAGCTCAAAAGTTTTTTTAAAGTTGTGATCTTAAGGGTTTTTGAAACTTCCATAAGTTATGGATATGAAAGTTTTTTTTAAAAATAAAAAAAAATTGATTCAAAGTTTTTATGGAGTTACAAAATTTGGTGTTAATGTTTTAAAGAATTCCATAACTTGTTCTTAAGTTATGGAACATGGAAAGTTTCATCATAAAACACCATTAATTCCATAAGTTATGGAATCCAAAGGTTTTCAAGAATTACAAAACTTGCCCTCAAGTTTTGGAATTTGAGAAAAGTTTTTTATGAAAAAAAGAATTGAATTCTAAAACTCTTGGGTTCATAACTTAAACAATTAATTAAATGGTTTTAATTTTGAGTTTAATAATTGGAATTATGATGTTTTGTTGAATAGTTCAAATTAACTCTTATGGACTTTATTAATAGTTAATTAAAGCGTTTAATTAAAAGAGTATTATTAATCCATAAATATATGGTTTGAGTTTAATTAAATTAAAAGTCTAGTTTAATTAATAGATTAAACCACCAAGTATTTTAAATGTCTAAAATACACCCTTATACTATTATAATATTAAAAGTTTAATATATTATATGTATAAGAGCAAGTCGTCTTACCATTAGTAGGCCTCATTCACGAAGCCGGTCTATAAGGGGGGTATAAGGTTACTGCCTATAAAATGGCAGTTTAATGGGTGTCCACTCTCACTCACTGCTTCCTTGACCGGTGGAGGGTCGTTAGCCGAACAGGTAGGACAAGGACTATAATTCTCCATTCATTATAAGTATAATGATAAATACTAAGTAACTAAACACTTATAAATTCCCAATCTTAGTTACTTAGGAAAATGTGAATAAGGTGTTAATCCATGAAATTACACTTTGCACTCTGTTTAAGTTGTTAGTGGAGCGTGTGTGGTTAACAGGCACACTAACCTGGACTTAACAAGGTAGGCAAAGGGTAACTTAATGTTTATCATAGTATTGTTGGAGCGTGTGTGGTTAACCGGAACATCGATTGAGGGGTAAATATTAAGGGTACCAAGTATATTTGCACGGTTACTTCACACCTTGTTTTGTGATCCTCGGCATCCCAGTCACAAAACCTGAAGGGCACACTCGAGATTGAAACATGCCATTGAAATGTTCAATGAATCTCAAAAGAATCTAGGAGTTTCAAAACCAATTAAAACCTAATAATACATTTCGTTTATCTTTGTGGAAATTGATGAATCGTCATTCACCTACCTTCAAATATTTTATAGCTTGGATTACGGCATCCCTCTTCCAAGTTATAAAATAGTTTGTTGGGTCCTAGCCTTAATATATCATATTGGGTGTTATATGAAGGACTTAAATCAACTTTACGTGAATTTCTCCCATTGTTGATGTCTGGTTTAGACAACAATGATCTTCCCAAACCAAGCTTTCCTAATGAATATGACTTCCCGAGTTTGGCTCAAGGAAGTCATACTTCTCTTCCTCCACCTCCTCCAATTATTCTCCCTAACCCACAAGTTCAAGGTCACTCAAGCCCTAATGGCAAGCAAGGTCTATGTGTGATCACATCTTAGAGATGAAGTCACATATTGACAAGCCGGGAGAGTTGGGTGTCAAAGTCTTGAGAAAGTTGGATGTTCATTCACTTTCTAAGTCACATAGTGAGTTCCTTTGGACTACTATGAAACAGACTATGACATGAACCTTAATGATCATATCTATTTTCTTGGTGCTGCTGAATCAGCAATGATTTGGAACGATAGTAAAGCAAATTTGATTAGAAGATCAACTTCCCAAAAACTTTATGGACAGTGACAATGGTGACACTGGAAATCCAGAAAAAACATTCTCTTCCCAATGGAAAGGGATTGGCCATAGTCAACCCGGTTGACCAAATGGTAAAGAGAAAGGCTAAGTCTGAGATAGTCCCATTACCAAAGGGTCCATATGTTTATTTTGCCAAAGGAAGGGGCGTTGATTGCAAAGCTGCCAAATTTACCTAAGGATGTTAAAGTCAATAAGTTTGACTCTACATCAGGTAGAGCCCATTATCTAACTCTGTTAGGTTCTATTCTGATATCCTCATTACATGATGTGACTGGGTCACATGTTGATGTTTTAAGAATCAAAGAATAGAGAGAAATCTTAAAGGAAGTATATGATGATTCTGATCGCGAAGGTGGATTTCGATCGCATCAGAATTTTGAGCAGTTGCTTAAGAAGTTATGATATATTGCTAAGGAATAGATAACAACAATTTTCCATGTGGATTGTAAGGATAAGTTTTTCCGCAAAGTTTTAAAATAAAAGAAAATTGTTTAATTTTTAGATATTTGAAGTATCCTTACAATGACATTTGTGGAAAATTGTTGCTTATATGATTTCACTGACAGCAATATTGGAAAATGGATTTGATTCTTTCATTTGTGGTAGTGTCTAAATTTACCAAATCAGGAAAGTTCCTCATCACCCAAGTTTCAGTTGGACCGAAACTTGGAATCATGCAAGTTGAATAGTATGATGAATGAGAACTTTCAAGCATTGGAAAATCAAGACTAATTACTTGTTCACATGGATGTTTGAGTCAAGTGAAGGACTAAAGGGATCGAGTACACATTCTTGTGCACTGGTCATGTCCACCATAAAGCTCGTTAAGACTATTTGATTTACTAAAGTTTAGTAAATATGATTATACTTACAACTTTAAGTATAATTCTGAAACATTGGAAAAGTCTCAATGTATGGCAGAACGAATGGGAAGAATCAAATTAGGCAGAAAGATAAAAGTTTCTCAAATCTGAAAATATGGGAAAGTACTTTAGTATCATGTTTGTGATCATCTTAATGATTTAGAAATCATATCACAATTAGTCCACTAAAGGTCATCTTAGTGCATTCTTATGACTAAGAAGAAGAGTCATGAATTGCTGAAATGGTTAGATCAGGAAGATGAGTCATACTTCGTTCCAAAACAATTCTTAGAATCATACTCCAAGATTGTAAATTGAGTGTCATATCTTAAAGAAAGGTTTAAAACACTTGTCAAATGTAAAAGTAAAAGTGTCCTACTCTTGTACATTTGAAATTGGTAAGTTGTGATGTTTTGGATAAAACAAAGACCAACTAAGGCCAATTGTGTGAAGTGTTTGTCTTGATAAAGAATCCGCACTATCTCTTGAATATTTGGCAAGATAGTCTTATATGTCAAGAGGATAGTGGGAGTCTTAAAGATCCTAAAAAGAATTTCAAGAACTAATCAAGAATAAAACCTGAGGTTCTTCACTAGCACACGACTTGAGGTTTATAACCTATCGTGTTGACATATTATGTGCCCATTCCAGTTAAAGTTGGCTTTGCATAGGAGTTCTGAAATTTCTCAATTGGTTGCATAACAACTTGGAAGCAATGACAGGCCCTGTACTGCTAGGTGGCAAGAAGTTAAGATTGCATAAGTTCAGTCCATATGAGTTTGGATTTGTCATTATCCTTGTCTTGTGACTAGTTTTGACGATTCACATGGATAAGAACACATACACCATAAAATCTAAGGGTCATAAGGTTTCTCTCCGATTCATGAAAATGATGGTGAGGAAACACTTCCACCAAGTAGATTTGAAGCAGATGGCAAAAGGTCTAAACAATTGAGACTATGATTACGGCATCCCTTTTCATTGTTCTGAAATTGTTTAGACACACATGCATGCTATCTAAGGAAAGGTGTATGATTTTGATAAAGTTTTATCAAAGCATCTCGTATCAGAAATCTGAACTTTGGTAAGAAAGTCAATAAAGTATTGATTTCTAGAAGTCCAGCTGATTTATGAATACATGTCAAAGCTAGTGGGAGCATAAGTGTTATGCTAATAATCATCATGTTAGTGGGAGCATGATAATTATTGTTAGTGTTGCAAGTTAGCAAATGTTAATTATAGAAAACAAAAGTTTCAATTCGTGAGGCTGCAGGGATTGAAAAAGTTGTTTTGCTATAATTAAGGGAGAGGATATACTTCATTTCAGTTCTAAAGGCTTAGATTGAGACCTTAATCATCCTTAGTCAAGAATATATATATGAATTTCATGTTGGATTGGTTCAACTTAAGGAAATTCTATATATTGCGTTCTTAAAATTCGATTATGATTACGACATCCCTCTTCATAGTCAAATTTTGAAAACATGGCAAATAAAAATATTGTAGCAAAAGACTGGTCTAGAATCATGTCTTTATGTGAGACATCATGAATCGTGTACCATTTGCTTTGGGTACAGGATCGATTGCATGTGCTATAATATTTGTCATTTCTAAATTTTGCCAAATGCCCAGAGGCATTAAGAAGGGAAAAGGTCTAGAATTGGATATGACTAAAATGATTAAGCAATTGTCGAGGACAATCTGAGGTTTACCAAAGATTGGTTGCTCAGGGACAGTTGGAAGTAGTGCTAATTTTGGAAGGACCATATTGACATATTCTGAAAAGAGACATCTCTTATTTAGAAGTGATAGTCAAAATGAGAATATGGAGTTGTCTCCATAGGTGGAAGTTATCTGTGTAAAATTAGAAAACTTAATGCAAGAAGCATGTCCAAAGCAATGTACTTTGAATATGAGAGTTAGTTTCCATGGAGTTGATCTCCATTGGAATACCTTATAATGACTATTGACAAGTCTTTGTGACTTTGTACATATTCATTACAGGAGGGTCAGTGCATATAAGTTTAAAATCTAAACAGATTTCGATAAATGATAGGAATTTGAAATTCTCACATTTTTCGATAAGGATTTGGGAGTGTGAAATTAGAATCATTGAAATTATGTTCAATTGGCTTATTTCACAAAGTAAGGATCATAGACAAACATAGAGTACATACTTGGTGTATGGCAAAGCTATTGTTTAAGAAAAACATAGTGTACATGCTTGGAGCATGGGACAACTAGTGTTTTTTATTCAAGTATAAAGTTGATAAAACCGAAACAATGAATAATGAGTAATCAGTATGGTGATAAATAAAAGTGTTTATTTATATTCATAGGGTTTGATACCATATTTGATTCATTTATTCTTGTGTTTCACTTTGCATGTTTTGACTTCCTGAATAACTAAGTCGCTCTTCCTGAATGATTAAGTTATTCAAACCATCCACAGTCGGTCATATGTTGGAAGTAGATATGAATCAAGACTGTCATGGGTTGGTTTGTAGAGGTCCAAGTTGGTGGACAAAGTGGTGCTACAACACTCATGAGTGCTCATAAGTTCTGAGTACTGGATTCAACCCACGCTCATTTGAATCGCTTCATGGATTTTATCACGAGTGATCATGAGACGATAATATCTTATATTCTTAAAACCTAGAGATATGAGTTGTTACTATGAGTTGGTTATACATTGAATGCACGAAAACGCATTGGTAACTCGATGTTATAAAACGTTCCTTTGTGTATGATTCAACAAGTAGTAGAACAAGCCATATGAGTCGAAGTTTATCCATTCCTTTTACCTTCGGGATAAAAGCGATATCTGTGGGCCCCTCGATGATTTAGCGATGACACATGTGAGTGCTTGGCCAAGCCAGGACAGATTTGATTTGTTCAATCAGTCAGTCATCATAAATCGAAAATCGGGAAACAACAAATAGACAGAGAGAATGATTATAATCCATGTCTCAGTCCATATGATATCTTGAATGGAGGAATATATGATCCTTTATCTAATGGACAAGTCATTGACAAGGTCAGAGTTCGACAGCGGCTTTAAGAGCTACGATTGCTAGTTAGGTTTTGAAGTCATACTCAATAATAGTTTTAGACTTATCCAAGTGGGAGACTGTTGGATTAATGTCTAAGTCCTTAACTATATTTGGTATGTACTAGACCCGACCCGGCATGATCCATTTGGGTTGCACTTCACCGGCACAATTTATATGGATAGTCTTTTGAGAATAGTATATTTATGATTTATATTAATATATTATAAGTTCTAATATATTAATATGGAATCATATTATTTAATTAGTATTGATCAAGAATTAATTTAGAATTAATTAACTGATCAAAAAGAACTAATTAAATATGGACTCTTATATATATGGAATGGGCCAAGTTCATTTAGGTTGCGCTAAGCTTTCATGGATGGTCCATGGAGCTTTTAACCCATGGATCCTATGGAAATGAAAGGTCATGGGTATTAGGGTTTACATGGATGTAACCTTAATCCTCCATAATACATAAAGGGGTCCTTGGCTCACAAAATTGGTACAAGTGTGTGAAAATAAGAGTGGGCCGATTTTAGTGTGCATACATATTCTCTCAAGTTCTTCCAAGGTGTTTTGGTGATTTGTGATTCCATTTGAGGCTTCCAAACTATTGGGGCTAAGCTCTTAAAGCTTGAAGACATCAAGCTACATCAAAAGGTATGTCATTTAACAAGAACTTTGTAGTATAGGTGCTTCATAATATGCTAGTTAGGATGAAACCTTGGAATAGTTAATATTTGCATGTATAATAGAGAAAACATAGATCCAAGGTTTATAGGGTTGCATGTACACCATAGGAGTGTTAGAATGCTCAAAGCCCAACAATATTTTCATCACTCTTCCTAAGGAACCCTAGAGCCAAAAATCCTCTCCCCTCTCCTCTATTTTCTATAACCTCCAACTTCTAGTGTTTGGGTGTGATCCATGAGAGGCACAAGATTTCTGGTGCTTGCTTTCTGAAGATCTACAAAGAAGGAATTCAAGTTTATTTACAATAATAAACTAAAGGGTATGTTATTAATAGCGCTTCTCCAATTTCGAAAATAGCAATCTACTTTAGGGTTCTTGAATTCAAATTGTTGTTTTCATATCATAGTGAGAACATAGATCCCTTAGGGTGTATGCGAATTTAGGTTTTTATGTTTTCCACCAAAAATATGATTTTTGTTATTTATGAAACCCATCAGTGGTATCAGAGAGTATGTTCGTTGTGATCTTGCACAAAGTTGAATACGATGTACAAGTCCAAAATACGATGATCTAGTCTGGAATTTTTATTTATTTATTTATTTATTTTTAATGTTTTTCTATCGTTGTACGTGTATGAATCCCATGTAAGTATCTTGGAGTGGAGTGTGTTTAGGATCGTTTTTCTTGACCGAAAATAGATTTTGTAGGCAACCCAAAATGTTACTGTAAGTACAAAACACGAAGAACATAGTCCGAAACCCGACAATCTATTCCGAAATGATGTACGAAATGACAATCAGGAATAACTACGTATTACAATTTTTTTTCCTAATGATGTTTAATCATCCCTATTAGTCCAAAGACGATTTTGCATGGGCATTGTTAAAAAGAGTGGGTTTTATGGAAGAAGAAGCTATATTCCATTTACAAGAGCTTTTAGAATTGTGTCCGATAAAGGTAAAATCGAAAAACAAAACATTTTAATAAAATTTTGTTTCTATTTTTACGGAAATGTATTAAAATGCTTTTGGAATTTTGTTTTTTGCAGATAAATAACGAAGATGCTGAGTTAGAAAATAAAATAAAAAATAAACCAACAAACACATATATAAAATTAAGAAAAAAAATTAGAAAGTGTTAAAACTTAAATTAAAAGCAGACAAAACTCTGAAAGTTGGGACTGAAACAAGTGAAAACAAACATGTTATGATTGACTACTCTGTTGGGTTTTTATTCAAAATTTGTTTTAAAAACATAAACATGGCAACAGAAGACTTTGATTTTGAACAAAAAAAAACTTGATTTATTCCCACCAAAAGATCATTTTGCAATACTTAGAAAGATAAAAAGAACCATAGAAAGAAAAGTGTACAATCTTTGAAGACTTTGATTCTCATGGGAGATTGGAAGTTGATGAAGTGTGGCATAAAACTTCAAGGTAGAAGTTCTCTAGTGATACCCATTAACAATAAATAAACTTGCTAAGATGCTAGTCTTCTTCTTGGAATAAAAGAATCTCTTAAGCTTTTAAGACAAAGAAAGTAGTTTGCCTTAAAAGAGAGTATTCAAGTGTCATCTTCATCTTTATGTTCTTAACACATTAAGAGACAAAAACTAAAGAGAATATGGAGATTCGAGGCCACAAATTTCGTGGTTTTCACTTAGTGAAAGAAATTAGAAAACTAGTTCTTTTAAATCCTTACTTTTAGCCTTTATCCCATAGGTCTTATCACTTTAAGACCCATGGTTCATCAAATAAACTAGCCATGCTTTCTTAGAGCCTGGTGTGTTGAATAAATTAATCAAAAGCAAGTATTCTTTTTTCTTTATCATCTCCTTGATTATTTTATAAAAAGAAGCTAGTTTTTCTATAAAAACTCTTCTAATTGTTATAACTTATAAAACATATAAATCCATATAAGACAAAAAACCTTTTTGGTCCAAAAAGATGTACATGACATAATAAATCATACCTTATGATAGATTATGATATATTTTGATACTTAACATTGAAAATTAAAATTACCATGAAATAAATAATTTATAATTAATTACAAGATATATATGTATATATATATATATATATATATATATATATATATATATATATATATCAAGAATCAAATTCTTATAAATAATATATTTGCATCAAGTTGAAGTTAGTGTGACCTTTTAGGATTAGATACTATCTAGCAATATCATTCTATAATGACTCTTGGTCATATAGATCTTTCAATCTCCCACTTGCACAAGACTCATCATAGATTGATATAGATACTGGTGAACGTCTAGCAACATTTCACTGCCCCCAGTAATATATGACTTAGTGCCTGATACGTGTAGAATGTACTAGTTTTATTTCTAACTAACTTGAACACAAAAACAAACACACAGAAGGCAGTGTACCTATCGATTAGCAGTTTAGTGTAGGCAAGTAGGGTATCAAACTCAGGGAATGATATACAATTAAAATATTACTAATATTATCTAAATAAAACATTTATTAAAAATGGGTTTTCTCTAGTTTTGCAAGACTAGAAACTTATGCAATTACTTGAGCACTTGTCACACCCCGAAACCGATGGCGGAAACGTTCCGGGGCGGAGGACGTCATGTGTAGTATCAAAACAGTTGTATCATAGTAAGCGAAGTAATCACAACCATTATATTATAATAAGAATATTTACATTGTTTGGAAACATGGTTTATACATAACAGTATATAACAAAAGTAAAAGACGTGACTCCAAAATGCTCCGTCTTCTCCAAAAGCTGGCAAGAGTACCTGTCTATTGTTGCCCTGAGAATACAAGCAGTTTTAAAATATCAGCATAAAGCTCGTGAGTTCATAAGCGTTTAGTTCTGCTGAAAGAAATGTTTCTTTGATCCTTTGAAAAGTGTTTCCCAAGAAAATCCTATATTTTCTTATGAAATATGTTTGATTTTTCCATTCGTTATTTGTTTAACAGCCTGTTTTTGTAAGGTTGAGTTATCCCAGGAAAATCCTATATTTTCCTTGAAAATTGATAGTTGGTTATCTGTTATGGTATGAGGTGTACAAGTATCTACCATACTTGTATCGTTAGATGTAGTTTCCTTGAAAAACCCTGTTTGTTCTCGGTGAGATGTATTAGCCTTATTACATAAATAAAACTAATAAATAAGTAGTGAACTAGATCCTAAGGGTATTACTAATGCCCTCTAGTAATCAAATCGGTTATTACTTTGAGGTTAGTTCACTTGTTTCATTATTACAAAAGTAAATTTTCGCTACCTAAGTTGTGAGTGTTATAACCGTACTTAGACTGGATAAGGCACGTAACAGGGGCCAGTATCTTTTTATGACTTTGTCACCCCTGAACGTAATGGTCCCCCTGTATCTGGCAGCGAAGGTGCGAGATAGTCAGTCCCATATAGATCTATACACAATAGTTACGCTCTTCCTCCAAGAGATTCTGGTTACAAGGGTTAGTCCTACACTCTCGTATCCGGTGGAGTGTTACCAAGGACGTGTCTCAAAACTTAGCCTAACAAATTTACAAGTAATAATATTGAAAATCCTGTTTATGTTTTGTATGAATCCTTTGCAAAATATCACATTTTATGACAAGATTCACAAGTTCCTTGCTTTAGTTTTGAAAATTGTTTGTACGAGTTGATTTCTTAATCGTTTGGTAAAACTGTTTTCTGTGTTAAAAGCATACTGAACATATAATTATTTTAAACAAAATAATATACTTGAGCACAAGTTTCCTTGTACTTTTGCTTGTATTCCCCCCCCTGAAAACATGAAAACTCGGAAAAGCGTAGGGGTATGAACTCACTGTTTGACGTGGGATTCGAGTGTAAGTTGCTAGGAATTGCTGAGTGTCAAATAAAGCCTCAGACACAAACGGATCCTATTTAGCATGTAAAAGTACATATATACATTAGGTGAGGGCATAACACTATTTGTTATGGAAGGAAACCATCTTAGGGACTAGGAAACACTTAAAACTAAGTGTTAGAATCACATGAGTTTGAAGAGGGGAGTTTGCGGCCGTAATCAGGAGTTTACGGCCCAAGTGTTTACGGTCCAGGTGTTTATGGTCCATGGGTTTACGGTCCATGGGATTACGGACCAGGTGTTTACGGTCCATGGGTTTACGGCCGTAAACACTTTGGCGAAAAGATGCGATTTTCGGTGTTTCATGGTCCTTTCTAGCCTTCTGGAAGTATTCTAAGCCTCGTTTCTAGGCTTAGGAGGGTGTTGTGGCAACTTTGCACCATTAAAATAGAGTTTACGGTCAAGGGAGATTGCCTTGACCGTAAACACCCTTCTGGTCACGATTTCTAGGTGTTTAACAAGTGATTCTTGTATCCAACAAGCTAAGGTTAGTGTACTTACGTAGTAGAAACTTGAAATGAGGTTTTTAGCCACCAAGAACTAGTGTGTGTTCTTGGTGTTCTTGGTGAGAGAGAAAATCTAGAAAAGATGAGATTCATGAGATAGGAACATGGATTTACCACTAGAAATGGATTTGAAACAACATTTAAGGTGGAAAAACACTTACTTCTTGAAGATCTTGGAGAGAATTCGAAGTTTGTAGAGAGAGGAAGAGAGAGAGAGAGAGTAGAGAGAGAAAGCTTCTGGAGTGTGTAAAGTGAGAAATGAAGGCCACTCATCCCTTATATAGGGGTGAGTTTACGGTCAAGGGGTGGGGTGGAGGGTTTACAGCCGTAAATAAGGTTTATGGTCGTAAACAGAGTTTACGGCCGTAAGCTATGTTTGCGGCCGTAAGCTCCTCTCGAAGGTTTGTTTGGCCCGGATGCTATGCTTTGACTTAGAAAACCTCATTTTCGAATACGAAGCTCGATCGGATTGAGTTTAGAATATTCCTTTAGACCAAAAATAATACTAACCTGAACGGAAATAAATCAATTCGGATTTATTTAGAACGTAAGGTCGTTCCCAAATTAAGGAATTTGACGGAATTAACTAAAACCCAAATTTTATAAACGGAAACTGGGTAAGGATAACGAAAAAAGTTTCGGGTTGTCACAACACTTTAGCAAAGAACGATTAACAACTAAAAGAGAAACAAAAGAAAAATAGATTCAAAAAGATTAAAGAGACTTCCGTGTAGATTCGATTCACTTATTCCTATGGTTGATTTCGTGGCAAGTGCAATAGATTAAATGAATTCAAGCAGTGATCAAGTGATTAAATCAAAGAATTTACTAGTGTTCAATTCGAATCAAGCAACACTTGTAATAATAGTTAATCAAATTGGTTGGTTCAATTAACTCATATATGGTTGGTCATCATACGTTCTCACACATTAACTTATTTATCAACACTAGGCATAAAATATTGTTTTCACAAAACCATCAGATTCAAGTAATCAAGCAGATGTTCATACAACTCAATATACTTAGTCATCAACTGTGACAACCCGAAATTTCTAGTATGTACAACCATTGACTTCAATAGGAGTCAAAACTGTTTCTGCTAATTTTCAAGCTTTTTGGAATAAGTTTGGGTATTTTAAGATTAGTACTTCAGGAGATAACAGGAGAGAGGATGCCCTAGGGTTTATTGTGCAACAATAATGTCCCAAAACTCCAAGAGTTTGTAGTTTACGGCCTAAACAAAGGTGTTTACGGCCGTAAACCCTAAAAGAGGGTATAAATATGACACTTAGTCATTATTTATCACTTTTCACAATTTCAAGATCCAAAACTCAATTCTCTCTCAAGTATCATCGACTTTTCTTCTTGATCTTCAACATTGTAAGTGTTTCTAGCCCTAAAAAGTTGATATCTTACTTAATCTAGTGATCTCACATGATTCCATCTGTGAAATCATTCCAAAAGTGTAGATCTTCTAGTTTCACCAAGAACACCAAGAACACACACTAGTGTTCTTGGACTTTTACCACCTTTTCAAACTTCTACTTGTAAGTACTCTTACCCTAGTGTGTCATAGGGCTTGTTATACTTCTTAATCAACTAGAAAACACCAAGAATCAAAGGATCAAAGGTGTTTACGGTCCAAGAACACCTTGGACCGTAAACCCTAAAAAGGGTGCTAAAGTGTGCCCTAGCCCTTACAAAGCTTTGGAAACTAGCATAGACCCCTTCCTTAATGTGTTTAGGACTTGAAAACATCAAAAGACCGTAAATCATTTGGGTTTACGGCCGTAAACCCAAAGACAAATGGTCCAAGGACCGTAAACTCCCTAAAGGAGTGAAATGGTGCCCTAATCTCTTCCTAAGGCTTATACATTAAGTAGGAATGCTTCTTAGGACTTGTAAAGCTTCAAAACTCAACATGGTAAAAGTACCATGAGTTTACGGTCGTAAACTCATGGGTTTACGACCGTAAACTCAATGAGTTATGGTCACAAAACCGTAAACTCCAATAAAGGGTCCCCTTGAACCCTAAACTCAATAGCAATGTCCTACAACACTTAGATGCAATCCTTAGGACTTATAGCCCTTAAATAAGGTGTTTTACATGTCCTAGGATGTCTTAACTTTGTTAATTAGTTGTTTAAAGACTAATTGGATACATATATGTGATATTATATGTTAACTAGGATCATCGTGTCTGTACAAGTCTTCACTTGACACCTAGCATCCTATACTTTCCGTTCATCCAAACCACTCACTACAGGTGAGTTCATACCCCTTAATTAACCTTTTAAATGTTTTTAAATGCTTTTATGGGGGGGGGGGATACAAGTTGAACTATTATAGTTATTATATCAATCACATGTGATTAATAACTACCAAACAAGTGGATTTCTTACTTTTCAAACTGTGTTATCAAACTGTTTTACTTCAAACTATTTTACAAACTCTTTTACATATCAAATACTTTTATTAAACTCTTTTAACTTATATTCTGTGTATCTATATGGATATAATTATATAAGTAGGATTGAAAGGACTTAAGACTGATAGCTCACCTTACTTCATGTTCCTTGTTTGGTTGTGGACTTAGGGTATTCGGGTTATTTATCCGAAGGTCGTTTGAATCCTAGTTATATATCATGTATATGTGTATAGATATACAAGGTTACTTCTTTCATTCAGTTCAATGCCTTTGGGTAGCAAAGGTATACAAACATGTTCATATACACAAACAACATTACTAGTAAACTATAATACGTATAGTTTAGGAAGATACTATTACTAGAACAATGAAACATACAATGAGTCAGTTCATTCATGAGTAATACATAGTGATGAAAGTTTCGTAAGGGGACTGGAGCAGGCTACCATGAGACAAAAGATCTTCTTTCTAAAGAGATTCTACATAGTGATGAGAAACAAACATAATACACAGTTATGAGAAACAAAACATACAGGCTAGACAGAGAAAGAACACACAATACAGCTAGCACATACATATACATATACATATACATTACTTACAATTATGTGAGCCACTTAACGGGGGCATGGCACTACCTGTCATGACCCGTTTTGTATCCAGAATCTCCTTAAGTGGAGAGCGTATGAGTTTGTGTATAGATCTATACTGGATTGACTATCCTACACCTTGCTGCTCGCTACAGTGGGACTTGCAAGTCTACGGGTGCCAAACGTCATTTCTTACGACGTCTTACATCGTCGTTTTACTAGAGTCGGTAGCAGGATACAGGCCGATCACATGGTACTTTAAATAACAATTGGTTTAAAGTAGTTAGTACAGCAGTCGTTACTGAATACAACACTATAGTACTATTTCATTTTCCCTTTACATTTACTTTGTGATATTCACACAATAAACAATAATGTAAAAACTATATTTCTGGTTAATGATAGACAGATTTGGGAAAATACATACTCTTACAAGTGACACACACACAGACACTAGATGCCTTGGTAGAAGGCTACTTTTAGTAGGAAACATAGGGTTTTCTAGGAGAGTTCAAACAATTACAAACTTTTAGAAAACTTATACATTACAGACTTACAAACACTTTCATACAAATACAAGACACTAATATACTTATGATCTCACCAGCTTTAAAGCTGATAAACTCTTTCAAAATAACTTGTATTCTCAGGTCGCCAGTAGACAGGTACCGGAGCCAGGTACGAGAGAAGATGGAGCTCATTCAAGACTCATCTTTTATTTTGATGTCTATAAAACTTGACAGAACACACCTGTATTAAATTATATTATTAATGCAATGGATGATGTTGTTGCTTGTTTACTACTTTGCATTGTTGTGATACTGTACATGACGTCCTCCACCCCCGAACGTTTCCGCCGTTCCGGTTTTGGGGTGTGACATCAACAGAAAATAATTATCATTAACACATAAGGATCTTTTAACAAGCTTAACAAGATAAATAACCAAATCAATATAATCCAAAGCCACTAATCAAACCATATTCATAAGATTATCTACTCGAAATGAAAGTATGGTGTTTTTGCCCATAACTTCAGCACATAAACACATAAAATCTAAATCTAATGTTGCAAACATGATTCACAGAAAGAATTAAGAGAAAAGTAATGATTAATTGCCTTTGATCTCTTCAAAATTAACCTCTTGTCGAATTCTGAGTTCCAAAGCTTCTTGAGAATGTATCTGGCCTCCAAAAGTCGCTAAAAGCCTCCAATGGTCGTTAGGGTTTCGAATAGAAACAATCCTTAAATATATTCTGAAAATAGGCGCAACACGTCGAGTTGGAGGACCCAAACTCGCCGAGTTTTTTCATTAAAATCGCGTGTACGGCAAGGTACTATTTTGTCGGGATTTTTCATTTGAACTCGTTGAGTTTTAGGATAAACATCTCCGAGTTCTTCTTCAATTTTTCCTTCTTTCTTCAAAATCCAAATTCCAAGCTTCCAATCGCTTATTCTGCTTTCTTTTTCTTCCGAGCATGTCTTTGTAGCTGAAAATGAAATTTTAAACTAATTAAGTACCTTTTGTTCAATATTTGAGACAAAAACAACATAAAGTATTAAGATAATGCATGAGTTTTATAACTAAATATGCCCATATCAGTGCCATTCTATCAACATCCAATTCCCAAAAGTTCAAAGCCTCAATTGATGTATAAGGTATGTTTATTAATTATCCCTTTGTCACAAACATGTGGTTAAAGATGAGACTTGTATCGCATCAATCTCATTTGGAGTTCAACTTGGAGTAAAGCGCGTTAGATGTATAGCTCTCAACATATAATAGGAACAAATTCCACATGAAAATGAATTTTATAACTTCCTGATTAAGGATCGGCATTTGACCATATCAAAGCATAGCATTCTTTACTCATAACTGCGATGTATGAGTTGATCTTGATGTGGGTCTGTTCAGTACTAATTCTATGATAAGTACTTATGAAACTTGGTTACAACCACTTGCCTACTTTCATCTACTGATAGTCAACCAATCCGATTCATATTATTCTTACTTCATAATTTCTCCCATAATTAAAACTGACTATGAAATTTTAGAATAATAAGATTATTCATGGATTAAACATGTTATTATAGAACTCAACAAATATTAATGTGATGATCATACCCTAATATATCAAAACATTATGTTATAACTGTTGTTCCAATGTTCCATTATCCAAATACTAAATCCAAATCAAAATACCATTTCTAGAATAATAAGGTAATATAGCTGATGTGTGACCACTCATACTTAGCTTAAAAAGAAAGACTTTATTAAAGGGTTTGACTAATTTAATTTTTGTGGATTCTACGAATACTATCATCTCCATATTTGACTTTACTCTAGGTAAAATTAATTATCTTGGAGAATATGATTGGTGCTCTTTCGTGGCATGCAGTCTCTTATGGTTGGCTTGTACCCCATTCCAACTAAATTTACTCTTCATTCCACAATGAATTCATAATCTAATTATAATTCATAATGATCTATATTTGTTTAGAAATCAGAATTTTATGTAGCTCTTTACATGAAGATTTTATTCAAAACTAATTATTTCATATACATTATTTTAGTTCTTCTTAAGTTTCAAAATGTTCTCCTAGTCATCCAATGACTTAACCATGTATTTAATTTGTATCTAATTGTAAGGGTCAAATTTAGTTGTAATATGTCGAAGTCTGTTGTACCCTTCGTATGTTTGTTAAGTTTATTTACTGAGGTGTATTTCGTACGAAGCTTAAGTGTCAATGCCTTAGTATTTTTTGTATGCTTTCACTGTTCCTTTAAATATGGAACTTTACTAGAGTTAGATAAGAGTCCTTTACAGAACCTGTCTATTTTCTCTGTAAATATTGAAAGCATAAATGAGCAGATACCAGATCTTATTTACATCGTTTGTTCAATCTGCATTGGTTTTACTCTGATTTTGATTAATACTTGATTCCACGCTTCATCAATTGGTATCAGAGCAGGAATCATGATCTGAGATCTAATTTTCACTTTGTTTCAAAAGGTTTTTGAATCAAAATTCTGGTTCAAAAAGTTCCACATCTTTTGACGTGAAAAAGATTTCTAGATCTTCAGTTGTGATTTGATTCTCCAACATATTTGTTGAATCGAGTATTCTACTTTGTTTTTCTGTTCAATTCAACAATTTGCTCTCAAATTCTCTTTGATTTCTCAAAAATTCTCAAAAAATTTCTTCCGTACATCAATGGCGAACTTCAATCTCAACTCGATGACTTCATACTCTCATCTGCTAGGATCTTCAACTAAGATTCCTATGCTTATTCCTGAATACTATGATCAGTGGTCTGATCGTATGCAGGATTACTTGAATGGAATCGATGAAGAGCTTTGGTCTTGCATCTTAGGGAATGTTACTCTTCCAACGAACCTTCAACCAATTGGATCTTTATCCAATACTACGAGTGTGGAAAATCAAACTGATCGTATGAAGAAACTTGACAAACGATGCATAAGGGAGTTACGTGGTGCATTACCTCCAGTGGTGTATAACTATATCAGAAGTTGTACAACTGCAAAGGAAATCTAGAGTAATCTCAAAGAAAAGTTTCAAGGCAACGAGAAGACGAAAATCAATTCAGTTAAGCAATGTTTGATTGAATTGAAGGATTTAAGCAAAAAGATGGTGAAACGATTGAAAGTTACTATGATAGGCTGAATGAGCTGATTTACAAATTCAATCGTTATGGAATCACGAGGTCTGCCATGGAATTCAATCTCACTTTTGTTATGGGACTCCGTAAAGAATGGAGAAGTGTTAGTATGATGGTGAAAAATCAACAGAGTTTCAATACATCTTCTTTGAATAATTTGTACAATCAACTGAAAACACACGAAAGTGAAGTAAACGAAATGGCAGAAGAGTCGAAGCTTAGTCTGGGAGGTCCATTAGCACTTGTCTCTAAAGTGACTAAAAAGGAAACTGTTGAAAAAGGTGATTCTGATGATGAAGAGGGGTTTCTCATGAATTCGGATGATGAGGCAATTGCTTTTTACTCTAACAATCGAGTCAAAAAGTTTTTCAAGAAACCGTTTAATTCGAAGATGAAGCAAAGTGAGGGAAAAGGAAGTTTCGTGAACAAAGCTGCAGGAGAAGAGAAGAAGAAGTATGAGAAGAATGATGCGAAAGGTGCCGAGGAGAAGAAAGAGAAGAAATTGAAAGGAGATTCTGGTATGGATTGTCATTACTGCAATGGAGCCAATCATCTAGCAAATGATTGCATGCTTCGAAAGAAAGATGAGAAGAAGAATAGAGTGAAGGATGAGGCATATTATGTGGAGAGGTTGGAAGAGGTACGTACGAAGGCGAAAAATTTGTCTTTGGTGGCTCAAGGTGAACAGGAGAATGATGGCACATATCAAATCTGGTCTTCGGGCTCCGATGATGAGGAAATGCGTAATCCTATGCATGGGGCTATGTATGTGGACCTGGAGGAAGATTCAGACGAAGAGGTCAAGGGCCGTTGCTTTGTGTCAAAATCTACTGATAAGTCTCCAATGACAACAAAGGTACGTAATATTCTTCAATCTTTCAATATTCCTGTAAGTGCATTTGATTCTGAAATTGTTGTTTTTGATGATACTATTGCTTATTTCGATAATTTGGTTGTTTCTGATAGCAATGAAGCTAAGAAATTAAGTAATCAGTTGTTAGAGACACAGAAGAAGTTAGATTAAAAAGTTGTCAAGATAGAATGTTTAGAATTGCAAATAACAAACATAATGTGTGATCGAGATTCGTTATCTAGTGATGTAAAACTTTTGTTAGCTCAACGAAATATCTACTGCAATTTTGCTAAACGTCTATATGGCAAATTAATTGCATTGCATCATTCGTGTGATATTAGCAAGGAACAACATAGGAAATTATTACCTTTCCTAGCATACGAAGGAGCGAAGGTAGATAATATTTCGTATGATTGTGAGAAAAATATTGCTGAGTTTGACAAAATTCCTGATGATAGATATGCTTATGGAATTGTCAAAATTGATGAGTGTCTTGATACAAATGAATTAGTTAACATTGTGAATGATACTTTGACTAAATCTGAACAAATCCAAATTTTGAAAAAGACTGAGAATTCGACATCTGATTCTCAATCTAATTTTGCCGATATTGAAGATAACTCTGAGAATATTAGCGTAATTAGTGATATTGAGGATGTTGATTGTTCTCAGTTGTCTATCATAAATGTCGCATCAAAATCTAAAGGAAAAAAAAAACTTAAGGATTTGGAAGTTAAGATTGACATTGACAAACCTTCAACTTCAAAAGTTTGTGATTCTGAGTTTGTGGATATTCGAGATAGTCAAACGGATATCAGTGATGATGAAAATGATGATGACGAATCGGACAAAAGGTCTCATCAAACAAAGATTCGATAGAAAAAGAAATTCTTCGTGTTGTTGTTGATCAAGTATTTGGGGACACTAAAAATTTCGACAAAGTGTTGTCTGAAAAAGGAGCCCATTATTTGGAAACAAATCAAGTGGTGTATCCTAATCTCAAGTGTATTGATGATGTTGTCTTTCTAAATCAAGTGTTTGTTACAACTGGAAATGTTGAGAACATTAAACCAGAATTCAACAAAATGGTCGAAGATGACAATATGAAGACAACGGATGAAGGATTCTTTTCAAATCAAAGCACAGTCAAAAACATCTTAACAAAGAATTCGTAAGTTTTTCAAAGACAAAAGCCACAACGCAAATGGGTTGAAAAATCGAAAATTGTAAAGAAGTTTCAAAAGAAGTTGTTGTGTAAAAAGAAACTGTTGTCAAATTAAATTCCAAAGAATTAAAAGAACAAATTGACAAGTTTTCAAAAGAAAATGCAATTTCCAAAAGACAAGCTCGAAAGAAATTTTTTTGGCAAACCATGGAACTTCAAAAACAACAAAATGGGCTGAATTTAAAAACAATTGAAAACACAAAGACTAAATCTGTTGAGACCAAGTCTTCTCATTCATCAATTAATTCAGATCCAAAGCAAAATCCCGCTCAAACAAATAAATCTAAATATGAATTTCAACCAAAAACAAATTTTTCAAAAGTTTCAAAACTCATCATTTTCAAAGATAAGAAAAATACATCAAAGATTGTTCAAAATCAACCATCACCACAACAATTTTCTTCTAATCAACAAACAATGTTTGCTCAAAAACAAAAATCTCCAAATCGATTTTCTCAAAATCGAAGTGTTGGAAACAATGATGGAATTCGATACGCTATGGCATTTCGACCTAAATCAAATGTTAATTTCTTTCCATAAAAACCGAATTTTCCAAACCCTACAGGAAAACAAACCTTAAAAGTTTCGTACACAAAAGGGTTGTCTCGTGACAAAAATATCGATCATTGGCTTGAAGGAAAAGGACGAAAATATCAATCAAGGAAATATTCTCAACAACAAATTCACGAAGCCTATGAGAATTATGTGAATTCTTCGTCAACCGAAAGCTCATCTTCAAAAGATTCGAATGTTTCGGTAGAAAATTGGCAACCAGTTTCGAAAGAAAAGCTTGTTCATACTCAATCTAAAAAGACGAAGGCATGTGTCAATGACAATCCCAAACTAACAAAAACTTATGTTTCTGTTTCTTTAAATAATGATGTGGACTTAATTGATAGTCTCAAAACTAAAGTTTGTGATTGGGTTAAAAGTTCTTCATTTCATTCTGTTTTCAAAACTAATTTCCAAGGACCCAAACAGCCTTGGGTACCTAAATTCTTTCATTGATCGCAAGTACTATGTGACGAGCAATATGATGAGAAATGGTATATTGATAATGGTTGCTCACGTCACATGACTGGACGAAAGGAAAATCTGAGAGATTTTCGAAGCTTGGAAAATACAGGAGTTGTGAAGTTTGGCAATAATCACAAATGCCAAGTGAAAGGTTATGGCAAAGTCACGAATGGAAAATTCACTGTTAATCGCGTTGCTTATGTCGAAGGTCTTCAACATAACTTGATAAATGTTTCCCAACTTGTTGTGGGCACTGGCAATCAAGTGGTGTTTAACGAAGAAGGCAACATCATTTCAAATGTTGAAACTAACGAAGTCTTGCTCAAATCCAAACGACATGGTGACATGTTTACTCTTGATATCAAACCAATCATCGGCAAACCCTCAGTGTGCTTACTTTCGAAAGCTTCCTCTGACATCAGCGGGTTATGGCATCGATGTTTATCGCATTTAAACTTTCGAAATTTGAATAAATTGGTTGTTGATGATCTTGTTCATGGTTTACCTGTACTAAAATTTGACAATGAGACATTGTGTGCAGTGTCACACCCCAAAACCGGAACGGCAGAAACGTTCGGGGGTGGAGGACGTCATGTGTAATATCACAACAATGCATAGTAGTAAACAAGCAACAACATCATCCATTGCATTAATAATATAATTTAATACAAGTGTGTTCTGTAAAGTTATAATACACCAAAAATGTAATTCAAAATATGAGATGAGTCTTGAATGTGCTCCATCTTCTCAAAAGCCTGGCATCGGTACCTGTCTACTGATGACTTGAGAATACAAGTTATTTTGAAAGAGTTTATCAGCTTTAAAGCCGGTGAGTTAATAAGCATTTTAGTGTCATTGTTTGTATGAAAGTGTTTGTAAGTACTTGATATATAAGTTTGTAAATGTTTGTAAATGTTTGTATCTCCAAGAAAACCCTATGTTTTCTACTAAAAGTAGCATTCTACCAAGGCATCAAATGTCCTGTATGTTTGCTATATGTAAAAGTGTGTATTTTCCCCAAGTATGACTATCATTAACTAAAAATATAGTTTTACACTACTGTTCATTGTATGAAGATCGCAAAGTGAATGCAATTGGGAAATAATAATAAAGTACTGTAGTGTTGTATTAAGTAACTACTGCTGTACTCCTTACCTTAAACCAATTGTTATTTAAAGTAACATGTGATATGCCTGTACCACACTACCGACTATAAACACGATGATGAAAGACATCGGAAGAAATGACATTTGGCACCCGTAGACTTGCAAGTCCCACTGTAGCGAGCAGCAAGGTGTAAGATAGTCAATCCATTATAGATCTATACACAAATTCAACGCTCCCCATTTAAGGAGATTCTGGATACAAAACGAGCCATGACAGGTGATGCCATGCCCCGTTACGTGGCTCACATAACTGTTGTAATGTTCTTGTATATGTATTGTATGTACTAGTGTAATGTATGTACTAGTTGTATTGTATGCTCTCTCTGTCTAGCATATATGTATGTTCTCTCTGTATGTTATGTTTGTTTCTCATCATAGTATTCTCTATCTGTATGTTATGTTTGTTTCTCATCATAGTATTCTCTATCTGTATCTCGTTATAGTATGTATTGACTCATGTATGAACTGACTCATTGAATGTTTCATTGTTCTAGTAATTGTATTAGTAACTTCCTAAACTATACCTATTATAGTTTACTAGTAATGTTGTTTGTATGAATGAAAATGTTTGTATACCTTTGCTACCCAAAGGTATTGAATTGAAAGAAGGAACTTTTATATCTGTATACATATACATAATATATAACTAGGATTCAAACGACCTTCGGACAAACAACCGATACCCTAAGTCCACAACCAAACAAGGAACAGGAGGTAAGGTGAGCTATCAGTCCTAAGTCCTTTCAATCCTACTTATATAACTATATCTATATAGATACACATTTAACAAAGTATAAGTTTAAAAGAGTTTAATAAAAGTATTTAACATGTAAAAGAGTTTGCAAAACAGTTTGAAGTAGTTTGTTTGATAACACAGTTTGAAAAGTAAGAAAAACCATATGCTTGATAGTTATTAATCACATGTGATTGATATAATAACTATAATAGATTCAACTTGTATTCCCCCCCATAAAAGCATTTAAAATCATTTAAAAGGTTGATTAAAGGGGTATGAACTCACCTGTAGTGAGTGGTTTGGATGAACGGATGGTATAAGATGCTAAGTGTCAAGTGAAGACTTAAACACACACACGGATCCTATTTAAAATATAATGACACATATATGCATCCAATTAGGCAATTAACAACTAATTAATCAAGTACAGACACATTAGAACATGGTAAACACTTTGATTCAAGTTCTATAAGTATCAAAGGGTTGCATCTAAAGGGAGTATGGCCTCACATTGGAGTTTACTGCCCAAATGGTAACACCATGTGAGTTTACGGCCAATGGTCATTTCCCCCACGAGTTTACGGCCGTAAACTCATCGTAATTAGTACCATTTTGTGTTTTAAGGTCTTACAAGTCAAGGTTAAGTATCCTATGATCAAGTCCAAGCCTTAGGAAGTAATAGTGGCACAATTGCACCATCTTTTAGAGTTTAAGGCCCATGGTCAATTCCCCATGAGTTTACGGGCGTAAACTCATGTATGCTTGATTCTATTGTTTGTTTAAGGTCCATACTCCTCAAGGAAGTGATCTAGACTTGTATACAAGGCTTAGGAAGGGACTAGGGCTCATAATGGCCCTTTCATTATAGTTTACGGCCAAGGAGATTGCCTTGGCCGTAAACACTTATGATCTTGTCTTTCTTGTTGTTTTCTAGTTGTTTAACAAGTGTATCAAGCCTATAACAAGCTAAGGTAAGAGTACTTACAATATAGAAGCTTGTAAGGGTGTTCACGGCTCATGAACACTAGTGTGTGTTCTTGGTGAAATGAAGAACACTTGAAGATCTATGAAAATGGATTGATTTCATGGATGAAATCATGTAAGATCACTAGATAATAAAAGGTATCCACTAAACAAGGAAAGAAACACTTACAATCTTGAAGATCTTGAAGAAAAATCGGATGATACTTGAGAGAGAATGAGTTCTTGGCTTGAAAATGGTAAAAATGGCTAAAAATGACTAAGTGTCATTTATATACCCTTTAGGGTTTACGGCCCTAACACCATTTTTGGGCCGTAAACTCCAAACTCTTAGAGTTTTGGGACTTAAATGTTGCACGATTTACTCTAAAGTATACTTCCTATAATTACCTCTTGAAGTACTAGGCTTTAGAACACTCAAACTGACTCAAAACAGCTTAAAAGTTGCCAGAAACAAATCTGACTTCTATTGAAGTGATTGGTTGTACAAGATAGAAATTTCGACTTGTCACATGCAGCTTTTTAACAAGGGAAACATCACAGGAAAGGACATCTAATTGTGATAGATTCGAAAATTGTAGAACCGTTGGAACTTCTACACATTGACCTTTGTGGACCATCGACTGTTGAAACTCTCAACAAGAAACGATACATTTTGGTTATTGTTGATGATTTCTCATGATTTACTTGGGTATATTTTCTCAGGTTAAAATCTAAGGTTGCTCAAACAATGATCGAGTTTATTAAAAAGATTGAGATGCGTCTGAAGAAAAATGTTCGAAAGATCAAAAGTGATAATGGGTCTGAGTTTAAGAACAAAGTGCTAGATTCGTACTTAACAGAAAAAAGGAATTTCACATAACTTCTCTTCAGCGAGAACTATGTTGACATATGCGAATCTTCCTCAATATCTATGGGCTGAAGCAGTTTCGACAGCTTCTTTCACTCAAAATCGATCTTTCATTCATCGTCGATTCAATATCACTCCGTATGAAATTATCAATAACCGAAAACCTAATGTCAAATTCTTTCATGTTTTTGGTTGCGGGTGTTTTATAATGAATCTTAAAGATAGCCTTTCAAAATTTCAAGCTAAAGCTGACGAAGGCATATTTTTGGGATATTCGCACAATTCGGTTGGATACAGAGTGTTAAATAAGCGCACAAGGAAAGTCGAAGAGACTTTCAATCTTACTTTCGATGATTATTATGTCAAACAAGTTGAAAAGAAATTTGAACAAAAACCAATTATTAATGAATCATCTGATGAAACTGAAGAATCAAATTCATCTGACTTTGATTATGATTTAATTTTTGGTATTCCTGATAGGGCTGTGGATGCTGAAGTTCATGCGAATGATAATCATCACTCTGAATCTTCGAAGCATAATGATGACTTGGAAATTCCTCAAAACATAGTAGATGCTAATTCAACAACGAATTCTCCCGGAATTGGCGAAAGTATGCTTAATAATCCAGTGGAAGGAGAGCACTTGGATTCGAATACTCTGGTTGAGGGGGAGCATTCTTTCGAGGGGGAGAATAGGAGAATGGATGAGGTTGTTGAGGGGGAGCATCTAGTTGAGGGGGAGCATCAAAATGATAATCGTGTTGAGGAGGAAAATGATACAATAAATTTTAATCAAAACGATGATTTTCATGATCTAAATGATAATGTTTCTGTTGTAGGATCTGAAAATGAAGAGATGTAAGAAGATGCACCTTTGGAATTTGATCCAGCATATCCACCCTTAGAGAAATGGACAAAGACTCATCCTATATATCAAGTCATTGGAAATCCTCAAGATGGAGTTTTAACAAGAGCTCAGATTCGTGTGAAGAATGAGGTATTAAATACTCATCAAGAATTTTGCATGTTCAATGTTTTCATATCTAAAATTGAACCAGAGACAGTTAAGATGGCAATGGAACACTCAGATGGGGTGGTTGCAATGCAATCCGAACTGGCTGAATTTGAAAGAAAGAAGGTTTGGAGACTAATTCCTAAAACTGAAAATGTTTCGATTGTCGGGTTAAAATGGATTTTCAAAAAAAAACCGACAAAGATGGAAATATTGTACGAAATAAAGCACGTCTAGTTGTAAAAGGATACTAGCAACAAGAAGGGATTGATTACGAACAAACTTTTCCCCCTGTTGCAAGACTCGAGGCTGTTCGAATATTCTTAGCATATGCAACTCATAAGGATTTTGATGTCTATCAAATGGATGTGAAATGTGCCTTTCTCAATGGAGAACTCGAAGAAACTGTTTACGTAGAGCAACCTCCAGGTTTCGTAAATGAAATGCATCTTATCATGTATATATTCTAGATAAAGTTGTTTATGGGTTAAAGCAAGCACCAAGAACACGGTATGCAACTCTTACCAGTTTCTTAAAATAGTCGAAATTTAAGCAAGGATCAGTTGACCCCACATTATTTCGAAAGAAAGTTAGGAATCATCTGATGCTTGTTCAAATTTATGTTGATGATACTATTTTTGGCTCTACTGATCCTGCTTTGTCTAGTGAATTCGAAAATTTGATGAAAAGCCAATTCGAAATGAGCATGATGGGTAACATCAATAATTTTCTTGGCTTAAACATATGTCAAAACAGAGAAGGCATATCCATCAATCAAAAGAAATATACAAGGAATTTTCTCGAAAAGTTTGGATTGACAAATAGCACGAAGTTAAGAGTACCAATGGTTGTTGGCACAAGGCTAACACCTTCGTTAGAAACGCCTGCGGTTGATCTTACTTTATACAGGAGCATGATAGGTTCATTGCTTTATCTTACTGCAAGTAGACCTGATATCATGTTTTATGTATGTAATTGTGCTAGGTATCAAGCAAATCCTCGAGAACCACATTTAACAGCTGTGAATAATATTTTTCGTTATCTCAAGGTAACAATTTCGTTAGGATTGTGGTATCCTTCGAAAACAGGGATTTTCATTCAGGCATTTTCAGATGCAGATCTAGGAGGGTGTACCTTGGATCGAAAAAGTACAAGTGGTGGTTGTCAATTTTCGGATGGAAAGTTGGTTAGTTGGCCGTCGAAGAAGCAAACGTGTGTTTCGATTTCTACTGCTGAAGCCGAATATGTAGCAGCTGCTGCTTGTAGGTCACAAATTATTTGGATTCAAAGTCAGTTGAGATATTATGCTGTAAATATGAAAAAGATTCCATTGTACTGTGATTCTCAAACTGCTATACGCATTTGTCATAATCCAATACAACATTCGAAAACAAAACATATAGCTCTTCGTTATCACTTTATCAAAGATCATGTCGAAGATGGAAACATTGAAGTTCATTTTGTAAAAACAACTTATCAGCTTGCTGATATTTTTACAAAAGCATTGGATGAAAAATCATTTGTTCGAATTTTGACAGGTTTGGGAATGATTGAAGCGAGTTCTGTTCCAGGAAGGATTTCGAATGTATAGCAAATGTGTGTTATACAAATGTGTCGATTCACAGGCAATAAGACGCCATTCAGCGGTTACTGTTCATAGTCAACGCTTCGACACGCTTCGAATTCGACAATTTGCATGTTGGTTGTATGGTACAAAATTTTTGTTAGTTTGTCAAATTTTCGTAAGAATGGAAAATTGTAGTTTGATTACAAATTTTTGTTTGTTTGTAAAACTGTTTTTCGTAAATTTTTGTCTTAGTTTTATTTTCCAAAAATCAAAAACTCTAAAAAGATTTTATTTTCGTTTTGTTGTTATCTTTTTGAAAAATCAAAAATATCAAAAATATTTTCTTTTGTTAATTGTTTTATTTTTCGAAAAATTCACAAAAACTCAAAAATACTTTCTTTCTGTTAGAAAACTAAAAAATATCAAAAAGATTTTTGTTATTTTCTTTGTTTCTTTTTCTTTGTGCAGATAACATGAAAATTTTTCAAGGATCATGCTTGTGTTTCTATGGGAAGGTAAACTTTCGACAACTATGTACTAGTTAGACTGTCCCTGGAAGCATGTTGCAGCATGTTGACCCAAGCCTCTGTAGACTCAATGTGTGTTTATGAAAGCCTTAATGAAATTTTTCATACGAAACTTTCTTCCCAAGTCAGGCTAATATTCACACTAGTCGATTGAGCTACCTTACTCTTCTCACATGAGTTAAGAGTTATCTGTTTTGTCTGAAAATAACAGAGGTACAATTCATTACTCAAAACCAATCTTTTTCATCACCAAATTTCTTACACTTGCACACACGAAGACATATGTCCAAGAGATCTTTGATTCGACCCATTAAGATCTAGATATATTAAAATTCTGTGTTAATGATCTGACATCATGAGGCCATGATGACAGTGAAACCCAACTTCCTATCTTTGTAAGGAATTGACGGGGAACTATGTTCCAGATTTGACGAAACATTTGTTTCAGTACCATTTTTCGAACTAATGAGTGATCTTGATCAAACTATCGAAGCCCACAATGTTTGTTACCCAACAGGATCCAGAACAAATATTTTTTTTTGTGAATATGATTTCTGTATTAGTTTCATTTGCTTTCAAAGTTACTATCAACATACTTCAAAGCATACTTGTCACTGACTACACTGGTCAAACAAGTAATTTATGTTAGAATTACTCACCTTATGTTTAGGATGATATCTAGCGAAATTATAAACCACCCAATAAGCCTAACAAAAGAAGCCCTTCGATACTTCTCTATAAGTATTCGATTGTAATTCACGGGAACATACACAAGCAGTTGATTATCTCTCTTGATAATTAATGAAGCAACCTTTGCCCAGGGTTTCTCTGCTTTTGTGATGAAATTTTTTTTTGACATCACAGATCCAAATTTTCGTTAATTTGTTTCTTATCTTTTCTTTGGCACACTGCACACACGAAATCCTTGAGGTTCTAAGTACTACCAACTCAGGTTGATGATTTCGACAGTCTAGTAAATGACTTCGTCTCTAAACCCAAAGACGAAAGAGCTTAACCTCCATTCAAAGGTCTATGACGGTTACTATTCCTTGAGGTGACACAAACAGACTGTGTGAGGAGACATTTCCTGGTTTCAAGGCAGTGTGACAATTACTTTTTGACGCATGGCAACTTTATTGGCAGACTGGTGCGACTTTTAAAGTGCCACGTCAGATCTCAATCAATGCTTATCCCGCGTTCAATTCAAATTCAGGGTTAGATATAAAAAGGGTATTTACGGGTTTTTTGTCTCTTTACGCTCACAAAAGAAATCAAATACCCATATTCTCTCTGTTCTTCAAATCTTCAAAACCCTAATCATGGCTGGCGTTGATTCTGCTTCTCGAGCAACTGAAGACATCACTTCTCAACCGATAATGAAGATTCAAAGCACCAATTATCAAGTGGAAGGGGATGTGTCTCTGTATCCTGAAGAGTTGAAGATGTTAATCGTAGCATTGAAGAGTTCTGTTCTTTTAAAGGCGATGTTCAACTCATTTTCAGTTCCTCTCTCATGGCTTTCTCAGGCAGGATCCACTGCTACGTATAGCAAAGTAATGGATATCATCACCTCTCAACTGGGGAATGACAAGAAAATTCGTCTGTCCAAGAAGATCTTTTGCCAGATTCTGGATATTCCCAATTCTCAACTTGTTACCGATCTCACTTATGCACAAGTTGTTCATATGTTTAATGAGATGGGTCATCAACCCCTACTCACGAAGATTAGTGATTTCAAGAACTCAGCTCTTCCAACTGTTTGGAATTTCTAGTTTAGAATTTTTCTTCGATGCTTGACAGGTCGAAGTGTTGGATTAGACGAAGGTCGCATGGAGGTTTATGCGATGGTGGCAGGATTGTACTATGATCTTTCTATTGACTAGTCTACACAACTGTGGAAGGAATTCCAAAATAGTGTCGAAAACACGAATGTGGTTCAAGGCATTTTGTGTGCTAGGTATTGGAGTTTGATACTCGGCTATTTCTATGAAAAAGAAGGAATTGTTGTACCCGATTATGACAAAAAAGATGAGTTTCTGAAGTATCACTTCCCAAAGGAAGTTTCGGCTGATATGGAAGTATTCACACACATTGCTTGGATTCCTGATGCAATATTAAAAAGGGTTGGGCCAACAAATTCGGTGTTGGTTGAGTACTTCAAAACTATCAATCCAGATGTTGAGACTGGAAAATTATTGTCGAAAGAAGAGGCTGGTTCTTCTAAGAAGTCAAAACGTTCTAAGAAGGATGCAAAGGCTACACTTGAGAAGCCAGTGCACGAAACTAAGAAGTCTTCTGAGAAGATTGTGCACGAATCCAAGAAGTTCCCAAAGAAGCCTGAGACGGCCGCAGTGAATGTTTCGACTTTTGTCATCAAACCAGTGGAACCTGTTGATGATATTATAGTTTCAGAGAAAATTCCATCCAAATCTGGTGTTTTTCGAAGATTGAAGAAAAGGACTAGGGGTTCACGAAAATCTTCTGATGTTGTGTTAAAATCTTCTCCTTCCAATGTTCGTAAACCACATCTTTCTCATCAAGGGGTCATTTTTCGTGAGGTTCCAGCTCCAGTTTCGCCTTTGTCAAAGAAACGTAGAGCTGAAGACGTGGCTAAACAAATTTCATTAACTGAATCACATACTGAGGAGGTTCGAACTTCAGGCAATTTTACACACATATCTTATACGGATGTAAATGTCAATATGGGTGAGGGAGAGTCGAACAAAGAAGTTGATACAACTACTCAAGGTATTCCTGTATCATCGAAAACGGATACTTTCGTGTCATTACCTCCTTTTATTGTTCCAAATACTACAAGTTCACCTACCTTTGAAAACATTCTTCATCAACCTTTACAACTCTTTTTCCATCTCAATCCACTGATTCACCCAAAATCAATTCACCTATTAAAACTTCACCTGTTGTTGAAATTGATACTGACAATGAAGGTTTTGATGGGTTTTCAGAGCATTCTAACACTCCTATGGTGTACATGCAACCCTAGAAACCTTGGATCTATGTTTGACTATGATACATGCAAATAATTATTTTTCCAAGGTTCTTATCCTATCTAGCATGGCATGGGGAACTTGAATCAAATAAATCTAGTAGAATTACTTACCTTGTAGTTGTAGTTGATTGCTTGGAGTTTTAGAGCCTAGCACCAATAGTGTGGATGCCTCAAATGGAAATCACAAATCAACACAAACTTGGAACTTTGAGAGAATGGTAATCACCTTCTTGAAATCGGCCCTCTTACTTTACTCACCACAACTCGTGTGATTTCAAGAACCAAAGCCTCCTTTATATAGTGTGCTGGATTAGGGTTACATTCATGTAAACCCTAATACCCATGTCTTTTCATTTCCATGAGATCCATGGGTTAAAGCTCCATGGAGTACCCATGGACTTTCCATGCAAGCCTAGCCCATTCCAAATAAGCATTAGCCCACACTATATAAATACAAGAGCCCATATTTAATTAGTCATACTTTTGATCTCTAAATTAATTCTAGATTAATTATAGATCAATACTAATTAAATAATATGATTTTATTTTAATATATTAGGACTTATAATATATTAATAAATCATAACTTATACTATTCTCAAACGATTATCCATAAATTGTTCGGGTGAAGTGCAACCCAAATGGACCATGCCGGGTCGGGTCAAGTACATACCAAATATAGTTATGGACTTAGACACTATATCCAACAGTCTCCCACTTGGATAAGTCTAATAACTATAGTTGCAAGTATGACTTCAGGAACCGATCAGCAATCGTAGCTCTTTAAACTCTGTTGAACTATGAAGCGCCATTTTAGATAAGTGACCATATAATCCTCTGTTATAGATATCAGCCGGACAAATACATGGAACATGGTCTTGCTTATTGTCCAGAATTTGTTTCCCGATTTCCGATTTGTTTGACATAGAACTTAACTGAACACATCAATTTAGTTCTGACCGGGCCCGGTACATAGGTCAAAAAAAATCATCGAGGGGCCCATATATCGCTTCTAATCCTAGAAGGAACAGATAAACTTCGACTCATATGTTTGCTCTACTACTTGTTGAATTACACACAAAAGCACGGTTTATAACATCGAGTTACCAATGCGTTTTCGTGCAATCAATGCATAACCAACTCATAGGCAACAAATCATATCTCTAGGTTTGACGACTTATATGATATTACCGTCTCACGATCACTCGAGATAAATTCCATGAAGTGATACAAGTGAGTGTGGGTTGAATCCAATACTCAGAACTTATGAGCACTCATGAGTGTTGTAGCCTCGCTTTGTCTAACATCTTAGACCTCTACAAGCCAACCCATGACAGTCTTGATTCATATCTACTTCCAACATATGACCGACTGTGGAGAGTTTGAATAATATGATATAAACCATAACATAATTATTCTGGAAGTCAAAACATGCAAAAAGAAATAATAGTAAACGATTGACAAGAGATAGCAACACTTTACTCATAAATAACAACTTTTATTTATCATCAAATGTCAATTACATTTTAGAAATTTCAAGGTTATCTAACTACTAAAACTAATATCATCCTTCAGCCCTATGCTCCGAGCATGCTGGAGATGCTTAGCCCGAGTCAGTCCCTTCGTGAGGGGATCTGCTGGGTTCTCATCCGATGATACCCTCTTTGCCACGAGGATTCCTTCTTCTATTCGATGTCTCATGAAGTGATATTTTCTGTCAATGTGTTTGGATCTCCCATGATCTCTTGGTTCCTTGGCTAAGGCAAACGCACTATTGTTGTCATAGAAAATCTCCATTGGCTCCTTTATAGCTGGTACAACTCCAAGGTCTCCGATGAAGTTCTTTAGCCATATAGCCTCCTTTGCTGCCTCGCCTGCTGCTATATACTCTGATTCACAAGTGGAATCAGCCACTGTCTCCTGCTTGGAACTTTTCCAAGTAATTGCCCCTCCGTTTAGAGTAAAGACCCAGCCCGACTGAGAGCAGAAATTATCCCTATCAGTCTGAAAGCTAGCATCACTGTACCCTAAAACTCTCAAGTCCTCACTGCCACCGAGGGTAAGGACCCAATCCTTAGTCATCCGTAGGTACTTGAGGATATTCTTTACCGCAGTCCAGTGTGCCTTGACAGGGTTCCCCTGATACCTGCTAACCATGCTCAAAGCAAAGGCTACATCTGGTCGAGTACACGTCATAACATACATGATCGATCCTACAACTGAAGCATAAGGTATTCGACTCATTTCTGCTATCTCAGCCTCAGTACTAGGGCTTTGTGTCTTACTCAATCTAGCGTTACTCTGGATGGGTAACTCTCCTTTCTTGGAGTTATGCATGTTGAACCTTTTCAACACTTTGTCCACATAGGTGCTTTGACTAAGTCCAATTAGTCTTTTACTCCTGTTTCTCAAAATCCTTATCCCTAGGATATAGGCAGCTTCTCCAAGGTCCTTCATAGCGAAACACTTCCCAAGCCAGGACTTTACTTCCTGCAGGGTTAGGATGTCATTTCCTATGAGTAGTATGTCATCCACATACAGTACCAAAAAGCTGACTATACTCCCACTAGCCTTGATATAGACACAAGATTCATCTTCACTCCTTGAAAAGCCAAATACTTTGATTTTCTCATCAAAGCAAAGATTCCATCTGCGAGGTGCCTGTTTTAATCCATAAATGGATTTATCGAGCTTACACACTCTACTGGGGTACTCTGTACTGACAAAACCCTCTGGCTGAACCATGTAAACATCTTCAGCCAACTTTCCATTAAGGAAAGCGGTTTTGACATCCATTTGCCATATTTCATAATCATGAAATGCAGCAATGGCTAACAGAACCCTAATAGACTAAATCTTGGCCACTGGTGAAAAGGTCTCATCATAATCAACTCTCGGAGTTTGAGAATAACCCTTTGCAACCAGTCGTGCCTTATAAGTGTGTATATTACCATCCATGTCGGTCTTCTTCTTGAAGATCCATTTGCACCCAACTATCTTACGATCAGGTACATTGTCAACCAAGTTCCAAACTTGATTGTCATACATCGACTGTATCTCGCTATCCATAGCCTCTTTCCATTTAGCAGCCTCAGGGCCTACCATGGCTTCCGTGTAGCTGTTAGGCTCATCCAGATTTACCAGTGTGTTATCACTTATAAGTGTCTCACCTTCTGCAGTAATATGAAAACCATAATAATGCTCAGGTGCATTCCTAACTCTGGTGGAACGCCTCAGAGGTATAGATTCTTCAGTCAGCTCAACAGGAGTTTCCTCCTCAGGTTGAGGGCTAGGGTTTGAGGTTCCTTCACCACTTGACTCTTGAATTTCCTCAAGGTCAATTTGCCTCCCACTGTCTCCTTGGCTCATGAATTCTCTCTCTCGAAAGAATCCTCTTCTTGCTACAAAGACCACATTATCACTGGGTCTATAGAAGATGTAACCAAAGGATTTCTGTGGGTAGCCGATGAAAATACACCTTTCGCTTCGGGGTTCGAGCTTATCGTGACTCTCGCGTCTCACGAAAGCCTCGCAACCCCAAATCTTGATGTGGTCTAGATTGGGAACTTTTCCAGTCCACACCTCGTGAGGTGTTTTGGCAACCTTTTTTGTAGGGACTAGATTAAGGATATGGGCGGCAGTCTCTAAGGCATACCCCCAAAATGAGATTGGTAGCGAAGCTCGACTCATCATAGAACGAACCATGTCCAACAAGGTCCGATTGCGCCTCTCAGCTACACCATTCAACTGTGGTGTCCTAGGAGGTGTCAATTATGAGACAATCCCACATTCCTTAAGATAGTCAAGGAACTCAGTACTAAGATACTCACCACCACGATCGGATCGAAGCATCTTAATGTTCCTGCCCAACTGATTCTCCACTTCTTACTTAAACTCTTTGAATTTCTCAAAGGTTTCTGACTTATGCTTGATTAGGTAGACATATCCATATCTACTAAAATCATCAGTAAAAGTCACATAGAACCGATGAGCATCTCTTGTGGCGGTTCTGAAGGGTCCACACACATCCGTGTGTATGAGGTCCAACAAACCTTCACCCCTAGCACAAGTGCCAGTAAAAGGTGACTTTGTCATTTTACCAAGCAAACAAGATTCACAACTATCATCTGACTTTAGGTCAAATGACTCCAAGACTCCATCCTTTTGGTGTTGGCCTATGCGTTTCTTGCTTACATGTCCAAGACGACAATGCCATAAGGATGCTTTATCTAATCTAGTGGAAGAGTTAATACACAATACATTATTTTGTAGATTATCTACAACAGATACAGTTTCATACACGCCATCACAAGGTAATGCTTTAAAATAAAGAACATTATTAAAGAAAGTATCAATACTACCATTATTATTATCAAAATAAAAGGTAAAACCTTGTTTATACAATGCATGAAAGGAAATAACATTTCTTGCCATTTCTGGCGAATAATAACATTTATTTAAATCTAATGTAAACCCACTATTTAGCACTAAGGAATAAACTCCTATCTTGGTGACAGGTGAAGCTTTCCTATTTCCCATGATCAAGTTTATCTTTCCCTGCTCCATATTCTCACTTCTTTTTAGTCCCTGCAAATCACAACATATGTGAATACCATAACCTGTATCAAGGACCCAAGACTTATAATGATGTGAGTTATTAGACAATATAGTGTATATACCTGCATGGTTGGGTTTTACTTTCCCATCCTTCAAATCTTGCTGGTACTTTGGGCAGTTTCGCTTCCAGTGCGACTTTTCATGGCAATAGAAGCATTCAGCCTCATTAGGGTTAGCAGAAGGAGTGACAAAACCTTTCTTGGTTTTGCTTGAAGAGGAGCCTTCAAGGGTCTTACCCTTGGTACCCTTAGAAGGGTTCTTTCTCTTCTTCCCTTTGCCATGCCCGATTGCCAAGACATTGGCCGCAGTTGGAGTAGGAGTAGGAGTAGTACCAACCGACTTACCCTTTAGACCACTTTCGGCGGTCTTCAAGAGTCCTTGAAGTTTGCTGAGGGTCACTTCTTCCTTGTTCATGTGATATGTCATGCGGAATTCATCATAACACGATGGCAAGGAGTGCAAAATGATGTCTATTGCTGACTCCTCAGGGAAGTTCACATTCAGCTTCAGTAAACGGTCCACATACCTTTACATTTTCTGTATGTGGCCCGTGATGGGTTCACTATCCTTCATTCGGGTTGTTATCATGGAGGAGATTATTTCATATCGCTCTTGACGAGCACTTTGATGGTAGCGGTCCATCAAGTCCTGATGCATCTCAAAAGGATAATAGTCCTCATAGGACTTTTGGAGCTCGTCTGTCATGGTGGCCATCATGATGCATGCCACTTTTGTAGCATCTCTTTCATGTACCTCATATTCAGCAAGCTCTTCAGGAGTAACAGTTGGCTCGGGTACCTTCAGCTCCTTTTCGAGAACATACTCTCTGTTTTCATACCTAGTGACCATCCTGATGTTTCTGATCCAATCTGTAAAGTTGGACCCATCAAAGATGACTCTCCCACAAAGATTCATGAGAGAGAAGGAGTTAGTAGGGTTTAAGCCAGAAGCATTGTTATTGGAAGACATCTGAAAAGAAGAGGGAATAGATTAGATTAGATATAGAGATAGTCCTTAACAAAACACCCAAATGTAATATTAAGGCTAGGACCCAACACAATATTTTATAACTTAGAAGAGGGATGCCGTAATCTAAGCTATAAGATATTTGAAGGTAGGTGAAAGACGATTCACCAATTTCCACCATGAAAAACGAAATATTTAATTAGGTTTTAATTGGTTTAGAAACTCCTAGATTCTTTGAGATTCATTGAACTTTCTTCAATGGCATGTTTCAATCTCGAGTGTGCCCTTCAAGTTTTGTGACTGGGATGCCGAGGATCACAAAACAAGTTGTGAAGTAACCATGCAAATTACTTGGTACCCTTAATGTATTACCCCTCAATCGATGTGCCAGTTAACCATACACGCTCCATCGATACTATGATAAACATTAAGTCACCCTTTACCTACCTTGTTAAGTTCAAGTTAGTGTGTCGGTTAACCGCACACACTCCACTAACGACTTAAACAAACTGTAAAGTGTAATTTCATGGATTAGCACCTTATTTACATTTTCCTAAAATAACTAAGATTGGGAATTCAATAAAGTTTAGTTACTTTAGTATTATCATTATACTTTTAATGAGAATTTATAAGTCCTTGTCGTACCCGTTCGGCTAACGACCCTCCACCGATCAAGGAAGCGGTGGGTGAGAGTGGACACCCATTAAGTTGCCATTTTATAAGCAACAACCTTATACCCCCCTTATAGACCGGCTTCGTGAATGAGGCGTACTAGCGGTAAGACGACTTGATTTTATACATATATAAATATTATTAAGCTTATAACATTATAAAGTATAAGGGTTGAATTTTAACTTTTAAAATTCTAGGGGTTGGAACTAAAGTTTTTAATATGACTTTACATGTTCCAAAACTTGAGGGCAAGTTTTGTAAACTTTCAAGACTTTTCATTTCTCATAACTTATGAGTTAATGGTTATTAAAAATGAAGACTCTTCATTTTTTGTAACCTATGTGTTCTTTTAATGGTTATTTGTAAATGTGACTTTTGGTTATCCATAACTTAAGAACTAGTTATGGACTCCTATGTTTATGAATGTTCATATAAAAAAATTTCAAGAATCGTAAGTACATATACAAAACTTGAAATTTTGATACGAGCTTTTGAACAAAACTTCGATTTTCAAGTTTTTTTTTTTTTTTTTTTTTTTTTTTTTGCATCAAGTATCAAATAAACGAACCAGGCTCTGATACCACTGATGGGTTTTCAGAGCTTTCTAACACTCCTATGGTGTACATGCAACCCTAGAAACCTTGGATCTATGTTTGACTATGATAGATGCAAATAATTATTTTTCCAAGGTTCTTATCCTATCTAGCATGGCATGGGGAACTTGAATCAAATAAAGCTAGTAGAATTACTTACCTTGTAGTTGTAGTTGATTGCTTGGACTTTTAGAGCCTAGCACCAATAGTGTGGATGCCTCAAATGGAAATCACAAATCACCACCAACTTGGAACTTTGAGAGAATAGTAATCACCTTCTTGAAATCGGCCCTCTTACTTTACTCACCACAACTCGTGTGATTTCAAGAACCAAAGCCTCCTTTATATAGTGTGGTGGATTAGAGTTACATTCATGTAAACCCTAATACCCATGTCTTTTCATTTCCTTGAGATCCATGGGTTAAAGCACCATGGAGTATCCATGGACTTTCCATGCAAGCCTAGCCCATTCCAAATAAGCATTAGCCCACACTATATAAATACAAGAGCCCATATTTAATTAGTCATACTTTTGTTCTCTAAATTAATTGTAGATTAATTATAGATCAATATTAATTAAATAATATGATTTTATATTAATATATTAGGACTTATAATATATTAATAAATCATAACTTATACTATTCTCAAACGATTATCCATAAATTGTTCGGGTGAAGTGCAACCCAAATGGACCATGTTGGGTCGGGTCAAGTACATACCAAATATAGTTATGGACTTAGACACTATATCCAACAGGTTTTGGAGGAACGTTTGAAGATTTGCAGTTTGATGATGAAGAAGATAACTTTCCTGGTCATATGTTGATGACGATGCAACAATTCAAGATTCTCAACAAGAAATTGAATTCTATTCTTCAATCTCAAGCAGATTTGAGGAGTAGTTCGCCTGTCTCCAGTATGGAAGTTGATAGTCTGTTGAAAACTTTCGAAGCAAAGGTGGTGAGTAAAGTTTCTGGAATGGTTCGTGACTCAGAGACTCGACTCTTGGAGAAGGTTGATCACAATGATCAAAATGATGAGTTAAGAGTGAATTCTCTAACTTCGATGTTTAGAGGGGAGGTGAAAGAATTTAAGCATTTGGTGAAGGAATGACATGTGTTATTCGTTCAGGATGTAAAGAAAGTGAGGGAAGATGTGAATTTGCAACTGCAGGAGCTTCGACAAGATTTGCAAAAGGAGATAACTATTGTGCAACGGGATTATGCTTCGATCAATCAAAAAGTTGACATTATTTGTGATCCAGTTACAAAGTATGTCAAGTTGTACGAAGATTTGAGTCCTCAACTTACTAAACTTTCGACAACGGAAAATCAGAGCTTTATGGAAGTGCTCAAGCTGCTGAAGGAACTAAAAGATTTAACTGTTAAATCAGTTTCATCTCCGTTGATCACTCCGGAATTTTTGTCTTACAATTCGTTCATTTTGAAGCCATTTTAAACAAACATTTAGCTCCTCTTTCTCACATTTCGAGCCTTCTTCCAACAAATGCCCCACCTGTTTTCACAGAGGTGCAAGGGGGAGAAAAGGAGGTTGGTGGTACGAAGGCTGGTGGTGAAGATTTTCATGCAGATGCAAAGGTTGTTGGAAAAGTGTTTTCTTCGAAGGTTCCAATAACAAAACCGATCATGTCAACAGCTGGGCCAGTTACTTCGACTATTGTGACTACAATGCCAATTTCAACAAAGCCAATTTCAAGACCAATTTCCAAAGGAATTATGATTGGGGAAGGTGGCAGCAGTTCGAAGCCAAGGAAGTTATGGATAATTCCTCAGTTAAAGACAAAGGCAAAACGATTACGGTCGAAAAGTCAAAGGAGGAAAAGAAAGTAGAAGCAGAGGTTGAGGTTGAAAAGCTACGAATCGTGCAAAGCATTATGCGACTTTGTGCGAATGATCCACCTGGAATGAACGAGGGTGATCCTTCAAAGCATTACAACTATGAGACGATAGAGTCGAAAGTTGCATATAATCATATGTATGCTTTCGAAAAGAAGCCAAAGCAGAGCTATGTTGTTCTCAACACATACATGAGTCAATTGGATTATCCCATTAATAAGATGATGTTTATTATGGCTTAGTACAAAATAGCTGAGAAGTTTGACAACGATGATGAGTACACATACATGAAGATCAGATTTCATGTTGTACTTGGAAAGCTTCCAGAGGAGATTTGGTCACTAGTGAAGATAAAGAAGGTGATAAGCATAAAGAGGGATGTGCTATTTGAAAATATGATGCATAATCTTCACTTCATTGTTTCGAGGGAAAATGGGCAAGTTTGTGATTTCTCAGTGGTAGATTTTCCTTTAATGAACTTGTATGATCTGATACAAATTGCACTGTTGTTAAAGGATAAAGATGCTTCATATCATCGAGAAACTGATCCTGAAGTTTTTCGACTTGGGCTGGCTCACATCAAGATTTTTATTGACAACTATTATGAGTGTTTAGCACTTACTGATGTTGAGTTAGCTACAACAAAAAGATTGACAGTAAAAGTGCCAATGGAACTTCCTTTAACTCAACCTGAGTTGAAGAAGTATGCAGACGGAGAAATTTGTTTGAAGCCATTTGGTTTGGTATTTGCGGGGAAGGATAAAAATGGGAAACCTAAAAGATTCTTGTTTCAAGCTTCCGAAGTGGAAAGATACACAACATTCCAATATACAAATTTTATTGTTCGTATGAATAGCTGCAAGAAGAATAACGAAGGATATAAGAAGGAGCTGAAGAAGATTATCTCATGGTACACTGAGATTCGAAGGGTTATGCTGTATGCTATACAGATACTCTTGAACTGACGAAGGTCGACATTATTACAAAGGGGGAGATTGTAGGGTCTAATTTAGTTGTAATATGTCAAAGTCTGTTGTACCCTTCGTATGTTTGTTAAGTTTATTTACTGAGGTGTATTTCGTACGAAGCTTAAGTGTCAATGCCTTAGTATTTTTTGTATGCTTTCACTGTTCCTTTAAATATGGAACTTTACTAGAGTTAGATAAGAGTCCTTTACAGAACCTGTCTATTTTCTCTGTAAATGTTGAAAGCATAAATGAGCAGAAACCAGATCTTATTTACATCGTTTGTTCACTCTGCATTCGTTTTACTCTGATTTTGATTAATACTTGATTCCACGATTCATCACTAATGATATGCCATAAATTGGATTCATTTTCCAAGAAAATAGAATATATATCATTTCATCCAGCTTAAACCTATGTGCTTGGTCCTTTTGAGACTAGCTCAAAAAGGTGTCATATGATAATATCAAGAATCATCCTAAGGAATCTTATATGTTAACCGCTTTCAAGATATTGTTAATTCATGCAAAATAGTTTAAAAACTTTCAACATTCATATTTATCTATCTTTATAGATTTTACATTCCAAAAATGTATCTTGTTACTGCTAAGTCTTTCATTTTGGAAATACTTTCCGAGTCAAGGGGAAACAACCACGCATATTCAGAATGTTATTTAAAATGATTAAGTAGGTCTTATTCATACAAGATTAGGAATATCACTATGCTCCTACTAGTTCTTAGTAAACACATATGTTATTTTCATTTTGATATAAAAACATACCATGTATATTCATATTGAAATGACTATTCCAACCTTGATATGTTTGCTTTATATCCACAAGTGGATCTTAATATTTACACATTTTGTTATGATAACATCAATTAAGAAAATCTCCAAGCTAAGCTATATAGATATCTTCTAGTAGATGTCTATTAAGAACATGAATTTTTTTCTGAAATCTATTTGTCACATCTCATATTAAGAATATGTAGTTATGATAGATAATATCCTTGTGGATTTAATCATAGCTACTTGTGAAAAGGTTTTATCATAGTCAATGTCATAAGTATGATAAGGACCATAGTCAATGACATGAGTATGATAAAATTCTTTTATTACAAGTCTTGCATAATGTGTATAGACATCCATGCATGTATTCTTTCTATAATAATTTCTTACTCCTTCTCGCCTTGCTATAGAGAGGAAGATTAACCAAGCCCATACTTGATTATTACACATGGATTGCATCTTAATGTTCAGGACTCTAAGTCATTCATCAAATTCAAGATTTGATATAGCATCTTGGTAGTTAATGGATTCACCAGAAACTATCAAGAAGAACTCATCAATGAGAGATTCCACATTTCTCTAGTCAAAGATAATTTATACCATTAATGCAGATAATTTGTGTTTGTGAATAGCTATTATTAAAGTTCAATAATTCCTTGTTGAAACTAGTGCAAACAATTGCTACATCAGGCTATGGTTCTTGAGTTTCTTCAAGTTCCATGTGCAACCCACTTGCTTTGTCACTAGAAGCTTGCTTTTTGCTGACTTAACTCAGGAGAATAAGATAACTTATTCTTTGTGGTTTTGTATTAATAATCTAAGTTCCCTCTTAGAATATTCTACAGATATGTAATTTGTTAGTATTTGTATTCAAGATACAATTAATAATGATTACAGTATAATCCCAAGAGCATAAAGGAATGTAATTTCTACCTTAAAGTAAACTTTATCCGACATGGACTAATTCATCCTTCATTATCACTTAAAGCTTTAGATGGTGTTACTGGATTGTATCTCACCTTTATGTGTAAAAGCTTTAACCAAGACTTCTCAATTATGATTTACCATGTAAAATATAATTATTACTATTATAGTTCTCAATAATTTTGATTTGATATCTTGCATTAAATCTTAGACATTCATTACAAAGGAAGTCATACACCATAGTGTATAACTCCTTAATAATTATTTTCACTACACTTTAGTGAAAACATGATTAGGAATCCTTTATATATAAATAAGATTAACATATGTCAAATAAACTATATTATTTTCCTTCAAAAATCCATTTCTTGAAGTTGGAAGATGTGTGTTTCATTTATATAATAAAAATAACAGTGTCATAGATAAGTTTGATTTAAAACAAGTTTAGGTCAAAAGTGTTTGCATATAGAGTTTAATTTTATTTATAAAAATATTGATATTTACTTTATAATTCTATTAAGAGATCTAGTCTGTGACAACCGTCAAAATTGAGTCAAGTCAAAGTCAAACAAAGTCAACAAGTCAAAACCAATCGACTCAATTAACCCTTGTATATTAGGGTTTACACTATGTAATTACTGTACAATGCAATATCTTAATGAGAGAAACATCATTTGGAAAGTTCGTATGTTGAATTTCCTAAGTAAACATTGAACCAAAACGATAAAACATTATTGCACACTCATCGGGAGTGTGTACGACACTAAAACACGGTTTAACGGGGTTTATGGACCTTGCGTTGCGAAGCCGGACACTCAAAAAGATCACAAAGGAAACCTCTCTCAATCTCTTTCACTCAATCTCTCTCTATTAAAATCTCTCCCAAATCTCTCCCGAATCTCTCTCAAAAGTTACTTTAACTTTTTGTAATCATTTGGGTCATCTCGACCCTTAACCGGGTCAAAAACCACTTGAAACGGGGTAAAAACGGGTAAAATAACCTTAAGGAACCAAAACCCTCCTATTAGAAGCGAAAACTCTCATGAGAAGCCTCTCAGGACCGAAGCCTCTCATGAGAAGCCTCTCAGGACCGAAGCCTCTCATTAGAATCCTCTCAGGACAGAAGCCTCGCATGAGAAGCCTCTCAGACACCCCATGCGAGAGGTCTCGCAGACGGCCCCTTTTTACCGGTTTTTCGACTACGACTTCGTTTTAACTCCGTTTTTCATTATTTTAACGTGGGATTTTCACCCAAAACTTTATTTTATAAACTAAGGCCCCAAAATATATAAATCTCCAGGGTTTTTATAAAAATATATTAAAAGAATTAGTGGTTGAACTAATTATTGAGGGAATATTTGCTTTTCCTTAATTTATGGCAAAAGCAAACCACCACCACCTCACTCTATGATTAGCCACTCTTTCCCACTACCCCTTGTCACCTTAGTGGACCTTTACACCCAATCTCCAGCTCTTCCCACGTTCTAAGAGCTGGAGAATTGGTCATCTCTCCTCATTCTCATTAACTTCTTTCATTCTACACTTAGCAACCAAAGAACACTCTCCAAAATTCTCTCATCTTTTCTCTCAACTTCAAGAACTTCAAGGCTTTCTCCAGGGATTTCTTTCTTCAATTAGTAAGTATCTTCATCATTCATATAATTATTACAGTCCATTCTACTCAAATCATTGATATCTTACACAAATTCCATCTTATTCGGTGTTAGATTCTCGAATCATCAAGACATCTTCTTAGTGTTCTTGGGTTGAACACTTCCTCTCTCTTACTTTCATCTACTGAAACCACATAGGGTGAGTTCATACCCCTACATTTACATGTTTTTCTTAAGTTTTAAGGCGGGGAATACAAGTAAAATCATCAAGAACACAATTAAACTTTTTCTATCAGATTAAATCAGAAAAGATGAACTTTGATCACGGACTGTTTTGGTCAACTTAAATATTTTAGTTTTCAAAACTGTTCTAGGTGCAAGTAGTTCAAACTCTTAGCTTTAAAATGGCTACTTGCACATCTCCATATGATTTTTCTACAATTTATGGTGATTTTTACAAAACTGCCTATCATTTCAAAGGCAAACCCGGACCAGTCTGTGATTATGAACATTTTCACCTCTGTTATAGATCACTAAAAATCATGATAAAATTTACAAACCAACTAGACTCATATTGCATGAGAAGCCTCTCCCAAATCTCTCCCGAATCTCTCTCAAAAGTTACTTTAACTTTTTGTAATCATTTGGGTCATCTCGACCCTTAACCGGGTCAAAAACCACTTGAAACGGGGTAAAAATGGGTAAAATAACCTTAAGGAACCAAAACCCTCCTATTAGAAGCGAAAACTCTCATGAGAAGCCTCTCAGGACCGAAGCCTCTCAGGACCGAAGCCTCTCATGAGAAGCCTCTCAGGACCGAAGCCTCTCATTAGAAGTCTCTCAGGACCGAAGCCTCTCAGGACCGAAGCCTCTCATGAGAAGCCTCTCAGGACCGAAGCCTCTCATTAGAAGCCTCTCAGGACAGAAGCCTCGCATGAGAAGCCTCTCAGACAGCCCATGCGAGAGGTCTCGCAGACGGCCCCTTTTTACCGGTTTTTCGACTACGACTTCGTTTTAACTCCGTTTTTCATTATTTTAACTTGGGATTTTCACCCAAAACTTTATTTTATAAACTAAGGCCCCAAAATATATAAATCTCCAGGGTTTTTATAAAAATATATTAAAAGAATTAGTGGTTGAACTAATTATTGAGGGAATATTTGCTTTTCCTTAATTTATGGCAAAAGCAAACCACCACCACCTCACTCTATGATTAGCCACTCTTTCCCACTACCCCTTGTCACCTTAGTGGACCTTTACACCCAATCTCCAGCTCTTCCCACGTTCTAAGAGCTGGAGAATTGGTCATCTCTCCTCATTCTCATTAACTTCTTTCATTCTACACTTAGCAACCAAAGAACACTCTCCAAAATTCTCTCATCTTTTCTCTCAACTTCAAGAACTTCAAGGCTTTCTCCAGGGATTTCTTTCTTCAATTAGTAAGTATCTTCATCATTCATATAATTATTACACTCCATTCTACTCAAATCATTGATATCTTACACAAATTCCATCTTATTCGGTGTTAGATTCTCGAATCATCAAGACATCTTCTTAGTGTTCTTGGGTTGAACACTTCCTCTCTCTTACTTTCATCTACTGAAACCACATAGGGTGAGTTCATACCCCTACATTTACATGTTTTTATTAAGTTTTAAGGGGGGGAATACAAGTAAAATCATCAAGAACACAATTAAACCTTTTCTATCAGATTACATCAGAAAAGATGAACTTCGATCACGAACTGTTTTGGTCAACTTAAATATTTTAGTTTTCAAAACTGTTCCAGGTGCAAGTAGTTCAAACTCTTAGCTTAAAAATTGCTACTTGCACATCTCCATATGATTTTTCTACAATTTATGGTGATTTTTACAAAACTGCCTATCATTTCAAAGGCAAACCCGGACCAGTCTGTGATTATGAACATTTTCACCTCTGTTATAGATCACTAAAAATCATGATAAAATTTACGAACCAACTAGACTCATATTGCAAACTCTCAGAATTTGCGGATTTGGATTTAGAGCTTTGATGATTTTTCTATAAATTTTCTAAGAACAGTAACAGAAACTGTATACAACAAAAAGTTGCTGTCAATTTCATTTCACCTTATAACATGTTGAGCAAGGTGTATATCTTTATGTGATTATATGTTATTGCAATATATGACATTTTATCTTAATATTTAGACACACATCAGTTTACAAATGGATTTGGACATATAAAACATAAAGAATAACAAGTGATTATAATCAAAGTACAACCGATACATTCAAACATTTAATAAACTATTTTGAATATAGTTTGCATACATTAATACGTACTACCCTTGGTTGATAAACTATAATAGGTATAGTTTATGAAACATTACATAACACATACATTTAAAAAGGGTACATTTATACAAAGGATATTTTCATTAAGCAAGGTACGGCCATACGGTACCAAGTTTTCATAACACGTAATTCCGTTAATGACTTTATTGAAACATTACATAACACATACATTTAAAAAGGGTACATTTATACAAAGGATATTTTCATTAAGCAAGGTACGGCCATACGGTACCAAGTTTTCATTACACTACACGTAAATTCGTTAATGACTTCTGTGAGACATTCGATTCAATTTACAAATAAGTCATGTATTATAACCAGAGTCTCCTCGAGGGAGAGCGTGATACTTGTGTATAGATCTATATTGGGTTTGACAAACCCACACCTAAACTGCATGCAACAGTTAGACCGATAGGTCTGGGGTGACAAATGTCATAACATTTCCGACGCCTGAAGAACGTCGTTTCAGGCCAACTAGGTCATAGCATGGTTATAATAACTCACATGTGGTATTAACAAACATAGAATTTATGGGGATTTCACAAAAATAAAACGAGTTTATGTCGATTTAAACTTGCATTGTTTTACTATAAGGAACGAACACTACTTGTACATTTCGGTCTTTGGGTTTTAAGACTACATTTACACATTAAGGAAAATATTGAATTTTCTGGAACGAACACTACTTTTACAAGAAAAGGTTATAATAAACTCACACAAAGTATTAATGAATATTGGAATTTACGGGAACTTCATTAAAATTAAATGAGTTTACGTCGATTTAAACTTACATTATTTATTATAAGTAAGAAAAGTTACTTGTACATTTCGGTCTGTGGATTTAAGACTACATATACATTTTAAGGAAAATATTGGATTTTTCTAAAACAAATACCACTTTTACAAACGAAAGGCTTTTAATAATACCAAACAAAAGTTTATGAACTCACCAACCTTTGTGTTGACACTTTTTCAAACAACTTGTATTCTCAGGAAATCATTAAACAGGTAATCAAGTGCTTTTGAGGATGGGACGCTAAGGCGTCTACTATTTCATATTTTGTCAACATATTGTAATTGATTCGTAAACACGTAATTCATACAATGATGTAACTTTTTCAATTATATATATGTTGGTTGTGTTTGCTTGAATTACTATTACAATTGTTGTTATGATACTATACATGAAGTCCTCCACCCCCGGACGTTTCCGCCATCCTTGGTTTGGGGGTGTGACAGATTGGTATCAGAGCACAGTTTATAGTGAATTAAGTATATCAAACCACATAAGATATACAAACTATAAACACAATTGGGACTAATAGTCTCTGATTTGTGCATTTTTCAAATAAATATACTTTTAGAAAATGAATGGTTTCTTATTAAAAGTCAAAATACATGCATACATGCTCACATAGTGTCATAACTAGAAGAACATAAAGTAAAAGAAGAGGAGTTGTACATTATGGGTATGCCTTGGTATATGTAAACCAAGTCTGGGAAGGATATAGCCTGATCAACTATATCTGTCCGAGGAGTGACTTGCATATACTGGGGGATAGTCATAATGGGCAACAAATCTAACAACCTAACTACACCCTACAGGGAATACTTTAAGAATCGAATCTAAACACCTAAAAATACTATAGGAGTATTTGGTGATACTATAACCAACTTATGTGAAAACTAAAGACCTCTATTAGTAGGCCTATGATAACTGAGTGCATACGCCAAGGTTATACATAATTAAAGATATTATAGACTCATAATCTATGACTATTGCTCTACTTCCTGTTCCTTGTTTGGTTGTGGACTTAGAGTAGAGTCATTTATTCGAAAGTCTTTTCTATCTCAAATTATGTATAACTGATATGCACTACGTGATTATAGACGTAATTAATAAGGATCACCCCTATAAGTAATTATAGGATTAGGCGTCTATTAATTATCTCTTCTATCCCTATTTTCGCACGAGCAACATGATGTGTAAAATTTTAATGCCCGTACAAAACCTACTTCTACCCACTACCATAACTCCGTCTCCAAGACGTTAACAGAAACACCAAGAATAGTTCACTAAAGTGCGAAATTATACATGTGTATATAAATGGTAAGGATATTTACTAAAAGGTTTATCAATGAAATAGGCATGTATTTTATTTCATTGAATCTCACTACTTGGTATTACAAACAATTTACAACTGGTAACTCTAAGATTCTTTAGGTGTACCTCGAAGTTATGTGTAATTAAGAAATGATTGACCTAGAAATGGTGAGTCCGCCTTAGGACCTGTTCCTTGTTTGGTTGTGGACTTGGGGTAGACTCATTAGTATCAACAGTCTAATAAAATTTTAATTACACATAACTGGGGGCATGTGAAGTGAATCTTAGGAGTGGATCAGACATGGAACAAATCACAAGATTATAATCAAGTTATTCCTACTAAATTCATAAGTCTATTTATATAGACCTCTGGTATAGAGTCGTCAGCGTAGTCGTGTCGGCAATCTAGAATATGGCTAAATACATAATACAAACTATAATACCCAAATTATACAAAATTGTCTGCATTAAAAATCAATAGACAAATACATAAAATGAAACTAAAAAGGGTATCAAACTATCAAGAGAAAAACACATACAATGTAGATTAAAATCCACTAATTATAACAAAATGGCTAAGGATTGTTAAGTCCTCTCTTCTTATAAATAGATTTGAAGCAAGCTTGCCTAAGCTTCTTTGTTCTTTCTGTCAATTCCATACCTGGCAATTTCTCCATCATCTTCTTGTGCCCTTCTAACGTCTCTATCTCCTCCTTTAATCCCAACTCCTAAATTTTTTTTTAAGGTAGATACAATATATTTTTCATGTGAGTTCACAAAATTTACAATGAGTTAAGTTTATATAAATATAAATCAGGAGATCGTAGTAAATCAATTGATTTGATGTGGCATATGCCTAGGACCTATGTTTAGTTATAAAGAAACTAACGATTAAAATTTTAGAAAATACCAAAACTACTTTGGTTACCAAGTGCATGAGTAATGTATAGAAGGTTATTATCATAATTTACCTTGGCATTTTCAATGAGGGATTGAAGGCTCTTAAGTTTTCTATGAGGTCATCTGTTTATGTTTAGCTCTCTGCATCTTTCTTCAACACTGTTAAACTTATCCCTAGTTCCTTTGCTGCCATGATTATCGGCATCCCAAAATACTTCTCTATCTCTTCAAACTCCAATGGTCTCAATCTCTTTGCCACCTTCCGGCCACCGTGATCAGTGGTGGCAACACTAGAACTACATGTAGCCTCACCACCGGATTTACAGTCTTCACTGAAACTAACCAATGGTAAATTACCATCCTCCCAACAATCCCATAAGCTTATATCTTCAAGGGGATCAAAATCGTGAAACTCATTTCTACAAATGATGTTTTGATCTTTGTTAAGTACTGTGGAAACGTTCTGATCGAGCACTTCAGGCAATTTTTCTGACAACTCGTAATCATGATGGTTGAGCATGTCACCACTGCAAAAAAAAAAAAAAAAAAAAAAAAACTCAAGATAATCAAATCCAACACGATGGAAGACGCTTTTTAATCACTACAAATCCAAACCATGTTTTGATCAATGTCGACAAAATCACTTTTCTGTGCGTAAGATGGTGTAATAAGTGACGTTTATATATACCTGAAACGATCTTGATGATCAAAGTACTGAAACCAATCGAGGTCATCTATGGGGTTTTGATGATCTGCAGGTGGATCCATTTGTGAGGGAGAAGTTAAAAGTCGCGGTAAGAATGTGATGATTTATATAAGTAAAGTGGGAGAAGTAATTAATAGCAAATTGTTGGGAATGCAACAAAACAAGTTAAGCACTTCTGAAAAATTGATAAATGATTTCGGTAACACTCGCGGAATATAAACTAGTGAAAATTACAAATGAAATGGAATATATATAGTCTATGATGTTATGGTTATTGTGTATCTAACAAATGAAGAGAAAATGAATATATATATATATTCTTTGAGCCGTAACCTTCTTCTTCAATTCACACACATATACGGATATGTTGCTGCAAATTATGACTTGTGTGCCTCATGCATTTAATGCATCACATGCCTACTGCATATTCTTGACTTTGAAGCTACGTACCAGTTTCCAATTTCCCCAGTAGCACAGTTTCATTAGAAAGTACTCCAAGTCTTCACACATGAACCAGTTAGAAAGTACTCCAAGTCTTCACACATGCAAATTATGACTTGTGTGTCGCTATAGGTATGTCGTTGGCTCTTGTTAAAAACCTATAGCGACAACAAGTCATCGTAATAGATTAAACATGTGGTGACGACAAGTCGTCGCTATAGGTAACTTATAAAACTTTATTTTTTTAACCCCGAAAATATGATTGACAAAATCTATCCGACGAGACCCTCGTAATACCACTCGACGAAATCAAAGTTAACAAAAATCTCCACTTCGTGGAGGAACCAGTCAAAATCATGGATCGGGAAATCAAACGAACGAAACAAAGTCGTATTCCCATCGTGAAGGTCCGTTAGAACGCTAAACGAGGGCCTGAGTTCACCTGGGAACGCGAAGATCAAATGAAACAAAAATACCCACATCTTTTCCCAAACTCTTGATGTCCCAGTCAAATGCAAATTTCGGGACGAAATTCCTTCTAACGGGGGGATGATGTGACAACCGTCAAAATTGAGTCAAGTCAAAGTCAAACAAAGTCAACAAGTCAAAACCAATCGACTCAATTAACCCTTGTATATTAGGGTTTACACTATGTAATTACTGTACAATGCAATATCTTAATGAGAGAAACATCATTTGGAAAGTTTGTGTGTTGAATTTCCTAAGTAAACATTGAACCAAAACGATAAAACATTATTGCACACTCATCGGGAGTGTGTACGACACTAAAACACGGTTTAACGGGGTTTATGGACCTTGCGTTGCGAAGCCGGACACTCAAAAAGATCACAAAGGAAACCTCTCTCAATCTCTTTCACTCAATCTCTCTCTATTAAAATCTCTCCCAAATCTCTCCCGAATCTCTCTCAAAAGTTACTTTAACTTTTTGTAATCATTTGGGTCATCTCGACCCTTAACCGGGTCAAAAACCACTTGAAACGGGGTAAAAACGGGTAAAATAACCTTAAGGAACCAAAACCCTCCTATTAGAAGCGAAAACTCTCATGAGAAGCCTCTCAGGACCGAAGCCTCTCATGAGAAGCCTCTCAGGACCGAAGCCTCTCATTAGAATCCTCTCAGGACAGAAGCCTCGCATGAGAAGCCTCTCAGACACCCCATGCGAGAGGTCTCGCAGACGGCCCCTTTTTACCGGTTTTTCGACTACGACTTCGTTTTAACTCCGTTTTTCATTATTTTAACGTGGGATTTTCACCCAAAACTTTATTTTATAAACTAAGGCCCCAAAATATATAAATCTCCAGGGTTTTTATAAAAATATATTAAAAGAATTAGTGGTTGAACTAATTATTGAGGGAATATTTGCTTTTCCTTAATTTATGGCAAAAGCAAACCACCACCACCTCACTCTATGATTAGCCACTCTTTCCCACTACCCCTTGTCACCTTAGTGGACCTTTACACCCAATCTCCAGCTCTTCCCACGTTCTAAGAGCTGGAGAATTGGTCATCTCTCCTCATTCTCATTAACTTCTTTCATTCTACACTTAGCAACCAAAGAACACTCTCCAAAATTCTCTCATCTTTTCTCTCAACTTCAAGAACTTCAAGGCTTTCTCCAGGGATTTCTTTCTTCAATTAGTAAGTATCTTCATCATTCATATAATTATTACACTCCATTCTACTCAAATCATTGATATCTTACACAAATTCCATCTTATTCGGTGTTAGATTCTCGAATCATCAAGACATCTTCTTAGTGTTCTTGGGTTGAACACTTCCTCTCTCTTACTTTCATCTACTGAAACCACATAGGGTGAGTTCATACCCCTACATTTACATGTTTTTCTTAAGTTTTAAGGCGGGGAATACAAGTAAAATCATCAAGAACACAATTAAACTTTTTCTATCAGATTAAATCAGAAAAGATGAACTTCGATCACGGACTGTTTTGGTCAACTTAAATATTTTAGTTTTCAAAACTGTTCTAGGTGCAAGTAGTTCAAACTCTTAGCTTTAAAATGGCTACTTGCACATCTCCATATGATTTTTCTACAATTTATGGTGATTTTTACAAAACTGCCTATCATTTCAAAGGCAAACCCGGACCAGTCTGTGATTATGAACATTTTCACCTCTGTTATAGATCACTAAAAATCATGATAAAATTTACAAACCAACTAGACTCATATTGCAAACTCTCAGAATTTGCGGATTTGGATTTAGAGCTTTGATGATTTTTCTATAAATTTTCTAAGAACAGTAACAGAAACTGTATACAACAAAAAGTTGCTGTCAATTTCATTTCACCTTATAACATGTTGAGCAAGGTGTATATCTTTATGTGATTATATGTTATTGCAATATATGACATTTTATCTTAATATTTAGACACACATCAGTTTACAAATGGAGTTGGACATATAAAACATAAAGAATAACAAGTGATTATAATCAAAGTACAACCGATACATTCAAACATTTAATAAACTATTTTGAATATAGTTTGCATACATTAATACGTACTACCCTTGGTTGATAAACTATAATAGGTATAGTTTATGAAACATTACATAACACATACATTTAAAAAGGGTACATTTATACAAAGGATATTTTCATTAAGCAAGGTACGGCCATACGGTACCAAGTTTTCATAACACATAATTCCGTTAATGACTTTATTGAAACATTACATAACACATACATTTAAAAAGGATACATTTATACAAAGGATATTTTCATTAAGCAAGGTACGGCCATACGGTACCAAGTTTTCATTACACTACACGTAAATTCGTTAATGACTTCTGTGAGACATTCGATTCAATTTACAAATAAGTCATGTATTATAACCAGAGTCTCCTCGAGGGAGAGCGTGATACTTGTGTATAGATCTATATTGGGTTTGACAAACCCACACCTAAACTGCATGCAACAGTTAGAGCGATAGGTCTGGGGTGACAAATGTCATAACATTTCCGACGCCTGAAGAACGTCGTTTCAGGCCAACTAGGTCATAGCATGGTTATAATAACTCACATGTGGTATTAACAAACATAGAATTTACGGGGATTTCACAAAAATAAAACGAGTTTATGTCGATTTAAACTTGCATTGTTTTACTATAAGGAACGAACACTACTTGTACATTTCGGTCTTTGGGTTTTAAGACTACATTTACACATTAAAGAAAATATTGGATTTTCTGGAACGAACACTACTTTTACAAGAAAAGGTTATAATAAACTCACACAAAGTATTAATGAATATTGGAATTTACGGGAACTTCATTAAAATTAAATGAGTTTACGTCGATTTAAACTTACATTATTTATTATAAGTAAGAAAAGTTACTTGTACATTTCGGTCTGTGGATTTAAGACTACATATACATTTTAAGGAAAATATTGGATTTTTCTAAAACAAATACCACTTTTACAAACGAAAGGCTTTTAATAATACCAAACAAAAGCTTATGAACTCACCAACCTTTGTGTTGACACTTTTTCAAACAACTTGTATTCTCAGGAAATCATTAAACAGGTAATCAAGTGCTTTTGAGGATGGGACGCTAAGGCGTCTACTATTTCATATTTTGTCAACATATTGTAATTGATTCGTAAACATGTAATTCATACAATGATGTAACTTTTTCAATTATATATATGTTGGTTGTGTTTGCTTGAATTACTATTACAATTGTTGTTATGATACTATACATGAAGTCCTCCACCCCCAGACGTTTCCGCCATCCTTGGTTTGGGGGTGTGACATAGTCTCATAAATATAAGTTAATCATTTTAGAATATGAATATTATCATTATGAAAATGATTAAGCAAATAATCAAACATTTAAATAAAATAAGTGAGACATATATATTTAGACATGCTAAATTTAAAACATACATTGTTCCAAAACTAACATTGTTTTATATTACAAGTAATTTATGTTCTAAGCATATATAATGAACTAAACTCTTAGAGTGTAGTTCCAACTTGCTTGTGCTCAGCTGGTTACTCTTCTAAAAATATCTGCAAGTACGTTACAAATATTAGATTTAACATTTAAGTACCAAGTACTTGAGTGTTATATGAAAAGTATAACATCTATCTAGTACATACTTGAACTACTAGTCTCTTCCAGGCTTTCTTTTCAGATAAGAGGAGCAGTTCCTCTTCTAGTGTCGAGTTTCTTCACAAAAGAAACAAGATCCATCTATGTGGGTATTCTTGGATTTCTTGGGCTTAAAGGTGTACAATCCATAAAACATGGGCCTCATAGATCACACAAGGTGAGTCTTCTCAACCTTGCATTATTCCATTGTTTGAAGTAGTTTAAAACAAATATCACTATATTAACGGGAATATTGATCAACCTGTTATATCAGCAAATATATATCGAAATTATCCAATACATCTTGGAAGATAGGAATAACTATTCCTAGTGTGATGTTAGAAGAATCTTGAGCATCACATTGATGCTTTTACTAGGTTTCATGTCCAGGTCTATTGCTTAAAGCAAGTTGTTTAGGACTAGGACCTTTAAGTGTATACAATTTCACATCTCTCACGAGATTGTATCTCAAGACATGAACCCATTCATTGAAGTTGTATCTATTGAATGTTATTATTTTATCAAGTCATTTAAAGAAAATGATAATTCGTGGTAATGAGAATGGATTATTTATATCTACAAAATTTTAACAAAATTCATTTAGTATTTTTTAATAATTAATCTTTAATAATTAATACCATTTTACTTTCCAAAAATATTAATTATCAAATTCTAGGATCCAAGTTACAAAACAAATAGATGGTTATGTATCCTTTATCCCATTCATTTGAACTCAACCCGGTAGATATCTATTATCAATTATATTCAACTATATAATTCCGAGATTTATGGGATCGCTAATAACAATTTTAATTAGACATGCTTGATCCCATCTATGCCTTGGAACTCTCTTGCTTAGGTATCCTTTATCACAAAAGCTTTCCGATCAAATCATCCAATTTGTAAAACTTGTCTATTCGGCCTATAATGTGGTTATAGAAATCACAAAAATACCCAGACCATCAAAAGATAACACTAAGCGGATAGGTATCCATTATCCCACTAGCGTACACAAGATATGTGTGAGTGTTCTTCAAAAAAGGATTGCATAGATTTAAGGTTTCTAAGGGATCTTTGATGTTTCTATACTTCCAGTTTCAAAAAGATATTATGTCATGGTTATTGCATGCACCCAATAAACCATGGTATATGTAACGTCCCGTTTTCACATCAAAATTTTTAATTTTTATTTAAGGTAAAACTACTCATTTTTTTAGAATACAAGTTAAAAAAACCATTTGTTACAAGGTACATTGTTTAAATTCAGAGTATTATAGTAAACGTGTCACAACTAGGAATTTTGATGCTTTGTAACTAAAACAATTATATCTATTATGAACCAACAATGTGAAAGCATGTATGATGCTTATTCAATAACAACAAAACTTTCATCTAATACTTCATTCAAGCACTACAAATAGTCAACAAAGAATTGGAAGCCCTTGAAATCCCGGTTTAAGTCCATTTTGGACTAGGATTTCCTTATTGGGCCTAATGGACCAATAAGCTTCCAATTTAACTATTTTGAACATAGAACTCTCGAATGGGCCCTAGTTGGACCCATATACATGAAACTTACTATTTTGGGCCTTATAAGCCTAAAATAAACTAAGTTAACTTTAATGAGCCTTATTGAGTCACAATAAATTTATATAGCCCTAATGAGCCATAAAAATCATACTTTGATTTAGTTGGGCCGAAAATCATCTAAGTAAATCACGAGATGGGCCTAAGGGCAACAAGCCCAATTTTCTTCCTTTCCCCTCTCCTTTCTCGGCCCAACAACCCAAATGAGAGAGATTTGACTTTAGTGTTGCCAGCTCACGTTTAACCATAGGTCCTCCATGCATATAACTCATATCTCCATGCAACCATCACTTCATCTACTCTCTCTTCTCCTCTCTCTTTTTTCTCTCGGCCGAAACCAAGACACACACACCCACACAAAACTCATTTCAATCCTCTCAAGAACATTTGCACTCATCCTCCAAAATTTCGAGATTTAGAGCTTGTTAAGGGGTTTCTTCCACAAAAATCCTCATTCAAGGTAATATAATGCTTGGATCTATGATCTAGATTCTTTGTTTTATCAAAAATCTCTTCCTAATCTATTCAAACTCATGATCACCATCTTAGAAACACCAAAGTTCGAGATCCTCCAAGGAAAGCTTACTAGGCCGAGATTTGCACCAAACTTCTTCATTTCTTCCTTCTAAACCGAAAACAACAAGCAAAGGTGAGCTTCATCCCCCTCTCTTTTCGGTTTTTGTATGTTTTATGGGGGAGAATACAAGAAAATGTGTAGATCTATGTGTATGTGTATGCTATGTGTGATTTTATGCATGTATGTATGATTTTATGTGTTTTTGTGATGAACATGTAACCAAAAAGGGGTGATATGTCGAGATCTATGACATGAGAAAGCAAACAAACATGATCTAAGTTATTTCACATCAAACAAGTCAAGAATAATAACTTATAAGATTGTGTTAAACATACTTCAACATAAAATCCATTTTTGGGCTTAAATTGTCAAATATTCAAAACTTGGGTTAAAAATTACCAAGTCACGGTTTCTTAAGGGTTAAAAGAGTCAAAACAGTTTCAATAATTGTTTTTCTGAATATTAAAAATTTCAAAGGACTTGAAATGTAAATTTTTAGCTTAATGGGCTAACTTTGAATTTCTCGGCCCAATAAGCCCAAAATTGCGAAAAATGACAAGTTAAGGGGCTGAAATGAAAATTTCTTTAAAACAGGGGATAAAAAGTGTAACAAAACTATTTCAGGGGTCAAAAATGCCTTTCATTTCCATAAAGGATAAAAAATGTAAAGTTTTTGGATTTTGGGCCAAAACTATAAAAATGGCAAATAATTGGATTTTAACTGGAAATTACTATTCTGAAAGGGGCTGAACTGTTTACAAAATAAGTTGTGAGTTAAAACCATCATTTCAACAAATTGAGGATACAAAAGTGTCAAGAAAATGTTTTAAAGGCTAAAAACGTCTTTTCTTTTATATAAAGGACTAAAACTGTTATTTTCACAAAAGAAAGGTGTTGAAAAGGTCAAACCACCATTTTTCTTAAGCAAACTATTTCCTTGAGTCAAAATACAAACCCACGACTTATGAAAAATCGAAAGATGAATACACATTTAACTCCAAATATCGTTATAAACGAATCGATCGGTCTCGAATCGATACAAAAACAATAACCGTTCAATCAAACCGTCCAACAGATATGCGATACCTAAGACGAGTAATTATTCAAACTTTGGGCTTGAATGTTTCAAATCATGCTTGTTGGACCTTGCAAGTCCATTAACATGATCTTTGGGCCCAGAGGGATAACGCTTATATGTTATTGGGCCTCCTATGGCCCAATTCCATGTAAAATGACTTTCAATGGCTTTTATGTGCTATTGGGCCCTAGCGGTCCATTAGTATTGCTAGTAAGGTCAAGTAATCAAATGCGGGTTGGGCCAACGTGTCCTTCGCATCCTCGACAGCCTAAGGTACTTACGATAAGTAGCAGGACTTCGTACTCCTCTTCTCTTCGTTCGCTAAGGCTTATGAGTAATCAAAGTAGACGAAATTTAGGATGTTATTCAACAGTAATCAAGGTGGTTTGGATTAAGTGAGTAACAACGAACGACACCTCTATGGGACGTTCACAGTTGGCTGTTATAACTTGTCTTCTCCGGACATCGTTCCAACGACTCACTAGGTTTATCCAACACCATCCGAGTATTCAAGGACGAGTAATCAAAAGCCATTCGTGGTGGCGGTATAACAATTTGTAATCACGTATACCTTTCGACATCGGAAAACATCGGTTTTTCCGTGGAAATCAATACTACTCGCTCGGAATTTCTATAACTATAATACAAAACACCTTTATATATATATGTTTTGGAATCATTCATGCATCAACTTATGGATCTTCACACTTTGATAAACTATTGCCTTTTCAGAAAATATCGGATTTTCTGGGTTTTACAAACTACACAAATCATTTTATTCACAACTTTGCTTATGAACTCACCAACATTTCATATGTTGATGTTTTCCAAAATAACTTGTATTCTCAGGTAACAGGTAAGTGGAAGGGTAATACCAAGTATGTTAGAATGTTTTGTTTTGAAAACTCTGAAACAATCTGTGTCATGAATGTGTAATATTTAATTCAATGTACTGGATGTAAACAATATCAGTTGTAATGTATTGATGCATGGTGATGTTTATGTTATGATTCATGTATATTCATTGTGATGGTATTCAATTTAAGTCACGCGAGCCCCCGGACGTTTCCGCCGTCTGGTTTCGGGGGTGTGACAAAACGCAAAATGTTCTTTGTGGCAGATGAATTTGTACAGTCACGCCTTCGCCTTCTGACGATAACCGATGATACCTGAAAATAATAACAACTTGGTAAGTATGAAGCTTAGTGAGTTTCCCCAAAATACATCACACAACATAACATATACAAGCATGCATATTGGGCCCATAGTCATCAGACTGGATTGCCCCGACTATGATGGCCTGCCGCCTCAAACCAACCGCTCTTCCCGAGCCTCCGTGCCTACGGCTTACATCCAGTCCGCCCCCTGGTCTCTCGGCCTACACCACACATCAGGACCGCCTCAACCTCATCTGTCACCATATGTCGACATATCAACAAACAATAGATCAAGTAAGCATATAATACATGAAATTATAAATCATACAACTCATTACCGCCTAGTAGACCCCTCACAACACACTTCTCCACTACCAGCTAATCTGCATGGAATGCATAGCCATAAGTAACAAGAGGTGAGATAGCCACCCAGAAAAATGATCCTACTCTAGAGTGTAACACCAGTCAAAATAGGTCAACAACAATCACATGTGATTATGTCAAACAAGTAATGTGATTAGGTTAAACAAGAAATCTGATTACTATGTAGTTCATGGTAAATTCTAATGTATATATGAACTTTCATACATACTTTATAGTATAAGTCAAAGTATACATCCATACAATTCCAAAAGATTATAACAAATCTCAATCTAACTTCGCGTGAAGAGTTTATGATAAACTCTAACACTATAAAACTCTATAAAAAGAAGAAGTTAAAATATAGTGAGAACTAGCTATATGAATCTAAAAGAAAGTTGTAGTACTCGGAAATACCTACTCGTGGATATAAAGAACGTCAAAAATGGAGTTCGTATGCAAAATATATGATCTTCCAAAGATGTAGCAGTCTAAGAGCATGATACATGGCAGAAACCTTAATCAGCCATGCTCCACGACGTGAACATGAAGGTTCACGACATAAATGTGATCTAGGAAACTTCTCAAGGCTAGAATGTAGATGACAAGTCTACGGGAGTGATGTGTTAAGACTCCACGACGTGGACATAAAGGTTCACGACGTGAAATCAGTATCTTGACACCTTCCGAAGCTAGGATCCAAATAGCACGTCTACGAGGTGACGCATCTACGCTTCACGAAGTGGACATATAAGTCCACAATGTGAACTTGTTTTGGACAACCTATAAATAGCAAGCTTGACCCTAACACTTCTTACACCTAAATTTCTTTCATCTCTCTCGTTTACTGAAGGCATTCCGCGTCCCGAGCCCGTCGATCATGAACTGCTGACCGTTTCTAGTCAGATTCTATAAAATCACGCTACTAGGGTGAGTTTCACGGCCCCACTTTTTAATGTTTTCGGGGGAAAACGTATGCTAAATATTATATAAAAGTTAATATTATGTTTATATGATAGTATGTTCGTATCAACATACATAGTTATATTAACCGGGATATAGTTGTTTTGTATCATATATACCTAGAATAAATCTGATATATTGAAAATATACAACTATCTTAAACTTGTTAGCATGTTATTTTTATAGATTATACTAATGTAGCCTCGAAGTTATAATCGGGAGTTCTATATATATTATATGTGATATAGCCCCGAGGTTATACTCGAGAGTTCTATATACTAATTGTTAAGTATATTGTTATTATTGGTTTTATGTTAAAAAAAACCTGGTTTTACTTCAAGTTAGAGCTATTATACTACCTTAGTATTATGAAATTTGGAGTATTGTTTAAAAGCATAGTCTAGTAACTTAGGGTTTTAGACACAAATGTGCTTTTGTTATTAGAACTATATGAGGTCGATAAAGTCTACATGAGCTATTATATTCATCAACTAAGATTAGGAATCTTATGGGAAATCCTCTGACCTATAACCGTTAATACCGTGTGAGCGAGGAAGTCGTGTATGAAACTATACGAGTTGACAACCCCACTCGTGGTTGTTAGCTACAACCCACCACTTAGCGAGTGACGATCTGTCCTTTTATTTGTTTACAGATCCGACGTCGATGAAGCACACAAAGTTTTTATGGCATCAATGGTGGAAATCCTTCGTGGAACCATTGGTGGGATTTTTGTCAGACGTCCTGTATGTCATAGCAGCGGTTACAGACTCATGGTAGCAAATTATTAGAAACATTATACTTTGTCGATATACAAGTATTAATGTTAAGTATAAGTTTCCCAATCACTTATACTCTAGGTACAAGGAAATTATAGGTATTTTACTTATTCTTTATGTAAATAATTACACCTAGTATATATACTTGTATAGAATTGAGAAAGGATTTATACGTAGTAACCTTCCTTGATTTAAGTATATGGAGATTTTAGTTATATAACTTATTTAATAAGTAATCTATTATACCTAGGATACATACTATATGTTAGAGATAAGTATGAGTCAGGATGACTCTTTTATACTATGTTTTATACTTTTTTAACTTGGAAAAAGTACTATTTTACGTGGAGTCAAAACATGTGGACTCACCAACTTTATGTTGACGTATTTTCAAAATGCATGTGTTTTCAGGAACTTGATAAGCTCTCGAACAGGAGAAGTTTTACTATTATCCTTTATTTTTGTTTGAAACATATATCCGTTAAGACGTATGTGATTGTTCGGATACTATGCAATAAATAGTAGGTAACTATAATAATGTAACTTTCGACCATCAATAAAGGTATGTAGTTTATAACATTATTTAGTACTGTTTAATATATGTTATATAACCGTGATACAAAGATGACGTTACATAGCCCGGTGTTTCCGCCGCCGGCTGGGGGTGTGTGTCACACCCCGCTAAAGCGGAAACGCAAGGTATGACAGCGACAAAGGTTTCATTGCAAAAGATAAAGATACATCACCATAGCAATATTTAAAAGTTTACAACCCATAGCTTAAACAAAACAAAGTACAAGTTTTCCAAAATGACATTGTTCAAAGTATAACTTCATAAAATAACTTCCACACGATGCAGCATGCTCTATGATGATGAATCTCTATATCCACTTACTAATTATTTCCTGAAAAAGCATGTAAAACGAGTGTCAACTATGAAAATAGTTGGTGAGTTCATAGGTTTATAAAATCAAGATTTGGTATAAGACTTTTCATAAATACAAGTACATTGCTTTAATGAGAACAAAGTTCATTGCTATAATGAGCAATCAATTTTGTTGCTACAAGGAGCAAACAATTTCATTGCTGAAACATGTATATAAGTTTTCAGTAATAAAAGTTCGTTGTTGTAATGTGTAACGAGTTTGTATGTGTATGAGCAAACAATGAGTCTCAACCAAACCTATGACTGAAGCCCTATCAAGATCTATGCTTATCGTTCCATAGATGAATATGGTATCATGCACTCCAGCAATAGGGCGAGTGAGGAGTTGTCAATTCCTAATAGCGCTATCCATAATGACCATTGGCTCAAAGAGTTAATGGTTAGAGATAAGGGAAGGGCCTTAGTACGATAAGTTCTCATGTTCCGTGTTGCATAGACATACATAGAGAGACATAGCAATAAAATAGCAATCATGTTTGATACAAATCAATTTAAATACAGCATTAAAATAATAGTTTTTCGGGACATGCTTTTCCACCCCAAAACATAAAAACTGAAAATAGGGGAGTGCGTGAATACTCACAACGTTTCGAGTAGGTACAAGTGGTACTTCGGAATGCACCAACGTCTTACTACCGGGATCCTACGACATCAAACACACACTAGTGAGTTTCCATGTCGAAATCTAATGCTAATATACTAAATTCTACATATAGTGAAATGCCAATTTATGTTTTAGTATTTGATTTTATATTAATTGGTTACACTTTTTCTGAAATAATGAAATTCTACAAATCGTGCGATTAATTACAACATTGGAATATAAATTTTCCAAATTTTTAAGTCCTTATTACAACATAAATTCACGGAAGTAGCATTCAAAGGATAAAAATTCTCAAACTTTTTATTTAACTGTTATTACACAATACTAAACTGGAAAAATTATAAAAATGGATTTCCAAGCTGTTTAATTATATTTTATGATTTTTGAGCATTTATTCCAATAAAAATTGAAATAAATAGAAAACAGTTTCCAAAATTACCCAAACTTTTTATTTAACTGTTATTATACGTAAATAGGCTGAGAAAAATATAAAAGATATTTTTCAGTGGGTATTTCTATTTTTCCTTGTTTTATTCCTTTAAATAATCTTTAATTGAAGAAATAATATTAAATAGTTAAAATAAATTACAAAAAATTTTTGTAATATCATTTACAGTATAAATAACCTGAGAAAAATATCAAAAGTGGTCTTCATATTATATAATCCGGTTTTGGGTATTTATGTGTATTTAACTGTATTTAACTTTAGAAATTAAGAGAAAAATAGTTTACAGTGGACAAAAATCCTTAAAATTTTTATGTAACCTCCTACTGTAAAACATGATGTTCTGGTAAACTTTCATGAATTTTGGATAATCAGAACTATTTTTCCTATTTTTAAACCATTATAATTACCAAAAATTGGGAAAAATAGCAAGGCATGATGAAAAATGTTGAAATTATTTTTCTGAGTCATCCATCACAGGTAAGGTATGCGAAAATTGTTAGATAAAACTTTCACACTCTCCAAAGTGGTTTTGTGATTTATTATATCCTAACAAAAAGAAAATTGGAAATCACACCAAACAGCAACAAAAATTGATGAAATTTAGTGAGGGGTCATTATCCATCATAAGGGTCATTCGTGAATTTGTTCCGGATTTATTGACCTCTAGAAGTATTTTATGTGATTTATGCCCTTGGTTTCTAGCAATAATTTTAATAAATCAAAGAAATAATAAAATCTTTTGGTATTTTACAGATTATCACATTCATGTGAGGGCTTTCAAAAGGAAAAATGTTCGAAATTTATTCAGAAGGGAAATAGGGGTATTGAACCCAAACAAGATAAGAAATGTTGCATGCAATGGTGCATGAGATGTAAATGTGGCTGAAGTTCATGAATTTGTGAAGCACATTCTGTGGGGTTTTAAGCCACAAAATTTCAGCCATCATTCACTGGATATGTTAAGTTTCTAAAGTATTTTTCCCCAGATTTATGGTTGGGTTTAAGGCCATTGATCATGCAAGGCAAAAATGGTGATCATAGAAAAAGAGCTGTTTGCGCAACCATTTTGTAAAAATTGCCAAAAATCGGATATTTAATATTTTATAGTGAGACCAGTTGGGTTTGAAAGTTAACTCATGAGATTATCCAATACAAAAAGAATATCATGATTTGGTTAAGAAATGACCGAGTTATGGTCGTTCAACGTTGAACAAAGTAATCTGGCAGATTGCATGTTTGCTTTGAGTGCATCCTTAGGACATTTTGACAAGAACATCATGCATGCCTTTGATAAGGTCCGATTTCTAGCACATGCATGGAGTGAATGAGCATACAAGATGTACTAGAAATGGTTTAAATGCTTTTGACCATGCAAGAACACAAAAGAAATGGAGAAGAAGATGTAATACTTGTTTTTGAAGTCACATGAACATATGTGCATCATTTTCACTCCTTGCATGGGTTTGATCCCATATTTTCACCATTTCAAACACATGCATTGTGTTATGGTGAGAATCTACAAACCACAAGGGAAAAATAAAGATTTCTAGCCATGGAAAGGCATAGAATCCGAAAAGAAGAGAAAACTAAGAAGAAAAGGAAGTAGAATCATGAAACTATGGAAGAAGATGTTGTTGTTTACCTTGGTTTTGATCTTGAGGGAAGTAAGAACACTTCAAGGTCTTTAAAATCTCGAAATTTGGCAGAGAAATGAGAGAAATTCAGTGAGTTAGAGAGAGAGAGGAAGAGAGTTTGTGTGTTAGGAGGGTGGAGTGTGAGAAAGTGAAGAGAGAAGAGGTAGATTGAAGGTTTAAGTCTAATGATTGAGTTTTGGGAAGAGAGAGTGCATGGGGAGGGGAGAATGGCTGGCTCTATCATGCATTAGGCCTCCTCTATCCTAATTTCAAATTTTATAAAATTCCCTCCAATAATTTTATAAAAACCCTAATTTTTATAAAAATATTTATTAAGCAATTCTTGATTTATTTGTAAAAAATCTTGTTTTTAACTAATAAATTATGATTATTGCATGATAATTTAATTTCTATTTCAATGATTATAATCCATAATTTGATTAATAAAAAATTGATATTAGAAAGTTTATAGCCAAATTTTATAAGGTTTTTAAGCTTTATGATTTATAAATTTGGATTTTTAGCTCTCTTAGGGTTTTTGGAATATTGTTTGATATTCATCATCATAATGAAGTATAATTAGAATATTTTAATTTATTTTTAGGGTTTTATACCCTTTTTCAATTATAACAAAGCTTGAAAGTTTCATTCAAATTATAGCATTGGCATTTCCTATTGTAGTTAAGCAACTTAGTAGAATCGTAAGTGTCAAGTATATTAGTCCTAGGTCTTAGATGGATCCTAGTTTATGTAAGATTTTGACCTAATTTATACTACTAGGCCATGGCATGATGTGCATGAATGGTTATTATAAAGATGCATGAGTCCGAGAATGACCTGAATTGACAGTTGTCACAGTATCCCCCACTTAAAAAGAATTTTGTCCCGAAATTCATTCTATGTCATCGCTTGTCATCGTATGGGAAAAGTTGTGGATACTTTTCCTTCATGAAGTCCTCACGCTCCCAGGTGTACTCCGATCCGCGTTTTGAGTTCCATCGAACTTTCACAATCGGGATCTTACTCCGCTTAAGTTGTTTTACCTCCCTGCCAAGGATTTCTATCGGTTCCTCAACGAAGTTTAGCTTATCATTGATCTTAATTTCCTCCAGGGTACTATCAATGTTTCGTTGGCTAGACATTTCTTAAGATTGGAGACGTGGAATGTGTCATGAATGGCGCTTAACTCTTGGGGCAATTGGAGTTTATAAGCTACCGTACCAATCCTTTCAATGACTTCAAAGGGTCCAATATATCTCGGGCTTAGTTTTCCTTTCTTACCAAAACGCACAAGCCCTTTCCAAGGCGACACTTTTAAAAGTACCTTGTCTCCTACTTGGAATTCTAATGGTTTACGACGATTATCCGCATAACTTTTCTGATGATCCCTAGCAGCTTTAAGCCTATCCTTGATGATAGCAATTTTGTCAGATGTTTCCTGGATAAGTTCGAGTCTAGTCAACTGTCTGTCTCCAATTTCTGTCCAGCATAAGGGCGAACGACACTTACGTCCATACAATGCTTCATATGGAGCACATTGGATACTCGTGTGGTAACTGTTATTGTAGGAAAACTCAATTAGAGGCAAATGAGTATCCCAATTTCCTTTGAACTCAATGACACACGCTCGTGGCATGTCTTCCAATTTTTGTATTGTTCTCTCTGTTTGCCCATCTGTCTGAGGGTGGTAAGCTGTGCTCAAATCTATCTTGGTTCCTAGTGCCTTCTGTAACATCCACCAAAATCGAGATGTAAAACGACTATCTCTATCAGAAATGATAGATAGGGGGTAGACCGGGCAATTCCTCCGGAAACACCTCGGGATAGTTTTGAACCACTGGAATCTCCTTGAGTTGCTTAGCTTCAGGTTCTCTTTCTAGCACGTGGGCCATGAATGCAATACAATTCTTTTTCAGGTACTTGTGAACCTTCACGGTTGATACTATGTTTAAACTTCTTCCTGGCTTCTCACCGTGTATGATAAGGGTTTCTCCATTAGGGAGAGGCACTCTAATGACTTTCTCGTAACAACCAATTTCTGCTTTATTTTTGGATAACCAATCCATCCCTACTATCACATCAAAACTACCTAGCTCTATAGGAATTAGGTCAATGCTAAAGAGTTTATCAGCTAAATTCAGAGTACAACCAGGAATTATATCATTTGCCCTAATTTCATACCCATCAGCAAGTTCAATAGCATAAGCATTCCTCATCTTTCTCGATTTCAAGCCAATTAACGGTCTAAATGCTAAAGAAACAAAACTCCTATCTGCTCCCGCATCGAATATTACTGATGCAGAATGATTGTTCAGGAGAAACGTACCTGTTATCACTTCAGGGTTCTGACGAGCTTCTTCTGCACCAATCACAAAGGCTACACCTCTTGGCCGCCCACCTTGATTTCCTTGGAAATTTTCCCTAGCTTGGCCTTGTCCATTGTTACCAGGCCCCTTGTTCAGTTTGGGACAAGCACTACGCATATGATCAGTACTCCCACACTCGTAACATGCCCTTTTTCCATCCTTATTCAGCTTACAATACTTCGGGTAATGGCCTGTCTGTTTACAGTTTTGGCACACTGGGCAAGCTCCCTTGTGATGGAAGTTACACTTATTGCACTTCGGGGTGCGGTCCCGTGTACTGCTTTCGCTCCTGCACTTCCATGACTTTCTGTTCCTGAGTTTTCACTGGTTCTTGCTCCTGGGCTTTTACCATAAAGTTTCTTGAGACTTTCTGCTTCCTCCCTGACTTGCCTCCATACTTCTTCTCTCCCTGATCTGCTGGCTTCCTCTTGCTACTAGAGCTTTCCTTTGTCGATGCTCCCATCCTTATCACATCATTGGTTAGTCGATTTGCTAGACTTACGGCACTTTGAATGGTAGTTGGGTTTGCTGAGGTAACCATTCCCCGAATCTCTGGTGCCAGACCCCAGATGTAACGATCTATCCGTTTCTCCTCAGGAGTAACCATGTGAGGTACCAGTTTTGCTAGTTCATGAAATCGGACTGTGTACTTCTCTATTTGTGTTCCAACCATAGAATGGTTCCAGAATTCAGATTCAAGCTTCTGAATTTCATCCTTGGGACAATACTCCTCTATTAGCAGCTTCTTTAGGTCTTCCCAAGTTAGCTGATATGCCGCTGTACGGCCTCGGGTTTGCACTAGAGTATTCCACCAGGTTAATGCCCTATCTTGGAATAGGCAAGATGCATACTCAACTTTGTTGCGCTCGAGGCATTTGCTAATGTGAAGGACCGACTCCATGCTGTCAATCCATTTCAGCAACCCGACCGCACCTTCCTTTCCATGGAACTCCTTAGGTTTACAGGCCATAAAGGACTTGTAGTTGCATTCTCTTTCATTGTTTCCCCGATTTCCTCCACTACTTCCTTGGTTAGCATTAAGTCTTGCAGTTACTTGAGTAACAATGTTTGGGATTGCTTCCATGAGTTGTTGTGCTACAATTTGAGCAACATCGGGTGTTTCGTTCTGTGGGCGCCCGCGATTAGGCCTTCCTGACATGGTTCTAAGACACAAGAGTAGAAATACGTATAAATACATCAAATAATGTATAATATTTAGTTCACTACTATTTTGAAAACCGTAAGTGTTGTCAAATTAATGGTTTGCATTAATACTAGGCATATAGATTTGAAAAAAAAAAAGAAAGAAAAGAAAAATCTTTTTATTCGACCATTGACTAAGTAAATTCTAGGGTTTGACCTCATAGTAAAAGTTTTTAAACATAAAATAAACTTCTTCATCACCATTTGAAATAGTCTTAAAACCAAAACAACACATCAATTCCCCAAATAAAATTTTAAATGTTTTTCCCCAAAAGACACCCAACATGGGTTTTCGTTTCATGACAAAATAAAATAAAATACTGAAATCAGAACCAAATACTAATCGCTATCCCAACAAGAAACATCAACACCACAATCAGTAATAGCCCTCCAAGCACATAATATGCCGTCATCGCATGACCTGCCTCTCGTCTAGCAGCACTAGCAGTGTCAGCAGTCTCCATCGAATGCTGAAACAGGATTTCCATCCTTGTCAACACTTCATCCAAAACTTCCCGATGCTCAGCTATCACAGCAAGACTGTGATGTAGGCCTGCTGCCATCGAATGCATCCTCCGGGACTCCTCCGGGGTCATACCTGGCTGCCTGACAGGTATCCCTATGACTCGCTGTGGTGGGGGTGCTCTCGGTCCTGCAATGCTAGGTCCTACCCTGCAAGGTCCTGCCGTGCCAAGTCCTGCTGTGATGGTGGCTATCCTTCCTGGAATGGGAACACTCTTCCTCGCCGTCCTCCGAATGCGAAGCCCATAAAGTGGTGGCTGTGGCATCACCGATGCAGGCGATGCCTCACGTTGCTGACTCGGGGCGTTGTCATTGCTGATCTCCACCGAGTTTCCTATATCTTCTGTGTCTTCCGAGGGGTCTTCCTCCACCGAGGCGGGGGGATCACGTCGAGGAATAACAGTGACGTAGCCGGACTCATCAGCTGAGGCGGTAGCGTGAGAAGATGACGATGTTGACATAGTGGACTGAGACATAATTTCAATGAGATATGAAATGAATAACAATGTATACCTATAATATGCAATGCTTACTCACACCAAAATTTAACCTTTTTGAAATTTTAAAATAAGGTTTTCTCAAATATTTTTGTTGAACATATTCCCATTATAATTAGCTCAAGCTTTGTATAAATCTTTCCTTAATTAAACATAGGTGATCAGGCTATGTTTAATCGAGGTCCAATAATACAACTCCCGACCTAATTATACTTGTAATATGTTTGATGTAAAAAGAATTTCTTTGTAAGTTTTAGTTATAGGTTGTGTTTTCTTAAAGAAAAACCGATGTTCTCTATAACTTTAGCTCTGATACCATTTCTGTCACACCCCGCTAAAGCAGAAACCCAAGGTATGACAGCGACAAAGGTTTCATTGCAAAAGATAAAGATACATCACCATAGCAATATTTAAAAGTTTACAACCCATAGCTTAAACAAAACAAAGTACAAGTTTTCCAAAATGACATTGTTCAAAGTATAACTTCATAAAATAACTTTCACACGATGCAGCATGCTCTATGATGATGAATCTCTATATCCACTTACTAATTATTTCCTGAAAAAGCATGTAAAACGAGTGTCAACTATGAAAATAGTTGGTGAGTTCACAGGTTTATAAAATCAAGATTTGGTATAAGACTTTTCATAAATACAAGTACATTGCTTTAATGAGAACAAAGTTCATTGCTATAATGAGCAATCAATTTTGTTGCTACAAGGAGCAAACAATTTCATTGCTGAAACATGTATATAAGTTTTAAGTAATAAAAGTTCGTTGTTGTAATGTGTAACGAGTTTGTATGTGTATGAGCAAACAATGAGTCTCAACCAAACCTATGACTGAAGCCCTATCAAGATCTATGCTTATCGTTCCATAGATGAATATGGTATCATGCACTCCAGCAATAGGGCGAGTGAGGAGTTGTCAATTCCTAATAGCGCTATCCATAATGACCATTGGCTCAAAGAGTTAATGGTTAGAGATAAGGGAAGGGCCTTAGTACGATAAGTTCTCATGTTCCGTGTTGCATAGACATACATAGAGAGACATAGCAATAAAATAGCAATCATGTTTGATACAAATCAATTTAAATACAGCATTAAAATAATAGTTTTTCGGGACATGCTTTTCCACCCCAAAACATAAAAACTGAAAATAGGGGAGTGCGTGAATACTCACAACGATTCGAGTAGGTACAAGTGGTACTTCGGAATCCACCAACGTCTTACTACCGGGATCCTACGACATCAAACACACACTAGTGAGTTTCCATGTCGAAATCTAATGCTAATATACTAAATTCTACATATAGTGAAATGCCAATTTATGTTTTAGTATTTGATTTTATATTAATTGGTTACACTTTTTCTGAAATAATGAAATTCTACAAATCGTGCGATTAATTACAACATTGGAATATAAATTTTCCAAATTTTTAAGTCCTTATTACAACATAAATTCACGGAAGTAGCATTCAAAGGATAAAAATTCTCACACTTTTTATTTAACTGTTATTACACAATACTAAGCTGGAAAAATTATAAAAATGGATTTCCAAGCTGTTTAATTATATTTTATGATTTTTGAGCATTTATTCCAATAAAAATTGAAATAAATAGAAAACAGTTTCCAAAATTACCCAAACTTTTTATTTAACTGTTATTATACATAAATAGGCTGGGAAAAATATAAAAGATATTTTCAGTGGGTATTTCTATTTTTCCTTGTTTTATTCCTTTAAATAATCTTTAATTGAAGAAATAATATTAAACAGTTAAAATAAATTACCAAAAATTTTTGTAACATCATTTACAGTATAAATAACCTGAGAAAAATATCAAAAGTGGTCTTCATATTATATAATCCGGTTTTGGGTATTTATGTGTATTTAAGTGTAATTAACTTTAGAAATTAAGAGAAAAATAGTTTACAGTGGAGAAAAATCCTTAAAATTTTTATGTAACCTCCTACTGTAAAACATGATGTTCTGGTAAATTTTCATGAATTTTGGATAATCAGAACTATTTTTCCTATTTTTAAACCATTATAATTACCAAAAATTGGGAAAAATAGCAAGGCATGATGAAAAATGTTGAAATTATTTTTCTGTGTCATCCATCACAGGTAAGGTATGCGAAAATTGTTAGATAAAACTTTCACACTCTCCAAAGTGGTTTTGTGATTTATTATATCCTAACAAAAAGAAAATTGCAAATCACACCAAACAGCAACAAAAATTGATGAAATTTTGTGAGGGGTCATTATCCATCATAAGGGTCATTCATGAATTTTTTCCGGATTTATTGACCTCTGGAAGTATTTTATGTGATTTATAACCTTGGTTTCTAGCAATAATTTTAATAAATCAAAGAAATAATAAAAGCTTTTGGTATTTTACAGATTATCACATGCATGTGAGGGCTTTCAAAAGGAAAAATGTTCGAAATTTATTCAGAAGGGAAATAGGGGTATTGAACCCAAACAAGATAAGAAATGTTGCATGCAATGGTGCATGAGATGTAAAAGTGGCTGAAGTTCATGAATTTGTGAAGCACATTCTGTGGGGTTTTAAGCCACGAAATTTCAGCCATCATTCACTGGATATGTTAAGTTTCTAAAGTATTTTTCCCCAGATTTATGGTTGGGTTTAAGGCCATTGATCATGCAAGGCAAAAATGGTGATCATAGAAAAAGAGCTGTTTGCGCAACCATTTTGTAAAAATTGCCAAAAATCGGATATTTAATATTTTATAGTGAGACCAGTTGGGTTTGAAAGTTAACTCATGAGATTATCCAATACAAAAAGAATATCATGATTTGGTTAAGAAATGACCGAGTTATGGTCGTTCAAATTTGAACAAAGTAATCTGGCAGATTGCATGTTTGCTTTGAGTGCATCCTTAGGACATTTTGACAAGAACATCATGCATGCCTTTGATAAGGTCCGATTTCTAGCACATGCATGGAGTGAATGAGCATACAAGATGTACTAGAAATGGTTTAAATGCTTTTGACCATGCAAGAACACAAAAGAAATGGAGAAGAAGATGTAATACTTGTTTTTGAAGTCACATGAACATATGTGCATCATTTTCACTCCTTGCATGGGTTTGATCCCATATTTTCACCATTTCAAACACATGCATTGTGTTATGGTGAGAATCTACAAACCACAAGGGAAAAATAAAGATTTCTAGCCATGGAAAGGCATAGAATCCGAAAAGAAGAGAAAACTAAGAAGAAAAGGAAGTAGAATCATGAAACTATGGAAGAAGATGTTGTTGTTTACCTTGGTTTTGATCTTGAGGGAAGTAAGAACACTTCAAGGTCTTCAAAATCTCGAAATTTGGCAGAGAAATGAGAGAAATTTCGTGAGTTAGAGAGAGAGAGGAAGAGAGCTTGTGTGTTAGGAGGGTGGAGTGTGAGAGAGTGAAGAGAGAAGAGGTAGAGTGAAGGTTTAAGTCTAATGATTGAGTTTTGGGAAGAGAGAGTGCATGGGGAGGGGAGAATGGCTGGCTCTATCATGCATTAGGCCTCCTCTCTCCTAATTTCAAATTTTATAAAATTCCCTCCAATAATTTTATAAAAACCCTAATTTTTATAAAAATATTTATTAAGCAATTCTTGATTTATTTGTAAAAAATCTTGTTTTTAACTAATAAATTATGATTATTGCATGATAATTTAATTTCTATTTCAATGATTATAATCCATAATTTGATTAATAAAAATTTGATATTAGAAAGTTTATAGCCAAATTTTATAAGGTTTTTAAGCTTTATGATTTATAAATTTGGATTTTTAGCTCTCTTAGGGTTTTTGGAATATTGTTTGATATTCATCATCATAATGAAGTATAATTAGAATATTTTAATTTATTTTTAGGGTTTTATACCCTTTTTCAATTATAACAAAGCTTGAAAGTTTCATTCAAATTATAGCATTGGGATTTCCTATTGTAGTTAAGCAACTTACTAGAATCGTAAGTGTCAAGTATATTAGTCCTAGGTCTTAGATGGATCCTAGTTTATGTAAGATTTTGACCTAATTTATACTACTAGGCCATGACATGATGTGCATGAATGGTTATTATAAAGATGCATGAGTCCGAGAATGACCTGAATTGACAGTTGTCACAGTATCCCCCACTTAAAAAGAATTTCGTCCCGAAATTCATTCTATGTCATCGCTTGTCATCGTATGGGAAAAGTTGTGGATACTTTTCCTTCATGAAGTCCTCACGCTCCCAGGTGTACTCCGATCCGCGTTTTGAGTTCCATCGAACTTTCACAATCGGGATCTTACTCCGCTTAAGTTGTTTTACCTCCCTGCCAAGGATTTCTATCGGTTCCTCAACGAAGTTTAGCTTATCATTGATCTTAATTTCCTCCAGGGTACTATCAATGTTTCGTTGGCTAGACATTTCTTAAGATTGGAGACGTGGAATGTGTCATGAATGGCGCTTAACTCTTGGGGCAATTGGAGTTTATAAGCTACCGGACCAATCCTTTCAATGACTTCAAAGGGTCCAATATATCTCGGGCTTAGTTTTCCTTTCTTACCAAAATGCACAAGCCCTTTCCAAGGCGACACTTTTAAAAGTACCTTGTCTCCTACTTGGAATTCTAATGGTTTACGACGATTATCCGCATAACTTTTCTGACGATCCCTAGCAGCTTTAAGCCTATCCTTGATGATAGCAATTTTGTCAGATGTTTCCTGGATAAGTTCGAGTCTAGTCAACTGTCTGTCTCCGATTTCTGTCCAGCATAAGGGCGAACGACACTTACGTCCATACAATGCTTCATATGGAGCACATTGGATACTCGTGTGGTAACTGTTATTGTAGGAAAACTCAATTAGAGGCAAATGAGTATCCCAATTTCCTTTGAACTCAATGACACACGCTCGTAGCATGTCTTCCAATGTTTGTATTGTTCTCTCTGTTTGCCCATCTGTCTGAGGGTGGTAAGCTGTGCTCAAATCTATCTTGGTTCCTAGTGCCTTCTGTAACATCCACCAAAATCGAGATGTAAAACGACTATCTCTATCAGAAATGATAGATAGGGGGTAGATCGGGCAATTCCTCCGGAAACACCTCGGGATAGTTTTGAACCACTGGAATCTCCTTGAGTTGCTTAGCTTCAGGTTCTCTTTCTAGCACGTGGGCCATGAATGCAATACAATTCTTTTTCAGGTACTTGTGAACCTTCACGGTTGATACTATGTTTAAACTTCTTCCTGGCTTCTCACCGTGTATGATAAGGGTTTCTCCATTAGGGAGAGGCACTCTAATGACTTTCTCGTAACAACCAATTTCTGCTTTATTTTTGGATAACCAATCAATCCCTACTATCACATCAAAACTACCTAGCTCTATAGGAATTAGGTCAATGCTAAAGAGTTTATCAGCTAAATTCAGAGTACAACCAAGAATTATATCATTTGCCCTAATTTCATACCCATCAGCAAGTTCAATAGCATAAGCATTCCTCATCTTTCTCGATTTCAAGCCAATTAACGGTCTAAATGCTAAAGAAACAAAACTCCTATCTGCTCCCGCATCGAATATTACTGATGTAGAATGATTGTTCAGGAGAAACGTACCTGTTATCACTTCAGGGTTCTGACGAGCTTCTTCTGCACCAATCACAAAGGCTACACCTCTTGGCCGCCCACCTTGATTTCCTTGGAAATTTTCCCTAGCTTGGCCTTGTCCATTGTTACCAGGCCCCTTGTTCAGTTTGGGACAAGCACTACGCAGATGATCAGTACTCCCGCACTCGTAACATGCCCTTTTTCCATCCTTATTCAGCTTACAATACTTCGGGTAATGGCCTGTCTGTTTACAGTTTTGGCACACTGGGCAAGCTCCCTTGTGATGGAAGTTACACTTATTGCACTTCGGGTGCGGTCCCGTGTACTGCTTTCGCTCCTGCACTTCCATGACTTTCTGTTCCTGAGTTTTCACTGGTACTTGCTCCTGGGCTTTTACCATAAAGTTTCTTGAGACTTTCTGCTTCCTCGCTGACTTGCCTCCATACTTCTTCTCTCCCTGATCTGCTGGCTTCCTCTTGCTACTAGAGCTTTCCTTTGTCGATGCTCCCATCCTTATCACATCATTGGTTAGTCGATTTGCTAGACTTACGGCACTTTGAATGGTAGTTGGGTTTGCTGAGGTAACCATTCCCCGAATCTCTGGTGCCAGACCCCAGATGTAACGATCTATCCGTTTCTCCTCAGGAGTAACCATGTGAGGTACCAGTTTTGCTAGTTCATGAAATCGGACTGTGTACTTCTCTATTTGTGTTCCAACCATAGAATGGTTCCAGAATTCAGATTCAAGCTTCTGAATTTCATCCTTGGGACAATACTCCTCTATCAGCAGCTTCTTTAGGTCTTCCCAAGTTAGCTGATATGCCGCTGTACGGCCTCGGGTTTGCACTAGAGTATTCCACCAGGTTAATGCCCTAACTTGGAATAGGCAAGATGCATACTCAACTTTGTTGCGCTCGAGGCATTTGCTAATGTGAAGGACCGACTCCATGCTGTCAATCCATTTCAGCAACCCGACCGCACCTTCCTTTCCATGGAACTCCTTAGGTTTACAGGCCATAAAGGACTTGTAGTTGCATTCTCTTTCATTGTTTCCCCGATTTCCTCCACTACTTCCTTGGTTAGCATTAAGTCCTGCAGTTACTTGAGTAACAATGTTTGGGATTGCTTCCATGAGTTGTTGTGCTACAATTTGAGCAACATCGGGTGTTTCGTTCTGTGGGCGCCGGCGATTAGGCCTTCCTGACATGGTTCTAAGACACAAGAGTAGAAATACGTATAAATACATAAAATAATGTATAATATTTAGTTCACTACTATTTTGAAAACCGTAAGTGTTGTCAAATTAATGGTTTGCATTAATACTAGGCATATAGATTTGAAAAAAAAAAAAGAAAAGAAAAATCTTTTTATTCGACCATTGACTAAGTAAATTCTAGGGTTTGACCTCATAGTAAAAGTTTTTAAACATAAAATAAACTTCTTCATCACCATTTGAAATAGTCTTAAAACCAAAACAACACATCAATTCCCCAAATAAAATTTTAAATGTTTTTCCCCAAAAGACACCCAACATGGGTTTTCGTTTCATGACAAAATAAAATAAAATACTGAAATCAGAACCAAATACTAATCGCTATCCCAACAAGAAACATCAACACCACAATCAGTAATAGCCCTCCAAGCACATAATATGCCGTCATCGCATGACCTGCCTCTCGTCTAGCAGCACTAGCAGTGTCAGCAGTCTCCATCGAATGCTGAAACAGGATTTCCATCCTTGTCAACACTTCATGCAAAACTTCCCGATGCTCAGCTATCACAGCAAGACTGTGATGTAGGCCCGCTGCCATCGAATGCATCCTCCGGGGTCATACCTGGCTGCCTGACAGGTATCCCTATGACTCGCTGTGGTGGGGGTGCTCTCGGTCCTGCAATGCTAGGTCCTACCCTGCTAGTTCCTGCCGTGCCAAGTCCTGCTGTGCTGGTGGCTATCCTTCCTGGAATGGGAACACTCTTCCTCGCCGTCCTCCGAATGCGAAGCCCATAAAGTGGTGGCTGTGGCATCACCGATGCAGGCGATGCCTCACGTTGCTGACTCGGGGCGTTGTCATTGCTGATCTCCACCGAGTTTCCTGTATCTTCTGTGTCTTCCGATGGGTCTTCCTCCACCGAGGCGGGGGGATCACGTCGAGGAATAACAGTGACGTAGCCGGACTCATCAGCTGAGGCGGTAGCGTGAGAAGATGACGATGTTGACATAGTGGACTGAGACATAATTTCAATGAGATATGAAATGAATAACAATGTATACCTATAATATGCAATGCTTACTCACACCAAAATTTAACCTTTTTGAAATTTTAAAATAAGGTTTTCTCAAATATTTTTGTTGAACATATTCCCATTATAATTAGCTCAAGCTTTGTATAAATCTTTCCTTAATTAAACATAGGTGATCAGGCTATGTTTAATCGAGGTCCAATAATACAACTCCCGACCTAATTATACTCGTAATATGTTTGATGTAAAAAGAATTTCTTTGTAAGTTTTAGTTATAGGTTGTGTTTTCTTAAAGAAAAACCGATGTTCTCTATAACTTTAGCTCTGATACCATTTCTGTCACACCCCGCTAAAGCGGAAACGCAAGGTATGACAGCGACAAAGGTTTCATTGCAAAAGATAAAGATACATCACCATAGCAATATTTAAAAGTTTACAACCCATAGCTTAAACAAAACAAAGTACAAGTTTTCCAAAATGACATTGTTCAAAGTATAACTTCTTAAAATAACTTCCACACGATGCAGCATGCTCTATGATGATGAATCTCTATATCCACTTACTAATTATTTCCTGAAAAAGCATGTAAAACGAGTGTCAACTATGAAAATAGTTGGTGAGTTCACAGGTTTATAAAATCAAGATTTGGTATAAGACTTTTCATAAATACAAGTACATTGCTTTAATGAGAACAAAGTTCATTGCTATAATGAGCAATCAATTTTGTTGCTACAAGGAGCAAACAATTTCATTGCTGAAACATGTATATAAGTTTTCAGTAATAAAAGTTCGTTGTTGTAATGTGTAACGAGTTTGTATGTGTATGAGCAAACAATGAGTCTCAACCAAACCTATGACTGAAGCCCTATCAAGATCTATGCTTATCGTTCCATAGATGAATATGGTATCATGCACTCCAGCAATAGGGCGAGTGAGGAGTTGTCAATTCCTAATAGCGCTATCCATAATGACCATTGGCTCAAAGAGTTAATGGTTAGAGATAAGGGAAGGGCCTTAGTACGATAAGTTCTCATGTTCCGTGTTGCATAGACATACATAGAGAGACATAGCAATAAAATAGCAATCATGTTTGATACAAATCAATTTAAATACAGCATTAAAATAATAGTTTTTCGGGACATGCTTTTCCACCCCAAAACATAAAAACTGAAAATAGGGGAGTGCGTAAATACTCACAACGTTTCGAGTAGGTACAAGTGGTACTTCAGAATGCACCAACGTCTTACTACCGGGATCCTACGACATCAAACACACACTAGTGAGTTTCCATGTCGAAATCTAATGCTAATATACTAAATTCTACATATAGTGAAATGCCAATTTATGTTTTAGTATTTGATTTTATATTAATTGGTTACACTTTTTCTGAAATAATGAAATTCTACAAATCGTGCGATTAATTACAACATTGGAATATAAATTTTCCAAATTTTTAAGTCCTTATTACAACATAAATTCACGGAAGTAGCATTCAAAGGATAAAAATTCTCAAACTTTTTATTTAACTGTTATTACACAATACTAAGCTGGAAAAATTATAAAAATGGATTTCCAAGCTGTTTAATTATATTTTATGATTTTTGAGCATTTATTCCAATAAAAATTGAAATAAATAGAAAACAGTTTCCAAAATTACCCAAACTTTTTATTTAACTATTATTATACATAAATAGGCTGGGAAAAATATAAAAGATATTTTTCAGTGGGTATTTCTATTTTTCCTTGTTTTATTCCTTTAAATAATCTTTAATTGAAGAAATAATATTAAACAGTTAAAATAAATTACCAAAAATTTTTGTAACATCATTTATAGTATAAATAACCTGAGAAAAATATCAAAAGTGGTCTTCATATTATATAATCCGGTTTTGGGTATTTATGTGTATTTAAGTGTAATTAACTTTAGAAATTAAGAGAAAAATAGTTTACAGTGGAGAAAAATCCTTAAAATTTTTATGTAACCTCCTACTGTAAAACATGATGTTCTGGTAAATTTTCATGAATTTTGGATAATCAGAACTATTTTTCCTATTTTTAAACCATTATAATTACCAAAAATTGGGAAAAATAGCAAGGCATGATAAAAAATGTTGAAATTATTTTTCTGAGTCATCCATCACAGGTAAGGTATGCGAAAATTGTTAGATAAAACTTTCACACTCTCCAAAGTGGTTTTGTGATTTATTATATCCTAACAAAAAGAAAATTGGAAATCATACCAAACAGCAACAAAAATTGATGAAATTTAGTAAGGGGTCATTATCCATCATAAGGGTCATTCATGAATTTGTTCCGGATTTATTGACCTTTGGAAGTATTTTATGTGATTTATGTCCTTGGTTTCTAGCAATAATTTTAATAAATCAAAGAAATACTAAAAGCTTTTGGTATTTTACAGATTATCACATGTATGTGAGGGCTTTCAAAAGGAAAAATGTTCGAAATTTATTCAGAAGGGAAATAGGGGTATTGAACCCAAACAAGATAAGAAATGTTGCATGCAATGGTGCATGAGATGTAAAAGTGGCTGAAGTTCATGAATTTGTGAAGCACATTCTGTGGGGTTTTAAGCCACGAAATTTCAGCCATCATTCACTGGATATGTTAAGTTTCTAAAGTATTTTTCCCCAGATTTATGGTTGGGTTTAAGGCCATTGATCATGCAAGGCAAAAATGGTGATCATAGAAAAAGAGCTGTTTGCGCAACCATTTTGTAAAAATTGCCAAAAATCGGATATTTAATATTTTACATTGAGACCAGTTGGGTTTGAAAGTTAACTCATGAAATTATCCAATACAAAAAGAATATCATGATTTGGTTAATAAATGACCGAGTTATGGTCGTTCAAAGTTGAACAAAGTAATCTGGCAGATTGCATGTTTGCTTTGAGTGCATCCTTAGGACATTTTGACAAGAACATCATGCATGCCTTTGATAAGGTCCGATTTCTAGCACATGCATGGAGTGAATGAGCATACAAGATGTACTAGAAATGGTTTAAATGCTTTTGACCATGCAAGAACACAAAAGAAATGGAGAAGAAGATGTAATACTTGTTTTTGAAGTCACATGAACATATGTGCATCATTTTCACTCCTTGCATGGGTTTGATCCCATATTTTCACCATTTCAAACACATGCATTGTGTTATGGTGAGAATCTACAAACCACAAGGGAAAAATAAAGATTTCTAGCCATGGAAAGGCATAGAATCCGAAAAGAAGAGAAAACTAAGAAGAAAAGGATGTAGAATCATGAAACTATGGAAGAAGATGTTGTTGTTTACCTTGGTTTTGATCTTGAGGGAAGTAAGAACACTTCAAGGTCTTCAAAATCTCGAAATTTGGCAGAGAAATGAGAGAAATTTCGTGAGTTAGAGAGAGAGAGGAAGAGAGTTTGTGTGTTAGGAGGGTGGAGTGTGAGAGAATGAAGAGAGAAGAGGTAGAGTGAAGGTTTAAGTCTAATGATTGAGTTTTGGGAAGAGAGAGTGCATGGGGAGGGGAGAATGGCTGGCTCTATCATGCATTAGGCCTCCTCTCTCCTAATTTCAAATTTTATAAAATTCCCTCCAATAATTTTATAAAAACCCTAATTTTTATAAAAATATTTATTAAGCAATTCTTGATTTATTTGTAAAAAATCTTGTTTTTAATTAATAAATTATGATTATTGCATGATAATTTAATTTCTATTTCAATGATTATAATCCATAATTTGATTAATAAAAAATTGATATTAGAAAGTTTATAGCCAAATTTTATAAGGTTTTTAAGCTTTATGATTTATAAATTTGGATTTTTAGCTCTCTTAGGGTTTTTGGAATATTGTTTGATATTCATCATCATAATGAAGTATAATTAGAATATTTTAATTTATTTTTAGGGTTTTATACCCTTTTTCAATTATAACAAAGCTTGAAAGTTTCATTCAAATTATAGCATTGGCATTTCCTATTGTAGTTAAACAACTTACTAGAATCGTAAGTGTCAAGTATATTAGTCCTAGGTCTTAGATGGATCCTAGTTTATGTAAGATTTTGACCTAATTTATACTACTAGGCCATGGCATTATGTGCATGAATGGTTATTATAAAGATGCATGAGTCCGAGAATGACCTGAATTGACAGTTGTCACAGTGTGACAGATTGGTATCAGAGCTATTGACTATAGCGAACTTGTACTTTCTTAGGAAAACATGACTATAGTCTAAGGCTTACACGATTAGGTTTAGGTATAGATATATACCTTAACCTACAATTAAAAGTATTATTAATTATTCTACTGATGGACTACTTACGGGAGCGGTGACAGGATATACACGTCGCTTTGGGTTTTCGGATTTTAGATTGGCTATATGCTGAAATGATCCTACCCTTTCGACTGTCCTGACTGGCCGGTGCCTTATCAGCTAGACCTGAAGTAAGAAACAATAATTCATAAAGAGTGAACAAATCAAATAAGAAATATAGAGTCATATATAAAGACTCAAACCCTTGATAAGAATACACCTAAACACCCGGAATGCTTTTGATCTCATGGATTTAGATCAAATATTCCAACTAAAGTTTATATGTGCGTAGGTCCTATCACAACTAGGTATAGGTGTGCAACTACATTTTATTATGACTAGATCATATGGACTATTCAAATTGGAAGTAATATTTGATAGACTAAATACTTGGTGATTCAAAGTAGGAATTCGACATGGCTCATTCTCGAGAATGGATAATCATAGAAGATACAGATGAGGAGCAAGAAGTTTCATTCCCTATGTTGGCAGGCGATCCTTACTACCCAATCAATCCAACTATTTTCTATCCAATACTCTATGACGATGGAGCACCTTTACCTTCCAACGAACTGGAAGAAAACGAACCAATGGAAGAAAGCGAGCCTATGGAAGAGACAGAATTAGTTGCATCTTCCTTACCCCCAATGAATACGCTTTATCGTCAATTTCCAGGAGGAGCTAAGATGAAACGCACGACTCGTAAGTCCATACCAAAATGGATAAGGATTAAAAAGAATCCTAAGGGGACATCTTCGGATACCCATAGACTTCAAGATGAACCTGAAAGGATAGCAAAAACAGTTGACAGGTGAGTAGTAGAAGAAAGAGCTACTAACAAGTATGAGATTGGTCAATCATCCTGACTATATCTCTCACCTTCTTCTGAAATTGACACTTTGTCTCAGTTTTTTGAGAAAAGTGTGAGAATTGAAAAAAAATGGAAATTGTCGAATGGAAGACTACTCATCTTTCAGGAAGGATGCGAAGTCTAGAAGGACAGAGAACGCGGGATCAAGAGGAAGTGATGGATGTCCATCATCGCATTAATTTCGCTTATAACGACGTGATTACTCACGGTGCAAGGACTGTAGAACTAGAGCCCTACAATCAAACCTCAAGAAACGAGGAACGCACTAGAGAGCTTGAGCAAAGAAATCAAGAACTTGAGTAACAAATGATTCACGTCACTGACGCACTAGGCCATGACCGAGGGAACTGGTAGATAGAATAAAACTAGTGGTTGTGTAAGATAGAAGATAAAAATCAGACTAGTTAAGGTAATGGGGAAAAGTTTATAGCAAGGGTGTAGTAAACCTTACAATGTTTTTAGAAACTTTTCTCATATAAACCTACAATAAACTGATGTAGCCACTGGTAATAAATATGAAGCATATATTACAATAATCCCGTGCCAAATAGTGTCGTTCACCATGTTCTATTCCTTGAAGAATAATTGAAGTCATTAGCACTCATATATTAATAACTAAATATAATAATTCATAAACCCCTCAATAAGTTCAGCAGAACTTGAAGAAATTATAGCTAAGAGAATAGCTGCAGCTCTAGCAAATGTCACAACATGTGGAATTAGGAATGAAGGCAATGTAGGAACCGCCATAATATGTACCTACAAGGACATTATGAATTTCAAACCAAGGAGCTTCCATGGAACTGAAGGGATTGTAAATTTCACCAGATGGATTGAAAAGAAAGAATTCGTCTGTCAAATAAGCTTATGTCCAGATGATTGTAAAGTACGATTTGCAGCATGTAGTTTTGCTGATGCGACATTAACATGGTGGAACAGCCATATAAATACAACGGGAATTAATGCGGCAAATTCCATGAAATTGGAGGAGTTGAAGATGATGGTAGTAGAGGAGTATTATCCTCGGGAGGAAATACAAAAGTTGGAACAAGAACTGTGGAACCTAAAAATGAAGGGTTCGGAGATAAATGCTTATACCGCTCGATTTAATGACCTTGCGGTGATGTGTACAACACTTGTAACCCCTTAATATAAGAAGATCGAGCGATATATCTGGGGTCTAGCATCACAAATCAAAGGGATGGTGATCGTATCAAAACCTACAACATATGACAGCACAAAGCGCATAGCTCATCAGCTAACCAACACAGAGATCCAAGGGAAATTTAAGATCTCAAAAGCTGAGTCTCCCAAATATGGAATGAACAAGCGCAAGTTTAATGGGAAGAATCCCAGACAATCATTCGGAAAGAGACAAGAAGTGGCAACTAATATGCAGCCACAACAACAATACCCATACAACCAAGGAAGAATAATGGAAATTTTCCATAGTGCAGTCATAGCAACCGTCAGCACACATGTGACTGTTTTGTTTGCATGAAGTCCAAGAAGAAAGGCACACTACTAGTTACTACAGGAGGACAACACCTACAATAGTAAATCACAAAACAAATATTGGAACAGGCTATGGTGGAGGAAGAGCATGTTTTGAGTGTAGTGAAATTGGACACTTCAAGAAGGAATGTCCAAAGTTAAGGAGTCAGGGAGGTTTAGGCCGCCGTAGGGCATTCGTAATCAAAAGTTGGGAAGCTCTCTAGGACCTTCAGTGGTATCTGTATGTTTCTCATAGATAATTTATATGATACTATACTCTTCAACTCTGGAGCTGATAAAATATTTATAACCCTGACGTTGAGAAAATTGTTAAGTCATGAGTGTAGCAAATTAAAAGAATCTATGAAGTAGAAATCGCTAACGGTAAAACCGAGAGAACACATGAAATTCTAGAAAATTGTATATTAACTCTAAATAACTACCTCTTTCACGTCAAAATCATGCCAATGTCTATCGGTAGTTTTGATGTCATAATTGGCATGGATTGGTTATCGTTACATCACGCGAAAATCCTATGCTACGAAAAAGCCAGATGACTACCCTTACCTAATGGCGTAGCACTGATTATCTATGGTGATAAGTCTAGGAAAAATCTCAAGGTCATCTCTTGCTACAAGTCTCAGAAATATCTACAACAGAAATGTAGCGCATTTTTGGCTCACAATGTAGATAGGAAAAGCAAAAAAAAAAAGAAATTGTTGAGAGAAAAACTTTTGAGAAACACTTGAACAAATGTTAGTACAAGATAATAAGATGCAGAATAAGTTAATCTCAAGGATCAGGTTAGCTCAACAATAATAAGTTAGAAGTATTAGATTATTAATTGCGGAAATGTAAAGAAAATATAAATGGCAACAACTTATATCAATTAGACACCAAGTTGATTCAAAACAAGGTTTGCAGTCAAACACAAGTTAGTAAATGTGAACAACTTAAGGTGAAGAGGGACTTGGTTTATTAGAAGATAATAGATAGAGATGAAAGATCTTTGTATTGCAGTGATAGTACAGAAAGATCGTGAATATGTGAGTTACATGAAGTTGGATACTCTATTTATAGAGTCCAAAAAAGTTACATATCAAATAAACATGTCACACCCCGGCCGTCGGCGGAAACACTGGGCGGTGTAACGTCATTTCTTGTATCATAGTTATGAACTTCCTGTAAACACATGCAATTTGAAATACGTCAACATAAAGTTGGCGAGTTCACAGGTTTTGACTCCATAAAATAATACATTTTCCAAGTTCAAAAGTATAGTTTTGAAAGTATCATTTTCGCTCTCCAACGTTTAGTATATATATCCTTGGTATAAAATTTTACTTACCAAATAAGTAGTTTACCTATAAGTCTCATATACTATGAATATAAGTGTTTGTAATTCCATACAAGCGAAAGTTGCTACGTATAAATCTTATTTCAATTCTATACGAGTAAAACCGCTACGTATAAATCTATTTCAATTCTATACGAGTATGTGTGTTAGGTATAATTATCTACTTAATATACAAGTAGTACCTAGGGTATAAGTAGGAGGAAACTTATACTTAACATTAATACTTGTATACGACAAAGTATAATGTTTCTAACAAGTTGCTACCATGAGTCTGTAACCGCTGCTTGACAACAAAACCTCTGACAAAACACACTCATGATTTACCATGAGAAACAATACACTCATGATTTACCATGAGAAACAATACACTCATGATTTACCATGAGAAACAATACCGCACGCTTCATCGACGACAGAACAATAACAAATAAAAGGAACGGATCGTCACTCGCTTGTCTTGGGTTGTAATTAACAACCACGAGTGGGGTCGTCAACCCGTATCTTATTCATACACGACTTCCTTGCTCACACAGGATTAACGGTTACTGGTCAGAGGACTTCCACTAAGATCCCCAATCTTAGTCGATGAATGAGGTAGCTCATGTAGACTTTGAGGGCGTTCTATAGTCCTAACAACAAAAGCATTTTCATGTCTAAAACCCTAAGTTACTAGACTATGCATTTAAACAATACTCCTAACTTCATAACATTTAGGCAGTATAATAGCTATAACTTGAAGTAAAACTAGGTTTTATCTTGACATAAAACCAATAACAACAACAACATATAACATACCAAGTTTTATCTTGTCTTAAAACTAATAATAACAACATACTATATAAATTAACATATAGAACTTCAGAATATAATTTCGGAACTATATCGCACACAACATATATATAGAGTCCTAAGTATAACTCAAGATCTACATTAGTATACTACTATAACAGTAACATGCTAACAACTTTACGATAGTTGTATACTTTCAGATACGAAATAACTATATCCTGGTTATTATAACTATCTACGTTGATACTAATATACTATCATATAGACATAATAATAACGTATATATAATATTTAGCATGCATTTTCCCCCGAAATATTAGAAAGTGGGGCCGTGAAACTCACCTTAATAGCGTGGTTTTATGTAATGTAAGCAGAAACGGTCAGCGTACGAGGTCGTCCGGGCTCGGGATGCAAGAGGGCTTCAGCAAAGGAGAGAGGAGAAAGGGAAACGATGTAAGGAAGTGTCAAGGTCAGACCTGCTATTTATAGGAAGGATTTTAGACCCTCACGACGTGAGAAACTCATTTTTCACGTCGTGAGTTTCGAGCTTATCTCTTCGTAGACTTGCCATCCGTCTTCTAGCTTCCGAAGGTGGCCATATGACTCATCACGTCGTGAAATATCAATGTTCACGTTGTGAGTTTGGATCTTATCACTTCGTAGCCTTGTCACGTATCTTCTAGATCCGAAATGTGGCAAAATGACTCCTCACGTCTTGAGTTTCTGTGCTCACGTCGTGAGTTCAGTCAAATTAGGGTTTCTGACAGCTGAATCTTCGGAAGGTCGTAATTTTCGCATACAAACTACGTTTTTGACGTTCTTTATATCCACGCATAGGTATTCACGAGTACTACAACTCTCTTTTAGACTCCAATAGCTAATTATAAGTCTATTTTTAATTCCTCTTATTATAGAGATTTATAGTGTTCGGTTTATCATAACTTCTTCACGCGAAGTCAGATTCAGACGTTCTCTATATTTTTGGAATCGTATGGATGTATACTATGATTTATTGTCACACCCCAAAACCAAGAATGGCGGAAACGTTCTGGGGTGGAGGACGTCATGTACAGTATCATAACAATGCATAATAGTAAAAACAAGCAACAACATCCATTGCATTAATATAATAATTGTATTACAAGCGTGTTCTGCATAGTTTGTAAGACACCAAAAGTATAATAAAAATAAAAGATGAGTCTTATATGTGCTCCATCTTCTCAAAAGCTTCATCTGTACCTGTCTACTGATGACCTGAGAATACAAGTTATTTTGAAAGCGAGTATCAGCACAAAGCTGGTGAGTTCATAAGTATTTAGTGTCATTGCTTGTATAAAAATGTTAGTAACAATGTAGTGTTGTAATTGATTTCAAATGTTTTGGAAATAGTATACTCCCTACAAAACCCTATGTTTCCTAGTAAAAGTAGTCTTCTACCAAGACCCGATTGGTTGTGTTTTTGTTCTTTCGTAAATGTAAGGGTTTTTCCCCAGTGAAAACTATTAGTATAAAAATATAGTTTACTGAAACGAGTATGTGGCTAAGTCACAAAGTAATGAAAATACAGAATCCAGGTGGTACTGAATGAACAATACGCCTCGAAAGCCTAAAGTAAAAATATGCAGACTCCAGGCAGTACGCCTCGAAAATTCCAAAGTAGAATATGTAGACTCCAGGCGATACGCCTCGAAAAGTCCAAAGTAGAAATATGTAGACTCCAGGCGATACGCCTCGTAAAGTCCCAAGTAGAATATGTAGACTCCAGCCGATACGCCTCAAAAAGTCTATTTTTTCCTTAAATCCTTATTTAGTTAATTTAAGGTTTGAATGTGAACTCGTATGTAACCATGCTGATCGACGGCTGAATAACTGATGACCCTCCAGGTCACACGTAGTATGGTGACATTTTGTCACCCCTGGGCCTTAACGGCTCGGACTGTAGCTAGTATTCAGGATGTGGGAGTGTTTGTCCCGTATAGATCTATACACATAATGCCCGCTCTCCCTCCAGGAGACTCTGCTTACATGATGATAGCACAATGAAGTGTCGTATCGAGAAGTAGTATGTCACATTCTGTTTTAGTATTTAATATTTGTATAGTGTATAGTATGTTCTTTTGTATAGTGTATAGTATGTTCTCTCGTATAGTGTATAGTATGTCCTCTTACTCAATGTAGCACTTAAGTAGTGACTCATAAATGTATTGACTCTTGTATGGGTCGTTGTAATAATAGTAGTGAGTAGTAATCCCTTAACTATACCTATAATAGTTAAATAGTAAGGTTGTTTGGATGCCTTTGTTACACAAAGTTACTGAACTGAAGTGAAAAGCCTTTATATCCTACACATATATACGATATATAACTAAGAACTCAACGACATTCAGACAAATAACAGGATACCCTAAGTCCACAACCAAACAAGGAACAGGAAGTAAGGTGAGCTATCAGTCCTAAGTCCTTCAAGTCTTACTTATATAAGTATACTGGTGTAGATATGGATTTGAAAATATTGTAAGCATAAAAGAGTTTGAAAACAGTGTTAACATCTAAATAGTTTAATAAAAGGTTAGAAAGCTTGAAAAATCCATAAGTTTGATAGCAATTTGAAAGTAGTAGCAAATCTTCTTGTTTGTTCTAGTTATTAATCACATGTGATTAAAAGCAATAACTAGAAGTGTTCAACTTGTATTCCCCCCCCCCACCCATAAAAGCATTTAAAATCATTTAAAAGGTTAATTCAGGGGTATGAACTCACCTGCAGTGAGTGGTTTGGATGGAAGTTCGATATAGGATTGTTGGGTGTCAAATGGAGTCTCGAGCACAAACGAATCCTATTTAACATATAATTACATATATGTGAATACATTAGTATATATAACCAGTAATGGTGATAGGGACATGTCTTAATGACATAAAAACACTCAGAGTTAGGTGTTACCAACTCTTAAGGTTGCACATAAGGAGTGTGAGGCCACAAAAGCATTGGAGTGTAAGGCCACAAAAGCATGGATTTTGTGTGTGTGCGGCCAGAGTGTGCGGCAAAACCTGTGTACGGCCGCACACTCACTATGGAGTGTGTCAAAAACGTGGTTACAAACCTTTGGGATGTTCTAGTGAAGGTGTTTTGACAATTACTTAGCCGGATTGGGAGTTTGTGGCCACCTTGGACCCTTAAAAGGGTGTGTGCGGTTGCACATGGCGTGTGCGGCCAGGTGTGTGCGGCCATGCCTGTGTGCGGCCGTACACTCCCATACAAATGCGTCCAAATCGATTTTCCAAGGTTTTGTGATGGTCCTAAGAAGGTGTTTTGGTCGATGCTAAGCTTGGATGGGTGTTTAATCCCATTTTAGGACCAAAAGATATGTGTGCGGTCACACATGATGTGTGTGCGGCCGTACACACACGGAGATCATCTAAAATGATGATTTCATGGATCAAACTCAAGGAAAAAGGCTTTCAAATGTGTTGTAGTAATGATCTAAGGATGTTTACTTACTTGTTTTGATGATTGGAGTGGAAAACTTGAAGAATTCTTGAGAGAAAATGCTCTAGCTTTGAAGGAGTGTGAAAAAGGGTGTATGGTTGACTTAGGGTCCTTTATATAGGCTGGAGTGTGAGGCTAGGAGGGTGTGCGGTTGGCTGTGTGCGGCTGGCTGGCCGCACACTCGGGTGTGTGGCCGCACACACCTTGTTGGGTGTGTTTGGCTCGTTTTAGTGATGCTACACACATTGTCACCCTTCCTAAGACTCATATCAAGGTTATACTAAGCTTCAAACACTCATATAGACCCAAAACTTCATTACAAAATAGCGAAACCAGGCTAACTTTAATAAAAATGAAGAATGTATAAGTTAGAAATTTCGGGTTGTAACATCATCCCCCCGTTAGAGGGAATTTCGTCCCGAAATTAGAGTTCAAGCAACGAAGTTATTACAAATAACTAAGTAAAAAGGTGAGGATATTTAAGTTTCATTTGATCCTCGCGCTCCCATGTGAATTCCGGTCCTCGTTTGGCGTTCCAGCGGACCTTCACGATCGGGATGCGGCTTTGTTTCGTTCCCTTGAACTCTCGGTCCATGATTTCTATAGGTTCTTCCACGAAGTTGAGGCTCTCGTTGATCTCGATCTCGTCGAGTGGGATTACAAGAGTCTCGTAGGATAGGTACTTTTTCAAGTTCGAGACGTGGAAGGTGGGATGTACATTACTGAGTTCGCGGGGTAGATTGAGTTTGTAAGCTACGGGGCCGATTCTAGCGAGAATCTCGAAAGGCCCTATGTACCTTGGATTTAGCCTTCCAGGGTGAGACTTTCAAAAGGACTCGGTCTCCCACCTGGAACTCCAAAGGTTTCCTTCGTTTGTCTGCGTAGCTTTTCTGTCGGTCTCTAGAGGCTTTCAATCGTTCACGTATCTGAACGATCTTCTCTGTCGTTTCCCGAATGATCTCCGGACTGGTGAGAGTGCTGTCAGGAACTCGTCCTTTAGCTAACTGAGTGTCACCCACCTCAGCCCAGCACAGAGTGGATCTGCACTTCCGGCCATAGAGGGCTTCAAATGGAGCAGCCTTGATGCTCGTGTGATAACTGTTGTTGTAAGAGAATTCGACGAGAGGTAAGTGGGTATCCCACGCCTTCCCAAAGTCGATCACACAGGCTCGCAGCATATCCTCCAAGGTTTGGATAGTTCTCTAACTTTGTCCTTCGGTCTGTGGATGGTAGGCTGTACTCATGTCCAGCCTCGTTCCTAGGGAGCTTTGTAGGGACTGCCAGAATCTCGAAGTGAATCTACTGTCTCTGTCGGAGATAATGGATATAGGAACACCATGCAGTCGTACGATCTCCCTAATGTATGTTCTCGTGAGCTTCTCCATTTTGTCGGTTTCTTTGATGGGTAGGAAGTGTGCGGACTTGGCCAATCTGTCGACGATGACCCAAATGGTATCAAGTCCACCCGTTGTCTTGGGTAGCTTGGTTACGAAGTCCATAGTGATCCGCTCCGACTTCCATTCAGGTATCTCCGGTTACTAAAGTAAACCTGATGGTTTCTGGTATTCGACCTTGACCTTAGCGCAAGTAAGGCATTTACTCACGAAGGTAGCAATCTCTGCTTTCATGTTAGGCCACGAGTATGATTTCTTGAGATCCAGATACATCTTATTTGAACCTGGGTGGACGGAATATCGAGTATTGTGTGCTTCCTTCATGACCAAGTCTCTGAAACCACCGTGATGCGGTGTCCAGATCCGGTCCATGAGGTATAAGGCTCCGTCACCCTTGACTTCCAAGTTCTTATCCATTCTACGCAGGGATTCTCCCGCCACATTTTCAGGTTTTAAGGCTTCGAGCTGAGCCTCCTTAATTTGTGCGGATAGATGTGAATGGATAGTTATTGTTAATGACTTGACTCTTCGACCAAAATATTCCCTACGACTTAGGGCGTCTGCTACTACATTGGCTTTACCTGGATGATAACGAATTTTGCATTCGTAGTCATTGAGTAGTTCGACCCACCGTCGTTGTCGCATATTGAGCTCCTTCTGGTTGAATATGTGTTGTAGGCTTTTGTGGTCTGTAAAGATAGTGCTCTACGTACCATACAGGTAGTGTCTCCAGATCTTTAGGGCGAATACAACCGCTCCTAATTCGAGATCGTGTGTGGTGTAGTTGACCTCATGTATCTTCAGCTGTCTTGAGGCATAGGCTATGACCTTTCCTCGTTGAATCAGAACACAACCGAGTCCTTCATTTTACGCATTGCAATAGACCTCGAAGTCTTTTGTTCCTTCGGGGAGGGACAGTATCGGTGCGGTGCACAAGGCTCGTTTTAGCGTTTGGAATGCTTTCTCCTGCTTCTCTTCCCAGTCAAAGGCCACGCCTTTCTGGGTCAAAGTCGTAAGGGGTTTCGCGATCCGAGAGAAGTTTTGAATGAACCTTCGGTAGTAGCCAGCGAGGCCTAGAAATTGACGAATTTCCGTAGGCGTCTTCGGTGCTGACCAGTTCTCAATGGCCTTAATTTTGGATGGGTCCACGTGGATTCCTTCTTTGCTAACCACGTGTCCTAAGAATTCGACTCTTCGGATCCAAAATTCGCATTTAGAGAACTTCGCATAGAGCTTCTCTGATCGTAAAGTTTCCAGGACTTGTCGCAAATGATCGCTATGCTCCTCCTTACTTCGAGAGTAGATAAGTATATCATCAATGAAGACGATGACGAACTGATCCTAGTAAGGACGACATACTCTATTCATCAAGTCCATGAATACTGCGGGCACATTGGTTAATCCGAATGGCATCACTACGAACTCGTAGTGTCCGTAACGAGTTCGGAAGGCTGTCTTCGGAACATCCTCCTCAAGCACTTGTAACTGGTGATACCCGGACCTCAGATCAATCTTGGAAAAGTAACTCGCCCCTTGCAGTTGGTCGAATAAATCGTCTATGCGCGGAAGAGGGTAACGATTTTTGACTGTAAGTTTGTTGACTTCCCTGTAATCGATGCACATACGGAACGATCCATCTTTCTTCTTCACGAACAAGACTGGTGCTCCCAGGGTGAGAAGCTTGGTCTTATGAAGCCCTTGCTGAGCAGTTCGTTAAGTTGACCGGACAGTTCCTCAATCTCAGCAGGTGCTAGACGATAGGGCGATTTGGCTACGGGGGTCGCTCCTGGGATTAAGTCGATTCGGAACTCGACTTGACGTTGCGGGGGTAGTCTTGGGAGTTCTTCCGGAAAGACGTCGGGAAAATCGCGTACTACGGGGAGGTCTTTTAGGTCTTTTGTTTTCTGGCTCATGTCGACAATGTGTGCAAGGAATGCACGATATTCCTTACGTAAGTACTTCTGGGCTTGAATACTTGAGATGATACGAAGGCTTGTACTGGGTTTGTCTTCGTAGATTAACAAGGTTTCGTTGTTTGATAGGTTTAGGCGGACTGCTTTTTCGAAACACAGAATGTCGGCACGACAAAGACTCAGCCAGTCCATGCCTATAATGACGTCGAAACTCTGGATAGCTACTGGTATGAGGTCGATTGGGAACGAGTAATTATCTAGCGTGAGGTTGCAACCTATGTAAATATCATTAGAATTCTCCTGTTTTTCCGTTGGCCATTTCTACGACGAAGGTTTCTTTTAGTGCTTGTGGTGCTTGATTTAGTAAGTGTTTAAAATTTTGATTTACGAAGCTCATTTCTGCTCCACTATCGAATAGGATACAAGCATAAGAGTTATCGAGAAGGAACGTACCCATGACTACTGTGGGGTCTGCTACTGCTTCAGTGTGGCCAATAGCAAGCAGTCTCCCTGCTCCACCCGCATTCCCCGCCTTTGGACAGTTTCTTTTGAATTGTCCTGTCTTGCCACAACCATAGCAGGCCTGACTTACTCCAGTACTAGGGGCCTGGGAAATGGGTTTGGGTGGTGTTCTGCAAAACCGGGCAGTATGGCCCTTCCGGTCGCAGTTGGTGCAGTGCATTTCCCGGCGGGGGCCGTTGTGATGGAAATTGCACTTGGTGCACTTGGGTAGGTTCCCTGCATATGTTTTGGCTAGTACAGGGACAGTAGGAGTAGTGGCAGCATGAACAACCACAGTTTGTTGGTTCTTGGAGGAGGACTGAGCTGATTTGCCCTTCCTTCGGTCCCCGTGCTTCCTTTTGTTGTCAGATGTCAGGATTGATGCGGGGGTAGTTGTCGTGGTTGTTGATGGGGTATAAGGAACTTCATGATCGATCAGCCTTTGGGCCAATTCCTTGGCACAATCAAAGGTTGTAGGGTGTGATGCTAGAACGTTCCCTCGGTATGGGGGTACCAGACCCCAAATATATCTTTCAATCTTTTTGTTTTCGGTGGGGAGCATGTTAGGACACAGAGCCACCAGGTCGCAGAACTTGGCTATATAAGCCACTATGTCGGAACCCTGCATTTTGAGGTTCCAGAGTTCCTCCTCGAGTTTCTGAATTTCGCCCCTCGGGCAGTATTCCCTCGTCAGAAGGTCCTTCAGTGTATCCCAGCCCATGACATTAGCTGTTACCAGTGAGAGTGATTTGACATGGCCATTCCACCACGTCATGGCCCTTTGGGTGAAGGTGCAAGCCGCGAACTTTATCTTGCTTCCTTCAGGGCATGAGCACATCTCGAAGATGGCTTCTGTCCTTTCGATCCATTGGGATAGTGCAAGTATCCCTCCGGTTCCGTTAATGTAGGTAGGTGTGCAGCTGATGAAATATTTATAAGTACACTCCCGTGCACGTGGATGGATTTCACCATGGCTAGAGTTTGTGCCAGTACCCGTTCCACTAACACCGCCAGAGTTTACTTGGGCCATGGCGGCGGTCACAGCTGCAGTCACAGCTGCCTGGAACATTACTACATCGAATTGCTGCGGAGGGGGTGGTGGTGGTGGAGTTTGAGTTGCAGGTCTGCCCCGGGTCGGACGTGGACGAGGCGGCATCTTCTACTGAAAGTTCATGATGATAATAGTAAGAATCGATTGTAAGTATGATGAGAGTGCTCCATGAACTTAATCGTCATAGTCCGAATATCAGATAGAGTCATAACAATAGAGTAGGGAAACATAAGAGTATAGACTTTCCCATAGAGTAGACAACTGCCAATATTACTGGTATTAATGATGTGAAATGAATTTAGGAAGAGTGACCTAACAGTATCTCTCACATCAAACCATAAGCAAAAACGTTGGCAACTTAGAAGTCTAGTTAGAGTACTTTCAAAGTTATGAATGTTTACAAACAAGTAAAACAGAGATACTGAATGGGAAAGGCTATTCTTTTGAGAAGGGAAAGGATGAGTAGATAATCCTCTACTGGCGACGGGCACCCCTTGGGTGAACCCTTAAGTCAGCCATAGTATTTACGCGAGAATGGGGAAAGAATAGTTAATAGATATAGTATTGAAGATCCTTTTCGTTTGCACATAAGTGATTATAGTAATACAAAATACTCCTGTAGTATTTTAGGTTTATGTTCTGTTCTAATGCTCTTGTTGTAGTAGAGTTGGTAAGTTTTTAGGCTTGTTGCAACACCACAACTATCCTTAGGCACATGCTAGTCACTTCTCGGATAATATAGTTGATCAGGCTATATCTTCCCAGACTTGACTATATGTCTCTAAACCTAATTGTGATGTTCAACAATCATAATACTTTTGTTCTGTTCCAGTATGATACTGACCCTGGTACGAATATATGTATATATATACTTAGTTAAATATTTTATTATTTTAAAGTATATATTCTTGGTCAGAGTGTTTTAATCTCGATGTGTTTATAGTTCGTATATCTTTTATGGGTTGATATACTTGATTCACTATAAACCTGGCTCTGATACCAATCTGTCACACCCCAAAACCAAGAACGGCGGAAACGTTCTGGGGTGGAGGACTTCATGTACAGTATCATAACAATGCATAATAGTAAAAACAAGCAACAACATCCATTGCATTAATATAATAATTGTATTACAAGCGTGTTCTGCATAGTTTGTAAGACACCAAAAGTATAATAAAAATAAAAGATGAGTCTTATATGTGCTCCATCTTCTCAAAAGCTTCATCTGTACCTGTCTACTGATGACCTGAGAATACAAGTTATTTTGAAAGCGAGTATCAGTATAAAGTTGGTGAGTTCATAAGTATTTAGTGTCATTGCTTGTATAAAAATGTTAGTAACAATGTAGTGTAGTAATTGATTTCAAATGTTTTGGAAATAGTATACTCCCTAGAAAACCCTATGTTTCCTAGTAAAAGTAGTCTTCTACCAAGACCCGATTGGTTGTGTGTTTGTTCTTTCGTAAATGTAAGGGTTTTTCCCCAGTGAAAACTATTAGTATAAAAATATAGTTTACTGAAACGAGTATGTGACAAAGTCACAAAGTAATGAAAATATAGACTCCAGGTGGTACTGAATGAACAATACCCCTCGAAAGCCTAAAGTAAAAATATGCAGACTCCAGGCAGTACGCCTCGAAAAGTCCTAAGTAGAATATGTAGACTCCAGGCGATACGCTTCAAAAAGTCCAAAGTAGAAATATGTAGACTCCAGGCGATACGCCTCGAAAAGTCCCAAGTAGAATATGTAGACTCCAGGCGATACGCCACGAAAAGTCCATTTTTGCCTTAAATCCTTATTTAGTTAATTTAAGGTTTGAATGTGAACTCGTATGTAACCATGCTGATCGACGGCTGAATAACTGATGACCCTCCAGGTCACACGTAGTATGGTGACATTTTGTCACCCCTGGGCCTTAACGGCTCGGACTGTAGCTAGCAGTCAGGATGTGGGAGTGTCTGTCCCGTATAGATCTATACACATAATGCCCGCTCTCCCTCCAGGAGACTCTGGTTACACGATGATAGCACAATGAAGTGTCGTATCGAGAAGTAGTATGTCACATTCTGTTTTAGTATTTAATGTTTGTATAGTGTATAGTATGTTCTCTTGTATAGTGTATTGTATGTTCTCTCGTATAGTGTATAGTATGTCCTCTTACTCAATGTAGTACTTAAGTAGTGACTCATAAATGTATTGACTCTTGTATGGGTCGTTGTAATAATAGTAGTCAGTAGTAATCCCTTAACTATACCTATAATAGTTAAATAGTAAGGTTGTTTGGATGCCTTTGTTACACAAAGGTACTGAACTGAAGTGAAAAGCCTTTATATCCTACACATATATATGATATATAACTAAGAATTCAATGACATTCGGACAAATAACAGGATACCCTAAGTCCACAACCAAACAAGGAACATGAAGTAGGGTGAGGTATCAGTCCTAAGTCCTTCAAGTCTTACTTATATAAATATACTGGTGTAGATATGGATTTGAAAATATTGTAAGCATAAAAGAGTTTGAAAACAGTTTTAACATCTAAATAATTTAATAAAAGGTTAGAAAGCTTGAAAAATCCATAAGTTTGATAGCAATTTGAAAGTAGTAGCAAATCTTCTTGTTTGTTCTAGTTATTAATCACATGTGATTAAAGCAATAACTAGAAGTGTTCAACTTGTATTCCCCCCCCCCCCATAAAAGCATTTAAAATCATTTAAAAGGTTAATTCAGGGGTATGAACTCACCCGCAGTGTGTGGTTTGGATGGAAGTTCGATATAGGATTGTTGGGTGTCAAATGGAGTCTCGAGCACAAACGAATCCTATTTAACATATAATTACATATATGTGAATACATTAGTATATATAACCACTAATGGTGATAGGGACATGTCTTAATGACATAAAAACACTCAGAGTTAGGTGTTACCAACTAATAAGGTTGCACATAAGGAGTGTATGGCCGTATATTGGAGTGTAAGGCCACAAAAGCATGGATTTTGTGTGTGTGCGGCCAGAGTGTGCGGCCAAACCTATGTGCGGCCGCACACTCACTATGGAGAGTGTCAAAAACGTGGTTCCAAGCCTTTGGGATGTTTTAGTGAAGGTGTTTTGACCATTACTTAGCCGGATTGGGAGTTTGTGGCCACCTTGGACCCTTAAAAGGGTGTGTGCGGTTGCACATGGCGTGTGCGGCCAGGTGTGTGCGGCCTGGCCTGTGTGCGGCCGTACACTCCCATACAAATGTGTCCAAATCAATTTTCCAAGGTGTTATGATGGTCCTAAGAAGGTGTTTTGGTCGATGCTAAGCTTGGATGGGTGTTTAAGCCCATTTTAGGACCAAAAGATGTGTGTGCGGTCACACATGATGTGTGTGCGGCCGTACACACACGAAGATCATCTAAAATGATGATTTCATGGATCAAACTCAAGGAAAAAGGCTTTCAAATGTGTTGTAGTAATGATCTAAGGATGTTTACTTACTTGTTTTGATGATTAGAGTGGAAAACTTGATGAATTCTTGAGAGAAAATGCTCTAGCTTTGAAGGAGTGTGAAAAAGGGTGTATGGTTGACTTGGGTGTGTTTGGCTCGTTTTAGTGATGCTACACACATTCTCACCCTTCCTAAGACTCATATCAAGGTTATACTAAGACTCAAGCACTCATATAGACCCAAAACTTCATTACAAAATAGCGAAACGAGGCTAACTTTAATAAAAATGAAGAATGTATAAGTTAGAAATTTCGGGGTGTCACATTTATACTATAAAGTATGTATGAAAGTTCATATTTATATTAGAATTATCATGAAATACATAGTGAGTTTACTACATTTCTTGTTTTGACAAAATCACATTACATGATTGGTATAATCACATGTGATTGTTATTGACCTAATTTTGACTAGTGTTACATTCTCCCCCCATTGAAGTAAATATCGTCTCGAAATTTATTTTGTACCAGGTACCACCGGAGGGTCTTGGATAGCTTCCCTTCTTCCTATTACGAATGCCCTACCACAGCCTAATCTCCTTGACTCCTTACCTTTGGACATTCCTTCTTGATATGTCCAATTTCACCACACTCAAAACACGCTCTTCCTCCGTGATAACCTGTTCCAATGTTTGTTCCTTGATTTTCTGTTGTAGGTGTTGTGCTCCTGTAGTAATTCGCAGTGTGTCCCTTCTTTTTGCACTTCATGCAAATATAACAGTCACCTGCGTGCTGACGGTTACATTGACTGCACCATGAACAACTGAGTGCACCTTGGGAGTTTTATAGCATACTTCCTTGGCTGCATGGGTATTGTTATTGAGGCTGCATAATTAGTTGCCACATCTTGTATCTCCTCAGATGATTGTCTGGGATTCTTCCCATTAAATTTGTTCTTGTTCGTTCCAGATTTGGGAGACTCAGACATATATCCCACTTGGATTTCTGTGCAAGTTAGTTGATGAGCTATACGCTTTGCACTGTCATATGTTGTAGGCTTCGATGCGATCACCATTCCTTTGATTTGTGATGCTAGACCCAGATATATCGCTCGATCTTCTTGTATTCTGGGGTTACAAGTGCTGGACACATCACCGCAAGATCATTAAATCTAGCAGTATAAGCATTTATCTCGGAACCCTTCATTGTTAGGTTCCACAGCTCCTGTTCCAGATTTTGTATTTCCTCTCTTGGACAATACTCCTCTATTAGCATCCTCTTCAGCTCTTCCCATTGCATCGAGTTTGCAACATCAATTCTTATTGTATTAACATGATTGTTCCACCATGTTAACGCTGCATTACCGAAGGTACACGTAGCAAATCGTACCTTACATTCTGTCTTTTCAATCCACCGGGTCAAGCTAACAACCCCTTCCATTCCATGGAAGCTCTTAGGTTTGCAATTCATAAAATCCTTGTAGATACACATTCTGGCGGTCCCTACATTGCCTTCATTTCTAACTCCTCCTCTTGTGACATTAGCAAGAGCTGCAGTGATTCTCTGAGCTATGATTTCTTCAAGTTCTGCTGAACTTATTGAGGGGTTTATTTCTGGTGGTGGTGGTTGCGGTTGTTGTTGTTGTGGTTCTGGTCGTTGATTCAGGTTTAGATGAGCGCTATTTCTTCAAGGCATTTTGTTTAGTTCCTATACATTTTAGATCACCAAGTGTTTAGTCTATCAAATATTACTCACAATTTAAATACTTCATATGATCTGATCATAATAAAATATAGTTGTACACCTACACCTAGTTATGATAAGATCTATGCACATATGAACTTTAGTTGGAATATCTGATCTAAATCCTTGAGATCAAAAACATTCCGGGTATTTAGGTGTATTATCATTGCGGGTCTGAGTCTTCATATATGACTCTATATTTGTTATTTGTTGTATTCATGCACTTTTAATTATTTTTTGTTACTTCAGGTCTAGCTGATAAGGCACCGGCCAGTCAGAACAGTCGAAGGGCAGGATGATTTTAGCATATAGCCGTTCTGGAATCCAGCAACTCAAATCGACATGTCTATCCTTGTCACCGCTCCCGTAAGTAGTCCTTCAGTAGAATAATTAATAATAATTTTTAATGTAGGCTAATGGATATACCTAAACCTAACAGAGTAAGCCCTAAACTATAGTCGTGCTTTCCTAAGAAAGTACTAGTTCACTATAGTCAATGGCTCTGATACCAATCTGTCACACACCGGTCGTCGGCGGAAACACCGGGCGGTGTAACATCATTTCTTGTATCATAGTTATGAACTTCCTGAAAACACATGCAATTTAAAGTACGTCAACATAAAGTTGGTGAGTTCATAGGTTTTGACTCCATAAAATAATACATTTTCCAAGTTCAAAAGTATAGTTTTGAAAGTATCATTTTGGCTCTCCAACGTTTAGTATATATATCCTCGGTATAAAATTTTACTTACCAAATAAGTAGTTTACCTATAAGTCTCATATACTATGAATATAAGTGTTTGTAATTCCATACAAACGAAAGTTGCTACGGATAAATCTGATTTCAATTCTATACGAGTAAAAGTGCTACGTATAAATCTATTTCAATTCTATACGAGTATGTGTGTTAGGTATAATTATCTACTTAATATACAAGTAGTACCTAGGGTATAAGTAGGGGGAAACTTATACTTAACACTAATACTTGTATACGACAAAGTATAATGTTTCTAACAAGTTGCTACCTTGAGTCTGTAACCGCTGCTTGACAACAAAACCTCTGACAAAACACACTCATGATTTACCATGAGAAACAATACACTCATGATTTACCATAAGAAACAATACACTCATGATTTACCATGAGAAACAATACCACGCGCTTCATCGACGCCGGAACAATAACAAATAAAAGGAACGGATCGTCACTCGCTTGTCTTGGGTTGTAATTAACAACCACGAGTGGGGTCGTCAACCCGTATCCTATTCATACACGACTTCCTCGCTCACACGGGATTAACGGTTACAAGTTAGAGGACTTCCACTAAGATCCCCAATCTTAGTTGATGAATGAGGTAGCTCATGTAGACTTTGAGGGCGTTCTATAGTCCTAACAACGAAAGCATTTTCATGTCTAAAACCCTAAGTTACTAGACTATGCTTTTAAATAGTACTCCTCACTTCATAACATTTAGGCATTATAACAACTATAACTTGAAGTAAAAGCAGGTTTTATCTTGACATAAAACCAATAACAACAACAACATATAACATACCAAGTTTTATCTTGTCTTAAAACTAATAATAACAACATACTTTATAAATTAACATACAGAACTTCCGAATATAACTTCGGAACTAGATCGCACACAACATATATATAGAATCCTAAGTATAACTCAAGATCTACATTAGTATACTATTATAACAATAACATGCTAACAACTTTACGATAGTTGTATACTTTCAAATACGAAATAACTATATCCCGGTTATTATAACTATCTACGTTGATACTAATATACTATCATATAGACATAATAATAACGTATATATAATATTTAGCATGCGTTTTCCCCCGAAATATTAGAAAGTCGGGGCGTGAAACTCACCTTAATAGCGTGATTTTATGTAATATAAGCAGAAACGGTCAGCGTACGAGGTCGTCGGGGCTCGGGATGCAAGAGGGCTTCAGCAAAGATGAGAGGAGAAAGGGAAATGGTGTAAGGAAGTGTCAAGGTCGGACCTGCTATTTATAGGAAGGATTTTGGACCCTCACGACGTGAGAAACTCATTGTTCACGTCGTGAGTTTCGAGCTTATCTCTTCGTAGACTTGCCATCTGTCTTCTAGCTTCCGAAGGTGGCCATATGACTCATCACGTCGTGAAATATCAATGTTCACGTCGTGAGTTTGGATCTTATCACTTCGTAGCCTCGTCACGCACCTTCTAGATCCGAAATGTAGCAAAATGACTCCTCACTTCGTGAGTTTCTGTGCTCACGTCCTGAGTTCAGTCAAATTAGGGATCTGACAGCTGAATCTTCGGAAGGTCGTAACTTTCGCATACGAACTCCGTTTTTGACGTTCTTTATATCCACGCGTAGGTATTCACGAGTACTACAACTCTCCGTTAGACTCCAATAGCTAAGTACAAGTCTATTTTTAATTCCTCTTATTATAGAGATTTATAGTGTTCAGTTTATCATAACTTCTTCACGCGAAGTCAGATTCAGACGTTCTCTATATTTTTGGAATCGTATGGACGTATACTTTGATTTATACTATAAAGTATGTATGAAAGTTCATATTTATATTAAGATTATCATGAAATACATAGTGATTTTACTACATTACTTATTTTGACAAAATTATATTACATGATTCGTATAATCACATGTGATTGTTATTGACCTAATTTTGACTAGTGTTACAAAACAAATATTAAACTACTGACTTCATTGACCATCAAAGGTTCACTGGATAATAAAAAGTGTGTACACTAAGTCAGTAATAAAAAAATAGATCTTCATGCAATCTTCATTTCCGCGGTAGCTGTTGCGGTTGCAGTTTAGTGCGATTGCAATTGCGGTTCAACAAGACTTCCTCAATTGCGGTAGACAACATCTACTATGATATCAACTCCAACTGCGGTATTCAACTGAAATCCAGACTGTGGTTCCTTAGCTAAAGAGGGTCACTTTTTGTATCAACAATTTCCCCCAAAGTGACCTCTTAGCTATCTTCTTCATTTGTGCAATTTGAGGAACCGAATGGGAATCCACAATAATTTTCTATCTTCGAACAACCACTAGACTCTCCTTGTGATTTCAAACTTGACTTCATCCGTAGTGTGCTTCGATCACTGCACTAAAGCCAAAGTGGTGTGGAGTTGCTTCTTGGTGAGTCTGTGGATTGCGGTCACCAGAATGATGTATTTTGGACCGTCATAAACCCTTTTGTAAACGACTCCTAGCTCTGGAAAGTTGGTTGCACCAAGTGACATCTCTTGAAAACCGTTAGTGTAAGCTGGAACAGGTTCGAGTTCAGGAAAGTCAAATTTCTTGGCCAGGACTGGATGAATTTCTGCATCGATTTTACCGAAGTCGCAAACCAGAGCTTTGAGAAAATCACAGGCTCTTTCACCAGCAATCATCATATTAGGATGCTTTTTAGCGTTGACTTGAAATACTCGAGCGATGAAGAAGATTTCCTCAGAATTCATCTCCTGAAAAGTTATGCGGATAGGCGACGATCCGAGCTCGAGTTTCAGGTTGGTGACTTCGTACTCTTGAAGGTATCTCCTTGGAAAGGAGTGATCCGATTCAGGAAAATGGGCAAGCTGGGGGCCCGGTACATTGGTCCTTTCAGGGTAACCGCGAGGGTGGGCAGGGTAGCGTATCGTTTAGAGCTACCTGCGGAGTTGAGCCAGATACATGATACCTTCCACGTGTCTCAATTGAGGAAGTGTATAGCCGACGAGTCGGCGGTAGTGCCAATAGAGGATATTCAGGTGGATGCGAGCCTGAATTATGTTGAGAGGCCGATCGCGATCCTGGATCGGAGAATCAAGGTTCTGAGGAACAAGGAGGTGCCCCTGGTTCAGGTCCAGTGGCAACATCGGAGAGGGTCCGAGCTGACTTGGGAGCCGAAGTTAGAGATGCAGGAGCAACATCTAGAGCGAGACTTCGAGGGCGAAGTCTGATTCTAGTGGGGGAGAATTATAACATCCGGAATTCCAGGTATCATATTTTAATTATTTAGTTTTTGTCAAGAAGAGGGACTCGACGAGTTGACGCCTAGACTCGTTGAGTAGGATCGCGATTGCTGACTGGATTTAATGAATGGAATCGACGAGTCGGCAAGTTGACTCGACGAGTCCGCGCTGTGGACAGAAATGTCACACCCCCAAACCTGAACGGCGGAAACGTTTGGGGACGGAGGACGTCATGTTCAGTATCATAACAATTGAATAGTAAAGAAAGTACACACAACCATAATATAAATATATTTGAAAAGTTTACATGATTGTATGTGTTGCATGTTTGAATATGAAATACAATATGGTGATCCAAAATATGTTACTAACGCCAGCGCATTAGTCTTCAAAAGTAGTTGCTACCTGGTTTAGCGTTTTCCTGAGAATACAAGTTATTTCAAAGAAAAAGTGTCAACAATTAAGTTGGTGAGTTCATAAGTAGTGTTTTGAGAAAATGAATGCCATTCGAAAGTTCGTGTATGTTTTCCAGAAAATCTGATGATTTCTAACAAATGTACGAAATGAGTATGAAAGATCGTTGTATAAACTGTATGTATTTTAACCAGGAAAATCCATTATTTTCCTAAAAGTGAAATGCAATTATCACATGCTCAAAAGACCAAGACTGTAACCTGTAAGCAACTATCACATGCTCAAAAGAATGATGTATAGTCTTATTATAAAACAAAACTATAAGAAGATTCTATTTGAATGTGAAAAGAACTGTAACTGTTACTTTTCCCGTGAAAACGTAATACCATAATAATTGTCTATCCAGTGAGTTTTTATAACCGTACTATCATAATTTGCCTGTAGCGACGTTCTTCAGGCGTCGAAATGAGATGACACTTGTAACCCCGGGGAATGTAGCTAACAGTCAGGGCGCGGGATCATTAGTCCCGTATAGATCTATACACACTTGTCACGTTCTTCGGACGGGAGATTCTGATTATAAACAGGACTTCTAGTGGTACCTTAATAGGTATATTGAAGATGAACGAATCACGAATTCTTAATTAAGTCCCCTATTAAAATGAATTCATTTGTTTCTGAAATGATTATCCTTTTCAACGATATTAACAAGGGCATAATAGATATTGATATGTTCTTGTGAATACACAATGTTGTAGTTGAAATGTTTACTCTATATTATTCAAACTTATAAACAAAACATATTTCATTTATAAAACATGTTGTTTTCCCAAGAGAGTAAAGTTGTGTTATGAGATATTTTGCATGATGATAACTTCATAAGAAAGTTAAAACAACAGTATGAAAAGTATATCCAAGATTGACGTTTCACATGATTTTAGCCGTGTGTTTACTTGTATTCCCCCCCCCCCTTAAAAGCATTTAAAAAGGTATTTAAAAACGTAGTGATAGGGGTATGAACTCACTTGGTTGAAGTGGTAGCTTGAAGAAGTTGAGACAATAATCGAGCAGAACTTCGACTGGAAAAAGCTGATTTCTCGGGAATCTCGGGAATCTCGGGAGCATCGGGACTTGCGTCGTGAGCTAGTGGTAATACTGGGGCTTTAAGGTAGCTTAGAGGGGCTAGAGAGGCATTTAAGGGTGAAGGAGTTGAGAGAGAAGCAACAAAACCCGGAGCCCTGGCCTCCTTTTTATAGTGCTGGGGGCACTCGCGAACGCAGGGCGTTCCTTTAGGGAACGCAGCGCGTTCTCCCTGTGAGGTCAGTGCTTACGTATTTTCCTCTGATGGACGATGGGATGGTTCTGGTCGAAGAATGCAGGGCGTTCCTTTAGGGAACGCAGGGCGTTCCTTCTTGGACTAGCCTCAGATTTTGTGCCCCAAACTTGTAAAATACATAACTTTCACGTACGGGCTCCGATTTCGACGTTCTTTATATCCACGCATAGGTGAGAAAATGCTCTACAACTCCTGTTTAGACTCCGTAGGCTAATTTTGATTTTATTTTTAATAATACATTTTTAACAGGCCGGGACTGGAAAAGTCTGTTAAAAATCCATAACTTCTTCATCCGATGCCAGTTTTTGTCAGTCTTTTTACCATTACATTACCATTGATGAGATCTTCGATTCTCGTTTAGGTCACGTTGGCTAAAAGTCGCTTGATCTCTATTTCGAGTTTCTGGCTGTCTACCGCTGTGTCCGAAACTTCGAAAAATCATAACTTCCTCATATGAAGTCAGATTTGGGCGTTCTTTTTATGTATGTTTACGGTTTTGCGATATCTACGACTTTTATTTAGATACCTAAGGTTAAAAAGCATTTTATTGGAATTTCTCGTTCTCTGCTTAACAGTGTTTTACCGGTATTGTCGCGGATCTTCGATTGGTCATAACTTCTTCGTTATAACTCGGATTTTAGTGTTCCTTATATTTTTGAAAACCTTGTTACGATATCTACCACTTAGTACATCCCAATTATGGTTACTGAACAAATTTATTTTTGACTTAATTTTTGCTGGTGTTACACTATCCCCCCATTAGAGAGAATTTCGTCCCGAAATTCGCATTTTGACTAGGACTTCAATTGTTGAGGAAAGATGTGTGTACTTCTATTCCATTTGAATTTTCTTGTTCTCTAGTGAGCCCAGATCCTAGCGTGGGTGTTCCTGCGGACCTTCATTACTCTGCCTATTCCTTCGACCGGTAGAGGTCGTGTGGATTTGGGTTTGTTTGACTATGTTCATCTAAATGTTAGCATTGTTCACTCGTAGTACAGGTCGTTTCGTTTTGAAGTTCATGGTTGAATTCTTACCTGGTCCGCTTATCATCGCCTTGTGTATACAAGTTGCATACACATTTGCAGTGATAGGTTAACCGTAATCATTCCTAGCCTCTGCGTTTGAACTTGACTCGTCGTACGTGTGCTAATCCTAAATAGTATGTCGGTAATACTTCGGGAAGATTGCAAAGGATATAGTACTGCACACATGAGTGCTACGGGATTTTGAAACTAGAAACGATTTGGGAGTTGTGTCGGGTTTGTCGTTATAAATCGATAGAGTTTCGTTAGCCAACGGTGAAAGTGAATGGTCTTTTCATAGCACGTGCAATTGGCATGGTGAAGACCAAGCCAATCCATTTCTAGTAGCTATTTGGGAACATCTTATCGTAACAGGTGTGAAGTCAATGGGAAGAGTGTTCATTAGCGTTATAGTGCGTTCTACACATGTGTTTTCAAATTTTTTTTTATCTATCTTTGTTATTACTACTATGAATGTTTTGCTTAATGATTGGGGTGCTTGTTTGAATAGATTTTTAAATTTGTGACTCACGAAACTCCTATACGCTCCACTATAAAATAAAATGCATGCTAATGTGCTATCGAGGAAAAACGTACCCGGAATAACCGTGGGGTCTGCAATGGCCTCCTCCACCAGCATTCCTGCTGTTTGCCTTCGGGCAGTCCCTTCGGAAGTGCCCCGTTGCTCTGCACTCATAACAAGTACGGTCTACTACGACATTTGTGGCTGGAGCGGTTGGTTGGGTTCGTTCCCTGCAGTAGCGGACGGTGTTTCCCTTACTGTTGCACATAGTGCAATGCATTTCACGGCAGGGTCCGTGATGATGAAAGTTGCATTGGTTGCACTTAGGCTGGTTGCCGTTGTAGGACCTTGTGGGTGTGGAGGTGGTAGGGACAGTAACAGCGTGAGCTGTCACTAACTGTTGCCTCTTGGGGTTCTCTTGCTCGGCTTGCCCATTTCTCTTGTCCCAGGGTTTCCTTCGGTCCTCTACCTCCTTCGGTGGCTCAGTAGCAGCGGTAATAGTACCCTTCTTAACACCATGATCGATCAATCGTTGAGCCAAGCGCTTCGGCCTGTCAAACGTGATTGGGTTAGAAGCCAGGACATGTCCTTGGATCTGGGGTGATAATCCCCAAATGTACCTCTCCACCTTCTTCGGTTCTGGGTTTACCATACCTGGGCACAAGGCTGACAAATCACTGAACCTGGCCGTGTAAGTGGCTAGGTCCGATCCAGTCATCCTTAGGTTCCATAACTCCTGTTCTAACTTTTGGATTTCACCCCTCGGGCAGTACTCTTCCTGCATCAAGATTTTGAGATCCTCCCAGCTCATGACATTAGCAACTGGGAGAGATAGGGCTTTCACATGGCCCTTCCACTAGGTGAGGGCTCGATCAGAGAAAGTACAAGCGGCAAACTTGACTTTGCTGGTCTCCAGGCATGCACAGATCTCGAAGACAGTTTCGGTCTTCTCGAACCATTGCATAAGTGCAATGACTCCTCCTACCCCGTTCAAAGTCTTTGGCTTCGTATTCGAAAATTCCTTGTATGTGCATTCCCTGATATGACCATGGCCAGTGCCATGATTCAAGTGGTTGGTACTGCTTCCAGTTCCGCCAGCGCCGTTAGAGTTTATTTGCATAAGAGCAGCTGCTACTGCTGCAGTGATAGCAGCCTGTACCATGACGAGATCATATTGTGGAGGCGGTGGCGGTGGTGTAGGTGTTGCGTTGTTGACGCGGCGTGCAGATCTGCGAAGCGGCATCGTGCTGCCAAAGAAATAACAATGAAGACAATAAGTCTTTAATGATTGAAAGCCGCGTGTTAATGAGTTAGCTATTTTAAACATTTCATGAATTGGATTTGACCTAAACAAGGTTTTGAGTTTGATTCATAATGAGAGTTTATATATTAATAGATAAACTTATGAATTGGAGTGATAAACAAGAAATTTTACACGCAACACAAATGCGTTAGTATATATATATCGTGGATACATCGAAATGTTGGGAATATTTGACCTTATCTACAGGTCTATAGTACCGAAAGTTAATACTAGAGTCCATACAAAGACCTAAATTATATCCAAAAGACAGAGTAGAGTAGACTCTACTTGCAAGGGGAATTGTTTTTATTGGTACTTGATTCAGCCCTGGCTTCAGCCAACTGCTGCTCCGCTTCCCATACGCGTCTTTCAGTGCCACCTGGTTCTGACGAAGATCCTTGGTCTCAGATCGATAGGCATCCAACTCCACATGTAAGGCGTCAGTATGAGACCTTTCAAAGTCCTGGTCCTCGGTCAGATGACTAAGACAAACTGTGTTGACTCTAGAGTTAGCACGGATCTCCCTGACTTCAGTTTGAGTTGCAGTTAGCTCTCTCTGCCAAGCTTCATTTTGATTTACAGCTCTACCATGAGCTAATCCTAACTTTCAGATACGAACTATATTGCCTCCGGTGTTCACATCATTCTCCTCGGTTCGTTGGATAGTTGCCCTTCCTTGCTCATCATTGCGGGCAATTCGGCGAACCAATATAGGAAGGACTCTGTCTGCTGAGCCTCCCTCGCTCAGATTGCAGAAGCTCCGGTCTCCATGGTACGGAAGGGATTGACCTTGTTCGTTGCTCCACTTATTCTGGTTCACTGCCCACAGAGGTGTTGCGCCCTGAAATCCTGATCGAGAATTAGGATTTTGGATCGGAGTCACTAAGGCTAAGTTATTGGTTTCGGGGTCGGAGTCTTCGTGCATTTCTTCCTTGAATTCTTCTTCCGAATCATTCTCCATCCCTCCTCCACTGTCTTGGTTCGGGTAGTAGGGATCCCCTGCTAGATGGAATCTGGCCATTGCGTCTGTACGAGAATAGGGATATAAGAATTGTCTAGAACTAAGGCACATAATGTTGAACATCAAAATTAAACTATTGTATGCATAAAATACTCCTACAGTATTCTAAATGTTATGTTTGATTCTAAGGTTTCTAAGTTTGGTAAGTTTTAGACTTGTTGTCCACTGTAGCTATCCCCTGGCATATGCTGGTCGGCTCTCGGACAAATATAGTTGATCAGGCTATATTCATCCCAGTCCCGATTACATATTCCAAGGCATACCTGTATTGCACAACTCATCTATAATACTTCTATATTGTTTTCATTATGATACTGACCCAGTTATATAATGCATGCACGTACACTTTTGTGAAAGATTTATTTTAAAAAGTATAACTCTTAGTCAGAGTGTTCTTGCCCAGTTGTGTTTATAGTTGTATATCAAAAATGGTTTTGATATACTTAGTTCACTATAAACAATGCTCTGATACCAATCTGTCACACCCCCAAACCTGAACGGCGGAAACGTTCGGGGGCGGAGGACGTCATGTTCAGTATCATAACAATTGAATAGTAAAGAAAGTACACACCACCATAATATAAATATATTTGAAAAGTTTACATGATTGTATGTGTTACATGTTTGAATAACAAATACAATATGGTGATCCAAAATATGTTACTAACGCCAGCGCGTTAGTCTTCAAAAGTAGTTGCTACCTAGTTTAGCGTTTTCCTAAGAATACAAGTTATTTCAAAGATAAAGTGTCAACAATTAAGTTGGTGAGTTCATAAGTAGTGTTTTGAGAAAATGAATGCCATTCGAAAGTCTGTGTATGTTTTCCAGAAAATATGATATTTTCTAACAAATGTATGAAATGAGTATGAAAGATCGTTGTATAAACTGTAGGTATTTTAACTAGGAAAATCCATTATTTTCCTAAAAGTGAAATGCAGTCTCAAATGACCAAGACCGTAACCTGTAAGCAACTATAACATGCTCAAAAGAATGATGTATAGTCTTATTATAAAACAAAACTATAAGAAGATTGTATTTGAATGTGAAAAGAACTGTAACTGTTACTTTTCCCGTGAAAACGTAATACCATAATAATTGTCTATCCAGTGAGTTTTTATAACCATGCTATCATAATTTGCCTGTAGCGACGATCTTCAGGCGTCGAAATGAGATGACACTTGTCACCCCGGGGACTGTAGCTAACAGTCAGGGCGCGGGATCATTAGTCTCGTATAGATCTATACACACTTGTTGATTTGTCTTTGAGGATTGGATGTTGATAGATATTTGTTTTTCCTTTGGTTTTCTTGTAAGGATATGTCGTTGTTTGCTTGATGGATCATGGGATCGCAAGTCTTCATTTTTGGTTGGCTTTTATCTAGGTAGGGATAGGTGGCATAAAAGACAGTTTGTCTAGTATGTAAGAAATGAATGTATCGTCCCTGGTCATTTTGATATCTAAGCAAAAATGAGACCGTGACAAGGTATAATTGGGTATACCTTATAAGCAATAGTGACACACCTAAGCTCACAAGAAATGATTTCCACAATGATTTAGATCGACGAGGCAGAAATTCTCACATGGGTTTTTGTTTTCATCTGAACCTCCTAACCTTATGTCCCTTGATTGTTTAAAACCGTCAATAATGAAATAAAATCGAAGGAAATAAAGTTATATACATTATGAAAAGTAGGATATTTGAACCTTCACTCCAATTGAGAATCAATATGACTTAAAATCTTCATCGAGCATAAGCATCTGAAAATTAAGTCAAGAGAAGATTAATCACAAGGTTCTATAAAAGCTTATTATGGCAAGTCTTTTATTAATTTTTTTTTTTGAAGATTTGTTTTTCTAAATGTTTTTAGAAATATTGGTTATTTGAATGTTTTTGGTATTTTTTAAAAGGAAAGCAATTTTCAATTGTTTTTGAATTTTCCTTTTGAATGAAAGTAAACACACTTTTGTACAAACAAAAAGTAAAAGTTTAAGGATAGATGTTATCTGGATTTAACATTCCTAGACGGCCTAGGAAGTATTGAAACTTTGTTTCATCGAGAGCCTTAGTGAAGACATCGGCAATTTGATCTCCGGTGTTGATGAAGTGCAATTCGATATGACCCTTTTGAATGTTGTCTTTGATGAAATGATATCGAATATCGATGTGCTTTGTCATGGAATGGTGAACGGGATTGTGAGAAATGGCAATTGCACTGGTTGAGTCACAAAATATGGGAATTTGTGAAATTTTGAAGCCATAGTCTCGCAGTTGAGTTTGCATCCATATGACTTGCGAACAACAGCTGGCGGCAGCGACGTATTCAGCTTCTGCTGTTGATGTGGATACACAAGTCTATTTCTTTGAAGTCCAACTCACTAGTCTACCTTCTAGGAATTGACAGGTACCAGATGTACTCTTTCTATCTAACTTGCATCCTCCATAGTCTGAGTCGGTGAAAGCGTTCAGCTGAAAATCGGATTTAGCTGGATACCAAAGGCCATGTTTGGGAGTGTCTTTTAGGTATTTGAAGATGCGTTTCACAGCAACTACATGGGATTCCATAGGATTTGCTTGGTATCTGGCACAGACACATGTAGAAAACATGATGTCAGTTCTGCTGGCACTGAGGTATAAGAGTGATCCGATCATTCCACGATATCTTTTCTGATCAACAGGTTTGCCTTTTAAGTCTGCATCGATTTTGTATCCAAAAGCCATTGGGGTTTTTGCGGTATTGGATTTGTCCATTGAAAAGCGAGTGAGTATGTTTTTGACATAATTCTCTTGGTTGATGAAAATGCCATCAGTTGACTGTTTGATTTGAAGTCCGAGAAAAGTAGTCATCTCCCCAATCATGCTCATTTCAAATATGCTCTTCATTAGATCTGCAAACTTAATACTCAAAGATTCATCAGTAGAACCGAAAATAATGTCATTAACATATATTTGTATGATTAAAAGATGTTTATTATAGATTTTACGAAAGAGGGTTTGATCGATTGAACCTCTTTTAAAACCTGATTCTTCGAGAAAGGTTGTCAATGTGGCATACCAGGCTCGGGGTGCTTGTTTCAAGCCATAGACAGCTTTCTGCAATTTGAAGCTGTGATCAGGAAATTTGGGATCTTCGAAACCTGGTGGTTGTTGGATGTATACATCGCGATCTAACTCTCCATGTAGGAATGCACATTTAACATCCATTTGGAATACTTTGAAGTTCTTATGTGCAACATATGCAAGAAAGATGTGAATTGCTTCAATTCTGGCAACTGGAGCATATGTTTCATCGTAGTCGATTCCTTCTTGTTGTGAATATCCTTTGACTACGAGACGTGCCTTGTTTCGACAAACGATTCCTTGATCGTCAGTTTTGTTTCTGAATACCAATCTTGAACCTATAACAGAAACATCGGGTGGGGTAGGGACAAGATTCCATACGTCATTTCTTTCAAATTCTTCTAGCTCTTCTTGCATAGCTTTTACCCAGTCTGGATCTTTGAGAGCAGAATGTATGGTTTTGGGTTCAGTCATGGATAAGAAGGCTCCAAATAAACAATCATTAGAAGTTGCGGCTCTAGTTTGGATGCCTGAGTTTGGATCTCCGATGATTTGGTCAGTTGGGTGGTTTCTGGTCCATTTTATTAAGCGATTCTCTTCCGCTATAATAATTGGAATTTCAGTATCCCATTGTTCTTCTCTGGGAGTTTCATCTTGGAATAGGTTTGAAGGTTCCCCTATAAATGATGCATCGGGATTGTTTTGGATATTTGGGGATGGGGTATTTAAAGGAGGATTTGGTGTTTGTTCCAATGAAGAAGTATGTGTAGGTGGTTCCCCCTCGAATTGATCTGCATCATTTCGGTTTGTTTGTGGAGTTCCTTCAGTGGTTGTTCCTGTAGAATCAATAGAAGTAGTTAGAAGTTCAGAATTGTAAGCGGTTTTGGGTTGTTCAAAAAGTAAATCAAGATCGATTTCAATATCTCTGTCAGGAGAAGGTGTTTGTTGAATTGGATTTTGAAAAATATTATCGATCAATTTTGAACCAAAATGTACACGATCCAATTTCCTGACATAAAATTCATCGAAATGAACACCGGTACTTTCTTCAATTACTCTGGTACGTTTGTTCAGTACTCGATAAGCAGCTGAAGAAAATGAGTAACCAAGGAAAATTCCTTCGTCCGACCTTGATTCAAATTTTGAGAGGTGGTCTTTATTGTTCTTTATGAAGCATCGACAACCAAAAATATGGAAAAATTTGATGTTTGGTTTTCGGTTGTTAATGACTTCATATAGTGTTTTATGAAGATGTTTATGGATTAAGGAACGATTTTGAGTGTAGCAAGCTGTGGCTATTGCTTCTGCCCAGAAGTATTGTGGCAGATCAGCGAAGATAAGCATTGATCTTGCAGCTTCACATAGAGTTCTGTTCCTTCTTTCGACAACTCCGTTCTGTTGTGGAGTGTATGGGGCTGAGAAGTTATGTTCAATTCCTTTGTCTTTGAGAAATGAATCTAGAGTCTTGTTTTTGAACTCTAAACCATTATCACTTCGGATTCTTCGAACAGGTCGTTTGAGCTTCAGTTCGATTTGTTTTATGAAGTTGATCATCTCTTCAGGTGCTTCTGATTTTAGTCTTAAGAAGAAGACCCAAGTAAAGCGCGAGAAGCCATCAACGACAACAAGAATGTACTTCTTCCCTTGTATGGTTTGGGTTTTGGCAGGGCCACAAAGGTCTATGTGCAGCAATTCTAGTGGTTCGGATACACTAGATTCTGAGATGCTTTTGTGAGTGGATTTGGAAAGTTTTCCCTTTTCACATGCAGCACACAGAGTTTCATTATCGAGCTTCAGAAGTGGTAGCCCTCGAACAAGATCATCGCCGATCAGTTTATTGATGTACCCAAAGTTTAGATGGGAAAGGCGACGGTGCCATAACCAACTAATATCTGTTGGGGCTTTAGATAGCAGACATATATCGGGTTTACCATAGATAAGATCCATGTCAAGTGGATACATATTTCCGGCACGGTAAGAATCAACGATAACCTCTTTGGTTTTGGCGTCCATGATCAAGCTTCGTTGTTTGGTGAATAGAACTTCAAGATCGTTATCACACAGTTGAGAAACACTGATAAGGTTGTGTTTCAGGTCGTCGACATAGGCAACTTTCTTTATGGTGAAATTACCATTTGTTATGTTTCCATAACCTTTGATTTTTGTCATCATGTTGTTGCCGAAGGTAACATCTTGATTTGTTTGGGTGGGTTTGAAGTCACGCAGGTAGTTTCGGTTTCCTGTCATATGCTTGGAGCAGCCACTATCAATATACCATGTATCATCCTTGGGTTCTCCAGCATTAGATACCTGCAATTTAGACAGAAGATTTAGGTACCCAAATCTGAATGGGTCCTGGTTTGTTAGTTGTTTTTATTTTGGGTTTTTTGTTTACTGAACTTCTTATAGCATTTGACTTCATATTGCTATAAGAGTTTGGTTTATAAGGATGGAATGGTTGAGGTTTGATTTTATTTATCAAATTTTCCCAAAAAGTGATTTGTTTCTGAAAATTCGTTGGTTGATAAAATGTGTGATTTGGTGAATGATATTCTAGATGTGAATTTTTTTTTGAAAAGTTCTCTTCATATCTGGGATGTGATTGGCGGTTATGAAAGGCTTTTTGAAGATGATGTTTTGAAACTTTCTGATTTGGTCGTTTTTGAAAGTTCCTTGAATTTTTAAAGGTGATCTCTTGAAAGCGGTTTTCAAAAGGTTTTTGAAACGGTTTTGGTTTTTGTTTGGAAACCTGTTTTTGAGGTATGACGTATGGTTTAACAGGTTTCTTTGGTTTGTTTTCAAAAGCCTTTGGTTTGTTAAGTGGGGTTATGGTTGCTTCATTGGTATGTTTGATTTGGTTTGTTGAAGAACTAGCAGAGTTTGTTTCAGATTTTACAACTCTTTTGATAGACTTTTTGGAAACAGTGAAAGCAGTGTCATCTGGGCTACAGTTGATAACTGTTTCGTCATCTGAATCTTCCTCATTAGCAGATGTGAAAAGATCTGGAAGAGTGGATTCAGAGTTTTCACAAATTGTCATGTTTTTTTGTTTAGCTAGTTCATTTTCAAAGGATTCTCTTCCAATTCCTGGTCTGTAATTCGTATCAATTTTGCCAGTTCCTAAGGTGTTTGCTTTGGTGAAAACATCGTCACTTAGTTTTCTAGCAATTTTGATAGAATTCATATTCCATATCAATCTTTTGTTTTCAGATTCAAGAAAATTGGTTTGGTTTAAAAAATCAGTCAGTTTTTCATTTAAAGTTTTGTATTTTTCAGTTGATTCTTAAAAGTTTTGTTTCAACTGAAGGATTTCCTTTTCTAAAACATCTTTTGTTTCAGAGGAAATGACTGACTGATTATTTTGTTCCAAATCCTTTTTCTGAATTAGGGTTTGATTTAATTGTTCCAAGACGTGATTATAATCTTCTGATTTTCTTTCAACGTCTCTTTCCAATTTGTTCTTTATCCTTGTTGATTCTCCAAATTTGAGTTGCAAGGTTTGTAACTCAGATTTGCAGATATCGGAACTGATCATTGTGTCATGATATTTTTTGAGATCAGCTTCTAGACTTTTCTCAATCTTGGTTATATGGGACTTAAAAATTGATTTCGAAAGACCAAGTTCATAGATCATAGACCATACATGTTCTATGACGTTTGGAGCTCTTGAAGGTCTATCAACACCAACTACGAAATAGAAGTTTGATTGTGTTGGTTCATTGTCAGCTTCGTCTTCAGAAGTTGGCCAGTATTCCACGTTTGGTTCATGGATTGCCATCAATGCTCTTTGCTTATCTTGATTTTCCTGTTTCTTTAATTCATCGGCTTTTTGAGCGTAGTATGCTGAGTCTTTGACTTTGGTTTTGTTTTTGGCTCGGCATTCTCTGGCATAGTGATTAGTTCCTTTGCAGTTGTGACAAATGATCACTTCTTCATCACTGTCATCCTTTTGACTTTTAATCGGAAGTCTTTCAGGAGCTTGAGTTTGGATTTGTTGGGAAGATTGGGAAGGGTTCTGTTGGAATCCAAAATTTTGGTTGTTTTGAAAGCCATTGTTTTGATTAGTGTAACCTTGATTGTGGAATCCTCTGTTTTGGTTTTGAAAACGGTTGTTTTGGTTATTGTTATGATGACTTGAGTTGGGATTGTGTTGAAATCCCTGGTTTTGAAAACCTTGGTTTGAATTGTTTTGGAAGGAAGGTCTTTGAAAATTTTGTCTAAAATAAGGTCTTGGTTGAAAACCTGAGTTGTTTTGAACAGGTTGAGGTCTTGGTTGAAATCCAGAATTATTTTGTCCAAATGATGGTCGGTTTTGAAAATTTGGTTCAACATTCGATTGACCGTGATTTGGAATAAATCTCTGGAGGTTTGTGTTTGCTACCAAAGCACACAGTTGTTGGTAGTCTGCTTCATCATTTAAATCAGATTGATCAAAAGAATTGTTCAAAAAGGGTTGGTTTTGAAAAGATGTCTGATTAAAATGATTGAAGTTTTGTTCATTAAAAGGTGTTTGGTTTTGAGAAGATGTGGAAACGAGAGCAAGTGGTCCTCCAAAAGCTGTAGTGGTTGGTGGGTCAATCGAGGATTCATACGATTAAAGTTCTCCATACAAATTGTATAAAGTTTTAGTATGAATGGTTGGATTTCCCTGAATGATGAGTTTAACCATCTTCCAGCTTTCATAAAGATTGTTTAGAAACTTGAGATTTATCTCGTGTTGTGTCTTTTTGATGCCCAAATTGTTCATTTTTACCATGATAAAATTGAACCTATCATGAGCATCATGGATGGTTTCTGATGAAAGCATCTTGAAATTATCGAATTCATTTAAAACAGATGTTCTTTTGTTTCCAATAATTCTTTGATTTCCACAAAAACGATTTTTTAAATTTACCCATATTTGATTTGCAGTCAACAGTATTATGTCATCCATTTGACTTAGAATACTGTGGGGAATTCCAGACACAAGTTCCTTTTTGGCTTGGAGTTGCAGCCTTTTTTCGGTTTCAGCAAGAGTTGCTTGATTTGTAACAAGAGTAGTCATGTCTTCTGGAGTAATATATGTTCCTTCTACACAATTCCAGACATTTTCATTTATGGAGTTGAGATGAAGATTCATACGGCCAACCCATGAATTATACTCTTCGGGAATAAGTATGGGTGCCCGTGAACCAGATCCCAAGCTGTTAGCAATAGAAACAGAGTTCATGTTGGAATAATTAGCAGAAGACATAATAAAATTTTTGTTTTTGAAAGGATTTTGAACAAGTGATATTAAAATGAAATTTTTAAAAAAAAGCTTATGGAAGGTTTATAAACGCTAACCAAAAGTTTTCGACAAAAATTTCAAGGTAAATCACACAAGCTCTGATTTTTTTTGTTTAAGATTTTTTTTTTTTTTTTTTAAATTTTTTTTAAGGATTTTGAACAAGTGATATTAAAATGAAATTTTTAAAGAAAAGCTTATGGAAGGTTTATAAACGCTAACCAAAAGTTTCTGACAAAAATTTCAAGGTAAATCATACAAGCTCTGATACCAATTGTTGAAAATATACGATCTGATTACCACGAATAAAGGCTCGGATACCAGTTACTGGGTGACAGATATATATATTTAAGGAGATAAGATGCAAAAAAAAAATAAGAAGTGCGGAATAAATATAAACTGGAAAGCTATAAATGACTGAATGCTATAAATGAAATAAATGACAGTATTTAAATGACGTAAAGCTGTAATAAAATATATAAATATATAAATATATATAAAGTCGTTTCGTCAATAAATTGACTGAACTGGTTTAGACTGTGTCTCTATTTGTTCAAAGTTCAATCCGGTAAGTAAAAATAAGTTCTTTTTATGTAACAATGAATTGTTTACAAAACGATACAAAATACACGGGTAATGTTTTTTTTGTATGTGGGTATGGGGTTTTTTAAGGTGATTTGATGAGGTTGAAGTGGGTATTTGGAGGGTGGTAGAAGGTGTAATAAGGTTGTAGTTTTTGTGGTATAAAGTAACAAAGAGGGTGATGTTGAAAGAGCTTTGGGTGGTTATGAATATAGATTTTCGTAGTAAATCTCTCTGGATAGCCAATTCTCTCTCGCGTCTCTCTGGGGTTTGCAGTGGTCAAAAAAATCGAGGAAAGTTCCTGGATGTAGGTAAGGTCCTGAATAATTTGCGGTGCAAATCTCTCCCGTATTATCTTGTTGAGTTGTGTTCGGTGAATTTTTTCTTAACTTGCAAATTCTGATGTCGAAAAACAGCAAGGTGGTGATGGTTGGCTATGTGTTTATTCTTCTGGAGATGAGAGAGTAATAGGAGATATATTACAAGGAAACACAAAACACACACAAAAACTCATGTAAACATGCATCTATATATATGCAAAGGAATCAAGCAACTCTTGTTTGTTTAAGGAAAAGTAATGAAGTGATTGATTGTAAAGGTTGGAAGCACACATGATGTTTGGTACTTTTGCTTTTGTGAAGATTTCTTTCCAATATATATATATATATATATATATATATATATATATATATATATATATATATAATATACAATATACATACATATATATATATATACAATATAATATATATACATATATATTTATATAATATATATATATATATATATATATATATATATATATATATGTATATATATATATATATATATATATATATATATATATATATATATATATATCCAATTGTGAATTGAATTTCCATTTTTGACCCTTGAGATTTTTAAATTCTTGACAATTTTAGTCTTGATTTGTTTTGTCTTCAAACGACCAAATATTGCGTCTATTTTTCCGTCTTTGCGTATTTCGTCTTTTGCATATTTTTCTATTTCATAATTAAGCACGAATCCACGCAACCTGAAATAACTGATAATATTTGTTAGATAATATAAAACCAATTCGTCTTATTTCAGTGATGATCACATATAAAAACATTTTTCAACAACATTGATATGCAACTCTAAACCCAAAGAGGGACTAAATACCTCTGAACAAAACAAATAAAATATACTAATAAACACTCTTACTTGTCTGAACATAATAACAATTCCAATAAGACATTGGGAAAAATCCTGACATCTCAGTTAAGCCAGGACTGTTACAGTTGTATTAGGGATGAATGTAGCCTGATCAACTACATTTCTTCAGAATACAACAACACATGCCCTGGAGCGATCGCGATGGTCAGTAAACCTAAGGCATACCCTTTTGTTAAACAAGAGGAGAACATCAACCCAATTTTTATAACAACTAAAAATATCTTAGGAATAATAATAGTTTATTTATATACCCTCCATACGTGTTCCTCATCACAGTCACCATGGAAGAGGAGCATCAAGGCATTTAGTTTCACCAGGTCTTGGTGGACCACAGAATGATTGAAGACGACCCCGAGGAAGGACAAGGAGCAGCACACGACATTGGGCCCGACGAGTACACGGACATGGACTACGAGTTTGATGGGACCGATGATGACATGGAGGAGGAAAGAGACACATACAAAGCCTTCGTCACACCACCTACCGACGAGACACATCAGGACTACCCTGCCCCACTAGGGAATCTCGTGGGAGAGGATCGTTCTCCGGAGGCTGAGGCTGCGGCACTACAGCAACAACTATTTGCCATGGAAGCACGAGCGGTTCAGGCTGAACTGGAAAGGGATGAAGTCATTGGAGAGATGACTGAGATGGCCCAGTTGTTGGCACACCATTTCGGAATATGATTTCGCTACCACCATTGGGCGCCTCGTAGTGTGTTTAGGACCAGCGTTACCCTACTAGTGCTATGTTGTCTTATGTTTTCCATGTTATGTACTACCGACTCCATGCTTAAGTGATTACACTACTCATAGAGTCGTTATGCTGTCGAACTCTGTACCCTTATGTATGCTCTTTCGAGCAAATTTTCGTATATCAAAGTACGGATATTATTAGTTGAAAATATTATGTGTTTATTCATGATGTTGTTATCTGCTATGTGTTTTATATTCTTATCGCTTAGTGTAAATATATGGAATCACTTAGATACGCAATCGATTCACGAAATTCCCAACTTAATACATTACGTACTCAACATCTTTCTGTTCCGTAACAGCAAGATGCCGTAAAGACCAAACCGAGGAAACAATCAATCACCGACACCACCGGAAATCAACTCAGTTGTGTTTCAAGCAGCTGTATCTGCTGCAGTCATAGCAGCACTGGCATAGATCCACAATGGGAACAATGGTGGAGGAAATGGGCAGGAGGCATAACTATATTTGGTATGTACTTGACCCGACCCGGCATGGTCCATTTGGGTTGCACTTCACCGGCACAATTTATATGGATAGTCTTTTGAGAATAGTATATTTATGATTTATATTAATATATTATAAGTTCTAATATATTAATATGGAATCATATTATTTAATTAGTATTGATCAAGAATTAATTTAGAATTAATTAAGTGATCAAAAAGAACTAATTAACTATGGACTCTTATATATATGGAATGGGCCAAGTTCATTTAGGTTGGGCTAAGCTTTCATGGATGGTCCATGGAGCTTTTAACCCATGGATCCTATGTAAATGAAAGGTCATGGGTATTAGGGTTTACATGGATGTAACCCTAATCCTCCATAATATATAAAGGGGTCCTTGGCTCACAAAATTGGCACAAGTGTGTGAAAATAAGAGTGTGCCGATTTTAGTGTGCATACATATTCTCTCAAGTTCTTCCAAGGTGTTTTGGTGATTTGTGATTCCATTTGAGGCTTCCACACTATTGGGGCTAGGCTCTTAAAGCTTGAAGACATCAAGCTACATCAAAAGGTATGTCATCTAACTAGAACTTTGTAGTATAGGTGCTTCATAATATGCTAATTAGGATGAAACCTTGGAATAATTAATATTTGCATGTATAATACAGAAAACATAGATCCAAGGTTTATAGGGTTGCATGTACACCATAGGAGTGTTAGAATGCTCAAAACCCAACAGTGGTATCAGAGCCATGGGTTGTTTTCTGTTATATTGATGCAAATGTTTTATTTTCAAAGTTGAAAAAAAAGGAAAAAAAAAACATGACGTTTGTCAAATTTTAAGATAATTACTTGTTTTTGTGAAAAACTAATTATTTGTAAAATTTGAATCATTTGCTATATGAGTTGAATTAGGTCAAATTTAGTAAAAGATAAAATGATATGATTATTTTATTAGTTTTAAAAGTTTGATCTAAGTGTTTTAAGGAGTTACATATTTTGTCATAAAATTTTGGAGCTCAAAAGTTTTTTTTAAAGTTGTGATCTTAAGGGTTTTTGAAACTTCCATAAGTTATGGATATGAAAGTTTTTTTTAAAAAAAAAAATTTTGATTCAAAGTTTTTATGGAGTTACAAAACTTGGTCTTAATGTTTTAAAGAATTCCATAACTTGTTCTTAAGTTATGGAACATGAAAAGTTTCATCATAAAACAAGTATTTAACTCCATAAGTTATAGGATCCAAAAGTTTTCAAGAGTTACAAAACTTGCCCTCAAGTTTTGGAATTTGGAAAAAGTTTTTTTATGATAAAAAAAAGAATTGAATTCTAAAACTCTTGGGTTCATAACTTAAACAATTACTTAAATGGTTTTAATTTTGAATTTAATAATTGGAATTATGATGTTTTTATTGAATAATTCAATTAACTCTTATGGACTTTATTAATAGATAATTAAAGTGTTTAATTAAAAGAGAATTAATAATTCCATAATGACATGGTTTAAATTTAATTAAATTAAGAGTATAGTTTAATTAATAGATTAAACCACCAAGTATTTTAAATGTCTAAAATACACTCTTATACTATTATTATATTAAAAGTTTAATATATTATATGCATAAGAGCAAGTCGTCTTACCATTAGTAGGCCTCATTCACGAAGCCGGTCTATAAGGGGGGTATAAGGTTACTGCCTATAAAATGGCAGTTTAATGGGTGTCCACTCTCACTCACCGCTTCCTTGACCGGTGGAGGGTCGTTAGCCGAACAGGTAGGACAAGGACTATAATTCTCCCTTCATTAAAATTATTAATGATAAATACTAAGTAACTAAACTTTTTATAAATTCCCAATCTTAGTTACTTAGGAAAATGTGAATAAGGTGCTAATCCATGAAATTACACTTTGCACTTTGTTTAAGCTGTTAGTGGAGCGTGTGTGGTTAACCGGCACACTAACCTGGACTTAACAAGGTAGGCAAAGGGTAACTTAATGTTTATCATAGTATCGTTGGAGCGTGTGTGGTTAACCGGCACATCGATTGAGGGGTAAATATTAAGGGTACCAAGTATATTTGCATGGTTACTTCACGCCTTGTTTTGTGATCCTCGGCATCCCAGTCACAAAACCTGAAGGGCACACTCGAGATTGAAACATGCCATTGAAAAGTTCAATGAATCTCAAAAGAATCTAGGAGTTTCAAAACCAATTAAAACCTAATAATACATTTCGTTTATCTTGGTGGAAATTGGTGAATCATCATTCACCTACCTTCAAATATTTTATAGCTTGGATTACGGCATCCCTCTTCCAAGTTATAAAATAGTTTGTTGTGTCCTAGCCTTAATATATCATATTGGGTGTTATATTAAGGACTTAAATCAACTTTACGTGAATTTCTCCCATTGTTGATGTCTGGTTTGGACAACAATGATCTTCCCAAACCAAGCTTTCCTAATGAATATGACTTCCCGAGTTTGGCTCATGGAAGTCATACTTCTCTTCCTCCACCTCCTCCAATTATTCTCCCTAACCCACAAGTTCAAGGTCACTCAAGCCCTAATGGCAAGCAAGGTCTATGTGTGATCACATCTTAGAGATGAAGTCACATATTGACAAGCCGGGAGAGTTGGGTGTCAAAGTCTTGAGAAAGTTGGATGTTCATTCACTTTCTAAGTCCCATAGTGAGTTCCTTTGGGACTACTATGAAACAGACTATGACATGAACCTTAATGATCATATCTATTTTCTTGGTGCTGCTGAATCAGCAATGATTTGGAACGATAGTAAAGCAAATTTGATTAGAAGATCAACTTCCCAAAAACTTTATGGACAGTGACAATGGTGACACTGGAAATCCAGAAAAAGCATTCTCTTCCCAATGGAAAGGGATTGGCCATAGTCAACCCGGTTGACCAAATGGTAAAGAGAAACGCTAAGTCTGAGATAGTCCCATTACCAAAGGGTCCATGTGTTTATTTTGCCAAAGGAAGGGGCGTTGATTGCAAAGCTGCCAAATTTACCTAAGGATGTTAAAGTCAATAAGTTTGACTCTACATCAGGTAGAGCCCATTATCTAACTCTGTTAAGTTCTATTCTGAGATCCTCATTACATGATGCGACTGGGTCACATGTTGATGTTTTAAGAATCAAAGAATAGAGAGAAATCTTAAAGGAAGTATATGCTGATTCTGATCGCGAAGGTGGATTTCGATCGCATCAGAATTTTGGAGCAGTTGCTTAAGAAGTTATGATATATTGCTAAGGAATAGATAACAACAATTTTCCATGTGGATTGTAAGGATAAGTTTTTCCGCAAAGTTTTAAAATAAAAGAAAATTGTATCCTTACAATGGCATTTGTGGAAAAATGTTGCTTATATGATTCCACTGACAGCAATATTGGAAAATGGATTTGATTTTTTCATTTGTGGTAGTGTCTAAATTTACCAAATCAGGAAAGTTCCTCATCACCCAAGTTTCAATTGGATCGAAACTTGGAATCAAGCAAGTTGAATAGTATGATGAATGAGAACTTTCAAGCATTGTAAAATCAAGACTAATTACTTGTTCACATGGATGTGTGAGTCAAGTGAAGGACTAAAGGGATCGAGTACGCATTCTTGTGCACTGGTCATGTCCACCACAAAGCTCGTTAAGACTATTTGATTTACTAAAGTTTAGTAAATATGGTTCTACTTACAAGTTTAAGTATAATTCTGAAACATTGAAAAAGTCTCAATGTATGGCAGAACGAATGGGAAGAATCAAATTAGGCAGAAGATAAAAGTTTCTCAAATCTGAAAAGATGGGAGAGTACTTTAGTATCATGTTTGTGATCATCTTAATGATTTAGAAATCATATCACAATTAGTCCTCTAAAGGTCATCTTAGTGCATTATTATGACTAAGAAGAGGACTCATGAATTGTTGAAATGGTTAGATCAGGAAGATGAGTCATACTTCATTCCAAAACAATTCTTAGAGTCATACTCCAATATTGTAACTTGAGTGGCATATCTTAAAGAAATGTTTAAAACACTTGTCAAATGTAAGAGTAAAAGTGTCCTACTCTTGTACATTTGAAATTGGTAAGTTGTGATGTTTTGGATAAAACAAAGACCAACTAAGGCCAATTGCGTGAAGTGTTTGTCTTGATAAAGAATCGGCACTATCTCTTGAATATTTGGCAAGATAGTCTTATATGTCAAGAGGATAGTGGGAGTCTTAAAGAACCTAAAAAGAATTTCAAGAACTAATCAAGAATAAAACCCGAAGTTCTTCACTAGCACACGACTTGAGGTTTATAACCTATCGTGTTGACATATTCTGTGCCCATTCCAGTTAAAGTTGGCTTTGCATAGGAGTTCTGAAAGTTCTCAATTGGTTGCATAACAACTTGGAAGCAATGGCAGGCCCTATACTGCCAGGTGGCAAGAAGTTAAGATTGCATAAGTTCAGTCCATATGAGTTTGGATTTGTTATTATCATTGTCTTGTGACTATGGTTTTGACGATTCACATGGATAAGAACACATACACCATAAATTCTAAGGGTCATAAGGTTTCTATCCGATTCATGAAAATGATGGTGAGGAAACACTTCCACCAAGTAGATTTGAAGCAGATGGCAAAAGGTCTAAACAATTGAGACTATGATTACGACATCCCTTTTCATAGTCCAGCTGATTTCTGAGTACATGTCAAAGCTAGTAGGAGCATAAGTGTTATGCTAATAATCATCATGTTAGTGGGAGCATGATAATTATTTTTAGTGTTGCAAGTTAGCAATGTTAATTATAGAAAACAAAAGTTTCAATTCGTGAGGCTGTAGGGATTAAAAAAGCTGTTTTGCTATAATTAAGGGAGAGGATATACTTCATTTCAGTTGTAAAGGCTTAGATTGAGACCTTAATTATCCTTAGTCAAGAATATATATATTAATTTCATGTTGGATTGGTTCAACTTAAGGAAATTCTATATATTTTGTTCTCAAAATTCGATTATGATTACGACATCCCTCTTCATAGTCAAATTTTGAAAACATGGCAAATAAAAATATTGTAGCAAAAGACTGGTCTAGAATAATGTCTTTATGTGAGACATCATGAATCGTGTACCATTTGCTTTGGGTACAGGATCGATTGCATGTGCTATAATATTTGTCATTTCTAAATTTTTCCAAATGCCCAGAGGCATTAAGAAGGGAAAAGGTCTAGAATTGGATATGACTAAAATGATTAAGCAATTATCGAGGACAATCTGAGGTTTACCAAAGATTGGTTACTCAGGGACAGTTGGAAGTATAGTGCTAATTTTGGAAGGACCATATTGACATATTCTGAAAAGAGGCATCTCTAATTCAGAAGTGACAGTCAAAATGAGAATATGGAGTTGTCTCCATAGGTGGAAGTTATCTGTGTAAGATTAGAAAACATAATGCAAGAAGCATGTCCAAAGCAATGTACTTTGAATATGAGACTTAGTTTCCATGGAGTTGATCTCCATTGGAATACCTTATAATAACTGTTGACAAGTCTTTGTGACTTTGTACATATTCATTACAGGAGGGTCAGTGCATATAAGTTTAAAATCTAAACAGATTTCGATAAATGATAGGAATTTGAAATTCTCACATTGTTCGATAAGGATTTGGGAGTGTGAAATTAGAATCATTGAAATTATGTTCAATTGGTTTATTTCACAAAGTAAGGATCATAGACAAACATAGAGTGCATACTTGGTGTATGGCAAAGCTATTGTTTAAGAAAAACATAGTGTACATGCTTGGAGCATGGGACAACTAGTGTTTTTAATTCAAGTATAAAGTTGATAAAACCGAAACAATGAATAATGAGTAATCAGTATGGTGATAAATAAAAGTGTTTATTTATATTCATAGGGTGTTATACCATATTTAATTCATTTATTCTTGTGTTTCACTTTGCATGTTTTGACATCTAGAATAACTAAGTCGCTCTTCCTGAATGATTAAGTTATTCAAACCATCCACAGTCAGTCATATGTTGGAAGTACATATGAATCAAGACTGTCATGAGTTGGTTTGTAGAGGTCCAAGTTGGTGGACAAAGTGGTGCTACAACACTCATGAGTGCTCATAAGTTCTGAGTATTGGATTCAACCCGCGCTCATTTGAATCACTTCATGGATTTTATCACGAGTGATCATGAGACGATAATATCTTATATTCTTCAAACCTAGAGATATGAGTTGTTACTATGAGTTGGTTATACATTGATTGCATGAAAACGCATTTGGTAACTCGATGTTATAAAACGTGCCTTTGTATATAACTCAACAAGTAGTAGAACAAGCCATATGAGTCGAAGTTTATCCATTCCTTTTACCTTCGGGATAAAAGCGATATCTGTGGGCCCCTCGATGATTTAGCAATGACACATGTGAGTGCTTGGCCAAGCCAGGACTGATTTGATTTGTTCAATCAGTCAGTCATCATAAATCGAAATCGGGAAACAACAAATGGACAGAGAGAATGATTATAATCCATGTCTCAGTCCATATGATATCAAGAATAGAGGAATATATGATCCCTTATCTAATGGACAAGTCATTGACAAGGTCAGAGTTCGACAGCGGCTTTAAGAGCTACGATTGCCAGTTAGGTTTTGAAGTCATACTCAATAATAGTTTTAGACTTATCCAAGTGGGAGACTGTTGGATTAATGTCTAAGTCCATAACTATATTTGGTATGTACTTGGCCCGACCCGGCATGGTCCATTTGGGTTGCACTTCACCGGCACAATTTATATGGATAGTCTTTTGAGAATAGTATATTTATGATTTATATTAATATATTATAAGTTCTAATATATTAATATGGAATCATATTATTTAATTAGTATTGATCAAGAATTAATTTAGAATTAATTAAGTGATCAAAAAGAACTAATTAAATATGGACTCTTATATATATGGAATGGGCCAAGTTCATTTAGGTTGTGCTAAGCTTTCATGGATGGTCCGTGGAGCTTTTAACCCATGGATCCTATGTAAATGAAAGGTCATCGGTATTAGGGTTTACATGGATGTAACCCTAATCCTCCATAATATATAAAGGGGTCCTTGGCTCACAAAATTGGCACAAGTGTGTGAAAATAAGAGTGGGCCGATTTTAGTGTGCATACATATTCTCTCAAGTTCTTCCAAGGTGTTTTAGTGATTTGTGATTCCATTTGAGGCTTCCACACTATTGGGGCTAAGCTCTTAAAGCTTGAAGACATCAAGCTACATCAAAAGGTATGTCATCTCACTAGAACTTTGTAGTATAGGTGCTTCATAATATGCTAGTTAGGATGAAACCTTGGAATAGTTAATATTTGCATGTATAATAGAGAAAACATAGATCCAAGGTTTATAGAGTTGCATGTACACCATAGGAGTGTTAGAATGCTCAAAACCCAACACCAAGACATGCTCTTACAAAGATTTCACCAACGCTAAGCCACGAACCTTTAATGGCACAGGGGGAATGATAACCCTGAATAGATGGATTGAAAAGGTGGAATCAATGTTCGAGATATGCGGATGCCCTGAAGAAGTCAAGTTGAAGTGTGCAGCATGTACATTTGTTGATCAAGCTCTCACCTAGTGGAATGGACATGTGGAGGCTTGGACTCTTCCAGTGGCTAATGCCATGCCATGGACGGAATTGAAGGAAATGCTGATGGTTGAATACTGCCCGTGTAAGGAGGTTTAGAAAATGGAGCAAGAGTTATGGAATCTCACTGTCCGAAACTCCGACATCGATGCCTACATATCAAGGTTTAGCGAAATGTCTTTGTTGTGCCCTGGCATGATTACTTCGGAAGGGAAGAAAATCGAACGATTCATCTGGGGATTAACTCCCCCAATTCAAGGAAACGTGATAGCCGCAAATCCTGAAACCTTTGACAGTGCCAAGAGGTTGGCCAAAAAGTTGTACGACCACAACAATAAGAAGGGAGAGAAGGCAGGGGAAACTGAAAGCAAGAAGGAGAGTGATAACAAGAAAGGAAAGAATAACAAGAGCAAGGGACGACAAGGCTTAGAGTCGTCAAAGAAACAACAAACTGTAACAGTTCATGCTGCAACCACCCAAGTTCCCTCCACACCACATGATCCAGCCTCATCCACCCCAAGTGCCCCTAAGCAGTATTTCGGGAATCTGCCAAAGTGCAACAAGTGCAATCTCCATCACAATGGTGAATGCAGGGAGATGCATTGTACTAGTTGCAACCGAAAGGGTCACACGGCAAAATGCTACAGGACCTATCCTCCCCAGAACCAGCAACAAGGAAACAACAACAACAACCGCAACAACAACAACAACAATAACAACAACAACAACACTAACAACAAACAGGAACAACACTGGAGCTAGCCACACTTGTTATGGATGTGGAAGGACTGGGCATTTCCCCAATATCAACAAACAAGGGAATGGAGGAGCAGGGAGAGTGCTGACCATGGGTCAAGGAGAAGCGGTTCAGGATCCCGCTGTTGTCACTGGTACGTTTCTCCTTAACCACACATATGAATGCATCCTGTTTGATACCGGGGCAGAGCGAAGTTTTGTGAGTAATAAATTCAAACATTTGCTAAAACAACAACCCCAGAAGCTTAATGAAACCTTTACGGTGGAAATGGCTAATAGGAAAACAGAATCAACTAGGGAAATCTACGTAGGATGTACCCTAACCTTAAATCACCACGCCTTTCAAATAAACTTGATGCCTGTAACTATTAGGAGTTTTGATGTGATTATCAGCTTAGACTGGTTGAGCCCCCATCATGCCGAAATTATGTGTCGCGAGAAGGCCGCTCGCCTTCATCTCCCTAACCACGAAACCCTAATTATATACGAAGACAAACCCAGTACGAACCTTCGTCTTATCTCGTGCATTAAGGCACATAAGTATCTACAAAAGAAGGACTTGGCGTTACTGGCTCACATAGTTGATAAGTCCAAGGAAGAGGTCAATATTCGAGACATCCTAGTGGTCTGCGATTTCCCTGACATCTTTCTTGAAGATCTTCCGGGGATACCTCCAGAGAGACAAGTCGAATTCCGAATCGACCTTGTGCCAGGAGCTACACCCATCGCCAAATCGCCCTATAGGTTGGTTCCTGCGGAGATGCAAGAATTGTCAAGCCAACTGAGCGAACACTTGAGCAAAGGATTCATCCGACCTAGCTTCTCACCCTGCGGAGCTCCGGTCCTTTTCGTTAAGAAGATGGACGGATCCTTTAGGATGTGTATCGATTATAGAGAACTAAATAAGCTCACTATCAAGAATCGCTACCCACTTCCACGAATCGACGATCTATTCGACCAGCTTCAAGGAGCAAATTACTTCTCTAAGATAGATCTGCGATCCGGCTATCATCAACTCAAGGTCCGGGAAGAGGATATCCCCAAGACTGCTTTTCGAATTCGCTATGGACATTATGAATTTGCTGTAATTCCCTTCGGTCTAACGAATGCCCCTGCCGCATTCATGGACCTGATGAATCGAGTCTGGCGACCATTCCTCGACAACTTTGTCATCGTTTTCATCGACGATACCCTAGTCTATTCTCGAAGCGAAGAGGAACATATTCGACATCGCCGACAAATCCTGGAAACCCTACGAGCTGAAAAGTTGTACGCAAAACTCTCGAAGTGTGAGTTCTGGCTCCGTAGCGTAAAATTTTGAGGGCATGTCGTCAGCCAAGAAGGGATACATGTGGACCCTTCTAAGATCAACGCCATTGAAGGATGGGAAGTCCCAACGACACCCAAAAAAATTCGTCAATTTTTGGGTCTTGCAGGATATTACAGAAGATTCATTCAGAACTTCTCCAAAACAGCCAAGCCACTTACCATGCTTACACAAAAGGGCGTACCATTTGAATGGACAGAAAAGTAGGAGGTTGCCTTCCAAACTATGAAACAAGCTCTCTGTAGTGAACCAGTACTATCATTACCAAAGGGAACTGAGGACTTCGTAGTTTACTGCGATGCTTCGAATCAGGGTTAGGCGGTCTACTCATGCAGCGTGGGAAGGTGATAGCTTATGCATCCCGACAACTAAAGAAACATGAGGTGAATTATACCACCCATGATCTCGAATTGGGAGTTGTGGTCTTTGCCTTGAAGATTTGGAGGCACTACCTTTATGGTACAAAGCGCACCATTTTCACCGACCACAAGAGCCTCCAACACATTTTAAATCAAAAGGAGTTAAACATGAGGCAGCGAAGCTGGGTTGAACTGCTAAACGATTATGAGTGCGAAATCAAGTACCACCCAGGCAAGGCTAACGTGGTAGTTGATGCCTTGAGTCGGAAAAATACTCAAATCGTCGTGTGAAAACTCTTTCAATAACCATTCAATCCAACTTGTTCTCGCAAATCAAAGAAGCCCAGTCTGATGCCATGAAGACAGAAAACAGAACCAACGAAGCGTTACGTGGAATGGAAAAAGAACTTCGAAGTCAAGGAGTAAGGAACATATTTCTTCATGAACTGAATTTGGGTCCCTAAACTTGGGGGATTCAGAGAGGTAGTCATGAATGAGGCTCATAAGACACGATACTCCATCCATCCGGGTTAAGATAAGTTGTACCTGGATATCAAGCAATATTATTGGTGGCATAACATGAAGGCAGAGATTGCCACTTACGTTAGCAAGTGCCTCACTTGTGCTAAAGTGAAGGTAGAGTATCAAAAGCCCCCGGGACTATTACAACATCCGGTAATACCCTAGTGGAAATGGGAAAGGATTACCATGGACTTTGTGACCAAATTACCCAAGACAACTGATGGAACTGATGCCATATGGATAATAGTTGATAGGTTGACAAAATCCGCCCATTTCTTGCCAATAAAGGAGACATACAAGATGGAGCGACTGACAAGAATCTACATCAAGGAAATTGTGAGACTCCATGGAGTGCCAATATCTATCATCTCAGATCGGGATAGTAGGTTCACTTCATGTTTTTGGCTATCACTTCAAAAGGCTATGGGAACACAACTCGACATGAGCACTGCGTACCACCCACAAACGGATGGTCAAAGTGAGCGAACCATTCAAACTCTTGAGGATATGCTTCGAGCATGTGTGATAGACTTCGGAAGATCATGGGATGCCCACTTACCTTTAATTGAGTTTTCATACAACAACAATTATCACACAAGCATCAAAGTTGCTCCTTTCGAAGCATTATATGGTCGTAAATGTAGATCACCTTTGTGTTGGGCTGAGGTAGGTGACACTCAGCTAGGAAGAGGACATACACCAAACAATGCATTAACAGGACCGCAAATCATACGTGAGACGACATAGAAGATAGTTTAAATCAGAGCTCGACTTCAAGTATCACGATAAACGGAGAAAGCCCTTGGAATTTCAAGTTGGGGATCGGGTGTTGTTAAAAGTCTTTCCCTGGAAAGGAGTGATTCGTTTCGGGAAACGGGGAAAACTAAACCCACGGTACATTGGACCATTCGAGATTCTTGCCCGAATCGGTCCAGCGGCCTATAGGCTGCAGCTACCTGATGAGCTCAGCAGTGTACACCCTATGTTCCATGTTTCCAATTTGAAGAAGTGCTTATCCGACGAAACTCTCGTCATCCCATTGGAAGAAATCAAAATCCACGAGAATCTCCTGTTCATCGAGGAACCAGTTGAAATCATGGACAGGGAAGTGAAGCGTACTAAGCAAAGTCGCATTCCGATTGTGAAAGTTCGGTAGAACGCAAAACGTAGACCGCAATTCACAAGGGAACGCGAAGACCAGATGAAGCAAAGGTACCCTCACCTATTCTTGCATTCTCAAATCTAGCTTCAAAAAGAATTTCGGGACGAAATTCCCTCTAACGGGGGGATGATGTCACAACTACGAACTCTAAGGTTTTTGTAAACATTAACAAGAGTAACATTTGTGGCTAAAACTTGAAAGTATGCATGGTGTTTATTCAATGACAACAAAATTCCATCAAACACTTCAAATGGTCAACAAAAGATTGGAAACCGTAAAAATCCCGGTTTAAGTCCATGAAGGACTAGCATTTCATTATTGGGCCTAATGGACCAATAAGCTTCCAATTTGACTATTTTGGGCTTAGGACCCTTAAATGGGCCATAATTGGACCCACTTCCATGAAACTTAACATTTTAGGCCATAATGGATCCAAAATGAATTGGTTTACCTTAATGGGCCTTATTGGGCCATAACAAACCTAATAAACTTCAATGGGCCGTGAAACCCATTCTTTCATTCTAATTGGGCCGTAAACCCTCCTAAGGGCCCAATGGGCCGAAAACCATCAAAATGGGCCTCCTATTATTAGAACCAAGCATTAAAGGCCCATTCCATCTCTCTTATTTCTCCCTCTCGGCCCAACATATATATATATATATATATATATATATATATATATAAAGAGAATAATGGAGATAATAATGCCTTGACACCTCAGTTTTGTTTAAGGGATAATTAGGAGATTACACACCATGTATCCATACTATCTCACATTCCCATGCATCCATCACTTCACTTCTTTCTCTCCTCTCTCCTCTCTTATCCACGGCCGAAGGAAGGAACACACACAAACCATTTCAAATATGTCTCTAAGTATAACACATTCAAGAACACATATCCCCTCTCATCAAGAATTTTCGAGAACTAGAAGCATTTCAAGGAGGTTTCAACCAAAAATCACATCCAGTTGCACTCTAGTGGTAAGATCTGACAAATCTAAGTAGCATACATTCTTTTGAACTCATGCATCCTCCTTACCACCCTAATTTCGTGATCATGCCCTCTAGTGAACCCATCCAAGTTCGAAATCCACTCAAGGTGTTGCTAGGACCAAAAATCTTCTTCACATCTTCTTCAAAACCGAAACAACTAAGAAAGGTGAGTTCATACCCCCTTGTTTTCAGTTTTTACTTGTTTTTGGGGGAGAATACAAGTATTATGTGATGATCTATTTGTGTTTGCATGTTATGTGTGTTTTCTTTAGTTTTTGGTTGTGATAATATGTAATACTTGTGATATTTCGAGATCTATAGAAAAAAGGGTGAAAGAATCATAAACAAAAACATAATAAACAACATACATCATAGATCTAAGGGTCCTTAAGTTTAAAAAGTGAAAAACAAAGCCAAAGAACCTTACAAGTGTCATTTTTGCAAAAATAACAAAGATTGGGTGTAAGTTGATAATTATCGGTTTTATGAGGGTTACAAGGTATTTATTTGTATAAAAGCTGATTTTTATGAAAATAATACTTTTCAAAGGGTCAAAAACATAAATTTTAGCTTATTGGGCTTTAAATTGGGCCTCACGAGTTTTTGGGCCCAAGGTTGCGAAAAAAATGGAGTTTTGAGGGGCTGAAATGTAAAACTTAACAAACTATGAGTCTAAAACGTAAATAAACTACTTCAGGGGTTGAAAATTATTTTATTACCAAATTGGACTAAAAATGCAAAGTTTTTGATTTTGGGGTCAAAATTGTAAAAATTATGGAAATTGGGCCAAAATAATAAACTTTTTACAAATAAAGGTTGGAAATAACAAATGCAGTAGTTTTGGACTGAAATTACTATTCAAATAAAGTTTGGGTGGAAAATGTCAAGAAAAATGGTTTAAGGACCAAAAATGTCAATTTTCATAAAAAAGGGACTAAAAGTGCCATTTTTAAAGAAAAAGGGGCCAAAATGGTCAATATAAATGTTTTTGGGCCAAATAAACAATTATGAATGCTTGGGTTAAAAATATGAAGCTTATAACGCATGATTTTAAATATATATATATATATATATATATATATATATATATATATATATATATATATATATATATATATATATATATATATATATATATATATATATATATATATATAAAGCTTCGTTATAATTCAAACGTTAAGATTTTTTCTTAAAAACATTCTGAATAAACATTTAGCATGCAACAAATACCAACAATACGAACTTAAACTCGATAAAACATAAGCGATTCAATGGTTGGGCGCAAATACCTTCTATTCGTACTATTGGGCCTTTGTGGCCCAATATCATGATTATTGGGCCCAATATAATTACACATGTTTATTGGGCCTCAGGTGACCCAATTACATGCCTAATGGACCCTCAATGGCTTTTACATGCTATTGGACCGTAGTGGCCCATTTGCATTGCTAGTAAGGTCCAAATCAATCATATGTGTGATGGGCTAACGTGTCCGTCGCATACTCGACAGCCTATAATAACATAAGTGATTAGTGGGCCCCCGTAGTCCTCTTCTCTTCGTCTGTTAGGCTTACCTTTTATTCAAGTAAACATAAATCAGGTTGTTAAACAAGGTTATTCAATTTCATTTGGATTTAGTGAGTAATAACGGGCGACACCAATAAGTGTCGGTCGTAGTCTGTAGTTATAATCAAAGTCTCCTGGAGGGAGAGCGAGAGTTTGTGTATAGATCTATACGGGGGTGACTCCCCACACCTAAGTTGGTCGCTATAGTTAGACTTGGCCAGTCTAGGGTGACAAAATCTTAATTCAATACCGACTTTCACTAGAATACCAAGACATACGAAGTAGTCATTATTATCCATGGTTATAACGACTCAAATAGAGATCCAATACCATCTAAGTAATCATGGGAAATCATATTCATTCGTTGTGACGATACAATAATACAAAACGATCATACTATTTATATCGGAGAACATCGGGTTTTCCGGGGGAACAACATTATTCACTTTTACTTTCGATAACTATAATACAAGAATTCATTATGAGAAACATATTACTTTTACACGTTTTGAAATCATTCACGCTTATAATTATGGATCATCACACCTATTTCGTAAACAATTGTCGTTTCAGAAAATATTGGATTTTCTGGGTTTTACAAACAATACAAAACATTTTCATATCAAACCAGCTTATGAACTCACCAACATTATATATGTTGACCGTTTTCAAAATAACTTGTGTTCTCAGGTAACTGTTAGATTGAAGAATTATCAAGCGTGTGTCTGAATGTCTCTTGTGTGCTGTCATTTGAAAAACAATATATGCTTGGGATTTATGTAATGTAAACAATGTACTTGATGGGAACAATGACGGTTGTAATGTATTAATGCATGGTGATGTTTATGTTATGTTTCATGTATATTCATTGTGATGATATTTCAATTTAAGTCACACGAGCCCTCGGACGTTTCCGCCGTCTGGTTCGGGGGTGTGACACTATTAGAGTTAGTGACTTGACATCGCTATTCAACCACGTCAGGGCTCTGCCCGCAAAGGTTCAGGAAGAAAATTTAACTTTGCTCCCTTCCGGACAGGAGCAGATCTCGAAGATCGACTCCGTTTTCTCGAACCATTGCGAGAGGGAAATGATTCCGCCAGTCTCATTGAAGGTCCTGGGTTTGCAGATCTCGAAGTTCCACTAGCATTGAACTGAGCTAGGGCTGCCGTAACAGCCACATTCACCACCACTAGCACCGGGTCCTCCTATAACCACGCAATGTATATAAGTTGTATATAATTTAAGATTAAATAGACCTTCGAATAAGTGATCCTACTCCAAAACCACAACCAAACAAGGAATAGGTAGTGAAGCATAGATCACAAATTCTAAGTCTATAAAATCTCAATTATATAAAACCTTGGAAGTATACACTCCGGAATCATAGACCTACCAGAATGGTCTTTTAAGTTCTCACATAAGTTATTTATAGTGCCTAAAATATTCCCATAATATTTTAATGTGATGTACTTGGTATGCTTTAAACTTGTTGTTGTATTATAGCATCATAAAATACTCCCATAGTATTCTAACTTTTTGTTCTGATCTAGAAATCCCTTGAATAGAGTTAGGTAGGTTTTAAGACTGTTGCAATGTGACAACCCGAAATTTCTATCTTGTACTTTCAATCAATTCATTCAAAAACAAACTAGTTTCTGCTATCTTTTAGCATTGTTTAGAGCCTGTTTGAGTGTTCTAAGCCTAGTGTATTCAAGAATCGGGTATTAGGAAGTATCAGCTTGAGTCCATTGTGCCTTAATCACACTCTTAACTCATTAAGAGGAGTTTACGGCCAACACATGGTTGGGCCATAAACTCATGTTTAGGCCGTGAACTCATGCTATATGCATGAGTTTACACCATTTTTTCATTCCTTTCTTCCATTTCTAGTCAAGAACACCCAATATTCTCTCTCAAGTATCATAAGATCTTCACTTTGATCTTCCAAACATGTAAGAATTCTTTCACTTGAATTGTTGTTACATCTCCTTATCTAGTGATTATACATGATTTCGTCCATGAAATCATTCCATTTTGCTAGATTTTCAAGTGTTCTTCATTTCACCAAGAACACCAAGAACACACACTAGTGCTTTGGACTTTAATCACCCTATCAAGCTTCTATATTGTAAGTACTCTCTCCTAAGCTTTCTATATACAGGAAATACTTGAAGAACACTTAGGAATCATCCAATTGACAAGAACAAAGGGAGTTTACGGCCAAGACAATCTCCCTTGGCCGTAAACCCATATATTGAAGCATATGTTGACTTTAAACACTCCTAAAGACTTCTAAACCCTTGAGTACCTTCCTTTGTGTAACACTTACTGATTATACTACTTGAAAACATAAAGAAATCAAGATCAAAAGGTGTTTACGGCCAAGGTAATCTTCTTGGGCCGTAAACTCTAAATAAGGATGTAAATGAACCCTAAGCCTCTCACTAAGCCTTGGAACTAAGTCTAGAACACCTCAAGGAAGAACCTAGGACTTTAAAACACAAAATGGTACAAGATACTATGAGTTTACGGCCATAAACTCATAGGGCCGTAAACCCTAGGCCGTAAACTCATATAAGACTTACCATGTTGGCCGTAAACTCATTAGAATGGCCATACACCCTTAGTATGCAGTCATATGTGATTGTAGTACTTAAAACCTAGAGTATCCTAGTCTAATAGGGAGTTACCTTTCATGATTAGTTGTTTATTCACAAATTATAAACATATATGTGTCATTATATGTTCAATAGGATCTGTGTGTGCTCAAGTCTTCACTTGACACTTATCATCCTACACCAATCTTACATTTGAGTAACTTACAACAGGTGAGTTCATACCCCCACATTTTCATAGTTTTTACTGTTTTACATCGGAAATTTAGGGAACTTCGGGAATTCGGGCTTCCGTCAAGGCTTCTACACATAACCGGGGCATCGGGTAGTCTCGGTATGCTTAACACAGAGTAAATGTGGAAAGGGAAGTGGAGTTGAGCCGCCTAAACCCGAGACCTTCGATTTCTATTTATAGGGCCATTTTTCAGGATTCACGTCGTGAGTTCAGTAGTCATCAGGTGCGTCATCGCAACTTATGTCTGTCAAGCTCCAGAAGTCATTAATACTGAGTTCACGTCATGAACACTGTATTCACGTCGTGAGCTCTCGTTTAGACTCCGTCGGCTAATTTTGAATCAAAATTTTATTATATTATTTTTAGTACGCCAGGACAGTAAAACTCCGTTATAAACTCATAACTTCTTAATCCGACGTCCGTTTTCGTCTGGCTTTTAACCGTTGAACTACTATCGACGAGATCTTCGATTCTCGTTTATATTGTTTCGGCTAGAAATCCCTCGATCTCATATTCGAACTTTGGGTTGCATACTGCTAAGCTGAAACTTAGAAAACACATAACTTCCTCATACGAAGTCAGATTTGGACGTTCTTTTTATGTATGTTTACGGTTTAATGATATCTACGACTTTCATTTAGATACCTAAGGCCAAAAAGTATTTTATTGAGATTTCTCTTTTTACGCTTAACAATGTTAGCGGTTTTGACGCGGATATTTGATTGGTCATAACTTCTTCGTTATAACTCGGATTTGAGTGTTCTTTATATTTCTGAAAACCTTGACACGATATCTATCATTTTTTGCAACCCAATTGAGACTTTTGAACATTTCATTTTTGACGCTATATTTATTATATCAAAAATCGATTACCATACTTGACTTTAGGTCATTATATTGACTTGAAATATTGGGTTGTCACAGTAGTGCATCTCACTGATCGATGTGGAAGCATCTTGTAGTTGTAAGATCACAAAGATGAAGATATCGGTAAGAATTCAATAGTAAGTACAATGAGAGTGAATCATGGACTAACTCTCCATAGCCCAACAAAATAAATGAGAGTATGATTAAATTAGAGATCTAGCAATGGATGAAAGCATTTAGATAAAGATTTCCCATGAGATTAGATATCTATCAATAATACTGGTATTAAAGATGTAACAAGTTCGGGAAAATGACCTAGGATGTGACAACCCGAAATTTTTTTGCTTTGAAAGCTCAGTCAGTCAACCCAAGTGAGTGTCAGACTCATTGGTAATGAGTTCTAGCCTTGATAAAGGTCATTCTTAGGAGTTTTAAGCCTAGTACACTTAAGGAATGAGTGTTAGAATGAACCTGCTAGAGACACCGTACAACAAATGAAGCCTTAACCCCTTCATTTAGAGTTCACGACCACAACACTTGAGTTTACGGCCGTAAACTCAAGGTGGGCCGTAAACCCCCCCCCCCCCTTTTAGACTCATATCCTTCATATTCTTCATTATTCTCATTTCCAAGTCAAGAAAGTCCCATTCTCTCTCAAGTATCATCCAACTTTTCATCTTAGATCTTCAAAAGTGTAAGTGTTCTTTCTCTAGTTTTTTGTTAATCCTTCTTAACTAGCTTCATCCTCATGATTCATCCATGGAAATCATGTTTTCTTAGATCTTCAAGAAACACCAAGAACACCAAGAACACACACTAGTGTTCTTGGCCAAAATCAACCCTTTCAAGCCTCCATATCGTAAGTATTCCTTCATTATACTTCATATCTACTACGAAGCCTTGAATCACACCCTTGAAACATACATTTTCCCAAGAACATCTTGAGTTTACGGCCCAATATCTTCCTTGGCCGTAAACTAAATGTTATAGCATGTATGGACCATAAACCCTTCTAGGTGTAAAGCTTGTGACCTAGAACCATTCATTGATGAGTATAAGACCTTAAACCGCACTCACTTCATAATGTCCACGAGTTTACGGCCGTAAGCTTCTTGCTTGGCCGTAAACTCATCAAAAGCCTTCATTAAATGGGTATTTCTCATCCTTGTGTAGAGCAAAATTCCTTCAAGTTTCCCTAGACTTCAAACTCCCTCTTATGCATGTTTGACCATGAGTTTACAGCCGTAAACTCCCTTTGGCCATAAACCTATGGCCGTAAACTCAAGTGTTGTGTTATTCCACTTTCCTTTGATGAATCACATGTGATTGCAACACTTGGACAAAGTGTTTCCTAGTCCCGTGAGGTGTTTCTTTGCATTTGGTTGCTTCTGAACACTATATTTATGCCAATATATGCCATTATATGTCATTTAGGACTTATTAAGTCTCGGGACTTCATTCGTGGAACTTCTCATCCTTACACACATATTCGGTTGAATCACCCACATTAGGTGAGTTCATACCCCGTAATGAATCTTTTAACTATTTTAAATGCTTTTAAGGGGGGGGGGGGATACAAGTTGAACACAATGATAATTGTGTAAATGTTTGTTATATATACATCTTTCAAAAGATTGCTTATGTCTTTTATAAGTGATCAAAACATTTCAAAAACTCTTTTAAAGTTATGTTACTTCATAGTTTAACAAAACTCTATTTTTAAAGTACAAGCATAACATAGTAGATAAATGAGTCTTTTCAATAACAGTTCGAGTAAAACATTAGTAAACTATAATAGGTATAGTTTAGAGATTCAGTTCATACTAGATACAATACATGATAACAGAACGAACATACTATATGAGAAACATAACATACTATATGAGAAACAGAACGAACATTATAAGTTGCTATAGCATGTAACTACTACAGGATCTAATTATACCAATGAATCACTAACTCATTGTTCTAAACAAAAGGTGATAGTTATATTGGGTATACATGATCATATAACATTAATGTGAATTACACGGCGTAGCAACTGGTTGGCTAAAAAGTCGCGTTTGGTTCCCTTAATCTCTAGACAAGGAGAGCGTATAGTAGGGGTACTAGCCTTCACATTATGACTAGTATAAAATAAACATGTTTTAAGGTCATCAGTACATCCGTATGTCATTTTAAACGATAACTGCGTACTTACATTTCCCATTACTTTCATAAAGTGACGATACCACTTGAAAGTCAAATGCAAACTATTTTCGAGTTAAGATAGTTATAAACTAGGGAAAACTTACATTTTACAAACGACAAACAGAACAGTCGAGTCTAGTACATTCAGTAGAAAGGGACCATAATGCTAACCTTATGATTCCTTAATGTATACATCAAAGGATATATATATAACAATAGGATCCGACAGATAATAGGATGTGTGTTCTCCGCTTCACTTCCTGTTCCTTGTTTGGTTGTGGGCTTGGAACGGATTCACCCAATCTATTATCTATTCGATTTTAGATATATATATGTTCAGTATACATTAAGTCATCATAAGGGTACCAGGTATGGGTCAAGTCATAGGACACAAAGTCAATGCACAATTTTCTAGTACAAAACATACTTTCCAAATCAGAACTTTTGGTATACAAAACTAGAAACTTCCCAGTAAAGGGTTTAATCCATTTTATTAAACCAGTATAAACTTAAAGGACTTTAGGTGATTAACTCTATAATACCTTAGTTTATACATCATGGTTATATATCATTAATACCCAACAGGTAGTTGGATGTGTGCTTTCCGCCTTACTTCCTATTCCTTGTTTGGTTGTGGGCTTAGGGCAGATTCACCCAATTAACTATCTATTCGATATTAGATCATATATAGCCAGTATAAACTAAGTGATTATAGAAGTAATCACTGTGGTCACCCTTTTATTATAAGAAATAAGTGTTTTCTTAAAGAATCTTTTCATTAAATATAAAGGAACTATTACAATTAACTCCATGAGTAACAAGTGAATACGCCAGGGTTATATACAACAATGATCTAACAAACAATGGGATGTGTGCTATCCACCTTACTTCCTGTTCCTTGTTTGGTTGTGGGCTTAGGGCAGACGCGCACAGTCGATTGTTTGTTTACTCTGAGTCTTATATAACTTGTATGCATTTAGTACTCATAGAAAGGGTTGTAAAGTCATTTTTACTTATCTTTCATTAAAGTAGGAAATATAGGATTTTCTAGAGGAACAGGCGAACTTTTCTAAACATAACTTACAACTTATTACATCTTTCAAATACATTTTCAACTACATTTTACAACAACATTTTACAAATTACTTACATCACTAAAATCTTATGAACTCACCAGCTTAATTGCTGATCAACTCTTTCAAATAACTTGTATTCTCAGGAGACTAATAGACAGGTACTCGTGCTGGGAATTCAGAAGATGGAGCATAATAGCTTCAAGTCTTGTTTTGTTATTTGCTTATGAATTTTATGTTTTGTGAACACACACATTGTAAACACTTTCTTTCTAGTGAAATGGTTGTTCATTAGTTGCTTACTATAATGCATATCTTGTGACACTAAACATGACCTCCTCCACCCCCGAACGTTTCCGCCATTCCGGTTTTAGGGTGTGACAGATTGGTATCTGAGAATTGTTTATGAGGAGCTTTGTATAGCCTGAACAGTTATGTAATCATAGCTAGGATCAATATATCCTGATCAACTATATTCATTCGAGATGTGACCGACATGTGTTTGGGAGTGATGTGGTGTTGCAACAGTCTTATAACTTACCTAACATCGGTCAAGAGAATACTAGATCATTTACATTAGAGTTAGAATACTATAGGAGTATTCTATGATACCATAACGCGATAACAAGTTTGAAACATACCAAGTACATTACGTTAAAATACTATAGGAGTATTTTAGACCATATAAACAACTTATGTGATAACTTAAAAGACCCTTACGGATAGGTCTATAATCTTGCAATGTATACTCCCAAGGTTATATATAATTGAGATTTTACAGACTTAGAATTTGTGATCTACGCTTCACTATCTGTTCCTTGTTTGGTTGTGGTTTTGGAGTAGGATCACTTATTCGAAGGTCTATTTAATCTTGAATTATATACAACTTGTATACATTGTACAATTATAGAAGGACTCTGTAAGGATCACCTCATAAAGTTACCCTAAATCTCATAGATTCTTTAGTCAACTTTTCTAAACATAACTTACAACTTATTACATCTTTCAAATACATTTTCAACTACATTTTACAACAACATTTTACAAATTACTTACATCACTAAAATCTTATGAACTCACCAGCTTAATTGCTAATCAACTCTTTCAAATAACTTGTATTCTCAGGAGACTAATAGACAGGTACTCGTGCTGGGAATTCAGAAGATGGAGCATAATAGCTTCAAGTCTTGTTTTGTTATTTGCTTATGAATTTTATGTTTTGTGAACACACACATTGTAAACACTTTCTTTCTAGTGAAATGGTTGTTCATTAGTTGCTTACTATAATGCATATCTTGTGACACTAAACATGACCTCCTCCACCCCCGAACGTTTCCGCCATTCCGGTTTTAGGGTGTGACAGATTGGTATCTGAGAATTGTTTATGAGGAGCTTTGTATAGCCTGAACAGTTATGTAATCATAGCTAGGATCAATATATCCTGATCAACTATATTCATTCGAGATGTGACCGACATGTGTTTGGGAGTGATGTGGTGTTGCAACAGTCTTATAACTTACCTAACATCGGTCAAGAGAATACTAGATCATTTACATTAGAGTTAGAATACTATAGGAGTATTCTATGATACCATAACGCGATAACAAGTTTGAAACATACCAAGTACATTACGTTAAAATACTATAGGAGTATTTTAGACCATATAAACAACTTATGTGATAACTTAAAAGACCCTTACGGATAGGTCTATAATCTTGCAATGTATACTCCCAAGGTTATATATAATTGAGATTTTACAGACTTAGAATTTGTGATCTACGCTTACTATCTGTTCCTTGTTTGGTTGTGGTTTTGGAGTAGGATCACTTATTCGAAGGTCTATTTAATCTTGAATTATATACAACTTGTATACATTGTACAATTATAGAAGGACTCTGTAAGGATCACCTCATAAAGTTACCCTAAATCTCATAGATTCTTTAGTCACTTCCATTCTCACACGACAAGCCTAGATAGATGTAACCATTTCCTCATAGTAGACAACAGAAGAGTCAGGAGGAAACAAGAGCAAGTTCATGAGGAGCATTCAAAGAGGGATCAACAGAAGTAACCAAAACGGCTTACACGTCACACTAATAAATAATAATCTTGTTAACTTAATGAGCGAGTTGAAACACTGCTCACATTATGTGTTAGGATTATTTTCTTACATGCAACTGGTAACAGTTATTCATGCAACATATATTCATTCGAGGATAACCATTTCAAATTCATAGAGTTTATTAGGTATACACTCTTTTATAAATTTTTTCTAGAACCCTGTGGAAGTCAGGACCCGATACACCCAGAACTAGGATAACCTTGTCTTTTGAACTTTCGGCTTGTGTCCATTGCTTTAGACTTATTCCGTCTCATCTTTGTATTCTTTTAGAAAAGATTCCTCCTCGCAGATCAAACAGGCGCACTACTGCGATAACTCCAACACCTCCCCCACAAATCGATGTGGCAGCTCTAAATGCTGCAGTAGCTGTGGCTGTGGCAACAGCCATGGATCAATAGCATCCTACCAGTTCCAGCGGAGGTGGAACACCTGTTCATTCTACTCAAGGTGACGTCCCTGTGCGCTCGAGAGAGTGCTCCTACAAGGACTTCACCAACTACAAACCCCTTTCGTTTAATGGAAATGGTGGAGTCATCGCTCTGATGCGATGGTTCGAGAAAACAGATTTGGTCTTCGAAATTTGTTCGTGCCTAGAAGGGAGCAAACTGAAGTTTGCTGCCTGCACCTTCTCCAACAAAGCCCTAACATGGTGGAACAGCCATGTTAAGTCACTGACCCTATCAGTGGCTAACTCAATAGGTTGGGAGAACCTAAAAGAGTTAATGTTGGAAGAATATTGCCCGAGGGGTGAAGTTCAAAAGCTGGAACAAGAACTATAGGAGTTCACTATGGTCGGCTCAGACATAGTGACCTACACTGACCGGTGCAGCGACCTAGCAGCTCTATGCCCCGGGATAGTTACCCCGGAGAGCAAGACGATAGATCGATACATTTGCGGTCTGACTACTCCGACCCAAGGAGATGTGTTGTCTTCTAACCCAACCACATTTGGTAGCGCCAAACGCCTGGCCCATCGACTCATTGACAATGGAGTCCGCCATGGTATAGAAGTCCTCGTTCCCGAGCCATCAAAGGGAAAGGACTATAATCAGAAGTTGGGGAACAAGAGGAAGAAGAAGCGAACAACACAGGACACCCCGCAAGAGCAAGAAGCAAGTACTATGTACGCCGCTACAACACCTGCTGCTCCAGCACCTGCCAGCCGATATGCTGGAACCCTCCCAAAGTGAGGAAAGTGTAACTATCACCACACCGGAGTATGCCGGGAAATGCAGTGTCTGAACTGCCACAGAAAGGGACACACAGTCCGTTTCTGCAGGGCACCGGCTCAACCGATCTCCCAAATCCCCAGAGCTGAAGAAAACCAAGCCTGTTATGGATGTGGTGAAACTGGACACAATCAGAGGGACTGTCCGATAACAAAGAACTCAGGAGCGGATGGACGCATTCTGATGATCACCGCAGGAGAATCAACCTCGGAGTCGTCAACGAGCAGCGGTACGTTTTCGAAATATTAGTTATTTTAAAAAAAAATTAATTTATATTTATATATATAAGATTAAAGCTTGGGGGAACACACTTAAAAAGTAATTGTCACACCCCAAAACTGGAACGGCGGAAACGTTCTGGGGTGGAGGACGTCATGTACAGTATCACAACAAAGCATAATAGTAAACAAGCAACAACATCCATTGCATTAATAGAATAATTTTAATACAAGCGTGTTCTGTATAGTATGTAAGACACCAAACTGAGTGATCAAAATAAAAGATGAGTCTTGTATGTGCTCCATCTTCTCAAAAGCCTCACCGATATCTGTCTACTGATGACCTGAGAATACAAGTTATTTTGAAAGAGTTTGTCAGCATAACGCTGGTGAGTTCATAAGTATTTAGTGTCATTGCTTGTATGAAAATGTTTGTAACCACGTAGTGTAAATGTCCGTAGTTGCTTGTAAATGTTTGTAAATAGTTGAACTCTCTAGAAAATCCTATATTTTCTACTAAGTAGTTAGGACCTCACCGATGTAGTTATGAAAATGTTTGTAACCACGTAGTGTAAATGTTTGTAAATAGTTGAACTCTCTAGTAAATAGTTGAACTCTCTTTACATAAGTATTTAGGACCTCACCGATGCGAGATGAATACAAAGTAGATGTAATAGGGGAAAATAATGTTTTATCCCAGCAGTGTGGAAGCCTCAAATGTAATTATGAAAATGTTTGTAACCTCTATGTTTTCTCTATTATACATGCAAATATTAACTATTCCAAGGTTTCATCCTAACTAGCATATTATGAAGCACCTATACTACAAAGTTCTAGTTAGATGACATACCTTTTGATGTAGCTTGATGTCTTCAAGCTTTAAGAGCTTAGCCCCAATAGTGTGGAAGCCTCAAATGGAATCACAAATCACCAAAACACCTTGGAAGAACTTGAGAGAATATGTATGCACACTAAAATCGGCCCACTCTTATTTTTACACACTTGTTCCAATTTTGTGAGCCAAGGACCCCTTTATATATTATGGAGGATTAGGGTTACATCCATGTAAAGCCTAATACTCATGACCTTTCATTTACATAGGATCCATGGGTTAAAAGCTCCATGGACCATCCATGAAAGCTTAGCCCAACCTAAATGAACTTGGCCCATTCCATATATATAAGAGTCCATATTTAATTAGTTCTTTTTGATCACTTAATTAATTCTAAATTAATTCTTGATCAATACTAATTAAATAATATGATTCCATATTAATATATTAGAACTTATAATATATTAATATAAATCATAAATATACTATTCTCAAAAGACTATCCATATAAATTGTGCCGGTGAAGTGCAACCCAAATGGACCATGCCGGGTCGGGTCAAGTACATACCAAATATAGTTATGGACTTAGACATTAATCCAACAGTCTCCCACTTGGATAAGTCTAAAACTATTATTGAGTATGACTTCAAAACCTAACTGGCAATCGTAGCTCTTAAAGCCGATGTCGAACTCTGACCTTGTCAATGACTTGTCCATTAGATAAGGGATCATATATTCCTCCATTCTAGATATCATATGGACTGAGACATGGAGTATAATCATTCTCTCTGTCCATTTGTTGTTTCCCGATTTTCGATTTATGATGACTGACTGATTGAACAAATCAAATCAGTCCTGGCTTGGCCAAGCACTCACATGTGTCATCGCTAAATCATGGAGGGGCCCACATATATCGCTTTTATCCCGAAGGTAAAAGGAATGGATAAACTTCGACTCATATGGCTTGTTCTACTACTTGTTGAATCATACACAAAGGCACGTTTTATAACATCGAGTTACCAATGCGTTTTCGTGCAATCAATGTATAACCAACTCATTGTAACAACTCATATCTCTAGGTTTTAAGAATATAAGATATTATCGTCTCATGATCACTCGTGATAAAATCCATGAAGTGATTCAAATGAGCATGGGTTGAATCCAATACTCAGAACTTATGAGCACTCATGAGTGTTGTAGCACCACTTTGTCCACCAACTTGGACCTCTACAAACCAACCCACGACAGTCTTGATTCATATCTACTTCCAACATATGACCGACTGTGGATGGTTTGAATAACTTAATCATTCAGGAAGAGCGACTTAGTTATTCTGGAAGTCAAAACATACAAAGTGAAACACAAGAATAAATGAATCAAATATGGTATCAAACCCTATGAATATAAAAAAACACTTTTATTTATCACCATACTGATTACTCATTATTCATTGTTTCGGTTTTATCAACTTTATACTTGAATTAAAAACACTAGTTGTCCCATGCTCCAAGCATGTACACTATGTTTTTCTTAAACAATAGCTTTGCCATACACCAAGTATGCACTCTATGTTTGTCTATGATCCTTACTTTGTGAAATAAACCAATTGAACATAATTTCAATGATTCTAATTTCACACTCCCAAATCCTTATCGAAAAATGTGAGAATTTCAAATTCCTATCATTTATCGAAATCTGTTTAGATTTTAAACTTATATGCACTGACCCTCCTGTAATGAATATGTACAAAGTCACAAAGACTTGTCAACAGTCATTATAACGTATTCCAATGGAGATCAACTCCATGGAAACTAAGTCTCATATTCAAAGTACATTGCTTTGGACATGCTTCTTGCATTAAGTTTTCTAATCTTACACAGATAACTTCCACCTATGGAGACAACTCCATATTCTCATTTTGACTATCATTTCTGAATAAGAGATGCCTCTTTTCAGAATATGTCAATATGGTCCTTCCAAAATTAGCACTATACTTCCAACTGTCCCTGAGCAACCAATCTTTGGTAAACCTCAGATTGTCCTCGACAATTGCTTAATCATTTTAGTCATATCCAATTCTAGACCTTTTCCCTTCTTAATGCCTCTGGGCATTTGGAAAAATTTAGAAATGACAAATATTATAGCACATGCAATCGATCCTGTACCCAAAGCAAATGGTACATGATTCATGATGTCTCACATAAAGACATGATTCTAGACCAGTCTTTTGCTACAATATTTTTATTTGCCATGTTTTCAAAATTTGACTATGAAGAGGGATGCCGTAATCATAATCGAATTTTGAGAACGCAATATATAGAATTTCATTAAGTTGAACCAATCCAACATGAAATTCATATATATATTCTTGACTAAGGATGATTAAGGTCTCAATCTAAGCCTTTAGAACTGAAATGAAGTATATCCTCTCCCTTACTTATAGCAAAACAACTTTTTCAATCCCTGCAGCCTCACGAATTGAAACTTTTGTTTTCTATAATTAACATTGCTAACTTGCAACACTAACAATAATTATCATGCTCCCACTAACATGATGATTATTAGCATAGCACTTATGCTCCCACTAGCTTTGACATGTACTCAGAATTTAGCTGGACTTCTAGAAATCAATACTTTATTGACTTTCTTACCAAAGTTCAGATTTCTGATACGAGATGCTTTGATAAAACTTTATCAAAATCATACACCTTTCCTTAGATAGCAAGCATGTGTGTCTAAACAATTTCAGAACTATGAAAAGGGATGTCGTAATCATAGTCTCAATTGTTTAGACCTTTTTCCATCTGCTTCAAATCTACTTGGTGGAAGTGTTTCCTCACCATCATTTTCATGAATCGGAGATAAACCTTATGACCCTTAGATTTTATGGTGTATGTGTTCTTATCCATGTGAATCGTCAAAACCATAGTCACAAGACAAGGATAATGACAAATCAAAACTCATATGGACTGAATTTATGCAATCTTAACTTCTTGCCACCTGGCAGTACAAGGCCTGCCATTGCTTCCAAGTTGTTATGCAACCAATTGAGAACTTTCATAACTCTTATGCAAAGCCAACTTTAACTGGAATGGGCACAGAATATGTCAACACGATAGGTTATACACCTCAAGTCGTGTGCTAGTAAAGAACCTCAGGTTTTATTCTTGATTAGTTCTTGAAATTATTTTTAGGATCTTTAAGACTCCCACTATCCTCTTGACATATAAGACTATCTTGCCAAATATTCAAGAGATAGTGCGGATTCTTTATCAAGACAAACACTTCACACAATTAGCCTTAGTTGGTCTTTGTTTTATGCAAAACATCACAACTTACCAATTTCAAATGTACAAGAGTAGGACACTTTTACTCTTACATTTGACAAGTGTTTTAAACCTTTCTTTAAGATATGTCACTCAAGTTACAATCTTGGAGTATGACTCTAAGAATTGTTTTGGAACGAAGTATGACTCATCTTCCTGATCTAACCATTTCAACAATTCATGACTCCTCTTCTTAGTCATAAGAATGCACTATGATGACCTTTAGAGGACTAATTGTGATATGATTTCTAAATCATTAAGATGATCACAAACATGATACTAAAGTACTCTCCCATCTTTTCAGATTTGAGAAACTTTTATCTTTCTGCCTAATTTGATTCTTCCCATTCGTTCTGCCATACATTGAGACTTTTCCAATGTTTCAGAATTATACTTAAACTTGTGAGTATAACCATATTTACTAAACTTTAGTAAATCAAATAGTCTTAACGAGCTTTGTGGTGGACATGACCAGTGCACAAGAATGTGTACTCGATCCCTTTAGTCCTTCACTTCACTCACACATCCATGTGAACAAGTAATTAGTCTTGATTTCCCAATGCTTGAAAGTTCTCATTCATCATACTATTCAACTTACATGATTCCAAGTTTCGGTCCAATTGAAACTTGGGCGATGAGGAACTTTCCTGATTTGGTAAATTTAGACACTACCACAAATGAAAGAATCAAATCCATTTTCCAATATTGCTGTCAGTGGAATCATATAAGCAACAATTTTCCACAAATGCCATTGTAAGGATACTTCAAATAAATAAAATTAAACAATTTTCTTTTATTTTAAAACTTTGTGGAAAAACTGATCCTTACAATCCACATCGAAAATTGTTGTTATCTATTCCTTAGCAATATATCATAACTTCTTAAGCAACTGCTCAAAATTCTGATGCGATCGAAATCCACCTTCACGATCAGAATCAACATATACTTCCTTTAAGATTTCTCTCTGTTCTTTGATTCTTAAAACATCAACATGTGACCCAGTCACATCATGTAATGAGGATGTCAGAATAGAACTTAACAGACCTGATGTAGAGTCAAACTTATTCACTTTAACATCCTTAGGTAAATTTGGCAGCTTTGCAATCAACACCCCTTCCTTTGGCAAAATAAACATATGGACCCTTTGGTAATGGGACTATCTCAGACTTAGCCTTTCTCTTTACCATTTGGTCAACCGGGTTGACTATGGCCAATCCCTTTCCATTAGGAAGAGAATGGTTTTTCTGGATTTCCAGTGTCACCATTGTCACTGTCCATAAAGTTTTTGGGAAGTTGATCTTCTAATCAAATTTGCTTTACTATCGTTCCAAATCATTGCTGATTCAGCAGCACCAAGCAAATAGATATGATCATTAAGGTTCATGTCATAGTCTGTTGCATAGTAGTCCCAAAGGAACTCACTATGTGACTTAGAAAGTGATTGAACATCCAACTTTCTCAAGACTTTGACACCCAACTCTCCCGGCTTGTCAATATGTGACTTCATCTCTAAGATGTGATCACACATAGACCTTGCTTGCCATTAGGGCTTGAGTGACCTTGAACTTGTGGGTTAGGGAGAATAATTGGAGGAGGTGGAGGAAGCGAAGTTCCAAGAGATTTAGGAGGATCATAGATGTCTGAAATCGACATCTTTTGGGAGATATTCAAGATAGTTGATCTAAAGTCCTTAATATAACACCCAATATGAAATATTAAGGCTAGGATCCAACAACCTATTTATAACTGGAAGAGGGATGTCGTAATCCGAGTTATAAAATAGTTGAAGGTAGGTAAATGACGATTTACCAATTTCCACCATGAAAAACGAAATAATTTAATTAGGTTTTTACTTGGATTTGAAACTCCTAGATCTTTTGAGATTCATTGAACTTTTCAATGGCATGTTTCAATCTCGAGTGTGCCCTTCAGGTTTTGTGACTGGGATGCCGAGGATCACAAAACAAGGTGTGAAGTAACCACGCAAATATACTTGGTACCCTTAATATTTACCCCTCAATCGATGTGCCGGTTAACCACACACGCTCCAACGATACTATGATAAACATTAAGTTACCCTTTGCCTACCTTGTTATGTCCAGGTTAGTGTGCAGGTTAACCACACACGCTCCACTAACAGCTTAAACAAAGTGCAAAGTGTAATTTCATGGATTAGCACCTTATTCACATTTTCCTAAGTAACTAAGATTGAGAATTTATAAAAAGTTTAGTTACTTAGTATCTATCATTAATACTTTTAATGAAGGGAGAATTATAGTCCTTGTTCTACCTGTTCGGCTAACGACCCTCCACCAGTCAAGGAAGCGGTGGGTGAGAGTGGACACCCATTAAAATGCCATTTTATAGGCAGTAACCTTATACCCCCTTATAGACCGGCTTCATGAATGAGGCCTACTAATGGTAAGATTGACTTTATCTTATACATATCTATATAATTAAAATTATAATAATAGTATAAGGGTGTATTTTAAACATTTAAAATACTTGGTGGTTTAATCTATTAATTAAACTATACTCTTAATTTAATTAAATTTAAACCATGTCATTATGGAATTATTAGTTTTCTTTTAATTAAACACTTTAATTATCTATTAATAAAGTCCATAAGAGTTAATTGAATTATTCAATAAAACATCATAATTCCAATTATTAAATTCAAAATTAAAACCATTTAATTAATTGTTTAAGTTATGAACCCAAGAGTTTTAGAATTCAATTCTTTTTTTTTATCATAAAAAAAACTTTTTCCAAATTCCAAAACTTGCGGGCAAGTTTTGTAACTCTTGAAAACTTTTGGATTCCATAACTTATGGAGTTAAATACTTGTTTTATGATGAAACTTTTCATGTTCCATAACTTAAGAACAAGTTATGGAATTCTTTAAAACATTAAGACCAAGTTTTGTAACTCCATAAAAAACTTTGAATCAATTTTTTTAAAAACCTTTTCATATCCATAACTTATGGAGGTTTCAAAAAACTCTTTAGATCAACCTTTTAAAACTAATAAAATAATCATATCATTTTATCTTTTACTAAATTTGACCTAATTCAACTCATATATCAAATGATTCAAATTTTACAAATAATTAGTTTTTCACAAAAACAAGTAATTATCTTAAAATTTGACAAACGTCATGTTTTTTTTCTTTTTTTTCTTCAACTTGAAAATAAAACATTTGCATCAATATAACAGAAAACAACCCATGGCTCTGATACCACTGTTGGGTTTTGAGCATTCTAACACTCCTATGGTGTACATGCAACCCTATAAACCTTGGATCTATGTTTTCTCTATTATACATGCAAATATTAACTATTCCAAGGTTTCATCCTAACTAGCATATTATGAAGCACCTATACTACAAAGTTCTAGTTAGATGACATACATTTTGATGTATCTTGATGTCTTCAAGCTTTAAGAGCTTAGCCCCAATAGTGTGGAAGCCTCAAATGGAATCACAAATCACCAAAACACCTTGGAAGAACTTGAGAGAATATGTATGCACACTAAAATCGGCCCACTCTTATTTTCACACACTTGTTCCAATTTTTTGAGCCAAGGACCCCTTTATATATTATGGAGGATTAGGGTTACATCCATGTAAACCCTAATACCCATGACCTTTCATTTACATAGGATCCATGGGTTAAAAGCTCCATGGACCATCCATGAAAGCTTAGCCCAACCTAAATGAACTTGGCCCATTCCATATATATAAGAGTCCATATTTAATTAGTTCTTTTTGATCACTTAATTAATTCTAAATTAATTCTTGATCAATACTAATTAAATAATATGATTCCATATTAATATATTAGAACTTATAATATATTAATATAAATCGTAAATATACTATTCTCAAAAGACTATCCATATAAATTGTGCCGGTGAAGTGCAACCCAAATGGACGATGCCGGGTCGGGTCAAGTACATACCAAATATAGTTATGGACTTAGACATTAATCCAATAGTAGTATGTCACATTCTGATTATCATATTCAAATGTTTGTATAGTATGTCATAGTGTAGTAATGTTTTCTCTGCACTAACGTATAGTATGTCCTCTTGTATAGTGTATAGTATGTTCTCTTATATAGGGTATAGTATGTATTGTTTCTCATTATAGTATGTATGTAATGACTCATAACTGTGCTGACTCTTGTATGTGCCGTTGTAATAGTAATAGTGGGTAGTGATCTCTTAACTATACCTATTATAGTTAACTAGTACTGTTGTATGTATGCCTTTGCTACCCTAAGGTACTGAACTGGAGTGAAAGATTTTATATCCTAACACATATATACGATATATAATTCAGGTTTCAATGACATTCGGACAAATAACAAGATACCCTAAGTCCACAACCAAACAAGGAACAGGAAATAAAGTGAGCTATCAGTCCTAAGTCCTTCAAACCTTACTTATATAAATATATCTGTATAGATATGAGTTTGACATTAATGTAAGTTTAAAAGAGTTTGATAAAGGATTTAGCATTTAAAAGAGTTTAATAAAATGTTTTGAAGTGTTTGAAATCCATCAGTTTGATAACAATTTGAAAGTAATAGAAAATCTTCATGTTTGTTCTAGTTATTAATCACATATGATTAATGCAATAACTAGAATGCTTCAAATTGTATTCCCCCACCCCATAAAGCATTTAAAATCATTTCAAAGGTTGATTAAGGGGTATGAACTCACCTGTAGTGAGTGGTTTGGATGAAAGTGTTGGACAAGGTGCTAGGTGTCAAGTGAAGACTTGGACACACACAATGATCCTATTTAACATATAAAGACATATATATATATATATATATATATATATATATATATATATATATATATGTGTCTAATTAGTGATTATATGACTAATTAAGCAAGTATAAACACCCTAAAACGTGGAAAACACTTTGGTTTAAGTGTTAGAAGGTCATGGGGTTGCATCAAAGGGGTGTAAGGCTTTGCTTTAGAGTTTACGGCCCAAGGACCAACTCCCATGGAGTTTACGGCCTAGGGTTTACGGCCCTAATGGGTTTACGGCCGTAAACCCATTGTAACTCCTATCATTTCATGGTTTAAGGTCCTTAGCTCATGCATGAAAGTTTCTAGTCCAATATCCAAGCCCTAGGAAGTAATGGTGGCACATATGCACCACCTAATGGTGTTTACTGCCCAAGGAGATTGCCTTGGCCGTAAACCCATGTGTTCTTGGAAATTCTTGGTATTTTTCAATGGTTTAACAAGTAATCTAAGCACATAACTAGTTAAGAGGGGTGTACTTACTTATAGGAAGCTTGTAAGAGTGTTTAAGGTCCAAGAACACTAGTATGTGTTCTTGGTGTTCTTGGTGAAATGAAGAACACTTGAAGATCTATGAAAAAGAGAAGATTTCATGGATGAAATCATGTATAACTACTAGATGAAGTGTTGTATCAACAAATCAAGAGAAGAAACACTTACATTTTTAGAAAATTTGGAAGAAGATCTTATGATACTTGAGAGAGAATGTGGGTGTTCTTGAGCTTGGAAGTGAGAAATGAGGAAGGAAAGGAGTAAACTCATGCCTTAAGCATGAGTTCACGCCCAAAGGGGAGTTCACGGCCCAAACCCCTCATGTTTGGCCGTGAACACCTCATTAAGGTGTTAATTGTTTTATTTGTTACACAATAATCCTAGAAAATACTTCCTTTCATTTTTTCTCTCGAATAATTAATATTAAAAAATACCCAAACGGACTTTAAACCGAGCTAAAAATTAGCAGAAATGAATTTGACTTTTAATTGAAGTGCTTGACTGTAGGGTATGTACAAATGGAAATTTCGGGTTGTCACAGTGATTATAATAACTCACATATTGAAATAGATCACAGTATCCAAGAGAACTAAAAGATCCGTTTAGAGAAGCTATGATGGCTTAGCATATACATCAGGGTTGTGCATAACTAAGATATTGCAGACTTAGAGTGAGTGACACCGCCTTAATTCCTGTTCCTTGTTTGGTTGTGGATTTGAGGCAGAGTTACTCAGTCAACTGTCTTATTCATCTTAGATATTCATAACTTGTATATAACAGGCGATCGTATTGGTACCGAGGAGGATCATGATATAAAGTATCATCACCAATTATCAAAGCACTTTCATTTGTATGTATACGCACATAGCGGTACGATACGTAGGAGTGTTAACATCAAAGGGAAAACAGAAAGTCCTGGATCATTTACAAATAGTACATTGACGAACATACTAGGAGTACATTGTCGAACATACTAGGGATACATCATCGTATAACAGATTTTTCTTTTAAGTTGGCCAAAACGTTATTTAGTAAAGAGTCCATTACTATCATTCGTCATGAGTTGGCGTAGTCCTCACCATACTAAGTTCATATGTTTCTATTGCCTCGATCGGCAAGTTCTCGAAACTTTCGTCATTCGTATCGACAGTCCGACCTAAACCTTAGTTTTATTTTTCGTATTCTAAACCCCGAGGTACCACTCGTCCAACAGGCCAAGTTCGAGCACAGAGGCTATGGATGAATACAACCCACCTATCACTATTCAGGGTATACGTGAGGGTGGTATATGATTATGATTACACAGATTTAGTATGTGTGTTTCCGCCCTATCTCCTGTTCCTTGTTTGGTTGTGGACCTGGGGCAGAGTCGCACATCCGACCGTCCTACTAATCCTAATTATATACGACTTGTATACACGAGGTAATGATGGATGGACCAAGTACGAATCCTATCATGAACATAAGGGCAAAGTTGCCAGGTCTACGAGTAGGTATTCTGCAAATCAAAGGAGCGTAACCCCAGTAGTGCTGTAAGAAAACTAATTTCGGGACGAAATTCCATCTAACGGGGGGATGATGTGACAACCCGAAATTTTTTTGCTTTGAAAGCTCAGGCAGTCAACCCACGTGAGTGTCAGACTCATTGATAATGAGTTCTAGCCTTGATAAAGGTCATTCTAAGGAGTTTTAAGCCTAGTACACTTAAGGAATGAGTGTTAGAATGAACCTGCTAGAGACGTTGTACAACAAATCAAGCCTTAACCCCTTCATTTAGAGTTCACGGCCACAACAATTGAGTTTACGGCCGTAAACTCAAGGTGGGCCGTAAACTCCCACTTTTAGACTCATATCCTTCATATTCTTCATTATTCTCATTTCCAAGTCAAAAAAGTCCCATTCTCTCTCAAGTATCATCCAATTTTTCATTTTAGATCTTCAAAAGTGTAAGTGTTCTTTCTCTAGTTTGTTGTTAATCCTTCTTAACTAGCTTCATCCTCATGATTCATCCATGGAAATCGTGTTTTCTTAGATCTTCAAGAAACACCAAGAACACCAAGAACACACACTAGTGTTCTTGGCCAAAATCAACCCTTTCAAGCCTCCATATCGTAAGTATTCCTTCATTATACTTCATATCTACTAGGAAGCCTTGAATCACACCCTTGAAACATACATTTTCCCAAGAACATCTTGATTTTACGGTCCAAGATCTTCCTTGGCCGTAAACTCAATGTTATAGCATGTATGGACCATAAACCCTTCTAGGTGTAAAGCTTGTGACATAGAACCATTCATTGATGAGTATAAGACCTTAAACCACACTCACTTCATAATGTCCATGAGTTTACGGCCGTAAGCTCCTTGCTTGGCCGTAAACTCATCAAAAGCGTTCATTAAATTGGTCTTTCTCATCCTTATGTAGAGCAAAATTCCTTCAAGTTTCCCTAGCCTTCAAAGTCCCTCTTATGCATGTTTGACCATGAGTTTACGGTCGTAAACTCCCTTTGGCCGTAAAACCATGGCCATAAAATCAAGTGTTGTGCTATTCCACTTTCCTTTGATGAATCACATGTGATTCCAACACTTGGACAAAGTGTTTCCTAGTCCTGTGAGGTGTTTCTTTGCATTTGGTTGTTTCTGAACACTATATTTATGTCAATATATGACATTATATGTCATTTAGGACTTGTTAAATCTCGGGACTTCATTCGTGGAACTTCTCATCCTTACACACATATTCGCTTGAATCACCCACATCAGGTGAGTTCATACCCCATAATGAATCTTTTAAACTGTTTTAAATGCTTTTAAGGCGGGGAATACAAGTTGAACACAATGATAATTGTGTAAATGTTTGTTATATATACATCATTCAAAAGATAGCTTATGCCTTTTATAAGTGATCAAAACATTTCAAAAACTCTTTTAAAGTTATGTTACTTCATAGTTTAACAAAACTCCGTTTTTAAAGTACAAGCATAACTTAGTAGATAAATGAGTCTTTTCAATAACAGTTCGAGTAAAGCATTCGCAAACTATAATAGGTATAGTTTAGAGATTCAGTTCATACTGGATACAATACATGATAACAAAACGAACATACTATATGAGAAACAGAACATACTATATGAGAAACAGAACGAACATAATAAGTTGCTATAGCATGGAACTACTACAGGATCTAATTATACCAATGAATCACTAACTCATTGTTCTAAACAAAAGGTGATAGTTATATTGGGTATACATGATCATATAACATTAATGTGAATTACACGACGTAGCAACTGGTTTGCTAAAAAGTCGTGTTTGGTTCCCTTAATCTCTAGACAAGGATAGCGTATAGTAGGGGTACTAGCCTTCACATTATGAGCAGTATAAAATAAACATGTTTTAAGGTCATCAGTACATCCGTATGTCATTTTAAATGACAACTGCGTACTTACATTTCCCATTACTTTCATAAAGTGACGGTACCACTTAAAAGTCCAATGCAAACTATTTTCGAGTTAAGATAGTTATAAACTAGGGAAAACTTACATTTTACAAACGACAAACAGAACAGTCGAGTCTATTACATTCAGTAGAAAGGGACCATAATGCTAACCTTATGATTCCTTAATGTATACATCAAAGGATATATATATATATATATATATATATATATATATATATAACAATAGGATCCGACAGATAATAGGATGTGTGTTCTCCGCTTCACTTCCTGTTCCTCGTTTGGTTGTGGGCTTGGAACGGATTCACCCAATCTATTATCTATTCGATTTTAGATATATATATGTTCATTATACATTAAGTCATCATAAGGGTACCATGTATGGGTCAAGTCATAGGACACAAAGTCAATGCACAGTTTTCTAGTACAAAACATACTTTCCAAATAAGAACTTTTGGTATACAAAACTAGAAACTTCCCAGTAAAGGGTTTAATCCATTTTATTAAACCAGTATAAACTTAAAGGACTTTAGGTGATTAACTCTATAATACCTTAGTTTATACATCATGGTTATATATCATTAATACCCAACAGGTAGTTGGATGTGTGCTTTCCGCCTTAATTCTTGTTCCTTGTTTTGTTGTGGGCGTAGGGCAGATTCACCCAATTAACTATCTATTCGATATTAGATCGTATATAGCCGGTATAAACTAAGTGATTATAGAATCTTTTCATTAAATATAAAGGAACTATTACAATTATCTCCATGAGTAACAAGTGAATACGCTAGGGTTATATACAACAATGATCTAACAAACAATGGGATGTGTGCTATCTGCCTTACTTGTTGTTCCTTGCTTGGTTATGGGCTTAGGGCAGATGCGTACAGTCGATTGTTTGTTTACTCTGAGTCTTATATAACTTGTATCCATTTAGTACTTATAGAAAGGGTTGTAAAGTCATTTTTACTTATCTTTCATTAAAGTAGGAAATATAGGATTTTCTAGAGGAACAAGCGAACTTTTCTAAACATAACTTACAACTTACTACATCTTTCAAATACATTTTCAACTACATTTTACAACAACATCTTACAGCTTACTTACATCACTAAAATCATATGAACTCACCAACTTAATTGCTAATCAACTCTTTCAAATAACTTGTATTCTCAGGAGACTAATAGACAGGTACTCGTGCTGGGAATTCAGAAGATGGAGCATAATAGCTTCAAGTCTTGTTTTGTTATTTGCTTATGAATTCTATGTTTTGTGAACACACACATTGTAAACACTTTCTTTCTAATGAAATGGTTGTTCATTAGTTGCTTACTATAATGCATATATTGTGATACTAAACATGATGTCCTCCACCCCTGAACGTTTCCTCCGTTCCTGTTGGGGTGTGACAGATTGGTATCAGAGCATTGTTTATAGTGAACTAAGTATATCAACTGATAAAAGATATACAACTATAAATATAATGGGGCTTAAGTGCTCTGGATAATGATATATTTTAAGAGTTTAACGATAAGTTATAAAAATATACCTACTTGCTTTTACATGTACATACTAGACCAAGTATCACAAGAAGAACAAAACTAAAGTATTTAAAGGTTGAACAATGTCGTCAAACCTGAACAGTTATGTAATCATAGCTAGGATCAATATAGCCTGATCAACTATATTCATTCAAGATGTGACCGACATGTGTTTGGGAGTGATGTGGTGTTGCAACAGTCTTAAAACTTACTTAACATCAGTCAAGAGAATACTAGATCAATTACATTAGAGTTAGAATAATATAGGAGTATTCTGTGATACCACAACGCGATAACAAGTTTGAAACATACCAACTACATTACGTTAAAATACTATAGGAGTACTTTAGGCCATATAAACAACTTATATGATAACTTAAAAGACCCTTAGGGATAGGTCTATAATATTGCAATGTATACTCCCAAGTTTATATATAATTGAGATTTTATAGACTTAGAGTTTGTGATCTACACTTCACTACCTGTTCCTTGTTTGGTTGTGGTTTTGGAGTAGGATCACTTATTCGAAGGTTTGTTTAATCTTGAATTATATACAACTTCTATACATTGTACAATTATAGAAGGACTTTGTAAGGATCACCCCATAAAGTTACCCTAAATCTCATAGATTCTTTAGTCACTTCCATTCTCGTACGACAAGCTCAGATAGATGTAACCACTTCCTCATAGTAGACAACAGAAGAGTCAGGAGGAAACAAGAGCAAGTTCATGAGGAACTTTCAAAGAGGGATCACCATAAGTAACCAAAACGTCTTACACGTCACACTAATAAATAATAATATTGTTAACTTAATGAGCGAGTGGAAACACTGCTCACATTATGTGTTAGGATTATTTTCTTACATGCAGCTGGTAACAGTTATTCAGGCAACATATATTCATTCGAGGATAGCCATTTCAAATTCATAGAGTTTATTAGGTATAGACTCTTTTATGAATTGTTTCTATAGGGAAAAGTGCTACTTAGAGCATAGATAAGAAGGCTATTCCTTTAACCAAAAGAAAGGATGTGCAGAGCATCTCCTACTGGCGACGGTCACCCCTCGGGCGAACCCTCAAATCAGCCAGTTGACGCTCCATATCTAGCAGGAGTCTCTCATGTACCCTTTGGCGTGCTCGGAGCTCTATGACTTCAGCCCTAGTTGCAACTAATTCTTGTAGCAGAGACTCATTGTCTCTAGTAGCTCTATCGCGAGCATCTTCAAGACGACGAATGCGGACTGTATTAATTCCCGCATTGGCATCAACTTCCATGATTCAGTTGATGGCTGTCCTACCCTGTATTTCATTTCGTTCAACCCTATGGACCAGAATTGGCAGGACTCTGTCTGCTGATCCTGCTTTGCTCAGGTTGTAGAAGCTTCTGTCTCCGTTGTATGGCATGGGTTGACCCTGTTCTTGACTCCATGTTTCCAAACTTTCCGCCCACAGAGGCGTCGGGCCTTGAAAAGCTGGATGAGGGTTAGGATTTAGGATTGGAGCTACCAGGGGTAGATCATCGACTTCTGGCTCGGAGTCAGAATCCTCTGGGAAGTTCTCTGCGAAGTCATCATCCAATGGAATTGGATGATTCTCTTCTCGCTCGTCATCGAACCATCCACCATTGCCTTGGTTGGGGAAGTACAGGTCGCCATGGGGATGGAATCCATCCATGTTATCTACGCGAGAATGGGGGTAAAAGAAATAATTAATAGACGTACTAATTAAGATAATTATAAGATGATCCTTACCAGTTACTCCAACATTTGCGTAGTGCATACCAGTCATATGTAACCAAAATAGGATAGACCTTCGAATAAGTGATCCTAACTCTAAGTACACAACCAAACAAGGAACAGGAAGTAAAGCAAAGATCACAGATTCTAAGTCTATGACACCTTAGTCACATATAACCTTAGCGTATCCACTCAGCAACTATTGACATACTAGTAAAGACCCTTTTTAGTTTGCACATAAGTAATTATAGTAACACAAAATACTCCTATAGTATTTTAAGTTTATGTTATGTTCTAAAGTTTTCATTGGAGTACTGTTGGTAAGTTTTTAGACTTGCTGCAACACCACAACCATTCCTAGGAACATGCTAATCACTTCTCGGAAAGATATAGTTGATCAGGCTATATCACCCGCAGATCTGATTATATGTCCCCAAGCCTACTTGTGATGTCAAACAATCGCAATACTTTTGTTCTATCGTAGTGAAACTGATTTTAGTATGAATGCAGGTATGTATACTTTGGTTAAATATTTTATTATTTAAACGTATAAACTCTTGGTCAGAGTATTTTAGTCCCGATGTGTTTATAGTTTGTATATATTTTATGGGTTGATATACTCAATTCACTATAAACAAAGCTTTGATACCCATATGTCACACTCCCAAACCAGAACGGCGGAAACGTTCGGGGGCGGAGGACGTCATGTACAGTATCATAACTATGCATAATAGTAAAACAAGTAACAACATCATCCATTGCATTAATAACATAATTGAATACAAGTGTGTTCTGTATAGTTTATAAGACACCAAAATATGAATCAAAATAAAAGACGAGTCTTGAACGTGCTCCGTCTTCTCAAAACCTGGTCATCGGTACCTGTCTACTGGTGACCTGAGAATACAAGTTATTTTGAAAGCGTAGATCAGCATTAAAGATGGTGAGTTCATAAGTATTTAATGTCATTGTTTGTATAAGTTTGATGAAAGTGTTTGTAAATGTGTGACGTAAAAGTTTGTAAGTGTTTGTTGTAAATGTTTGAATACTTCCTGGAAAATCCTATCTTTTCTACTAACGTAGCCTTCTACCAAGACTCGACTGTTTTGTAAGGTTGTTCTTTTGAAAAAGTGAGTGTTTTTACCAAGAATGACTATCATTACCAAAATATAGTTTACATTACCGTTTATGTGAGAAGATCACAATATAAATGTAATGGGAAAATGACAATGTACAATAGTATTGTATAAATATAGTTTACTAACTACCTTAAACCTGTTTGTTTAATTAAGGTAAAATGTGTTGAGATTATAACCATACTTGATTGATTAGTAAAACATGACGTTCGAGACATCGAAATGGTATGACGTTCGTCACCCGTAGACCTACAGGCCCCACTGTAGCTAGCAAAAAGGTGTAGGATGGTCAATCCCGTATAGATCTATACACAAACTCACGCTCTCCCTCCAGGAGACTCTGGTTACAAAACGTGATACAACAGTATATTGTCACGCCATAAAGTAGTGGCTCACATTACTGTTATCTTTGTTATTGTATTAGTGTAGTATGTTCTCTCTGTCCTAGTATATATTATGTTTTCTATGTTCTAGTATACAGTATGTTCTCTATGTTTCTCATTATAGTATGTATGAACTGACTCTGGTAAGTTTTCACCGTTCTAGAAATAGTAAGTAGTGACTTCCTAAACTATACCTATTATAGTTTACTAGTAATGTTGTTTGAATGACTGATTATGTTTGAAAACCTTCGCTACACAAAGGTATTGAAATGAATGAAAGAACTTTTATATCTATATACATATACATAATATATAAATAAGATTCAAATGAAATTCGGACAAACAACCGATATCCTAAGTCCACAACCAAACAAGAAACAGGAAATAAGGCGATTTATCAGTCGTAAGTCCTTTCAACCTTATTTATATAACTTGTTGAATCAAGAAAAGTGACCCTCTTAAACTTCAGCTACCGCAGCCAACAAGCTACCGCAGTCAAGCTCCCTCTTTAGCAACCGCATCCGAAGTCATCTAGTCAACCGCAGTCATTATTACTTTACTTAGTTTATTTTTCTTTCTGTAATACTCTCTATTGTCCAGTATGCCTTGCATGGCTACTCTTAGAGAGTGAATCTAATGTAACTCCTTGAGTCTCTATAAATAGAGCTCATTCTCACTGTTTCTATCAAAAAAACAATCTGAATACACATCTTTGAAGTTATATTTTCTATCTCTCTATCTACGCATCACTTCTTACTCTCAAATCTTACTAGAATATAACTTATTACAATCTCTCTTCGGAGCAAGTCTCTTGTGACTTAATCACTAAGTTTCATCTCACTTATTAACTTGGCTTGAATGCATTCATCGTTATGAATCAAATTATGTGTATACTTGATATAACAATTGTTGTCATTTCCATTTCTTTACTTTTCCGCAACTAACTCTCTAACCATCTAACTCTAACTTATTAATATTATTGTTGAGCTTTTAGATCCTTCGAGATTAACTATTCCGCAATATACTTGTTCTAACGTTTGTTCAAGTGTGTCTCAAAGTTTTTCTCTCAACAATTGGTATCAGAGCCATAGTGGTTGCTTTTTGAAAACGGAACTTTGATTTTCAAAGGGCCTTCTATACCACTGAAGCTCATTTCTTAAAAAACTTTAAAAAAAAGGAAATATGGCACAATCGTTATCTCTGAATGTTTCCAAGAGTGTTGGTGGTTCTAATAGAGCCCCAATACTGGTAGCAAATGAATATCATCATTGGTCTCAAAGAATGGAAAGATACTTAATGAGACTTGGTAGAGATGTATGGCGATTCGTAGAAGAAGGACCACATGTCCCAGTTCTTACACCATTCCAAACTGACGGTGCTACAACCAAACTAGGAGGAGGTTAACCAGTCATGAACCGTCCCACCAAAGATGATCTCGATAAAATGGAAAATAATGATGTTGCTTTTTATGAAATCGCGTGTGGAGTTGCTCCTGACAATTTCGATATTATCATAAATTGCAAATCAGAAAAAGAGATCTGGGAAGTTCTCAAGAATTTGTACGAAGGCTCAGAACAAGCACAAGACAAGAAGCTAACAACCACACTCAATGAGTTCAACAACTTCAAAGCTCATACTGGCGAAAGCTTGGAAGACTCCTTCAAAAGGTTCAACCTAATAGTCACCAAGTTATCCAATGCGGGCACAATCCACAGTAACCATGAAACAAATCTTCAGTTTCTTAATGGTTTGGGAAGACACTGGACTATGGCTAAGATGATAGTCCAAGGTGATAGAAAGATTCACTCTTTGTCTCTCTACAAGATCTATGGAGAATTGCAAGCACAAGAATCCACCGTACTCAAAGACTGTGCTGACTTCGGAGGACCACTTGCGCTCATACCACAAGCTCCACATAATCAATCTTACTATCCCTTATATCACACTCCACCGCAGTCATACGAAGCTGATTCAGAGTATGATGATGAAGAAGAATTTCAGAAGGCTATTGCTCTGGTTAGCCAACAGTTCAACTGTCTACCACCTTCTTCCTTCTGCAAGAATCAACAGTTCAACAAACCTCCATTCAACTGTAACTTCAGTCCACAAAATAACCATCCTCAATATCCCAAAAGTTCTCATCCACCACCGCAATCTCAAAATACTCAACCAAAGGAGGCACCGCAGTCTACTCAAACCACTAACTCCGGTACTGTAACAACCCGATATTTCAGGTCAATGTATTGACTAAAAGTCAAATGTGGTAATCCCTTTTTGAATTAATTGAAATATCATCAAAAATGAAATGTCTGAAAGTCTCACTTTGAGTGTACTAAGTGGTAGATATCGTATCAAGATTTCCAAAAACATAAAGAACATTAAAATCCGTGTTATAACGAAGGAGTTATGACCAATCGAAGATCCGCAACAAAACCGACAAAACACTGTTAAGCGTAAAATACAAAATTCCGATAAAATACTTTTTAGCCTTAAGTATCTAAATGAAAGTCGTAGATATCATTAAACCGTAAACATACATAAAAAGAACGCCCAAATCTGACTTCCTATGATGATGTTATGAATTTTCGAAGTTCTGACCTAGCAGTAGACAGCTAAAAACTCGAAATAGAGATCGAGCGGTCTTTAGCCGACACAACCTAAATGAAAGTTGAAGACCCCGACAATAGGAGTACAACAGTAAAAAGTCTGACAAAAATGGACACCCGATGAAGGAGCTATGGAATTTAAACGGACTTTTCCAGGTCCGGCCTGTTAAAAATAATATAATAAAAATAAATTCAAAATTAGCCGATGGAGTCTAAACGAAAGTTGTAGAGCCTTTTCACACCTACGCGTGCATATAGAGAACGTTGAAATCGGAGCTCGTACACGAAAGTTACGAATTTTACAATTTCGGGACACAAAACCCGAGGCTGACTCAGCCTCACGACGTGAGTCTGTGACTGATGGGTTCCAGAGCCTATCAATGATTTGTCAAGTCTATGGGAGGAGACCTGTTCGAGCTCACGATGTGAGCCACCCATGCTCACGACGTGAATACACCTTATAAATAAAAGCCGATGGTTTCGGGTTTAGGTGCTCATTTCTTCTCTTTCTCGTGCCGAAGCTCTGCGTTCTAACCCCCGAAGCCATCCCAAAGCACCGGTTTTCGCATCCAAGTTTCGTAGGAAGGTCTTACACTCTCGAGAATCCCCGGGAATCCAGAGATTTCAACTCTCTCTAGTCGAAGTTCTGCTCGATTCTTCTCTCGACTACTTCAAAGCAACCACTTCAATCAAGTGAGTTCATACCCCCTTTTATACACCTTCAAATACTTTATAATGTACTTTTAATACATTTCGGGGGAGAATGCAAGTAAACACACGGTTGATCCCGAGTGAAAACGTGAAAACTCTTGTTATACTTTGCATGCATTAGCCTTTTACAAAATGTATAGTATCCAGGGTAGCATTCCTTGTTAAACCATTTTATGCATTCAAGGAACTTATGATTTATGCTTTGTCAAACATTGTGAAAGAGGATAAACATTGCATACAAAACTATTATTTTAATACAAACTTAGTTGAGAATCCGTGAGACGATTACATCTTCAAATGCTACCTTTGTGTTTCAAAGGTACTTCCTAAAGTCCTGTCTATTATAACCAGAGTCTCCCGTTTGGAGAGCGTGTCAAATGTGTATAGATCTATACGGGAAGTCATGATCCCGCGCCCTGACTGTTAGCTATAGTCCTTTGGGTGACAGTTTGTCATAAACAATACGACGCCTGAAGACCGTCGCCATAGGCATATTATGTTTAGTATGGTTATAAAACTCACCGGATAGACACTTATTATGGTATTCTGCTTTTATGAATGGGTAGCTATTAAAACTATTCTTCATCTAACAAGTGCGATCTTCTTATAGCTTTATTGTATAAAACTATGCCTCAACCTTTTAAGCATGTCAGTTGCTTACGATTTTCGGTCTTGGACATTAGAGACTGCCTGTTACTTTAGGAAAATAAGGGATTTTCCTGTATCCAAAACAATCAACTAATAGGAAAATAAGGGATTTTCCTGGTGCAACCATTTAAGATTCACAACGCGAACATGCATATGCATTTCATACTTTTATAAGAAAATAAGGGATTTTCTTGGAAAACGCTCGAACTTTGAAATGGCATACATTTTCTCAAAACTGCTTATGAACTTACCAACTTAATTGTTGACCCTTTTTCTTTGAAATAACTTGTATTCTCAGGGAGCCGTTAAGCAGTTTTGGAAACCAACTTTTGGGGATTAACGCTCTGACGTTAATTACTTCTTTTGAAAGATGTTTATGTATTTATCTTTTGAACATGTAACAAATATAATTATGTAAACATTTTGAAACCTTTATATGTATGGTGGTGTGTACTTTCCTTACTATGAACTGTTATGATACTGAATATGACATCCTCCGCCCCCAAACGTTTCCGCCGTTCTGGTTTGGGGGTGTGACAGATTGGTATCAGAGCATTGTTTATAGCGAATTAAGTATATCAAAACCATTTTTGGTATACAACTATAAACACAACTGGGCAAAAACACTCTGAATAAGTGTCGTACTTTTACAAATTTAATTTATTTAATTTTTGTAAAGTAGGCATGCATTCATTTCATATTAATAACAGTGTCATAAAATGATCAATATAGAAGTATTATAAATAAATTGTGCAGTGCAGGTGTGCCTTGGGACATGTAATCGGAACTGGGATGAATATAGCCTGATCAACTATATTTGTCCAAGAGCCGACTAACGTATGCCAATGAGTGTCTGCAGTGGATAACAAATTTAAAACTTACCAAGAGCATATCATTAAAAATACTATGGGAGTATTTGGGTATCTTCGACCGTCAAACTTAAGGGTAAATTTTACACGCTTTAGCTTATAGTCAATTCTTAACCCTATTCTCGTATAGACTCAATGGCTAGATTCCACCCTCTCGGTGACCCGTACTACCTCAACCAAGGTAATGGGGGATGGATTGAAGACGACCCCGAGGAGGAACCCATGGAAGACGAGGAAGCGGAAGCCTTGGATAGCTCAGCCTCAGAGCCTGAGGTAATCAATCCGGTAGCCGTCCGACCTCCATCCGTTCGACCTTCTTTTAGGATGGGATTTCAAGGACCAACTCCTGTCTGGGGAAGCCACATCCACCATTGGAGTCAGCAGCAAGGACTGCGTCCTCCTTACGGTATGTGTCGGGACTTCTACGATGTCAGCGGAGGAAGTTCAGCTGATCGAGCACTCCCAATTATGGTCGGCAAACTTGCCAATCAGGCTTATCAATCCGGAGTCCAAGCAAACCGGATTCGCGAGGTTGACATAAGGATGGAGGATAACGCAACTGATATTCGACGCCTTGACATGCTACAAGGGAATGCTCAACTCCACACCGACTCTCTCCAAGAGCAAATGACTGCAGCTCTCTCCGAAATGAGAGATTTGAGGGAGCAACAAGCTGCCTTTGACAGGCGTCTCATGGGAGCCAAGCAATCGGATGCGGAATCAAGCTCCAAGCGCAATCCGCACCGCGAGTAGTACTCGCCTAACTCCCAAAATTTTGATATAGAATAGGACCAGCGGCTAAAAGTCTTACTTTCTTTAACTTTCTGTAATCGGAGACCTTTAGAAAGGTCAATTTTGCTCTAACTTCGGATGTAACGCAACCATATGTTTAATATATATTGGGCATATCTCTTTCGTGTGTTAATTCTGTGCGATTCATGTGGGTTCATGAGTTTATCTATTGCTATTGAAACTCCGTTATGTGAATCAAACTCAAAGCCCTGTGTAGGTCAACCCAAATTCTTAAACTATTAAAGATAGTTAACTCATTATCATTCAACCCTCAACCACCAAAACTAATAATCATTCGTTCTTAATTCTTGGCAGCGCGATGCCTCCTCGTCCAAACCTAATACCCAGGCCGGGCACGATACCACCACCACCTCCACCACCAACTTATGATCCGGCTATGGTCCTAGCTGCTATCACAGCAGCAGTAACCGCTGCCCTCTCGCAAATAAACTCCAACGGAAATGGAGGGACAGGAAGCAGCACGAATCATTTAAACCATGGCAGTGGTCATGGTCACGTAAGGGAATGTGCTTACAAGGAGTTCTCCAACGCAAAGCCAAAAACTTTTAATGGCACTGGGGGAGTCATTGCACTGATGCAATGGTTCGAAAAGACCGAAACGGTCTTTGAGATCTGCTCTTGCCAAGAAGCGAGCAAAGTCAAGTTCGCCGCTTGCACACTCACTGATCGAGCCCTCACCTGGTGGAAAAGCCATGTGAAGTCCGTGACTCTCACCGTCGCCAACGCCATAAGTTGGGAGGACTTAAAGGTCCTACTACTGGAGGAATACTGCCGAAGGGGCGAGATACAAAAGCTAGAGCAGGAGCTCTGGAATCTGAAGATGATTGGGTCTGACCTAGTCGCCTACACATCCAGGTTCAGCGACCTTGCTTCCTTGTGCCCTGCCATGGTCAACCCAGAACCAAAAAAGGTTGAGAGGTACATCTGGGGGTTGTCACCCCATATTCAAGGTCACGTCTTGGCCTCCAAGCCTATCACTTTCAACAGCGCTAAGCGCCTGCCTCAACGACTCATCGACTACGGGATCAAACAGAGTACTGTTGCAGCTACCGCCGACCCATCAAAGGAGGTACATGGTCAGGGAAGGCCTTGGAACAAAAGAAGGGGTCAAACCCTACAGGGGAACCCCAAGAAACAACAAGTGGTAGCGGCTCATGCAGTTACTGTTCCTCCCACCACTGCACCCACAAGTTCATACAATGGGAGATTTCCGAAGTGCAACAAATGCAACTTCCACCACCACGGTCCTTGCAGTGACTTCCAATGCACCAGGTGCAATAAGAAGGGGCATACGGTCCGCTTCTGCAAGGAGCCAGCCCAACAAGCCGCCCCCACTGCTAATGCCGGAGTAAGTCGCGCCTGCTTTGAGTGCGGAGCCACGGGGCACTACCGCAGGGACTGCCCGAAGGCAAACAACAGGAATACCGACGGAAAGGGCCGAGTGTTCGCAATGGGACAGGATGAAGCCGTTGCAGACCCCACTGTTGTTACGGGTACGTTTCTTCTCGATAACTCGTATGCATGCATTTTGTTTGATAGTGGAGAGGAGAGGAGTTTTGTGAGTCATAATTTTAAAGGCCTGCTGAAACAAACACCCCAATCATTAAGTGAACCATTTATAGTAGAAATGGCCAACAGTAAAACCGAGGGCACTAAGGAGATATACTTAAACTGTACCCTAACTCTAAACGGTAATCCCTTTCCAATCAGCCTCATGCCAGTCTCGATTAAGAGTTTCGATGTAATCATAGGCATGGACTGGCTGAGTTCTCATCGTGCGGACATTTTATGTTACGATAAGGCCGTTCGCCTTAATCTGCCAACCGGCAAAACCCTCATAATCTATGCCGACAAACCCAGTACCACTGTTCGTATTATCTCGTGTATCCAAGCTCAGAAGTGCCTACGCAAGGAATGTCACGCGTTTTTAGCACATGTCGTGGATGTGAAACGCGAAGTCCAGGACATCAAGAGCGTGCCTGACGTATGCGAGTTTCCCGATGTTTTTCCCGAAGATCTTCCAGGAATACCACCCGCGAGACAAGTCGAATTCAGAATTGATGTGATTCCCGGAGCTACCTCAGTAGCCAAAGCGCCCTATCGACTAGCCCCAGCGGAGATGCAGGACCTATCCAGCCAACTGAATGAGCTACTCAGCAAAGGATTCATCAGGCCGAGCTTCTCGCCTTGGGGAGCACCAGTGTTGTTTGTGAAAAAGAAGGATGGATCATTTAGGATGTGCATCGACTACCGAGAGCTCAACAAACCTACCATCAAGAACCGATATCCCCTACGACGAATCGACAACTTTTTCGACCAACTCCAAGGAGCAAACTACTTCTCCAAGATCGATCTGAGATCGGGATATCACCAGCTGCGAGTCCTGGAGAGTGATATTCCCAAGACGGCCTTCTGAACAAGATACGGGCATTACGAGTTTGTAGTGATGCCGTTTGGACTAACCAATGCCCCTACCGTGTTCATGGACTTAATGAATTGGGTATGTCGTCCATTCTTGGACAAATTTGTGATAGTATTGATAGATGACATACTCATTTATTCAAAGAGTAAAAAGGAGCATGGCCAACATCTGAGACAAGTCTTAGAGACATTACGAGCTGAGAGACTTTATGCGAAGTTCTCAAAATGCGAGTTTTGGATTAGGAAGGTGGACTTCCTAGGTCACGTGGTCAGCGAAGAAGGAATCCACATGGACCCATAAAAAATCAAGGCTATCGAAAATTGGTCTGCACCAACTACACCAACGGAGATTCGCCAATTTCTAGGCCTTGCTGGTTATTATTGAAGGTTCATTCAGAACTTCTCCAGCATCGCAAAGCCTCTTACCTCCCTAACTCAGAAAGGTGTGCCCTACAACTGGGGAGAAAAGCAAGATGTTGCATTTCAAACTCTGAAACGGGCCCTATGCAGTGCACCCATTCTTTCTCTTCCAGAGGGGATCGAAGATTTTGTGGTGTATTGCGATGCTTCGAATCAAGGGTTGGGCTGTGTGCTAATGCAGCGAGGAAAGGTTATTGCCTATGCCTCACGACAACTGAAAACACAAGAAGTCAACTACACCACTCATGACTTAGAACTTGGAGTTGTGGTCTTCGCTCTGAAAATCTGGAGGCACTACCTATACGGTACCAAGTGCACCATCTTCACAGACCACAAGAGCCTTCAACATATATTCGACCAAAAGGAGTTAAATATGAGACAACGACGTTGGGTCGAATTGTTCAACGACTATGAATGTGAGATTCGGTACCATCCGGGAAAGGCGAATGTAGTGACTGATGCCCTTAGTCGTAAGGAGTACTCTGGTCGAAGAGTGAAGTCATTAACCATGTCGATCCATTCGCATCTGTCAACACAAATTAAGGAAGCTCAAATAGAAGCCTTGAAACTCGAAAACATGACAGGTGAAACCTTAGAGGGATGGACAAGAATCTAGAGATCAGGAGCGACGGAGTGCGCTACCTCATGAACCGAATCTGGACACCAAAGTTTGGTGGGTTCAGAGAGATAGTTATGAACGAAGCACACAAGACTCCATACTCCGTACACCCAGGTTCAGATAAGATGTATCTGGATCTCAAACAACTCTACTGGTGGCCAAACATGAAAGCAGAAATTGCTACCTACGTGGGCAAGTGCTTGACTTGCGCCAAGATCAAAGTAGAACATCAGAAACCCTCAGGTCTACTCAATCAGCCCGAAATACCTGAGTGGAAGTGGGAGCAGATTTCCATGGACTTCATAACCAAACTACCCAAGACGCAGGGTGGTCACGATACCATTTCGGTGATCGTCGACAGGTTAACCAAATCTGCCCACTTCTTGCCTATCAAGGAGACCGATAAGACGGAGAAACTAACAAGAACCTACATCCGAGAGATCGTGCGACTTCATGGAGTACCAATATCCATCATCTCGGACCTAGACAGTAGATTCACTTCAAGGTTCTGGCAGACGCTGTAGAAAGCTTTGGGAACTAGGATTGACATGAGTACCACCTATCACCCACAAACTGACGGGCAGAGTGAGAGAACGATCCAAACCCTAGAAGACATGTTGCGAGCATGTGTAATCGACTTTGGTAAAGCGTGGGATGTTCACTTACCTTTAGTCGAGTTCTCTTATAACAACAGTTATCATACTAGTATCAAGACTGCTCCATTTGAAGCCCTTTACGGCCGTAAGTGCAGATCACCTCTGTGCTGGGCGGAAGTAGGCGACATGCAGTTGGCAAAAGGTCTAGTCCCTGATAGCACTCTCACTGGTCCGGAGATCATTAGAGAAACAACTGAAAAGATCGTTCAAATTCGAGAACGTCTGAAAGCCTCGATGGATAGGCAAAAGAGCTATGCCGACAAAAGACGAAAACCCTTGGAATTTCAGGTTGGTGACCGCGTTCTACTGAAGGTCTCACCCTGGAAGGGCATGATACGCTTTGGGAAGCGTGGAAAATTAAATCCAAGGTACATTGGACCCTTCGAAATTACTTCAAGGATTGGTCCAGTGGCTTATAGACTTCAACTTCCGATCGAACTTAACAAAGTACATCCAGTGTTTCACATATCTAACCTGAAAAAGTGTTTGTCCGACGAAACTCAGGTGATTCCACTCGACGAAATCGAACTTAACGAAAATCTTAACTTTGTGGAAGAACCCGTCGAGTCATGGATAGGGAAATCAAACGAACTAAACAGAGTCGCATACCAATAGTGAAGGTCCGCTGGAATGTTAAGCGGGGACCTGAATTCACATGGGAGCGAGAAGATCAGATACAACAGAAGTATCCGCATCTTTTCCCTAGTCCCTAAACTTTTATTTTATAATTAATTTCGGGACGAAATTCCCTCTAACTGGGGGATGATGTACCAACCCGATATTTCAGGTCAATGTATTGACTAAAAGTCAAATGTGGTAATCCCTTTTTGAATTAATTGAATATCATCAAAAATGAAATGTCTGAAAGTCTCACTTTGAGTGTACTAAGTGGTAGATATCGTATCAAGATTTCCAAAAACATAAAGAACATTAAAATCCGAGTTATAACGAAGGAGTTATGACCAATCGAAGATCCGCAACAAAACCGTCAAAACACTGTTAAGCGTAAAATACGAAATTCCGATAAAATACTTTTTATCCTTAAGTATCTAAATGAAAGTCGTAGATATCATTAAACCGTAAACATACATAAAAAGAACGCCCAAATCTGACTTCGTATGAGGAAGTTATGAATTTTCGAAGTTTCTGACCTAGCAGTAGACAGCTAAAAACTCGAAATAGAGATCGAGCGGTCTTTAGCCGACACAACCTAAACGAAAGTTGAAGACCCCGACAATAGGAGTACAACAGTAAAAAGTCTGACGAAAATGGACACCCGATGAAGGAGCTATGGAATTTAAACAAACTTTTCCAGGTCCGGCCAGTTAAAAATAATATAATAAAAATAAAGTCAAAATTAGCCGACGGAGTCTAAACGAAAAGTTGTAGAGCCTTTTCACACCTACGCGTGCATATAAATAACGTTGAAATCGGAGCTCGTACGCGAAAGTTTCAAATTTTACAAGTTCGGGACACAAAACCCGAGGCTGACTCAGCCTCACGACGTGAGGGAAACAGACTCACGACGTGAGTCTGTGGCTGATGGGTTCCAGAGCCTATCAACGAGTTGTCAAGTCTACAAGAGGAGACCTGGTCGAGCTCACGACGTGAGCCACCCATGCTCATGACGTGAATACACCCTATAAATAGAAGCCGATGGTTTCGGGTTTAGGTGCTCATTTCTTCTCTTTCTCGTGCCGAAGCTCTGTGTTCTAATCCCCGAAGCCATCCCAAAGCCCCGGTTTTCGCATCCAAGTTTCGTAGGAAGGTCTTACACTCTCGAGAATCCCCGGGAATCCCGAGATTTCAACTCTCTCTAGTCGAAGTTCTGCTCGATTCTTCTCTCGACTACTTCAAAGCAACCACTTCAATCAAGTGAGTTCATACCCCCTTTTATACACCTTCAAATACTTTATAATGTACTTTTAATACATTTCGGGGGAGAATACAAGTAAACACACGGTTGATCCCGAGTGAAAACGTGAAAACTCTTGTTATACTTTGCATGCATTAGACTTATACAAAATGCATAGTATCCAGGGTAGCATTCCTTGTTAAACCATTTTATGCATTCAAGGAACTTATGATTTATGCTTTGTCAAACATTGTGAAAGAGGATAAACATTGCATACAAAACTATTATTTTAATACAGACTTAGTTGAGAATCCATGAGACGATTACATCTTCAAATGCTACCTTTGTGTTTCAAAGGTACTACCTAAAGTCCTGTCTATTATAACCAGAGTATCCCGTTTGGAGAGCATGTCGAATGTGTATAGATCTATACGGGAAGTCATGATCACGCGCCCTGGCTGTTAGCTACAGTCCTTTGGGTGACAGTTTGTCATAAACGATACGACGCCTGAAGACCTTCGCCACAGGCATATTATGTTTAGTATGGTTATAAAACTCACCGGATAGACAATTATTATGGTATTCTGCTTTTATGAATGGGTAGCTATTAAAACTATTCTTCATCTAACAAGTGCGATCTTCTTATAGCTTTATTGTATAAAACTATGCCTCAACCTTTTAAGCATGTCAGTTGCTTACGATTTTCGGTCTTGGACATTAGAGACTGCCTGTTACTTTAGGAAAATAAGGGATTTTCCTATATCCAAAACAATCAACTAATAGGAAAATAAGGGATTTTCCTGGTGCAACCATTTAAGATTCAAAACGCGAACATGCATTTCATACTTTTATAAGAAAATAAGGGATTTTCTTGGAAAACGCTCGAACTTTGGAATGGCATACATTTTCTCAAAACCGCTTATGAACTCACAAACTTAATTTTTGACACTTTTTCTTTGAAATAACTTGTATTCTCAGGGAACCGCTAAGCAGTTTTGAAACCAACTTTTGGGGATTAACGCTCTGACGTTAATTACTTCTTTTGAAAGATGTTTATGTATTTATCTTTTGAACATGTAACAAATAAAATTATGTAAACATTTTGAAACCTTTATATGTATGGTGGTGTGTACTTTCCTTACTATGAACTGTTATGATACTGAATATGACGTCCTCCGCCCCCGAACGTTTCCGCCGTTCTGGTTTGGGGGTGTGACAGGTACTCCCTCAGAAGACAAAACTGATGTTATGATTTGTCAAAAATGCAACAAAGAGAATCATTTTGCAAGAGATTGTAAGGCCAATGTAGTAAAAGACAGAGCATTCTACCGTAGAATGGCGCAAGAGTTGGAAGATAAGGAAAAGGCAAGGGCATACGTAGCCCATGTCAAAAGAGACCATCAAGTTTGGTCATCCGGAGATAAAGATGAAGCCATCAGCAGTGTCAAAGGAAAAGGGAAAATCAGCATGCTGGCAACTGCGGATGATGATGGGCCTACAAAGCTGGAAAAGAACTACTGCTACATGGCAAAGGATGGAACTCTAAGCATCGTCGAACAGGTAAAACTCATGATCCAAACTCTAAACTATAGCATGCATGATTGTCAACCTTACACAGATGATCGTAATGACATGTGTGTTGTTGTCCTTACAGACTATAACAAAGCCCTAGATAAGAAGAACATTGCGTCCCAAGAGATGTTCCATGTGAGAGGACGACTGGATAACAAAAGACTCAAAATGGCTATGTTAGAAAAGGACATAGAGTTAGAAAAAGATGCAAGAATGTTGAGTGAAACACAATTAGAGATAGCTTTGAACTAGAGAGATTTAACTCAGAGTGAAATTGTACGCTTAAATCTCTTAATCGAAAAATTGTTGAATGAAAGTGAAGCTATTGAAAATTTGGTAAATAATGGAACCTTGGACAATACATACAATTGGGGTTGGTCAAATGGATATCCTACCGCAATGGATTCCTCACCCCGGTTCAAAAAAGACAGACTGTATGTCCCTCCAGACCGAGAATTTCATTTCCCAGTCAATGACAAGACCTTTCCCTAAGACATCAAAACTCACTTCGGTGGACTTCATAATCTAAGCAATAATTGTGTCATTGAGGAAATTGTGCCTGACGTTTCGGGTCACACAAGTGATCAAATTCCTATCCGTGGCACCATTTACCTAAATTCTCAAACCTCATCAATAGTTGATGAATAAATTGTCATTGAGGGCCCCGAAGTCTCGAAATACTTCCCATCTCTGCCCTCAGACCGCAGTGTCTCACACTGTAGTCAAAAGTCCCACAAAAGTCCCACTAAAGTTCCAACTCAGACTTACTCTGTAGTAGTCAAATCATCACTACCGCAGTCCTTAGTAAAAGGAACTATGACTCTTCAGCCAATTCATCATGAATTACCCATAGAAAACTTTGAAGTGGGTCAATGCTCTCAAACCCCTCAATCTTCAAGTTCGGATGACTCAAGCCCACGTTTTCAAAGTTTTTCTAAGAATTCCAGGAAACCGCAGTTGAACATCAAAGACTGCGGTTCCCCAAAAACTTTAGCAAAAAAGGCTTTCAAAGAGGAAATTCGCTCCCGAGGCACAAATAGACAATTTTTTTCAAAAAACAAGAAGCATGTCAGATTTCCAAAGTCCAAAAGTCAAGAAAAATTTGTTTTCTCACACTATTTTTCGAAAAACTCTCCCATCAAGAAAACATACAAAAAGGAATGTACAGTTTCAACAGTCATTCCTAATTCATCTGACACAACCCAAAAGAGTGTAAAGTCCTTTCGAAACAATGGTTTTCAAATCTATTCCTCAGATGATCCAAAATGGAAGGGTATCTTACCCACTCCAACACTTCTAAAGTCACATCAAAATTTTAACAAGTGGAAGGGTATTCTACCAAATCCAACAAAAAGGACTCAAAGATCTACACGTGCTAAACCTTTTTCAAAACAAACTTTTCAGAAACCCAACAACACTCATGTCAGATATTTCCAACCTCGGACCGGTCACAAGCCCAACTCACCCTTTAGACCACTGACCAAATGTGGTGTCAGAACAAAAGACAAAATCTCAACATGTCAATGTCAGTGTAGTTGCCAAAAGGATTCATCCTATGTCAAATCTAGTTGGAGTCAGAAACCTCGTAATTTTTCAAAAACACACAACACTTCAAAACTACACAAACGCCCAGGACTTGGATTAAAAGTTGACAAGAAACCAGTCCCTGCAACCTCGGTCCGTGCATCATTCAAAAACCCATCCGTTGTCCCAGGCTCCAAACTAGTTTGGATGCCTAAACTAACCATGTAATTCTCAGGCTTTGTGCAAGGAGGAGCAAGAAGAAGAATGGCTAATCGACAGTGCCTGCTTCTTGCACATGACCGGAAGGTTAGAATACCTTCGGGATTTCAGGCCAATTTGCAACGGTGGAAATGTTACATTCGGCAACAATGCGAATGGGATCATCCGAGATTATGGTGTTCTCACTACGGGGAACTTCTCTGTTCAAGAGGTTGCTTATGTAGAAAGCCTTAATATCACACCCCAAAACCAAGAACGGCGGTAACGTTCAGGGGTGGAGGACGTCATGTAAAGTATCATAACAGTGCAAAGTAGTAAACAAGCAACAACATCATCCATTGCATTAAAAGTAAAGTTTTAATACATGAGTGTTCTTTCATAGTAATAAGACACCAAAATATGTAATCAAAATAAAAGACGAGTCTTGTATGTGCTCCGTCTTCTCAAAACCTGGTCATCGTACCTGTCTACTGGTGACCTGAGAACACAAGTTATTTTGAAAGTGTAGATCAGCATAAAGCTGGTGAATTCATAAGTATTATGGTGTCATTGATTTGAAAAGCTGTTATGAAAGACTTGTAAATATTTGATGAAACATTTAGTATAAGTGTGAAAACCCTAGAAAATCCCATATTTGCTACTAGTTGTGACAACCGTCAAAATTCGAGTCGGTTCTAAATTTGAATAAACTTAGTTGCACATATAGGCACGACACATAATAGACTTAGTAACTAGAAGCTAAGTTATAACCTATTAGAAACTTGGAAACAATTAGAAACAATGGATAATGTGCTTGGATTTCACATTGGTATGTGAAGTCTACAACTATTTAACTGTAGTGACTATCCACACTCAGGTCATTCTTTGACTCGAACACCTTTTCATGAATCATATACACACATCATGCACTTAACCTAGTGGTAGAAATGAGGTCATAGTCTCGTTGGAACTTAAGTTAGAGTTGAAAACTAGGACTAGTATACTTGATTCCTCAATTTCGCTTGAATCTCGAAACCACTACATAGAATGCCAATAAATCGATAAAAATAAATTACAAACATTATTTTTAACTAGAAAAGAGTTATGAAACTCTAACATAAATTGAAATCTCAAATAATTCAATTTATTTTGATATCCAAATATTTATTAAATCTCAAGACCCTAAAAACCCTAAATGCCCTAAAAACTCACATTTATAAACTTTAACCTTAAAAATTCTATAAAATAATTATGAAGCTTCTAATATTATCTTATAATAATCAAAATTATGAAAATGAATTCAAAGAAAATAAAATTTAACTCATTAACATTTACCCTTAATTTATAAATCAAAAATCAAGGTTTTATGAATAAAAACTTGATTTTAATGCACATTTTATATAAAAATTGAGATATTTTATAAAAGAACTTAAATTTTATAAAAGAAAATGAATGAGAAAGGGGTATTATACTAAAAAATTCGGATCCCTCTCTCCCCATATCTCTCTCTCACACTCTCATTCTCCAACACACTCATCTCTCTTCTTTCTCTCTCTAGAAAACTCTCTCTACCTTCTCTCTAATTTTTCTCTCCAAACACCACTCCATTCTCTCTTCCTTCCTCTAAGAACCATGAAATTTTCCAGAAAACAAACCCAAGAACACTCCTCAAACTCGAAATCTTCATCATCTTGTGGTATTCTTGAAGGTAAACTCGATTTCTACTTCACTTTTCCTTCAAGTTTTGCTCTTTTTCTTACACTTTCTCCTTCTTCATCTTCTTCAAACTTGTTTTATTTTTGTTAAAATGGTTTTTAGAACATGATGGATGTGTTTTAACACCATGCATGTATGATAAACAAGGTTGCATGTTCATGATCTTAGTGCAAAAATCGATTTTAAGGATTAAAACATCAAACTCAAGTTAAAGAGTTTTTGAGAAAAAAAAATTTGTTCATAAATGCATGTATACATTTTGATAAGTTTTAATCTTTTGATCTCTGGAAACATGACTAAAATATGAGTTTATCATGATATATTTAAAATACTTCAAAAGATTTACTCAAGGAAATGATGAAAAGTAACTTTTCTAACCAATCATCATGCATGCAATCTGCCAGATTTCTTTACCTGACTTTAAACTATCATATCTCACTCATTTCTTAACCAAAATTCGGGATTCTTTTTTTGAAATATAATATTTTGAGTTAGCTTTCAAACCCATCTGATCTCACTGGAAAATTCAAATATTTCGATTTTTAGCAATTTTTACAAAACAGTTGCTCAATCAGCACCTTTTTGTGAATACTAGTTTTGTATTGCATGTTCAAATGACTTATTCATCACTAAAAGTCATTCAAAAATTATTTTGAACTCTTAATATCATGTATTAATAGGTACAAAAAGATCTTGATTCAAAAGTCTTTGTAACATGTTGCAAAAATTGTCATAGTAACATCAATAATCTTTACATAAATCACAAGAACCAAGTTTTCTCTATAATTTATTGAGCCTTTAGGCATGGTTTTCAACATCAAAAATAAGAAAACAATTTTTCATTGTTATTAAATTGTATGAAGATGCATTCTGGAAATTTTCAGCTCAATATATATATTCTTTATTTTTATATGAAAATAATAAGAAAATAGAGTGTTAAATCATATAAAATACTTACACTAGTAAATAAGCTCTGGAAAAATTCTTGGATGATCCTTTAAGTTAATAAACATTCCCCATGAAGTTTTAATGACTTTTGTTACTGCTTAGTATGGTGTTTAATTTTCTTTTTATTTAGCTCTAATAAATCATAAAACCACTTTAGGGAATGTGAAAATATTATTTCTTATTTTTCGCAGCTTGTACCCTGTGTTTAAGACTCAGAAAAATATTTTGGGAATTTTTCAAAATGTATATCTATTTTTCCATGATTTTTTGTGTTTATAATGGATTAAAAACAGGAAAAATAGTTTTACTCATCCAAAATTAATAAAAATTTACCAGAAACTCTTATAATATGTTAGGATGATAAATAAAAATTTTGATGATTTTTATCTTCTGTATGCTATTTTTCTTCTATTTTCCCAAGATTTAATACACTTAAATGTACAAAAATCATAAAAATTGTGTTAAACTTTTTGAAAACACATATTAATAATTTTCCCAGATTATGTACACTGTAAAACAGTTACACAAAAATTATAAGAATTTTTCATGATAATTTACTATTTTTCCATGATTTTATGATTATTCAAGGAATTAAATGGTGAAAAATAGTTAGACATATCAAAAATTCAAGAAAATTTATCTTAAGGTGTTTGACTTCAATTAAAAATGAAATACAAAGTTTGGGAAAGTTTAGAACTAAATTGATTTCGTTTTGAATATTTAATCATTGGAACACCTCTAAAATGTTAAATATTAACATTTCAATAATGGAAATTTTCCACTTAAATTGTTATATAACAATTGATTCTTTGAAACTTAATTTCCACAGAAAAATGTTTGTAACTTGTCAATATTAAATTTTGACACACTATTGGCATAATTCTATTGTACTAGTAAGTATACTAGTGTTAGATTTCGATTAGAGACTCACTAGCGAATACCATTATTGTAGGAATCGATAGTGGTACGAGTGGAGCGTAGTCAAGGCACCATTTGCATCATCTCAATGCATATTGTGAGTATTCACGCACTCCCCTATTTTCAGTTTTTATGTTTTGGGGTGGAAAAGCATGTCCTAAACTATTTATGTTTGTTGCATTTATTTTACTCGTATAAACTTGGTTGCTATATTTTGCATATTGTGAGTATTCACCACTCCCTTATTTTTGGTTTTTAAAAGTTTTGGGGTGGAAAAGCATGTCCTAAACTATTTATATTCGTTGTATTTATTTGACTCGTATAAACTTGGTTGCTATATTTTGCATATTGTGAGTATTCACGCACTCCCCTATTTTTAGTTTTTATGTTTTGGGGTGGAAAAGCATGTCCCGAAAAACTATTATTTGCATGTTGTATTTAAATCGATTTATATCAAACATGATTGCTATTGTATTGCTATGTCTCTCTATATATGTCTATGCAACACGGAACATGAGAACTTATCGTACTAAGGCCTTTCCCTTATCTCTAACCATTAACTCTTTGAGCCAATGGTCATTATGGATAGCGCTATTAGGAATTCACAACTCCTCACTCGCCCTATTGCTGGAGTGCATGATACCATATTCATCTATGGAACGATAAGCATAGATCTTGATAGGGCTTCAGTCATAGGTTTGGTTGAGACTCATTGTTTGCTCATACACATACAAACTCGTTTCTCGTTATAGCAATAAACTTGTTATTAATTATAGCAATGAACTTTGTTTCTCATTACAACAACGGACTTTTATTACTGAAAACTTATATACATGTTTTAGCAATGAAATTGTTTGCTCCTTGTAGCAACGAAATTGATTGCTCATTTTAGCAATGAAACTTGTTTACTCGTTTGAGTAACGAACTTTATCTTCCATGAGAATATGAATGTTGCATCTTATTTGGGCAACATACCTTATCTCTCATGATGACAAAGAACTTTGTTTTTACAAACTTATTTACTCATTTTAACAATATACTTTTATTATTGGAAACTTTTATCAAAACTTTGATTTCAATTCATGGAACCAGTATTATTTTGTTTATCTGTGAGTACTCACCAACTATTTTTATAGTTGACGCTCGTTTTACATGCTTTTTCAGGAATCATCCAGTAAGTGGCACTTAGGGGCACTTCACTTTTAGGAGCATTCACATGTGTTGTATTTCAATTTACATTGTAATTTCTTTTAAAAGTTGTTCAAACCCATTGTAAATTTGTAATGATTTTTAATACTATGGTTGGTGTTGTCTTTTAACTTTTGCTATGAAACCCTTTGTACTGCCACGCCCTGTGTTTCCGCTTTAGCGGGGTGTGACACTAGTATAAAAAGTAGTCTTCTACCAAGACCCGAATGCTTGAAGGTTGCCTTTCTGTATAAACGAAAGTTTTTCCCCTGTGTGACTATTATTATAAATATATAGTCTACCTCATCGTTTATGTGAATGTGTCACAAAATAAAAGAAAAAGGGAAATTATATAATCATTTAAGTATTATCCTTTGGTACTAGGATAAACACGGCAGAGTAATTGCCGAATAGTATTAACCGTAGACATCCGTCGATGTGCATTTTCCCTCTATAGCTAACAGCTGGGTGTAGAATGGTTAGTCCCGTACATACATAATAGTATCTACACATATAATATGTAATAGTATCTCATCATATAGTATCTATGTAACAGAATCCATATAAAAGTATCCATGTAATGATATCCATGTAATAGTATCTCTTCATATTGCATGTAATGTATTAGTATAGACTCATGAATGAACTGACTCTTGTGTAATTCCTTGTAATAGGAATAGTAGTTTGTACCCCCTAAACTATACCTATAATAGTTTACTGGAATGTAAATTGAATGTCCAAGCAGGTTTATACACCCTTGCTACACAAGAGGGTCGGAACTGAAGAAAGAATTAAAGCTCTCATATCAATACATATGTATATGAAACATAAGTGTATAGATATGGTTTTTAACAATAAGTTGAAAGAGGTTTTGTAAAACATTTAAGAGTGTTGAACAATAAATAATGATGACTTGATGTCAGTTTATAAAAAGATTCAAAAGTAAACAATTTGATAACAAAGTATAAAACAGCCGAAAACTATTGTATTTATCACATTTTGATGTATGTGAAATCAGTTGGTTGAAAACACAGTTATAAATCACATGTGATTGATTCTATAACTACCTTTTTTCTACTTGTATTCCCCCCCATGAAAGCATTTAAAATCATTTAAAAGATTGATTAAGGGGTATGAACTCACCTGTAGTGGGTGGTTGTGGATGAACTGAATGATGTAGGATCCTAAGTGTCAAGTGAAGACTTGTACACACACAATGATCCTAGTTAACATATAGTGACATATATGTATCCAATTAGTCATAAAACAACTAATTAACCAAGTTTAAGACATCCTAAGACATGTAAAACACTTGATTTAAGTGCTATAAGTCATAAGGATTGCATCTAAGGGTGGTAGGACCTTGCTATTGAGTTTGGAGTTCAAGGGTAAACTCCCTTGGAGTTTACGGTTTTGTGACCATAACTCCTTGAGTTTATGGTCGTAAACCCATGAGTTTACGGCCGTAAACTCATGTTTCTTGACCATTTTGTGTTTTGAAGCCTTAAAGATCACAAGAAGCATTCCTACTTCATGTTTAAGCCTTAGGAAGAGATTAGGGCACCATTTCACTCCTTTGGGTTTATGGCCGTAAACCCAAATGTTTATGGTCTTTTGGTTGTTTTGAGTCCTAAGCACAACAAGGAAGGGGTCTAGACTAGTTTTCCAAGGCTTAGAAGCGACTAGGGTACACTTTGGCACCCTTAATAGGGTTTACGGTCCAAGAACATCTTGGACCGTAAACACCTTGATCTTGTGTTTCTTGGTTGTTTTCTTGATTTTTAGAAGTGTAACAAGCTTTATAATACAGTAGGGTGGGAGTACTTACTAGGTAGAAGCTTGAAAAGGTGCTAAAAGTCCAAGAACACTAGTGTGTGTTCTTGGTGAAACTTGAAGATCTACACTTTTGGAATGATTTCACGGATGGAATCATGTTAGATCACTAGATTACGGTAGAAATCAACTTATTAGGGCTAGAAACACTTACAAGTTGAAGATCTTGAAGAAATGTTGGATGATACTTGAGAGAGAATTTGGTTTTGGATCTTGAAAATGTGAAAAGTGGTAAAATATGACTAAGTGTCATATTTATACCCCCTTTTAGGGTTTACGGCCGTAAACACCCTTGTTTAGGCCGTAAACTCCAAACTCTTGGAGTTTTGGAACATTATTGTTGCACAATAAACCCTAGGGCATCCTCTCTCCTGTTATCTCCTGAAGTACTAATCCTAAAACACTCAAACTTATTCCAAAAAGCTTGAAAGTTAGCAGAAACAGTTCTGACTTCTATTGAAGTGAATGGTTGTACATAATAGAAATTCCGGGTTGTCACGCTTAAACACAATCTCATCAGAGTTGGCCAACTATGTAAGGCAGGCCATCGAGTTGAATTTGATGATCAATTTTGCTATGTAATGACAAGTGATAGGAACACATGTTTGATCAAATCTTCATCCGAAGGTACTATGTATCCTCTGGATGTCTCTCTGATCATAGGCAAACCGCAGTTATGTTTCCTGTCCAAAGCAGTATCCGAAGTCAGCTGGCTATGGCACCGCAAGCTAGCTCATCTCAACTTTAGATACATCAACAATTTGGTCACTGGAGAACTAGTCAGAGGACTCCCTATTCTCAAGTTCAGCAATGATGCTCTTTGTCCTGCATGTGAATGTGGAAAGCAATCCAAAGCAAGTCACCCCATGGTGAGTGACTCTTCAATTTCTGAACCACTAGAGCTCTTACACATTGATCTCTGCGGTCCATCCACCGTATCCAGTCTCCATCGCAAGAAGTACATACTGGTTATAGTAGATGACTTCACACGCTTCACATAGGTTTTCTTCCTCAGACTCAAGTCAGAAACACCGCAGATTCTCATCAATTTCATCAAGGAAATAGAACTTCAGATCATGGTGCCAGTACGACGCATCCGCAGTGATAATGGAACCGAGTTTACTAATCATCTCCTCAAAAGTTTCTTAGTGTCCAAGGGCATCACTCACAACTTCTCAGCTCCCTACACACCGCAAAAAAATGGAGTAGTAGAGAGAAGGAATCGCACTCTAGTAGAAGCAGCCAGATCCATGCTCAACTTCGCACACCTTCCTCTATACTTCTGGGCTGAAGCAGTAGCAACCGCATGCTTTGTACAAAATAGAAGCATTGTGTGCAAACGTCTCAACAAAACACCGTATGAGGGCCTTAACAACCGCAAGCCAAATGTTCGCTTCTCTCATATCTTTTGGTGTAGATGTTTTGTGATCAACAACAAAGATCATCTTAACAAGTTTGCACCGAAGTCTGATGAAGGGATCTTCCTTGGCTACTCCACTAACAAGGTTGCTTATCGAGTTCTCATTAGACGCACAAGGTTGATCATTGAAAGCTTTGATGTGAAATTTGATGACTATCACATCCGCAACACCCCTACGTCCACTGAAACCATAGCAATCCTGGAAAGTGATATTCCTGCCTCTTCGGGTCCATTAAATCTAGATGAAGTCAACTATGACGATCTCTTTGACCCTATAGAAACAGCCAAATTATCCGAAGTTCTTGTGTCTCAAGAAGCTCAACAACAGCACGCTGATGTATCTGGTCCTTCGCTATCCGAAGTAGCATCTCTCAATACTTCCACCTCGCCGGTTGAGGGGGAAAGCTCTACTCCGGATCAAGCAACAACCATCAAGGTTCCAGTACTTGATACAGCTCAAGTCCCCATCCGCAGAGAATCATTACCATCAAATGTCTCTTCTGACTTGGATGATGAAAACATAGAGAACGTTGACACAAGAACAGACTCTAGGATTATCACTCTCCCATCCGTAGTCTAGGGGGAACCTTCTCAGGTTCCAGAGGAACTCCCATCAGCAATCCAGGGGGAACCTCTTCCAACTGCTCAAGAAAATTCCATTCTCGCTCCAACAATCCAAGATGATTCCGCAAGATGTTCTCAAGCCAGGGGGAACTACCATCCCTAACCACAGAGTCTTCTGATATCGAAGACATCCCCTCTACCGCATCTGCTGATCATCTGCAACCCCGTCTACACGTATTGACGAAGGACCACCCACCAGGTCAAATCATTGGCAACCCATCTGCAGGTGTCCAGACTCGATCTTCCAATGACTTATCTGATCAATGTCACTACGCATCATTTATGTCCTCGGTCGAGCCCCGAAGGATCAAAGAAGCATTACTAGAACCTGATTGGATATCCGCAATGCAAGAAGAGCTAGAACAATTCAAAAGAAACAAAGTGTGGCAGCTCATCCCGAAGCCACATGGTCACACCATTGTTGGTACTAGATGGGTATTCAAAAACAAGTTGGATGAATCTGGTGCGGTAGTCAGAAACAAGGCAAGGTTAGTTGACAAGGGCTATAGTCAACTTGAAGGTATTGACTATGATGAAATGTATGCTCCGGCGGCACGAATGGAAGCCATCCGAATCTTCTTAGCATACGCAGCCCACAAAAACATCAAGGTACACCAAATGGACGTAAAGAGTGCATTTCTCAATGGGGAATTAAAAGAAGAGGTTTATCTTCAGCAACTTCTAGGCTTTGAAAGTATTGAATTCCCAGACTACTGCTACAAACTTGAAAAAGCAGTCTATGGTCTGATGCAAGCCCCAAGAGCATGGTACGAGACACTCTCTGAATTTCTTGTCTCGTCCGGATACAAAAGAGGAGTGATTGATCCCACTTTATTTAGAAAAGCAAATGGTGATCACCTTATGCTTGTACAAATATATGTGGATGATATCATCTTCGGATCGACTGATCAAAGAATAGTGGATGAATTTGCTAAGCTCATGACCAACAAGTTCAAAATGAGCATGAATAGAGAAATTAACTTCTTTCTAGGACTTCAAGTGAAACAAGTTCCACAAGGGATATTCATTCATCAGGAGAAATACACCACTGAACTGTTAAAGAAATATTCTATGGACAACTGTTATTCGGATAAGGTCCCCATGGCCTTCGGATATAAGATCTCTGCTGATCCCTCAGGCGAATCTATGGATCACAAGACTTATAGAGGTATCACAGGCTCTTTGATGTACCTCACCGCAAGCCGGCCAGACATTGTCTTTGCAACAGGTGTATGCGCAAGGTATCAGGCTGACCCAAAAGTGTCTCATATGACCGCAGCCAAACAAATAATACGGTACCTGAAAGGAAGCAAGTCTCTTGGATTATGGTACCCCGCAAGCAATGACTTCAGCCTTCAAGCATTCACAGATGCAGATCATGCCAGATGCAGACTAGATAGAAAAAGCACCTCAGGTGGATGTCAATTTCTGGGTGGAAGACTCGTCAGCTGGTCATCAAGGAAAGAAAGTTGTGTATCTATGTCTACCGCAGAAGCTGAATATGTGGCCGCAGCCAGCTGTTGTTTACAAGTCCTATGGATGAAAACACAACTTATGGACTACGTATACAGAATGTTGCGGATACCAATTTACTGTGACTCTGAAAGTGCTATAGCAATTTCTCACAATCCTATTCAGCACTCCAAGACCAAGCATATTGAACTACGGTATCACTTCATCAAAGACCACATCCTGAAAGGTAACATTAAACTCATCTTTGTCCACACTTATGAAGAGATTTCTGATGTGTTCATAAAGGCACTTGACTCTACAAAACTCAACAGTTTCTTACAAATGTTAGGAATGATGAATCCGGACCCACAATTCTTTCTGAATTGATAGGTAGCGCAGACCATCATTGGTCTTTGTTGCGGTCCTAACTGAAGTTACTTATGATAGATGGTTTTGGTATATTCTGTGTACCGCAACCATATATCATATTTATCCTTCACTGGTCCTTATTGTTTGTTGTTACTAATTTTTTGTACAAGTGCCTTCCTCAGTTCTTCTACTGCAGTCATACATCTATCCATCCGCAATGACAAATGATCCATCCGTAATGGCAAAGGATCCATACGCAATGACAAAGGATCCATCCGCAATGAAGTTTCCATCCGCAATCATATTCATAGTTTCTCAACTGTTTCATTAATCTTTAAATCATGATGTGCTATTTAATGATCCTTCATTAAATAAAACATTAAATAAAAACATTCCTTCAGAAACTGTCTCATCTCCTTTTTGAATAAACCTTGTGTCAGACCTATTTTAGGTATGATGACAAAAATAACGTTTTTCCATAAACAAATCCTTAATCTGTCTTTTCCTCTTACCCAGCACGTCCAATCCGTTACAACTTCTTTTTGCAGAACGGATCAAACCAACCCTCACCACACGATCACCAGACGTGATGATGTACGTCTGATTTTTCATTAAATGCAAACCCCTTTTGTGTAAAATCTCAAAATTTTAAACCGTTTCATAATATGTGGCTGAGATTTCACCTCCCAAATCAAAAGAACCCCCAATTTTTTTTACCTTATCCTTTTCACCTAGGGTAAAAACGTTTCCCGATCCCATAAGCCCCTATAAAAACCTTTCTTCTTCCCCAAGAACAGTTTACGCTCTCTGAATCTTGAATCCTTTCTCCATTTTCATACTCTGCTTCTACACTTTTTCTCAAACAACTTCAATGGTGAAATCCGGTGTATCCAAAATACACACCAAAGCTTCTGGATCAGTGAACCCTACTGGTTCAGACTCTGGTTGAAGATATCCCACTCCTACGATAGCATCAAGCAATTTCGGAGCCGTGTTCGAAGACCATTCATCTTAAAATGCTCCGATCAAGCTGATGATCAAGTTCTTGAACAACCACCCCCTGTTTGGCCCTTTCGATTCTTTCACAGATGTTGTTCCCCTTTCCACCCTATTCAAATGTGCCTTTTCAGCCTATCGACCACTCGAGAACCCACAAGAAGTGCATCTAAACCTAGTTAACGATTCTTTAGTAATTTTGTCTAAAGAAAAGTTTATTTCTGCCATTAACCTTCTTGTTCATCCTTCAATCAAGATTTTTACTCCATCAATGGCGGACATCACTGCTGCACTTTACCAAATGGGATACCAGAAGAAAATTAAAGGCATTGGAGAATTAAAGAAAAACCAATTGCCTACGGTCTGGCAATTCGTGTGCCACTTTGTCATCCGCAGTCTATCCGGCAGAACCGGAGGCACGAATAACATGGGAATCAAGCTCCTAGAGTTAGTATGGAGCATCTTCACTAGCCATGACGTAAACTACGGTCAGGTTCTATGGGATGATTCTCTACAATACATTCCCAGGGAGAGCCCAAGGGAGAACCCTACCGAGCTTACATTTGCAAGGTTCTGGTCCCTCTGCATTTCAGACCTTCATGCAGACTTCTAACCCACATTCTCTCCACTCTTGGTCTTGAGACTGCTGATGTCTCAGATCATATTGAGGCTACGGAAGGTATTGCCCCATACCTTCCTACCCCGCCTCTTCAGACCCCATCCACAATCATTACCCCTGGAAGTACTGTAGTCCCATCTTCCACTACTCTCTCCAATCTTTCTCAAAGAAGAAAGAAATTAGCCTCAACTGATCAAGGCCCCCGCAACGTCTCCAAGAAACAAAGGACCCCAAAGAAAGATGCTCCCAGACCAACCGCACCCTCCAAGAAACGCAAAACCAAACCAACCGCACCCACAAATGACAGTGACTATGATGAGGATGCGCAACCAATTGCCATCCTTAAGAAAAGAAAAACCAATCTCACTGGCCAAATGCGTGACCGGACTGATACCCTTGCCTCTCAAAAGGCTCCGGTAGTTCTTGGGGTGGCCACAGACCCATTCAACACCACAATCGAATACCACTCAGGCTCAGAAAGTGAGTCTGTTTCACCGCACCATGGAGACTCCCCCCCAGTTCAATCCCAAGAGGATAACACTGGTTCTCGCCCTAAGGTCTGCAGGGCTTCCCGACTGCATTTCTTTGCTCCTAAGGAGTTGAACTCCATCCTCTTGAATGTAACCCAAACACTCCAAACACCTTCCCAACTGCAGGGCACTTCTTCCACCCTTGCCGAAACTGAGCCGAGGCCAAACTTGACTACGGGTCAAGGAGACCGAGGCAGCTCAGGAAATCCTACTCTGCTTACATCAGTAACGGGTGGTTTAGGCACGGTGAGCACAAATGTGCAAGGATCTGTGGACCCGAAGGACACTTTGGTGCGATACCAAGGATTTGACGGTAATAACTCTAATGACTCATGGTTACACTACACTCCGGTATCCGAAACCGACATCCAGAAGTATGCCGCTTTCCGTAGGGCATTCCAAGCACGCAAAGATCAACAAATAAAGCAACAGAAACAAAAGGAACATGAAATCCAATCAGTGGCTAAGTATTGGGCAGACGCATTTAACAATGCCATTACCGTAACCACCATACTGAAGGTTCAAGATTGGATGTCTGAGATGGCTTAGACAATCCGCAAGGCCCAGTCCACTCATGACGGTGCCGGTGTTTCCAAAATCCCTCCAACTCCACCTGTTCAAGACTCACAAGACGAAGGAACCGCAATAGAAGTCAGCTCTGCTCCCACCTTCGGTTTTGATGATGTTGATCTTCAGGAGGTAAATCAACCCTCTCCCTCAGATGACGATCTTATGATGTTTGATGAAGAAGAAGAATCCAGTGGCTCTCACCATTCAACTTCTAAGCCCAAAGAGAAGAAGAAAAAGAAGAAGAATGCTGTCACAAGAAAAGAATTTTTGAGCCTGCAAGCAAAGGTTGATTAAATTTTTGTTGTGGTTAAGCCAACTCAACCGCAACCAGAAGTCACTCCTGGACCGCAGTCCTTAATCGAAAGGATTGAACGATTGGAAACTCGTGAGAGATTGGCTGCTGAAAGAATTTATCTCAAGGTCGAAATGGGAATTCGGTCCCTGGATAACAATCATCAAGCAGATCACAAGGAATTCATGGCTGTTGCGGAACGCGTCATCTCTGAGGTAACCGCAATCAAGAAAGACCTACAAGCAGCCATTGCAGACCAATCCTCCCAATCTCAAAAGCTGATATTTGAGACTCACACTGCATATGAGTCCACTATCTCATTCCTTCAAGCTACTATCAACCGTTTGCAACGATCATTGTCAACCAACTTCCATGGTCCTGAAATCCTTCAACTCACCAAGGAAATTCACAGGCTGCTCTTCAACTCCACCATCCCTAACAATCAACAGTTGGCGGATGCCCTTAAAGCCCAGTTTCAGGAAGTTTTTTCCAAGGTTGATGGCCTCAGAAAATGGCTTGAGGAAGCTCCTACGTTGCATTCCTCAAGAGGGGGAAGTAGTGAAGAAGAAGTCCATTACTCCACTCATTCCAAAAGCGTCTCACAACATCAAAGTCCCCCCATCATTACAGAAAGAATTCCTACACCGCAACCTTCACCGCAACCATCTCATCATACAGAAAGAATTCCTTCACCACAACCTTCACCGCAACCATCTCATCACACTCCACCACAAAAAGAGATCACTCCTGAGAAACCAGAGACTCCCCCTCACTTCAAAATTTTGGTGGAGCACATGTCCTCTCCAAGCTCAAATGACTCTCTTGCCACCACTCAAAAGAAAAAAGATTGGAAAGCAGCTAAACTTGTTGAGCTTATATAGAGAGAATGCGGTTTTGACACTGTCATGAATGAATCCTTGATAAACTCATGGATCAATCCCCACCGCAGATTGCAGGATGATGACTACAAGCCATATCTCACATATGCTAAACCCCCCTCGGATGGCTACTGGGATGTTCTAATCTCCCCAAATGCTAAATACTTCACAGTGTTTGAGCATTTTGACCGGAGCCTTCCAGACCACAAAAGACTGCCAATGGAATTCGAGAGACTTGACCGATTTTATGCAAAGCATGCCTCTCCCATTGAGAAAATCCGGTCTAACGACAGACCATCCGCAGTTAAAAACTTCAAGCCCCGGAAGTTCATGAAGGCTGACTTCATCCAATACACTCTCACTAGAAGGGGACATGACTATGTCCGCACCCAAGCTGACTTCCCCTGCATGAATCCTGAAGAAGTCTTTCTCATAGCAAAGGTGTTCCAGAACAAGTCGGAGAAGCACCCGAAGATGAAGATAGCGCTTGAAAGGGCTAGTATATTTTTGAAGAAAACTGTCTGTGATTTTACTAAAATCGACGCAGACATCTACCCCACCATTGCCAAGAAGTTCAACCTACCACCACTCGATCCTGCACCGATGCCTACCGAAGGTTATCAAGAAAGATCCTTAGGTGCAACCAACTTCCCTGAACTCGGAGTCATTTTCAAAAGGAAGACCGATAAAGTCAAATACTTTATTCCAATGACTGTCATGAATCGCCTCACCAGGAAGCAACTTGAAATTTGTCGAACCGCAGTCGAAAGATCAAAGCATACAACTGCCGAAGTCAAGTTCGAGATTTTAAGGAGGATCATTTGGGTGGAAAACATTAGGAAGTTTTGGTGGATCATGATCAAGTTTCTTAAACTTGATAGCTGAAGGAAAGTTAAAGAGGTCACTTAGGGGGAAATTGTTAAATCAAGAAAAGTGACCCTCTTAAACTTCAGCTACCGCAGCCAACAAGCTACCGTAGTCAAGTTCCCTCTTCAGCAACCACATCTGAAGTCATCTAGTCAACCGCAGTCATTATTACTTTATTTAGTTTATTTGTCTTTCTGTAATACTCTCTATTGTCCAGTATGCCTTGCATGGCTACTCTTAGAGAGTGAATCTAATGTAACTCCTTGAGTCTCTATAAATAGAGCTCATTCTCATTGTTTTTATCAAAAAAACAATCTGAATACACATCTCTGAAGTTATCTTTTCTATCTCTCTATCTACGCATCACTTCTTACTCTCAAATCTTACTAGAATATAATTGATTACAATCTCTCTTCGGAGCAAGTCTCTTGTGACTTAATCACTAAGTTTGATCTCACTTATTAACTAGGCTTGAATGCATTCCTCGTTATGAATCAACTTATGTGTATACTTGATATAACAATTGTTGTCATTTCCATTTCTTTACTTTTCCGCAACTAACTCTCTAACCATCTAACTCTAACTTATTAATATTATTGTTGAGCTTTTAGATCCTTCGAGATTAACTATTCCACAATATACTTGTTCTAACGTCTGTTCAAGTGTGTCTCAAAGTTTTTCTCTCAACATAACTATATCCATATAGACATGATTTTGACAATATATAAGTTTAAAAGAGTTTAATAAAAAATTTAACATATAAAAGAGTTTTAACCATTTGAATGGCTATAGATGACTTGATGTCAATTTATAAAAAGCTTTTTGAAACAATTTGATAACACAGTTTTGAAGAATAAGAAATCTACTTGATTGCAGTTATTAATCACATGTGATTGATACAATAATTGTAATGTTTTCTACTTGTATCCCCCATAAAAGCATTTAAAATCATCTAAAAGATAAGTTAGGGGTATGAACTCACCTGTAGTGAGTGATACGAATGTAAGTTCGATATTGGATACTAAGTGTCAAGTGAAGCTTTGAGCACAAACGGATCATATTAAGCATATAATGACACATATATGTATATAATTAGTGTATAGACAACTAATCATGCAAGGAAGCCACCTTAGGGACTTGGAAACACTTAGATTGAAGTGTTACAATCACTTATTGTCACACCCCCAAACCAGAACGGCGGAAACGTTCGGGGGTGATTGACGTCATGTGTAGTATCACACAATTGTATCATAGCAAGCATAGTTAACACAACCAGACATTGAATACATACATGAAAAAGGTTTACATTGTTTGATACATAGTTTTGTTCATATCAAAAGTAAAGACGTGACTCTAACGCTACGTCTTCTCCGAACTCCTGGAAGTACCTGTCTACTAATTCCCTGAGAATACAAGCAGTTTTGAAATATATCAGCATAAAGCTGGTGAGTTCATTAGCGTTTAGTTCTGATGAAAGAAATGTTTCTTTAATCCTTTGAAAAGTGTTTCCCAAGAAAATCCTATATTTACCAATAAAAGATGTTTGACTATCCAACTGTTATTTGTTTAACAGTCTGTTTATGAAAAGTTGAGTTCTCCCAGGAAAATCCTATATTTTCCTTAAAAGTTGATAGTTGGTTAACTGTTCTGGAATGAGGTGTACAAGTATCTACCATACTTGTATTGTTAGATGTAGTTTCCTTGAAAACCCATGTTTGTTCTCGGTGAGATGTATTAGCCTTATTACATAAATAAAACTAATAAATAAGTAGTGAACTAGATCCTAAGGGTATTACTAATGCCCTCTAGTAATCAAATCGGTTATTACTTTGAGGTTAGTTCACTTGTTTCATTATTACAAAAGTAAATTTTCGCTACCTAAGTTGTGAGTGTCATAACCGTACTTAGAATGGATAAGGCACGTAACGGGGCCAATATCTTTTTATGACTTTGTCACCCCTGAACCTAACGGTCCCGCTGTAGCTAGCAGCGAAGGTGCGGGATAGTCAGTCCCATATAGATCTATACACAATAGTCACGCTCTCCCTCCAAGAGATTTTGGTTACAAGGGTTAGTCCTACACTCTCGTATTCGATGGAGTGTTACCAAGGACGTGTCTCAAAACGTAGCCTAACAAATTTACAAGTAATAATACTGAAAATCTTGTTTACGTTTTGTAGGAATCCTTTGCAAATTATAGCATTTTATGACAAGATTCACAAGTTCCTTGCTTTAGTTTTGAAAACTGTTTCTACTAGTTGATTTCTTAATCATTTGGTAAAACTGTTTTCTGTGTTAAAAGCATACTGAACATATAATTATTTTAAACAAAATAATATACTTAAGCACAAGTTTCCTTGTACATTTGCTTGTATTCCCCCCTGAAAACATAAAAACTCGGAAAAGCGTAGGGGTATGAACTCACCGTTTGACGTAGGATCTGGGTGTATGATCGGTTACGAATGTCGAGTGTCAATCGATGTTTCATACGCAAGTGGATCCTATTAACAGGTGATAACACATATGTGTGTTAGAATTAGGGTGTTTCATGACAAAACATGACGGGAAACCATCCTAAAGACTTGGAAATGCTTGTCGGGACCCTATATGATCAAACAAAGGAGGTGTACGGCCAAAAGAGTGTGTGTGCGGCCAGGGTGTGCGGCCAGAACGTGTGTGCGGTCGTACATGGGAGTGTGCGGCCGTACACAGGGGTGTGCGACCGTACACTCCTTATTTGTGCTTGAAATGTTGATTTTCAGGTGTTCTAGTGCTAATACCAAGTCCAACTAGTAAATGGAGGCCAAACTCTTCACTTTGGAGAGTCTTTAAGGTGTGTACGGCCACCTTATGAAGGTGTGCGGCCGTACACCTTCAAAGGATGAAGAACACGAAGAACACTATGAATTTTAGGCTTAGATTCAGGTTTCTTACCAATATAACAAGCTAAATGATGAAGTAGTTCACGTTTTTGAGGCCTTTAGAGTGTTCTTGGATGAAGTTTTTAGAGAGTGAAAGTAGAGAGAGGAAGTAAAGTGCAGCCAAATGAAAGGAGTGAGTGAAGGGGGTCACCTTATATATATAAGGGTGAGTGTGCGGCTGGAGGGTGGGTATGCGGCCGCACACCCATGTGTGCGGCCGTACACACCTCTCAGGAGGGTGTATGGCCCGATTTTATCTCTATACGACTTGTTGACTCATTTCTAATCTCATTTCCGACTGTACTAAAGCTTAGAACACTTAAACTAACTCTTAAACGGTGTTAAAAGATGATAAAATCGAGTTTAATATTGATATACAGATCAATTGCACAGGATAAAAGTTTCGGGTTGTCACATCATCCCCCCGTTAGAGGGAATTTCGTCCCGAAATTTGAATATAGAATACAAATCATGGATTAGAAAAGAGATGTGGATGCTTCTGTTTCATCTTATCTTGGTGCTCCCAAGTGAATTCTGGTCCCCGCTTGGCATTCCAGCGAACCTTTACTATCGAGATGCGACTTTGTTTCGTTCATTTCATCTCTCTATCAGTGATTTCGACTGGTTCTTCCACCAAGTTTAAGTTCTCGTTGATCTCAATCTCGTCGAGAGGAATCACAAGTGTCTCATCGGACGGACACTTCTTTAGGTTCGATACGCGAAAGACAGGATGGATGTTGCTGAGTTCTCGTGGTAACTGGAGTTTGTACGCTACGGGACTGATCCTAGCAAGGATCTTGGACGGTCCAACGTATCCTGATTTTAGCTTTCAACGCCTTGCAGAGTGTATCGGCTTTTCCAGGGTGTGACCTGCAAAAGGACACGTCCACCAATCTGGAGTTTCAAGGGTTTTTGTCTCTCATCGGCGTAGCCCTTTCACACGATCTTTTCTGCTGTCACACGATCCGGAGTTTCAAGGGTTTTTGGGGACTCGACTCTTGTCTAGTTGCGTGTCGCCCACCTCAGCCCAGCACAGATGGGGTCTATACCTATGGCTGTAGAGGGCTTCGAACGGCGCAACCTTGATGCTGGATAGGTCGTCGTTCGTTGCGAGAAGGTTCAACTAAGAGTAGTTGAGTGTCCCACGACGTATTTCCAATTATCCGGATAACCCTCTTACTTTGTCCATGTCCTTGTGTGTGGTGCTCTTCGTATGAATACTTTCGGGTTTCGAAGAGATATGAATTTTTGAAGTTCGCATCTAATTTGTCGTTACGAGTGGCGAGAGTTTTACGATAACATGATTTGAGACAACAGGGTTTGGTATAACATAGACTCGGTCGGACTAGACAGGATGTCGTCGTAGAATCGTGTCACACCCCGATCCTTGTCGGAATCGATCAAGGCGTGATATATTGTTCAAAGTCTCATGACAACTAGGTTATAATGTGATTAGATTCAATTAAGTACTAAGTATGCAAACAAGATCCACAACATACAAGTACAAATACAAATGCAAACAACATTTATTACATCAAATTTAAATTGTCATGTGGATTTCTAAGGCACAACCTATTTTTCATCATTCTTCATTCTTCAAATCTGCATCATGGGTAAAAACAGGTCAACTACGAGAGTTGGTGAGTAATCAAATTTTAGTAGAGAAAATTGTGAAGTTGAAACATTTATAATTTGAAATCTGTTTTCTTTTGAAGTCGCCAAACAATTGTACTTGAGATAACGGTTTATAAATCAAAAATTGATTAACAATTGATAACAACAACAATAAGTCCTCACCGTATATATATACATATGTATATATATAAATATATATAGGATGGAGCATCTAATCATCATACACACTCAACCACGTGTGATCAATCACCTTAGCGTCCCAAGGCGGGGTGGTCAACCCAATAGCGCTATTATTGTCCATAACGTACCTCAAGAATACGGGCATAGTCATGGAGATTAGACTAAAAATGATAATGCACTACAAGTACATGTAGCGTAAACGAACAATAGTTATACAATTAATGACTCACGTATAAATGTCCCAACCATGTCTCAATTGTGATAAAACAATAAAATGAAGTTGGAACATATTAGAACCACATGATACACCCCAAAAGTATTGAGAATAATAAAGTATGGGGTAGATTACTCACTTTAGTCCCAAAACGAAATGCGTGTGTCGTACGATAGACGATTCGAGTCAAAATGGCGTAGAACCTAATATAATTAATAGTTTTGGTTTAGGAACTGCTAAACAAGAATGGAGTATTAATACAAATAATTAGACACGTATTCTTATATTAGATGAATTAACAATAATTCATTTTGATTATAATATTAAGGTATTTATTTGTTAAATGAATTTTAAATTGAATTACTTACTTTGCATAATTAATTTATATTTTCAATTTAGGCCAGATTTTAATAATTTCTTATTAAAATAATAACTTGCCCAATTATAATTATTTACAGATTTTAACAATTATTTATATGAAATAATCATTAAAATGCATTTTTACATGCTTAAATACTTAGGAAAATAGTTTTAAATAGTAAACAGTATTGAAAAATTATGAAATTATTAGAAAATCATTATTTCATACAATATGAATTACTGTAAAATTTGTATATTTTTCTGAACTGTTTTAGTATTTATTTAATATTTTAATGATTAAACAACACAAAATTCGGGAAAAATAGTAAATGATTCTCAAAAAATCTGTAAAATTAACCATAGTTTTATAACATGATGTAGAGCCCAGTGTATAAGCTTCAGATATTTGTGACTATGGGAAGTATTTTTTATATATTTCATTATTAATTAATCAATAAAATCATAAATAATAGTAAACAGTAATATAAATGCATGAAACTTCATATATCATGTTTAATCAGTATACAGGTCATCCCAGATTTTCTCAGAATTTATTGAATGCAACAAGTATTTTATGTGAATTATTGTCTTACTTTATTGAAATAATTATGATAATTCAATAAAAATAAGTTATTTTCTGAAAATTTCCAGAACTTCTTATTTTATTGATAGTATTCTGAGAAAAATCAGGTTTATGAAAAAAATGAGTTTTAGATATTTTGGTGGATTTAATTTGTTTCTTGTATGAATTTGAAACTTTTAACAACATACCTTGATGAATGCTTCAAGAGGGATGAAGATTTGAGTATAATAGATTGTTCTTGGATGGAATATGAGTATTCTTGGAGGAAATTTCGAGATTGAGAGTGAGAGAAAGAATAGAGAAGATTTAAGTGGTGAAGAGAATAATGTGTTGGGAGAAAAAGGAAAAGGAAAGTGGATGGGAGGTGTGAGTGGGAGACCATGGGAATAATCTTTTTGCTTTTGGTGGTCTTCATAATTTCCCACTAACACAAGCATCTTTTACATAATAATATATGAGTTTTATAAAATTTAAAGTAAAGTTCATAAAAAATAGAGTTTTATAAAATTTAATGTAAAGTTTATAAAAATGGAGTTTTATAAAAGATAGGTTATTATTTGATTATAACAATCTACTTTGATTTGAAGTTTAATTAGAGAATTCAAGTTTGATTCTTTTAATTTAATTAGAGCATTATACTTTGATTTGATTTTAATATGGTATCATAATTTACTTTGATTATAGTTATAACGTTGTACAATACTATGTTGCTATTAACGTCAAGTTATATCGTATTGTATGGGTTTTGATCCTATTAGCGTCAAGTAATCTTGAGTAGGGTTTATTAAATTTCCAATTGGGTTGGGTTGACCCGAATCCATTTTAGGCGGATGTCACAAATCGCGCGTTAAGTTGGTTTTGAAGGATCGCTTTGTTCAGAACATTGATGCCCCTGGGTGACTCTCTATGGTGTTTTCTGTGTTTGACTCGAAGTTAACAGGTACTACTAACACGAGGGTTCTGATGTTTTGAAGTTATGAACTTTCATGAAATGGTTCTTACTAGATCTCCCTATGATTGTTTGGTGTACACAAACCAGGTATAACTACAACTTAACCTAACGTAGTCACTTACGCTATCATGATTCGCTTATTAGGGCTTTAAACCTTATAAAGATTTTGTGATTTAATCCGAGCGAGAAAGTAATCACAATTATGAACAATTATTGGGGTTTTCGAAAACGTACCATTACGCATCAGGTTTCTTTGATGCTTCCTCATTCCCTGAGGTCAGACTTCTCCCGTTTCCTCGTTGTTCTCCTTTGTTGGGCAGTCTCTTTTGAGATGTCCCATCTCGCCACATACGCAGCACACTTGGACTATGCTAGCATCAGTAGTGGAAGTGATGTGTTGGGTCGGGGTCTTTGCGAAGCGGGCTTCTTTGCCATCCATAGCCCTTGGATAATTTCTTTCGTAATGTCAAGGTTCGCCACAATTGTAGCAAACCTGACCCGTCTTTACACCAGTAATCGAGGTGTTTGGCTGTGCCGGTGCTTTGCAGTAACGGGTGGTGTGTCCTTGTTTGTTGCAGTTCTTACAATGAAGTGTTCGGCACTTTCCTACGTGGTGGAAGTTGCATTTCTCGCAACTTGGAAGTTTTCCAGCATATTGCCGCACTGGCGTTGGCACTGGTTGGGCGGATGTGGCGGTTGTAGAAGTTATCTCGAGTTGTCGTTTCTTGGCAAGTTTCTGAGACGACTTGTTCTTTCTCTCGGACCAAAACTTTCGTTTGGCGCTCTAAGGTTTGGGAGTTGGAATGTTCTCTTGGACAGGCCCTTGTTGATTTCCTGGTGTGTTGTTACAGCTTGAGGTGTGGAAGTCGTTCCCATTCCCATTTAGGTCGTTAGCATTAAGAACAGCTAGAGCGGCTGCTACGGCTGCTGTGACAGTAGCTTGGAACGTAGCTGAGTCCATATGGAGGATTGGTGCCTTATTGGTGGATTGGTTCTGCTTCTTCAGAGGCATGATCTGCTATATGTCAAGAAAAGAGTTTGTGAGCAACAACGGTTGCCTCTGGATGTATCCTAAATTTTTGTCTATGCATTGATATTTCCCGTTTTGCTAACTGACTCTCTTTGATTCGACCCACATCCCCATGATGTGGTCTTAGCAAGGATAGAAAAGATTTGAGCACACAAAGTTCACATACAATAAACTTACGAACTCCTTGTTGTTCAGCTCATCGCGCTGGCTGAATAATTCTCACAGTATCGTCGACTGTAGACGATATGGAGATCTAGCTATATGTTTAGTTCCGGGGATCAAGTAGGTACGAGATTCAACTTGATACTCGGAAGAAATCCCTGGAATATCTTTGGGGAAGTTATCAGGAAGGTTGAAGACTTCGAGGATACTCTCGAGGTCTTTAACTTTTTGCGTGTCATCTACAACATGAGCCAGGAATGCATAACATTCCTTTCGTAGATGCTCCTAGGCTTTGACGCAGGAAATGATACGACGGTTCGAACGATCTTATCACTGAAACCAGTGAGGACTCCGTCAGAGGGACGATTGAGACGAATCGCTTTCTCGAAGCAAAGGACATTGGCACAATGTGAGGTTCATTCGTCCTATGCCGATTAGGACATTGAAGCTTTTCATGGATACTGATATGAAATCGATGGGGAAAAGGAATGATCGTCGAAGGTAAGAGCACATCCTATGATACATGCTTTAACTGAAATACGATTGTTTTCATCATAACTGAAACTGAGATTACATATTTCGGAACTCAGGACCTAACAATAGTTCTAAGTCCTAATATCAAAGAGAAAATTTCGGCAATATGGAAGACAGAGATGTTTACGAAAAAGGGCTACTCAGAGTGAAACCCTAATTCGGCCAGCTGTCGCTCTACGTCAAGAAAGCGTCCTTCATACTCTGACTGGCGGGCTCGGAGCTTTATGACCTCGGCTCGGGTTGTAGCTAACTCTCGCTGCAGAGCTTCGTTGTCTGTGAAAACCGTCAAAATTCGAGTCGGTTCTAGATTTGACTAGACTTAATTGCACATATAGGCACAACACATATTAGACTTACTAATTAGAAGCTAAGTTATAATCTACTAGAAACTTGGAAACAATTAGAATCAATGGATTGTGTACTTAGATTTCACATTGATATGTGAATTCTACATCTACAGAGCTGTAGTGACTATCCATATTTGGGTCACTCTTTGACTCGAACAACATTTCATGAATCATATACACACATCATGCACTTGACCTAGAAGTAGAAGTTAGTTCAAAGTCTCATAGAAACTTAAGTCAAAGTTGAAGAGTAGGACTAGTATACTTGATTCCTCAATTTCGCTTGAATCTCGGAATCACTACATAGAATGCCAATAAACCGATAAAAATAAATTACAAACATTATTTATAACTATAAAAGAGTTATAATACCATAAGACAATTTGAAATCTCAAAGATTCAATTTATTTTTTTATTCAAAGTTTATTAAACTCCAAAACCCTAAAAGTCATAAAAACTCAAATTTATGAAGTTTTATATTAAAATCTTATAAAAAAAATTTATAAACACTATAATATCAAATTAATATATTTAAAATGTTGAAATAAAATCAAGGAAATTAATTTAATTCATTAATATTGACATTACATTTATAAGTTAAACATCCAAGAGTTATGAACAAATTTTATATAAAATGCATATTTTATATAAATTGAAAGAAAATTTATAAAAATTTACGAATTAATATAAAATAAATAAGCAAAACAAGATAAAATCTCATCTCTCCACTCAAAGGTCGGCCTCATCCCTCCCAAGACCACTCTTCCCCAAAACTCAATCAATTTACTCACTTATTCACTCTACCACTCCATCTTCTCTCTCACTCTACCCCTCATTCTCTCTCTCACACTCTTCATCACCACCACTCCATTTCTCTCTTCATTTCTCTATACCCACGAAATTTTCCAGAGAATAAGTCCAAGAACACACCTCAAACTCAAAATCTTCATCATCTAGTGGTGTTCATTAAGGTAGAACACGATTTCCTTTCATTTTCCTCCATGTTTTCAAGGTTTTTCTTGCATTTCCTTCTTCTTTTACACATTTCTCTTAGAAAATATGTGTGCATGTTCATTCACTTCAGTTTTGATGATGATGGTGGTAGGATTTCAGCCAAAAACAACATGCATGTTGTAAATGGTGAAATCCAAGGACCTAAACCTAAGTCAAGATCATGAAGATGCACTTTTCTACATGTTTTGGTGGAAAATCACCACATGCACTGTAAGTTTTCTTTCAAAAACGATTTTTGAACATTTCAAACTCATGAATGGTCTTCAAACAAACATGCATGTGATGATCTTCAAGCTTAGATGCTAGACCATCAAAGTATGTTGTTAAAAGCTTTCAAATATGTTCATGAAGGATTTATTTCCAAATATCTAAAACTCCTTTTCTGACCAAATCCGATTTTTCCCAGATTCCCATCAACAAAATGAGATGTTCAACAAATTTTCAGAAAATAATTCATTTTTCTCGAATTATTATAATTATTGAAATAAAATAGGGCAATAAATCATATAAAATACTTTCTGAGGTCTATAAATCCTAGGTAAATTCGTGGATGACCGCTATGCTAAATAATGACCCCACATTAAATTTCATCGGTTTTTGTTACTGTTTAATATGGTTTTGAATTTTCTTTTTGTTTAGCCCCAATAAATCATAAAACCGCTTTAGATAATTTGAAAATGGTATATAATAATTTTCGCAGCTTATACGCTCTGTGGAAGACTTAGAAAAATATTTTCATAATTTTTAATAACGTATTCCTATTTTTCTCCGATTTTTGTATTTATAATGGACTAAAAACAGGAAAAATAGTTTTACTCATCCAAAAATTATGAAAATCTACCAGAACACCTTGTAGTACATTAGGAGGCTACATAAAAATTTTGATGATTTTTCTCTTCTGTATACTGTTTTTCTCCTATTTTCTAAGATTAAATACACTTAAATACACAAAATCGGATTCCAGTAGATAAAAACCACCTTTGGGATTTTTCCCAGATTATTTACACTGTAAATGAACTTTACAAAAATTTTGGTAATTTACTTTAACTGTTTAATAATTATTCTCCAATTAATGATTATTTAAGAGGATAAAAGAAAGAAAAATAGAAAGACTAATTGAAAAATATCTTTTATATTTTTCACAGCTTCTACATGTATAATAAAAGTGTTACAAAAATTTTGGGCAATTTTGGAAACTATTTCCTATTTATTTCAATTTTTATTAGAATAAATGCTCAAAAATCATAAAATTTGGTTAAACAGTTTAGAAATCAATTTTTATATTTTTCCCAGCTTAATAATGTTTAATAACAGTAATACAAAAAGTTTGGGTAATTTTGGAAACTGATTTCTATTTTTCATGAATTTGTATCCATTTAGAGAATTAAATATATGAAAAATGGTTACACATATTCATAATCCATGAAAATTTATCTAGAAGTCATTAGTACATTTAGAACCAAAATCTGAAGTTTGGTAATTTTTATTAACTATTTAGTATTTTTCATGATTTTATGGTTATTCAAGAAACTAAAATGGTGAAAAATAGTTAGACAAATCAAAAATTCAAGAAAATTTATCTTGAGGTATTTGACTTCAATTAAAACTGAAATGAAAAGTTTGGAAAATTTTAGAACTAAATTGATTTAGTTTTTGAATATTTAACCATTAGAACGCTTCTTAAAATTTTAAATATTAACATTTTAATAGTGAGAAATTACGCTTAAATTGTTATATAACAATTGATTCATTGAAATTTAATTTTCACAGAAAAATGTTTGTAACTTATCAATATTAAATTTTAACACATTATTGGCATAATTCTATTGTAGTAGTAAGTATACTAGTGTTAGATTTCGATTAGAGACTCACTAGCGAATACCATTATTGTAGGAATCGATATTGATACGTGTGGTGCGTAGTCAAGGCACCATTTGCATCATCTCAATGTATATTGTGAGTATTCACGCACTCCCCTATTTTCAGTTTTTATGTTTTAGGGTGGAAAAGCATGTCCCGAAAAACTATTATTTGTTCGTTGTACTTAAATTGATTTGTATCAAACATGATTGCTATTTTATTACTATATCTCTATATGTATGTCTATGCAACACGGAACATGAGAACTTATCGTATTAAGGCCCTTCCCTTATCTCTAACCATTAACTCTTTGAGCCAATGGTCATTATGGATAGCGCTATTAGGAATTGACAACTCCTCACTCGCCCTATTGCTGGAGTGCATGATACCATATTCATCTATGGAACGATAAGCATAGATCTTGATAGGGCTTCAGTCATAGGTTTGGTTGAGACTCATTGTTTGCTCATACACATACAAACTCGTTTCTCGTTACGAAAGTTGTAAAAATACCATGTTGGATTTCAGGAAAACACATTTAAGTAAAGTAAAATGCCTAAATGAGAAAATGGTATCAGAGCCAGGTTATGGAGAATACCGGTTTTCCTTTGGAGAACCACAACTATAGCCAAAAAATTTCTAAACGTTTTTAAAATATAGAACATACTCCTGGTATAACTAATTCGAGTACGCATTATTGGACTTTAATTAAGTATAGCCTGGCCAACTATGCTTAATTAAGGAAGGTTAATGTGAGGCTGGAAACGGTTATACTAGAATTATGTTCCAAACAATTTTCAACTTAAACTTTTGAAAAACAAAATTTTTCGGTGTGCGTACAGGCATTGCATATTATAGGCATTCATCTAGATACACTTAGAAACTAAGTGCACTTTTATAACAATGCCTTTATTTAGAAATATTCTTACCCCTTATCAAGTGTTAGGTTAACCACTTAGGTTATATCACTAGTCACTCTAGGAGCAATGCACTTAGTACTGAGAATGAGTATTCCTCGGTAGCTGTTGACTTTAGATGTAAGGTTAGTAGTTAGATATACACAAGTAATAATCTTAAGTCGAAACTTATTCCAATTATTCCTCAATACCTCTTCATCGTCTTCGTACTAGAGTTACAACTAGGAAAAAGCGTTTCGATACTGACACGAATGATAATTGGAGCATCGCGTAAGGAGGTAGATGATTCGCCACTAAGTAATCACTTGGATACCATTGGCGGGCATTCCGGATTTGACTTACAAGGAGACACAAAGGTTTAACCTATATGTGAGATCTTATTTCTACGCTACGATTTAGCTCTAGGTTGTTTCCACCACGAGGTTAAAACTTAACATAGGATATCCCTTTGACCTCTATAAAAGGTCGTCAACTGCATTGACACCATAAAATGTTTTTCAAATAATTTTTCTTGTCCTTTATCTTGGGGAAAAAGACATCGGTACTCCCCTTATACTCGCCTTAGTATTTAGGTACGATCAACTACACTAACATACTTTCTCCTTACTTCTTAATCTTCCATCGAAAAATTATTTCGCTTCATCGGTTTTATTTATCATCGATAAAATATTTTATAACCACTTCAGTCAACTTAGTAGACATTTCCTAACAATATAAGCCATATTCTCGCTAAAATTTTTTTTTTTTGACAACTTGCTTTAATTTAACACTTTTCTTCAAAACTCAATTTAACCAATATTGGTTTTAACATTGCTATTTCAATTTCATTTCAATCTATTTCAATGGATAGATGTGCTTTTAAGGGCATATAAATCATTTTAAACCTTGATTACCATTTTGACACGTTTTCGAAAAACTTAGAAACATTTTATTTTATAAAAGTGTTTAAATTCTATGATATAAAACTTAGACATATGACATTGAAGTTCATATTACGTGTAAAAGCTTCATCGGATCTTTCAAACGAGTTTTGTTTTGGCTCTTTTGACCACTTTCTCATTTAGGCATTTTACTTTACTTAAATGTGTTTTCCTGAAACCCAACACAGTATTTTTACAACTTTCTAATTCAAACATGTTTATAAGAAATCTCTAATTCCTACATTTCCAACATACCTCATTTATTTATTTTATTTCAAATTACTTTTATACTTTGTAAAGTTTCTAAAATTTAAAGCATTGCAAAACTTAGTGTTCACTTTTAAACTTCCAGTGATGCACTTTCGACAATGCACAATTATTCATCTAAATATGTTAAGTCTTTACCTTATCCGTTTTAACCATTGTTGGACTCTAATCTAAAAGGTCAACACTATCAGATTTTCAATTACCAATTGTAGTGCTTCTTCTTTTTCACAAATGGATTTTAATTTAATAGATAACTCATGAATTTTTAGCAAACACTTTAAAACTTCATCATTTCTATGTAACCATCAATATACATCAAATATTTAAGTTTGAAATATATCTCAACCTAAGTTTTAAATCTACATATAATTATTGATCTTAAAATTTTAACAATAGCAATCATCGCTGCTACCTTCTTTTTCTTTCCCCGACACTTGATTTCTCGATCTCCTTCTGATTTTAGATCTCGCACGGCCATAATAGTAACATAATACATCGTCTAACTTTGTTTCTATCTATTTTGCTTCTCCTGGTATCATGTTCGTACACATACAGACTAGAAGTCTACCCTTTCATTTTGAGCGATTAATACATGTATAGTCATGAGGCATACTTTAATTTTAGTCAACTTTAATATATTCAATTACGCCTTTCATCATATACATCTTGTTTTTATTTTGAAATCTACTATAAACAAGTGATCCTTATTTATATTTACTCTTTCGTTCTAAATTCGGAAACTTGATTTAAAATGCAAGTTTCATTGTATTTCTCCTTATAAGTAATACACAAGATGAATACCTTTATGCTTATAATTTTTCTATATCCAGAAAATATATGTGGAGGATATGTATCCTTATGTTTCTTCTTTTCTTTAAATACATCAAAAGTTTTGAATTTTACGATTATATATTCTCTAAATGATTGTTTTTGTAGAAACACTAAACTATGAATGCACTATTTCCAAAGATTGACATTTTTTACACCTTTCTTAAAATAGTATTCTACTTTGCAATTTTCAGTGAGTTCCTAACTCTTAAACTTTTTTTTTCATAAGTATTCCGACTCCTCTTAAACTTGTATTTGTCCTGACTTAGACAATTAGTCAATTTTTACAAAAAGCATAATATCAATATTTCTATAAAAAAAATTCCCTTAATGACGACTTAAACATTTAACTTTAAATTATCTTTTTTTTTACTACTTCGTTTGATTGCCACACATATATCTTCATTATCTTGGAATTATTACACATTTTGATAATAATGAGATTAGTTATCATTTCTAAACACACATTTTGATAACAGTGAGATTTCTATCACTTCTAAACACTTAAAATGCTATCTACACAATGTGATTTAAAATATGATAAACTTTCACCGCCTTCATTAGAAACAATGACTCTCTAATTATATATATTCTTCAAATATAGTTCTATTATTGTAAGAGTAACCGTAGTAGTAATTATAGCCTCGGAGATCCTCAATCATTTCGTAACTTATTTTGTAGACGACACTTAAAAAGCCTTTACATTCGAGAGGTACCAAAACTTCGTTGCCTACCCTTAGTACGTATCTTTAGGAACTTACCCTTGATCATTTATTTTCATTCGTGCTACCCCTTCTTATTTCAAAATATATATTTTCCAGATGTAGTAGCCAACCCGGAAGTGAACAAATTGTTCCTAATCTCTTCTTTTTTTAAGCGGCGAATTTACACTTAGTGCTAATTTAGAATGCGACTTAAGCATCAATGCGGATTTAACGCTCAGTGTAGTGGGTGCTTCAGCAAAACTTCTACCGCTCTCTTAATTCAGATAATATCTAACTAGATGATCTTTTGGAATAGGTCGCTATGGTTGGATCATGATTCCATGACCCAAATTTTCCATAATCTAGACGAAAGAACTCGAATTAAGGAAACACTTAATTGACTATAGCTAAAGAATTGGGCTCTTCCTTTGAGGAAATAAACCCAAAATAATCAAAGAACACTTCAAGTCACCACCTCCCGAACGATACAATTGCATCCGGTTGAGTTCTAATACAATTCGTCACGAATTGAATTTCGGGACGAAATTCTTTCAACCGGGGGAGACTGTGACAACCGTCAAAATTCGAGTCGGTTCTAGATTTGACTAGACTTAGTTGCACATATAGGCACAACACATATTAGACTTAGTAATTAGAAGCTAAGTTATAACCTACTAGAAACTTGGAAACAATTAGAATCAATGGATAGTGTACTTAGATTTCACATTGATATGTGAATTCTACATCTACAGAGCTGTAGTGACTATCAATATTTGGGTCACTCTTTGACTCGAACAACATTTCATGAATCATATACACACATCATGCACTTGACCTAGAAGTAGAAGTTAGTTCAAAGTCTCATAGAAACTTAAGTCAAAGTTGAAGAGTAGGACTAGTATACTTGATTCCTCAATTTCGCTTGAATCTCGGAATCACTACATAGAATGCCAATAAACCGATAAAAATAAATTACAAACATTATTTATAACTATAAAAGAGTTATAATACCATAAGACAATTTGAAATCTCAAAGATTTAATTTATTTTTATATTCAAAGTTTATTAAACTCCAAAACCCTAAAAGTCATAAAAACTCAAATTTATGAAGTTTTATATTAAAAGCTTATAAATTTTTTTTATAAACACTATAATATCAAATTAATATATTTAAAAGGTTTAAATATAATCAAGGAAATTAATTTAATTCATTAATATTGACATTACATTTATAAGTTAAACATCCAAGAGTTATGAACAAATTTTATATAAAATGCATATTTTATATAAATTGAAAGAAAATTTATAAAAATTTACGAATTAATATAAAATAAATAAGCAAAACAAGATAAAATCTCATCTCTCCACTCAAAGGTCGGCCTCATCCCTCCCAAGACCACTCTTCCCCAAAACTCAATCAATTCACTCACTTATTCACTCTACCACTCCATCTTCTCTCTCACTCTACCCCTCATTCTCTCTCACACTCTTCATCACCACCACTCCATTTCTCTCTTCATTTCTCTATACCCACAAAATTTTCCAGAGAATAAGTCCAAGAACACACCTCAAACTCAAAATCTTCATCATCTAGTGGTGTTCATTAAGGTAGAACACGATTTCCTTTCATTTTCCTCCATGTTTTCAAGCTTTTTCTTGCATTTCCTTCTTCTTCTACACATTTCTCTTAGAAAATATGTGTGCATGTTCATTCACTTCAGTTTTGATGATGATGGTGGTAGGATTTCACCCAAAAACAACATGCATGTTGTAAATGGTGAAATCCAAGGACCTAAACCTAAGTCAAGATCATGAAGATGCACTTTTCTACAAGTTTTGGTGGAAAATCACCACATGCACTCTAAGTTTTCTTTCAAAAATGATTTTTGAACATTTCAAACTCATGAATGGTCTTCAAACAAACATGCATGTGATGATCTTCAAGCTTAGATGCTAGACCATCAAAGTATGTTGTTAAAAGCTTTCAAATATGTTCATGAAGGATTTATTTCCAAATAAATATCTAAAACTCATTTTCTGACCAAATCCGATTTTTCCCAGATTCCCATCAACAAAATGAGATGTTCAACAAATTTTCAAAAAATAATTCATTTTTCTCGAATTATTATAATTATTGAAATAAAATAGGGCAATAAATCATATAAAATACTTTCTGAGGTCTATAAATCATAGGTAAATTCGTAGATGACTCCTATGCTAAATAATGACCCCACATTAAATTTCATCAGTTTTTGTTACTGTTTAATATGGTTTTGAATTTTCTTTTTGTTTAGCCCCAATAAGTCATAAAACCACTTTAGATAATTTGAAAAGGGTATATAATAATTTTCGCAGCTTATACGCTCTGTGGAAGACTTAGAAAAATATTTTCATAATTTTTCATAATGTATTCCTATTTTTCTCCGATTTTTGTATTTATAATGGACTAAAAACAGGAAAAATAGTTTTACTCATCCAAAAATTATAAAAATTTATCAGAACACCTTGTAGTACATTAGGAGGCTACATAACAATTTTGATGATTTTTCTCTTCTGTATACTATTTTTCTCCTATTTTCTAAGATTAAATACACTTAAATACACAAAATCGGATTCTAGTAGATAAAAACCACCTTTGGGATTTTCCCAGATTATCTACACTGTAAATGAACTTTACAAAAATTTTGGTAATTTACTTTAACTGTTTAATAATTATTCTCCAATTAATGATTATTTAAGAGGATAAAAGAAAGAAAAATAGAAAGACTAATTGAAAAATATCTTTTATACTTTTCACAGCTTCTACATGTATAATAAAGGTGTTACAAAAATTTTGGGCAATTTTGGAAACTTTTTCCTATTTATTTCAATTTTTATTAGAATAAATGCTCAAAAATCATAAAATTTGGTTAAACAGTTTAGAAATCAATTTTTATATTTTTCCCAGCTTAATAATGTTTAATAACAGTAATACAAAAAGTTTGGGTAATTTTGGAAACTGATTTCTATTTTTCATGAATTTGTATCCATTTAGAGAATTAAATATATGAAAAATGATTATACATATTCATAATCCATGAAAATTTATCTAGAAGTCATTAGTACATTTAGAACCAAAATCTGAAGTTTGGTAATTTTTATTAACTGTTTAGTATTTTTCATGATTTTATGGTTATTCAAGAAACTAAAATGGTGAAAAATAGTTAGACAAATCAAAAATTCAAGAAAATTTATCTTGAGGTATTTGACTTCAATTAAAACTGAAATGAAAAGTTTGGAAAATTTTAGAACTAAATTGATTTAGTTTTTGAATATTTAACCATTAGAACGCCTCTTAAAATGTTAAATATTAACATTTTAATAGTGAGAAATTACGCTTAAATTGTTATATAACAATTGATTCATTGAAATTTAATTTTCACAGAAAAATGTTTATAACTTATCAATATTAAATTTTAACACATTATTGGCATAATTCTATTGTAGTAGTAAGTATACTAGTGTTAGATTTCGATTAGAGACTCACTAGCGAATACCATTATTGTAGGAATCGATAGTGATACGTGTGGAGCGTAGTCAAGGCACCATTTGCATCATCTCAATGCATATTATGAGTATTCACGCACTCCCCTATTTTCAGTTTTTATGTTTTGGGGTGGAAAAGCATGTCCTGAAAAACTATTATTTGTTCGTTGTACTTAAATTGATTTGTATCAAACATGATTGCTATTTTATTGCTATATCTCTCTATGTATGTCTATGCAACACGGAACATGAGAACTTATCGTATTAAGGCCCTTCCCTTATCTCTAACCATTAACTCTTTGATCCAATGGTCATTATGGATAGCGCTATTAGGAATTGAGAACTCCTCACTCGCCCTATTGCTGGAGTGCATGATACCATATTCATCTATGGAACGATAAGCATAGATCTTGATAGGGCTTCAGTCATAGGTTTGGTTGAGACTCATTGTTTGCTCATACACATACAAACTCGTTTCTCGTTATAGCAATAAACTTGTTATTAATTATAGCAATGAACTTTGTTTCTCATTACAACAACGAACTTTTATTACTGAAAACTTATATACATGTTTTAGCAATGAAATTGTTTGCTCATTGTAGCAACGAAATTGATTGCTCATTTTAAGCAATGAAACTTGTTTACTCGTTTGAGTAACGAACTTTATCTTCCATGAGAATATGAATGTTGCATCTTATTTGGGCAACATACTTTATCTCTCATGATGACAAAGAACTCTGTTTTTTTTTACAAACTTATTTACTCATTTTAACAATATACTTTTATTATTGAAAACTTTTATCAAAACTTTGATTTCAATTCATGGAACCAATATTATTTTGTTTATTTGTGAGTACTCACCAACTATTTTTATAGTTGACGCTCGTTTTACATGCTTTTTCAGGAATAATCGAGTAAGTGGCACTTAGGGACACTTCACTTTTAGGAGCATTCGCATGTGTTGTATTTCAATTTACATTGTATTTTTTTTTTAAAGTTGTTCAAACCCATTGTAAAATTGTAATGATTTTTAATACTATGGTTGGTGTAGTCTTTTAACTTTTGCTATGAAACCCTTTATACTGCCACGCCTCGTGTTTCCGCTTTAGCGGGGTGTGACATTGTCCCTCCTAGTTCTCCCATGAGCAACTTCAATATTACGAATGTGGTTTGTGTTGGCATCCGAGTCTGCCTCAAGTTCCATAGTTCGCTGAAGGGTTGCCACACCTAGCTCCACATTGCGAGTCACTTGGCGTATCAGGATTGGAAGGGCCCTGTCTGCAGGACCTCCTCCATCCAAATTGTAGAAGTTGCGTTTACCGTTATATGGGAGAGGTTGGCCTTGCTCATAGCTCCACCTATTCAAGCTCCCGACCCACATGGGCGTTGGACCTTGGAATCCAACATGGGGGTTAGGATTTGGTATTGGGGTCACTTGGGGTAGGTTCTCGACTTCTGGTTCCGAGTCAGTCTCTTCAGGAAATGGTTCGGCAATGCCATCGTCGAAAGGGATTTCATGGTTTCCTTCTGGCTCTGGTTCGATCCATCCACCATCTCCTTGGTTGGGAAAGTACGGGTCGCCAAGGAGATGGAATCCAGCCACGCTATCTACGCGCGGTGATGGTAAAGGAATAGTTAATAGGCATCGAATCTAATAATACTTCAAATGTATCATGGCTACGTGCTTGTTTCTTGAAGGATGGATCCTTGGGTAAATTTTTGGCTATAGCATCCTAAAATACTCCTATAGTATTTTAATCATTATGTTTGGCTCTAGAACTCCTCTAGTATCTAGGTAAGTTTTAGACTTGCTGTAACACCATAGTCACTCCCAAGCACATGTTGGTCATGTCTCGAATGAATATAGTTGATCAGGCTATATTGATCCTAGACATGATTACATAACTGCCCAGGTTTAACCGCAGTGTCCAGCATCCAAATACTTTTATTTTGTTCTACTTATGACACAGATTCTGCTACTCGGGTATACTTGTACACTTTGTTATAAAAATACTTATATTTTTGAAAGTATACTTTTAGTTTAGAGCACTTAGGCCCCTTAATGTTTATAGTTGTATACCATGTAAGGTTCGGTATATTTAGTGTTGGGTTTTGAGCATTCTAACACTTTCTAAGTGTACATGCAACCCTAATAAACCTTGGATCTATCTTTGTCTAAGGTACATGGAAAATATTAATTTCCAAGGTTTATAACCTATCTAGCATGGCATGGGATACTTTTAAACATAAAAGGTCTAGATGAATTACATACCTTTTGTTGATTGTTGATTCCTTGGAGTTTGAGAGCCAAGCACCAATAATGTGAATGCCTCAAATGGAAATCACAAATCACCACAAACTTGGAAAATGTATGAGAGAGTATACTAACTCTTAGATTTCGGCCACCACTATTACACACACACTTAGGGTGTTTTTCATGCAACATAAGCTTGTTTATATAGTGTACATGGTTAGGGTGAAACGCTAATAACCCATGTCTTTTCCTCTTCCAAGGATCCATGGGTTAAAAGCTCCATGGATCATCCATGGACTTCCATATAAGCTTTGCCCATTAACAAATGAGCATTAGGCCACACCATATAAATATAATAGCCCATGATTTAATTAGTCTTCCTTTTAATCACTAAATCAATTCATAATTAATTCAAGATTAAAACTAATTAAATAACATAACTATGTATTAATATATTATAACTTATAATATATTAATAAATCGTAAGTATACAATTCTCATAAAATTATCCATAAATAGTTTGGGTGAAGTGCAACCCAAATGGACCATGCCGGGTCGGGTCAAGTATATACCAAATAAGTTATGGACTTAGACACCTTATCCAACAGACTCCTACTTGGATAAGTCTAATAACTGTATTTGCCTATATTACTTCAGGAACCAACCGGCAATCGTAGCTCTCGAAAACTCTGTTGAACTATGAAGCGCCATTTTAGATAAGTGATCATATAGCAGTTGTTTCTCGATTTCCGATTTGTTTGACAAAGAACTTAACTGAACACATCAATTTAGTTTTGACCGGGCCCGGTACATAGGTCAAAAGAAAATCATCGAGGGGCCCAGATATCGACTCTATTTCTAGAAGGAACAAATAAACTTCGACTCATATGCTTGTTCTACTACTTGTTGAATTGTACACAAAGGCACGTTTTATAACATCAAGTTACTGATGCGTTTACGTGCAATCAATGCACAACCAATTCATAGGTAACAACTCATATCTCTAGGTTTGAAGACTTATATGATATTATCGTCTCACGATCACTCGAGATAAATTCCATGAAGTGATACAAGTGAGCGTGGGTTTATTCCAATACTCATAACTTATGAGCACTCATGAACGTTGTAGCAACCATTGCTATGTCTAAACACCTTTAGCCATCTACAAACCCAATTCATGACAATCTTGATTCATACCTACTTCCGACGTATGACCGATTGTGGACGTTTGAATAAATTAATTATTCTGGAAGTCAAAACATGCAAAACTGAAACAATAGTAAATAATTGACAATGATAGTAACACTTTAATCATAAATAAATCACACATTTTATTCATCATCAAACGTCGATTACATTTTACAAGTTTCAGAAAAATTATCTAATCTGTAAAACTAATATCGTCCCTCAGCCCGATGCGCCTCGCATGCTGCAAATGCTTAACCCTCGTCAGTCCCTTCGTAAGGGGATCTGCAGGGTTCTCATCTGACGATACCCTCTTTGCCACGAGGAGTCCTTCTTCTATCTTGTGTCTTATGAAGTGATATTTTATGTCAATGTGTCGGGATCTGCCATGATCTCTCGGTTCCTTGGCTAAGGCCACCGCACTATTGCTGTCACAGAAAATCTCCATAGGTTCCTTAATGGCTGGTACAACTCCAAGGTCTCCGATGAAGTTCTTCAGCCATATCGCCTCCTTTGCTGCTTCACTCGCTGCTATATACTCTGATTCACAAGTCGAATCAGCCACCGTCTCCTGCTTGGAACTCTTCCAAGAGATTGCCCCTCCATTTAGGGTAAAGACCCAGCCCGACTGAGAGCGGAAGTTATCCCTATCAGTCTGAAAACTAGCATCATTATACCCTAGCACTCTCAAGTCATCACTCCCACCAAGGATAAGGATCCAATCCTTAGTCCTCCGCAGGTACTTGAGAATATTCTTTACCGCAGTCCAATGAGCCTTGCCAGGGTTCCCCTGATATCTGCTGACCATGCTCAAAGCGAAGGCCACATCAGGACGGGTACAAGTCATAGCATACATGATCGAGCCAACAGCGGAAGCATAGGGTAATCGACTCATCTAAACTATCTCATCTTCTGTACTCGGGCTCTGAGCCTTGCTCAGTTTGGCATTGCTTTGGATCGGTAATTCTCCTTTCTTGGAATTCTGGATGTTGAACCTTTTCAACACCTTATCCAAGTAGATACTCTGACTAAGTCCAATTAGTCTTTTACTCCTTTCTCTTAATATCCTTATCCCTAGGATATAGGCAGCTTCCCCTAGGTCCTTCATAGCAAAGCACTTCCCAAGCCAGGACTTAACCTCCTGCAAGGTTGGGATGTCATTTCCTATAAGTAGTATGTCATCTACATACAGTACCAAGAAGCTAACTATACTCCCACTAGCTCTTACATACACGCAAGACTCATCTTCACTTCTCAAGAAGCCAAACTCTTTGACCTTCTCATCGAAACAAAGATTCCAGCTACGACATGCTTGTTTTAATCCATAAATGGATTTCTCAAGCTTGCACACTCTATTAGGGTATTCTGCACTTACAAAACCCTCTGGCTGATTCATGTACACATCCTCAGCCAACTTTCCATTAAGAAAAGCGGTTTTGACATCCATTTGCCATATTTCATAATCATGAAATGCAGCAATGGCCAGCATGACCCTAATAGACTTAATCTTTGCTACCGGTGAGAAGGTTTCATCATAATCAATACCCTGAGTCTGAGTAAAACCCTTCGCAACCAGTCGAGCCTTATAAGTGTGCACTTTCCCATCCATGTCGGTCTTCTTCTTGAAGATCCATTTGCACCCGACTGTTTTACGGGCTGGTACATTGTCAACCAAGTTCCAAACTTGATTGTCATACATGGACTGTATCTCGCTGTCCATAGCCTCCTTCCATTTAGCAGACTCCGGGCCTGCCATGGCTTCCTTAACACTGTTAGGTTCATCCAGATTTACCAGTGTACTATCACTGATAAATGTATCACCTTCCGTAGTAATATGAAATCCATAATAAAACTCAGGTGTGTTCCTAACCCTTGTGGAACGCCTCGGAGGTACAGACTCATCAGCTGGATCAACAGGAGTTTCCTCCTCAGGTTGATTGCTAGTATTTGAGGTTCCTTCACCAATTGACTCTTGAATTTCTTCAAGGTCAATTTGCCTCCCACTGTCTCCTTGGCTTATAAATTCTCTCTCTCGAAAGACTCCTCTCCTAGCCACAAAGACCACATTCTCATTGGGTCTGTAGAAGAGGTAATCAAAGGATTTTTGTGGATAGCCGATGAAAATACACCTTTCACTTCGAGGTTCGAGCTTGTCATGAGTCTCACGCCTCATGAAAGCCTCGCAACCCCAAATCTTGATGTGGTCCAAATTGGGAACTTTCCCAGTCCACATCTCATGAGGTGTTTTGGCAACCTTCTTTGTATGGACTAGATTAAGGATGTGGGCGGCAGTCTCTAAGGCATACCCCCAAAAAGAGATTGGTAGCGAAGCTCGACTCATCATAGAGCGAACCATGTCCAACAAAGTTCGATTACGCCTCTCAGCCACACCATTCAGCTGTGGTGTCCTGGGAGGTGTCAATTATGAGACAATCCCACACTCCTTAAGATAGTCGAGGAACTCAGTACTAAGATACTCACCACCTCGATCGGATCGAAGCATCTTAATGTTCCTGCCCAATTGATTTTCTACTTCCTGTTTAAACTCTTTAAACCTTTCAAAAGTTTCTGACTTATGTTTGATTAAGTATACATAACCATATCTACTAAAATAATCAATAAAAGTCACATACTAGCGATTAGCATCCCTTGTGGCGGTTTTGAATGGTCCACATAAATCAGTATGTATAAGTTCCAACAAACCTTCACCCCTTGCACAAGTACCAGTGAAGGGTGATTTTGTCATTTTTCCAAGTAGACAAGACTCACAACTATCATCCGACTTGAGGTCGAACGACTCCAAAACTCCATCCTTTTGGAGCTGGCCTATGTGTTTCTTGCTTACATGTCCAAGACGACAATGCCACAAAGATGCTTTATCCAAGCTAGTAGAAGAATCAATACACAATACATTATTCCCTAAATTATCTACAACCGATACAGCTTCATACACACCATCACAAGGTAATGCTTTAAAATAAAGAATTTTATTAAAGAAAGCATTAATACTACCAACTTCATTATCAAAAGATAAGGTAAAACCTTGTTTATACAAAGCATGAAAGGAAATAATATTCCTCGCCATTTCAGACGAGTAAACACATTTATTCAAATCTAACTTTAACTCACTATCTAGCAACAAAGTATAAACTCCAATCTTGGTAACAGGTGTAACCTTCTTGTTCCCCATGATTAAATTTATCTTTCCGTGTTCCACATCCTCACTTCTTCTTAGGCCCTGCAAGTCACAACATATATGAATACCACAACCTGTATCAAGCACCCAAGAATTAGAATATGGTGAGTTATTAGACAATATAGTGTAAATACCTGCATGGGATGGTTTCACTTTTCCATCCTTGACATCCTGCAAGTACTTTGGGCAGTTTCGCTTCCAGTGCCCCTTATTTTGATAGTAGAAGCATTCAGCATCCTTAGGGATGGCAGAAGGAGTGATAGAACCACCTTTGGTTCCAGATGAGGAGCCTTCAAGGGACTTTCCCTTGGTACCCTTCGAAGGGTGCTTCCTCTTCTTCCCTTTGCCTTGCCCGATAGCCAAAACAGGGGTAGTAGTAGGAGTAGGAGTAGCAACCGACTTACTTTTAAGACCACTTTCGGCAGTCTTCAGAAGTCCTTGAAGCTTACTGACTGTGACTTCCTCCTTGTTCATGTGGTATGTCATACGAAATTGATCATAACACGAGGGCAAGGAGTGCAAAATGATATCAATTGCCAACTCCTTAGGGAAGTTCACATTCAGTTTCATTAGATGGTCCACATACCTTTGCATTTTCTGCATGTGGATCGTGATTGGTTCGCTATCCTTCATACGGGTAGTGATCATGGAGGAGATTATTTCATACCGCTCTTGACGAGCACTCTGATGGTACCTTTCCATCAGATCCTGATGCATCTCAAAAGGGTAATAGTCCTCATAGGACTTTTGGAGTTCAGCTGTCATGGTGGACATCATGATGCATGCCACCTTGGTGGCATCTCTTTCATGTGTCTGATACTCAGCGACCTCCTCAGGAGTAGCAGTGGACTCATCAAGCTCCTTTAGCTCCTTATCGAGGACATATTCCTTGTCCTCGTAGCGAGTGACCATCCTAATGTTCCGGATCCAATCCATGAAGTTGGAACCATCAAAGATGACCCTCCCATAAAGGTTCATGAGGGAAAAGGAGCCAGTAGGGTTAGAGCCCGAAGCATTGTTGTTGGAAGACATCTGAAAAGAAGAAAACAAGTTTAGATTAGATATATGTCGAATCCTTAATAATACACCCTAATGTAATATTAAGGCTAGGATCCAACACAATATATTATAACTTAGAAGAGGGATGCCGTAATCTAAGCTATAACATATTTGAAGGTAGGTGAATGACGATTCACCAATTTCCACCATGAAAACGAAATGAATTACTAGGTTTAATTGGTTTTTGAAATTCCTAGATTCTTTTGAGATTCATTGAACTTTTCAATGCCATGTTTCAATCTCGATTGTGCCCTTCAAGTTTTGTGACTGGGATGCCGAGGATCGCAAAACAAGGTGAGAATAACCATGCAAATTCACTTGGTACCCTTAATATTATCACCTAATCAATGTGCCGGTTAACCACACACGCTCCACCGATCTATGATAAACATTAAGTCACCCTTCGTGATCCTTACTAGTCCAAGTTAGTGTGCCGGTTAACCACACACGCTCCACCAACGAGTTGGTAAGGTACAAAGTGTGAATTCCATAGGTTAGCACCATATTCACATTTTCCTAAAGTAACTAAGATTGGGAATTTATAAAAGGTTTAGTTACTTTATAATATTCATTATACTTTTAATGAGAATTTATAAGTCCTTGTCCTACCCGTTTGGCTAACGACCCTCCACCAGTCAAGCAAGCGGTGGGTGAGAGTGGACACCCATTAAGTTGCCATTTTATAGGCAACAACCTTATACCCACCTTATAGACTGGCTTCGTGAATGAGGCGTACTAGCGGTAAGACGACTTTGATCTTATACATATATATATAATAATTAACTATTTATAAATAGTATAAGGGTTGAATTTTAACTTTTAAAACTCTAAGGGTTTGGAATTAAAGTATATTAAAGTGTGTGTAACTTTACAAATTCCAAAACTTGGGGACAAGTTTTGAAACTATTCAAAACTTTTCATTTCATAACTTATGAATTAAAGGTTCATAAAAATGAAGACTCTTCATTTCCATGTAACTTATGTGTTTTAAGTGTGTGTTTAAAAGAAGTGACCTTTGGATATCCATAACTTGAGGACAAATTATGGACTCCATTAAAACACATAAATGATCAAGAATTAATCCTAAACAATTCAGCAAATAATTCTTATCATCTTCTAAATTGATAAGAACATGAACATGATCATCAAAGTTTCAAGAATTATATGAACACATACAAAGCATGAAATTTTGATATAAGCTATTGTAAATGGATTAGAACAACCATTACACCAACTAAAACAAGTTTTAAAACACCAAAACAGTTTAGGGTAATGTTTCTAGTCCATTTCCTGCAGCAAAAGTCGAAAATCTGCATTCTGAGGCTCCTACTCGCCGAGTGCATGAACCTACTCGGCGAGTAGGATGAGTTTACACATGAACTCGGCGAGTCCCCCCATGGACTCGGCGGGTTCATCAGTCAGACAGCAAAAAATCGACTTTTTATCACTATTTTGCATCAAGTATCAAACAAACAAGCATAGGCTCTGATACCACTGTTGGGTTTTGAGCATTCTAACACTTCCTAAGTGTACATGCAACCCTAATAAACCTTGGATCTATGTTTGTCTAAGGTACATGCAAAATATTAATTTCCAAGGTTTATAACCTATCTAGCATGGCATGGGGTACTTTTAAACATAAAAGGTGTAGATGAATTACATACCTTTTGTTGATTGTTGATTCCTTGGAGTTTGAGAACCAAGCACCAATAATGTGAATGCCTCAAATGGAAATCACAAATCACCACAAACTTGGAAAATGTATGAGAGAGTATACTAACTCTTAGATTTCGGCCACCACTATTACACACACACTTAGGGTGTTTTTCATGCAACATAAGCTTGTTTATATAGTGTACATGGTTAGGGTGAAACCCTAATAACCCATGTCTTTTCCTCTTCCAAGGATCCATGGGTTAAAAGCTCCATGGATCATCCATGGACTTCCATATAAGCTTAGCCCATTAACAAATGAGCATTAGCCCACACCATATAAATATAATAGCCCATGATTTAATTAGTCTTCCTTTTAATCACTAAATCAATTCATAATTAATTCAAGATTAAAACTAATTAAATAACATGACTATGTATTAATATATTATAACTTATAATATATTAATAAATCGTAAGTATACAATTCTCATAAAATTATCCGTAAATAGTTTGGGTGAAGTGCAACCCAAATGGACCATGCCGGGTCGGGTCAAGTATATACCAAATAAGTTATGGACTTAGACACCTTATCCAACACTTAGTTCACTATAAACAATAGCTCTGATACCAATCTGTCACACCCCCAAACCGGAACGGCGGAAACGTTCAGGGGTGATTGACGTCATGCGTAGTATCACACAATTGTATCATAGCAAGCATAGTAAACACAACCAGACATTGAATACATACATGAAAAAGGTTTACATTGTTTAATACATAGTTTTGTTCATATCAAAAGTAAAGACGTGACTCTAACGCTCCGTCTTCTCCGAACTCCTAGAAGTACCTGTCTACTAATTCCCTGAGAATACAAGCAGTTTGGAAATATATCAGCATAAAGCTGGTGAGTTCATAAGCGTTTAGTTCTGATGAAAGAAATGTTTCTTTAATCCTTTGAAAAGTGTTTCCCAAGAAAATCCTATATTTTCTTATAAAAAATGTTTGACTATCCAACCGTTATTTGTTTAACAGTCTGTTTATGAAAAGTTGAGTTATCCCAGGAAAATCCTATATTTTCCTTAAACGTTGATAGTTGGTTAACTCTTCTGGAATGAGGTGAACAAGTATCTACCATACTTGTATTGTTAGATGTAGTTTCCTTGAAAAACCCTGTTTGTTCTCGGTGAGATGTATTAGCCTTATTACATAAATAAAACTAATAAATAAGTAGTGAACTAGATCCTAAGGGCATTACTAATGCCCTCTAGTAATCAAATCGGTTATTACTTTGAGGTTAGTTCACTTGTTTCATTATTACAAAAGTAAATTTTCGCTACCTAAGTTGTAAGTGTCATAACCGTACTTAGACTAGATAAGGCACGTAACGGGGCCAGTATCTTTTTATGACTTTGTCACCCCTGAACCTAACGGTCCCGCTGTAGCTAGCAGCGAAGGTGCGGGATAGTCAGTCCCATATAGATCTATACACAATAGTCACGCTCTCCCTCCAAGAGATTCTGGTTACAAGGGTTAGTCCTACATTCTCGTATTCGGTGGAGTGTTACCAAGGATGTGTCTCAAAACTTAGCCTAACAAATTTACAAGTAATAATAATGAAAATCCTGTTTACGTTTTGTAGGAATCCTTTGCAAATTATAGCATTTTATGACAAGATTCACAAGTTCCTTGCTTTAGTTTTGAAAACTGTTTCTACTAGTTGATTTCTTAATCATTTGGTAAAACTGTTTTCTGTGTTAAAAGCATACTGAACATATAATTATTTTCAACAAAATAATATACTTAAGCACAAGTTTCCTTGTACTGTTGCTTGTATTCCCCCCTGAAAATGTGAAAACTCGGAAAAGCGTAGGGGTATGAAGTCACCGTTTGACGTAGGATCTGGGTGTATGATCGGTTACGAATGCTGAGTGTCAACCGATGTTTCGTACGCAAGTGGATCCTATTAACATGTGATAACACATATATGTGTTAGAATTAGGGTGTTTCATGAGTAAACATGAGGGGAAACCATCCTAAAGACTTGGAAATGCTTGTCGGGACCCTATATGATCAAACAAAGGAGGTGTATGGCCAAAAGAGTCTGTGTGCGGCCAGGGTGTGCGGCCAAAATGTGTGTGCGGTCGTACATGGGAGTGTGCGGTCGTACAGAGGTGTGTGTAGCCGTACACAGGGGTGTGCGACCGTACACTCCTTATTTGTGCTCGAAATGTTGATTTTGAAGTGTTCTAGTGCTAATACCAAGTCCAACTAGTAAATGGAGGCCAAACTCTTCACTTTGGAGAGTCTTTAAGGTGTGTACGGCCACCTTATGAAGGTGTGCGGCCATACACCTTCAAAGGATGAAGAACACAAAGAACATTATGAATTTTAGGCTTAGATTCAGGTGTCTTACCAATATAACAAGCTGAATGATGAAGTAGTTCACGTTTTTGAGGCCTTTAGAGTGTTCTTGGATGAAGTTTTTAGAGAGAGGAAGTAAAGTGCAGCCAAATGAAAGGAGTGAGTGAAGGGGGTCACCTTATATATATAAGGGTGAGTGTGCGGCTGGAGGGTGGGTGTGCGGCTGGAGGGTGGGTGTGCGGCCGCACACACCTCTCAGGAGGGTGTATGGCCTGATTTTGTCTCTATACGACTTGTTGACTCATTTCTAATCTCATTCCCGACTGTACTCAAGCTTAGAACACTTAAACTAACTCTTAAACGGCGTTAAAAGATGATAAAATCGAGTTTAATATTGATATACAGATCAATTGCACAGGATAAAAGTTTCGGGTTGTCACACATATGATTGCATCAAAGGGGTTTACGGCCACACAAGGGTGTGTACGGCCAAGATGGTGTACGGCTAATGGGTGTACGGTCATGGAGTGTACGGTCGTACACTCATGGAAGAAGCGTGCAAAAAGGGGTGTTTATGGCCCTATCTAGCATCCATTAAGTGTTTATTATCATACGTTGGGACATGGGGTGAGTTTGAGGCAAAAACATGCACTAAACAAGGGTTTACGGCCATATGAGGAGTGTACGGCCGTACACCCTTGGTGTTGATGCATTAGATGACGAATCAAGGCTAGGAATCAAGTGTTTCTCAAGCTTAACTAGCAGATAGAAGAGATACTCACACTTTTGAAGGTTCCTATGGAGTTCACGGCCCAAGAACAAGTAGGTGTTCTTCGTGTTCTTGGTGAAAGTGAAGAAGACTTGAAGATCTATCCAAAAGAGGTAATTTCATAGATGAAAACATGGATCTTCATTAGATAAAGCAATGTATCAACTAATCAATGGAAGGAATACTTACCTCTTTGAAGATCAAGGTGAAAAAACTTGATAATAGTTGAGAGAGAATCGGATTTCTTGGCTTGGAAGTGTGAAAAGTGAAAGAAAAAGAAGGATTGGCTTATGTATGGGCATGAGCTCACGATCATTTTGGATGTACGGTCGTACACCCATGTGTACGGCCGTACACTCCTCCCGAAGGAGTGTTTGGCTTGAATGCAAGACGAAGAACATAAGATAACTGTAACAACCGTCAAATTCAGGTCATTCTCGGACTTATGCATCTTTTCATTAACCATATACACACATCATGCCATGGCCTAGTAGTAGATATTAGGTCATAATCTTGTAGAAACTTGGATCCAACAAAAATCTAGGACTAATATACTTTGTTGAAAAATGTCTTTGTATGTGACATTGTATGTAACCATCATTGAAATAAGACGAGCTGTATTTGTATTATCTAACAAATATTATCAGTTATTTCAGGTTGCATGAATGCGTGATCAAAACGGAAAATACAAAAACCAGCGAATGACGAAAACACATATGCATTACTAAACAGTTTCAACGATATATATATATATATATATATATATATATATATATATATATATATATATATATATGTATATATATATATATATGTATTATATATATATATATATATATATATATATATATATATGTATTATATATATATATGTATGTATTATATATATATATATATATGTATGTATTATATATATATATGTATGTATGTATTATATATATATGTATGTATTATATATATATGTATTATATATATATATATATATATATATATATATATGTATTATATATGTGTATATGTATTATATATTCATATATTAGGTGGAAAGGTCAAAAGGAAAAGGGAGGGAAATGATAAGCCACCCCACCCCACGTTTTTTCTTCTACAACTTGCATACACCAGCCATTCTTTTCAATAAAAAAGACTAAGTGCTTGAAGACATTTCAAGTATATATGCACATGTGATAGTGTAGGTGATAATGAGAGAGAGAGAGAGAGAGATAGAAGAGAGTAAGAGAGATTCATATGTTATAGTGTGAGTGTTCATTTTTCTTTGTAAATTCCCTGGAACATAAAACTCTCTCAATCACCAAACAACAATAACCAAGAACATCAAGATCAACAACAACCAAAAATGAAGAACATTATCAACCATCTTCATCTTCTTCATTCAAACTCAAGGTGTTCATCTTCAACCCATCAAACATCATCATCTTCATAAACTTTCACCACCATCACCACCTTATATCAACCTCCAAGCAACCTCAAAATACTCTCCAAACACCCTCCAAGTACCCTCCTTAAACCTCCTCCAAAAACCCTTTCAAATCACCACAACCATCATCACCTTGCTGTTTTTCGACATCAGAATTTGCAAGTTAAGAAAAAATTCACCGAGCACAACTCAACAAGATAATACAGGAGAGATTTGGACCGCAAATTATTCAGGACCTTACCTACATCCAGGAATTTTCCTCGATTTTTTTGACCACTGCAAACCCCAGAGAGACGCGAGAGAATTGGCTATCCAGAGAGATTTACTACAAAAATCTATATTCATAACCACCCAAAGCTCTTTCAACATCACCCTCTTTGTTACCTTATACCACCAAAACTACAACCTTATTCCACCTTCTACCACCCTCCAAATACCCACTTCAACCTCATCAAATCACCTTAAAAAAACCCCATACCCACATACAAAAAACATAACCCGTGTATTTTGTATCGTTTTGTAAACAATTCATTGTTACATAAAAAGAACTTATTGTTACTTACCGGATTGAAATTTGAACAAATGGAGACACAGTCTATTAAGATCCAGTCCAACCCTAAGCCTGTTAGTCATTTATTTGACTAACAACTTGACAAAACAGTCGTTCCACAAGTCCCGTTATAACACCACCTACTATATATATATTTATATATTTTATTAACGCTTTATGTCATTTAAATACTGTCATTTATTTCATTTATAGCTTTCAGTCATTTATAGCTTTCCAGTATTTATTTATTCCGCACTTCTTATCTTTCCGCATCTAATCTCATTAAATATATATATCTGTCACCCAGTAACTGGTAACCGAGCCTTTTATTCGTGGTAATCAGATTGTTATATATTTATAACAATTGGTATCAGAGCTTGTGTGATTTACCTTGAAATTTTTGTCGAAAACTTTTGGTTAGCGTTTATAAACCTTCCATAAGCTTTTCTTTAAAAATTTCATTTTAATATCACTTGTTCAAAATCCTTAAAAAAAATTATTAAAAAAAATTATAAAAAAAAATCTTAAACAAAAAAATTCAGAGCTTGTGTGATTTACTTTGAAATTTTTGTCGAAAACTTTTGGTTAGCGTTTATAAACCTTCCATAAGATTTTCTTTAAAAATTTCATTTTAATATCAATTATTCAAAATCCTTTCAAAAACAAAAATTTTATTATGTCTTCTGCTAATTATTCCAACATGAACTCTGTTTCTATTGCTAACAGCTTGGGATCTGGTTCACGGGCACCCATACTTATTCCCGAAGAGTATAATTCATGGGTTGGCCGTATGAATCTTCATCTTAACACCATAAGTGAAGATGTCTGGAATTGGGTAGAAGGAACATATGTTACTCCAGAAAATATGGCTACTCTTGCTACAAATCAAGCCACTCTTGCTGAAACCGAAAAAAGGCTGCAACTCCAAGCCAAAAAGGAACTTGTGTCTGGAATTCCCCACAGTATTCTAAGTCAAATGGATGACATAATACTGTTGACTGCAAATCAAATCTGGGAAAATTTAAAAAATCGTTTTTTTTGGAAATCAAAGAATTATTGGAAACAAAAGAACATCTGTTTTAAATGAATTCGATAATTTCAAGATGCTTTCATCAGAAACCATCCATGATGCTCATGATAGGTTCAATTTTATCATGGTAAAAATGAACAATTTGGGCATCAAAAGGACACAACACGAGATAAATCTCAAGTTTCTAAACAATCTTTACGAAAGCTGGAAGATGGTTAAACTCATCATTCAGGGAAATCCAGCCATTCATACTGAAACTTTATACAATTTGTATGGAGAACTTCAATCGTATGAATCCTCGATTGACCCACCAACCACTACAGCTTTTGGAGGACCACTTGCTCTCGTTTCCACATCTTCTCAAAACCAAACACCTTTTAATGAACAAAACTTCAATCATTTTAATCAGACATCTTTTCAAAACCAACCCTTTTTGAACAATTCTTTTGATCAATCTGATTTAAATGATGAAGCAGACTACCAACAACTGTGTGCTTTGGTAGCAAACACAAACCTCCAGAGATTTATTCCAAATCACGGTCAATCGAATTTCAAACCAAATTTTCAAAACCGACCATCATTTGGACAAAATAATTATGGATTTCAACCAAGACCTCAACCTGTTCAAAACAACTCAGGTTTTCAATCAAGACCTTATTTTGGACAAAATTTTCAAAGACCTTCCTTCCAAAACAATTCAAACCAAGGTTTTCAAAACCAGGGATTTCAAAACAATCCCAACTCAAGTCATCAAAACAATAACCAAAACAACAGTTTTCAAAACCAAAACAGAGGATTCCAAAATCAAGGTTACACTAATCAAAACAATGGCTTTCAAAACAACCAAAATTTTGGATTCCAACATAACCCTTCCCAATCTTCCCAACAAATCCAAACTCAAGCTCCTGAAAGACTTCCGATTAAAAGTCAAAAGGATGACAGTGATGAAGAAGTGATCATTTGTCACAACTGCAAAGGAACTAATCACTATGCCAGAGAATGCCGAGCTAAAAACAAAACCAAAGTCAAAGACTCAGCATACTACAAAAAGCCGATGAATTAAAGAAACAGGAAAATCAAGATAAGCAAAGAGCATTGATGGCAATCCATGAACCAAACGTGGAATACTGGCCAACTTCTGAAAACGAAGCTGACAATGAACCAACACAATCAAACTTCTGTTTCGTAGTTGGTGTTGATAGACCTTCAAGAGCTCCAAACGTCATAGAACAGGTATGGTCTATGATCTCTGAACTTAGTCTTTCGAAATCAATTTTTGAGTCCCATATAACCAAGATTGAGAAAAGTCTAGAAGCTGATCTCAAAAAATATCATGACACAATGATCAATTCCGATATCTGCAAATCTGATTTACAAACCTTGCAACTCAAATTTGGAGAATCAACAAGGATAAAGAACAAATTGGAAAGAGACGTTGAAAGAAAATCAGAAGATTATAATCACGTCTTGGAACAATTAAATCAAACCCTAATTCAGAAAAAGGATTTGGAACAAAAAAATCAGTCAGTCATTTCCTCTGAAACAAAAGATGTTTTAGAAAAGGAAATCCTTCAGTTGAAACAAAACTTTCAAGAATCAACTGAAAAATACAAAACTTTAAATGAAAAACTGACTGATTCTTTAAACCAAACCAATTTTCTTGAATCTGAAAACAAAAGATTGATATGGAATATGAATTCTATCAAAATTGCTAGAAAGCTAAGTGATGATGTTTTCACCAAAGCAAACACCTTAGGAACTGGCAAAATTGATACGAATTACAGACCAGGAATTGGAAGAGAATCCTTTGAAAATGAACTAGCTAAATTAGAAAACATGACAATTTGTGAAAACTCTGAATCCACTCTTCCAGATCTTTTCACATCTGCTAATGAGGAAGATTCAGATGACGAAACAGTTATCAACTGTAGCCCAGATGACACTGCTTTCACTGTTTCCAAAAAGTCTATCAAAAGAGTTGTAAAATCTGAAACAAACTCTGCTAGTTCTTCAACAAACCAAATCAAACATACCAATGAAGCAACCATAACCCTACTTAACAAACCAAAGGCTTTTCAAAACAAACCAAAGAAACCTGTTAAACCATACGTCATACCTCAAAAACAGGTTTCCAAACAAAAACCAAAACCTTTTCAAAAACCTTTTGAAAACCGCTTTCAAGAGATCACCTTTAAAAATTCAATGAACTTTCAAAAACGACCAAATCAGAAAGTTTCAAAACATCATCTTCAAAAAGCCTTTCATAACCGCCAATCACATCCCAGATATGAAGAGAACTTTTCAAAAAAAATTTCACATCTAGGATATCATTCACCAAATCACAGATTTTATCAACCAACAAATTTTCAGAAACAAATCACTTTTTGGGAAAATTTGATAAATAAAATCAAACCTCAACCATCCCATCCTTATAAACCAAACTCTTATAGCAATATGAAGTCAAATGCTACAAGAAGTTCGGTAAACAAAAAACCCAAAATAAAAACAACTAACAAACCAGGACCCATTCAGATTTGGGTACCTAAATCTTCTGTCTAAATTGCAGGTATCTAATGCTGGAGAACCCAAGGATGATACATGGTATATTGATAGTGGCTGCTCCAAGCATATGACAGGAAACCGAAACTACCTTCGTGACTTCAAACCCACCCAAACCAATCAAGACGTTACCTTCGGCAACAACATGACGGCAAAAATCAAGGGTTATGGAAACATAACAAATGGTAATTTCACCATAAAGAAAGTTGCCTATGTCGATGACCTGAAACACAACCTCATCAGTGTTTCTCAACTGTGTGATAACAATCTTGAGGTCCTATTCACCAAACAAAGAAGCTTGATCATGGACGCCAAAACCAAAGAAATCATTGTTGATTCTTACCGTGCCGGAAATATGTATCCACTTGACATGGATCTTATCTATGGTAAACCCGATATATGTCTGCTATCAAAAGCCCCAGCAGATATCAGTTGGTTATGGCACCGCCGCCTTTCCCATCTAAACTTTGGGTACATCAACAAACTGATCGGCGATGATCTTGTTAGAGGACTGCCACTTCTGAAGCTTGATAATGAAACTATGTGTGCCGCATGTGAAAAAGGAAAACTTTCCAAATCAACTCACAAAAGCATCTCATAATCTAGTGTATCCGAACCACTAGAATTGTTGCACATAGACCTTTGTGGCCCTGCCAAAACCCAAACCATACAAGGGAAGAAGTATATTCTTGTTGTCGTTGATGGTTTCTCGCGCTTTACTTGGGTCTTTTTCTTAAGACTAAAATCAGAAGCACCTGAAGAGATGATCAACTTCATCAAACAAATCGAACTGAAGCTCAAACGACCTGTTCGAAGAATCCAAAGTGATAATGGTTTAGAGTTCAAAAACAAGACTCTAGATTCATTTCTCAAAGACAAAGGAATTGAACATAACTTCTCAGCCCCATACACTCCACAACAGAACGGCGTTGTCGAAAGAAGGAACAGAACTCTATGTGAAGCTGCAAGATCAATGCTTATCTTCGCTGATCTGCCACAATACTTCTGGGCAGAAGCAATAGCCACAACTTGCTACACTCAAAATCGTTCCTTAATCCATAAACATCTTCATAAAACACCATATGAAGTCATTAACAACCGAAAACCAAACATCAAATTTTTCCATATTTTTGGTTGTCGATGCTTCATAAAGAACAATAAAGATCACCTTTCAAAATTTGAATCAAGGTCGGACGAAGGAATTTTCCTTGGTTACTCGTTTTCCTCAGCTGCTTATCGTGTACTGGACAAACGTACCAGAGTAATTGAAGAAAGTACCGATGTTCATTTCGATGAATTTTATGTTAGAAAATTGGATCGTGAACATTTTGGTTCTAAAATGATTGATAATATTTTTCAAAATCCAATTCAACAAACACCTTCTCCTGACATAGACATTGAAATCGATCTTGATTTACTTTTTGAACAACCCAAAACCGCTTACAATTCTGAACTTCTAACTACTTCTATTGATTCTACAGGAACGACCACTGAAGGAACTCCACAAACAAACCAAAATGATGCAGATCAATTCAAGGGGGAACCACCTACACATACTTCTTCATTGGAACAAACACCAAATCCTCCTTTAAATACCCCATCCCCAATTATCCAAAACAATCCCGATGCATCATTTATGGGGGAACCTTCAAACCTATTCCAAGATGAAACTCCCGGAGAAGAACAATGGGATACTGAAATTCCAATTATTATAGCGGAAGATAATCGCTTAATAAAATGGACCAGAAACCACCCAACTGACCAAATCATCGAAGATCCAAACTCAGGCATCCAAACTAGAGCCGCAACTTCTAATGATTGTTTATTTGGAGCCTTCTTATCCATGACTGAACCCAAAACCATACATTCTGCTCTCAAAGATCCAGACTGGGTAAAAGCTATGCAAGAAGAGCTAGACGAATTTGAAAGAAATGACGTATGGAATCTTGTCCCTACCCCACCCGATGTTTCTGTTATAGGTTCAAGATGGGTATTCAGAAAAAAAACTGACGATCAAGGAATCGTTTGTCGAAACAAGGCACGTCTCGTAGTCAAAGGATATTCACAACAAGAAGGAATCGACTACGATGAAACATATGCTCCAGTTGCCAGAATTGAAGCAATTCACATCTTTCTTGCATATGCTGCACATAAGAACTTCAAAGTATTCCAAATGGATGTTAAATGTGCATTCCTACATGGAGAGTTAGATCGCGATGTATACATCCAACAACCACTAGGTTTTGAAGATCCCAAATTTCCTGATCACAGCTTCAAATTGCAGAAAGCTGTCTATGGCTTGAAACAAGCACCCCGAGCCTGGTATGCCACATTGACAACCTTTCTCGAAGAATCAGGTTTTAAAAGAGGTTCAATCGATCAAACCCTCTTTCGTAAAATCTATAATAAACATCTTTTAATCGTACAAATATATGTTGATGACATTATTTTCGGTTCTACTGATGAATCTTTGAGTATTAAGTTTGCAGATCTAATGAAGAGCAAATTTGAAATGAGCATGATTGGGGAGATGACTACTTTTCTCGGACTTCAAATCAAACAGTCAACTGATGGCATTTTCATCAACCAAGAGAATTATGTCAAAAACCTACTCACTCGCTTTTCAATGGACAAATCCAATACCGCAAAAACCCCAATGGCTTTTGGATACAAAATCGATGCAGACTTAAATGGCAAACCTGTTGATCAGAAAAGATATCGTGGAATGATCGGATCACTCTTATACCTCACTGCCAGCAGACCTGACATCATGTTTTCCACATGTGTCTGTGCCAGATACCAAGCAAATCCTATGGAATCCCATGTAGTTGCTGTGAAACGCATCTTCAAATACCTAAAAGGCACTCCCAAACTTGGCCTTTGGTATCCAGCTAAATCCGATTTTCAGCTGAACGCTTTCACCGACTCAGACTATGGAGGATGCAAGTTAGATAGAAAGAGTACATCTGGTAGCTGTCAATTCCTAGGAGGTAGACTAGTGAGTTGGACTTCAAAGAAACAGACTTGTGTATCCACATCAACAGCAGAAGCTGAATACGTCGCTGCCGCCAGCTGTTGTTCGCAAGTCATATGGATGCAAACTCAACTGCGAGACTATGGCTTCAAAATTTCACAAATTCCCATATTTTGTGACTCAACCAGTGCAATTGCCATTTCTCACAATCCCGTTCACCATTCCATGACAAAGCACATCGACATTCGATATCATTTCATCAAAGACAACATTCAAAAGGGTCATATCGAATTGCACTTCATCAACACCGAAGATCAAATTGCCGATGTCTTCACTAAGGCTCTCGATGAAACAAAGTTTCAATACTTCCTAGGCCGTCTAGGAATGTTAAATCCAGATAACATCTATCCTTAAACTTTTACTTTTTGTTTGTACAAAAGTGTGTTTACTTTCATTCAAAAGGAAAATTCAAAAACAATTGAAAATTGCTTTCCTTTTAAAAAATACCAAAAACATTCAAATAACCAATATTTCCAAAAACATTCAGAAAAACAAATCTTAAAAAAAAAATTAATAAAAGACTTTCCATAATAAGCTTTTATAGAACCTTGTGATTAATCTTCTCTTGACTTAATTTTCAGATGCTTATGCTCGATGAAGATTTTAAGTCATATTGATTCTCAATTGGAGTGAAGGTTCAAATATCCTACTTTTCATAATGTATATAACTTTATTTCCTTCGATTTTATTTCATTATTGACGATTTTAAACAATCAAGGGACATAAGGTTAGGAGGTTCAGATGAAAACAAAAACCCATGTGAGAATTTGTGCCTCGTCGATCTAAATCATTGTGGAAATCATTTCTTGTGAGCTTAGGTGTGTCACAATTGCTTATAAGGTATACCCAATTATACCTTGTCACGGTCTCATTTTTGCTTAGATATCAAAATGACCAGGGACGATACATTCATTTCTTACATACTAGACAAACTGCCTTTTATGCCACCTATCCCTACCTAGATAAAAGCCAACCAAAAATGAAGACTTGCGATCCCATGATCCATCAAGCAAACAACGACATATCCTTACAAGAAAACCAAAGGAAAAACAAATATCTATCAACATCCAATCCTCAAAGACAAATCAACAAGAAAACAAATGGATTCAATAAAGATATACCAAACAAAACAAAAAAAATATATTCTATATTTGGTATTTTCAAACAAACTTTCAACCAAATGGTTATTTCAAAACACAAATATAAAATCCCGCGATTTGTTTTAACCATTTTTCACAAAAGAAGATATCTCAATCACTCAAGTCAAATACTCTTAAAAAGGTCTCAAATGTAGCAAATTCTCAATGCTAAAACAAAATATCTTTTTACAATAAATCGATATTAATCAACAAACAGGATATTATCAAAGAAGAAGCTGCAACAACAATGGATTTCCCAGGATACTGTAGCCTTCATCACTGAAGAATCTTAGTTGCAAACTGCACTATGAAAATTGCTAAACCCCTCTACATGTATTTCCCGACGGAGAGAGAGTGAACTTTAATGGCATGAATGAAGAAACCCGCTGAGTAATGCCGAAACCAGTCTTATGTGATTGATTATCTAATAATGAGACTAAGTGACTTTACAGGAAAAGCATAGCTGAACACCTCCAATATGAGTGTGAGTCGTCAGAGAGAGATATCACTCATTTTTAGTGATCATTAACTTGTTCTGCTGCCAGAACAACCAAACATCCCAGTGAAGTGTGAGCTATACCTATGAGCGTTCATCTGAATCGACCTGTTAGACCACTTGTCGTCAGAAATAATGCTATAAAATCTTAAGAAATTTCTTTAGATACATATATGACTACCCTTTGATAACCGAACCCGAGACTTTGATTCGGAAACAAATTTCTGAAAATCTTTTACATAAGATATGTTAAACCAAGTCAAAAAAACTTTCAAATCAATTACTATGGTTTTATATATATGTTATCTATTGACAAATCTTTTATCTCGAATCATCAAAAGTTAAACTGTCAATGTGATTATATCATACCTGTCTTATTTCAGCAATGATCACATAGGGGGAAATTGTTGAAAAATGTCTTTGTATGTGACATTGTATGTAACCATCACTGAAATAAGACGAGCTGTATTTGTATTATCTAACAAATATTATCAGTTATTTCAGGTTGCATGAATGCGTGATCAAAACGGAAAATACAAAAACCAGCGAATGACGAAAACACATATGCATGACTAAACAGTTTCAACGATATATATATATATATATATATATATATATATATATATATATATATATATATGTATGTATGTATGTATTATATATATATATATGTATTATATATATGTATGTATATATTATATATATATATGTATTATATATATATGTATGTATTATATATATGTATTATATATATATATATATATATATATATATATATGTATGTATTATATATGTGTATATGTATTATATATTCATATATTGGGTGGAAAGGTCAAAAGGAAAAGGGAGGGAAATGATAAGCCACCCCACCCCACGTTTTTTCTTCTACAACTTGCATACACCAGCCATTCTTTTCAATAAAAAAGACTAAGTGTTTGAAGACATTTCAAGTATATATGCACATGTGATAGTGTAGGTGATAATGAGAGAGAGAGAGAGAGAGAGATAGAAGAGAGTAAGAGAGATCCATATGTTATAGTGTGAGTGTTCATTTTTCTTTGTAAATTCCCTGGAACATAAAGCTCTCTCAATCACCAAACAACAATAACCAAGAACATCAAGATCAACAACAACCAAAAATGAAGAACATTATCAACCATCTTCATCTTCTTCATTCAAACTCAAGGTGTTCATCTTCAACCCATCAAACATCATCATCTTCATAAACTTTCACCAACATCACCACCTTATATCAACCTCCAAACAACCTCAAAATACTCTCCAAACACCCTCCAAGTACCCTCCTTAAACCTCCTCGAAAAACCCTTTCAAATCACCACAACCATCATCACCTTGCTGTTTTTCGACATCAGAATTTGCAAGTTAAGAAAAAATTCACCGAGCACAACTCAACAAGATAATACGGGAGAGATTTGCACCGCAAATTATTCAGGACCTTACCTACATCCAGGAATTTTTCTCGATTTTTTTGACCACTGCAAACCCCAGAGAGACGCGAGAGAGAATTGGCTATCCAGAGAGATTTACTACGAAAATCTATATTCATAACCACCCAAAGCTCTTTCAACATCACCCTCTTTGTTACCTTATACCACCAAAACTACAACCTTATTCCACCTTCTACCACCCTCCAAATACCCACTTCAACCTCATCAAATCACCTTAAAAAAACCCATACCCACATACAAAAAACATTACCCGTGTATTTTGTATCGTTTTGTAAACAATTCATTGTTACATAAAAAGAACTTATTGTTACTTACCGGATTGAACTTTGAACAAATAGAGACACAGTCTATTAAGATCCAGTCCAACCCTAAGCCTGTTAGTCATTTATTTGACTAACAACTTGACAAAACAGTCGTTCCACAAGTCCCGTTATAACATCACCTACTATATATATATATATATATTTATATATTTTATTAACGCTTTATGTCATTTAAATACTGTCATTTATTTCATTTATAGCTTACAGTCATTTATAGCTTTCCAGTATTTATTTATTCCGCACTTCTTATCTTTCCGCATCTAATCTCATTAAATATATATATCTGTCACCCAGTAACTTACCGGATTGAACTTTGAACAAATAGAGACACAGTCTATTAAGATCCAGTCCAACCCTAAGCCTGTTAGTCATTTATTTGACTAACAACTTGACAAAACAGTCGTTCCACAAGTCCCGTTATAACACCACCTACTATATATATATATATTTATATATTTTATTAACGCTTTATGTCATTTAAATACTGTCATTTATTTCATTTATAGCTTACAGTCATTTATAGCTTTCCAGTATTTATTTATTCCGCACTTCTTATCTTTCCGCATCTAATCTCATTAAATATATATATCTGTCACCCAGTAACTGGTAACCAAGCCTTTTATTCGTGGTAATCAGATTGTTATATATTTCTAACATACTTGACTCTTACAATTCAAGTGAATTGTTCAACTACTATAGAGAATGTCAATACCTGAATTAAAACAAAATAAAAACATTGATACAATTCAAAAAGGGTATAAACCCTAAAATAAATTAAAATCTTCTAATTTCACTTCATTATATTTTTAAATAGCTAAAAAGGTCCCAAAACCCTAAAAAAAAAAGCCCTAAAAACCAAAATTTTTTATAAAATTAACACCTAAACTCCATAAAAATTTATTATGAACCTTATAAGATCAATTTAAGTTAAAAAAAAATTTAGTAAATATAATCATGGAAAGAAAATTTAATTATTAACATTTAACCCTAATCTACATGTTAAATGTCAAGATTTTATGAAAAGAAAACTAGGTTGATGCATAGTTATAAAAATATTGGAATATTTATAAAAATAGGAGAGATTATAATTAGAAGAAATAAGTGAGAGGGAGAGTCTCTAATACCCTCAAAAAACTCGGCCTCCCCTCTCCCAATACACCCTTCCCCTTCCCAACACACCTAATCATTTTCACCACATTTGCACTCTAACTTCTTTCTCACTCTCTCTCATTTTCTATCACTTCAACCACTCAAAACTCTCATTCTCCCTCTCCAAACCCACGAAATTCTCCAGCCAAGAACACCTCACAATCTTCAAATCTTCATCTTCTAGGGTTGTTCTTCAAGGTAATCACGAAATCCTTCATCTTCCTTCATTTTTCTTTCTTGTTTTAAAGGTTTTTCTTATACTTCTCATTATTCTACACCATTCTTTATGAACATTCATGAACATATCCATAAATGTCGAGTTTGATGATGATGGTGGTAGGGTTTCACCCAAGAACAACATGCATGTTGTTTAATGGTGAAATCCAAGGACCAAAACCTATGCCAAACCCTAAAATACGGATTTTTACAAGTTTTAAAGGTTCATATACCTTATCCATTCAAGTATTTCCTTTGAAAACATCACTATGACCAACATATGTCCATGCATGGTCTTCAAACCGTGATGCATGTGATGAACACCAAGCTAAAGAGCTTGATGATCAAAGTACATTGTTAATAGTGCATGTAAATTTTATTTATAAAAAAATGTAAAAATCCTTTTCAGTTCGAAATAAAATTTCCCTAGATTCCCAGTGACATGATATGAGTATCTGGAAAATCCCAAGAGTTTTTATCATTTCCTTGATTTATTAAAATTGTTACAAGAAAACAAGGGCTTAAATCATATAAAATACTTTCTGCGGTCTATAAATCCTAGATAAATTCGTGGATGACCCCTAAAGTAAATGATGGCACCTCATTAAGTTTCATCGATTTTTGTTGCTGTTTAGTATGACTTTTGATTTTCTTTTTGTTTAGCCCCAATAAATCAAAAAACCACTTTAGAGAATGTGAAAATGATATGCAATAATTTTCGCAGCTCCTACTAGAGGTAAAAGACCCAAAATAATATTTTGAGAATTTTTCATAATACATTCCTATTTTTCCCCGATTTTTGTATTTATAATGAACTAAAAACAAATAAAATAGTTCTGCTCATCCAAAATTCACTAAACTTTACCAGAACACCTTAAAATACATTAGGTGCTACATAAAACGTTTTATGATTTGTCGATACTGTATGCTATTTTTTTCCTATTTTCCCAAGATCAAATACACTTAAACCCATTTCTTATTAGAATAAATGCACAAAAATCATAAAATTGGGTTAAACAGTTTAGAAATCCATTTTTATATTTTTCCCAGCTTAATAATGTTTAATAACAGTAATACAAAAAGTTTGGGTAATTTTGGAAACTGTTTGCTATTTATTTCATTTTTTATTATAATAAATGCACAAAAATCATAAAATTTGGGTTAAACAGTTTAGAAATCCATTTTTATATTTTTTCCAGCTTAATTATGTCTAGTGGAAGTATTATAAAAAGTTTGGGAATTTTTATCCTTTGGATGCTATTTTTCATGAATTTATATTGTTATGAAGGCTTAAAAATTTGGAAAAATAGTTAATCACATCAAAAATTCAAGGGAAAATGTCTGGAAGACCTCTACTGTATTTAGAATGAAAATACAAGGTTTGACAATTTTTGGAAACTGTTTGATAATATTTTACATTTTTAGGAGTTTAAAACACCTTTAAATGTGTTGAAATACCCTCAATTAATATTACAAAAAAAAATATGGAAAATTAATATCCAAAATTGTCTTAACCACATGAGTTATAAATTTTCATAATTTCAGAAAAATAGTAACCAATTAATATAAAACCAATATTAGAACAAAAAAATTTGGCATTTCTCTATATGTAGAGTTTAGTATATTAGCATTGGATTTCGACATAGAAACTCACTAGTGTGTGTTTGATGTCGTAGGATCCCGGTAGTAAGGCGTTGGTGTATTCCGAGGCACCACTTGTACATACTTGAAACATTGTGAGTATTCACGACTCCCCCTATTTTCGGTTTTTATGTTTTGGGGTGGAAAAGCATGTCCTAAACTATTTATGTTCGCTGTATTTAATTTGACTTGAATCAAACTTGGTTGCTAAATGTTGCTATGTATGTGTATGCTATTGTTAATTCATGAGGCCTTATCGTGTTTAAGTCCCTGGAATCAATTCACACAACTCATTAACTCATTTGAGCCGATGGTTATTATGGATAGCGCTATTAGGAGGTAGACAACTCCTCACTCGCACGATTCGCTTGAGTGCATTTTACCATATTTCCCTATGTTAGCGATAGACATAGAAGAGGGCACCCTCGGTCATTAGGCTTGGGTTGTGAACTCATGGTATAATCATTATGCACATACGAACCTTGTATCTCGTTTTAGCAACAAACTTTATTTATCATGATGGCAACGAACTTATTTAATCATTTTAGCAATGTACTTTTTATGGAAACTTCTATCAAAACTTTGATTATGTTTCATGAAACTATATTTTTGTAAACATGTGAACTCACCAACTATTTTTATAGTTGACACTCATTTTACATGCTTTTTCAGGAAATAATTAGTAAGTGGTCGAAAGATTCATCATCATATGTATGCTGCATCAAGTGGGAAAATGCTTTTGTGTTCCTAGTTTTTGAAAAATGATGTTTATTTTGAGACTTGTCTTGGATGTGTTTTCTTTAAATATGTATTGTAAACTACAAATGTTTTTATGATGGTGATGTATCTTTAACTTTTGCTATGAAACCGTTACTGCTGTCATGCTTCGTGTTTCCGCTTTAGCGGGGTGTGACAATAACTCATCCCTAAACCCAAACCTTGAATGCACTAGGCTTAGAACACTCAAACAGACCCTAAACAATGCTAAAAGATAGTAGAAAGGAGTCTGACTTTGATTGAATTGAATGACTGTACAAGATAGAAATTTCGAGTTGTCACATTAGGTGTCTAAGCCCATAACTATAATTGGTATGTACTTGACCCGAGAGTAGCATGGTGCATTTGGGTTGCATATCATCAGCACAATTTGATAGGATGGACTTTTGAGAGGAGGTTATTTATGATTTATTAATATATTATAACTTCTAATATATTAATATGAAATCATATGATTTAATTAGTATTGATCAAGATTAATTTGGAATTAATTTAGTGATCAAAAGAGACTAATTAAATTAATGGGGACTAATTGTGTAAATTAGTTATATATATATATATATATATATATATATATATATATATATATATATATATATATATATATGTTTTGGGCTTATGATCCATGTTGGGCTAAGTTTATGTATGGATACATAAAGAGTTGGGCCACATGAACCATGGATCATAAACCCATGGGTACGGATTAGGGTTTACCCATGACCCTTCGAATTCTACAATATATATATGTTGCTCCATACCTAAAATGGTGACCTATGTTCTTGGAGTTCATATGAGGCGTTTTTTAGAGCAAGGAATTCTTGTGACAACCCAAAATTTCTATTCTGTACAACCATTCACTTCAATAGAAGTCAGAACAGTTTCTACTAACTTTTGAGCTGTGTAGAGTCAGTTTGAGTGTTCTAAAGCCTAGTACTTCAGGAGATAACAGGAGAGAGGATGCCCTAGGGTTTATTGTGTAACAATAAAGTCCCAAAACTCCAAGAGTTTGGAGTTTACAGCCTAAACATGGAGTTTACGGCCGTAAACCCCAAGGGTATAAATATGGCACTTAGCCATTTTATTCACTTTTTCACAATTTCAAAGCTAGAACTCAAATCCTCTCAAGTATCATCCGACTTTTCCTTCTTGATCTTCAACTTTGTAAGTGTTCTTACCCTAAGAAGTTGATATCTTACTTAATCTAGTGATCTTACATGATTCCATCCGTGAAATTATTCCATATGTGTATATCTTCAAGTTTCACCAAGAACACACACCGGTGTTCTTGGACTTTTAGCACCCTTTCAAGCTTCTACATAGTAAGTACTCCTACCCTATTGTGTTATAAGACTTGTTACACTTCCTAATCATCTAGAAAACATAAGGAAACACAAGATCAACGGTGTTTATGGTCCAAGATGTTCTTGGACCGTAAACCCTAATAAAGGGGCCAAAGTGTGCCCTAGTCCCTTACCAAGCCTTGGATACTACGCTAGAACATATCCTTAAAGTGCTTAGGACCTTAAACATTAAAAAGACCATAAACCATTAGGGTTTACGGCCGTAAACCCAAGGAGAAATGGTCCATGGACCGTAAACTCCACAAAGGAGTGAAATGGTGTCCTAATCACTACCAAAGGCTTAGACTTCAAGTAGGAATGCTTCTTATGTGTCACACCCCAAACCCGAGAATGGCAGAAACGTTCTGGGGTGGAGGACATCATGTACAGTATCATAACAATGCATAATAGTAAAGACAAGCAACAACATCCATTGCATTAATATAATAATTGTAATACAAGCGTGTTTTGTACAGTTTGTAAGACACCAAAAGTGTAATCAAAATCAAAGATGAGTCTTGTATGTGCTCCATCTTCTCAAAAAGCTTCATCTGTACCTGTCTACTGATGACCTGAGAATACAAGTTATTTTGAAAGCGAGTATCAGCATAAAGCTGGTGAGTTCATAAGTATTTAGTGTCATTGCTTGTATAAAAATTATAGTAACAATGTAGTGTAGTAATTTGTTTCAAATGCTTTTGGAAATAGTATACTTCCTAGAAAACCCTATGTTTTCCAGTAAAAAGGTAGTCCCCAGTGAAAACTAATAGTATAAAAATATAGTTTACTGAAACGAGTATGTGACAAAGTCACAAAGTAATGAAAATACAGACTCCAGGTGGTATTGAATGAACAGTACGCCTCGAAAAGTCTAAAGTAGAAATATGTTGACTCAAGGCGATACGCCTCGAAAAGTGCAAAGTAGAAAATATGTAGACTCCAGGCGATACACCTCGAAAAGTCCTAAGTATAAAATATGTAGACTCCAGGCGATACGCCTCGAAAAGTCCAAAGTAGAAAATATGTAGAATCCAGGCGATACGCCTCGAAAAGCCCAAAGTAGAAATATGTAGACCCTAGGCGATACGCCTCGAAAAGTCCATTTTTTCCTTAAATCCTTATTTAGTTAATTTAAGGTTTGAATGTGAACTCGTATGTAACCATGCTGATTGACGGCTGAATAACTGATGACCCTCCAGGTCACACGTAGTATGGTGACATTTTGTCACCCCCGGGCCTATCGGCTCGGACTGTAGCTAGCAGTCGGGATGTGGGAGTGTTTGTCCCATATAGATCTATACACATAATGCCCGCTCTCCCTCCAGGAGACTCTGGTTACACGGTGATAGCACAAGGAAGTTTCGTATCGAGAAGTAGTATGTCACATTCTGTTTTAGTATTCTAATGTTTATGTAGTGTATAGTATGTTCTCTTGTATAGTGTATAGTTTGTTCTATTATATAGTGTATAGTATGTATTGACTCACAAATGTACTGGCTCTTGTATAGGTCGTTGTAATAGTAGTAGTGAGTAGTAATTCCTTAACTATACCTATAATAGTTAAATAGTAAGGTTGTTTGGATGCCTTTGTTACACGAAGGTACTGAACTGAAGTGAAAGCCTTTATATCTAACACATATATATATGATATATAACTAAGAATTCAACGATATTCAGACAGATAACAGGATACGCTAAGTCCACAACCAAACAAGGAACAGGAAGTAAGGTGAGCTATCAGTCCTAAGTCCTTCAAGTCTTACTTATATAAATATACTTGTGTAGATATTGATTTGAAAGTATTACAAATATAAATGAGTTTGAAAGCAGTTTTAGCATCAAAAGAGTTTAGTAAAAAGGTTTGAAAGCTTGAAAATCCATAAATTTGATAGCAATTTGAAAGTAGTAGTAAATCTTTCTGTTTGTTCTAGTTATTAATCACATGCGATTAAAACTATAACTAGAAATGTTCAACTTGTATCCCCCCCTCCCCCATAAAAGCATTTAAAAACATTTTAAAGGTTAATTAAGGGGTATGAACTCACCTGCAGTGAGTGGATTGGATGGAAGTGCCGGGTAGGATGCTAGGTGTCAAGTGAGGACTTGAACACACACACGGATCCTATGTAACATGTAGTGATATATAAATGTATCTAATTAGTCATTTGACAACTAATTAACCAAGTAAAGACCTCCTAATACATAGAAACACTTTGTTTTAAGTGCTAGGAGTGCTAAAGGGTTGCATCTAAGGAGAGTATGGCCTCACATTGGAGTTTACTCCTCATTTGGTAACCCTAGAAGTGTTTATGGTTTCTGGACCATTTCCCCCATGAGTTTACGGCTGTAAACTCATGGTACTTGGTGCATTTGTATGTTTTAAGGTCTTATACTTCACAAGAAAGTGTTATAAGTTTGAATCAAAGGCTTAGGAAGTGGTTAGGGCTCGAAATGGACTTTCTTTGGAGTTTACGATCCTTGGACCACCTTGGAGAGTTTACGGTCATAAAACCTTGAGTTTACGGCCGTAAACTCATGGTTACTCCAACCATTTCGTGTTTTGGTGTTTCCAGCTCATGCATGCAAGGTTCTAGTCTTTTATCCAAGCCATAGAAGGTGTTAGGGGCACAACTAGATAGGAGGAGTGTACTTACTTATAGGAAGCTTGTAAGAGTGTTTAGGACCCAAAAACACTAGTGTGTGTTCTTGGTGTTCTTGGTGTTTTGAAGAACACTTGAAGATCTAAGTAAAAATCAAGAATCCATGGATGAAATGATGTATAAACACTAGATAAAGTGTTGTATGATCGAATCTAGGAAGGAAACACTTACATTTTTGGCGGATTTGAAGAAAAGTGTGATGATACTTGAGAGAGAAAAGGTGGTGTTCTTGAGTTAGGAAGTGAGAAATGGGGGGGATAGTGGGTAAACTCATGCTATATGCATGAGTTCTTGGTAAAAAGGAGTTTACGGCCCAAACTCCTCTTGTTTGGCCGTAAACACGTAGCTAAGGTGTTGTTTGATTTGTTTGTTACACATCACTCATAACGATACTTCCTTTTATTTATTCGTTTGACGAATTTAAAAATAAAAACACCCAAACGGGCTTAAATCTGGCCAAAAATGTACTGAGATGGAATTGACTTTTATTTGTAGTGCTTGACTGTAGAGATTATACAAAAGAAAATTTCGGGTTGTCACATCATCCCCCCGTTAGAGGGAATTTCGTCCCGAAATTAGAGTTTAAGCAACTAAGTTATTACAAATAAGTAAGTAAAGAGATGAGGATATTTAAGTTTCATTTGATCCTCGCGCTCCCATGTGAATTTCGGTCCTCGCTTGGCGTTCCAGCGAACCTTCACGTTTGGGATGCGGCTTCGTTTCGTTCGTTTGAACTCTTGGTCCATGATCTCTACAGGTTCTTCCACGAAGTTGAGGCTCTCATTAATCTCGATCTCGTCGAGTGGGATTATAGGAGTCTCGTCGGATAGGCACTTTTTCAAGTTAGAGACGTGGAATGTAGTGTTGGGTTTTAAGCACTCTAACACTCCTATGATGTACATGCAACCCTATAAACCTTGGATCTATGTTTTCTCTATTATACATGCAAATAATCAATATTCCAAGGTTTCATCCTAACTAGCATATTATGAAGCAACTATACTACAAAGTTCTAGTTAGATGACATACCTTTGATGTTGCTTGAAGTCTTGAAATTTAAGAGCTTAGCCCCAATAGTGTGGAAGCCTCAAGTGGAATCACAAATCACCAAAAACACCTTGGAAGAACTTGAGAGAATATGTATGCTTACTAAAAACGGCCCACACTTTTTTTCACACACTTGTGCCAATTTTGTGAGCCAAGGACCCCTTTATATATTACGGAGGATTAGGGTTACATCCATGTAAACCCTAATACCCATGACCTTTCATTTACATAGGATCCATGGGTTAAAATCTCCATGGACCATCCATGAAAGCTTAGCCCAACCTAAATGAACTTGGCCCATTCCATATATATAAGAGTCCATATTTAATTAGTTCTTTTTTATCACTTAATTAATTTTAAATTAATTCTTGATCAATACTAATTAAATAATATGATTCCATATTAATATATTAGAACTTATAATATATTAATATAAATCATAAATATACTATTCTCAAAAGACTATCCATATAAATTGTGTCGGTGAAGTGCAACCCAAATGGACCATGTCGGGTCGGGTCAAGTACATACCAAATATAGTTATGGACTTAGACATTAATCCAACAGTCTCCCACTTGGATAAGTCTAAAACTATTATTGAGTATGACTTCAAAACCTAACTGGCAATCGTAGCTCTTAAAGCCGCTGTCGAACTCTGACCTTGTCAATGACTTGTCCATTAGATAAGGGATCATATATTCCTCCATTCTAGATACCATATGGACTGAGACATGGATTATAATCATTCTCTCTGTCCATTTGTTGTTTCCCGATTCTCGATTTATGATGACTGACTGATTGAACAAGTCAAATCAGTCCTGGCTTGGCCAAGCACTCACATGTGTCATTGCTAAATCATCGAGGGGCCCACATATATCGCTTTTATCCCGTAGGTAAAAGGAATGGATAAACTTCGACTCATATGGCTTGTTCTACTACTTGTTGAATCATACACAAAGGCACGTTTTATAACATCGAGTTACCAAATGCGTTTTCGTGCAATCAATGTATAACCAACTCATAGTAACAACTCATATCTCTAGGTTTGAAGAATATAAGATATTATCGTCTCATGATCACTCGTGATAAAATCCATGAAGTGATTAAAATAAGCGCGGGTTGAATCCAATACTTAGAACTTATAAGCACTCATGAGTGTTGTAACACCACTTTGTCCACCAACTTGGACCTCTACAAACCAACCCATGACAGTCTTGATTCATATCTACTTCCAACATATGACCGACTGTGGATGGTTTGAATAACTTAATCATTCAGGAAGAGCGACTTAGTTATTCTGGAAGTCAAAACATGCAAAGTGAAACACAAGAATAAATGAATCAAATATGGTATCAAACCCTATGAATATAAATAAACACTTTTATTTATCACCATACTGATTACTCATTATTCATTGTTTCGGTTTTATCAACTTTATACTTGAATTAAAAACACTAGTTGTCCCATGCTCCAAGCATGTACACTATGTTTTTCTTAAACAATAGCTTTGCCATACACCAAGTATGCACTCTATGTTTCTCTATGATCCTTACTTTGTGAAATAAACCAATTGAACATAATTTCAATGATTCTAATTTCACACTCCCAAATCCTAATCGAAAAATGTGAGAATTTCAAATTCCTATTATTTATCGAAATCTGTTTAGATTTTAAACTTATATGCACTGACCCTCCTGTAATGAATATGTACAAAGTCACAAAGACTTGTCAACAGTCATTATAAGGTATTCCAATGGAGATCAACTTCATGGAAACTACGTCTCATATTCAAAGTACATTGCTTTGGACATGCTTCTTGCATTAAGTTTTCTAATCTTACACAGATAACTTCCACCTATGGACACAACTCCATATTCTCATTATGACTATCACTTCTGAATAAGAGATGCCTCTTTTCAGAATATGTCAATATGGTCCTTCCAAAATTAGCACTATACTTCCAACTGTCCCTGAGAAACCAATCTTTGGTAAACCTCAGATTGTCCTCGACAATTGCTTAATCATTTTAGTCATATCCAATTCTAGACCTTTTCCCTTCTTAATGCCTCTGGGCATTTGGAAAAATTTAGAAATGAAAAATATTATAGCACATGCAATCGATCCTGTACCCAAAGCAAATGGTACATGATTCATGATGTCTCACATAAAGACATGATTCTAGACCAGTCTTTTCTTACAATATTTTTATTTGCCATGTTTTCAAAATTTGACTATGAAGAGGGATGCCGTAATCATAATCGAATTTTGAGAACGCAATATATAGAATTTCCTTAAGTTGAACCAATCCAACATGAAATTCATATATATATTCTTGACTAAAGATGATTAAGGTCTCAATCTAAGCCTTTAGAACTGAAATGAAGTATATCCTCTCCCTTAATTATAGCAAAACAACTTTTTCAATCCCTGCAGCCTCACGAATTGAAACTTCTATTTTCTATAATTAACATTGCTAACTTGCAACACTAACAATAATTATCATGCTCCCACTAACATGATGATTATTATCATAACACTGATGCTCCCACTAGCTTTGACATGTACTCAGAAATCAGTTGGACTTCTAGAAATCAATACTTTATTGACTTTCTTACCAAAGTTCAGATTTCTGATACGAGATGCTTTGATAAAACTTTATCAAAATCATACACCTTTCCTTAGATAGCATGCATGTGTGTCTAAACAATTTCAGAACTATGAAAAGGGATGCCGTAATCATAGTCTCAATTGTTTCGACCTTTTGCCATCTGCTTCAAATCTACTTGGTGGAAGTGTTTCCTCACCATCATTTTCATGAATCGGAGAGAAACCTTATGACCCTTAGATTTTATGGTGTATGTGTTCTTATCCATGTGAATCGTAAAAACCATAGTCACAAGACAAGGATAATAACAAATCCAAACTCATATGGACTGAACTTATGCAATCTTAACTTCTTGCCACCTAGCAGTACATGGCCTGCCATTGCTTCCAAGTTGTTATGCAACCAATTGAGAACTTTCAGAACTCCTATGCAAAGCCAACTTTAACTGGAATGGGCACAGAATATGTCAACACGATAGGTTATAAACCTCAAGTCGTGTGCTAGTAAAGAACCTCAGGTTTTATTCTTGATTATTTCTTGAAATTCTTTTTAGGATCTTTAAGACTCCCACTATCCTCATGACATATAAGACTATCTTGCCAAATATTCAAGAGATAGTGCGGATTCTTTCTCAAGACAAACACTTCACACAATTAGCCTTAGTTGGTCTTTGTTTTATCCAAAACATCACAACTTACCAATTTCAAATGTACAAGAGTAGGACACTTTTACTCTTACATTTGACAAGTGTTTTAAACCTTTCTTTAAGATATGTCACTCAAGTTACAATCTTGGAGTATGACTCTAAGAATTGTTTTGGAACGAAGTATGACTCATCTTCCTGATCTAACCATTTAAACAATTCATGACTCCTCTTCTTAGTCAGAATGCACTAAGATGACCTTTAGAGGACTAATTGTGATATGATTTCTAAATCATTAAGATGATGACAAACATGATACTAAAGTACTCTCCCATCTTTTCAGATTTGAAAAACTTTTATCTTTCTGCCTAATTTGATTCTTCCCATTCGTTCTGCCATACATTGAGACTTTTCCAATGTTTCAGAATTATACTTAAACTTCTAAGTATAACCATATTTACTAAGCTTTAGTAAATCAAATAGTCTTAACGAGCTTTGTGGTGGACATGACCAGTGCACAAGAATGTGTACTCGATCCCTTTAGTCCTTCACTTGACTCACACATCCATGTGAACAAGTAATTAGTCTTGATTTTCCAATGCTTGAAAGTTCTCATTCATCATACTATTCAACTGGCATGATTCCAAGTTTCGGTCCAATTGAAACTTGGGTGATGAGGAACTTTCCTGATTTGGTAAATTTAGACACTACCACAAATGAAAGAATCAAATCCATTTTCCAATATTGCTGTCAGTGGAATCATATAAGCAACAATTTTCCACAAATGCCATTGTAAGGATACTTCAAATAAATAAAATTAAACAATTTTCTTTTATTTTAAAACTTTGCGGAAAAACTTATCCTTACAATCCACAAGGAAATTTTTTGTTATCTATTCCTTAGCAATATATCATAACTTCTTAAGCAACTGCTCAAAATTCTGATGCGATCGAAATCCACCTTCGCGATCAGAATCAACATATACTTCCTTTAAGATTTCTCTCTATTCTTTGATTCTTAAAACATCAACATATGACCTAGTCATATCATGTAATGAGGATCTCAGAATAGAACTTAACAGAGTTAGATAATGGGCTCTACCTGATGTAGAGTCAAACTTATTTACTTTAACATCCTTAGGTAAATTTGGCAGCTTTGCAATCAACGCCCCTTCCTTTGGCAAAATAAACATATGGACCCTTTGGTAATGGGACTATCTCAGACTTAGCCTTTCTCTTTACCATTTGGTCAACCGGGTTGACTATGGCCAATCCCTTTCCATTGGGAAGAGAATGCTTTTTCTGGATTTCCAGTGTCACCATTGTCACTGTCCATAAAGTTTTTGGGAAGTTGATCTTCTAATCAAATTTACTTTACTATCGTTCCAAATCATTGCTGATTCAGCAGCACCAAGCAAATAGATATGATCATTAAGGTTCATGTCATAGTCTGTTTCATAGTAGTCCCAAAGGAACTCACTATGTGACTTAGAAAGTGATTGAACATCCAACTTTCTCAAGACTTTGACACCCAACTCTCCCGGCTTGTCAATATGTGACTTCATCTCTAAGATGTGATCACACATAGACCTTGCTTGCCATTAGGGCTTGACTGACCTTGAACTTGTGGGTTAGGGAGAATAATTGGAGGAGGTGGAGGAAGAGAAGTATGACTTCCATGAGCCAAACTCGAGAAGTCATATTTATTAGGAAAGCTTGGTTTGGGAAGATCATTATTGTCTAGACCAGACATCAACAATGGGAGAAATTCATGTAAAGTTGATTTAAGTCCTTAATATAACACCCAATATGATATATTAAGGCTAGGACCCAACAAACTATTTTATAACTTGGAAGAGGGATGCCGTAATCCAAGTTATAAAATATTTGAAGGTAGGTGAATGACGATTCACCAATTTCCACCAAGATAAACGAAATGTATTATTAGGTTTTAATTGGTTTTGAAACTCCTAGATTCTTTTGAGATTCATTGAACTTTTCAATGGCATGTTTTAATCTCGAGTGTGCCCTTCAGGTTTTGTGACTGGGATGCCGAGGATCACAAAACAAGGTGTGAAGTAACCATGCAAATATACTTGGTACCCTTAATATTTACCCCTCAATCGATATGCCGGTTAACCACACACGCTCTAACGATACTATGATAAACATTAAGTTACCCTTTTCCTACCTTGTTAAGTCCAGGTTAGTGTGCCGGTTAACCACACACGCTCCACTAACAGCTTGAACAAAGTGCAAAGTGTAATTTCATGGATTAGCACCTTATTCACATTTTCCTAAGTAACTAAGATTGAGAATTTATAAGTGTTTAGTTACTTAGTATTTATCATTATACTTATAATGAAGGGAGAATTATAGTCCTTGTCCTACCTGTTCGGCTAACGACCCTCCACCGGTCAAGGAAGCGGTGAGTGAGAGCGGACACCCATTAAACTGCCATTTTATAGGAAGTAACCTTATACCCCCCTTATAGACCGGCTTCGTGAATGAGGCCTACTAATGGTAAGACGACTTGCTCTTATATATATAATATATTAAACTTTTAATATTATAATAGTATAAGGGTGTATTTTAGACATTTAAAATACTTGGTGGTTTAATCTATTAATTAAACTAGACTTTTAATTTAATTAAACTCAAACCATATATTTATGAATTTAATAATACTCTTTTAATTAAACGCTTTAATTAACTATTAATAAAGTCCATAAGATTTAATTTGAATTATTCAACAAAACATCATAATTTCAATTATTAAACTCAAAATTAAAAACATTTAATTAATTGTTTAAGTTATGAACCCAACAGTTTTAGAATTCAATTCTTTTTTTCATAAAAAACTTTTCTCAAATTCCAAAACTTGAGGGCAAGTTTTGTAATTCTTGAAAACCTTTGGATTCCATAACTTATGGAATTAATGGTGTTTTATGATGAAACTTTCCATGTTCCATAACTTAAGAACAAGTTATGGAATTCTTTAAAACATTAACACCAAATTTTTGTAACTCCATAAAAACTTTGAATCAATTTTTTTTTAAAAAAAAACTTTCATATCCATAACTTATGGAAGTTTCAAAAACCCTTAAGATCACAAGTTTAAAAAAAACTTTTGAGCTCCAAAATTTTATGACAAAATACGTAACGCCTCAAAACATTTAGATCAAACTTTTAAAACTAATAAAATAATCATATCATTTTATCTTTTACTAAATTTGACCTAATTCAACTCATATAACAAATGATTCAAATTTTACAAATAATTCGTTTTTCACAAAACAAGTAATTATCTTAAAATTTGACAAACGTCATGTTTTTTTTCCTTTTTTTCCAACTTTGAAAATAAAACATTTGGATCAATATAACAGAAAACAACCCATGGTTCTGATACCACTGTTGGGTTTTGAGCATTCTAACACTCCTATGGTGTACATGCAACCCTATAAACCTTGGATCTATGTTTTCTCTATTATACATGCAAATAATCAATATTCCAAGGTTTCATCCTAACTAGCATATTATGAAGCAACTATACTACAAAGTTCTAGTTAGATGACATACCTTTGATGTTGCTTGAAGTCTTGAACTTTAAGAGCTTAGCCCCAATAGTGTGGAAGCCTCAAGTGGAATCACAAATCACCAAAAACACCTTGGAAGAACTTGAGAGAATATGTATGCTCACTAAAAACGGCCCACACTTTTTTTCACACACTTGTGCCAATTTTGTGAGCCAAGGACCCCTTTATATATTACGGAGGATTAGGGTTACATCCATGTAAACCCTAATACCCATGACCTTTCATTTACATAGGATCCATGGGTTAAAAGCTCCATGGACCATCCATGAAAGCTTAGCCCAACCTAAATGAACTTGGCCCATTCCATATATATAAGAGTCCATATTTAATTAGTTCTTTTTGATCACTTAATTAATTCTAAATTAATTCTTGATCAATACTAATTAAATAATATGATTCCATATTAATATATTAGAACTTATAATATATTAATATCAATCATAAATATACTATTCTCAAAAGACTATCCATATAAATTGTGCCGGTGAAGTGCAACCCAAATGGACCATGTCGGGTCGGGTCAAGTACATACCAAATATAGTTATGGACTTAGACATTAATCCAACAAGTAGGATGTACGTTACTGAGTTTGCGGGGTAGATTGAGTTTGTAAGCTATGGGGCCGATTCTAGCGAGAATCTCAAAAGGCCCAATGTATCTTGGATTTAGCTTTCCACGCTTTCCGAAGCGTATCAAGCCCTTCCAGGGTGAGACTTTCAAAAGGACTCGGTCTCCAACCTGGAACTCTAAGGGTTTCCTCCGTTTGTCTGCGTAGCTTTTCTGTCGGTCTCTAGAGGCTTTCAATCGTTCACGAATCTGAACGATCTTCTCTGTCGTTTCCCGAATGATCTTCGGACCTGTGAGATTGCTGTCAGGGACTCGTCCTTTAGCTAACTGAGTGTCACCCACCTCAGCCTAGCACAGAGGGGATCTGCACTTCCGGCCATAGAGGGCTTCAAATGGAGCAGCCTTAATGCTCGTGTGATAACTGTTGTTGTAAGAGAATTCAACGAGAGGTAAGTGGGTATCCCACGCCTTCCCAAAGTCGATCACACAGGCTCGCAGCATATCCTCCAAGGTTTGGATAGTTCTCTCACTTTGTCCGTCGGTTTGTGGATGGTAGGCTGTACTCATGTCCAGCCTCGTTCCTAGGGAGCTTTGTAGGGACTGCCAGAATCTTGAAGTGAATCTACTATCTCTATCGAAGATAATAGACATAGGAATACCATGCAGTCGTACAATCTCCCTACTGTATGTTCTCATGAGCTTCTCCATTTTGTCGGTTTCCTTGATGGGTAGGAAGTGTGCGGACTTGGTCAATCTGTCGACGATGACCCATATGCTGTCAAGTCCACCCGTTGACTTGGGTAGTTTGGTTATGAAGTCCATAGTGATCCGCTCCCACTTCCATTCAGGTATCTCCGGTTGCTGGAGTAGACCTGATGGTTTCTGGTATTCGACCTTGACCTTAGCGCAAGTAAGGCATTTACTCACGAAGGTAGCAATCTCTGCTTTCATGTTAGGCCACCAGTATGATTTCTTGAGATCCAGATACATCTTATCTGAACCTGGGTGGACGGAATATCGAGTGTTGTGCGCTTCCTTCATGACCAGGTCTCTGAAGCCACCGTGTTTCGGTGTCCAGATCCGGTCCATGAGGTATAAGGCTTCGTCACCCTTGACTTCCAAGTTCTTATCCATTCCACGCAGGGATTCTCCCGCTTTATTTTCAGGTTTTAAGGCTTCGAGCTGAGCCTCCTTAATTTGTGCGGATAGATGCGAATGGATAGTCATTGTCAATGACTTGACTCTTCGGCCAGAATATTCTTTCCGACTTAGGGCGTCTGCTACCACGTTGGCTTTACCCCGATGATAACGAATTTTGCATTCGTAGTCATTGAGTAGCTCGACCCACCGTCGTTGTCTCATATTGAGCTCCTTCTGGTTGAATATGTGCTGCAGGCTTTTGTGGTCTGTAAAGATAGTGCTCTTCGTACCATACAGGTAGTGTCTCCAGATCTTTAGGGCGAATACAACCGCTCCTAATTTGAGATCGTGGGTGGTGTAGTTGACCTCATGTGTCTTCAGTTGTCTTGAGGCATAGGCTATGACTTTTACTCATTGCATCAGAACACAACCGAGCCCTTGATTCGGCGCATCGCAATAGACCACGAAGTCTTCTGTTCCTTCGGGGAGGGACAGGATCGGTACGGTGCACAAGGCTCGTTTTAGCGTTTGGAATGCTTTCTCCTGCTTCTCTTCCCAGTTAAAGGCCACGCCTTTCTGGGTCAATGTCGTAAGGGGTTTCGTGATTCGAGACAAGTTTTGAATGAACCTTCGGTAGTAGCCAACGAGGCCTAGGAATTGACGAATTTCCGTAGGCGTCTTCGGTGCTGACCAGTTCTCGATGGCTTTAATTTTGGAAGGGTCTACGTGGATTCCCTCTTCGACTCTTCGGATCCAAAATTCGCACTTAGAGAACTTTGCATAAAGCTTCTCTGATCGTAAGGTTCCTAGGACTTGTCGCAAATGATCGTTATGCTCCTCCTTACTTCGAGAGTAGATAAGTATATCATCGATGAAGACGATAACAAACTGATCCAAGTAAGGACGACATACTCTATTCATCAAGTCCATGAATACTACGGGCGCATTGGTTAGTCCGAATGGCATCACTACGAACTCGTACTGTCCGTAACGAGTTCGGAAGGCTGTCTTCGGGACATCCTCCTCTAGCACTCGTAACTGGTGATACACGGACCTTAGATCAATCTTGGAAAAGTAGCTCGCCCCTTGCAGTTGGTCAAATAAATCGTCTATGCGAGGAAGAGGGTAACGATTCTTGACTGTAAGCTTTTTGAGTTCCCTGTAATCGATGCACATACGGAAGGATCCGTCTTTATTCTTTACGAACAAGACTGTTGCTCCCCAGGGTGAGAAGCTTGGTCTTATAAAGCCCTTGCTGAGCAGTTCGTTAAGTTGACTGGACAGTTCTTGCATCTCAGCAGGTGCTAGACGATAGGGCGATTTGGCTACGGGGGTCGCTCTTGGAATTAAGTCGATTCGGAACTCGACTTGACGTTGCGGGGGTAATCCTGGGAGTTCTTCCGGAAAAACGTCGGGGAAGTCGCGTACTACGGGGAGGTCTTTTAGGTCTTTTGTTTTCTGGCTCGTGTCGACGACGTGCGCCAGGAATGCACGATATTCCTTACGCAAGTACTTCTGGGCTTGAATAATTGAGATGATATGAAGGCTCGTACTGGGTTTGTCTCCGTATATCAACAAGGTTTCGTTATTCGGTAGATTCAGGAGGACTGCTTTTTCGAAGCACAGAATGTCGGCACGATGAAGACTCAGCCAGTCCATGCCTATGATGATGTCGAAACTTTGGATAGCTACTGCTATGAGGTCGATTGAGAACAAATGATTATATAGCGTGAGGGAACAACCTATGTAAATCTCGTTAGAACTCTCTGTCTTGCCGTTACCCATTTCTACGACGAAGGTTTCTTTTAGTGTTTGCGGTGATTGTTTAAGTAGGTGTTTGAATTTTTGGTTAACGAAGCTTCTTTCTGCCCCACTGTCGAATAGGATACAAGCATAAGAGTTATCGGGAAGGAACGTACCCGTGACTACAGTGGGGTCTGCCACGGCCTCATTGTGGCCAATAGCAAGTAATCTTCCTGCTCCTCCCGCGTTTCCAGCTTTTGGACAGTTTCTTTTGAAATGTCCTGTCTCGCCACACCCGTAGCAGGCCTGGCTTACTCCTGCACTAGGGACCTAGGAGATAGCTTTGGGTTGAGCTCTGCAAAACCGGGCGGTATGGCCCTTCCGGTCGCAGTTAGTGCAGTGCATCTCACGGCAGGGGCCGTTATGATGGAAAGAGCACTTTGTGCACTTGGGTAAGTTCCCTGCATATGTTTTGGCTGGTACAGGGGCAGCTGGAGTAGTGGCAGCATGGACATCCACCGTCTGTTGGTTCTTGGAAGAGGATTGATTTGATTTGCCCCTCCTTCGGTCTCCACGCTTCCTTTTGTTGTCGGTCGCGTGGGTTGGTGTTGTGGTAGTGGTTGTAGTTGTTGATTGGGGTAGAAGGAACTTCATGATCAATCAGCCTTTGGGCCAATTCCTTGGCACTATCAAAGGTTGCAGGGTTTGAAGCTAGAACGTTCCCACGATACGGGGGCACCAAACCCCAGATGTATCTCTCCATCTTTTTGTTTTCGGTGGGGACTATGTTAGGACATAGAGCCACCAGGTCGCAGAACCTGGCTGTATAAGCCACTATGTCGGAACCCTGCATTTTGAGGTTCCAGATTTCCTCCTCAAGGTTCTGAATTTCGCCCCTCGGGCAGTAATCCCTTGTCAGAAGGTCCTTCAGTGTGTCCCAGCCCATGGCGTTGGCTGTTACCAATGAGAGTGATTTGACATGGCCATTCCACCACGTCAGAGCCCTTTGGGTGAAGGTGCAAGCAGCAAACTTTATCTTGCTTCCTCCAGGGCACGAGCACATCTCGAAGATTGCTTCTGTTCTTTCGATCCATTGGGACAGTGCAAGGATCCCTCCGGTCCCATTGAAGTATGTAGGTTTGTAGCTGATGAAATCTTTATAGGTGCACTCCCGTGCACGCGGATGGATTTCACCATGGCTGGAGTTGGTGCCAGTCCCCGTCCCACTAACACCGCCAAAGTTTACTTGGGCCATGGCGGCGGTCACAGCTTCCTGAAACATCACTGGATCGAACTGTGGAGGGGGTGGTGGTGGTGGAGTTTGACTTGCAGGCGTGTTTCTGGTCAGACGCTTGCGAGGCGGCATCTTTTACTGAAAGTTCATAAAGATGACGATAATAGTAAGAATCGATTGTAAGTATGATGAGTGTGTTTCATGGACTAAATCGCCATAGTCCAACTATCAGATAGAGTCATAACAATAGAGTAGGGAAACATAAAAGTACAGGCTTTCACATAGAGTAGACAATTGCCAATATAACTGGTATTAATGATGTATAATGAGTCCAGGTGACCTAACAGTAGGCGTCACATCAAACCATAAGGGAAAATGTTGGCAGTTTAGTAGTCTGGTTAGAGTACTTTCAAGGTTAGCAGTGTTTACAGATAAGTGAAACAGAGGGATTGAAGAGGAAGGCTATTCTTTTAAGAAGAGAGGGGATGAGCAGATAATCTTCTACTGGCGACGGGCACCCTCTAGGCTAACTCTTAAGTCAGCAATGGTATCTACGCGAGAATGGAGAAAGAATAGTTAATAGACGTACTAACCTAAGATACTTATAAGATGATCGTTATTCCTTGACTCAATACTTGCATAATGCATACCAATTACATGCAACCAAAACAGGATAGACCTTCGAATAAGTGACCCTAACTCTAAATCCACAACCAAACAAGGAACAGGAAATAAAGCAAAGATCACAGATTCTAAGTCTATAGTGCCTTAGTCACATGTAACCTTAGGGTATCCACTTAGCAACTATTGCCCTACTAGTAACGACCTTTTTAGTTTTTACATATGTAACCTATAGTAACGCAGAATACTCACATAGTATTCTGTTCTAATGTTCTTGTTGTAGTAGTGTTGGTAAGTTTTTAGACTTGTTGCAACATTACAATCATTCTTAGGCACATACTAGTCACTCCTCAGAAAATATAGTTGATCAGGCTATATCCCCTTAGGTTTGACTATATGTCTCTAAGCTTAATTGTGATGTTCAACAATCGTAATACTTTTGTTCTGTTCTAGTATGATACTGACACTGGTATGAATAGATGTATATATATACTTAGTTAAATATTTTATTATTTAAAAGTATATATTCTGGGTCAGAGTGCTTTAATCCCGATGTGTTTATAGTTCGTATATCTTTTATGGGTTGATATACTTGATTCACTATAAACAATGCTCTGATACCAACCTGTCACACCCCAAAACTGAGAATGGCGGAAACGTTCTGGGGTGGAGGACGTCATGTACAATATCATAACAATGCATAATAGTAAAGAAAGGCAACAACATCCATTGCATTAATATAATAATTGTAATACAAGCGTGTTCTGTACAGTTTGTAAGACAACAAAAGTGTAATCAAAATAAAAGATGAGTCTTGTATGTGCTCCATCTTCTCAAAAAGCTTCATCTGTACCTGTCTACTGATGTCCTGATAATACAAGTTATTTTGAAAGCGAGTATCAGCATAAAGCTGGTGAGTTCATAAGTATTTAGTGTCATTGCTTGTATAAAAATGTTAGTAACAATGTAGTGTAGTAATTTGTTTCAAATGTTTTTGGAAATAGTATACTTCCTAGAAAACCCTATGTTTTCCAGTAAAAAGGTAGTCCTCTACCAAGTCCCGATTGTTTGTATAATTGTTCTTTTGTAAATGAAAGGGTTTTTCCCCAGTGAAAACTAATAGTATAAAAATATATTTTACTGAAACGAGTATGTGACAAAGTCACAAAGTAATGAAAATACAGACTCCAGGTGGTACTGAATGAACAGTACGCCTCAAAAAGTCTAAAGTAGAAATATGTAGACTCCAGGCGATACGCCTCGAAAAGTCCAAAGTAGAAAATATGTAGACTCCAGGCGATACACCTCGAAAAGTCCTAAGTAGAAAATATGTAGACTCCAGGCGATACGCCTCGAAAAGTCCAAAGTAGAAAATATGTAGACTCCAGGCGATACGCCTCGAAAAGTCCAAAGTAGAAAATATGTAGACCCCAGGCGATACGCCTCGAAAAGTCCATTTTTGCCTTAAATCCTTATTTAGTTAATTTAAGGTATGAATGTGAACTCGTATGTAACCATGCTGATCGACGGCTGAATAACTGATGACCCTCCAGGTCACACGTAGTATGGTGACATTTTGTCACCCCTGGGCCTATCGGCTCGGACTGTAGCTAGCAGTCGGGATGTGGGAGTGTCTGTCCCGTATAGATCTATACACATAATGCCCGCTCTCCCTCCAGGAGACTTTGGTTACACGGTGATAGCACAATGAAGTGTGTTATCGAGAAGTAGTATGTCACATTCTGTTTTAGTATTCTAATGTTTATGTAGTGTATAGTATGTTCTCTTGTATAGTGTATAGTATGTTCTCTTGTATAGTGTATAGTATGTATTGACTCACAAATGTACTGGCTCTTGTATAGGTCGTTGTAATAGTAGTAGTGAGTAGTAATCCCTTAACTATACCTATAATAGTTAAATAGTAAGGTTGTTTGGATGCCTTTGTTACACAAAGGTACTGAACTGAACTAAAAGCCTTTATATCTAACACATATATATATATGATATATAACTAAGAATTCAACGACATTCGGACAGATAACAGGATACCCTAAGTCCACAACCAAACAAGGAACAGGAAGTAAGGTGAGCTATCAGTCCTAAGTCCTTCAAGTCTTACTTATATAAATATACTGGTGTAGATATTGATTTGAAAGTATTACAAATATAAATGAGTTTGAAAGCAGTTTTAGCATCAAAAGAGTTAAGTAAAAAGGTTTGAAAGCTTGAAAATCCATAAATTTGATAGCAATTTGAAAGTAGTAGTAAATCTTTCTATTTGTTCTAGTTATTAATCACATGCGATTAAAACTATAACTACAAATTCTCAACTTGTATTCCCCCCCCCCCATAAAAGCATTTAAAAACATTTTAAAGGTTAATTAAGGGGTATGAACTCACCTGCAGTGAGTGGATTGGATGGAAGTGTCGGGTAGGATGCTAGGTGTCAAGTGAGGACTTGAACACACACACGGATCCTATGTAACATGTAGTGATATATAAATGTATCTAATTAGTCATTTAACAACTAATTAATCAAGTAAAGACCTCCTAATACATAGAAACACTTTGTTTTAAGTGCTAGGAGTGCTAAAGGGTTGCATCTAAGGAGAGTATGGCCTCACATTGGAGTTTACTCCTCATTTGGTAACCCTAGAAGTGTTTACGATTTCTGGACCATTTCCCCCATGAGTTTACGGCCGTAAACTCATGGTACTTGGTGCATTTGTGTGTTTTAAGGTCTTATACTTCACAAGAAAGTGTTCTAAGTTTGAATCAAAGGCTTAGGAAGTGGTTAGGGCTCGAAATGGACTTTCTTTGGAGTTTACGGTCCTTGGACCACCTTGGAGAGTTTACGGTCGTAAACCCTTGAGTTTACGGCCGTAAACTCATGGTTACTCCAACCATTTCGTGTTTTGGTGTTTCCAGCTCATGCATGCAAGGTTATAGTCTTTTATCCAAGCCATAGAAGGTGTTAGGGGCACATAAACACCACTTGGTGGTGTTTACGGTTCAAGGATCTCCCTTGACCGTAAACACATATGTTCTTGGGGATTTTGATGTTCTTCCAATGGATTAACGAGTATCCTAAGAAAATAACTATAAAGGAAGAGTGTACTTACTTATAGGAAGCTTGTAAGAGTGTTTAGGACCCAAAAACACTAGTGTGTGTTCTTGGTGTTCTTGGTGTTTTGAAGAACACTTGAAGATCTAAGTAAAAATCAAGAATCGATGGATGAAATGATGTATAAACACTAGATAAAGTGTTGTATGAACGAATCTAGGAAGGAAACACTTACATTTTTGGCGGATTTGAAGAAAAGTGTGATGATACTTGAGAGAGAAAAGGTGGTGTTCTTGAGTTAGGAAGTGAGAAGTGGGGGGATAGTGGGTTAACTCATGCTATATGCATGAGTTCTTGGTAAAAAGGAGTTTACGGCCCAAACTCCTCTTGTTTGGCCGTAACCACCTAGCTAAGGTGTTGTTTGATTTGTTTGTTAGACATCACTCATAACGATACTTCCTTTTATTTATTCGTTTGACGAATTTAAAAATAAAAACACTCAAACGGACTTAAATCTGGCCAAATATGTACTGAGATGAATTCACTTTTATTTGTAGTGCTTGACTGTAGAGATTATACAAAAGAAAATTTCGGGTTGTCACATTATGACCTTATAAGCTTCAAATCACAAAATGGTAAAAGTGTGACAACCGTCAAAATTCGAGTCGGTTCTAGATTTCACTAAACTTAGTTGCACATATAGGCACAACACATATTAGACTTAGTAACTAGAAGCTAAGTTATAACCTAGTAGAAACTTGGAAACAGATAGAAACAATGGATGGTGTACTTAGATTTCACATTGAGATTTTCAACAAATTTTCAGAAAATAATTCATTTTTCTCTAATTATTATAATTATTGAAACAAAATAGGTAAATAAATCATATAAAATATTTTCTGAGGTCTATAAATTCTAGGTAAATTCGTGGATGACCCCTATGCTAGATAATGACCCCACATTAAATTTCATCGGTTTTTGTTACTGCTTAATATGATTTTGAATTTTCCTTTTGTTTGGCTCCAATAAATCATAAAAGCACTTTAGAGAATCTTAAAATGATATATAACAATTTTCGCAGTTGCTAACAGAGGTATAAGACTCAGAAAAATATTGTCAGAATTTTTCATAATGCATTCCTATTTTTCCCAGATTTTTGTATTTATAATGGCCTAAAAATAGAAAAAATAGTTCTGCTCATCCAAAATTCATGAAAATTTCCCAGAACACCTTGTAGTACATTAGGAGGCTACATAAAATGTTTGATGATTTTTCTTTTCTGTATACTATTTTTCTCCTATTTTCTAAGATTAAATACACTTAAATACACAAAATCGGATTCCAGTAGATAAAAACCACCTTTGGGATTTTTCCCAGATTATTTACACTGTAAATGAACTTTAAAATTTTTTTTGGTAATTTACTTTAACTGTTTGATAATTATTCTCCAATTAATGATTATTTAAGAGGATAAAAAAAAATAGAAAGACTAATTGAAAAATATCTTTTATATTTTTCACAGCTTCTACATGTATAATAAAGGTGTTACAAAAATTTTGGGCAATTTTGGAAATTGTTTTCTATTTATTTCAATTTTTATTAGAATAAATGCTCAAAAATCATAAAATTGGGTTAAACAGTTTAGAAATCAATTTTTATATTTTTCCCAACTTAAGAATGTTTAATAACAATATTACAAAAAGTTTGGGTAATTTTGGAAACTGTTTTATATTTATCCCCATTTTTATTAGAATAAATGCATAAAAATCATAAAATTGGGTTAAACAGTTTAGAAACCCCCTTTTATATTTTTCTCAGCTTAAGTATGTGTAATGACATTGTTATAAAAAGTTTGGGGTATTTTCTTAACTGATTTTTATTTTTCATGAATTTGTATCTATTTAGAGAATTATATATATGAAAAATGGTTATACATATTCATAATCCATGAAAATTTATCTAGAAGTCTTTTAGTACATTTAGAACCAAAATCTGAAGTTTGATAATTTTTATTAACTGTTTAGTATTTTTCATGAGTGTATGGTGATTCAAGAAACTAAAATCGTGAAAAATAGTCAGACAAATCAAAAATTCAAGAAAATTTATCTTGAGGTCTTTGACTTCAACTAAAACTGAAATGCAAACTTTGGGAAATTTTAGAACTAAATTGATTTAGTTTTTGAATATTTAATCATTGGAACACCTCTTAAAATGTTAAATATTAGCATTTCAATAATGGGAAATTTCCACTTAAATTGTTATATAACAATTGATTCATTGAAATTTAATTTTCACAGAAAAATGTTTGTAACTTGTCAATATTAAATTTTGACACATTATTGGCATAAATTTTGACACATTATTGGCATAATTCTATTGTAGTAGTAAGTACACATTATTGACACATGATTGCTATTTTATTGCTATATCTCTCTATGTATGTCTATGCAACACGAAACATGAGAACTTATCGTCTTAAGGCCCTTCCCTTACATTTTTCTCTAACCATTAACTCTTTGAGCCAATGGTCATTGTGGATAGCGCTATTAGGAATTGACAACTCCTCACTCGCCCGATTGCTGGAGTGCATGATACCATATAATCTATGGAACGATAAGCATAGATCTTGATAGGGATTCAGTCATAGGCTTGGTTGAGAACTCATTGTTTGCTCATACACATACAAACTTGTTATTTATTATGGCAATAAACTCGTTTATCAATTATAGCAATCAACTTTGTTTCTCATTATCTCAATGAACTTTGTTTCTCATTATAGCAATAAACTTTGTATCTCATTATAACAACGAACTTTTGTTACTAAATATTTATTTACTTGTTTTAGCAACAAACTTGGTTGCTTCTTATAGTAACAAACTTGTTTGCTCCTTGTAACAATGAAACTTGTTTACTCATTTTTGTAACAAACTTTATTTCCCATGAGGATATAAACGTTGCATCTCTTTTGGGCAACATACTTTATTTCTCATGATGACAACGAACTTTGTTTACACAAACTTATTTACTCATTTTAGCAATATATTTTTATCTATGGAAACTTTTATCAAAACTTTGATTTCAATTCATGAAACCAATATTATTATTATTATTATTTTCTGTGAAGTACTCACCAACTATTTTTATAGTTGACGCTCGTTTTACATGCTTTTTCAGGAATCATCGAGTAAGAGGCAGTTAGGGACACTTCACTTTTAGGAGCATTCGCATGTGTTGTATTTCAATTTACGTTGTAATTTCTTTTAAAAGTTGTTCAAACCCATTATAAATTTGTAATGATTTTAATACTATGGTTGGTGTTGTCTTTTAACTTTTGCTATGAAACCCTTTATACTGCCACACCTCGTGTTTCCGCTTTAGCGGGTGTGACAGAAAATGGTATCAGAGCCGAAGGTTATAGAGAATACCGGTTTTCCTTTGGAAAACCACAACTATAGCCAAAAAAAAAATTTCTAAACGTTTTTAAAATATAGAACATACTACTGGTATAACTAATTCGAGTACGCATTATTGGACTTTAATTAAATATAGCCTGGCCAACTATGCTTAATTAAGAAAAGTTAATATGAGCCTGGAAACAGTTATAGTAGAATTATGTTCAAAACAATTTTCAACTTAAACTTTTGAAAAACAAAAATTTTTCGGTGTGCGTACGGGCATTGCATATTATAGGCATTCATCTAGATACACTTAGAAACTAAGTTCACTGTTATAACAATGCCTTTATTTAGAAATATTCTTATCCCTTATCAAGTGCTAGGTTAACCACTTAGGTTATATCACTAGCCACTCTAGGAGCAATGCACTTAGCACTGAGAATGAGTATTCCTTGGTAGCTATTGACTTTAGATGTAAGGTTAGTAGCTAGATATACACTAGTAATAATCATAAGTCGAAAACTATACCAATTATTCCTCAATACCTCTTCATCGTCTTCGTACTAGAGTTACAACTAGGAAAAAGCATTTCTATCGACACGAATGAGAATTGGAGCATCGCGTAAGGAGGTAGATGAGTCGCCACTAAGTAATCACTTGGATACCATTAGCGGACATTCCAGATTCGACTCACGAGGAGACACGGAGGTTTAACCCATACGTGAGACCTTATTACTACACTACGATTTAGCTCTAGGTTGTTTCCCACCTTGAGCTTAAAACTTAACATAGGATGCCCCTTTGACCTCTATAAAAGGCCACCAAACTGCATTGACACCATAAAACGTTTTTCAAACAATTTTTCTTGCCCTTTATCTTAGGGAAAAAGACATCGGTACTCGTCTTATACTCGCCTTGTACTCGCCTTAGTATTTAGGTACGATCAGCTACACTAATATACTTATTCCTTACTTCTTAATCTTCCATCGAAAAATTATTTCGCTTCATCGGTTTTATTTATCATCAATAAAATATTTTATAACCACTTCAATCAACTTAGTAGACATTTCTTAACAATGTAAGCAATATTCTCGCTAAAAATCTTTTTACAACTTGCTTTAACTTAACACTTTTCTTCAAAACTCAATTTAACCATTATTGGTTTTAACCTTGCTATTTCAATTTTATTTCAAATCCATTTCAAATCCATTTCAACGGATAGATGTGTTTTAAGGGCATATAAACCATTTTAAACCTTGCTTACCATTTTGACACGTTTTCGAAAAACTTAGAAACATTTTCTTTTGTAAAAGTGTTTAAACTCTATTCTATAAAACTTAAACATATAACATTGAAGTCCTATTATATGTAAAAGCGTCCTCGGATTTTCCAAACCACTTTTGCTTTGACACGTTTAACCGCTTTCTCATTTAGGCATTGTAATTTACTTTAATGTGTTTTCTCGAAAACACAACATGATATTTATACAAATGTCTACTTCAAACATGTTTATAAGACATATCTAACGCTTGTAATTCAAAACATACCTTATTTGTGTACTTTGCTTCAATATAGTTTTATAATCTATAAAGATTCTAAAATATAAAGCATTGCAAAACTTAGTGTTCACTTTTAAATTTCCAGTGGCGCACTTTCGACAATGCACAATTATTCATCTAGATATGTTAAGTCTTTACCTTATCCGTTTTAACCATTGTTGGACTCCAGTCAAAAAGGTCAAAGCTGTCGGAATTTCAATTACAAGTTTTAGTGTTTCTTTTTTTTTTCACAAATGGAGTTTAACTTAATAGATAACTGATAAATTTTTAGAAAACACTTTAAAACTCCCACATGTCTATTTAATCATCAATATAAATCAAATATTGAAGTTTGAAATATATCTCAACCTGGTTTTAATCTACCTATAGGTATTGTTCTTATAATTTTAACAATAACAATCATTGTCGCCGCTACCTTCCTTTTTCTTTCCCCCGCACTTGATTTCTTGCTCTCCTTATGATTTTAGATCTCGCACACCCATAATAGTAACATAATATAGTGTCTAACTTTGTTTCTGTCTATTTTGCTTCTCCTGGTATCATGTTTGTACACATACATACTAGAAGTCTATCCTTTCAATTACGCCTTTTATCATATACATCTCGTTTTTATTTTGAAATCTCTATAAACAAGTGATCCTTATTTACATTTGCTCTTTCGTTCTAAATTCAGAAACTTGATATAAAATGCAATTTTCATTGTATTTTTCCTTATAATTAATACACAAGATGAATACTCTTATGCTTATAATTTTTCTATATCCGGAAAATATATGTGAAGGATATATTTCCTTATGTTTCTTCTTTTCTTTAAATACATCAAAAGTTTTGAATTTTACGATTATCTATTCTCTAAATGATTATTTTTGTAGAAACACTAAACTATGAATGCACTATTTTTAAAGATTAACATTTTTACACCTTTCATAAAACAGTATTTTACTTTGCAATTTTCAGTGAGTTCCTAAACTCTCAAACTTGTTTTCATAAGTATTCTGACTCCTCGTAAACTTGAATTTGTCCTGACTTAGACAATTGAACAATTTCTCAAAAGTTTAATACAAATATTTCTATACAAATTCCTTTAATGACGACTTAAACCTTTAACCTTAATTAATCTTTATATTATTTTACTACTTTGTTGGATCGCCACACATGTATCTTCATTATCTTGGAATTATTACACATTTTGATAATAGTGAGATTAATTATCATTTCTAAACACACATTTTGATAATAGTGAGATTTTTAATCACTTCTAAACACTTAAAATGCTATATACACAATGTGATTTAATTTATCATAATTTTTCATCGCGTCCATTTGCACCAATGACTCTCTAAATATATTTATTCTTCGAATAAGGTTTTATTATTGTAAGAGTAACCGTAGTAGTAATTATAGCCTCGGAGATGCTCAATCATTTCGTAATTTATTTTGTCGACGACACTTAATTAGCCTTTACATTTGAGATGTACCAAAACTTCGTTGCCTACCCTTAGTACGTATTTTTAGGAACTTACCCTCAATCGCTTCTCTTTCATTCGTGCTACCCCTTCTTATTTCAAAATATATCTTTTCCAGATGTAGTAGCCAACCCGAAAGTGAACAAATTGTTCCTAATCTCTTCTTTATTAGGCGGCGAATTTACACTTAGTGCTAATTTAGAACACGACTTAAGGATCAATGCAGATTTAACGCTCAGTGTAGTTAGTGCTTCAGCAAAACTTATAGCTCTCTTAATTCAGATAATATCTAACTACATGATCTTTTTCGACTAGGTCGCCATGTTTGGATCATGATTTCCATGATCCTAATTTCCCACAATCTAGACTGTAGAACTCAAATTATGGAAACACTAAATTGATTATAGCTAAAGAGTTGGGCACTTCCCTTGAGGAATTAACCCAAAATAATCAAAGAGTTCTCCAAGTCACCACCCCTCCAATTGTACAATTGCATCCGATTGAGTTCTAATAGAATTTGTCACGAATTGAATTTCGGGACGAAATTCTTTCAACCGGGGGAGACTGTGACAACCGTCAAAATTCGATTCCGTTCTAGATTTGACTAAACTTAGTTGCACATATAGGCACAACACATATTAGACTTAGTAACTAGAAGCTAAGTTATAACCTAGTAGAAACTTGGAAACAAATAGAAACAATGGATGGTGTACTTAGATTTCACATTGATATGTGAATTCTACATCTACTGAGCTGTAGTGACTATCCATATTTGGGTCACTTTTTGAATCGAACAACATTTCATGAATCATATACACACATCATGCACTTGACCTAGAAGTAGAAGTTAGTTCAAAGTCTCATAGAAACTTAAGTCAAAGTTGAAGAGTAGGACTAGTATACTTGATTCCTCAATTTCGCTTGAATCTCAGAATCACTACATAGAATGCCAATAAACCGATAAAAATAAATTACAAACATTATTTATAACTATAAAAGATTTATAATACCATAAGATAATTTAAAGTCTCAAATATTCTATTTATTTTGATATCCAAAGATTTACAAAATCTCAAGACCCTAAAAGCCATAAAAACTCATATTTATAAACTTTAACCTTAAAAATTTTATAAAAATAATTATGAAACTTATAAAAAGTTTGATATTTTTATAAAAGAATTGAATTTTTTTTATAAAATTAAAAGAGAGGGAGGGCATTTTACACTCAAAACCGTCCACCCTCTTCCCAAGACACTCCCCCTCTTCCCAAAACACATAATCACTTCTTTCTCTCTCACACTCCACCTTCTCTCTCATTTTCTATTATTTCTCTCTACCTTCACCACTCCATTTGCTCTCTTCCTCTCTCTATACCCACGAAATTTTCCAGAAAATAAGTCCAAGAACACACCTCAAACTCAAAATCTTCATCATCTAGTGGTGTTCATTAAGGTAGAACACGATTTCCTTTCATTTTCCTTCATGTTTTCAAGGTTTTTCTTGCATTTCCTTCTCCTTCTACACCTTTCTCTTAGAAAATTTGTGTGTATATTCATTCACTTCAGTTTTGATGATGATGGTGGTAGGATTTCACCCAAAAACAACATGCATGTTGTAAATGGTGAAATCCAAGGACCTAAACCTAAGTCAAGATCATGAAAATGCACTTTTCTACAAGTTTTGGTGGAAAATCACCACATGCACTCTAAGTTTTCTTTCAAAAACGATTTTTGAACATTTCAAACTCATGAATGGTCTTCAAACAAACATGCATGTGATGATCTTCAAGCTTAGATGCTAGATCATCAAAGTATCTTGTTAAAAGCTTTCAAATATGTTCATGAAGGATTTATTTCCAAATAAATATCTAAAACTCCTTTTCTGACCAAATCCGATTTTTCCCAGATTCCCATCAACAAAATGAGATGTTCAACAAAGTTTCAGAAAATAATTCATTTTTCTCGAATTATTATAATTATTGAAATAAAATAGGTTAATAAATCGTATAAAATACTTTCTGAGGTCTATAAATCCTAGGTAAATTCGTGGATGACCCCTATGCTAGATAATGACCCCACATTAAATTTCATCGGTTTTTGTTACTGCTTAATATGGTTTTGAATTTTCCTTTTGTTTGGCTCCAATAAATCATAAAAGCACTTTAGAGAATCTTAAAAGGATATATAACAATTTTTGCAGTTGCTAACAGAGGTATAAGACTCAGAAAAATATTTTCCGAATTTTTCATAATGCATTCCTATTTTTCCCCGATTTTTGTATTTATAATGGCCTAAAAATAGAAAAAATAGTTCTGCTCATCCAAAATTCATGAAAATATACCAGAACACCGTGTAGCAATTTAGGAGGCTACATAAAATTTTTGATGATTTTTCTTTTCTGTATACTATTTTTCTCCTATTTTCTAAGATTAAATACACTTAAATACACAAAATCGGATTCCAGAAGATAAAAACCACCTTTGGGATTTTTCCCAGATCATTTACACTGTAAATGAACTTTAAATTTTTTTTTGGTAATTTACTTTAACTGTTTATTAATTATTCTCCAATTAATGATTATTTAAGAGGATAAAACAAAGAAAAATAGAAAGACTATTTGAAAAATATCTTTTATATTTTTCACAGCTTCTACATGTATAATAAAAGTGTTAAAAAATTTTTGGGCAATTTTGGAAACTGTTTTCTATTTATTTCAATTTTTATTAGAGTAAATGCTCAAAAATCATAAAATTGGGTTAAACAGTTTAGAAATCAATTTTTATATTTTTCCCAACTTAAGAATGTTTAACAACAATATTACAAAAAAGCTTGGGTAATTTTGGAAACTGTTTTATATTTATCCCCATTTTTATTAGAATAAATGCATAAAAATCATAAAATTGGGTTAAACAGTTTAGAAACCCCTTTTTATATTTTTCCCAGCTTAAGTATGTGTAACGACATTGTTATAAAAGGTTTGGTGTATTTTCTTAACTGATTTCTATTTTTCATGAATTTGTATCTATTTAGAGAATTAAATATACGAAAAATGGTTACACATATTCATAATCCATGAAAATTTATCTAGAAGTCTTTTAGTACATTTAGAACCAAAATCTGAAGTTTGGTAACTTTTATTAACTGTTAGTATTTTTCATGAGTTTATGGTTATTCAAGAAACTAAAATCGTGAAAAATAGTCAGACAAATAAAAAATTCAAGAAAATTTATCTTGAGGTCTTTGACTTCAATTAAAACTGAAATGCAAACTTTGGGAAATTTTAGAACTAAATTGATTTAGTTTTTGAATATTTAATCATTGGAACACCTCTTAAAATGTTAAATATTAGCATTTCAATAATGGGAAATTTCCACTTAAATTGTTATATAACAATTGATTCATTGAAATTTAATTTTCACAGAAAAATGTTTGTAACTTGTCAATATTAAATTTTGACACATTATTGGCATAATTCTATTGTAGTAGTAAGTATACTAGTGTTAGATTTTGATTAGAGACTCAGTAGCGAATACCATTATTGTAGGAATCGATAGTGGTACGAGTGGAGCGTAGTCAAGGCACCATTTGCATCATCCTAATGCATTGTGAGTATTCACGCACTCTCCTATTTTCAGTTTTTATGTTTTGGGGTGGAAAAGCATGTCCCGAAAAACTATTATTTGTTCGTTGTATTTAAATTGATTTGTATCAAACATGATTGCTATTTTATTGCTATATCTCTCTATGTATGTCTATGCAACACGGAACATGAGAACTTATCGTCTTAAGGCCCTTCCCTTACACTTTTCTCTAACCATTAACTCTTTGAGCCAATGGTCATTGTGGATAGCGCTATTGGGAATTGACAACTCCTCACTCGCCCGATTGCTGGAGTGCATGATACCATATAATCTATGGAACGATAAGCATAGATCTTGATAGGGATTCAGTCATCGGCTTGGTTGAGAACTCATTGTTTGCTCATACACATACAAACTTGTTATTTATTATGGCAATAAACTCGTTTATCAATTATAGCAATCAACTTTGTTTCTCATTATATCAATGAACTTTGTTTCTAATTATAGCAATAAACTTTGTATCTCATTATAACAACGAACTTTTGTTACTAAATATTTATTTACTTGTTTTAGCAACAAACTTGGTTGCTTCTTATAGTAACAAACTTGTTTGCTCCTTGTAGCAATGAAACTTGTTTACTTATTTTAGTAACAAACTTTATTTCTCATGATGACAACGAACTTTGTTTACACAAACTTATTTACTCATTTTAGCAATATATTTTTATCTATGGAAACTTTTATCAAAACTTTGATTTCAATTCATGAAACCAATATTATTATTATTATTTTTTTCTGTGAAGTACTCACCAACTATTTTTATATTTGACGCTCGTTTTACATGCTTTTTCAGGAATCATCGATTAAGTGGCACTTAGGGATACTTCACTTTTAGGAGCATTCGCATGTGTTGTATTTCAATTTACGTTGTAATTTCTTTTAAAAGTTGTTCAAACCCATTGTAAATTTGTAATGATTTTTAATACTATGGTTGTTGTCTTTTAACTTTTGCTATGAAACCCTTTATACTGCCACACCTCGTGTTTCCGTTTTAGCGGGGTGTGACAAAAAGTACCATGAGTTTACGACCGTAAACTCATGGGTTTACGACCGTAAACTCAGTAAGAGTTGGTCCCAAAACCGTAAACTCATAAAGAGTTTACCCTTGGACCCCAAACTCAATAGCCAAGTCCTACAACCCTTAGATGCAATCCTTAGCACTTATAGCACTTAAATCAAGTGTTTTACACGTCTTAGGATGTCGTAACTTGGTTAATTAGTTGTTTAATGACTAATTGGATACATATATGTGTTATTATATGTTAACTAGGATCCTTGTGTGTGTTCAAATCTTCACTTGACACTTAGCATCCTATAACAATCCGTTTATCCAAACCACTCACTACAGGTGAGTTCATACCCCTTTAATTAACCTTTTAAATGTTTTTAAATGCTTTTATGGGGGGGAATATAAGTTGAACTATTATTGTTATTATATCAATCACATGTGATTAATAACTACCAAACAAGTGGATTTCTTACTTTTCAAATTGTATTATCAAACTGTTTTACATCAAACTGTTTTACAAACTCTTTCTCATATCAAATACTTTTATTAAACTCTTTTAAACTTATATTTTGTTAAATGTGTATCTATATAGATATAGTTATATAAGTAGGATTGAAAGGGCTTAGGACTGATAGCTCACCTTACTTCCTGTTCCTTGTTTGGTTGTGGACTTAGGGTATTCAGGTTATTTGTCCGAAGGTCGTTTGAATCCTAGTTATATATTATGTATATGTGTATAGGTATAAAGGTTCCTTCTTTCATTCAGTTCAATACCTTTGGGTAGCAAAGGTATACACACATGTTCACACATACAAACAACATTACTAGTAAACTATAATAGGTATAGTTTAGGGAGATACTAATACTATTACTAGAACAGTGAAACATACAAAGTGTCAGTTCATACATGAGTCAATAACATACATATAGAGAATACTATGATGAGAAACAAACAATACCATACAAAGAGAAAATACATACATGCTAGACAGGGAGAAAACACACAATACAGCTAGCACATACATATACTAGAATATTACTACAGTTATGTGAGCCACGTAACGGGGGCATGGCATTACCTGTCATGGCCCGTTTTGTATCCAGAATCTCCTTAAGTGGGGAGCGTATGAGTTTGTGTATAGATCTATACTGGATTGACTATCCTACACCTTGCTACTCGCTACAGTGGGACTTGCAAGTCTACGGGTGCGAAACGTCATTTTTACGACGTCTTACATCGTCGTGTTTATAGTCGGTAGCAGGATACAGGCCGATCACATGGTACTTTAAATAACAATTGGTTTAAGGTAGTTAGTACATCAGTAGTTACTAAATACAACACTACAGTACTATTTCATTTTCCCATTTGCATTCAAATTGTGATATTCACACAATAAACAATAATGTAAAAACTATATTTTTGGTAAATGATAGTCAGATTTGGGAAAATACATACTCTTACAAGAGACACACACATAGATACTAGATGCCTAGGTAGAATGCTACTTTTAGTAGGAAACATTGGGTTTTCTAGGGGAGTTCAAACAATTACAAACACTTACAAACTTTTACAAACTTATACAATTACAGACTTACAAACACTTTCATACAAACAATGACACTAATATACTTATGAACTCACCATCTCTAAAGCTGATAAACTCTTTCAAAATAACTTGTATTCTCAGGTCACCAGTAGACAGGTACCGGTGCCAGATTTTGAGAAGACGGAGCTCGTTCAAGACTCATCTTTTATTTTGATGTATATTTTTGGTGTCTATATAACTTGACACAACACACTTGTTTTAAATTATATTATTAATGCAATGGATGATGTTGTTGCTTATTTACTACTTTGCATTATTGTGATACTGAACATGACGTCCTCAACCCCCGAACGTTTCCGCCGTTCCGGTTTTGGGGTGTGACAGATTGGTATCAGAGCATTGTTTATAGTGAATCGAGTATATCAACCCATAAAAGATATACGAACTATAAACACAGCGGGATTAAAATACTCGGATAAAGAGTTTATACTTTTAAATAATAAAATATTTAACTAAGTATACATACCTGCATTCATACTAAAATCAGTGTCACTAGGACAGTACAAAAGTATTACGATTGTTGGACAGCACAAGTAGACTTAGAGACATATGGTCAACCCTGGGAAGATATAGCCTGATCAACTATATTATCCGAGGAGTGACTAGCATGTGCCTACGTGTGGTTGTGAGGTTGCAACAAGTCTAAAAACTTACCAACACTACTACAACGAGAACAGTAGAACAGAACATAAACTTAAAATACTATAGGAGTATTTTGTGTTATTATTAATTACTTATCTGAGAACTAAAGGTCTTTATTAGTATGTCAATAGTTGTTGAGTGGATACACTAAGGTTATATGTAACTAGGATGTCATAGACTTAGAATCTATGATCTTTGCTTTACTTCCTGTTCCTTGTTTGGTTGTGGGCTTAGAGTTAGGGTCATTTATTCGAAGGTCTATCCTGTCTTGGCTACATATGACTGGTATGCACTACACAAATGTTGAACTAACTGATAAAGATCATCTTATAATTATCTAGTTAGTGCGTCTATTTAGTTAATTATTTTCTTTATCAAGGACTCACACCTCTGTGGGCCATAAACTTGAATAGATGTAGTCAGGAACAGGGTCAACCCATGCCCTACAATGGAGACAGAATCTTCTACAACCTCACCGAGGGAGGTTCAGCTGATAGGGTCTTACCCATCATGGTTCGTAGGATTTCTCAGAACACCGAGCAAGGTCGAGTAACTATCGACCGAGTCATAGAGATTGACGCCAACTCTGGCGTTAACACGGTCCGCATTCGCCAACTAGAGTCTGCTCATGAAAGGACTCAGGTCCGCAATGCAGTTCTGCAGAGGGAACTTGCTGAAACCCAAGCTTAAGTCAGGGAACTTCGAGCTCAGCAAGTAAGATCTGAAAGGCGTATGAGGGACATAGAACATCTTCTGTCGGAGTCAAGAACTCACTCTAGTAGTTCTCGTCGCCGATAGAGTCTCAGCTACTTCTCTTTTGGATATAACCTAGTTTGTGTAAAAACTCTAGTCTAATTTCCTATCTTTGTAAATCTTAGACCTGTTAGGTCTTGATTAGGTCGTAGTTCTGTCAAAATTTTCCCATCTTGGTTGATGTAAGGCCTACTTCTAGGTCATTTTTCCCAAACTCATTACATCTGTAATTCCAGTATTGTTGACAGATATCTAATCTCATGGATATTATTATCCAAATGCTATCATCTGTTAGTTCTAGATCTACATTCAATCTTGTTATTCAATTGTGCTGTTGCGCTATGGAGAGTTAGTCCATGAGTCATTTTCGTCAATTGTCCTATTAAATTCTTATCAATATCTTTGTCTTTGTAAACTTATAGTTGAAATATGCCTCCACGTCGATCGACAAGACGCAATCCTCCAATCACTGCAACACCACCTACTCCTCAAATCGATACGGCAGCTCTAAATGCTGCTGTAGCTGCGGCTGTGGCTACAGCCATGGCTCAATATCATTCATCTGGTTCCACTGGAGGAGGAACCCATGTTCAATATACTCTTGGTGAAGCTCCTGTGCGCTTGAGAGAGTGCTCCTATAAGGACTTCACTAACTGCAAACCCAAGTCCTTTAGAGGGACTGGCGGAGTCATTGCCCTCTCACAATGGTTCGAGAAGACCGAATCCGTTTTGGAAATCTGCTCCTGTCCAGAAGGGAGCAAGGTCAAGTTCGCCGCTTGCACCTTTGAGGACAAAGCCCTGACATGGTGGAATGGCCATGTCAAGTCACTATCTCTTGTGGTGGCTAACGCTATGGGCTGGGAAACTTTGAAAGACCTCATGATTGAGGAGTACTACCCGAGGGGCGAGATCCAAAAACTAGAGGAAGAACTGTGGAGCCTAACCATGAAGGGCTCTGACATAGTCTCCTACACCGCCAGGTTCTATGAGCTGGTGGCCCTCTGTCCCAACATGGTTCAGACATAGGGGAAGAAGATAGAGAGATTCATATGGGGGCTGGTGCCTCCATTCCAGGGAAATGTTTTATCTTCAAACCCCACTACATTCGATAGTGCCAAGCGATTGGCACAACGGCTTATAGATCATGGGGCTCGTACCCCGGCCGCAACAACAACCCTGGCCATCTCAGAACCTTCCAAAACCGCTGATTCCAAACGGAAGTTCTGGGATGACAAAAAGAAGAAGAAGGCTGCCAAAAAGCAGCAGATCATGGCAGTTCATGCTGCGTTAGTACCTGCCGCTGCTGCTCCGGTAAAGCAGTACGCTGGAAGTTTGCCTAGGTGCAACCAGTGCAACTTCCACCACATAGGAGCCTGCCGGGAAATGCAGTGTTCGAACTGCAATAGGAAGGGGCACACCGCCCGTTTCAGCAAAGCTCCGGCTAGGCCACTCAACCAAGTCCCCGACGCTGGCGTGGGCCAAGCTTGCTACGGATGTGGCGAGGTGGTCCACTACAAAAGGAACTGCCCAAAGGCAGGGAATGCCGGTGGAGTAGGAAGGGTTCTGGCCATAGGCCACGAGGAAGCGGTTGCCGACCCCAAATTGGCACGGGTACGTTTCTCCTTGATAACTCTTATGCATGCATACTATTTGATAGTGGAGCGGAGAGGAGCTTCGTGAACCAAAAATTTGCTCATTTACTTAAGCAAAAATCACGAGCACTTAAAGAACCGTTCACTGTAGAAATGGCTAATGGAAAGACGGAGAGCACTAGCAGTATATTCATAGGGTGTACCCTAACACTAGATAGCCATTCATTTTCGATCGACCTCATGCCAGTCTCAATTAAAAGTTTCGACGTCATTATCGACATGGATTGGTTGAGTCTTCATCGTGCCGACATCATGTTTTATGAAAAGGCTGTTCGCCTTAATCTGCCATCTGGCGAAACTCTAGTAGTTTATGGCGACAAACCTGGCACGAGCCTTCGTATCATCTCGAGCATTCAAGCTCAGAAATTCTTGCGAAAGGAATGTCGCACATTCCTTGCTCATGTGGTCGATGTGAGCCAAGAAACGAAAAACATTCAGAACATTCCAGTAGTACGCAACTTTCCCGACATCTTTCCAGAAGAACTCCCTGGATTACCTCCGCAACGTCAAGTCGAGTTCAGAATCGACTTAGTTCCAGGGGCTACCCCCGTAGCCAAATCGCCATATCGTCTAGCACCTGCAGAGATGCAAGAACTATCCTGTCAACTTAACGACCTACTCAGCAAGGGCTTTATAAGACCAAGCTTCTCACCCTGGGGAGCCCCAGTCTTGTTCGTCAAGAAGAAAGACGGATCGTTTCGTATGTGCATCGACTACAGGGAGCTCAACAAACTGACCGTCAAAAATCCTTACCATCTGCCTCGTATTGACGATTTATTTGACCAACTTCAAGGGGCGAACTTCTTTTCAAGAATCAACTTAAGATTCGGATATCACCAACTACGAGTGCTAGGGGAGGATGTTCCGAAGACAGCCTTCCGAACTCGTTATGGGCACTACGAATTCGTTGTGATGCCGTTCGGATTAACAAACGCGCCCACAGTATTCATGGATTTAATGAATAGGGTGTGTCATCCTTACTTGGATCAGTTCGTCATCGTCTTCATCGATGACATACTCATCTACTCTCGTAGTAAGGAGGAACATAGTCAACATCTGCGACTAGTCTTAGAAATACTACGTTCGGAGAATCTCTATGCGAAGTTCTCGAAATGCGAATTTTGGATCCGAAGAGTCGAATTCTTAGGGCACGTGGTTAGCGAAGAGGGAATACATGTGGACCCTTCCAAAATTAAAGCCATTGAGAGCTGGTCAGCACCAAAGACGCCTACAAAAATTCGTCAATTTCTAGGCCTCGCTGGCTACTATCGCAGGTTCATTCAGAACTTCTCCCGCATTGCGAAACCTCTTACAACACCGAGCCAGAAGGGCGTGGCCTTTGACTGGGAAGAGAAACAGGAGAGAGCGTTCCAAACGCTCAAACGAGCCTTGTGCACCGCACCAATACTATCCCTCCCCGAAGGGATAGAAGACTTCATTGTCTATTGCGATGCGTCAAATCAAGGGCTCGGATGTGTACTGATGCAGCGAGGTAAGGTCATCGCCTATGCCTCGAGACAGCTGAAGACACATGAGGTCAACTACACTACCCACGATCTTGAACTAGGAGCAGTTGTGTTTGCTCTGAAGATCTGGAGACACTACCTGTATGGTACAAAAAGCACTATCTTTACAGACCACAAAAGCCTACAACATATATTCGATATCATCCGGGTAAAGCCAACGTAGTAGCTGACCCCCTAAGTCGGAAAGAATATTCTGGTCGTAGAGTCAAATCTTTGACTATGTCTATCCATTCACACTTGTCCACACAAATTAAGGAGGCTCAACTCCACGCTTTGAAACCTGAAAATGTGGCGGGTGAATCCCTGAGAGGGTTGGATAATAACTTTTAGGTTAAGGGTGGCGGAGCTTATTATCTCATGGATCGGATCTGGAGACCAAAACTCGGTTGTTTCAGAGACTTGGTCATGAATGAGGCGCACAACAATCGTTATTCCGTCCACCCGGGTTCAGATAAGATGTATCTGGATCTTAAAAAGCTATACTGGTGGCCTAACATGAAAGCGGAGATTGCTACCTTCGTGAGTAAATGCTTTACTTGCGCTAAGGTCAAGGTCGAATACCATAAACCCTCAGGTCTACTACAACAGCCGGAGATACCGGAATGGAAGTGGGAGCGGATCACTGTGGACTTCATAACCAAGTTGCCCAAGACAACGGGTGGACTTCATACCATATGGGTCATCGTCGACAGATTGACCAAGTCCGCACACTTCCTGCCTATCAAAGAAACATACAAGATGGAGAAGCTTACAAGAACTTACATACGGGAGATTGTACGACTGCACGGTGTTCCCATATCCATTATCTCGGACAGAGATAGTAGATTCACTTCGAGGTTCTGGCAGTCGCTACAAAGTTCCCTAGGAACTAGGCTGGACATGAGTACAGCCTACCATCCACAGACCGACGGACAAAGTGAGAGGACTATCCAAACCTTGGAAGATATGTTGCGAGCCTGTGTGATCGACTTTGGAAAAGCATGGGATACTCATTTACCCCTCGTCGAATTTTCCTACAAACAACAGTTATCACACGAGCATAAAGGCTGCTCCATTCGAGGCCCTCTATGGCCGAAAGTGCAGATCCCCTCTGTGCTGGGATGAGGTGGGTGATACCCAATTAGCTAAAGGACGAGTTCCTGAAAGCACTCTCACGGGACCGGAGATCATTCGGGAAACGACAGAGAAGATTGTTCAGATTCGTGAACGATTGAAAGCCTCTAGATACCGACAGAAAAGCTACGCTGATAAACGAAGGAAACCGTTGGAATTCCAGGTGGGGGACCGTGTTCTATTGAAGGTCTCACCCTGGAAGGGCTTGATACGCTTCGGAAAGCATGGAAAGCTAAATCCAAGGTACATAGGGCCTTTCGAGATTCTTGCCAGAATCGGCCCTGTAGCTTACAAACATAACTTACCACGCGAACTCAGTAACGAACATTCTACTTTCCACGTTTCGAACATGAAAAAGTGTCTGTCCGACGAGACTCTTGTAATCTCACTCGACGAGATCGAGATCAACGAGAGCCTCAAGTTCGTGGAAGAACCTGTAGAGATCATGGACCAGGAGGTCAAGCAAACGAAACAAAGCCGTATCCTGATAGTGAAGGTTCGCTGGAAAGCCAAGCGAGGACCTAAATTCACTTGGGAGCGAGAGGATCAGATGAAACTGAAATATCCTCATCTTTTTACTTAGTTATTTGTAACTACTTATTTGCTTAAACTCTAATTTCGGGACGAAATTCCTTCTAACGGGGGGATGATGTGACAACCCGAAATTTCTATTATGTACAACCATTCACTTCAATAGAAGTCAGAACAGTTTCTACTAACTTTTGAGCTGTGTAGAGTCAGTTTGAGTGTTCTAAAGCCTAGTACTTCAGGAGATAACAGGAGAGAGGATGCCCTAGGGTTTATTGTGCAACAATAAAGTCCCAAAACTCCAAGAGTTTGGAGTTTATGGCCTAAACATGGAGTTTACGGCCGTAAACCCCAAGGGTATAAATATGGCACTTAGCCATTTTATTCACTTTTTCACAATTTCAAAGCTAGAACTCAAATCCTCTCAAGTATCATCCGACTTTTCCTTCTTGATCTTCAACTTTGTAAGTGTTCTTACCCTAATAAGTTGATATCCTACTTAATCTAGTGATCTTACATGATTCCATCCGTGAAATCATTACATATGTGTAGATCTTCAAGTTTCACCAAGAACACCAAGAACACACACTAGTGTTCTTGGACTTTTAGCACCCTTTCAAGCTTCTACATAGTATGTACTCTTACCCTAGTGTGTTATAAGACTTGTTACACTTCCTAATCATCTAGAAAACATAAGGAAACACAAGATCAAAGGTGTTTAAAGTCCAAGATGTTCTTGGACCGTAAACCCTAATAAAGGGGCCAAAGTGTGCCCTAGTCCCTTACTAAGCCTTGGATACTAGGCTAGAACATATCCTTAAAGTGTTTAGGACCTTAAACATCAAAAACACAATAAACCATTAGGGTTTACGGCCGTAAACCCAAGGAGAAATGGTCCATGGACCGTAAACTCCACAAAGGAGTGAAATGGTGCCCTAATCACTTCCAAAGGCTTAGACTTCAAGTGGGAATGCTTCTTATGACCTTATAAGCTTCAAATCACAAAATGGTAAAAGTACCATGAGTTTACGGCCGTAAACTCATGGTTTTACGTCCGTAAACTCAATAAGAGTTGGTCCCAAAACCGTAAACTCATAAAGAGTTTACCCTTGGACCCCAAACTCAATAGCCAAGTCCTACAACCCTTAGATGTAATCCTTAGCACTTATAGCACTTAAATCAAGTGTTTTACATGTCTTAGGATGTCTTAACTTGGTTAATTAGTTGTTTAATGACTAATTGGATACATATATGTGTTATTATATGTTAACTAGGATCCTTATTTGTGTTCAAGTCTTCACTTGACACTTAGCATCCTATAACAATCCGTTCATCCAAACCACTCACTGCAGGTGAGTTCATACCCCTTTAATTAACCTTTTAAATGTTTTTAAATGCTTTTATGGGGGGGGGGAATATAAGTTGAACTATTATTGTTATTATACCAATCAGATGTGATTAATAACTACCAAACAAGTGGATTTCCTACTTTTCAAACTGTGTTATCAAACTGTTTTACAAACTCTTTCTCATATCAAATACTTTTATTAAACTCTTTTAAACTTATATTTTGTTAAATGTGTATCTATATAGATATAGTTATATAAGTAGGATTTAAAGGGCTTAGGACTGATAGCTCACCTTACTTCATGTTCCTTGTTTGGTTGTGGACTTAGGGTATTCAGGTTATTTGTCCGAAGGTCGTTTGAATCCTAGTTATATATTATGTATATGTGTATAGGTATAAAGGTTCCTTCTTTCATTCAGTTCAATACGATTGGGTAGCAAAGGTATACACACATGTTCACACATACAAACAAGATTACTAGTAAACTATAATAGGTATAGTTTAGGGAGATACTAATACTATTACTAGAACAGTGAAACATACAAAGAGTCAGTTCATACATGAGTCAATAACATACAGATAGAGAATACTATGATGAGAAACAAACAATACCATACAGAGAGAACATACATACATGCTAGATAGGGAGAGAACACACAATACAGCTAGCATATACGTATACTAGAACATTACTATAGTTATGTGAGCCACGTAACGGGGGAATGGCATTACCTGTCATGGCCCGTTTTATATCCAGAATCTCCTTAAGTGGGGAGCGTATGAGTTTGTGTATAGATCTATACTGGATTGACTATCCTACACATTGTTGCTCGCTACAGTTGGACTTGCAAGTCTACGGGTGCCAAACATCATTTCTACGACGTCTTACATCGTCGTGTTTATAGTCGGTAGCAGGATAGAGGTCGATCACATGGTACTTTAAATAACAATTGGTTTAAGGTAGCTAGTACATCAGTAGTTACTAAATACAACACTACAGTACTATTTCATTTTCCCATTTGCATTCAAATTGTGACCTTCACACAATAAACAATAATGTAAAAACTATATTTTTGGTAAATGATAGTCAGATTTAGGAAAATACATACTCTTACAAGAGACACACATATAGATACTAGATGCCTGGGTAGAAGGCTACTTTTAGTAGGAAACATTGGGTTTTCTAGGGGAGTTCAAACAATTACAAACACTTACAAACTTTTACAAACTTCTACAATTACAGACTTACAAACACTTTCATACAAACAATGACACTAATATACTTATGAACTCACCATCTCTAAAGCTGATAAACTCTTTCAAAATAACTTGTATTCTCAGGTCACCAGTAGACAGGTACCGGTGCCAAATTTTGAGAAGATGGAGCTCGTTCAAGACTCATCTTTTATTTTGATGTATATTTTTGGTGTCTATATAACTTGACAAAACACACTTGTTTTAAATTATATTATTACTGCAATGGATGATGTTGTTGCTTGTTTACTACTTTGCATTGTTGTGATACTGAACATGACGTCCTCCACCCCCGAACATTTCCGCCGTTCCCGTTTTGGGGTGTGACAATTCTCTCCCTATAAAGTCACCTTTTGTCCAAGGTGTGTTGTGATTCCATTTGAGGCATTCATACTATTGGTGCTAAGTTCTTAAAGGTCCAAGGGTTCCAACTACAACAAAAGGCATGTCATCTAACTAGAACTTTGTTGTAAAGATACTCCATTATATGCTAGTTAGGATGATGTTTTGGATAAAACAAAGTTTGCATTTATATTAGAGAAAACATAGATCCAAAGTATCTAGGGTTGCATGTACACCATAGGAGTGTTAGAATGATCAAAACCCAACAGTGGTATCAGAGCCTAGGGTTCTTTTCCAATATACTTGATGCTACTTGTTTTCAAAGCTTGAAAAATCGATTTTCTGCTGTCAAGACAGTGGACTCGCCGAGTCCACTGGGGAACTTGACGAGTCCACCCGATAATCTGACCAACCCGCCGAGTCACTTCATGCACTCGACGAGTTGGTGCTCCTGGATGCATATTTTCGAGTTCTATGTCCGGAATTGGACTAGGATCATTACCCTAAACTGTTTTTGAACTTATAAACATGTTTTTGATGTGGTAATGATCATGCTTATCCAATTTAAAAGATAATTATCAAATTTTCATGTTTTGTATTAGTTTATATGGTTAGGCTAATTACATGAAATTTTTTTGATATGAATTGTCTTGTTCTTAGGAGTTTAATTTAGATTATTGACAAATTTGTTTGATTTTGTGAGTCACAATAGTTGATCTAAACGTTTTTTTGATGAATTCCATAACTTGTCCTCAAGTTATGGAAAATGAAAGGTTTTTCTTTTAAAGAGATCATTAAAATCATAGGTTATGAACTTGAAGAGTCTTTTTCCCGTAAATGGTTTTATGAACTCCATAACTTGTCCTCAATTTATGGATTTTCAAAAGTCTTTTCTTTAAAACCTATATTAAACTCATAATTTATAGATCTGAAAAGTTTTGACAAGTTTCAAAACTTTCCCTCAAGTTTTGGAATTTGTAAAGTTTCACCTTTTGAATACTTTAGTTCCAAAGCCTAGAGTTCTAAAAGTTTAAAATTCAACCCATATACTATTATAATATTATAGGTTTAATATTTATATATATGTATAAGAATAGGGTCAGTCTTACTGTTAGTAGGCGTCATTCACGAGGCCGGTCTAAAAGGGGGGTATAAGGTTAGTGCCTATAAAATGACAGTTTAATAGGTTTCCACTCTCACCCACCGCTTACTTGACTGGTGGAGGGTCGTTAGCCGAACGAGTAGGATAGGACATTTAAATTATCATTAAAAGTATAATGAAATACTAAGTAACTAAACACTTATAAATTCCCAATCTTAGTTACTTAGGAAAATGTGAATTTGTTGCTCACCCATGAAATTGCACTTTGCACCTTGTTAAGTCGTTAGTGGAGCGTGTGTGGTTAACCGACACACTAACCTGGGTCTGACAGTGCATGGAAAAGGGTAGCTTGATGTTAATCATAAATCAATGGAGCGTGTGTGGTTAACTGACACATTGATTAGTTGGTTGTAACATTAGGTGTACCAAGCTAATTTGCATGGTAATTCACACCTTGTTTGTGATCCTCGACATCCCACTCACAAACTTGAAGGGCACAATCGAGATATAAACATGCCCTTGAATTGTTCAATTAATCTCAAAGGATCTAGGAGTTTCAATCCAATTGAAAACTAATGATAAATTTCATTTTTCATGGTGGAAATTGGTAAATCGTCATTTACCTACCTTCAAATATTTTCCATTCGGATTACGGCATCCCTCTTCCGAATTGTAAAATATTGTGTTGGGTCCTAGCCTTAATATTTCATTTGGGTGTTATATTAAGGACTAAAATCAACTAAACTTGAATTTCACCCTCATAAATGTCTAAGTTCAGACAACTATGGTATTCCCGAATCTTTTGAAAAAAAAACTTTCTTTATAAAGATGATTTTCCACAAGGCAATCAAAGTGAAGATTAATCCCTTCTTTGTGCTTTAGTGGAACTTCACTTCCTTCACCTCCTCTTATTATTTTCCTTAACCCAAAAGTTCAAGGTCACTCAAAGCCCTATTGGCAGGAAGGAAAGTCTGTATGTACTCATGTCTTGGAGATGAAGTTACATATTGAAAAGTTGGGAGAGTTGGGTGTCGAAGTCTCAAGGAAGTTGGTGGTTGACTAGGTTCTTCAATCACTTCCTAAGTCATATAGCAGGTTCCCTTAAGGACTACTATATGGGAGACCACGACATGACCCTTATCGATCTGACATATTTCCTTATTGCTGCTGAATCAACAATGATTTGGTGCACTGGCAAAGCAAATTTGATTGGAAGGTCTACTCTCCAAACTTCCATGGACATTGACAATGGTAACATTAGAAGTCTAGAAAAGCTTTCTCTTCCCAATGGAAAGGGATCGACCATGGTCAAGTCATTTGACCAAATGGTAAAGAGAAAGGCTAAGTCTGAGATAGTCTCGTGTACCATTCCAAAGAGTCCATATGTTTCTATTTCCAAGAGATGAGGCATTGGTTGTGAAGCTGCCGTATCTACCTGAAGGACCACAAGGATGGTAAAGTCAGAGTGTATGACTCTGCTTAAGGTAAGTCTACTGTCTAACTCTATTAAGTTCTTATCTGGAGATTCTTAATACATGATGTAATGTAACTAAATTTTGATGTTTTGCAGGATCAAAGGAATGAAAGGAAACTTAAAGGAAGAGTAGGCTGATTCTGATCGTGAAGAGATGGATTTCGATCGCATGGTTCGATGATCAGAATTTTGATCTGCTGCTTAAGAGTTATGATAGATTGCTTAGGAATAGATAACAACATAGTTTTAATTTGTAATTGCATTCTAAGGAAAAGTTTTTATGCATTTTTATAGTAAAAGAAAATTTTTGATTTGATCTTATTTTAAGATACCTTGCAATGGCATTTGTTAAAATTGTTGTTTATATGTTTCCATTGATAGCAATATTGGAAAAACGATTTGATTCTTTCGTTTGTGGTAGTGTCAAGATTTACCAAATAAGGAAAGATTCTCATCACCCAAGTTTCAGTTGGATAGAAACTTGGAATCATGCAACTTGTATTGTTTGATCAATGAGAACCTTCGTCTTTCGGAAATTAAGACTAATTCCTTGTTCACATGTATATGTGAGTCAATTGAAGGACTAGGGGATCGGGTACACTTGGTTGTGCGCTGATCAGGTCCACCACAAAGAACGATAAGACTATTCGTTATGATTTACTAAAGTTTAGTAAATATGGTTATGCTTACAAGATTAAGTGTAATTATGAATCATTGGAAAAGTTTCAATGTATGGCAGAACGAATAAGAAAAATCAAATTAGGCAGAAAGATAAAAGTTTCTCCAATCTGAGAAGAAAGGAGAGTACTTGAGTATCGTGTTTTATGATTATTTGAGTGATTATGAAACCATATCACAATTGATCCTCTAAGGACATCTTAGTGCATTTGTATGGCTAAGAAGAGGAATCGTGAATTGTTGAAATGGTTAAATCGAGAAGATAAATCATACTTCGTTCCAAAATTAGGTCTTAGATTCATACTCCAAGATTGTAGAGTAAAATGTTTCTTACTCTTGTACATTTGAAATTGGTAAATTGTGATGTTTTGGATAAGACAAACACCAATTGGGACTAATTATGTGAAGTGTTTGTCTTGATAAGAAACCACACTAACTCTTGAATATTTGTTTGTCAAGTAATGTTCCTTGACAAAGTGAATCTTATATGTCAAGAGGTCAGTGGGAGTCTTAAGGATCTTGAATAGCTTCAAGAACTAATCAAGAGTAAACCTATTGTTAATCAGCAGCACACGACTTGAGGTTTGTAAACTATCGTGTTGGCATATTCTTGTTTCTATGCCCATTCCAGTTTAAAGTTGGCTATGCATGTGATTTCTATAAGTTCTCAACTGTTTGCATAACAACTTGGAAGCAATGGTAGGCCCTTGAGCTGCCAGGTGGCAAGAAATTAATATTGAACAGGTTCAGTCCATATGAGTTTGGATTTGTCACTAACCTTGTCTTGTGATTATGGTTATGACAAATTCACATGGATAGGAACACATACACCTTAAAATCTAACTGTCATCAGGTTTCTCTCCAATTCATGAAAATGATTTTGAGGAAACGCTTTCACTAAGTAGATTTTAAATAGTTAACAACTGTGATATTTGCATTCTCAAATTCGATTACGATTACGACATCCCTCTTCATAATTCGAATTATGAGAAATGGAAAAAGGTGTAAACATTTGAGACTTATTGCTGTAAGTTGTAAAATTGTTTAGACACATATGTGAGCTATCTAAGGAAATGTGTTTAAATTTGAGGAGCCTAGATAAAAGTCTTATCGAAGCATCTTGTATCAGAAATCTGAACTTTAAAGTCAACAAGTATTGATTTCTAGAAGTCCAGTTGACTTCTGGGTACATGTCAAAGCTAGTGGGAGCATAAGTGTTATGCTAGTAAGATAATAATTATTATGATAGTGGGAGCATAATTATTATGGTATGTGTTGCGAGTTAGCAATGTTAATTATAGAAAACAAAAGTTTCAATTCGCAAAGTTACAGGGTTTGAAAAGTTGTTTTGCTATAATTAAGGGAGAGGAATTCATACTTCATTTCGAATCTAAAAGCTTAGATTGAGATTTTAATCGAATTTAGTCATGGACATATGTGAATGTTATGTTGAAATGATTCAACATAAGGAAATTCTATATGTGGAAATATTATAGAGAAAGACTGGTAAAGTATCACGTCTTTATGTAAGACATTATGAATCATATCCCATATGCTTCGGGTATAGGATCGATTGCATATGCTATAATATTAATTTGTTCTAATTTTACAAATTCCTAGGGCATTAAGAGGGAAAAGGGACTAGAACTAGATATAACTAAAATGGTTAAGCAATTGTCGACGACAATCTGAGGTTTACCAAGGATTGGTTGCTTATGGACAGTTGGAAGTATAGTATAAGTTTTGGAAGGTCCATATTGACAAGTTCTGAGAAGAGGTAACTCTTGTTCATAAGTGCTAGTCATATGGAATTATGGAAATGTTCCATAAGTGGAACTTAATCATAAAATCTGTGTAAGATTAGAAAACTTAATGCAAATGGAATGAATTTGGTATTCTTACATTTACGATAAGGATTTGGAATTGTGAAATGAGCATCATTGAAATGTTGTCCATTGATCTATTTCATAAAGAGAGGACCATAGGCAAACTTAGTGTGCATGCTTGGAGCATGGCATAACTATTTTTTAAATTCAAGTATTAAGTTGATTAATCGAAACATTATACAATGAATAATGTGTAATCAATATGGTGATTAAATAAAAGGTGTTTTATTTATATTCATAAGTTCTGAGACCATATTGGATTTGATTATTCTTGTGTTTCACTTTGCATGTTTTGACTTCCCGAATAACTAGGTTATTCAAACCATCCACAGTCGATCATACTTTGGGAGTAGGTATTAAAGCTAGACTGTCATGAATGGGTCTGAAGATTGTCTAAAGGCGTTTAGACATAGCACAAGTTTGTTGCAGTGTTCATGAGTACTCTTGTAATAAGATTTGAATATTGGATTAAACCCACGCTCATCTGAATCACTTCATGCATTTTATCACGAGTGATTGTGAGAAAATAATATCTTATATTCTTGAAACCAAGACATGTGAGTTGTAGTTTAAAAGTCGGTTTCACATTGACATATGTAAACGTACCAGTAACTTGGTGTTATAAAACATATTGTTGTGTGAGATTTGATGAGTAAGTACAAGCAAGCATTTGAGTCGAAGTTTATCCATTCCTTTTACCCTTAGAGGGATAAAAGCGATATTTGTGGGCCCCTCAATGATTTAGTGATGACACCCTAAGCGCTTCGCCAAGCCTGGACTGATTTGATTTGTTTAATTAGTCAGTTGTCATAAATCGGAAATCGGGAAACAACAGATGGACAGAGAGAATGGTTATAATCAATGTCTCAGTCCATATGATATCTTGTAGAATGGAGGAATATATGATCCCTTATCTAATCGACGCGTCATTGACTAGGTCATAGTTCGACAAAGGCTTTTAAGAGCTACGATTGCTAGTCGGGTTGTGGAGTCGTACTTGCAATCATAGTTATTAGACTTATCCAAGTGGGAGACTGTTGGATTAGGTGTCTAAGCCCATAACTATAATTGGTATGTACTTGACCGGAGAGTAGCATGGTCAATTTGGGTTGCCTTCACCAGAGAAATTTGATAGGATGGACTTTTGAGAAGAGGTTATTTGTGATTTATTAATATATTATAAGTTCTAATATATTAATATGAAATCATGTTATTTAATTAGTATTGATCAAAAATTAATTTGGAATTAATTTAGTGATCAAAAGAGACTAATTAAATATATGGGGACTGATTAAGTAAATCAGTGATTCTTATAGTGTGGGCCAATGATCCATGGTTATTTAGGATGGGCTAAACCAATATGATAGTCCATGGATAGTCCATGGAGGTTTAACCCATGGATCCTAAGTAATATGAAGGGTGATGTGAATTAGGGTTTGCATGGATGTAACCCTAGACTTTGCTACACTATAAAAGGAACCTATAGTCACCAAAATCGGCCCCCATGCATTCTAAGAAGAGTGATGAACGATTCTTAATACATGATGTAATGTAATTACATTTTGATGTTTTGAAGAATCGAAGAAATGAAAGGAAGCTTAAAGGAAGAGTATGTTGAGTCTGATCGCGAAGAGATGGATTTCGATCGAATGGTTCGATGACCGATTTATGAGCTGCTGCTTAAGAGTTATGATAGATTGCTTAGGAATAGATAACAACATATTTTCACTTGTATTTGCATTGTAAGGATAAGTTTTCCGCAATTTTTATAAATAAAGAAATTTTTTGAAATTTGTCTTATTTTTAAAATTTCTTAACAATGTCTTTTGTGAAAAATTGTTGTTTATATGATTCCATTGATAGCAATATTAGGAAAATGGATTTGATTCTTTCGTTTGTGGTAGTGTCAAGAATTTTCCAAATAAGGAAAGATTTTCATCACCCAAGTTTCAGTTGGAAAGAAACTTGGAATCATGCAACTTGTATTGTGTGATGAATGAGAACCTTCATCTTTGGGAAATTAAGACTAATTATTTGTTCACATGTTTATGTGAGTCAAGTGAAGGATTAGGGAATCAGGTACACTGGGTGTGCGCTGGTCAGGTCCACCACAGAAAACGATAAGACTATTCGTCATGATTTACTAAAGTTTAGTAAATATGGTTATGCTTACAAGTTTTAAGTATAATTATGAAACATTGGAAAAGTTTCAATGTATGGCAGAACGAATGAGAAGAATCAAATTGGGCAGAAAGATAAAAGTTTCTCCAATCTGAAAAGATGGGAGAGTACTTGAGTATCGTGTCTTATGATCATCTTAATGATTATGAAAACCATGTCACAATTGATCCTCTAAGGATATCTTAGTTCATTTGTATGGTTAAGAAGAGGAATCGTGAATTGTTGAAATGGTTAAATCAAGAAGATGAGTCATACTTCGTTTCAAAACAAGTCTTAGAGTCATACTCCAAGATTGTGCCTTGGGTGACATAATTTAGGAAAGGTTTATAACACTCATCAAATGTAGAGTTAAATGTTTTGACTCTTGTACATTTGAAATTTGTAAGTTGTGATGTCTTGGTAAGGATAGAGACCAACTAAGACCAATTGTGTGAAGTGTTTATCTTGATAAGAATCCGCACTAACTCTTGAATATTTGTTTTGTCAAGGAATGGTTCTTGACAGAGAATATTATATGTCAAGAGGTCAGTGGGAGTATTAAAGATCTTGACAAGTTTCAAGAACTAATTGAGAAGAAAACCTATTGTTTATCACTAGCACACGACTTGAGGTTTGTAACCTATCGTGTTGAAATATTCTTGTTTCTGTGCTCATTCCAGTTAAAGATGACTATGCATGTGAGTTCTATGAGTTCTCAATTGTTTGCATAACAACTTGGAAGCAATGGTAGGCCCTTGTGCTGCTAAGTGGCAAGAAATTAAGAATGAACAAGTTTAGTCCATATGAGTTTGGATTTGTCACTAACCTTGTCTTGTGATTATGGTTATGACAAATTCACATGGATAGGAACACATACACCATAAAATCTAAGTGTAATAAGCTTTTTCTCCGATTGATGAAAATGATGGTGAGGAAACTCTTTCACTAAGAAGATTTTAAGGAGATAGAATTGTGATATTTGCATTCTCCAATTAAATTATGATTACGCCATCCCTATTCATAATTTGAATTGTAAGAAATGGCAAAGGGTCTAAACATCTGAGACTTATTGGTGTAAGTTCTAAAGTTGTTAAGACACACATGAGAGCTATCTAAGGAAAGGTGTATGAGTTTGAGAAGCCTATATAAAGTCTTATCAAAGCTTCTCGTATCAGAAATCTAAACTTTGGTAATAAAAGTCAATAAGTAATGATTTCTAGAAGTACAACTGATTTCTGGGTACATGTACAAGCAAGTTACAGCATCAATGTTATGCTAGTAAAAGTAATGATTATTATGCTAGTGGGAGCATAATCAATTATGATGAATGCTGCAAGTTAGCAATGTTAATTATAGAAAACAAAAAGTTTCAATTCGCAAGTTGCAGGGTTTGAAAAGTTGTTTTGCTATAATTAAGGGAGAGGTATTCATACTTCATTTTAAATCTAAAAGCTTAGATTGAGATTTTAATCAGATTTAGTCAAATATATATATATATATATATATATATATATATATATATATATATATATATATATATATATATATATATATATATATATATATATGAATGTTATATTGGAATGGTTCAACATAAGGAAATTCTATATATGGATGTGTTAACTGCGTTCTCAAAATTCGACTATGATTACGGCATCCCTTTTCATAATTCGAATGATTAGAACATGGCAAATAGAAATATTATAGCAAAAGACTGGTTAAGTATCATGTGTTTATGTAAGACATCATGACTCGTGTCCTATATGCTTCAGGTATAGGATCGATTACATGTGTTATAATACTCATCTGTTCTAAATCTTTTCCAAATGCCTAGGACATTAAGAGAAAAAAAGGAGAGATAGAACCGGATATGACTAAAGTGGTTAAACAATTGTTAAAGGACAATCTAAGGTTCACCGAGGATTGGTCACTTAAGGGCAGTTGGAAGTATAGTAATGGATGGACTATATCGACATTATTATAAATAGAAACTATTCTATTAATAATGAGTTGTAATATGGAAACTATGGAATGTTTTCATATTGGGTGTTGGATATTAAGAATCTGTGGTTAGAAACTTTTATGCAAGAAGGATGTTCAAAGGAATGTACTTTGAATTTGAGACTTCGCTTCCATAGAATTGTCTTGTAACAATCTCCAAAGGAATACTTTGTAATATCGTTGGTCAAGTCTTCGTGGCTTTTGGTACCTAGACATTACAAAGGAGTCATTGCATGATAGTTTAGAATCCAACACATTCTGGCAGTGACAAGAATTTGGAATTCTTACACTGGTGATAAAGATTTGGAATTGTGAAATGAGTTTCATTGAAGATGTGTTCAATTGATCTATTTCACAAAGTAAGGACCATTGACAAACATAGTATGCATGCTTGGAGCATGGCATAGATATTGTTTTAATTTAAGTATTAAGTTGATTATTCGAAACATTATACATTGAATAATGAGTAATCAATATGACTCAAAAGTTTTTTGGGCCATATAAGATTAGTATCATTATTGTGTTTCACTTTCCATGTTTTGACTTCCCGAATAACTAGGTTATTCAAACCATCCATAGTCAATCATACTTTGGAAGTAGGTATTGAGGCAATACTGTCATGAATGGGTCTGTAGTTTGTCTAGGACAAGGTGGTTGCAGTGTTCATGAGTCTCATGGAATAAGATTCGAGTATTGGATTCAACCCACGCTCATCTAAATCACTTCATGGATTTTATCATGAGTGATTAGTGAGACGATAATATCTTATATTCTTGAAACGGAGAGATGTGAGTTGTAGTTACAAGTCGGTTGCACATAGACATACGTAAACGCACCAGTAACTTGGTGTTATAAAACGTATTGTTGTGTGTAATTTGATGAGTAAGTCCAAGCAAGCATTTGAGTCGAAGTCTATCCGTTCCTTTTATCCTTAGAGGGATAAAAGCGATATTTGTGGGCCCCTGGATGATTTAGTGATGACACGCTAAACGCTCGGCCGAGCCTGGACTAATTTGATTTGTTGAATTAGTCGGTCGTCATAAATCGGAAATCGGGAAACAACAGATGGACAGAGAGAATGATTATAATCCATGTCTCAGTCCATATGATATCTTATAGAATGGAGGAATATATGATCCTTTATCTAATGGACGTTTCATTGACTAGGTCAGAGTTCGATAGCGGCTTTTAAGAGCTATGATTGCTAGTCGGGATTTTGGAGTCGTACTTGTAATAATAGTTATTAGACTTATCCAAGTGGGATACTATTGGATTATGTAACACCGTGAAATTCCAAACAAAATTTTCATTTAAATTCATATACATCTCATAACGCATTTCATAAAATCTCATTGATTTAGTTTACAAAACACATCTCCATAGTTGTTTGTTTAATAATGCAGGATCCTAACTCTGTAAACTCTGAGTAACACATAGCATAAATCACAAAGAAATAATGCAGGATATCACAATACACATATAAACACATAAGACATCTCAGTCACACAAAAATACCACTCATAGTAAAGTATAGTGAGAAGACTCACCTTGAATAATGAACAGCCCCTAAAAATGTTATTGCCACGCGCCGGCCTCTAACTCTGATCCAAATCCACAATTAACCCAATTAGGAACTAAGTCCAGACTCTCACTCAATAGGTCTACAGGAGGTCCAATAACCAGACCATCAACAACCTAAAACCCATTGGGCCCACCAAGGCCGAATAATAAATGGGCTCTCCCGAGGCCCAACTCTCAAGTCAAAAAGGCAAGCCCAACTCAAGGTCCCAAAGCACCTATACATAGTCCTCTGGTCCGAAACCTTATTTCATCAAGCCCAAACTCCAGGCGCCACACTCAAGGCCCGAGGAGAGACTTAGCCCATAAGTCCACAGTGAGGTTATGCTGGGCGTACCTCTCTTGGTATGCTCAGCGTACTCACGAATCCAGATTGGCCATCGGGGACACTGGGGCAGTACGTGGGGCGTACATGAATTACACCTAGTGTACTCCCAAGCTTCACTCTTTCTACTCACTTGGTCTTAATCAGTGAAGGCATTACCTCAAACCCTAGATCTGGACTCTCTAATGGCCCTTACTCCATAAAGTCAGTGACTTTAAGCCTTTGCATGGCTGATTCGGTCACAAACACTCAAAACACTCATCCTTTTTCCTCATAAATCTCATAACTCATGCATGGCTTGCTCCTAACGTCCAAGATTGGATTTTTATGACTTTACTCCACAAAATACACTAAAAGGGGGTTGATCAAGGTCCCTGGAGCTCATTATCTCATAAAGTCTCCATCTTTTGGGACAAAACCCTAATATACTCCATATAAATGCACAAATCAAAAGAGTGAGAAAGCTTGAAGCTTTATACCTCTATGTGAAGCTTTCCACACCGCTAAGCTCAGATCCAAAAGCCTGGACTCACACACCTTCTTCACCAAGGCTTCTTCTCCACTTCAAGAACACAAGATTACACTCACAAGATCTCAAATGCACTCACAAGCCATAAGAACGATGTTTTAGGGTTAGGAGGGTTTGGTGTCTGGGAATGGTGGCTAGGAATGAGGCCATCATATCCTTTATATAGGGGACTCACCAACGAGTAGTGTTTCCACTCTGTGCCTAGTACCCCAGCGTACCCACTGGTACGCCCAACGTAGTAGGTGGCTCCGCTTAAAAACCAAGCACATGAGTACGCTAAGCGTACACACACGTACGCCCAATGTACTCAGCTGCCACCTTTCTTAAATTTAGGGAGTTATCCTACCAACACTTCAAACTTCCAATGCTTCCTCGATATGACTCCGTTTCTAAAGAAAATCATACCCACAGAAAGGTGACGAGATGCCCTAAGCTTCTAGCAACTCGTCGCAACCCTGAGACTTTATCATGTCCGGGTTGCAGCCCACGAACCCTAACCACTGACGACCTGAAACAGGATGTTACAATTCTCCCCCACTTCAATTAGATTTCGCTCTCGAAATCGCTCCTTATCATCACAAAGATCGAACCCAAAACCCACGAAGCACCACCGAAAGGGCCTCAAATCATTCAACAATCTCCTCCAAAGACAACTAGACCCAACGGGAACTCCCGACCCTGAAGAAAGACAGTGCCAACTGCCGCTGCGATACTCGATCTGACTCTCCAGAACTTGAAACTCTAGTGGTCTATCTCCCTGCCAGACCACTCTCGCAAAACATCATCCTGCTAATCACCCATCGACTAGAATACTCTAAGAACACTCTTCCAACTCATATTCTCTAATCGATCCCGATCGCAACTAAAAAGAAACGGAAAGGTCATAATCCCCTAAGGACGCACCGCCTGAACAACTATCAGAACTCTTCTGAAGGAATGATCCTCAAAACTCTGTCCTCAAGTGCAAGAAAATGGTCAAGACAGCTCGAAACGATCCTATGATACTCTTAACATAAGCCCCAGCTTCTCTCAATTGTCCCTTCCAACACTGAGCACCAGGTCGACTCCGACCCAACAAGTTGAACCTCCAACGGTTACCTACTGCATGCCCAAAATGACTTACCGGCTTTCACCTCTCAATAACTATCTCGGCTCATAGTGACACACAAGTCACAAAATTTATTTTACCCCAAGCGAATGCTACATCTCATCTGAAATCGCCTCACCTCCAACCTCTATCGTCTACCACCCACTGGTTCCCTGCATCTCGTGGTACTTCTCATACCAACGAAACTGATCCAATCCGGTCTAAGATATCAGATGGAGGTCAATACCTCCCCCCCCCAAATGAAACCCATCCACGAATCCGAAACCTCATCTCGCCAATTCAATACACGAATACATCCAGAAGGGATTAATCTTCAACAGCAGAACTGGAACCACTCATTTCCAATCTGGTACTCAACTCATGACCCAAAATTCGCAGATTATGCACACACCATCTCTCTAATTCCTTCCGATTACGATAATCCCTCCTCATCCCAGGGATACAACGATTCCCAACCGACACGGAGACCCCCGTCTCGCACCTGGTTCGGCAACCAGGCTCCCGAAGACTCAAGCGGTAAGGCTACCCAAGCCTAAGAACTCCTCTGCGCCATACTCTGAGTAGTGAATACTACAGCTCTCCGTTGAACAGTATTCACCCTTGTTGACTACTGAGCGCTACGGTCTCCCGCGTAGACTTGGGATACTCTCTCACTGACTTGTGAATGCTACGCCTCCTCTTAGTATCTCAACACTCTCTCTCTAACTAGTGAATACTAGGGCTCCCCGCAGTATCATAACACTCTCTTGTTGGATTAGTGTCTAAGTCCATAACTATTTTGCTATGTACTTGACCCGATTATGAGCATGGTGCTTTTGGGTTGCCCTCACCATAGCAATATGTAGGATGAATTAAGGAGAGAAAGGTTTAATTATGATTTATTAATATATTATGAGAATAATATATTAAAGGAGAAATCATATTGTTTAATTAATATTAGTCAAGAATATTAATTTTGTGGCTAAAAGAGATTAATTAAACTTAAGGGACTTATTGTGTAATTATAAGATAATTACATAGATGGGCTAATGGACTCCATAGAAGTTGGAGTGGACGAATTCTATGGGGAAACCCATTAGAAATCGTCCAAGGCTTCTAAAGAGGGATTCCATGGGCTGCTTAGGGCTTAAGCAGTCAGATTAGGGTTTCCTAGCTGTAAACCCTAATAGCCTACATGTATATAAAGGAGCCCTATGCCCCAAAAACGTGGTGAACACTTCCTTTAGGGTTTGCAGCCGTTTTTGGTGCCTCTTCTCTCCTCCCTCTTCATCCAAGTTGCTTAGTGGTGTTTGTGACTCCATTAGAGGTGCAACACTTGACGCACTAAGCTTTCTGAAGCAAGGATTGATTGTTATTGGTATATAACAATCAAAGGTAAGATCTAAACCCTAATTTCAGTTATAGTTTATTAGATCTAGGGTTTATGGCTTTGGATTATCAATTGCATGTTCATTAGACAAACTAGATCCAAAGCTATTAGGGTTTGCATGTATACCATAGGATTGATGTAGTGCTCGAAACTCATCAGTGGTATCAGAGACAAGGGTTGTTTGTTTGATGTATTTAATGCTATATTTGATTATTATGCTTACAATCGAAAATTTTTGATTTCTGGGGGCTGGACTCGCCGAGTCCATGGCTGAACTCGCTGAGTCCATAGTGAACTCGACGAGTCCAATCTAGACTCGACGATTCATAGTCGCAGATGGAGCAAATTTCAAGATTTTCTTGCCTTTTTGCTGTGGGATAATTACCAAAAACTTTTTTATTGATATAAATCAGATTTTTATGATATTGGGTGATTATCCTTGCCAAAATAAAAGATAATTTCATATTAATTGAATAATTACTTCCTTATATGATAAAGTTTGATTATTTGAATTATTTGGTGAATTATCTTGCATGTAATTCGACTAAGTCAATATTAGATAATCACCAATTAATTGTTAATTGCTTTATTTGAATTTGTGATCTAGAATATTCCAAATAATGTTTTGAAAAGTTTCAAAACTTGTCCTCAAGTTTTGGAATTTAAATTTTTGATTAAAAGTTAATTTTGAAATATTTAAATTCTAATCCCAAATGTTTTGAAAAGTTTCAAAACTTGCCCTCAAGTTTTGGAATTTAAAAGTTAATTAAAAGTTTAATTTTGAAATGTTAAATTCTAAAACCCTCGTATTTTTTAAAAGTTCAAAATACACCCTTATGGTTTTGTTAATTAATTAAAGTGTATAATTAAAAGAGAGTTAATAAATCCATAAAGTTTTGGTTTACATTTAATTAAATTAAAAGTATAATTATTTAAATTAGACCACCTAGTATTTTAAAAGTTTAAAATACACCCTATACTATGTATATATGACATTAAAAGTCTAATATTATATATGTATAAGTAAACAGTCAGTCTCACCGTTAGTAGGCCTTATTCACGAAGCTGGTCTATAAGGGGTGTTTAAGGAAATTGCCTATAAAATGGCGATTGAATGGGTATCCACTCTTACCCACCGCACTCTTGACTAGTGGAGGGTCGTCAGCCGAACGGGTAGGATAGGACGAAACCATGGAATTACACTTCCATTATAAGTATAATGAAGTACAAAGTAACTACATGTTTTTACAAATTCCCAAATTCTAGTTACTTTAGGCAAAATGTGAAATTGTATGCTAATCCATGGAATTACACTTCGTACCTTTGTCAAACGTTAGTGGAGCGTGTGTGGTTAACCGACACACTAATTTGGGATTGACATTGGTGGCAAAGGGTGGCTCGATGTTTATAATAGATCAATGGAGCGTGTGTGGCTAACCGGCACATTGATTCGGTGATAGTAGCATTGAGTGCACCACGTAGATTCGTATGGTTATTCACACCTTGTTTGTGATCCTCGGCATCCCAGTCGCAAACTTGAAGGGCATAATCGAGATTAAACATGTCATTGAAAATTTCAATGAATCTCAAAAGATCTAGGAGTTTCAATTCATTTAAAACTTAAACTTCGTTTTGTTTTTTCATGGTGGAAACTGGTAAATCGTCATTTACATACCTTCAAATATTCTGCAACTAGATTACGGCATCCCTCTTCTAGGTTGTAGAATATTGCGTTGGATCCTAGCTTTAATGTTTCATTTGGGTGTTACATCAAGGATTATTATCAACTAACTTGAATTTTCTCCCATTTTGTAGATGTATGATTCTAATAATGGTCTTCCTAAATCCATTGGAACAAGCTTTCCAAATGAAGATGGCGTTCCAAGATACGATCAAGGAAATGAGAGTCATGCTTCACTTCCTCCACCTCCTCCAATTGTTCTCCCTGACCCACAAGTTCAAAGGCTTGAAAAGTTCAAGCTCACTCAATCCCTATTGGCAAGTAAGCACGAAGTTGGGAAACCTGTGTGTGCACACGTCTTAGAGATAAAGTCACGCATTGATAGGTTAAGGATGTTGGGTGTCGATATCTCAGAGATGTTGGCTGTTGACTGGGTTCTTCTGTCACTTCCTGATTCGTATAGTGAGTTCGTAAGAGAGTACTATGCGATGGTTCACGATGTGACCCTCATTGATTTGACCTATTTGCTTATTGCTGCTGAATCAGCGATGATTTGGCGCACTGGTCAACCAAACTTGATTGGTCGATCATACTCTCATACTTCATTGGACATTGGTCACATTGGAAGTCCAGAAAAGGCTGAGATTGTCCCTTGCTATGTACCAAAGGTGTCCGTTTGCTTTTACTGCCAAGAGAAGGGGCATTGGAGACGAAGCTGTCCTAGCTACCTGAGAGATCTAATAGATGGGAGAGTCAAGACGTATGGCTCTACTTCAGGTAAAATCCATTAAGTAACTCTATAAGTTCCTATTTTTGATTCTTAATACATGATGTGATAAGATTACATTTTTATGTTTTGCAGGATCGAAGAAAAGAAAGGAAACTTAAGGAAGAAGCATGCTGAATCTGATCACGAAGAAATGGATTTCGATCGCATGGATTCAAAGATCGGATTTTTGAGCTGCTACTTTAGAGTTAGGGTAGATTGTTAAAAAATATGTAATAGCATAGTTTTTCAGTTGAATTGCATTGTAAGGACAAATTTTTTTCGCAATAAAATAAATTTTGATTTTGTCTTATTTATTTATCCTTGCGATGGCATGTATGAAAAATTGATGTTTGAATGTTTCCATTATTAGCAATGATGGATTTGATTCATAATTAGGTTATTTGTGGAAGTGTCGAGAGTTTACCAAATAGGGATACTTTCTCATCGCCCAAGTTTTAATTGGAAAGAAACTCGGAATCATGCAACATGTATTGTATGATGAATGAAAAACTTACATATTTGGGAAATTTAGACTAATTCTTTGACAAAGTGTCAAGTGAAGGACTAGGAGATCGAGTACACTAGGTTGTACATTGATCAAGTCCACTGCAAAGTGATAAAGATATTCGTCATTATTTACTAAAGTTTAGTAAATATGGTTATACTTATAATATTGAGTATAATTCTCAGTTGATTGAAAGAGTTTCAATCAATAGCAGAACGAATAAGAAGAATCTAGTAGGCAAAAAGATAAAAGTTTCTCCATTCTAAGAAGAAGGGAGTGTAACTTTTATTGTGTTTTATGATTGGTCTTAATGATTAAGAACCATGTCTCAATTGATCCTCTAAGTGAGTCTTAGTGCAATTGCATGTCTAAGAAGAGGAATCGAGAATTGTAGAAATGGTTAAATCAAGAAGTCAATCATACTTCGTTCCAATATCAAGTCTTAGAGTCAAGATTATGACATGAGTGACAAGTCTTAAGTAGGTTTGTAACACTTATTAAATGTAGAATAAGAAAGTTTCTTATTCTTGTACATTTGAAATTGGTAAGACAAAGTCCAACTAGGACCAATTGAGTGAAGTGTTAAACTTGATAAAAAGCTACACTAACTCTTGAATATTTGTATTGTCAAGAACTGCTTCTTTACAAGAGAACCTTATATGTCAAGGAGTCAGTGGGAGCCTTAAATGTCTTGAAAAGTTTCAAGAACAAATTCAAGAATAAACCTAGTTGATCATCACTAGCACACGACTTGAGGTTTGTAACGTATCGTGGATGACATAATTTTGTTTTATGCGCCATTCCAGTTAAGTTAATGATGCATCTGAGTTCTATGAGTTCTCATTTGTATGCATAAAGGCAAGCACCTTGATCAATGGAAGGTACATTGATATGTAAGGGTGAGTTGCTAAACTACTTGGAAGACATGGTGGGCACTCGTGTTACCATGAGGCAAGAAATCAAGAATGAGAAAGTTCAGTCTATATGTTTTTGGATTTATCGCAAACCTTAGTTTTGACAAATTGGCATGGATAGGAACGCATACACTTTAAAACCTAAGTGTCATAAGGTTTCCCACCTTCATGAAAATGATTGTAAGGAAATGCTTTCATTAAGAAAGAATTTAAGAATATTGCAATTGTGAAAATAGTATTCTCAAAATTCGATTATGATTACGACATCCCTTTTCATGGTTCGAATTGTGAGATTTGACAATTAGTCTGAACATTTGGGACTTAGTAACATAAGTTCTAAATTTGTTTAGACACACATGTAAGCTTTCTAAGGCAAAGGTGTATGAAGTTAAGAAGCTTAGATAAAGGCTTATCAAAGCATCAGGTATTAGAAATATGAACTTAAGGAATTCAATAAGCATTGTCTTCTGGAAGTTCCATTGTTTTCTGAATACATGTCAAAGCTAGTGGGAGCATAAGTGTTATGCCAATAAGGAAATAATCATCATGTTAGTGGGAGCATGATTATTATGGTAAGTATTGCAAGTTTGCAATATTAATTATAGAAAACAAGAGTTATACTTTGCAAAGTCGCAAAAGTTGAAAAGTTGTTTTGCTATAATTAAGGGAGAGAATATTATACTTCATTTCAAATCTAAAGGCTTAGATTGTGGAATTTTAATCAAATTTAGTCAAATATATATGAATGTTGTGTTGGAATGGTTCAACATGAGGAAATTCTATATATGGAAAGGGTAATTGCATTCTCAAAATTTGGTTATGATTACGGCATCCCTTTTCATAATCAAAATTGTGAGAACATGGCAATTAGAAATATTATAGCAGAAGACTGGTAAAGTATCACGTCTTCATGTGAGACATTATCAATCGTGTTCTATACGTTTTGGGTATAGGATCGATTGCATATGCCATAATATTGGACCGTTCTAATTTTCCAAGTACCTGGGGCACTAAGAGGGAAAAGGACTAGAACCAAGTTTGAATAAAATAATTAAACAACTGTCAAAGTACGATCTGAGGTTCGCCAAGGATTTGTTGCTTGTGAGTAGTTGGAAGTATAGTATTGGATGGACCATGTTGACATTATTTTGAATAAATAAGATTCTATTTAGAATGAGTTGTCATATGGCAAATATGGAAATGTTTCCATATTGGGAGTTGGAAATTGAGAATTTATGTCTAGATTAGAAAATTTTATGCAAAAGGATGTTCAAAGGAATGTACTTTGAAAGACATCACGTCTATAGAATTGTTTGTAACAATTTCTGATAGAGACCTTGTAATTTCATTCGCCAAGTCTTGGTGACTTTTGTGCTATGACTTTGCAAAAGGATCGTTGAATAAAATGTTAGAATCTAACGTATTCTAGTAGTGGCAAGAACCTTGTGTTCTTACAGTAACGATGAGGATTAGGAATTGTGAAATGAGCATCATTGGAAAAGTTTTCAATTGATCTATTTCACAAAGCATGGACCATAGGAAACAAAGTGTGCATGCTTGGAGCATGGGACAATTGTTGTTGTAATTCAAGTAATGAGTTGATTATCCGAAACATTAAATGATAAATAATGAGTAATCAATATGGCGGTTAAATAGAAGTGTTTTCTTTACTCTCACAAGTTTGGGGCCATATAGGATTAAGTATTATTGTTGTGTTTTAGTTTGCATGTTTTTGACTTCCAGAATAACTGGGTTATTCGAACCTTCACAGTCGGTCATATGTTGGAAGTAGGTATGAAGGAAGACTGTCATGAATCTGTCTATAGATTGTCTAAGTGTTTAGACATAGCACAAGTTTGCTGCAGAGTTCATGAGTTCTTTAATAAGATTAGAGTATTGGATCAAACCCATGCTCACTTGAATCACTTCATGGTTTTTATCATGAGTAATTGTGAGACGATAACATTGTATAATCTTGAAACCGAGACATGTGAGTTGTTATTTGTTGGTCGGTTGCGCATTGATAATAAGAAAACACACCAGTAACTTGGTGTTATAAAACTTATTGTTGTGTGTGATTCGATCAGTAAATGCAAGCGAGCATTTGAGTCGAAGTTTATCCATTCCTTTTACCCAAAGTGGGATAAAAAGCGATATCTGTGGGCCCCTCAATGATTTAGTTATGACACCCTAAGCGCTTGGCCATAGCGGGACTAAGTTGATGTGTTCAATTGTAGTCTATTGTCAGTTGTCATAAATCGGAAGTCGGGAAACAATATAGAGAGAATGATCAAATTCATGTCTTGTGTCTATACGATATCTTGAGAATAGAGGATTATATAATCCCTTATCTAAAGGACACGCTATCTGATAAGATCAGAGTTGACAGCGGCTTTTGAAAGCTACGATTGCTGATCAGGTTCTGAAGTTATGCAAAATAGTTATTAGACTTATCCAAGTGGGAGACTGTTGGATTTGTTTATAAGTCCATAACTATTTTGGTATATACTTGACCCGGTTATGAGCATGGTCCTTTTGGGTTGCCTTCACCATATCAATATGTAGGATGAATTAAGGAGAGAAAGGTTTAATTAAGATTTATTAATATATTATGAGAATAATATATTAAAGGAGAAATCATATTGTTTAATTAATATTAGTCAAGAATATTAATTTTGTGGCTAAAAGAGATTAATTAAACTTAAGGGACTTATCGTGTAATTATAAGATAATTACATAGATGGGCTAATGGACTCGATAGAAGTTGGAGTGGATGAATTCTATGGGGAAACCCATTAGAAATCGTCCAAGGCTTCTAAAGAGGGAGTCCATTGGCTGCTTAGGGCTTAAGCAGTCAGATTAGGGTTTCCTAGCTGTAAACCCTAATAGCCTACATGTATATAAAGGAGCCCTATGCCCTAAAAACGTGGTGAACACTTCCTTTAGGGTTTCCAGCCGTTTTTGGTGCCTCCTCTCTCCTCCCTCTTCATCCAAGTTGCTTAGTGGTGTTTGTGACTCCATGAGAGGTGCAACACTTGAGGCACTAAGATTTATGAAGCAAGGATTGATTGTTATTGCTATATAACAATCAAAGGTAAGATCTAAACCCTAATTTCAGTTATAGTTTATTAGATCTAGGGTTTATTGATTTGGATTATCAATTGCATGTTCATTAGACAAACTATATCCAAAGCTATTAGGGTTTGCATGTACACCAGAGGATTGATGTAGTGCTCGAAACCCATCATCTCTCTCTAACCAGTGAATACTATGGCTCCCCGCAGTATCATGACACACACACACACACACACACACTCTCTCTCTCTCTCTCTAACTAGTGAATACTATGGCTCCCCGCAGTATCACGGCACTCTCTAGCTGAGTAGTGAATATCACGACTCCCCGCAGTATCACAACACTCTCCCACTATCCAGTGAACACTACGACTCCCCGTAGTATCACGACACTCTCTTCCACTGACTCACCATGGGCCCACTCCACAGTTTCTCCTGATAATCCCAAGAGAATACCCCCACTCGAGTCACTTGCTATGTTATCCCCCATATTCTCATCATCAAGTCATCACCACACTGAGTTCACCAACTCATGCTCTGTAGCTCAACATAGATAGGTGCTTACACCCACCCAACTTATGCACCACCACTTCTGATGTAGGTTCTTGCAGGCAATGCACTAGTCTCAACACAGATACACCCTTAGGCAGTCTCACTCCGACGACAATTAACTGATGGGTTCCCACGGGAACAAAATCACTCGGTACTTCACTCGCCATCTCACAACTCGAGTCCTAACATAACCAAAAAATTAGTACATCATACCCGGGTACCTCGGTACACCATCACAGCGTATCACGCGGTCTTATCTTTACCACTGATCTTTCACTTACACAACTCGAAACCTCAAAATACTCCCATCTCCCAAATTGAAACACGGAGGAATCATCAATGACTAAACATGCGTTGACGAAAATCCGAAGCTCCACCCTCTACTGATCACAGTCCATAGGAACTACTCATACCGACTCTAAAATTGGTTGAAAAACCAAACGCTGGCCTTTTATGTGGTGTACATTACAATCTATACCTATACTCGTGAATCTCAGCTACTGCACCCTGAAGTCAGCGACCCAACCGCCTCGAACTCAGCATTTGCAAACCCAAAAAATCTCTAGCCATAATAAATCCTCTGACCAACGGCCTCCTGCCGTGGATTCACTCATCCTTCCTTAAGCACATACTTATACATCATCTCGCCTCACACCTTGTCGCATCCACCAATATCCCAGGTTTCATGTGTCCGCACCGCAGACCTCCATAATTAGCTCTCTAATCGTACTTGAACGAATTGCTGATCTTCTCAATTGAATACCCAGTTCTCCCTTACTCAGGGTTCGAACCATTTAAAGTCAGCATACCAACAATTTACTCCGTGGACTGTTCCACCAGGTACATTACTCTTGACTCTGGGAACATACCATGAAAACACTCATTGATCTTCTCGAAGGAAAACAAAGCAACTCCAAATATTCCGTAACTCAGACCAAATCTCAAAATCCTCCCAACACGACTGCCTCTAGTCATCTCAAAATCTCTGACCGATATACCGCCGGACACCTCAACTGTTCCGAAAATCCTGACCCTCAGTCCGGAAATAATGCACTATCACACACCTCGTGCCTGACTCCTCGACCAGCCTCCCAACACGGGAATCATCATCCAAGCACAAGATCTCACTTTCACAACCGATACACAACATAACAACGAGGGCCACCGCCCCGATATATTCCTCTTGACCACCTGAAACTGCTGCTAAAAGCATGCCACACTCAAAAAGGCACCTTCCTGGGTCTCTTCCATCTCAGCCTCCACTAATGACTCCATGATACAAGAAATGCCTCACAGCAGAAAAACTGCCTAAATACTCTGATGAAAAAGTCACCACCAATTATAGCCCACGGGGTTTACCTCCAAACTCTGAAACCAGAAACATGATATCTCCTTCGCTTTTCCCAGGAAACGGGAACAACGCAACTCTTGCCACAGAAGGTGACGTTTCATCCATCAGCCGATGGCTCGACTCAAACCTCGTTCCTCCAATAAGCATAATCTCTACTCATCCTTGAGCCTTGCGCCTCCAACTGGCATCTCACCAATAAAATCTCTCGGAAACGAACTCAATCTCCCTTTCAAGGTATACTCCATTAAAAGTTACTCGACATGGCCCTCTGGCCCTACACTCTTGTTGGATTAGGTGTCTAAGCCCATAACTATTATTGGTATGCATTCGACCCGAGAGTAGCATGGTCCATTTGGGTTGCATATCATCAGGACAATTTGTTAGTATGGAGTTTTGAGAAAAGATGTTATATATGATTTATTAATATATTATAAGTTATAATATATTAATATGAAATCGTATGAGTTAATTAGTATTGATCAAGAATTAATTTGGAATTAATTTAGTGATCAAAAGAGACTATCTAAAACTATGGGGACTAATTATGGTAATTAGTTATATTTATATGTGTTGGGCTTATGAACCATGTTGGACCAAGTTTATGTATGGATACATAAAGTGTTGGGCCACATGAACCATGGATCATAAAACCCATGGATATGGGTTTGGGTTATACCCATGACTCTTAGAATTCAACACATATAGATACATATGTTATGACCTAAAACCGCCACCCCTAGTCACCCTAGAGAGTGTGTGCATGTTCTTGGAGTTCATGAAGGTTTTAGAGTGCATGTAGATTCTCTCTCAAGTCCTACCTTTGTCCTTGATGTGTTGTGACTTCATTTGAGGCTTCCAAACTATTGGGGCTAAGTTCTTAAGGCCAAATACATCAAGACTTCCAGCCACACAAAAAGGTATGTTACAATATCTAGTATTTTATGTAGTTTGTATGACAATTGCATGCTAGCTATAGGTTCAATACCTTGGAAACCATTTGCATGTATAATTAGTGAAAACATAGATCCAAGGTATTTAGGGTTGTATGTGCACCATAGGATGTTGTATTATACCAAAACCCAATAGTGGTATTAGAGCCAAGGCTTGTTTTCATGTTATACTTGCTGAAATGGCTGAAAAATCGAAAATTTTGGCTGTTTGAGTGCTGGACTCGCCGAGTCCACTAATGGACTCGCCGAGTCCATGAAGAAATTCATCCAATTTGTCGAGTTGGTTCATGCACTCGACGAGTTGGACCCCCTGACAGCATATTTTCGACTTTTAAGGCTGGAATTGGACTAGAAACATTACCCTAAGCTGTTTTTGGTCTTGTAAACCTGTTTTTGATGTGGTAATGTTCATGCTAAACCAATTTCAAAGATAATTGTCAATAGAATCATGTTTTGTATTAGTTTAATGGTTAGGCTAATTTCATGAAAAAGTTTGATTTGAATTGTCTTGTTCTTATGAGTTAGTTTAGATTAATAGCAAAGTTATGTGATAATTTGTTTTCAATCCATATTAATCTTAAAGTTGCTCATAAAATGTGTTTTTGTAACTTGTCCTCAAGTTATATGAAAAGTCACATTTATGATTCTTTAAAACTCATAAGATTTCCATAAGTTAGGAAAAATGAAGAGTCTTATTTTCTTGAATGATTTTAAAGTCTTCCATAACTTGTCCTCATGCTATGGAACTTGAAGAGTTTATCCATTAAACTACTTTAAACTCATAGGTTATGAAAATGAAGAGTCTTTTTTCCTTAAATGTTTTGAAAGTCTTCCATAACTTGTCCTCAAGTTATGGAACTCGAAGAGTTTTTATTAAAACTACTTTAAATTCATAAGTTATGGAATTGAAAAGTTTTTGAATTGTTCTAAACTTGCCCTCAAGTTTTGGAATTTGTAAAGTTTCCCCCATGAATACTTTAATTCCAAGTTAAGCCCTTAGAGTTTTAATAGTTTAAAATTCAACCCTTATACTATTATAATATTATAGGTTTACTATTTATATATATGTATAAGAGTAAAAGTCAGTCTTACCGTTAGTAGGCCTCATTCACGAAGCCGGTCTATAAGGGGGGTATAAGGTTACTACCTATAAAATGGCAGTTTAATGGGTGTCCACTCTCACCCACCGCTTCCTTGACTGGTGGAGGGTCGTTAGCCGAACGGGTTTGACAGGACTATAATTCTCCCTTCATTAAAAGTATTAATGATAAATACTAAGTAACTAAACACTTATAAATTCCCAATCTTAGTTACTTAGGAAAATGGGAATTTGGTGCTAACCCATGAAATTTACACTTTGTACCTTACCAAGTCGTTAGTGGAGCGTGTGTGGTTAACCGGCACACTAACATGGACTAGTAAGAGTGGCGAAGGTTAACTTAATGTTTATCATAGATCGGTGGAGCGTGTGTGATTAACCGACACATCGATTAGGTAATAATATTAAGGGTACCAAGTGAATTTGCATGGTTATTCACACCTTGTTTTGTGATCCTCGGCATCCCAGTCATAAAATTTGAGAGGGCACAATCGAGATTGAAACATGCCATTGAAAAGTTCAATGAATCTCAAAAGATCTAGGAATTTCAAAACCAAATAAAACCTAACAAATTATTTCGTTTTTCATGGTGGAAATTGGTGAATCGTCATTCGCCTACCTTCAAATATTTTATAGCTTGGATTACGGCATCCCTCTTCCAAGTTGTAAAATATTGTGTTGGGTCCTAGCCTTAATATTTCATATTGGGTGTTATATTAAGGACTTAAAAATCAACTAACTTGAATATCTCCTATTGTAGATGTCTGGTTCAGACAACTATGATCTTCCCAAATCTATTTCCTCCACCTCCTCCAATTATTCTCCCTAACCCACAAGTTCAAGGTCACTCAAGCCCTATTGGCAAGCAAGGTCTCTGTGTGATCATATCTTGGTGATGAAGTCACGTATTGACAAGCCGGGAGAGTTGGGTGTCCAAGTCTTGAGAAAGTTGGATGTTCAATCACTTTCTAAGTCAGATAGTGAGTTCCTTTGAGACTACTATGTGACAGACCATGACTTGACCCTTAATGATCTTACCTATTTGCTTGGTGCTGCTGAGTCAGCAATGATTTTGAGCACTGGTAAAAGCAAATTTGATTAGAAGATCGACTTCCCAAACCTTCTATTGCCAAAGGAAGGGGCATTAATTGCGAAGCTGGCCAAATTTACCTGATAGTCTGTAAGGAAGGTAAAGTCAAAAGTTTTGACTCTACTTCAGGTAAAGTGCACTATCTAACTCTATTAAGTTCCTATTTTGAGATTCTTATTACATGATGTGACTAGATCACATTTTGATGTTTTAAGAATCAAAGTGAAGAGGAAGCTTAAAGGAAGAATTTTGAGCTGTTACTTAAAGAGTTGTGATAGATTGCTTAGGAAAACATAACAACATAGTTTTTCACATGCATTTGCATTGTAAGGATAAGGTTTTCCGCAAAGTTCTAAAATAAAAGAAAAGTTTTTATTTTATTTTAAAATATCCTTACAGTGGCATTTGTGAGAAACTGTTGTCTATATGTTTCCATTGATAGCAATATTGGAAAATGGATTTGATTCTCTCGACTGTGGTAGTGTCATAATTTACCAAATAAGGAAAGATTCTCATCACCCACGTTTCAGTAGGGTAGAAACTTGGAATCATGCAAGTTGTATGAAGAATGAGAATTTTCAACTTTGGGAAATTAAGACTAAGTCCTTGTTTACATGTATATGTGAGTCAAGTGAAGGACTAAGGGATCGAGTACACATTCTTGTGCATTGGTCAAGTCCACCACAAAGATCGATAAGCCTATTCGTCACGATTTACTAAGGTTTAGTAAATATGGTTATACTTACAAGTTTAAGTATAATTCTGAAACATTACAAAAGTTTCAATGTATGGCAGAACGAATGAGAAGAATCAAATTAGGCAGAAAGATAAAAGTTTCTCAAATCTGAAAAGATGGGAGAGTACTTTAGTATCATGTTTGTGATCATCTTAATGATTAAGAAACCATATGACAATTAGTCCTCTAAGGACATCTTAGTGCATTGTTATGACTAAGAAGAGGAATCTTGAATTATAGGAATGGTTAGATCAAGAAGATAAGTCATACTTCGTTTCAAAACAAGTCTTACAGTCATACTCCAAGATTGTAACTTGAGTGACACATCTTAAAGAAGGTTTATTAACACTAGTCAAATGTAAGAGTAAAAGGTGTCCTACTCTTGTACATTTGAAATTGGTAAGTTGTGATGTTTTGGGTTAAACAGAGACCAACTAAGGCCAATTATGTGAAGTGTTAGTCTTGATAAGAATCTGCACTGACCCTTGATAAGAAATGGTTCTTGACAAGAGAGTCTTATATGTCAAGATGACAGTGGGAGTCTTAAAGCTCTTGAAAGTTCCAAGAACTAATCAAGAATAAAAACCTGAAGTTCTTCACTAGCACACGACTTGAGGTTTATAACCTATCGTGTTGACATTTCTGTGCCTATTGCAGTTAAAGTTGGCTTTGAATAGGAGTTCTGAGAGTTCTCAATTGGTTGCATAACAACTTGGAAGCAATGGCAGGCCCTTGTGCTGCCAGTTGGCAAAAAGTTAAGATTGCCCAAGTTCAATCCATATGAGTTTGGATTTTTCACTAACCTTTTCTTGTGATTATGGGTTTGACAAATTCACATGGATAGGGACTCATTCACCATTAAATCTAAGTGTCATAAGGTTTCTCTCCGATTCATGAAAATGATGGTGAGGAAAAGCTTTCACTAAGTAGATTTTAAGTAGATAGCAATTGTGTTATTTGCATTCTCAAAGTCGTTAGTGGAGCGTGTGTGGTTAACCGGCACACTAACATGGACTTGTGAGAAGTGGAAAAGGTCTAAACAATTGAGACTATGATTACGACATCCCTTTTCATAGTTCTAAAATTGTTTAGACACACATATGAGCTATCTAAGGAAAGGTGTATGAATTTGATAAATTCTTATCAAAGCATCTCGTATCAGAAAACTGAACTTTGTTAAGGAAGTCAATAAAGTATTGATTTCTAGAAGTCCAACTGATTTCTGAGTACATGTCAAAGCTAGTGGGAGCATAAGTGTTGTGCTGATAATTATCATGTTAGTGGGAGCACGATTATTATGTTGAGTATTGCAAGCTAGCAATGTTAATTATAGAAACCAAAAGTTTCAATTCGTGAAGTTGAAGGGGTTGAAAAGTTGTTTTGCTATAATTAAGGGAGAGGAAATTATACTTCATTTCAATTCTAAAAGCTTAGATTGAGATTTTGATCATCTTTATTCAAGGATAAATATATGAATTTTACGTTGGAATGGTTCAACACAAAGAAATTCTATATATATTGCGTTCTCAAAATTCGATTTTGATTATGGCATCCCTCTTCATAGTCAAATTTTGAAAACATGGCAAATAAAAAATATTGTAGCAAAAGAGTGGTCTATGATCACGTCTTTATGTGAGACATCATGAATCGTGTCCCATATGCTTCAGATATAGGATCGATTGCATGTGCTGTAATATTCATCCTTTCCAAAATTTCCAAATGCTCATGGCATTAAGAAGGGAAAAGTCTAGAATTGGATATGACTAAAATGATTAAGCAATTGTCAAGGATAATCTAAGGTTTACCAAAGATTGGTTGCTCATGGACAGTTGGAAGTACAAGTGTTAATTTTGGAAGGACCATATTGACATATTCTGAAAAGAGGTAACTCTTTTTCAGAAGTGATAGTCAAAATGGGAATCTGGAAAGGTTTCCATAGGTGGAAGTTGTTCTTCAAATCTGTGTAAGATTAGAAAACTTAATGCAAGAAGGATGTTCAAAGGAATGTACTTTGAATGTGAGACTTCGTTTCCATGGAATTGATCTCCATTGGAATACCCTGTAACGATTGTTGACAAGTCTTTGTGACTTTGTGCATAGTCATTACGAGAGGATCAATGCATATAAGTTTAGAATCTAACAGATTTCGTTAAATGGTAGGAATTTGGAATTCTTACATTTACGATAAATATTAGGGATTGTGAAATGAGCATCATTGGAATCCTGTTCAATTGATCTACTTCACAAAGTAAAGATCATAGATAAACATAGTGTGCATACTTGGTGTATGGCATGACTAGTGTTTAGAAAACATAGTTTATATGCTTGGAGCATGGGACAACTATTGTTTTAATTCAAGTATAAAGTTGATTATTTGAAACATTATACAATGAATAATGAGTAATCAATATGGTGTTTAAATAAAAGATGTTCTATTTACTCTCAAAGGTGCTTGGGACCATAGAGTGATTAGTATTATTCTTGTGTTTCACTTTGCATGTTTTGACTTCCAGAATAATTAGGTTATTCTTTCCGAATGACTAAGTTATTCAAACCATCCACAGTCGATAATACGTTGGAAGTACGTATTAAGGCAAGACTGTCATGAATCGGGTTTGTAGATGTCCAAGGTAGTGGACATAGTAAGAGTTACTACAACATTCACGAGTACTCCTGGAATAAGGATTCGAGTATTGGATTAAACCCACGCTCGTTTGACTCACTTCATGGATTTTATCATGAGTGATCATGAGATGATAATATCTTATATTCTTCAAACCTAGAGATATGACTTGTTGCCTATGAGTTGATTATACATTCATTGCACGTAAACGCATTTGGTAACTCGATGTTATAAAACGTGCCTTTGTGTATGATTCAACAAGTAGTAGAACAAGCATATGAGTCGAAGTTTATCCATTCCTTTTACCCTTGGAGGGATAAAAGCGATATCTGTGGGCCCCTCGATGATTTGGTGATGACAAACATAAGTGCTCGGCCGGGCCTGGACTAATTTGATTTGTTCAATTAGTCAGTCGTCATAAATCGGAAATCGGGAAACAGCAAATGGACAGAGAGAATGATTATAATCCATGTCTCAGTCCATATGATATCCAGAATGGAGGAATATATGATCGCTTATCTAATGGACGCGTCATTGATTTGTTCAGAGTTCGACAACGGCTTTAAGAGCTACGATTGCTAGTCGGGTTTTGGAGTCATATGCAATAATAGTTTTAGACTTATCCAAGTGGGAAACTGTTGGATTAGGTGTCTAAGCCCATAACTATTATTGGTATGTATTCGACCCGAGAGTAGCATGGTCCATTTGGGTTGCATATCATCAGGACAATTTGTTAGGATGGACTTTTGAGAGAAGATGTTATATATGATTTATTAATATATTATAAGTTATAATATATTAATATGAAATCGTATGAGTTAATTAGTATTGATCAAGAATTAATTTGGAATTAATTTAGTGATCAAAAGAGACTAATTAAAACTATGGGGACTAATTATGGTAATTAGTTATATTTATATGTGTTGGGCTTATGATCCATGTTGGACCATGTTTATGTATGGATACATAAAGAGTTGGGCCACATGAACCATGGATCATAAAACCCATGGATATGGGTTTGGGTTATACCCATGACTCTTAGAATTCAACACATATAAATACATATGTTATGACCTAAAACCACCACTCCTAGTCACGCTAGAGAGTGTGTGCATGTTCTTGGAGTTCATGAAGGTTTTAGAGTGCATGGAGATTCTCTCTCAAGTCCTACCTTTGTCCTTGATGTGTTGTGACTTCATTTGAGGCTTCCACACTATTGGGGCTAAGTTCTTAAGGCCAAATACATCAAGACTTCCAGCCACACAAAAAGGTATGTGACAATATCTGGTATTTTATGTAGTTTGTATGACAATTGCATGCTAGCTATAGGTTCAATACCTTGGAAACCATTTGCATGTATAATTAGTGAAAACATAGATCCAAGGTATTTAGGGTTGTATGTGCACCATAGCATGTTGTATTATACCAAAACCCAACAACTCTATCACCTGATCTCAGACTAATCAACCACCATGGGAAAACTGGTTAAACCAGAAGCACTAACTGCCACGAATCATTGTACTCGAACCATGTTATCTTCTCTCAATCTGCTATGAAATATGGTACCCAAACCATGTTATCTCCTCTCAATCTGCTACTAAGAACCTAATAGTACTCTCCTTGTTTCGAGTATGGTTCCTCTGCTTTCAGTAGTACGGGCCCATACTACCTGCCACATCTACCCATACTTTCCACAAGGATCGTCCCAGAATTCCTAAGTAGCTCCTCAACCCTCTCGATCACCAATCCCACTAAACCTGGTCGCTTCCCAGCAAATACTCTCCTCTATCAGCGTACTCATCTGACTAAGGCCACTCCCTAGGCTCTTCCTAGGTTCCCTCACTTATCTGCCATCAGCTGCTAAAGAACTCCTTATGATGTCAGTCATCTACCTCCTGAATATCGTCATATTCACTTAGTAACTGACTCCCATCATCAAGAGTTCCACAAAGCACGAAGAAAACATCATTCGGGCATCGAATAATCTCTACAAACACATAAAACCACTCTAGGTTACTACTCCACTTACACTCAAAAGGTATCATCGAACTCAAGCAACTCTGCCCCCTCGCGAATATCTAACTACTCTCTCAGTAGGCTCCTGTGACAACCCGAAACTTTTATCCTGTGCAATTGATATGTATATCAATATTAAACTCCATTTTATCATTTTTTAACGCTGTTTAAGAGTTAGTTTAAGTGTTCTAAGCTTGAGTACAGTCAGGAATGAGATTAGAAATGAGTCAACAAGTCGTATAGAGACAAAACCGGTCCATACACCCTCCTGAGAGGTGTGTACGGCCGCACACATGGGTGTGCGGCCGCACACCCACCCTCCAGCCGCACACTCACCCTTATATATATAAGGTGACCCCCTTCACTCATTCCTTTCATTTAGCTACACTTTACTTCCTCTCTCTACTTTCTCTTTCTAAAAACATCATCCAAGAACACTCTAAAGGCCTCAAAACGTGAACTTCTCCGTCATTCAGCTCGTTATAGTGGTAAGACACATTGACCTAAGCTTAAAACTCAGCATGTTCTTCGTGTTCTTCATCACTTGAAGGTGTACGGCCGCACACCTTCATAAGGTGGCCGTACACACCTTAAAGACTCTCCAAGGTGAGAGTTTGGCCTTGAAACATCCAAAAATCGACATTTTGAGCATGAATAAAGAGTGTACGGCCGCACACCCTTATGTACGGCCGCACACTCCCATGTACGACCGCACACGCCCCCTGTACGGCCACACACTCCTATGTGCAACCGCACACACATGCTGACCGCACACCCTGGCCGCACACACACTCTTTTGGCCATACACCTCCCTTGTTTGATCATATAGGGTCCCGACAAGCATTTCCAAGTCTTTAGGGTGGTTTCCCGTCATGTTTAGTCATGAAAACACCCTAATTCTAACACACATATGTGTTATCACATGTTAATAGGATCCACTTGCGTACGAAACATCGGTTGACTCACCGCATTCGTAACTGATCATACACCCAGATCCTACATCAAACGGTGAGTTCATACCCCTATGCCATTTTCCGAGTTTTCATGTTTTAGTGGGAGAATACAAGCAAAAGTACAATGAAACTTGTGCTCAAGTATATTATTTTGCTTAAAATAATTATATGTTCAGTATGCTTTTAACACAGAAACAGTTTTACCAAACGATTAAGAAATCAACTCGTAGAAACAGTTTTCAAAACTAAAGCAAGGAACTTGTGAATCTTATCATAAAATGTGATATTTTGCAAAGGATTCATACAAAACATAAACAGGATTTTCAGTATTATTACTTGTAAATTTGTTAGGCTAAGTTTTGAGACACGTCCTTGGTAACACTCCACCGGATACGAGAGTGTAGGACTAACCCTGGTAACCAGAATCTCTTGGAGGGAGAGCGTGACTATTGTGTATAGATCTATATGGGACTGACTATCCCGCACCTTCGCTGCCAGCTACAGCGGGACCATTAGGTTCAGGGGTGACAAAGTCATAAAAAGATACTGGCCCTGATACGTGCCATATCCGGTCTAAGTACGGTTATGACACTCACAAATTAGGTAGCGAAAATTTACTTTTGTAATAATGAAACAAGTGAACTAACCTCAAAGTAATAATCGATTTGATTACTAGAGGGCATTAGTAATACCCTTAGGATCTAGTTCACTACTTATTTATTTGTTTTATTTATGTAATAAGGCTAATACATCTCACTGAGAGCAAACATGGTTTTTCTAGGAAACTACATCTAATGATACAAGTATGGTAGATACTGGTACACCTCATACCAGAACAGATAACCAACTATCAACTTTTAAGGAAAATATAGGATTTTCCTGGGATAACTCAACCTTTCATAAACAGGCTGTTAAACAAGTAACGAATGGATAATCAAACATCTTTCATAAGAAAATACAGGATTTTCTTGGGAAACACTTTTCAAAGGATTAAAGAAACATTTCTTTCACCAGAACTAAACACTTATGAACTCACCAGCTTTATGCTGATATATTTCAAAACTGCTTGTATTCTCAGGGCATTAGTAGACAGGTACTTTCAGGAGTTCGGAGAAGTTGGAGCGTTAAGGTCACATCTTTACTATTGTACTTTTGCTATGTACTAAACTATGTAATAAACAATGTAAACTTTTTTCACATATGTATTCAATGTCTGGTTGTGTTTACTATGCTTGCTATGATACAATTATTGTGATACTACGCATGACGTCCTCCGCCCCAGAACGTTTCCATCGTTCCGGTTTTGGGGTGTGACAGATTGGTATCAGAGCTATTGTTTATAATGAACTAAGTATACCGAAACTTACATGGTATACAACTATAAAATTAAGGGGCCTAAGTTCTCTAAACTAAAAGTATACTTTCAAAAATATAAGTAGTTTTATAACAAAGTATACAAGTATACCCGAGTACCAGAATCCGTGTCATAAGTAGCACAAAATAAAAGTATTTGGATGTTGGACACTGCGGTTAAACCTGGGCAGTTATGTAATCATGTCTAGGATCAATATAGCCTGATCAATTATATTCATTCGAGACTTGACCAACATGTGCTTGGGAGTGACTATGGTGTTACAGCAAGTCTAAAACTTACCTAGATACTAGAGGAGTTCTAGAGCCAAACATAAGGATTAAAATACTATAGGAGTATTTTAGGATGCTATAGTAACTAAGCCGAAAACTTACCCAAGGATCCATCCTTCAAGAATCAAGCACGTAGCCATGATACATTAGAAGTATTATTAGATTCGATGCCTATTAACTATTCCTTTACCATCACCGCGCATAGATAGCATGGCTGGATTCCATCTCCTTGGCGACCCGTACTTTCCCAACCAAGGAGATGGTGGATGGATCGAACCAGAGCCAGAAGGAAACCATGAAATCCCTTTCGACGATGGCATTGCCGAACCACTTCCTGAAGAGACTGACTCGGAACCAGAAGTCGAGAACCTACCCCAAGTGACCCCAATACCAAATCCTAACCCCCAAGTTGAATTCCAAGGTCCAACGCCCATGTGGGTCGGGAGCTTGAATAGGTGGAGCCATGAGAAAGGCCAACCCCTCCCATAGAACGGTAACCGCAACATCTACAATTTGGATGGAGGAGGTCTTGCAGACAGGGCCCTTCCAATCTTGATATGCCAAGTGGCTCGCAATGTGGAGCTAGGTGTGGCAACCCTTCAACGAACTATGAAACTTGAGATAAAATCGGATGCCAACACAAACCACATTCGTAATCTTGAAGTTGCTCACAGGAGAACTATGAGGAACAATGAAGCTCTGTAGCGAGAGTTAGCTACAACCCGAGCCGAGGTCATAGAGATCCGAGCCTGCCAGTCAAAGTATGAAGGCCGCTTGCTTAACGTGGAGCGACAGCTGGCCGAATTAGGGTTTCACTTGAGGAGTGCCCGTCGCCAATAGAGGCACACTCTACTCGTTCTTCCTTTCTGGTCTAAGGAATAACTTTCATGTTTATGTTCTGAGTAGCCCTTTCCCGTAAACATATATGTCTTCCATATTGCCGAAATTTTCTCTTTGATATTAGGACTTAGACCTATTGTTAGGTCCTGAGTTCCGAAATATGTAATTTCAGTTTCAGTTATGATGACAACAATCATATTTCAGTTAAAACATGTATCATAGGATGTGCTCTTACCTTAGACGATCATTCCTTTTCCCCATCAATATCATATCAGTCTCCATGAAAAGCTTCAATGTCCTAATCGGCATAGGACGAATGAGCCTCAAATCGTGCCAATGTCCTTTGCTTCGAGAAAGCGATTCATCTCAATAGTCCCTATGACGGAGTCCTCACTGGTTTCAGTAATAAGATTGTTCGAACCTTCGTGTCATTTCCTGCATCAAGCCTAGGAGCATCTACAAAAGGAATGTTATGCATTCCTGGCTCATGTTGTCGATGAGACGCAAAAAGTTAAAGACCTCGAGAGCATTTCCGAAGTCCGCAACTTTCCCGATGTCTTCCCCAAAGACATTCCAGGGATTTCTCCTGAGTGTCAAGTTGAATCCCGTATCGACTTGATACCCGTAGCTACTCTTATAGTTAACCCTTCATCTCATCTGGAGCCGAAGAAATGGGATAGTTACTCAGCCAGCCCGATGGGCTGAGAAAACAAGAGTTCTTAAACTTATTTTATGTGTACTTTGTGTGCTCAAATCTTTCTATCCTTGCTAAGACCACATCATGGGGATGTGGGTCAAATCAAAGAGTCATTTAGCAAAACGGGAAATATCAATGCATAGACAAACATTTAGGATACATCCAAAGGCAACCATTGTTGCTCACAAACTCTCTTCTTGATATATAGCAGATCATGCCTCCGAAGAAGCAGAACCAATCCACCAGTAAGACACCAATCCTCCAGATGGACTCAGCTACGTTCCAAGCTACTGTCACAGCAGCCGTAGCAGCCACTCTAGCTGTTCTTAATGCTAACAACCTAAATGGGAATGGGAACGACTGACACGCCTCAAGCTGTAACAACACACCAGGAAATCAACAAGGGCTTGTCCAAGAGAACACTCCAACTCCCAAACCTAAGAGCGCCAAACGGAAATTTTGGTCCGAGAGGAAGAACAAGTCATCTCAGAAACTTGCCAAGAAACGACAACTCGAGATAACTTCTACAACCGCCACATCCGCCCAACCAGTGCCAACGCCAGTGCGGAAATATGCTGGAAAACTTCCAAGTTGTGAGAAATGCAACTTCCTCCACGTAGGAAAGTGCAGTAAACTTCGATGTAAGAACTGCAACAGGCAGGGACACACCACACGATACTGCAGGGCACCTGCACAGCCAAACACCTCGATTACTGGTGTAAGGATGAATCAAGTTTGCTACAATTGTGGTGAACCCGGACATTACAAAAGAAATTGTCAAAGGATTAAGGATGGCCGGGAAACTTGTTCCGTACAGACCCTAACTCAACACATCACTTCCACTACCGATGCTAGCTTAGTTCAAGTATGCGGTACATGTGGAGAAATGGGACATTTCAAAAGAGACTGCCCAACAGAGAAGAACAATGAGGAAACGGGAGGAGTCTGACCTCAGGGAATGACGAAGCATCAAAGAACCCTGCTATGTTTTGGTATGTTTCCGCAAACCCCAATAAATGCTCATAATCGTGATTATTTCCTCGTCGAAATTGAATCACGATGTTCTTATAAGATTTAAAAGCTCTAATGAGTAAATTATGATAGCTTAGTAAATACGTTAGGTTTAGTTGTAGTTATACCAGGTTTGTGTACACCAAACAATCATAGGGAGATCTAGTAAGAACAATTTCATGAAAGTTCATAACTCCAAAACATCAGAACCCTCGTGTTAGTAGTACCTGTTAACTTCGAGTCAAACACAGGAAACACCATAGACATTCACCCAGACGCATCAATGTTCTAACAAAGCGATCCTTCCAAACCAAGTTAACGTGCGATTCTACGACGACATCCTATTTAGTCCGACTGAGTCTATGTTATACCAAACCCTGTTGTCTTAAAAATCATGTTATCGCAAAACTCTCGTCACTCGTAACGACAAATTAGATGCGAACTTCAAAAATTCATCACTCTTCGAAAAACCCGAAAGTATTCATACGAAGGGTACCACCCACAAGGACATGGACAAAGTAAGAGGGTTATACGGACAATTGGAAATAGGTCGTGGGACACTCAACTACTCTTAGTTGAACCTTCTCGCAACGAACGACGACCTATCCAGCATCAAGGCTGCGCCGTTTGAAGCCTCCTGTGGCCGTAAGTGCAGATTCCCCTCTGTGCTGGGCTGAGGTGGGCGACACGCAGTTAGCCAAGGGGCAAGTCCCTGACAACACTCTCACTGGCCCATAAATCATCCACGAAACCATCGAAAAGATCGTACAAATCCGAGAACGACTGAAAGCCTCACGAGATAGACAAAAGAGCTACGCTGATAAACGACGAAAACCCTTGGAGTTCCAGGTTGGAGACCATGTTCTGTTGAAGGTCTCGCCCTGGAAAGGCATGATACGCTTCGGAAAGCGTGGAAAGCTAAATCCAAGATACATAGGACCATTCGAGATCCTCGCTAGGATCGGTCCCGTAGCCTACAAACTTCGTTTACCGCATGAGCTTGGCAACATTCATCCTGTCTTTCACATTTCGAATCTTAAGAAATCCGTATCCGACGAAACCCTTATGATTCCTCTTGACGAGATTGAGATCAACGAGAACCTGACCTTCGTAGAAGAAGCAGTCGAAATCATGGATAGAGAGATCAAACGAACAAAATAATGTCGCATCCCGATAGTGAAGGTTCGCTGGAATGCCAAGCGGGGACCTGAATTCACTTAGGAGCGCGAAGATCAGATGAAATAAAAGCATCCACATCTCTTTTCTATTCCATGATTTGTATTCTATTTTCGAATTTCGGGACCAAATTCCCTCTAACGAGGGGATGATGTGACAACCCGAAACTTTTATCTTGTGCAATCGATCTGTATATCAATATTAAACTCGATTTTATCATCTTTTAACGCCGTTTAAGAGTTAGTTTAAGTGTTCTAAGCTTGAGTACAGTCGGGAATGAGATTAGAAATGAGTCAACAAGTCGTATAGAGACAAAACCGGGCGATACACCCTCCTGAGAGGTGTGTACGGCCGCACACATGGGTGTGCGGCCGCACACCCACCCTCGAGCCGCACACTCACCCTTATTTATATAAGGTGACCCCTTCACTCATTCCTTTCATTTGGCTACACTTTACTTCCTCTCTCTACTTTCTCTCTCTAAAAACTTCATCCAAGAACACTCTAAAGGCGTCAAAACGTGAACTTCTCCGTCATTCAGCTTGTTATAGTGGTAAGACACCTTGACCTAAGCTTAAAACTCATCATGTTCTTCCTGTTCTTCATCACTTGAAGGTGTACCACCGCACACCTTCATAAGGTGGCCGTACACACCTTAAAGACTCTCCAAGGTGAGAGTTTGGCCTTGAAACATCCAAAAATCGACATTTTGAGCATGAATAAAGAGTGTATGGCCGCACACCCCTATGTACGGCCGCACCCTCCCATGTACGACCGCACACGCCCCCTGTACGGCCGCACACTCTTGTGTGCAACTGCACACACATGCTGACTGCACACCCTGGCCGCACACACACTCTTTTGGCCGTACACCTCCCTTGTTTGATCATATAGGGTCCAGACAAGCATTTCCAAGTCTTTAGGGTGGTTTCCCGTCATGTTTAGTCATGAAAACAGCCTAATTCTAACACATATATGTGTTATCACATGTTAATAGGATCCACTTGCGTACGAAACATCAGTTGACTCTCCGCATTCGTAACTGATCATACACCCAGATCCTACGTCAAACGGTGAGTTCATACCCCTACGCCTTTTTTCGAGTTTTCATGTTTTCAGGGGGAGAGTACAAGAAAAAGTACAAGGAAACTTGTGCTCAAGTATATTATTTTGCTTAAAATAATTATATGTTTAGTATGCTTTTAACACATAAAACATTTTACCAAACGATTAAGAAATCAACTCGTAGAAACAGTTTTCAAAACTAAAGCAAGGAACTTGTGAATCTTGTCATAAAATGTGATATTTTGCAAAGGATTCATACAAAACATAAACAAGATTTTTAGTATTATTACTTGTAAATTTGTTAGGCTAAGTTTTGAGACACGTCCTTGGTAACACTCGACCGGATACGAGAGTGTAGGACTAACCCTTGTAACCAGAATCTCTTGGAGGGAGAACGTGACTATTTTGTATAGATCTATATGGGACTGACTATCCCGCACCTTCGCTGCCAGCTATAGCGGGACCATTAGGTTCAGGGGTGACAAAGTCATAAAAAGATATTGGCCCCGATACGTGCCATATCCAGTCTAAGTACGGTTATGACACTCACAACTTAGGTAGCGAAAATTTACTTTTGTAATAATGAAACAAGTGAACTAACCTCAATGTAATAACCGATTTGATTACTAGAGGGCATTAGTAATACCCTTAGGATCTAGTTCACCACTTATTTATTTGTTTTATTTATGTAATAAGGCTAATACATCTCACTGAGAGCAAACATGGTGTTTCAAGGAGACTACATCTAACGATACAAGTATGGTAGATACTTGTACACCTCATACCAGAACAGATAACCAACTATCAACTTTTAAGGAAATATAGGATTTTCCTGGGATAACTCAACCTTTCATAAACAGGCTGTTAAACAAGTAACGAATGGACAATCAAACATCTTTCACAAGAAAATATAGGATTTTCTTGGGAAACACTTTTCAAAGGATTAAAGAAACATTTCTTTCACCAGAACTAAACACTTATGAACTCACCAGCTTTATGTTGATATATTTCAAAACTGCTTGTATTCTCAGGGCATTAGTAGATAGGTACTTTCAGGAGTTCGGAGAAGTTGGAGCGTTAAAGTCACATCTTTACTATTGTACTTTTGCTATGTACTAAACTATGTAATAAACAATCTAAACTTTTTTCACATATGTCTTTAATGTCTGGTTGTGTTTACTATGCTTGATATGATACAATTCTTGTGATACTACGCATGACGTCCTCCGCCCAAGAACATTTCCGTGATTCCGGTTTTGGGGTGTGACAGCACCTCATCTGCTCATCTAGGTATCTCTCCTAGATTACTCCTCTACTCACGTTGTCTCTAAAAGATCTCTGTTGGATACTCTTACTCGACACATACTCAAAGCACATCATAGATAGCAAAATTCCTAGGCTAAGGCATCACAAATCAAGCAACTCTAGCCCTAGAATACGAAATACCTAGCCTATCATCTAGCATGCATCACTAATATCTCAATAATAACTCATAACACAAATAAGTAAGGGTATTTTGGGAAATCACCGTTCGGGCTCTGGCTGATTGTACACACTGCTCCTTCTCGTTTTTCTCTTAGAAACTCTTGCTCGTTTTAGAAGTCATTTCTTTTGAAAAAATTTCTCAAATCCTCAGTTTGAGTCCAGATATACCCGAAGGTGCATCCGAATCCCTCAAACCAAGGTTCTGATACCAACTTGTAACACCGTGAATTTCCAAACAAATTTTTCATTTTAAATTCATGTAAATCTCATAACACATTTCACAAAATCTCATTTATTTAGTTTACAAAACACATCTCCATAATTGTTTGCTTAGTAATCCAGGATCCTCAAAACATAATTTTTTCTCTGGTGTGTACAATCGAGCCGGTGCCTTCTCGCGATCCTGAGAAAAACCTGAAACACATAACACATAACACGGTAAACACGAAGCTTAGTGAGTTCCCCAAAATACCACATACAACTCTTTAGCCACTCGAGGCTATAACTTTGTATTACCCTCCGGTCAATGTGTCTCAGTGGGACCCTCCAGTCCCACAACTCTGGTAGACCCTCCGGTCCAAACTCTGTGGACCCTCCGGTCCTAACTCTGTAAACTCTGAGTAACACACATCATAAATCACAAATAAATAATGCAGGATATCAATGTCACACCCCCAGCCATCGGTGGAAACACCGGGTGGTGTAACGTTATTGTTCGTATCACAGTTATATAACATACATTGAACAGTACTAAAGAAGATACATACCTTGATTGATAATTGAAAGTTGCATAATTGTTTTTCTAGAACCTATTACATAATATCCGACTATGGCATACTTCTTAATGAACAGAAAGGTAATAGTAAAACTTCTCCTGTTCGAATACATACCAGCTTTTCAAGTTCCTGAAAACACATGCATTTTAAAATATGTCAACATAAAGTTGGTGAGTCCACAGGTTTTGACTCCATAAAATAATACATTTTCGACGTTCAAAAGTATAGTTTTGAAAGTATCATTTTGACTCTCCAACATTTAGTATGTATATTAGGTATAATAGTTTACTTATCAATTAAGTGTTATACCTAAACATTCCTTAAACCTAAGGTATAAGTAGGGGGAAACTTATACTTAACATTAATACTTGTATACGACAAATTATAATGTTTCTAACAATTTTCTACCATGAGCCTGTAACCGCTGCTATGACATAATACCGCTGATAAAACACACTCATGATTTACCATGAGAAACAACACACTCATGATTTACCATGAGAAACAACATCGTACACTTCATCCACGGCAGAACAATAACAAGTAAAAGGATAGTTCATCACTCGCTTTTGGTTGACTGTAGCTAACAGTCACAAGTGGGGTGGTCAACCGGTATACTAATTATACACGACTTCCTCGCTCACACGAGATTAACGGTTACAGTTTAGAGGATTTCCGCTAAGATCCCCAATCTTAGTTGATGAATACAATTACTCATGTAGACTTCGACGACTTCCTATAGCTCTAACAACAAAAGCATTTTCATGTCTAAAACCCTAAGTTACTAGACTATGCTTTTAAACATTGCTCCTAACTTCATAACATTTAGGCAGTATAACAGCTATAACTTGAAGTAAAACCAGGATTTATCTTGACATAAAACCAAAAACAACAACAAAATATAACATACCAAGTTTTATCTTGTCATAAAACTAACAATAACAACATACAACATACCAAGTTTTATCTTGACATAAAACCAATAATAGCAACATACTTTATAAATTAACATATAGAACTTCCGAATACAACTTCGGAACTATATCGCACACAACATATATATAGAATCCTAAGTATAACTCAAGATCTACATTAGTATAATAACATGCTGACAAGTTGATAATAGTTGTATATATTCAAAATATTATATTTAGAACAACTATACCCTGACTATTATAACTATATACTATCATATAGACATCATAGTAATGTATATACAATATTTAGCATGCATTTTCCCCCAAAATATTAGAAAGTAGGGCCGTGAAACTCACCCTAGTAGCGTGATTTTATGTAATCTAAGCAGAAATGGTCAGCGTACGAGATCATCGGGGCTCGGGATGCAAGATGGCTTCAGCAAAGGAGAGAGGAGAAAGAAGTTTAGGTGTAAGAATGGCTGAAATCGGACCTGATATTTATAGTAAGGATTTTGGACCCTCACATCGTGAGTTTTATAAGGCTCACGTCGTGAGTTATGATTTTATCCCCGTAGACTTTCCATTTGCGTCCCTAGCTTCGGAAGGTGGCCATGTGACTCCTCACGTCGTGAGATATCCTTGCTCATCTCGTGAGTTTGGATCTTATCCCCTTGCAGCCTCGTTACAAACCTTCTAGATTCCGAGATGTGGCTAAATGACTCCTCACGTCGTGAGATTTTATGCTCACGTCGTGAGCTCAGTCAGATTAGGGTTTCTGACAGCTGAATCCTCGGAAGGTCGTAACTTTCACATACGAACTCCGTTTTTGACGTTCTTTATATGAACGCGTAGGTATTTACAGGTACTATAACTTTGTTTTAGACTCTAATAGCTAACTCTTAGTCTATTTTAAATTCCTCTTATTATAGATATTTATAGTGTTCGGTTTATCATAACTTCTTCATGCGAAGTCAGATTCAGACATTCTCTATATTTTTGGAATCGTATGGACGTATACTTTGAGTTGCATCATAAAGAAAGTTCATATTTGTATTAGAATATATCATGAAGTACATGGCACTCTTATCACATTACTAGTTTAACAAAATCACATTACATGATTGGCATAATTACATGTGATTGTCTATTGACCTATTTTGACTAGTGTTACATTCTCCCCCCGTTAGAATAATTTTGTCCCGAAATTTATCTTATGGATGGGCTGTTTTTCAAATAGTTGGGGGTATTTTTCTTTCTTCTGATCTTCACGTTCCCAAGTAAATTCAGGTCCTCGTAAAGAGTTCCATCGAACTTTCACTATGGGAATACGGCTTTGCTTTAATCGTTTTCCTTCTCGATCCATGATCTCAACAGGTTCTTCTACAAAGTTGAGTTTCGTATTGACTTGTATCTCTTCGAGAGGTCTAAAAAGAGTGTCATCAGAAAGACATCTTTTGAGCTTTGATACATGAAAAACATCGTGCACATTACTTAGCTCTTGAGGCAACTTGAGTTGGTATGCGACATAACCAATTCTTGCTAGAATTTTAAAAGCTCCTATATACCGTGGGTTTAGTTTTCCTCGTTTCCCAAATCGAAATACGCCTTTCCAAGGAGAGACCTTCAACATTACTTTATCTCCAACATGGAATTCTAAAGGCTTACGTCTTACGTCAGCATAGCTCTTTTGACGATCACGTGCAGCTTTTAATGGATCCTTAATTTGCACGATCTTTTCAACTGTTTCATGGATTATTTCTGGTCCAGTACGTAAGGTATCACATGTACGTTCTCTGGCCATCAGTGTATCTCCAACTTCTGCCCAACATACTGGGGAACGACATTTTCATCCGTAAAGAGCCTCAAACGGTGCAGCCTTCATGCTGGTGTGATGACTATTGTTGTAGGAAAACTCAATTAATGGTAAATGAGTATCCCACGCATTTCCAAAGTCTATTACACAGGCTCGGAGCATATCTTCTAAAGTCTGAATGGTTCTCTCACTCTGACGATCAGTCTGTGGATTGTTAGCTGTACTGATATCTAGACGTGTTCCTAAGGATTTTTGTAGAGATTGCCAAAACCGTGAAGTGAATCTACTATCTCGGTCAGAAATAATAGAGTTTGGAACTCCATGCAATCTGACAATTTCATTAAGATAAATTCTAGTTAGCTTCTCCATCGTGTTGTTCTCCTTAATTGGTAAGAAATGGGCGGACTTAGTCAATTTATTGACTATTACCCAAATAGTGCCGAACCCACTAGGAGTTTTAGGTAACTTAGTGATGAAGTCCATTGATATCTGCTTCCATTTCCATTCAAGTATTTCCGGTTGTTAAAGTAAACCTAAAGGCTTTTGATGTTTTTCCTTTACTCTAGAACAAGTCAAACATTTGGTCACATAAGTAGCAATTTCTGCCTTCATGTTTGGCCACCAATATTGTACTTTTAAATCTAAGTACATTTTGTCAGAGCCTGGATGCACGGAATATCTAGACTTGTAGGCTTCTTCTAAGACCAAGTCCCTGACTCCTCCGAACTTAGGCGTCCAAATTCGGTTCATAAAGTGTCGCGTTCCATCATCTTTTTTCATAAGTTGCTTTTCCATTCCTCGCAAAGCTTCATTCTTGATGTTTTTTTCTTTTAGAGCCTGAAGTTGAGCTTCTCTAATTTTTGCGGTAAAGTTAGAATGGATAGTTATAGTTAATGCTCGTACCCCACGGGGTTTAATATATTCTTTCGGGCTAAGGCATCTGCTACCACGTTTGCCTTTCCGGGATGATAACGAATCTCACATTCGTAATCATTCAACAATTCGACCCATCTCCGTTGTCTCATATTAATATCTTTTAGGTTGAAGATGTGCTGGAGACTCTTGTGGTCGGTAAAAATAGTACACTTAGTACCGTATAAGTAATTTCACCAAATTTTTAGTGCAAAAACTAGAGCTCCTAATTCAAGATCATGGGTAGTGTAATTATTCTCATGCACCTTAAGTTGTCGTGATGCATAGGCGATAACTTTTCCTCTTTGCATCAACACACATCCCAATCCTTGATTTGATGTGTCGCAGTATATGATGAGATCTTCTGTCCCATCTGGAAGGGATAGGATTGGTGCACTACACAACATTTGCTTCAGTTTCTGAAAAATACCATCTTGTTTGTCTTCCCAGTTGAACTTCGTATCCTTCTGGGTTAGTGTTGTAAGCGGCTTGGATATTTTGGAGAAATTCTCTATGAATTTGCGGTAATAACCAGCAAGTCCTAGGAATTGACGCACCTCTGTTGGCGTCTTTGGTGCTTCCCAATTCCTGATTGCTTCAACTTTGGATGGGTCAACATGAATTCCTTCGTTGCTAACTACATGACCTAAAAATTGTACTTCTCTAATCCAAAACTCACATTTGGAGAATTTGGCGTACAACTTTTCTTTTCTTAGTAGTTCTAAGATTATTTGCAGGTGTTGAACATGTTCTTCCTTGATTCATGAATATATCAATATATTATTGATAAATACGATCACAAATTTATCCAAGTATGGTTTGCAAACACGATTCATGAGATCCATAAACACTGCTGGGGCATTGGTCAATCCAAAAGATATAACTAAGAACTCATAATGACCATAACGAGTTCTAAATGTTGTCTTTGGAATGTGATCTTCTTGTACTATGAGTTGATGGTATCCTGATCTAAGATCTATCTTTGAGTAGTAGCTGGATCCTTGCAGTTGATCGAATAGATCATCAATTCTTGGAAGCGGATAACGATTCTCTATCGGTAGCTTGTTCAGCTCCCGATAATCAATACACATTCGAAAGGATCCGTCCTTCTTCTTGAAAAACAAGATTGGTGCACCCCAAGGTGAAAAACTTGGTCGGACAAAGCCTTTCTCAAGAAGTTCTTGTAGTTGGCTAGACAATTCTTGCATTTCGGATGGAGCCAACCGATAAGGAGATTTTGCTACTGGTGCTGCTCCTGGAATTAAGTCGATTCGAAACTCGACTTGTCGGACGGGAGGTATTCCAGGTAGATCTTCAGGAAACACATCAGGGCTTGATTTCTTTTGTCTTTTTCTTCCTATCTACAATGTGGGCTAAGAATGCGCTACATTTCTTATGTAGATATTTCTGGGTCTTAGTACAAGAGATGACTTTGATAAGGGTAGTCGTATGGCTTTCTCATGACATAGAATTTCGGCGCGGTGTGAAGATAACCAATCCATGCCAATTATGACATCAAAACTACCGATAGGCATTGGCATGAGGTTGACGTGAAAAAGGTAGTTATTCAGAGTTAACAGACAGTTTTCTAGGATTTCATGTGTTCTTTCGGTTTGACCATTAGTGATTTCTACTTCATAGATTTCTTTTAATTTGCAAGACTTATGACTTAACAATTTTCTAAACGCCGGAGTTATAAAACTTCTAACTGCTCCATAGTCGAAGAGTATAGTAGCATATAAATTATCTGTGAGAAACGTACCAGATACGATCGAAGGGTCCTGGATAGCCTCTCTGCTTCTGATCACAAACTCCCTGCCACGTCTTATGCCTCTTTGACTCCTTAACTTTGGACATTCTTTCTTGATGTGTCCAACCTCCCCACACTCATAGCATTTTCTTCCTTCACCATGACACGCTCCAGTATTTGTTCCCTGATTCACTGTTGCAGGTGTTGTGCTCCTACAGTAACTAGCAGTATGCCCCTTTTTTCTTGCACTTCGTGCAGAAAAAACAATCACCTGGATGATGATGGTTGTAATGATTGCACCATGAAGATTTTTGTTGTGTGGGTACTGTTGTCGTGGCAACATAATTGGTTGCCACTTCTTGTCTTTTCTCAGATGATTGTTTGGGATTCTTCCTATTATTTGCGCTTGTTTGTTCTAGATTTGGGAGACTCAACCTTTGAGACCAGTTCTGTTCCTTGGATGTCACACCCCAAAACTGGAATGGCGGAATCGTTCAGGAGTGGAGGACATCATGTTTAGTATCACGAGATATGTATATGGTAAGCAAGTAATGAACAACCATTTCATTTCGAAAGAAAGTGTTTACAATGTGTGTGTTCACAAAACATAGAATTCATACACAAATAATAAAACAAGACTTGAAGCTATAATGCTTCATCTTTTGAATCCCCAGCACGAGCACCTGTCTAATAGTCTCCTGAGAATACAAGTTATTTGAAAGAGTTGATCAGCAATTAAGCTGGTGAGTTCATAAGAGTTTAGTGATGTAAGTAAGTTGTAAAGTGTTGTTAAAAATGTAGATGTAAAATGGTGTTAAAAATGTAGTTGTAACATGTAGTTGTAAAATGTCGTAAGTTGTAAGTCCTATTTTGAAAAGTTCGCCCGTTCCTCTAGAAAATCATATATTTCATACTTTGATGGAAGTTTAAGTAAAATGACACTACAACCCATTCTATGGGTACTAAGTGGGTACAAGTTATATAAGACTCAGAGTAAAGAAACAATCGATTGTGCGCATCTGCCCTAAGCTCACAACCAAACAAGGAACAGGAATTAAGGCGGATAGCACACATTCCATTGGTTGTTAGATCATCGTCATATATAACCCTGGTGTAATCACTTGTTACTCATGGAGTTAATTGTAATGTTTCCTTTATATCTAATGAAGAAGTTCTTTAAGAAAACCCTTATTTCTAATAATAAAATAGTGACCATAGTGACTACTTCTATAATCGCTTAGTTTATACTGCTATATATAATCTAATATCGGATAGAAAGTTAATTGAGCGAATCTGCCCTAATTCCACAACCAAACAAGGAACAGCAATTAAGGCGGAAAGCACACATCCAACTACCTATTGGGTATAAGTTTTATACATAAACATGGTGTATAAACTAAGGTATTACAGACTTACTCACCTAAGGTCTTTTAAATTGTACTGGTTTAATAAAATGGATTAAACCCTTTACCGGGAAGTTTCTAGATTTGTATACCAAAAGTACTGAAAGTATGTTTTGTACTAGAAAAACTGTGCTTTGACTCTGTGTCCTATAACCTGAACCATACTTGGTACCCTTATGATGACTCAATGTATACTAGGCATATATATATATATATATATATATATATATATATATATATATATATATATATATAGCATCGGGTAGAAAATAGATTGGGTGAATTCGTTCCAAGCCCACAACCAAACAAGGAACAGGAAATGAAGCGGAGAGCACACATCCTATTACCTGTCGGACCCTATTGGTATATATATATATCATGTTATGTATACATTAAGGAATCATAAGACTAGCATTATGGTCCTATCTTTTATTCGTATCCTTCTACCAAGGCATCTTCTGTTATGTGCTAGACTCGACTGTTCCGTTTGTCGTTTGTAAGAATGTATATTTTCCCTAGTTTATAACTATCTTGACTCGAAAATAGTTTGTGTTGGACTATCAAGTGGTACCGTTACTTTATGAAAGAAAGGGAAGTGTAAGTACACGGTTGTCGTTTATAATGACGTGCGGATGTACTAATAGCCTAAAAACATATTTGTTTTATTACGGTTATAATGTGAAGGATAGAACCCTTACTATACGCTCTCCCTGTCAGGAGATTAGGGGAACTAAACACGAGCTCTGCAAATTCTTGCAAGCCATGTAATTCACATTAAAGTATATGATCATGTATACCCAATATAACTATCACCTTTTGTTTAAAACAATGAGTTAGTGATTTATTGGTATAATTAGATCATGTATGTGTGTTCTCATGCAATAGCAACATAACTTGTTTGTTTTGTACTGTATCTTGTACGTTCTGTTTGTTTCTAGTAATTGTGTGTTCTCTCTGTATGGTATTGTTTGATTCTCTTCACTATCTGTTCTGTATGGTATTGTTTGTTTCTGTGCTTCATTGTACTAGAAGTAATGATTAGCATTCTCCTAAACTATACCTATTATAGCTTACTAATGTTCTACTTGGACTGTTACTGGAAAGACTCGTTTATCTACTAAGTTATGTTTGTACTTTAAAAACAAAGTTTTGTATAACTAGAAAGTAACATAACTTTAAGAGAGTTTTGAAATGTTTTGACGACTTATAAATGACATAAGTAACATTTTGAAAGATGTTTATAACAAACATTTACACAATTATCATTGTGTTCAACTTGTATTCCCCCCCCCCCTTAAAACAGTTAAAACAGTTAAAAGATTCATTACGGGGTATGAACTCACCTGATGTGGGTGATTCAAACGGGTATGCGTGTAAGGATGAGGAGTTCCACGAATGAAGTCCCGAGACACAATAGGTCCTAAATGACATACAAGGACACATATTGACATGAATATAGTGTTTATAAACAACTATATGAAAGGAGACACCTTCCGGGACTAGGAAACACCATGATCAAGTGTTGGAATCACATGTGATTCAACAAAGGAAAGTGAAATGGCACTAACATGAGCTTACGGTCTAGGGACCAACTCCCTTGGAGTTTAGGGTCGTAAACCCATGAGTTTACGGCCGTAAACTCATGGTACTTCTACCCTTTTGTGTTTTGAAGTCTTAAAGGTCATAAGGAAGCATCCTATCTTCAAGTCTAAGCCTTAGGAAGTGGTTGGGGCAACATTTCACCCCTTTGTAGATTTTACGGCCCATGGACCACTTCTCCATGAGTCTACGGCCGTAAACTCTAATGGTCCTTGATGTTTTTGATGTTTAAGGTCCTATACACTTCAAGGAAGGGTTCTGGGTCACTTGTCTTGCATCCTATAGGGTTTATGCCCCTAATGGCCACCAAAAAGGGGTTTACGGTCTTGGGAGTTTACGGCCGTAAACTCCCTTTGATCTTGTGTTCTTGATATTTCCATGTCTCTAAGCATGGATACTAACTAGATATGAAGTATAGGGAAGTGTACTTACGATCTAGAAGCTTGAAATGGTTGATATTGGCCAAGAACACTAGTGTGTGTTCTTGGTGTTCTTGGTGAAACTTGAAGATCTATGAAAAAGAGTGATTTCTATGGATGAAATCATGGAAGGACACTAGATTAAGTGATGTATCAACAAATCTAGGAAGAATACTTACTTATGTGAATATCTTGTAAGGAAACCTTGATGATACTTGAGAGGATTTGAAGGAAAATCGGCCAAGGAAAGAAAAGAATGGGAAAAATGGCCAAGTATCATATATATACCCTTGAGTTTACGGCCACATGAGTTTACGGCCATAAACTCATGGTCTTGTGGTCGTTAACTCATTTAGATGAGGTTTAGGTTTGCTTTGCTACACTGTGGTTCTTGCAGGTATTTTCTGATACTTAATCCTTAAGTGTATTAGGCTCAAAACTCCTTAGAATGACCTTTAACCGGGCTAGAACTCAGTACTAATGAGGTTGACACTCATTTGAGTTGATTGACTGGGCTTTAAAATTAAAAAATTTTCCGGGTTGTCACATCATCCCCCGTTAGATGGAATTTCGTCCCGAAATTAGCTTTCTTAGCATTACTACTGGGGTTGCGCTCCTCTGATTGGCAGAATACCCACTCGTAGACCTGGCAACATTGCCCTTCCATTCATGATAAGATTTGTACTTTATCCACCTATCATTACCTCGTGTATACAAGTCGTATATAATTAGTGTTAGTAAGACGGTCGGATGTGCGACTCTGCCCTAGGTCCACAACCAAACAAGGAACAGGAGATAAGGCGGAAACACACATACTAAATTTACGTAATCATAATCATATAATACTCTCACGTATACACGGAATAGTAATAGGTGGGCTGTATTCGTCCTTAGCCTCTGTGCTCGAACTTGGTCCGCTGGACGAGTGGTATTTCGTGACGGTCTGCGGACATCTGATGATAAGGCTTCGGAGGACAAAGTACTCTTCGCATGAGTACTTCGGGGGTTTAGAATATGAAAGATAAAACTGAGGGTTAGGTCGGACTTTCGATACGAATTACGAAAGTTTCGAGAACTTGCCGATCGAGGCGATTGAAACATATGAACTCAGTATGGTGAGGACCATGCCAATTCATAACGAATGATGGTGACGGACTCTTTACTGAACAAAGTTTTTGTCCAATTGAAAAAAATGTTTGTTTTACTATGATGTATCCCTAGTGTGTTCGATAATGTACTGCTAGTATGTTCGACAATGTACTCTTTGTAAATGTTCCCGTGTTTCCTGTTTTCTCTTTGATGTTAACACTCCTACGTATCGTACCGCTATGTGCGCATACATATAAACAAAAGTGCTCCACTAACTGGTGGGGATACTTTATATCATAATCCTCCTTGGTACCACTACCATCGCCTGCCATATACAATTTATGAATATTTAAGATGAACCGGGCAGTCGACTGACTAACTCTGCCTCAAATCCTCAACCAATTAAGGAATGGGCACCTAAGCAGAGTCACTCACTCTAAGTCTGCAACATCTTAGTTGCGCACAACTCTGATGTATATGGTAAGCCATAATAGCTTCTCTAAGGGATCTTTTAGTTCTCTTGAATACTGTGACCTATTTCAACATGTGAGTTGTTATAGTTACTTTTAAGTGTTGTCCCCAAATTTTAATCTTATATGAATATAAATTAATTTTAAAAGTAATTACTATTTCAAATACGTACCCCTACTCGTCGACGACTCCCGGGTAGATTCTCCTGCGATGATCATCAGAATGCGTCCATCCGCGCCTGAGTTCCTTTGTATCGGGCAGTCCCTCTGAAAATGTCCAGCCTCACCACAGCCATAGCAGGCTTGTTTTTCTTCAGATCCGAGGACTTGGGAGATCGGTTGAGCCAGTGCTTTGCAGAAACGGACTGTGTGTCCCTTTTTGTGGCAGTTCAGACACTGCATTTCCCGGCATACTCCGGTGTGGTGAAAGTTGCACTTTCCACAGTTCGGAAGGTCTCCAACATATCGACTGGCAGGTGCTGAAGCAGTAGGCGTCGTAGCGGCGTACATAGTACTCGCTCGTTGCTCTTGCGGGGTGTCTTATGTTGTTCGCTTCTTCTTTCTCTTGTTCCCCGACTTCTGATTACAGTCCTCTTCCCTCGATGGCTCGGGAATAGGGTCTTTTACACCATGGCGGACTCCATGGTCGATGAGTCGCTGAGCCAAGCGTTTAGCTTTATCGAACGTGGTTGGGTTAGAAGACAACACATTTCCTTAGGTCGGAGCAGTCAGACCCCAAATGTATCTTTCTATCTTCTTGCTCTCCGAGGTAATCATCCCGGGGCATAGAGCTGCTAGCTCGCTGAACCGGTCGGTGTAGGTCACTATGTCAGAGCCAACCATAGTGAGATCCTACAGCTCTTGTTCTAGTTTTTGAATCTCGCCTAACGGGTAGTATTCCTCCCGCATTAACTCTTTTAGGTCTTCCCAACCTAGTGAGTTAGCCACTGATAGGGTCAGTGACTTAACATGGCTGTTCCACCATGTTAGGGCCTTGCCAGAGAAGGTGCAGGCAACAAACTTCACTTTGCTTCCTTCTGGGGATAAACAGATTTCAAAGATCGACTCTGTTTTCTCGAACCATTGCATGAGGGCAATGACTCCTTCAGTCCCATTAAAGGACAATGGCTTGCATTTTGTGAAGTCCTTGTAGGAGAACTCTCTCGAACTCACGAGGACCTCACCTCGAGTAGAATCAGTAGGCGTTCCACCTCCACTGGTACTGATGGAGTGATATTGAGCCATGGTTGTTGCCACAGACGCGGCCACTGCAGCGTTTATAGCTGCCATATCGATTTGCGAAGGAGGCGGTATTGGACTTATCGGAGTAGTGTATCTGTTAGATCTGCGAGGAGGCATCTTTGCTAAAAGAATACAAAGATGAGACGGAATAAGTCTAAAGCAATGGACACAAGCCGAAAGCTGAAAAGACAAGGTTATCCTAGTTCTGGATGTATCGGGTCCTGACTTCCACAGGGTTCTAGAAACAATTCATAAAAGAGTCTATACCTAATAAACTCTATGAATTTGAAATAACTATCCTTGAATGAATATCTGTTTCCTGAATAACTGTTATCAGTTGCATGTAAGAAAATAATCTTAACATAAAATGTGAGCAGTGTTTCCACTCGCTCATTAAATTATCCAGATTATTATTTATTAGTGTGACGCGTAAGACGTTTTGGTTACTTCGGCTGATCTCTCTTTGCAAACTTCTCATGAACTTGTTCTTGTTCCTTCTGGACTCTTCTGTTGTCTACTATGAGGAAGTGGTTACATCTATCTGGGCTTGTCGTGCGAGAATGAAAGTGACTAAAGAATCTATGAGCTTTAAGGTAACTTTATGGGGTGATCCTTACGGGGTCCTCCTATAATTGTACAATGTATACAAGTATGTATATAATTGAAGATTAAATAGACTTTCGAATAAGTGATCCTACTCCAAAACTACACCCTTAAGAGGAATGGATAGTGAAGCGTAGACCACAGATTCTAAGTCTATAAGATCTTGATTATATATTAAACTTTAGGAATATACCTTGCAAGATTATAGACCTATCCGTAAGGGTCTTTTAAGTTATCACTTAGGTTATTTATATGGACTAAAATACTCCTATAGTATTCTAAGGTAATGTACTTGTTCTGGTGTTCAGGTAAGTTTTAACACTGTTGCAACACCACTTCATTCCCAAACACATGTCGGTCACATTTCGAATGAATATAGTTGATCAGGCTATATTGATCCTAGCTATGATTACATAACTGTTCAGGTTGACGACAGTGCCCAACCTTTAAATACTTTTAGTTATGTTCTCTTTGTGACACTAGTTCTATTATGTTCATGTATAAGCAAGTAGGTATATTTTTATAACCTATAGTTATATTCTAAAAATATATCACTATCTAGAGCACTTAAGCCCCATTGTATTTATAGTTTTATATCTTTTATCGGTTGATATACTTAGTTCACTATAAACAATGCTCTGATACCAATCTGTCACACCCCAAAACCGGAATGGCGGAATCGTTCAGGGGTGGAGGACGTCATGTTTAGTATCACGAGATATGTATATGGTAAGCAAGTAATGAACAACCATTTCATTTCGAAAGAAAGTGTTTACAATGTGTGTGTTCACAAAACATAGAATTCATACACAAATAACAAAACAAGACTTGAAGCTATAATGCTTCATCTTCTGAATCCCCAGCACGAGCACCTGTCTAATAGTCTCCTGAGAATACAAGTTATTTGAAAGAGTTTATCAGCAATTAAGCTGGTGAGTTCATAAGAGTTTAGTGATGTAAGTAAGTTGTAAAGTGTTGTTAAAAATGTAGATGTAAAATGGTGTTAAAAATGTAGTTGTAACATGTAGTTGTAAAATGTCGTAAGCTGTAAGTCCTGTTTTGAAAAGTTCGCCCGTTCCTCTAGAAAATCATATATTTCCTACTTTGATGGAAGTTTAAGTAAAATGACACTACAACCCATTCTATGGGTACTAAGTGGGTACAAGTTATAGAAGACTCAGAGTAAAGAAACAATCGATTTTGCGCATCTGCCCTATGCTCACAAGCAAACAAGCAATAGGAATTAAGGCGGATAGCACACATTCCATTGGTTGTTAGATCATCGTCATATATAACCCTGGTGTAATCACTTGTTACTCATGGAGTTAATTGTAATGTTTCCTTTATATCTAATGAAGAAGTTCTTTAAGAAAACCCTTATTTCTTATAATAAAATAGTGACCATAGTGACTACTTTTTTAATAGCTTAGTTTATACTACTATATATAATCTAATATCGGATAGAAAGTTAATTGAGCGAATCTGCCCTAAATCCACAACCAAACGAGGAACAGAAATTAAGGCGGAAAGCACACATCCAACTAACTATTGGGTATTAGTTTTATACATAAAAATTGTGTATAAACTAAGGTATCATAGAGTTACTCACCTAAGGTCTTTTAAATTGTACTGGTTTAATAAAATGGATTAAACCCTTTACCGGGAAGTTTCTAGTTTTGTATACCAAAAGTACTGAAAGTATGTTTTGTACTAGAAAAACTGTGCTTTGACTCTATGTCCTATAACCTGACCCATACATGGTACCCTTATGATGACTCAATTTATACTAAGCATACATATATATAGAATCGGGTAGAAAATAGATTGGGTGAATTCGTTCCAAGCCCACAACCAAACAAGGAACATGAAATGAAGTAGAGAGCACACATCCTATTACCTGCCGGACCCTATTGGTATATATATATCCTGTTATGTATACATTAAGGAATCATAAGACTATCATTATGGTCCTATTTTTTATTCGTATCCTTCTACCAAGGCATCTTCTGTTATGTGCTAGACTCGACTGTTCCGTTTGTCGTTTGTAAGAATGTATATTTTCCCTAGTTTATAACTATCTTGACTCGAAAACAGTTTGTGTTGGACTATCAAGTGGTACCGTTACTTTATGAAAGAAAGGGAAGTGTAAGTACACAGTTGTCGTTTATAATGACATGCGGATGTACTAATAACCTAAAAACATATTTGTTTTATTACGGTTATAATGTGAAGGATAGAACCCTTACTATACGCTCTCCCTGTCAGGATATTAGCGGAACTAAACACGAGCTCTTCAAATTCTTGCAAGCCATGTAATTCACATTAAAGTATATGATCATGTATACCCAATATAACTATCACCTTTTGTTTAAAACAATGAGTTAGTGATTTATTGGTATAATTAGATCATGTATGTGTGTTCTCATGCAATAGCAACATAACTTGTTTGTTTTGTACTGTATCTTGTACGTTCTGTTTGTTTCTAGTAATTGTGTGTTCTCTTTGTATGGTATTGTTTGATTCTCTTCACTATCTGTTCTGTATGGTATTGTTTGTTTCTGTGCTTCATTGTACTAGAAGTAATGATTAGCATTCTCCTAAACTATACCTATTATAGCTTACTAATGTTCTACTTGGACTGTTACTGGAAAGACTCGTTTATCTACTAAGTTATGTTTGTACTTTAAAAACAAAGTTTTGTATAACTAGAAAGTAACAAAACTTTAAGAGAGTTTTGAAATGTTTTGACGACTTATAAATGACATAAGTAACATTTTGAAAGATGTTTATAACAAACATTTACACAATTATCATTGTGTTCAACTTGTATTCCCCCCCCCCCTTAAAACAGTTAAAACAGTTAAAAGATTCATTACGGGGTATCAACTCACCTGATGTGGGTGATTCAAACGGGTATGCGTGTAAGGATGAGGAGTTCCACGAATGAAGTCCCGAGACACAATAGGTCCTAAATGACATACAAGGACACATATGGACATTAATATAGTGTTTATAAACAACTATATGAAAGGAAACACCTTCCGGGACTAGGAAACACCTTGATCAAGTGTTGGAATCACAGGTGATTCAACAAAGGAAAGTGAAATGGCACTAACATGAGTTTACGGTCTAGGGACCAACTCCTTTGGAGTTTACAGTCGTAAACCCATGAGTTTACGGCCGTAAACTCATAGTACTTCTACCCTTTTGTGTTTTGAAGTCTTAAAGGTCTAAAGGAAGAATCCTATCTTCAAGTCTAAGCCTTAGGAAGTGGTTGGGGCAACATTTCACCCCTTTGTAGAGTTTACGACCCATGGACCACTTCTCCATGAGTCTACGGCCGTAAACTCTAATGGTCCTTGATGTTTTTGATGTTTAAGGTCCTATACACTTCAAGGAAGGGTTCTGGGTCACTTGTCTTGCATCCTATAGGGTTTATGCCCCTAATGGCCACCAAAAAGGGGTTTACGGTCTTGGGAGTTTACGGCCGTAAACTCCCTTTGATCTTATGTTCTTGATATTTCCATGTCTCTAACCATGGATACTAACTAGATATGAAGTATAGGGAAGTGTACTTACGATCTAGAAGCTTGAAATGGTTGATATTGGCCAAGAACACTAGTGTGTGTTCTTGGTGTTCTTGGTGAAACTTGAAGATCTATGAAAAAGAGTGATTTCTATGGATGAAATCATGGAAGGACACTAGATTATGTGATGTATCAACAAATCTAGGAAGAATACTTACTTATGTGAAGATCTTGGAAGGAAACCTTGATGATACTTGAGAGGATTTGAAGGAAAATCGGCCAAGGAAAGGAAAGAATGGGAAAAATGGCCAAGTATCATATATATACCCTTGAGTTTACGGCCACATGAGTTTACGGCTGTAAACTCATGGTCTTTTGGCCGTGAACTCATTTAGATGAGGTTTAGGTTTGCTTTGCTACACTGTGGTTCTAGCAGGTATTTTCTGACACTTAATCCTTAAGTGTATTAGGCTCAAAACTCCTTAGAATGACCTTTAACCGGGCTAGAACTCAGTACTAATGATTTTGACACTCATTTGAGTTGATTGACTAGGCTTTAAAATTAAAATTTTTTCCGGGTTGTCGCATTGGATCTTTGTGAGGGTTAGCTGATGAGTTATTCTTTTGGTGCTGTCATAGGTAGTAGGCTTTGATGCGATCACCATGCCTTAAATTTGCGATGCTAAACCCCAGATATATCGCTCAATTTTCTTATATTCATGGGTTACAAGTGCTAGACACATTACTGCAAGATCATTAAATCTAGCGGTATAAGCTTTTATCTCTGAACCCTTCATGGTTAGGGTCCACAATTCTTGTTCCAGTTTATTTATCTCCTCCGTAGGACTATACTATTCTACTATCATCATTTTTAGCTCTTCCCATTTCATGGAAGTTGCAGTATCAATTCCCATTGCATTCACATGGCTGTTCCACCAAGTAAGTGCTGCATCAGCGAAAGTACATGCCGGAAACCGTACTTTACAATCATCTGGACAGAAGCTTATTTGAAAGATGGACTCTGTCTCTTCTATCCACCTAGTCAAATTAACAACTCCTTCATTTCCACGAAAGCTCTTTTGTAACGCCCGTAGATCCGGGCGAGTCAATTTAGAGATAATAGGGGGTCGAAAACGACTTTTCGACAAAAGATTATTTAGAATAAATAATCTTAAACAAGTTGTAGAATATGTCTCAAGGGTTCCATACATATAAAGAACGCATAAATCCGAGTTATAACGAAGAAGTTATGACCCGTCGAAGTTTCGCGACGGAACCGGCACGACACCGGGAAGCGTAAATAGCGAATTTGTGATAGAGGACTTTTTTGACCTTTTTAATCTAAACAAAAGTCGTAGAATATGTTAAACCGAGAACATCCATAAAAAGAACGCCCAAATCTGACTTCGTATGAGGAAGTTATGATTTTTCTATGATTCGGCTTAGTAGTGCACGACCCGAAACTCGAATTTTAGTTCGAGCGGTTTTTGGCTTACGCGACCTAAATGAGAGTTGAAGATCTCATTAATAGGAACTCAACGGTAAAAAGACAGACGAAAACGGAGTCCGTATGAAGGAGTTACGAATTCTTCGCGGTCATTTAACAATCTAATCTCCTCTTACTGTTAAATTTAAGATCGGTCGACAATTAGCCGACAAAGTCTAAATAAATGTTTTAGATCCTGTTTTTACCTACGCGTGGATATAAATAATGTCGAGAGTAGAGGTCGTATGTTAAAGATATGGACGAAACTTGGTCCCTACTCTTCGAGCGCGATAAATTCGGTACAGTTTTGTAAATCTGAGATAAAATGAGAATTAGCTGACAGCGTCTAAATGAAAGTTGTAGTACTTGTAAATACCAACGCGTGGATATAAAGAACATCAAAAATGGAGTTCGTATGAACAAGTTACAAATTATAATAGCATATTTACGTATTAAAATAAAGTATAAATCATATATACGTACACATATATATACAAATGTATATATCATTAGAATGGTATCGACGATGCGGTTATTATAAGACTAGTGTTGAGTACTTTCGACATTAGTTTAGTACAAATATCATTAAATCTATTTAAAATAGTATTATGAAGGGGTGTTTAGTCGTTTATATAACTATAAGGCCATTAAGTAATTATGGAGGGTAGTTTTTGTAAATTAAATTACTATAAATAAGAGGCTTGGGCACTCATATTTCTTGCACCATTCTCTTGATTCAAGAGTCTTTCTCTTCTTATCCCCCGAGCATTTCGGTCCCTTGTGATTCGACTTCTCTTTCTCTAGTTTTAGTATAGTAAGGTGAGCGTTGAAGCGCTGCACGAATCTTTCTTAGAAAGATTCAGCGACGAAGTTCTGCCTCTGCAGAGCCCGACTCCTAGCTAAAACCCCCTTGTAAGTAAGTTATGCTTACCTATTTTTATATAGCTTATATTAAAAATTAGTATTGTTATTATGAACTTATAATAAATATTTGAGCTATTATTATGACTTATATAAGTGTCGTTATAATATCTTTTTAACTACTCGCGGTACGAGGAAATCTGGTTTAAAGGGCCGCATAGGGTTGTTGGATTTCAGAAGTGCTATATGCCAAAATGGTCCTACCCTCCGGTGTTTTATTTCTGGCCCCTGTCTATACATAGTGGTTGGAAAATATTGTTTAAACGCTTATATAATAATAATAATAATATTAATAATAAGACTAATAATTAGTCACGGTAAATATTTGACTAAAATCTAGTGGTAATAATACTAGGTTTTCATCGAAGGAAATTATTTTAAAGTAAACGAAGCGTTGTCCGAGTACCGAGTCACCACCTTGTCAAGTGATTGCATAGTTACTTTCATCTTACACATAGATATATGAAGTATTTTATATAAACTACGTGCTATGTGTGCATATTATCTGAGTACTTGCTGTCTATGCTGGATGAACGATTTTATACATGTTTTAAATGATTTAAACTGTATATATATATATATATATATATATATATATATATATATATCTATGATAATATGTTGGGTAAAACATGGGTAGATGTAATAGATGGAATATGAGTTGGATGATGAGTTGAGAGGTGTTATAGACCACGAGGTGAGTGTGAGAGGTGGACGATGTGAGAAGCCTTTCCCAAATGATGGCCCCGTCATCTAGTAGAGTATGGATGACAACCACGGACTATTCTAGACAGTCCAGTGGAACACTAGCAGGATCGCAACCTGTAGGTGTTGTGAACGATGTGTTCACCCGGTGTACTCTAAACCCTGGCGATCATGCAGACTTGGTGCCTAAACCTTGGCGATCATGCAGACTTGGTGCCAAAACCCTCGTGACTATGCGGACTTAGTGCCTATTGTATAAACCTTGGCGACTATGCAGACTTAGTGCCAAAACCCTAGTGACTATGCGGACTTAGTGCCTGTTGTATAAACCCTGGCAACTATGCAGACTTAGTGCCTAAACCCTGGCGACTATGCGGACTTAGTGCCTGTTGTATAAATCCTGGCGACTATGCAGACTTAGTACCTAAATCCCGGTGGCGATGGACTTCGTGCCGATTCCTTAGGATGATCCTTTGGAATGAATGAACGAGGAATAGTTGATTCTTAGGGTAGATCCTTAAGAGTAAAGAAGATAAGGGGGATGGGTAATTGGGTTGATTGTTTGATGTTTAAACATAATAATTATATTATTGTGGGTTGAAAACCCTATGTACTCACTAGGTTTCCCAACATGACCCACTCCAGCTTATTTCTATCACAGGTGTCGATATGAAGTTACATTACACTGAGAGATTAAAGAGGTGTCGATCACTAGTGATAATGAATGTAAGTTCTGTTTATGCTTATGTTTATGTATTGACGATGACATCCCAAATGTTTTAAAATGAATAAAAATACATTTCTTCGGAAATGCTTTGATAACGTATTTATCATGTATTACTGGCAACAAATTCCGCAACATTTTTATCAAAAGAAGTACTCTAATTTTTATAAAGCATAAACAAAATTGGTCTTTTCTGGCCGTGAAAATGGGGATGTCACAGTTGGTATCAGAGCATTAGTTTAAGCGAACTAGGAATAAGGATTTATTTCTAGACTTAAACTTAGAATGCTAAGCGATGATCGTGAGAAGAGTGTCTAATATATTTTAGGTAGTACACCTGAATAGACACAAGCACTAGCTTAATTAGGGAAGTTGCCTAAAATGCTTTTATGTGCTAAATGATTTAAGATATGCATTATATGTTCAGACTTCTAAACGTTTAATTACGATATTAGAACTGGCATGTAACTTTTCGAAGTAATAAGGAGGAATATGTTGGATTAATGTCTAAGTCCATAACTATATTTGGTATCTACTTGACCCGACCCGGCATGGTCCATTTGGGTTGCATTTCACCGGCACAATTTATATGGATAATGTTTTGAGAATAGTATATTTATGATTTATATTAATATATTATAAGTTCTAATATATTAATATGGAATCATATTATTTAATTAGTATTGATCAAGAATTAATTTAGAATTAATTAAGTGATCAAAAAGAACGAATTAAATATGGACTCTTATATATATGGAATGGGCCAAGTTCATTTAGGTTGGGCTAAGCTTTCATGGATGGTCCATGGAGCTTTTAACCCATGGATCCTATGTAAATGAAAGGTCATGGGTATTAGGGTTTACATGGATGTAACCCTAATCCTCCATAATATATAAAGTGGTCCTTGGCTCACAAAATTGGCACAAGTGTGTGAAAATAAGAGTGGGCCGATTTTAGTGTGCATACATATTCTCTCAAATTCTTCCAAGGTGTTTTGGTGATTTGTGATTCCATTTGAGGCTTCTACACTATTGGGGCTAAGCTCTTAAAGCTTGAAGACATCAAGCTACATCAAAAGGTATGTCATTTAACTAGAACTTTGTAGTATAGGTGCTTCATAATATGCTAGTTAGGATGAAACCTTGGAATAGTTAATATTTGCATGTATAATAGAGAAAACATAGATCCAAGGTTTATAGGGTTGCATGTACACCATAGGAGTGTTAGAATGCTCAAAACCCAACAGTGGTATCCGAGCCATGGGTTTTTTTCTGTTATATTGATGCAAATGTTTTATTTTCAAAGTTGGAAAAAAAAAGAAAAAAGAACATGACGTTTGTCAAATTTTAAGATAATTACCTGTTTTTGTGAAAAACTAGTTATTTGTAAAATTTGAATCATTTGCTATATGAGTTGAATTAGGTCAAATTTAGTAAAAGATAAAATGATATGATTATTTTATTAGTTTTAAAAGTTTGATCTAAAGAGTTTTTTGAAACCTCCATAAGTTATGGATATGAAAAGGTTTTTAAAAAAAAAGTTGATTCAAAGTTTTTTTATGGAGTTACAAAACTTGGTCTTAATGTTTTAAAGAATTCCATAACTTGTTCTTAAGTTATGGAACATGAAAAGTTTCATCATAAAAAAAGTATTTAACTCCATAAGTTATGGAATCCAAAAGTTTTCAAGAGTTACAAAATTTGCCCTCAAGTTTTGGAATTTGGAAAAAGTTTTTTTATGATAAAAAAAAGAATTGAATTCTAAAACTCTTGGGTTCATAACTTAAACAATTAATTAAATGATTTTAATTTTGAATATAATAATTGGAATTATGATGTTTTTATTGAATAATTCAATTAACTCTTATGGACTTTATTAATAGATAATTAAAGTGTTTAATTAAAAGTGAAGTAATAATTCCATAATGACATGGTTTAAATTTAATTAAATTAAGAGTATAGTTTAATTAATAGATTAAACCACCAAGTATTTTAAATATCGAAAATACACCCTTATACTATTATAATATTAAAAGTTTAATATATTATATGTATAAGAGCAAGTCATCTTACCATTAGTAGGCCTCATTCACGAAGCCGGTCTATAAGGGGGGTATAAGGTTACTACCTATAAAATGGCAGTTTAATGGTTGTCCACTCTCACCCACTGCTTCCTTGACTGGTGGAAGGTCGTTAGCCGAACAGGTAGGACAAGGACTATAATTCTCCCTTCATTATAAGTATAATGATAAATACTAAGTAACTAAACATTTATAAATTCCCAATCTTAGTTACTTAGGAAAATGTGAATAGGGTGCTAATCCATGAAATTACACTTTGCACTTTGTTTAAGCTGTTAGTGGAGCGTGTGTGGTTAACCGGCACACTAACCTGGACTTAACAAGGTAGGCAAAGGGTAACCTAATGTTTATCATAGTATCCTTGGAGCGTGTGTGGTTAACCGGCACATCGATTGAGGGGTAAATATTAAGGGTACCAAGTATATTTGCATGGTTACTTCACACCTTGTTTTGTGATCCTCGGCATCCCAGTCACAAAACCTGAAGGGTACACTCGAGATTGAAACATGCCATTGAAAAGTTCAATGAATCTCAAAAGAATGTAGGAGTTTCAAAACCAATTAAAACCTAATAATACATTTCGTTTAGCTTGGTCGAAATTGGTGAATCGTCATTCACCTACCTTCAAATATTTTATAGTTTAGATTACGACATCCCTCTTCCGTGTTATAAAATAGTTTGTTGGGTCCTAGCCTTAATATATCATATTGGGTGTTATATTAAGGACTTAAATTAACTTTACATGAATTTCTCCCATTGTTGATGTCTGGTTTAGACAACAGTGATCTTCCTAAACAAAGCTTTCCTAATGAATATGACTTCCCGAGTTTGGCTCATGGAAGTCATACTTCTCTTCCTCCACCTCCTCCAATTATTCTCCCTAACCCACAAGTTCAAGGTCACTCAAGCCCTAATGGCAAGCAAGGTCTATGTATGATCACATCTTAGAGATGAAGTCACATATTGACAAGCCGGGAGAGTTGGGTGTCAAAGTCTTGAGAAAGTTGGATGTTCAATCACTTTCTAAGTCACATAGTGAGTTCCTTTGGGACTACTATGAAACAGACTATGACATGAACCTTAATGATCATATCTATTTGCTTGGTGCTGCTGAATCAGCAATGATTTGGAACGATAGTAAAGCAAATTTGATTAGAAGATCAACTTCCCAAAAACTTTATGGACAGTGACAATGGTGACACTGGAAATCTAGAAAAAGCATTCTCTTCCCAATGGAAAGGGATTCGCCATAGTCAACCCGGTTGACCAAATGGTAAAGAGAAAGACTAAGTCTGAGATAGTCTCATTACCAAAGGGTCCATATGTTTATTTTGCCAAAGGAAGGGGCATTGATTGCAAAGCTGCCAAATTTACCTAAGGATGTTAAAGTCAATAAGTTTGACTCTACATCAGGTAGAGCCCATTATCTAACTCTGTTAAGTTCTATTCTGAGATCCTCATTACATGATGTGACTAGGTCACATGTTGATGTTTTAAGAATCAAAGAATAGAGAGAAATCTTAAAGGAAGTATATGATGATTCTGATCGCGATGGTGGATTTCGATCACATCAGAATTTTGAGCAGTTGCTTAAGAAGTTATGATATATTGCTAAGGAATAGATAACAACAATTTTCCATGTGGATTGTAAGGATAAGTTTTTCCGCAAAGTTTTAAAATAAAATAAAATTGTTTAATTTTATTTATTTGAAGTATCCTTACAATGGCATTTGTGCAAAATTGTTGCTTATATGATTCCAATGACAGCAATATTGGAAAATTGATTTGATTCTTTCATTTGTGGTAGTGTCTAAATTTACCAAATCAGGAAAGTTCCTCATCGCCCAAGTTTCAATTGGACCGAAACTTGGAATCATGCAAGTTGAATAGTATGATGAGTGAGAACTTTCAAGCATTGGAAAATCAAGACTAATTACTTGTTCACATGGATGTGTGAGTCAAGTGAAGGAATAAAGGGATCGAGTACACATTCTTGAGCACCGGTCATGTCCAACACAAAGCTCGATAAGACTATTTAATTTACTAAAGTTTAGCAAAATATGGTTATACTTACAAGTTTAAGTATAATTCTGAAACATTGGAAAAGTCTCAATGTATGGCAGAACGAATGGGAAGAATCAAATTAGGCAGAAAGATAAAAATTTCTCAAATCTGAAAAGATGGGAGAGTACTTTAGTATCATGTTTGTGATCATCTTAATGATTTAGAAATCATATCACAATTAGTCCTCTAAAGGTCATCTTAGTGCATTCTTATGACTAAGAAGAGGAGTCATGAATTGTTGAAATGGTTAGATCAATGTATGGAAGATGAGTCATACTTCGTTCCAAAACAATTCTTAGAGTCATACTCCAAGATTGTAACTTAAGTGACATATCTTAATGAAAGGTTTAAGACACTTGTCAAATGTAAGAGTAAAAGTGTCCTACTCTTGTACATTTGAAATTGGTAAGTTGTGATGTTTTGGATAAAACAAAGACCAACTAAGGCCAATTGTGTGAAGTGTTTGTCTTGATAAAGAATCCGCACTATCTCTTGAATTTTTGGCAAGATAGTCTTATATGTCAAGAGGATAGTGGGAGTCTTAAAGATCCTAAAAAGAATTTCAAGAACTAATCAAGAATAAAACCTAAGGTTCTTCAGTAGCACACGACTTGAGGTTTATAACCTATCGTCTTGACATATTCTGTGCCCATTCCAGTTAAAGTTGGCTTTGCATAGGAGTTCTGAAAGTTCTCAATTGGTTGCATAACAACTTGGAAGCAATGGCAGGCCCTGTACTGCCAGGTGGCAAGAAGTTAAGATTGCATAAGTTCAGTCGATATGAGTTTGGATTTGTCATTATCCTTGTCTTGTGACTATGGTTTTGACGATTCACATGGATAAGAACACATACACCATAAAATCTAAGGGTGATAAGGTTTCTCTCCGATTCATGAAAATGATGGTAAGGAAACACTTCCACCAAGTAGATTTGAAGCAGATGGCAAAAGGTCTAAACAATTGAGACTATGATTACGGCATCCCTTTTCATAGTTCTGAAATTGTTTAGACACACATGCATGCTATCTAAGGAAAGGTGTATGATTTTGATAAAGTTTTATGAAAGCATCTCGTATCAGAAATCTGAACTTTGGTAAGAAAGTCAATAAAGTATTGATTTCTAGAAGTCCAGCTGATTTCTGAGTACATGTCAAAGCTAGTGGGAGCATAAGTGTTATGCTAATAATCATCATGTTAGTGGGAGCATGATAATTATTGTTAGTTTTGCAAGTTAGCAATGTTAATTATAGAAAACAAAAGTTTCAATTCGTGAGGGTGCAGGGATTGAAAAAGTTGTTTTGCTATAAGTAAGGGAGAGGATATACTTCATTTCAGTTCTAAAGGCTTAGATTGAGACCTTAATCATCTTTAGTCAAGAATATATATACGAATTTCATGTTGGATTGGTTCAACTTAAGGAAATTCTATATATTGCGTTCTCAAAATTCGATTATGATTACGGCATCCCTCTTCATAGTCAAATTTTTGAAAACATGGCAAATAAAAATATTGTAGCACATGCAATCGATCCTGTACCCAAAGCAAATGGTACACGATTCATTTAGGTTGGGCTAAGCTTTCATGGATGGTCCATGGAGCTTTTAACCTATGGATCCAATGTAAATGAAAGGTCATGGGTATTAGGGTTTATATGGATCTAAACCTAATCCTCCATAATATATAAAGGGGTCCTTGGCTCACAAAATTGGCACAAGTGTGTGAAAATAAGAGTGGGCCGATTTTAGTGTGCATACATATTCTCTCAAGTTCTTCCAAGGTGTTTTGGTGATTTATGATTCCATTTGAGGCTTCCACACTATTGGGGCTAAGCTCTTAAAGCTTGAAGACATCAAGCTACATCAAAAGGTATGTCATCTAACTAGAACTTTGTAGTATAGGTGCTTCATAATATGCTAGTTAGGATGAAACCTTGGAATAATTAATATTTGCATGTATAATAGAGAAAACATAGATCCAAAGTTTATAGGATTGCATGTACACCATAGGAGTGTTAGAATGCTCAAAACCCAACAGAACTGTTGGATTAATGTCTAAGTCCATAACTATATTTGGTATGTACTTGACCCGACCCGGCATGGTCCATTCGGGTTGCACTTCACCGACACAATTTATATGGATAGTCTTTTGAGAATAGTATATTTATGATTTATATTAATATATTATAAGTTCTAATATATTAATATGGAATCATATTATTTAATTAGTATTGATCAAGATTTAATTTAGAATTAATTAAGTGATCAAAAAGAACTAATTAAATATGGACTCTTATATATATGGAATGGGTCAAGTTCATTTAGGTTGGGCTAAGCTTTCATGGATGGTCCATGGAGCTTTTAACCCATGGATCCTATGTAAATGAAAGGTCATGGGTATTAGGGTTTACATGGATGTAACCCTAATCCTCCATAATATATAAAGGGGTCCTTGGCTCACAAAATTGGCACAAGTGTGTGAAAATAAGAGTGGGCCGATTTTAGTGTGCATACATATTCTCTCAAATTCTTCCAAGGTGTTTTGGTGATTTGTGATTCGATTTGAGGCTTCCACACTATTGGGGCTAAGCTCTTAAAGCTTGAAGACATCAAGCTACATCAAAAGGTATGTCATCTAACTAGAACTTTGTAGTATAGGTGCTTCATAATATGCTAGTTAGGATGAAACCTTGGAATAGTTAATATTTGCATGTAAAATAGAGAAAACATAGATCCAAGGTTTATAGGGTTGCATGTACACCATAGGAGTGTTAGAATGCTCAAAACCCAACAGTGGTATCCGAGCCATGGGTTTTTTTCTGTTATATTGATGCAAATGTTTTATTTTCAAAGTTGGAAAAAAAAAAGAAAAAAGAACATGACGTTTGTCAAATTTTAAGATAATTACTTGTTTTTGTGAAAAACGAATTATTTGTAAAATTTGAATCATTTGCTATATGAGTTGAATTAGGTCAAATTTAGTAAAAGATAAAATGATATGATTATTTTATTAGTTTTAAAAGTTTGATCTAAATGCTTTAAGGAGTTACATATTTTGTCATAAAATTTTAGAGCTCAAAAGTTTTTTTTTAAAGTTGTGATCTTAAGGGTTTTTGAAACTTCCATAAGTTATGGATATGAAAGTTTTTTTTTTAAAAAAAATTTGATTCAAAGTTTTTATGGAGTTACAAAATTTGGTGTTAATGTTTTAAAGAATTCCATAACTTGTTCTTAAGTTATGGAACATGGAAAGTTTCATCATAGAACACCATTAATTCCATAAGTTATGGATACCAAAGGTTTTCAAGAATTACAAAACTTGCCCTCAAGTTTTGGAATTTGAGAAAAGTTTTTTATGAAAAAAAGAATTGAATTCTAAAACTCTTGGGTTCATAACTTAAACAATTAATTAAATGGTTTTAATTTTGAGTTTAATAATTGGAATTATGATGTTTTGTTGAATAGTGCAAATTAACTCTTATGGACTTTATTAATAGTTAATTAAAGCGTTTAATTAAAAGAGTATTATTAATCCATGAATATATGGTTTGAGTTTAATTAAATTAAAAGTCTAGTTTAATTAATAGATTAAACCACCAAGTATTTTAAATGTCTAAAATACACCCTTATACTATTATAATATTAAAAGTTTAATATATTATATGTATAAGAGCAAGTCGTCTTACCATTAGTAGGTCTCCTTCACAAAGCCGGTCTATAAGGGGGTATAAGGTTACTGCCTATAAAATGGCAGTTTAATGGGTGTCCACTCTCACTCACCGCTTCCTTGACCGGTGGAGGGTCGTTAGCCGAACAGGTAGGACAAGGACTATAATTCTCCCTTCATTATAAGTATAATGATAAATACTAAGTAACTAAACACTTATAAATTCCCAATCTTAGTTACTTAGGAAAATGTGAATAAGGTGCTAATCCATGAAATTACACTTTGCACTTTGTTTAAGCTGTTAGTGGAGCGTGTGTGGTTTACCGGCACACTAACCTGGACTTAACAAGGTAGGAAAAGGGTAACTTAATGTTTATCATAGTATCGTTAGAGCGTGTGCGGTTAACCGGCACATCGATTGAGGGGTAAATATTAAGGGTACCAAGTATATTTGCATGGTTACTTCACACCTTGTTTTGTGATCCTCGGCATCCCAGTCACAAAACCTGAAGGGCACACTCGAGATTGAAACATGCCATTGAAAAGTTCAATGAATCTCAAAAGAATCTAGGAGTTTTAAAACCAATTAAAACCTAATAATACATTTCGTTTATCTTGGTGGAAATTGGTGAATCGTCATTCACCTACCTTCAAATATTTTATAGCTTGGATTACGGCATCCCTCTTCCAAATTATAAAATAGTTTGTTGGGTCCTAGCCTTAATATATCATATTGGGTGTTATATTAAGGACTTAAATCAACTTTACGTGAATTTCTCCCATTGTTGATGTCTGGTTTAGGCAACAATGATCTTCCCAAACCAAGCTTTCCTAATGAATATTACTTCCCGAGTTTGGCTCATGGAAGTCATACTTCTCTTCCTCCACATCCTCCAATTATTCTCCCTAACCCACAAGTTCAAGTTCACTCAAGCCCTAATGGCAAGCAAGGTCTATGTGTGATCACATCTTAGAGATGAAGTCACATATTGACAAGCCGGGAGAGTTGGGTGTCAAAGTCTTGAGAAAGTTGGATGTTCAATCACTTTCTAAGTTACATAGTGAGTTCCTTTGGGACTACTATGAAACAGACTATGACATGAACCTTAATGATCATATCTATTTGCTTGGTGCTGCTGAATCAGCAATGATTTGGAACGATAGAAAAGCAAATTTGATTAGAAGATCAACTTCCCAAAAACTATATGGACAGTGACAATGGTGACACTGGAAATCCAGAAAAAGCATTCTCTTCCCAATGGAAAGGGATTGGCCATAGTCAACCCGGTTGACCAAATGGTAAAGAGAAAGGCTAAGTCTAAGATAGTCTCATTACTAAAGGGTCCATATGTTTATTTTGCCAAAGGAAGGGGCGTTGATTGCAAAGCTGCCAAATTTACCTAAGGATGTTAAAGTCAATAAGTTTGACTCTACATCAGCTAGAGCCCATTATCTAACTATGTTAAGTTCTATTCTGAGATCCTCATTACATGATGTGACTGGGCCACATGTTGATGTTTTAAGAATCAAAGAATAGAGAGAAATCTTAAAGGAAGTATATGATGATTCTGATCGCGAAGGTGGATTTCGATCGCATCAGAATTTTGAGCAGTTGCTTAAGAAGTTATGATATATTGCTAAGGAATAGATAACAACAATTTTCCATGTGGATTGTAAGGATAAGTTTTTCCGCAAAGTTTTAAAAAAAAAGAAAATTGTTTAATTTTATTTATTTGAAGTATCCTTACAATGGCATTTGTGGAAAATTGTTGCTTATATGATTCCACTGACAGCAATATTTGAAAATGGATTTGATTCTTTCATTTGTGGTAATGTCTAAATTTACCAAATCAGGAAAGTTCCTCATCATCCAAGTTTCAATTGGACCGAAACTTGGAATCATGCAAGTTGAATAGTATGATGAATGAGAACTTTCAAGCATTGGAAAATCAAGACTAATTACTTGTTCACATGGATGTGTGAGTCAAGTGAAGGACTAAAGGGATCGAGTACACATTCTTGTGCATTGGTCATATCCACCACAAAGCTCGTTAAGACTATTTGATTTACTAAAGTTTTGTCAATATGGTTATACTTACAAGTTTAAGTATAATTCTGAAACATTGGAAAAGTCTCAATGTATGGCAGAACGAATGGGAATGATCAAATTAGGCAGAAAGATAAAAGTTTCTCAAATCTGAAAAGATGGGAGAGTACTTTAGTATCATGTTTGTGATCATCTTAATGATTTAGAAATCATATCACAATTAGTCCTCTAAAGGTCATCTTAGTGCATTCTTATGACTAAGAAGAGGAGTCATGAATTGTTGAAATGGTTAGATCAGGAAGATGAGTCATACCTCGTTCCAAAACAATTCTTAGAGTCATACTCCAAGCTTGTAACTTGAGTGATATATCTTAAAGAAAGGTTTAAAACACTTGTCAAATGTAAGAGTAAAAGTGTCCTACTCTTGTACATTTGAAATTGGTAAGTTGTGATGTTTTGGATAAAACAAAGACCAACTAAGGCCAATTGTGTTAAGTGTTTGTCTTGATAAAGAATCTGCACTATCTCTTGAATATTTGGCAAGATAGTCTTATATGTCAAGAGGATAGTGGGAGTCTTAAAGATCCTAAAAAGAATTTATAGAACTAATCAAGAATAAAACCTGAGGTTCTTCACTAGCACACGACTTGAGGTTTATAACCTATCGTGTTGACATATTTTGTGCCCATTCCAGTTAAAGTTGGCTTTGCATAGGAGTTCTGAAAGTTCTCAATTGGTTGCATAACAACTTGGAAGCAATGGCAGGCCCTGTACAGCCAGGTGGCAAGAAGTTAAGATTGCATAAGTTCAGTCCATATGAGTTTGGATTTGTCATTATCCTTGTCTTATGACTATGGTTTTGACGATTCACATGGATAAGAACACATACACCATAAAATCTAAGGGTCATAAGGTTTCTCTCCGATTCATGAAAATGATGGTGAGGAAACACTTCTACCAAGTAGATTTGAAGCAGATGGCAAAAGGTCTAAACAATTGAGACTATGATTACGACATCCCTTTTCATAGATCTGAAATTGTTTAGACACACATGCATGCTATCTAAGGAAAGGTGTATGATTTTGATAAAGTTTTATCAAAGCATGTCGTATCAGAAATCTGAACTTTGGTAAGAAAGTCAATAAAGTATTGATTTCTAGAAGTCCAGCTGATTTTGAGTACATGTCAAAGCTAGTGGGAGCATAAGTGTTATGCTAATAATCATCATGTTAGTGGGAGCACGATAATTATTGTTAGTGTTGCAAGTTAGCAATGTTAATTATAGAAAACAAAAGTTTCAATTCGTGAGGCTGCAGGGATTGAAAAAGTTGTTTTGCTATAATTAAGGGAGAGGATATAATTCATTTCAGTTCTAAAGGCTTAGATTGAGACCTTAATCATCTTTAGTCAAGAATATATATATGAATTTCATGTTGGATTGGTTCAACTTAAGGAAATTCTATATATTGCGTTCTCAAAATTCGATTATGATTACGGCATCCCTCTTCATAGTCAAATTTTGAAAACATGGCAAATAAAAATATTGTAGCAAAAGACTGGTCTAGAATCATGTCTTTATGTGAGACATCATGAATCGTGTACCATTTGCTTTGGGTACAGGATCGATTGCATGTGCTATAACATTTATCATTTCTAAATTTTTCCAAATGCCCAGAGGCATTATGAAGGGAAAAGGTCTAGAATTGGATATGACTAAAATGATTAAGCAATTATAGAGGACAATCTGAGGTTTACCAAAGATTGGTTGCTCGGGGACAGTTGGAAGTATAGTGCTAATTTTGGAAGGACCATATTGACATATTCTGAAAAGAGGCATCTGTTATTCAGAAGTGATAGTCAAAATGAGAATATGGAGTTGTCTCCATAGGTGGAAGTTATCTGTGTAAGATTAGAAAACTTAATGCAAGAAGCATGTCCAAAGCAATGTACTTTGAATATGAGATTTAGTTTCCTTGGAGTTGATCTCCATTGGAATACCTTATAATGACTATTGACAAGTCTTTGTGACTTTGTATATATTCATTACAGGAGGGTCAGTGCATATAAGTTTAAAATCTAAACATATTTCGATAAATGATAGGAATTTGAAATTCTCACATTTTTCGATAAGGATTTGGGTGTGTGAAACTAGAATCATGGAAATTATGTTCACTTGGTTTATTTCAAAAAGTAAGGATCATAGACAAACATAGAGTGCATACTTGGTGTATGGCAAAGCTATTGTTTAGAAAAACATAGTGTACATGCTTGGAGCATGGGACAACTAGTGTTTTTAATTCAGGTATAAAGTTCATAAAACCGAAACAACGAAATAATGAGGAATCAGTATGGTGATAAATAAAAGTGGTCTATTTATATTCATAGGGTTTGATACCATATTTGATTCATTTATTCTTGTGTTTCATTTTGCATGTTTTGACTTCCAGAATAAACTAGGTCATACTTCCTGAATGACTAAGTTATTCAAACTATCGACAGTCGGTCATATGTTGGAACTAGATATGAATCAAGACTGTCATGGGTTGGCTTGTAGAGGTCTAAGATGTTGGACAAAGCGGTGCTACAACACTCATGAGTGCTCATAAGTTCTGAGTATTCACGCTCATATGAATCACTTCATGGATTTTATCACGAGTGATCATGAGACGATAATATCTTATATTCTTAAAAGCTAGAGATATGAGTTGTTACTATGATTTGGTTATACATTGATTGCACGAAAACGCATTGGTAACTCGATGTTATAAAACATGCCTTTGTGTATGATTCAACAAGTAGTAGAACAAGCCATATGAGTCGAAGTTTATCCATTCCTTTTACCTTCGGGAAAAAAGCGATATATGTGGGCCCCTCGATGATTTAGCGATGACACATGTGAGTGCTTGGCCAAGCCAGGACTGATTTGATTTGTTCAATCAGTCAGTGATCATAAATCGAAAATCGGGAAACAACAAATGGACAGAGAGAATGATTATAATCCATGTCTCAGTCCATATGATATCTAGAATGGAGGAATATATGATCCCTTATCTAATGGACAAGTCATTGACAAGGTCAGAGTTCGACAACGGCTTTAAGAGCTACGATTGCCAGTTAGGTTTTGAAGTCATACTCAATAATAGTTTTAGACTTATCCAAGTGGGAGACTGTTGGATTAATGTCTAAGTCCATAACTATATTTGGTATGTACTTGACCCGACCCGACATGGTCCATTTGGGTTGCACTTCACCAGCATAATTTATATGGATAGTCTTTTGAGAATAGTATATTTATGATTTATATTAATATATTATAAGTTCTAATATATTAATATGGAATCATATTATTTAATTAGTATTGATCAAGAATTAATTTAGAATTAATTAAGTGATCAAAAAGAACTAATTAAATATGGACTCTTATATATATGGAATGGGCCAAGTTCATTTAGGTTGGGCTAAGCTTTCATGGATGGTCCATGGAGCTTTTAACCCATGGATCCTATGTAAATGAAAGGTCATGGGTATTAGGGTTTACATGGATGTAACCCTAATCCTCCATAATATATAAAGGGGTCCTTGGCTCATAAAATTGGCACAAGTGTGTGAAAATAAGAGTGGGCCGATTTTAGTGTGCATACATATTCTCTCAAGTTCTTCCAAGGTGTTTTGGTGATTTGTGATTCCATTTGAGGCTTCCACACTATTGGGGCTAAGCTCTTAAGGCTTGAAGACATCAAGCTACATCAAAAGGTATGTCATCTAACTAGAACTTTGTAGTATAGGTGCTTCATAATATGCTAGTTAGGATGAAACATTGGAATAGTTAATATTTTCATGTATAATAGAGAAAACATAGATCCAAGGTTTATAGGGTTGCATGTACACCATAGGAGTGTTAGAATGCTCAAAACCCAACAGAATACGTGTATAAATCTTCTCTATCTATATTCTCGTCTCGATACACTGAACGCATGCTTCCGTGAACTTAAAGTCTTGGTGAAGACTCGTAGCGAATTGAATAAATGGAGGAAATGAGAAGGCTTACGATAGTGAATGATACCTATTGGAGGATATCGTAAAAGTGGTATCTTGCTTTTAGAATACATCTGAAAAAATAACGTTATGTATAGAGGAGTATGGTACGTATGAATGTACACATTTGATTGGCAGGATGATAGAACGATTGGTGTAATTCCTAAAGTTCTCCTATCGTCTGGTGTTTCCATCACCAACCGAGTTGAAGCAGAATTGATGTTGAAGATATGAATGGAAGAAGTCCTAGTAGAGTCTAGGGAAATATTTATGATTATTTGGACACATCCATATGTGTGAAATTGTTTTGTGCTTTTAAGAAATAAGAACTTGGGGACTGCGAGACAATACTTGGGACAAGTATGAGTAGGTGTGAATGGTAGTAGAGGCCTATACTACCGGAAGCACAAGACTCGCACTTGGATCAGGGAAAGTCACAAGGTTACCAAGAAGCTAGTAATTGATTCCGTTTTGTTCGTTTATGTCGTTACCATTGTTTCGGTAATGACTAAGACAGATGATTATTTCGACCCTAGTGGTCATATCAAATCGAGTCCGACTAAGATGAGTATGTTACGTGGTTTAGAGGACCCAGATCGATGTAGCATCCAACTTAATCCAAAAGATTGAAGTAAAAGATAAGCGAAGCAATCAATAGAAGTATTGCAATCGTTGTTAGGGTAAGAAGCTTGTAGCTAGAAATGTTACATACTAAAATGTGATCATATCACATTAGAACATGAAGGTAGGTATATTCCATTATGGAATTTGACTCTAAGAGACCTGAGTCTAAGCGTTGCATCATACGATGAGAGGTCATTAGAACATGACCCATCGGTCTATTATGATAATCGAAGGAAGAAACTTATCTCAAGTTTGTTAAATAAGGAGTCTCCAACAAATATCGAGATCGTGACATGAGGATCATGATTGGAAGTCTAACTTGAGATAGAGAGCGGGTCCAAGATCGGGCACCGCCTGCAGTAAGGAAGTCTTAGAGTTAGATACTCATTCGAAGAAACATCAAAGTGACGGTTATTACTTAGGATGAAGAGATAACGTACAGAGTCATTATACAACCCTGTTTCGTTGATGATTCCGGGACGTAATCATCCTAAGGGGGAGATAATTGTAACGCCCGTAGATCCGGGCTAGTCAACTTAGAGATAATAGGGGTCGAAAATGACTTTTCGACAAAAGATTATTTAGAATAAATAATCTTAAACAAGTTGTAGAATATGTCTCAAGGGTTCTGTACATATAAAGAACGCATAAATCCGAGTTATAACGAAGAAGTTATGACCCGTCGAAGTTTCGCGACGGAACCGGCACGGCACCGGGAAGCCTAAATAGCGAATTTGCAATAGAGGACTTTTTTGACCTTAGTAATGTAAACGAAAGTCGTAGAATATGTTAAACCGAGAACATCCATAAAAAGAACGCCCAAATCTGACTTTGTATGAGGAAGTTATGATTTTTCTAAGATTCGGCTTAGAAGTGCACGACCCGAAACTCGAATTTTAGTTCAAGCGGTTTTTGGCTTACGCGACCTAAATGAGAGTTGAAGATCTCATTAATAGGAACTCAACGGTAAAAAGACAGACGAAAACGGAGTCTGTATGAAGGAGTTACGAATTCTTCGCGGTCATTTAACAGTCTAATCTCCTCCTACTGTTAAATTTAAGATCGGTCGAGAATTAGCCGACGGAGTCTAAATGAAAGTTTTAGATCTTATTTGTACCTACGCGTGGGTATAAAGAATGTCTAGAGTAGAGCTCGTATGTTAAAGATATGGACAAAACTTGGTCCCTACTCTTTGAGCGCGATAAATTCGATATAGTTTTGTAAATCTGAGATAGAATGAGAATTAGCTGACGGCGTCTAAATGAAAGTTGTAGTACTCGTAAATACCAACGTGTGGATATAAAGAACGTCAAAAATGGAGTTCGTATGAAGGAGTTACAAATTATAATAGCATATTTACGTATTAAAATAAAGTATAAATCATATATACGTACACATATATATACAAATGTATATATCATTAGAAAGGTATCGACAATGCGGTCATTATAAGACTGGAGTTGAGTGCTTTCGACATTAGTTTAGTACAAATATCGTTAAATCTATTTAAAATAGTATTATGAAGGGGTGTTTAGTCATTTATATAACTATAAGGTCATTAAGTAATTATGGAGGGTAGTTTTTGTAAATTCAATTAATATAAATAAGAGGCTTGGGTTCTCATATTTCTTGCACCATTCTCTTGATTCAACAGTCTATCTCTTCTTATCCCCAGAGCATTTCGGGCCCTTGTGATTCGACGTCTCTTTCTGTAGTTTTAGTATAGTAAGGTGAGCGCTGAAGCGCTGCACGAATCTTTCTTAGAGCCCGACTCCTAGCTAAAACCCCCTTGTAAGTAAGTTATGCTTACTTATTTTAATATAGCTTATATTAAAAATTAGTATTGTTATTATGAACTTATAATAAATATTTGAGCTATTATTATGACTTATATAAGTGTCGTTATAATATCTTTTTAAGTACTCGCGGTACGAGGAATCTGGTTTAAAGGGCCGCATAAGGTTGTTGGATTTCAGAAGTGCTATATGCCAAAATGGTCCTACCCTCCAGTGTTTTATGTATGGCCCCTGTCTGTACATAGTGGTTGGAAAGTATTGTTTAAACGCTTATATAATAATAATAATAATAAGACTAATAATTAGTCACGGTAAATATTAGACTAAAATCTAGTGGTAATAATACTAGGTTTCGTCGAAGGAAATTATTTTAAAGTAAACGAAGCGTTGTCCGAGTACCGAGTCACCACCTTATCAAGTGAGTGCATAGTTACTTTCATCTTACACATAGATATGAAGTATTTTATATAAACTACGTGCTATGTGTGCATATTATCTGAGTACTTGTTGTCTATGCTGGATGAACGATTTTATACATGTTTTCAATGATTTAAACTTTATATATATATCTATGATAATATGTTGGGTAAAACATGGGTAGATGTAATAGATGGAATATGAGTTGGATGATTAGTTGAGAGGTGGACGATGTGAGAAGCCTTTCCCAAATGATGGCCCCGTCATCTAGCAGAGTATGGATGACAACCACGGACTATTCTAGACAGTCCAGTGGAACACTAGCAGGCTCGCAACCTGTAGGTGTTGTGAACGATGTGTTCACCCGGTGTACTCTAAACCCTGGCGATCATGCAGACTTGGTGCCAAAACTCTGGCGACTATGTGGACTTAGTGCCTGTTGTATAATCCTTGGCGACTATGCAGACTAAGTGCCAAAAGCCTAGCGACTATGCGGACTTAGTGCCTGTTGTATAAACCCTAGCGACTATGCAGACTTAGTGCCTAAACCCTGGCGACTATGCGGACTTAGTGCCTATTGTATAAATCCTGGCGACTATGCAGACTTAGTGCCTAATTCCCGGTGACGATGGACTTCGTGCCGATTCCTTAGGATGATCCATAGGAATGAATGAATGAGGAATAGTTGATTCTTAGGGTAGATCCTTAAGAATAAAGAAGATAAGGGGGATGTGTAATTGGGTTGATTGTTTGATGTTTAAACATAATAATTATATTATTGTGGGTTGAAAACCCTATGTACTCACCAGGTTTCCCAACCTCACCCACTCCAGCTTATTTCTATCACAGGTGTCGATATGAAGTTACATTACACTAAGATATTAAAGAGGTGTAGATCACTAGTGATAATGAATGTAAGTTCTGTTTATGCTTATGTTTCTGTATTGACGATGACATCCCAAATGTTTTAAAATGAATAAAAATACATTTCTTCGGAAATGCTTTGATAACGTATTTATCATGTTTTACTGGGAAAAAATTGCGCAACACTTTTATCAAAAGAAGTACTCTAATTTTTATAAAGCATAAACAAAATCGGTCTTTTCTAGCCATGAAAATGGGGATGTCACATCTTTGGCCTGCAATTCATAAAATCATTTCAGGTACATGTTCTAGCGGTCCCTACATGGCCTTCATTTCTAACTCCATCTCTTGTGACATTAGATAGAGCCGCATCAATTCTTTGAGCTATGATTTCTTCCAGTTGTGTTGTACCTGTTGGGGGGTTTGGTTCTGGTGATTGTTGTTGTGGTGCTGATGGTCGGTTAGGGTTTAGCCGAGCACTACTCCTTCTAGGCATTTTGTTTTAGTTCCTAAAAAATAAGAATTTTATGAGTTTTGTTAATCATTTAATAGACGAGTACTAAATACTTCAATTATTCTTCAAAGTGTAAAACATAATGGACAACACAAAGATTACTGTAATATATGCTTCATATTATTACCAGCGGTTACATAAGTTTATTTAGGTTTATAAGAGAAAAGTTTCTATAAACATTGCAAAATTTGCAAGGTTTTCTACATCGTTTCTATAAACTTTCCTCTTTTCGCCTTAACTAGTCTGATTTCTCTATTTACACAACCACTACTTTTAACTTATCCACCAGAAACCTAAGTGATGACCTAGCACGTCAGTGACATTAACCAGTTTCTCCTCAAGTGCTTGAGTTCTCTGCTCAAGACTTCTCGTGCGTTCTTCATTTCTTGAGGTTTGATTGTAGAGCTCTAACTCTGCAATCCTTGCATCGTGAGTAATCATGTCGTTATAAGGGAAATTTATACGACGATGGACATCCATCACCGATTCCTGATCTCGCATCCTTTGTCCTTCTAGCCTTCGTACTCTTCCAGAGAGATGAGTAGCCCTCCCTTCGACAATTTCCATATTATCTTCAATTTTCACACTTTTCTCAAACAATTGAGATAAAGTGTTAACTTCAGAAGAATGTGGGAGATGTGGTCGAGATGATTGACCAGTCTCATACATCTTAGCAGCTCTTTCTTCCGCCACCCACCTATCAACGGTTTTTGCGATCCGTGTGGGTTCATCTTGAACTTTATGACTTCCTGAAGATGTCGCCTTCTGATTCTTCTTAATCTTTTTCCATATCGGTATGGATTTACGTGCCGTGCGTTTCATTTTTGCTCCTCCTGGAACTTTATGGTAAAGAGTATTCAGTGGTGGTAAAGATGATGCCACCGATTCTGTCTCCTCCATTGGTTCGCTCTCTTCCATTGGTTCACTCTCTTGTCATTCGTTGGAGGGTAAAGGTGCTCCATCGTCAGAAGGTATTGGATGAAAGGTGGTTGGATTTATAGGGTAGTAAGGATCGCCTACCATCATAGGGAATGAAACTTCCTCTTTTTCATCCGTATCCTCGATGATTATCCATTCTCGTGAATGTGCCATTTCGAATTCCTATACATTTTGGATCACCAAGAGTTTTAGTCTATCAAATATTACTCCCAAATTAAATAGTTCATATGATCTGATCATAATAAAATGTAGTTGCGCACCTACACCTAGTTGTGATAGGATATATGCACATATAAAATTTAGTTGGAATATTTGATTTAAATCCTTGAGATCAAAAACATTCGAGGTATTAAGGTGTATTCTCATCGCGGGTCTGAGTCTTTATATATGAATCTATATTCTTATTTATTATATATTCATGCTTTAACTATTGTTTGTTACTTCAGCTCTATCTGATAAGGCTCCGGCCAGCCAGGACAGTCGAAAGGGCGGGATCATTTTAGCTTATAGCCGTTCTGGAATCCAGCAACCCAAATCGACATGTCTATCCTTGTCACCGCTCCCGTAAGTAGTCCTTCAGTAGAATAATTAATAATACTCTTTATTGTAGGCTAAGGGATATACCTAAACCTAATAGAGTAAGCCCTAAACAATAGACATGCTTTCCTAAGAAAGTACTAGTTCACTATAGTTAATAGCTCTGATACCAATATCTGTCACACTCCCAGCCATCGGCGAAAACACGGGGTGGTGTAACGTCATTGTTCGTATCACAGTTATATAACATACATTAAACAATACTAAAGAAGATACATACCTTTATTGATAATTGAAAGTTACATAACTGTTTTTCTAGAACCTATTACATAATATCCGACTATGGCATACTTCTTAATGAACATAAAGGTAATAGTAAAACTTCTCCTGTTCGAATACATACCAGCTTCTCAACTTCCTGAAAACACATGCATTTTAAAATACGTCAACATAAAGTTGGTGAGTCCACAGGTTTTGACTCCATAAAATAATACATTTTCCACGTTCAAAAGTATAGTTTTGAATGTATCATTTTGACTCTCTAACATTTAGTATGTATATTAGGTATAATAGTTTACTTATCAATTAAGTGTTATACCTAAACATTCCTAAAACCTAAGGTATAAGTAGGGGGAAACTTATACTTAACATTAATACTTGTATACGACAAAGTATAATGTTTCTAACAATTTGCTACCATGAGCCTGTAACCGCTGCTATGACATAATACCTCTGATAAAAAACACTCATGATTTGCCATGAGAAACAACACACTCATGATTTACCATGAGAAACAACACCGTACGCTTCATCGACGTCGGAACAATAACAAGTAAAAGGATAGTTCATCACTCGCTTTTGGTTGACCCGTATACTAATTATACACAACTTCCTCGCTCACACGGGATTAACGGTTACAGTTCAGAGGATTTCCGCTAAGATCCCCAATCTTAGTTGATGAATACAATTACTCATGTAGACTTCGACAGCTTCCTATAGATCTAACAACAAAAGCATTTTCATGTCTAAAACCCTAAGTTACTAGACTATGCTTTTAAACATTACTCCTAACTTCATAACATTTAGGCAGTATAACAGCTATAACTTGAAGTAAAACCAGGATTTATCTTGACATAAAACCAATAACAACAACAACATATAACATACCAAGTTTTATGTTGTCATAAAACTAACAATAACAACATACAACATACCAAGTTTTATCTTGACATAAAACCAATAATAGAAACATACTTTATAAATTAACATATAGAACTTCCGAATATAATTTCGGAACTATATCGCACACAATATATATATATATATATATATATCGAATCCTAAGTATAACTCAAGATCTACATTAATATAATAACATGCTGACACGTTGATAATAGTTGTATATATTCAAAATATTATATTTAGAACAACTATACCCCAGCTATTATAACTATATACTATCATATAGACATAATAGTAATGTATATACAATATTTAGCATGCGTTTTCCCCCAAAATATTAGAAAGTGGGGCCGTGAAACTCACCCTAGTAGCGTGATTTTATGTAATCTAAGCATAAATGGTCAGCGTACGAGGTCGTCGGGGCTCGGGATGCAAGATGGCTTCAGCAAAGGAGAGAGGAGAAAGAAGTTTAGGTGTAAGAATTGCTGAAGTCGAACCTGCTACTTATAGTAAGGATTTTGGACCCTCACGTCGTGAGTTTTATAAGGCTCACGTCGTGAGTTTGGATCTTATCCCCGTAGACTTTCCATTTGCGTCCCTAGCTTCGGAAGGTGGCCATGTGACTCCTCACGTCGTGATATATCCTTGCTCACGTCGTGATTTTGGATCTTATCCCCTCGCAGCCTCGTCACACACCTTCTAGATTCCGAGATGTGGCAAAATGACTCCTCACGTCGTGAGTTTCTGTGCTCACGTCGTCAGCTAAGTCAGATTAGGGTTTCTGAGAGCTGAATCTTCGGAAGCTCGTAACTTTCACATACGAACTCCGTTTTTGACGTTCTGTATATGCACGCTTAGGTATTTACAAGTACTACAACTCTCTTTTAGACTCCAATACCTAATTATAAGTCTATGGACGTATACTTTGAGTTGTATCATAAAGAAAGTTCATATTTGTATTAGAATTTATCATGAACTACATGGCACTCTTATCACATTACTAGTTTAACAAAATCACATTACATGATTGGCATAATCACATGTGATTGTCTATTGACCTATTTTGACTAGTGTTACAATCAGAATACACAGATAAACACATAAGACATCTCAGTCACATGAAAATACCACTCATGGTAAAGTATAGTGAGAAGACTCACGTCGAATGACGAACAATTCCTAAAAACGTTGTTGCCACGCGTCGGTCTCTAACTCTGATCCAAATCCATAATTAACCCAATTAGGAACTAAGTCCAGACTCTCACTGAATAGGTCTACAGGAGGTCCACTAACCAGACCATCAACAACCTAAAACCCATTGGGCCCACCAAGGCCCAATAATAACGGGGCTCTCCCGAAGCCCAACTCTCAAGTCAAAAAGGCAAGTCCAACTCAAGGGCCCAAAGAACCTATACATAATCCTATGCTCTGAAACTCTATTTCATCAAGACCAAACTCCAGGCCCCACACTCAAGGCCCAAAATGAGACTTAGCCCATAAGTCCACAGTGAGGTTACGCGGGGCGTACCTCTCTTGGTACGCTCAGCGTACTCACGAATCCAGATTGGCCATCGGGGACACTGGGGCAGTACGCGGGGCGTATAGGAATTACACTCAACATACTCCCCATATTCACTCTTTCTACTCACTTGGTCTTAATCAATTATTACATTACCTCAAACCCCAGATCTGGACTCTCTAATGGCCCTTACTCCATACAATCAGTGACTTTAAGCCTTTGCATGGTTGATTAGGTCACAAACACTCAAAACATTCATCCTCTTTCCTGATAAAGCTCATAACTCATGCATGGCTTGCTCCTAACGTCCAACATTGGAATTTTATGACTTTACTCCACAAAATACACTAAAAGGGGGTTGATCAAGGTCGCTGGAGCTCATTATCTCATAAAGTCTCCATCTTTTGGGACAAAACCCTAAAATACTCCATATAAATGCACAAATCAAAAGATTGAGAAAGCTTGAAGCTTTATACCTCTATGTGAAGCTTTCCACATAGCTAAGCTCAGATCCAAAAGCCTGGACTCGCACTCCTTCTTCACCAAGGCTTCTTCTCCACTTCAAGAATACAAGATTTAACTCACAAGCTCTCAAATGCATTCACAAGCCATAAGAACGATGTTTTAGGGTTAGGAGGGTTTGGTGTCTGCGAATGGTGGCTAGGAATGAGGCCATCATATCCTTTATGTAGGGGACTCACCAACAAGTAGGGTTTCCACTCTGTCCCTAGTACGCCCAGCGTACTAGGTGGCTCCGCTTAAAAACCACGCACATGAGTACGCTAAGTGTACACACATGTACGCCCAGCATACTCAACTACCACCTTTCTCAAATTAAGGGATTTATCCTGCCAACACTTCAAACTTCTAATGCTTCCTTGATATGACTCCGTTTCCAAAGAAACTCATACCCACGGAAAGTTGACGAGATGCCCTAAGCTTCTAGCAACTCGTCACAACCCCGAGACTTCCTCATGTCCGGGTTGCAGTGATGGGTTTTAAGCATTCTAACACTCCTAAGTGTACATGCAACCCTAGAAAACCTTGGATCTATGTTTGTCTAAAATACATGCAAAATACTTTTTCCAAGGTTCATAATCCTATCTAGCATACATGGGGAACTTTAAACATAAAAGATGGCCTTGTAGTTGATTTGATTCCTTGAAAAACCTTGAGAGCCTAGAACCCCAAGTGTGATGCCTCAAATGCTTCACACAACACCAAATGCTCTTCGAATAAACTTTGAGAGAATGTAGAACACTTCTAATTCGGCTTCCCTCTTGTCTCACTAGTGTAGCCGATTTTGGTTGCTATAGGTATGCTTATATAGTATGTTGCATTAGGGTTACACCATGTAAACCCTAATGTAACATAGATCTTCATTTCCATGACCCATGGGTTTCTAACTCCCATGGAGCATCCATGGAGCATCATATGGACCTTAGCCCAACTAGATAATCCATGGAGCATCTAGCCCACTATACAAGTATGGATGATTTACACAATCAACCCATATATTTAATTAGTCTCCTTTTGATCACTTAATTAATTCTAGATTAATTCTTGATCAATACTATTAATATACTAGAACTTATAATATATTAATAAACCACAAGTGTTATTTCTCTCATTTAGTCTATCCAAATGCATGATGCCATGCAACCCAAATGGACCATGCCGGGTCGGGTCAAGTACATACCAGAAATAGTTATGGATTTAGACACCTTATCCAACAGTCTCCCACTTGGATAAGTCTAATAACTATAACTGCAAGTATGACTTCAGGAACCGATAAGCAATCGTAGCTTTTTTTAAGGTCTCTCGGAACTGAGAAGATGATGATACGCCATTTAAGATAAGTGATCATATAATCCTCTGTTCTAGATACCAGCCGGGCAAATACATGGAACAATGCCTTACTGATTGTCCAACAGTTTGTTTCTCGATTTCCGATTTGTTTGACATAGAACTTAATTAAACACATCAATTCAGTTCTGACCGGGCCCGGTACATAGGTCAAAACAAAATCATCGAGGGGCCTAGATACCGCTTCTAATCCAAGAAGGAACAGATAAACTTTGACTCATATGCTTGTTCTACTACTTGTTAAATCACACACAAAGTGTCACATCCCAAAAATTCGAGCCAATTTAAAACTTTTTGATTCAGTTGAAACCATTCAATTATTACAATTTGTTTTCAAAATAGTTCATACATCAGAGTTCCCAGACATCATAATCGTAAATCGAGGAAGTGTACGGTCACGCCTTCGCCTACCCGCGGCCATCCGTTGAACGTGAAACAATAAACTGAAACTATAAGCCTGAAAGCTTAGTGAGTTGCCCCCAAAATACCAACCTCATATAACCATAATCGTATCATATCAACAAATACAGAACAGCCATGCATCGCGAGTATACAGTGTGACTGGTCCGCCCGCATCGGGCCTTCAGTCCACCTGGTCCACTCTCTGAGTCTACAGTATGACTGGACCGCCCGCACCGGGCCTACAGTTTATCTGGATCTATCCTGAGCCTTCGGCATGACTGGACCGCTATACGGGCCTACAGTCTATCCGGACCGCTCGTAGGGTATGTTGGCCTTCAGTACGAAGGAGGACCTCCTCAACCCAAACATCAAGCAAATGACCATGTGCACATATAACAGGTAATCACACAACAGCCCATAGACAGACAAACCGATCTAGCAGATCATATAGTGTAGTAACATCCTAACCAGGATACCGACCTAACTGGTCACTAACATAGCATCATCCTATATACCAGGATACCGACCCTAACCAGGTCACTAAACATTATATCGTCCTAATTACCAGGACGCCGATCTAACAAATCAATAAGCATATCAACAATCCTATAACCAGGATACCGACCTAACCGGCCACTAACATAGCATATCACCATCCTAACTATCAGGATGTAAATCAGTAAGCATATCATGCAATGATCCAAATACAAACCATAAAGGGCCGGCATTGGTGCCTTAGACCCTATTGATATAGTGAGGATAACTCACCTTGCAATGTCGGACTGAACCACGAAAACACGCTCCCGAAACACTGCCCCAAACTCCAACACCTATAACCATCAATGATCCAATCATAAATACCCATAAGTTCCCAACCTTTCAAGGTACCCCCATAAGTCAGCTAATCAAACCCTGGTCAAAGTCAAAGTCATCAGTCAAGGTCAACAGTCCATGTTTACCCTAACTCGCCGAGTACCCTCGGCTACACGCCAAGTTCCTTGAAGTACTTGCCCACTCGCCGAGTCATCGGGGTGACTCGTCGCGTCCCTTCGGTTTACGATCGAAACTCTATGGCTACTCGTCGAGTTTCCTTCATGCAACTCGACGGATACGCACGCATACATAACTTGGGGAAATCTCATCCGACTTGCCGAGTTGTTCATACGCCTCGTCGAGTCTATGGCAATCTCCAACGGACTCGCCGAGTTGTTCTTCCAACTCGTCGAGTTCATGCCTATCTTCATATGACTCGCCGAGTAGACCATGCGACTCGCCGAGTCCATTCAGTCCTTTTTTGCCATACAGACTCATTTGAGCCATGCAGCGGCTCCAAACTACAGATCCAAGCTTCTAAGGCATGCTTTTCACGTAATGTTGCAAACTTTACGTGCATGCATAGCTATAAAGGCTCCAAATGTCCAATCCAAGCCCGAAATGGGGTTTCCTACCCAAGGAAGGCTTCATTCACGCCCAAACCAGAAACTTTATGACTCTAGGACTTAAGAAGGGTCCAGATCTAAAGTTACAACTTCAGATCTAGCCCATAGTCCACCTTATCAACTCAAGGATCCATAAAAGCCCCAAACTCAACCAAAAAGAGATCTAGAATGGAAAAGAATTAAAGGTGGCGACTTTGATACCTCTGGAAGATACTAACTGAGGTAGATTCTGATTCCCACACTTTCCTTGCTCCAATTCCCTTGCCTTCCAAGTTCCTTTTCTCCAAAGATCTCCCTCCCAAGTTTAATACACACACAATAGAGCACCACACGAATTAGGGTTTCTTAAGAGCTCTCTAGAACTGCAAAGAGGCCAAAGGAGGCATAAGTCTTCTTAAATAGGGTGCAAAACCCCGGGATTTAGGGTTTCATCTGCTAGCTCCTACTCGTCGAGTCCCTTCTTGGACTCGGCGAGTAGGTTACTTAAACTCGCGGACCAACCCGCTACTCGACGAGTCAGGCCACCAACTCGTCGAGTAGTCCTTGAAACCATGAGAATTTATAACCACAAATTGATACCCGGGAATCGGGGCGTTACAATTCTCCCCCACTTATATTGGACTTCGTCCTCGAAGTCCGCTGCGGTGAACAACCTCGGATAGTGCTCCCGCATCTCTGCCCCCGACTCCCATGTCCACTCAGAATCTCTTTGGTGCTCCCACCGTACCATTATCAAGGGTACCTCCTTGTTCCGCAGAACCTTCACCCATCTCCCCAGTATGGCCACAGGCCTCTCCACATAATCCAGGCGCTCACCGACCTGAATGCCATCGAATGATACTACCGCCTCCTGATCCATCACACACTTTCGCAACTGCGAAACGTGAAAGATGATGCAAAACCCAACCGAACCTTTTTGAAAGATCTATCCTACAAGCCACTTGCCAACTGACAAAATCCTAATGATCCAACGTATCGGAAACCCAACTTTCCCTCTTCCAGAGGCGAACCCTTTGTACTGACAGGACAATTGTCCCTCATCATCATACAAAATCAATCCATTGAAACACGAACACTGATGCCTGGCCCAATCGGCCTCGGGCGGGAATACGAGGCGAGCCTACGGTGGCTCCAATCATCCCTTGGGTGGAATACCCTCGTATTCCTCACATGTTTGACCCAATCAACCCTCGGGTTGGAATACCAAACATATCAAGTCCAGTCAATCATAAGGTCCGGCCATCCTCAGAATGGAATACCCTAGATTGGAATACCTCCATGAACATAACTCGGGTCCACTCATAACTTGAGATCCAAAGATCAATCCTTGCGTCTCATCCACCAGCCTCAGATTCGTCACAACCGAGTGCAACTCCCCCGAATCTTCAACAATACATCCAATCCGAACCTGCTCCTACAACAGACATAACCAACACAATTTCTATGCCCACAACCTATGATTGGAATACCCTTACGTGGTCCTCAACATAGGTCTGGATTGCCTCTGAGCCCACAGCATGAGTCTGGTATGCCATCCCCGGCTCTCAGCTCATGACTGGAATGCTCCCGCTGACCGATCGACACTACTGTCGTCACTTCAGTTTCCCAACATTCCAACCCTGCCGATATCCACTTTCCTCCGCCACTCGAAGGGCCTAATCGGTGTTCCTCTCATCAACAGACAACATAACGATACAAAACTAGCACCACACACGAATCTCAAGACACATCACAATAACTCAAACCATCATCAACATACCTGCCACTACCGGCCCACCAGTGTGGCACTCATATCTAATCCATATCACCCCGTTCGGGTTAGAATACCAACATGTATAATCGATTCAACTGATGAGTTGAAATTCTCAGGGCTTGTTGGCCTACCGCCTCAACCCTAACGCTCCCTTCGAGCCTTCGTTCCTACGACTTACAGTCGGCCCGCACCGGGTATCTTGGCCTACCGCATAAAGCAGGACCGCCTCAACCCTATCCAAAAGCCATAGACTCTCATGAGAAAGATCTAACTCGGTTCCTAGAACCTGAATGACAGGATATTCTAATCCCAAACCTTCCCAAAACGGACGAATACCCATTCAGATCCACTCTCAGTCCCCAGCTGGAGTATTTCCCGATCCAAGATGATGAAACCTCGGAGACACTCCGAACTGATGAGATCACCAAGATCCATTAAACTCTGTCCGACCACTAATAACAACTTCCGATCAACCAAAATACACTGGAGTCCTCAGCCTACTCCAACCACATATTCATAATTTGGAACAGACCCATTGATTTGCTATAGCATAACAGCTTACTCAATACCCGAACATAGATCTACAAACATATACAGAGTCCTCAGCATGACTCGACCGCCCTACCAGACCTTCAGTCTATCTGGACAACTCTCAGAACCTTTAGCATGTCTGGACCGCCTCTCTGGGCCTTCAGCGTGTCTCGACCGTTCTCCGAGCCTTCGGTCTGACTGGTACGCCCCACTGGCCTTCAGTCTATCCGGACCGCTCTAAACTGTTGAGCATCTCCCCATACCACCCCTCTTGATGCTCTCTCCTATGCATCCTGTTCTCACCCACTTGGGGATTCGAACTCCTGATCTACTCTGTGGACTATATCCCCAGCCCAACCCTAGGCCTCATGTCGATTGTCCACCCTCTTGGAAATCCGTGGTCTGTTCCCTGACCCGCGTGTCTACTACACACGCTAAATAACCCGCACTCCTGTGCTGAGTGTATTTCCGAGCCTTGGCAGCTAACAAAACCCTCAATCTATCAATCCAAAAACCCTCAGAGTCGAGTACACCCTCGACCGAATACTCGAACCGAACTCAAACCATGATCAAAACTCCAACCTAATTTCCACGAATTTTGTTATCTACCACCGAGAAGACGTGATACACATGCTGGGGAGTCTTACCAAACTCCCAACTCACATACTCCTCCAACCAAACAGCCACTTGGTTTGTCTTCCTTCCTGCCAACGATGCGAGACTTATCCCATTTTCAACACCGCTCCTGCTTCTGTATCCCGGGAAGATTCTCCCCCACTTAAATTCGACTAAGTATTCACAACACATGGACATTGGGGAAATTCCCAACCCTTCTCACTTTCCCATAATTGATTCGATGATGACCAACTCTTTCCTAATTTATCACAGACTTCTAATAACCAGATGAACACTTTCAGTATCCCAGGGACACCAAAAGTCCCTAATGCTCGAATGATCCCACTCCCAAATCTTAAATTCCAAAGATAGATACTCTAACTAATGTCTCAACAACGAGCTAATTCCCTTGGTGCTTTCCTCGCCAATCAATAACGCTTACTAAAACCACTGAATCCTGACAATGCTGAATAACCATCATGTGGGACCCGGTCCGCAGACCTCCCATATAATACCCTTCTTCCCATGGTATTCCAACAATCCTCCCGCTTTCGACTCTAGAACTCATCATTCAGGGCCTCGCACCCTGACTCACTCACCAGCTCAATCATCCACAGCTGAACTGCAGTAGCTGAAACAACCTTTGCCCTAAAACAGGCCATAATCACTCCCAAGACGTAGTCTACAATCCCGGAAGTGCAATAGATCGCACAATCAATCCTTAGCGTCTGATACAAGAGATCCAAGGCGAAATAGACCTCCAAAATACTTATGCCACATCGACCCACCTGCGCTTACCAGCGCTAAACCATTGTCTCCAATCCCGGTGACCAACTAACCCCGAGTTAGAATACAACTTGATCCTGGGGTCACAAGCCTGCTTAATCCTTCGAGCTCGTAAACTGAAAGGGCACAATCCTTTCCCTAGAAAATAAACCATTTTAATTCCAGTTGCATAACTCCAGCTGAACATAATCATTACTCCTTTCCGGAGTCCCCGCGACTCACATTCCGGCCTCGAACAAAACCCTCGAAGCCTCAATCTAGAATCGCATGTGCTAGACTCTCCCGCTTAACCCGCAGACTGTAACAAGTACATAACACCTCCCTGATCCCAAGTAGCTGCAGCTCTCTGCTCCTCAGAATACTTCCCAATAACAAGTCCCCACCAATGCTTCGCCCCAGACCTTAGCAGGTTCAGAGCGTGCCTGACCTTCTGGTCAGTAGAACATGAACATGTGAAGCAACATCCCTTCACGTCATATAGTACCTCATGGCTATAACCGGGTCTCGAACCTTATCAAAATTCGGGGCTTCGCATCATCGAAGTCCTGATACTAGAAAGCCTAACTGGCTCCTCCCCCTGCCGTTGTTACAGCTGCTAAAGCTGCCACGACAATCGTCTCTGCACTAGCTGCATAGCGCTCGTCGAAATACTCGACCATAACGGTCTTGATAGACCCAAACATCCCCGCCAACTGTCCCTGGACAATCTCAACCACCTCCACCCGGATGATCTCACTGACACAACCCTCTAACAATGCTGGCCCATCCTAGCTGCCAACTCCCGATCCTAACCTGGATCCGGTCTCAATACGTCTCGTAACCACCATTCTGGTAAGACACCAGAAAGATCTCTGATAATGCATAATATAACAGGGGACCAACTCCTTACCCAATGTGACAACCGTCAAAATTCGATTCGGTTCTAGATTTGACTAAACTTAGTTGCACGTATAGGCACGACACATACTAGACTAAGTAACTAGAAACTAAGTTATAACCTACTAGAAGCTTGGAAACAATTAGAATCAATGGATAGTATACTTAGATTTCACATTGATATGTGAATTCTACAACTACTTAACTGTAGTGAATATCCATATTTAGGTCACTCTTTGACTCGAATACCTTTTCATGAATCATATACACACATCATGCACTTTACCTAGTGGTAGAAATTAGGTCAGAGTCTCATAGAAACTTAAGTCAAAGTTGAAGACTAAGACTAGTATATTTGATTCCTCAATTTCGCTTGAATCTCGGAATCACTACATAGAATGCCAATAAACCGATAAAAATAAATTACAAACATTATTTATAACTATAAAAGAGTTATAATACCATAAGATAATTTGAAGTCTCAAATATTCAATTTATTTTGATATTCAAAGTTTATTAAACTCCAAAACCCTAAAAGCCCTAAAACCTAAATTTTATAAAGTTTAACATCAAGAATTTTATAAAATTAGTTATGAAACTTATAATATTATCTTAAAATAATTAAATTCAAGGAAATATAATCAAGGAAATAAAAATTTAAGTCATTAACATTTACCCTTAATTTATAAGTCAAAAATCAATATTTTATGAGTAAAAACTATATTAAGGTGCACATTTTATAAAAATTTGGTGTTTTTATAAAATAATTAGAATTTTATAAAAATGGAAGAGTGAGGGAACCTCTCTCCTCATAAAAATTCGTCCCCCCTCTTTCCTAGGCACCCTCTTCCCAAAATTTTTAATCATTCACTTCACCCTCACACGCCATCTTCTCTCTCACTCTACCCTCATTCTCTCTAACACTCTTCATCACCACCACTCCATTTCTCTCTTCATTTCTCTATACCCACAAAATTTTCCAGAGAATAAGTCCAAGAACACACCTCAAACTCAAAATCTTCATCATCTAGTGGTGTTCATTAAGGTAGAACACGATTTCCTTTCATTTTCCTCCATGTTTTCAAGGTTTTTCTTGCATTTCCTTCTTCTTCTACACCTTTCTCTTAGAAAATTTGTGTGAATATTCATTCACTTCAGTTTTGATGATGATGGTGGTAGATTTTCACCAACAACATCTTGCATGTTACAAAATGGTGAAGATCCATGACCTAAACCTAAGTCAAAACCATGGAAATGCACTTTTCTATATGTTTTGGTGGAAAAACACCACATGCACCCTATGTTTTCTATCAAAAACGATTTTTGAACATTTCAAACTCATGAATGATCTTCAAACCAACATGCATTTTATGATCTTCAAGCTAATATGCTAGATCATCAAAGTATGTTGTTAAAAGCTTTCAAATATGTTCATGAAGGATTTATTTCCAAATAAATATCTAAAACTCCTTTTCTGACCAAATCCAATTTTTCCTAGATTCCCATCAACAAAATAAGATGATCTGTAAATTTCCAGAAAATAATTCATTTTTCTAGAATTATTATGATTAATGCAAGAAAATAGGGCAATAAATCATATAAAATACTTTCTGGGGTCTATAAATCCTAGTTAAATTCGTGGACGACCCCTATGCTAAATAATGATCCCTCGTTAAGTTTCATCGATTTTTGTTACTGTTTAATATGGTTTTGGATTTTCTTTTTGTTTAACACCAATAAATCATAAAACCGCTTTAGATAATTTGAAAAGGTTATATAATAATTTTCGCAGCTTATACTCTCTGTGGGAGACTTAGAAAAATATTTTCAGAATTTTTGATAATGTATTCCTATTTTTCCCCGATTTGTGTGTATATTATGGACTAAAAACAGGAAAAATTGTTCTGCTTATCCAAAATGCATAAAAATTTACCAGAACACCTTGTAGTACATTAGGAGGCTACATCAAAATTTTGATGACTTTTCCCTTCTGTATACTGTTTTTCTCCTATTTTCTAAGATTAAATACACTTAAATACACAAAATCGGATTCCAGTAGATAAAAACCACATTTGGGATTTTTCCCAGATTATTTACACTGTACATGAACTTTACAAAAATTTTGGTAATTTACTTTAACTGTTTAATAATTATTCTCCAATTAATGATTATTTAAGAGGATAAAAGAAAGAAAAATAGAAAGACTAATTGAAAAATATCTTTTATATTTTTCACAGCTTCTACATGTATAATAAAAGTGTTACAAAATTTTTGGGCAATTTTGGACACTGTTTTCTATTTATTTGAATTTTTATTAGAATAAATGCTAAAAATCATAAAATTAGGTTAAACAGTTTACAAATCAATTTTTATATTTTTCCCAACTTAAGAATGTTTAATAACAATATCACAAAAAGTTTGGGTAATTTTGGAAATTGTTTTCTATTTATCCCCATTTTTATTAGAAAAAATGCATAAAAATCATAAAATTGGGTTAAACAGTTTAGAAACCCATTTTTATATTTTTCCCAACTTAAGTATGTGTAATGACATTGTTATAAAAAGTTTGGGGTATTTTCATAACTGATTTCTATATTTCATGAATTTGTATCTATTTAGAGAATTAAATATGTGAAAAATGGCTATACATATTCATAATCCATGAAAATGTATCTAGAAGTCTTTTAGTACATTTAGAACCAAAATCTGAAGTTTGGTAATTTTTATTAACTGTTTAGTATTTTTGCTGATTTTATGGTTATTCAAGAAACTAAAATCGTGAAAAATAGTCAGACAAATCAAAAATTCAAGAAAATTTATCTTAAGGTCTTTGACTTCAATTAAAACTTAAATGCAAAGTTTGGGAACGTTTAGAACTAAATTGATTTAGTTTTGAATATTTAATCATTGGAACACCTCTAAAATGTTAAATATTAACATTTCAATAATGGAAATTTTCCACTTAAATTGTTATATAACAATTGATTCTTTGAAACTTAATTTCCACAGAAAAATGTTTGTAACTTATCAATATTAAATTTTGACACATTATTGGCATAATTCTATTGTCGTAGTAAGTATACTAGTGTTAGATTTCGATTAGAGACTCACTAGCGAATACCATTATTGTAGGAATCGGTAGTGGTACATGTGGAACGTAGTTCAAGGCACCATTTGCATCATCTAAATGCATTGTGAGTATTCACCACTCCCCTTTTTTCGGTTTTTACGTTTTGGGGTGGAAAAGCATGTCCTAAACTATTTATGTTCGTTATATTTAGTTGACTCGTATAAACTGGATTACTATATTTTGCATATTGTGAGTATTCACCACTCCCCTTTTTTCGGTTTTTACGTTTTGGGGTGGAAAAGCATGTCCTAAACTATTTATGTTCGTTATATTTAGTTGACTCGTATAAACTTGATTACTATATTTTGCATATTATGAGTATTCACGCACTCCCCTATTTTTGGTTTTTATGTTTTGGGGTGGAAAAGCATGTCCAAAACTATTTATGTTCGTTATATTTAGTTGACTCGTATAAAGTTGATTACTATATTTTGCATATTGTGAGTATTCACGCACTCCCCTATTTTCAGTTTTTATGTTTTGGGGTGGAAAAGCATGTCCCGAAAAACTATTATTTGAATGTTGTATTTTAATTGATTTGTATCAAACATGATTGGTATTTTATTGCTATGTCTCTCTATGTATGTCTATGCAACACGGAACATGAGAACTTATCGTACTAAGGCCCTTCCCCTATCTCTAACCATTAACTCTTTGAGCCAATGGTCATTATGGATAGCGCTATTAGGAATTGACAACTCCTCACTCGCCCTAATGCTGGAGTGCATGATACCATATTCATCTATGGAACGATAAGCATAGATCTTGATAGGGCTTCAGTCATAGGTTTGGTTGAGACTCATTGTTTGCTCATACACATACAAACTCGTTTCTCGTTATAGCAATAAACTTGTTATTAATTATAGCAATGAACTTTGTTTCTCATTACAACAACGAACTTTTATTACTGAAAACTTATATACATGTTTTAGCAATGAAATTGTTTGCTCCTTGTAGCAACGAAATTGATTGCTCATTTTAGCAATGAAATTTGTTTACTCGTTTGAGTAACGAACTTTATCTCCCATGAGAATATGAATGTTGCATCTTATTTGGGCAACATACTTTATCTCTCATGATGACAAAGAACTTTGCTTTTACAAACTTATTTACTCATTTTAACAATATACTTTTATTATTGGAAACTTTTATCAAAACTTTGATTTCAATTCATGGAACCAATATTATTTTGTTTATCTGTGAGTACTCACCAACTATTTTTATAGTTGACGCTCGTTTTACATGCTTTTTCAGGAATCATCGAGTAAGTGGCACTTAGGGACACTTCACTTTTAGGAGCATTCGCATGTGTTGTATTTCAATTTACATTGTAATTTCTTTTAAAAGTTGTTCAAACCCATTGTAAAATTGTAATGATTTTTAATACTATGGTTGGTGTTGTCTTTTAACTTTTTCTATGAAACCCTTTATACTGCCACGCCTCGTGTTTCCGCTTTAGCGGGGTGTGACACCCAACCCTAGGGGTTGTGACCTCCTTGCTACGCGTATGGGTCATGTGCTTTCAGTAGTACGGGCCCATACTACCTTCCACACCTACCTATATTTGTCTCAAGTATCATCACAACGCCCTAACAATGTACATAAACATAGCGAGCGCTCAATCCTCACTCCTACAGGAATGCTAAATATCTCATAACTGGCCTACTGGCCTCACACAACCCACCCATCCATGAAACTTCCACCAACCCTGCAACACTAGTGTATGCTAGCCGTATATAACGCTGGACCCTATAGACTTTCGAATATCCAATCTTACCCTAAGCCCCAATCAATAAGAATAGAACATAAGGCCAAATCAAACATTCTTGGGATATAAGATATTATTTATGTACAGCCTTGATGCATACACAAGTAACTACAGTAATGATGTCAATCTCATATAAGGAAAAACCCTAGGCTAGCAGTCATCATGTAATCAGGCAATTCTATCATGCAATTTCCGAAGATCCTTAGCCTAGTACTAGCATGATGTTCTAACATATCACATAATCAAATAACTGTATGGTATTTTGGGGTCTACTTACTGGCTCCGGCTGATCGTACACCCTGCATCCTCCTTTACTTATTTTGAAAAACATTTTAGAAATCATTTTGAAAACCTTTCCTTGATTTGAGACTGGATTCACACGAATGTTCCTCCAATTCACTCAAACCAAGGCTCTGACACCAACTTGTCACATCCCAAAAATTCGAGCCAATTTAAAACTTTTTGATTCAGTTGAAACCATTCAATTATTACAATTAATTTTCAAAATAGTTCATACATCAGAGTTCCCAGAAATCAAAATCGTAAATACAGAGCAACCTCATCAACAAATACCAACCTCATATAACCATAATCATATCATATCAACAAATACAGAGCAACCATGCATCTCGAGTATACAGTGTGACTGGTCCGCCCGCACCGGGCCTTCAGTCCACCTGGTCCACTCTCTAAGTCTACAGTATCACTGGATCGCCCGCACCGGGCCTACATTCTATCTGGATCTATCCCGAGCCTTCGGCATGACTGCACCGCCATACGGGCCTACAGTCTATCCGGACCGCTCATAGGGTATGTTGGCCTTCAGTACGAAGCAGGACCGCCTCTACCCAAACATCAAGCAAATGACCATGTGCACATATAACAGGTAATCACACAACAGCCCATAGACAGACAAACCGATCTAGCAGATCATATAGTATAGCAACATCCTAACCAGGATACCGACTTAACTGGTCACTAACATAGCATCATCCTATATACCAGGATACCGACCCTAACCAGGTCACTAAACATAATACTGTCCTAATTACCAGGACGTCGATCTAACAGATCAATAAACATATCAACAATCCTATAACCAGGATACCGACCTAACCGGCCACTAACATAACATATCACCATCCTAACTATCAGGATGTAAATCAGTAAGCATATCATGCAATGATCCAAATACAAACCATAAAGGGCTGGCATTGGTGCCTTAGACCCTATTGATATAGTGAGGATAACTCACCTTGCAATGCCGGACTGAACCAAGAAAACACGTTCCCGAAACACTGCCCCAAACTCCAACACTTATAACCATCAATGATCCAATCATAAATACCTATAAGTTCCCAACCTTTCAAGGTACCCCCATGTGTTCTTCCAACTCGTCGAGTTCATGCCTATGTGTTCTTCCAACTCGTCGAGTCTATGACAATCTCCAACGGACTCGCCGAGATGTTCTTCCAACTCGTCGAGTTCATGCCTATCTTGATATGACTCGCCGAGTCGACCATGCGACTTGCCGAGTCCCTTCAGTCCTTTTTGCCATACAGACTCATTTGAGCCATGCAGCGGCTCCAAACTACAGATCCAAGCTTCTAAGGTATGCTTTTCACGTAAAGTTGCAAACTTTACGTGCATGCATAGCTATAAAGGCTCCTAATGTCCAATCCAAGCCCGAAATGGGGTTTCCTACCCAAGGAAGGCTTCATTCACGCCCAAACCAGAAACTTTATGACTCTAGGACTTAAGAAGGGTCCAGATCTGAAGTTACAACTTCAGATATAGCCCATAGTCCACCTTATCAACTCAAGGATCCATAAAAGCCCCAAACTCAACCAAAAAAGAGATCTAGAAGGGAAAAGAAGTAAAGGTGGCGACTTGATACCTCTGGAAGATACTAACTGAGGTGGATTATGATTCCCACACTTTCCTTGCTCCAATTCCCTTGCCTTCTGTGACAACTGTCAAATTCAGGTCATTCTCAGACTCATGCATCTTTTTATAAAAAACATATATGCACAACATGCCATGGCCTAGTAGTATAAATTAGGTCAAAATTTTGCATAAACTAGGATCCAACTAAAATCTAGGACTAATATACTTGACTCTTACGATTCTAGTAAGTTGTTTAGCTACTGTAGGAAATGCCAATACCCGAATTAGAATAAACTTCAGACCTTGTTACAATTGAAAAAGGGTATAAAACCCTAAAAATAAATTAAAATATTCTAATTTCATTTCAATATGATGGTGAATATCAAACAATGTTCCAAAAACCCTAAAGAGCCCAAAAATCCAAATTTATAAACTTTAAAACCTAAAAACTCTATAAGATTTGCTATGAACCTCACAATATCAAATTTAAATAATCAAATTATGGGATATAATCAAAGACATAAAAATTTAAATTATCAAACATTAATCATAATTTATTAGTTAAAAACAAAGATTTTTAAATAAATCAAGAATTACATAAAGAAGCATTTTTATAAAAATTAGGGTTTTGTAAAAATTGAAGAGGGAATGCATATAATTTAAATATTAAGAGAGAGGGAGCCTCTCTCACTCATAAAGTCGGCCACCTCCTCCAAGGCACCCCTTTTCCCCAAAAAAAAAATCTCAATCATTTTATTCTTCTCTTACACTTCAACTTCCCCTTCACTCTTTCTCTCACACTCCACTCTTTACAACACTCAAACTCTCTCTTCCTCTCTCCAAACCCACGAAATTTTCCAGCCAAGAACACCTCTCAACACTCAAATCTTCATCTTCTAAGGTTGTTATTCAAGGTAATCACGAAAATCCTTCATCTTCCCTCACTTTTCTTTCTTGTTTTAAAGGGTTTTCTTGCACTTCTCATTCTTCTACACCATTCTTTATGAAAATTCATGAACATATCCATGAATGTCGAGTTTGATGATGATGGTGGTAGGGTTTCACCCAAGAACAACATGCATGTTGTTTAATGGTGAAATCTAAGGACCAAAACCTATGTCAAACCCTAAAATACGGATTTTTACAAGTTTTAAAGGTTCATCTACCTTATGCATTCAAGTATTTCCTTTAAAAACATCACTATTACCAACATATGTCCATTCATGGTCCTTAAACCATGATGCATGTGATGAACATCAACTTAAAGAGCTTGATGATCAAAGTACATTGTTAATAGTGCATGTAAATGATTTTATTTATAAAAAATCTAAAAACCCTTTTCTGTTCAAAACAAAATTTCCTCAGAATCCCAGTAAGATAATATGAGGATTTGAAAAATCCCAAGAGTTTTTATCATTTCCTTGATTTATTACAATTGTTACAAGAAAACAAGGGCTTAAATCATATAAAATACTTTCTGAGGTCTATAAATCCTACATAAATTCGCGGATGACCCCTAAAGTAAATGATGGCACCTCATTGTTTCATCGATTTTTGTTACTGTTTAGTATGACTTTTGATTTTCTTTTTGTTTGGTCCCAATAAATCACAAAACCACTTTAGAAGGTGTGAAAACGGTATCTAACAATTTTCGCAGCTCTTACCAGAGGTGGAAAACTTAGAAAAATATTTTCAGAATTTTTCATAATGCATTCCTATTTTTCCCCGATTTTTGTATTTATAATGGACTAAAAACAAAAGAAATAGTTCTGCTCATCCAAAATTCATGAAAACATACATTAGGATGCTACATTAAAATTCTTATGATTTTTCTATTCTGTATGCTATTTTTCTTCTATTTTCCCAAGATTAAATACACTTAAACCCATTTCTTATTAGAATAAATGCACAAAAATCATAAAATTGGGTTAAACAGTTTAGAAATCCATTTTTATATTTTTACTAGGTTAATAATGTTTAATAACAGTAATATAAAAAGTTTGGGTAATTTTGGAAACTGTTTTCTATTTATTTCATTTTTATTGGAATAAATGCACAAAAATCATAAAATCGGGTTAAACATTTTAGAAGACCATTTTTATATTTTTCCCAGCTTAAGTATGTTTCATAACAGTAATACAAAAAGTTTGGGTAATTTTGGAAACTGTTTTCTATTTATTTCAATTTTTATTAGAATAAAAGAACAAAAATCATAAAATTGGGTTAAACAGTTTAGAAATCCATTTTTATATTTTTCCCAGCTCAAGCATGTCTAATGGCAGTATTATAAAAAGTTTGGGAATTTTTATGCTTTTAATGCTATTTTTCATGAATTTATGTTGTTTTGAAGGCTTAAAAATTTTAGAAAAATAGTTAATCACATCAAAAATTCAAGGAAAATTTTCTGGGAAACCTCTACTGTATTTAGAATGAAAATACAAGGTTTGACAACTTTTGGAAACAGTTTGATAATATTTTTAAATTTTTAGGAGTCTAAAACACCTTTAAATGTGTTGAAATACACTCAATTAATATTACAAAATCTGGAAAATTAATATCCAAAATTGTCTTAATCACATGAGTTATAGAATTTCACCATTTCAGAAAAATTGTAACCAATTAATATAAAACCAATATTAGAACAAAAAAAATTTGGCATTTCTCTATATGTAGAGTTTAGTATATTAGCATTAGATTTCGACATAGAAACTCACTAGTGTGTGTTTGATGTCGTAGGATCCCGGTAGTAAGGCGTTGGTGTATTTCGAGGCACCACTTGTACCTACTTGAAACATTGTGAGTATTCACGCACTCCCCTATTTTCAGTTTTTATGTTTTGGGGTGGAAAAGCATGTCCCGAAAAACTATTATTTGTTCGTTGTATTTAAATTGATTTGTATCAAACATGATTGCTATTTTATTGCTATATCTCTCTATGTATGTCTATGCAACACGGAACATGAGAACTTATCGTCTTAAGGCCCTTCCCTTACACTTTTCTCTAACCATTAACTCTTTGAGCCAATGGTCATTGTGGATAGTGCTATTTGGAATTGACAACTCCTCACTCGCCCGATTGCTGGAGTGGATGATACCATATAATCTATGGAACGATAAGCATAGATCTTGATAGGGCTTCATGTTGGGTTTTGAGCATTCTAACACTCCTATGGTGTACATGCAACCCTATAAACCTTGGATCTATGTTTTCTCTATTATACATGCAAATATTAACTATTCCAAGGTTTCATCCTAACTAGCATATTATGAAGCACCTATACTACAAAGTTCTAGTTAGATGACATACCTTTTGATGTAGCTTGATGTCTTCAAGATTTAAGAGCTTAGCCCCAATAGTGTGGAAGCCTCAAATGGAATCACAAATCACCAAAACACCTTGGAAGAACTTGAGAGAATATGTATGCACACTAAAATCGGTCCACTCTTATTTTCACACACTTGTGCCAATTTTATGAGCCAAGGACCCCTTTATATATTATGGAGGATTAGGGTTACATCCATGTAAACCCTAATACCCACGACCTTTCATTTGATGGGTTTTGAGCATTCTAACACTTCCTAAGTGTACATGCAACCCTAATAACCTTGGATCTATGTTTGTCTAATTATCATGTAAAGTTGAATTCCAAGGTTATATTCCTATCTAGCATACATGGGGAACATTTTTAACTTGAATGAAAGATAGAATAACTTACCTTGTTGTTAATTATGATCCTTGAAACCTTCTGAGCCTAGCACCCCAAGTGTGATGCCTCAAATGCTTCACACAACACCAAATGCTTTTGGAATGACTTTAGAGAGAATACACACTTCTAAAATCGGCCCAGCCCTCTTGTTTTTTATTTGTAGCCAATTTTGGTAGAGAATGGGTTTCTTATATAGTGTTGACACATCTAGGGTTACACCATGTAAACCCTAATGTGTCATGACTCTTCATTTCCATGACCCATGGGTTTGTAACTCCCATGGAGCATCCATGGAGCATCCTATGGGTGGAACCCAACTTGATAATCCATGGAGCCTCTTAGCCCACTATATAAGATATGGAAGATTTACATAATCTACCCATATATTTAATTAGTTATCTTTTGATCACTTAATTAATTCTAAATTAATTCTTGATCAAACTAATTAAATAATATTATTAATATATTAGAACTTATAATATATTAATAAACCATAAGTGTTATTTCTCTCATTTTAGTTTATCCAATTGCATGGTGCCATGCAACCCAAATGGACCATGCCGGATCGGGTCAAGTACATACCAGAAATAGTTATGGACTTAGACACCTTATCCAACATCATTTACATAGGATCCATGGGTTAAAAGCTCCATGGACCATCCATGAAAGCTTAGCCTAACCTAAATGAACTTGGCCCATTCCATATATATAAGAGTCCATATTTAATTAGTTCTTTTTGATCACTTAATTAATTCTAAATTAATTCTTGATCAATACAAATTAAATAATATGATTCCATATTAATATATTAGAACTTATAATATATTAATATAAATCATAAATATACTATTCTCAAAAGACTATCCATATAAATTGTGCCGGTGAAGTGCAACCCAAATGGACCATGCCGGGTCGGGTCAAGTACATACCAAATATAGTTATGGACTTAGACATTAATCCAACAGTCTCCCACTTGGATAAGTCTAAAACTATTATTGAGTATGACTTCAAAACCTAACTGGCAATCGTAGCTCTTAAAGCCGCTGTCGAACTCTGACCTTGTCAATGACTTGTCCATTAGATAAGGGATCATATATTCCTCCATTCTAGATATCATATGGACTGAGACATGGATTATAGTCATTCTCTCTGTCCATTTGTTGTTTCCCGATTTTCGATTTATGATGACTGACTGATTGAACAAATCAAATCAGTCCTAGCTTGGCCAAGCACTCACATGTGTCATCGCTAAATCATTGAGGGGCCCACAGATATCGCTTTTATCCCGAAGGTAAAAGGAATGGATAAACTTCGACTCATATGGCTTGTTCTACTACTTGTTGAATCATACACAAAGGCACGTTTTATAACATCGAGTTACCGAATGCGTTTTCCTGCAATCAATGTACAACCAACTCATAGTATCAACTCATATCTCTAGGTTTGAAGAATATAAGATATTATCGTCTCATGATCACTCGTGATAAAATACATGAAGTGATTCAAATGAGCGCGGGTTGAATCCAGTACTCAGAACTTATGAGCACTCATGAGTGTTGTAGCACAACTTTGTCCACCAACTTGGACCTCTACAAGCCAACCCATGACAGTCTTGATTCATATCTACTTCCAACATATGACCGACTGTGGATGGTTTGAATAACTTAATCATTCAGGAAGAGCGACTTAGTTATTCTGGAAGTCAAAACATGCAAAGTGAAACACAAGAATAAATGGATCAAATATGGTATCAAACCCTATGAATATAAATAAACACTTTTATTTATCACCATACTGATTACTCATTATTCATTGTTTCGGTTTTATCAACTTATACTTGAATTAAAAACACTAGTTGTCCTATGCTCCAAGCATGTACACTATGTTTTTCTTAAACAATAGCTTTGCCATACACCAAGTATGCACTCTATGTTTGTCTATGATCCTTACTTTGTGAAATAAACCAACTGAACATAATTTCAATGATTCTAATTTCACACTCCCAAATCCTTATCGAAAAATGTGAGAATTTCAAATTGCTATCATTTATCGAAATCTGTTTAGATTTTAAACTTATATGCACTGACCCTCCTGTAATGAATATGTACAAAGTCACAAAGACTTGTCAACAGTCATTATAAGGTATTCCAATGGAGATCAACTCCATGGAAACTAAGTCTCATATTCAAAGTACATTGCTTTGGACATGCTTCTTGCATTAAGTTTTCTAATCTTACACAGATAACTTCCACCTATGGAGACAACTCCATATTCTCATTTTGACTATCACTTCTGAATACGAGATGCCACTTTTCTGAATATGTCAATATGGTCCTTCCAAAATCAGCACTATACTTCCAACTGTCCCTGAGCAACCAATCTTTGGTAAACCTCAGATTGTCCTCGACAATTGCTTAATCATTTTAGTCATATCCAATTCTAGACCTTTTCCCTTCTTAATGCCTCTGGTCATTTGGAAAAATTTAGAAATGACAAATATTATAGCACATGCAATCGATCCTGTACCCAAAGCAAATGGTACACGATTCATGATGTCTCACATAAAGACATGATTCTAGACCAGTCTTTTGCTACAATATTTTTATTTGCCATGTTTTCAAATTTTGACTATGAAGAGGGATGCCGTAATCATAATCGAATTTTGAGAACGCAATATATAGAATTTCCTTAAGTTCAACCAATCCAACATGAAATTCATATATATATTCTTGACTAAAGATGAATAAGGTCTCAATCTAAGCCTTTAGAACTGAAATGAAGTATATCATCTCCCTTAATTATAGCAAAACAACTTTTTCAATCCCTGCAGCCTCACGAATTGAAACTTTTGTTTTCTATAATTAACATTGCTAACTTGCAACACTAACAATAATTATCATGCTCCCACTAACATGATGATTATTAGCATAACACTTATGCTCCCACTAGCTTTGACATGTACTCAGAAATCAGCTGGACTTCTAGAAATCAATACTTTATTGACTTTCTTACCAATGTTCAGATTTCTAATACGAGATGCTTTGATAAAACTTTATCAAAATCATACACCTTTCCTTAGATAGCATGCTTGTGTGTCTAAACAGTTTCAGAACTATGAAAAGGGATGTCGTAATCATAGTCTCAATTGTTTAGACCTTTTGCCATCTGCTTCAAATCTACTTGGTGGAAGTGTTTCCTCACCATCATTTTCATGAATCGGAGAGAAACCTTATGACCCTTAGATTTTATGGTGTATGTGTTCTTATCCATGTGAATCGTCAAAACCATAGTCATAAGACAAGGATAATGACAATATAAACCTCAAGTCGTGTGCTAGTGAAGAACCTCAGGTTTTATTCTTGATTAGTTCTTGAAATTCTTTTTAGGATCTTTAAGACTCCCACTGTCCTCTTGACATATAAGACTATCTTGCCAAATATTCAAGAGATAGTGCGGATTCTTTATAAGACAAACACTTCACACAATTGGCCTTAGTTGGTCTTTATTTTATCCAAAACATTACAACTTACCAATTTCAAATGTACAAGAGTAGGACACTTTTACTCTTACATTTGACAAGTGTTTTAAACCTTTCTTTAATATATGTCACTCAAGTTACAATCTTGGAGTATGACTCTAATAATTGTTTTGGAACGAAGTATGAATCATCTTCCTGATCTAACCATTTCAACAATTCATGACTCCTCTTTTTAGTCATAAGAATGCACTAAGATGACCTTTAGAGGACTAATTGTGATATGATTTCTAAATCATTAAGATGATCACAAACATGATACTAAAGTACTATCCCATCTTTTCAGATTTGAGAAACTTTTATCTTTCTGCCTAATTTGATTCTTCCCATTCGTTCTGCCATACATTGAGACTTTTCCAATGTTTCAGAATTATACTTAAACTTGTAAGTATAACCATATTTACTAAACTTTAGTAAATCAAATAGTCTTAACGAGCTTTGTGGTGGACATGACCAGTGCACAAGAATGTGTACTTGATCCCTTTAGTCCTTCACTTGACTCACACATCCATGTGAAAAACTAATTAGTCTTGATTTTCCAATGCTTGAAAGTTCTCATTCATCATACTATTCAACTTGCATGATTCCAAGTTTAGTCCAATTGAAACTTGGGTGATGAGGAACTTTCCTAATTTGGTAAATTTAGACACTACCACAAATGAAAGAATCAAATCCATTTTCTAATATTGCTGTCAGTGGAATCATATAAGAAACAATTTTCCACAAATGTCATTGTAAGGATACTTCAAATAAATAAAATTAAACAATTTTCTTTTATTTTAAAACTTTGCGGAAAAACTTATCCTTACAATCCACACGGAAAATTGTTGTTATCTATTCCTTAGCAATATATCATAACTTCTTAAGCAACTGCTCAAAATTCTGATGCGATCGAAATCCACCTTCGCGATCAGAATCAACATATACTTCTTTTAAGATTTCTCTCTATTCTTTGATTCTTAAAACATCAACATGTGACCCAGTCACATCATGTAATGAGGATCTCAGAATAGAACTTAACAAAGTTAGATAATGGGCTATACCTGATGTAGAGTCAAACTTATTAATTTTAACATCCTTAGGTAAATTTGGCAGCTTTGCAATCAACGCCCCTTCCTTTGGCAAAAAAAAAACATATGGACCCTTTGGTAATGGGACTATCTCAGACTTAGCCTTTCTCTTTACCATTTGGTCAATCGGGTTGACTATGGCCAATCCCTTTCCATTGGGAAGAGAATGCTTTTCCTGGATTTCCAGTGTCACCATTGTTAATGTCCATAAAGTTTTTGGGAAGTTGATCTTCTAATCAAATTTGCTTTTCTATCGTTCCAAATCATTGTTGATTCAGCAGCACCAAGCAAATAGATATGATCATTAAGGTTCATGTCAATGTCTGTTTCATAGTAGTCCCAAAGGAACTCACTATATGACTTAGAAAGTGATTGGACATCCAACTTTCTCAAGACTTTGACACCCAACTCTCCCGGCTTGTCAATATGTGACTTCATCTCTAAGATGTGATCACACATAGACCTTGCTTGCCATTAGGGCTTGAGTGACCTTGAACTTATGGGTTAGGGAGAATAATTGGAGGAGGTGGAGGAAGAGAAGTATGACTTCCATGAGCCAAACTCAGGAAGTCGTATTCATTAGGAAAGCTTGGTTTGGGAAGATCATTGTTGTCTAAACCAGACATCAACAATGGGAGAAATTCACGTAAAGTTGATTTAAGTCCTTAATATAACACCCAATATGATATATTAAGGCTAGGACCCAACAAACTATTTTATAACTTGGAAGAGAGATGCCGTAATCCAAGATATAAAATATTTGAAGGTAGGTGAATAACGATTCACCAATTTCCACCAAGATAAACGAAATGTATTATTAGGTTTTAATTGGTTTTGAAACTCCTAGATTCTTTTGAGATTCATTGAACTTTTCAATGGCATGTTTCAATCTCGAGTGTGCCCTTCAGGTTTTGTGACTGGGATGCCGAGGATCACAAAACAAGGTGTGAAGTAACCATGCAAATATACTTGGTACCCTTAATATTTACCCCTCAATCGATGTGCCGGTTAACCATACGAGCTCCACCGATACTATGATAAATATTAAGTTACCCTTTGCCTAGTTTGTTAAATCCAGGTTAGTGTGCCGGTTAACCACACACGCTCCACTAACGGTTTAAACAAAGTGCAAAGTGTAATTTCATGGATTAGCACCTTATTCACATTTTCCTAAGTAACTAAGATTGGGAATTAATAAAAGGTTTAGTTACTTAGTATTTATCATTAATACTTTTAATGAAGGGAGAATTATAGTCCTTGTCCTACCTGTTCGGCTAACGACCCTCCACCGGTCAAGGAAGCGGTGAGTGAGAGTGGACACCCATTAAACTTCCATTTTACAGGCAGTAACCTTATACCCCCCTTATAGACCGGCTTCATGAATGAGGCCTACTAATGGTAAAACGACTTGCTCTTATACATATAATATATTAAACTTTTAATATTATAATAGTATAAGGGTGTATTTTAGACATCTAAAATACTTGGTGGTTTAATCTATTAATTACACTAGAGTTTTAATTTAATTAAACTCAAACCATATATTTATGGATTTAATAGAACTCTTTTAATTAAACGCTTTAATTAACTATTAATAAAGTCCATAAGAGTTAATTTGAACTATTAAACAAAACATCATAATTCCAATTATTAAACTCAAAATTAAAACCATTTAATTAATTGTTTAAGTTATGAACCTAAGAGTTTTAGAATTCAATTCTTTTTTTCATAAAAAAACATTTCTCAAATTCCAAAACTTAAGGGCAAGTTTTGTAATTCTTGAAAACCTTTGGATTCCATAACTTATGGAATTAATGGTGTTTTATGATGAAACTTTCCATGTTCCATAACTTAAGAACAAGTTATGGAATTCTTTAGAACATTAACACCAAATTTTGTAACTCCATAAAAACTTTGAATCAAATTTTTTTTTTAAAAAAAACTTGCATATCCATAACTTATGGAAGTTTCAAAAACCCTTAGGATCACAACTTTACAAAAAACTTTTGAGCTCCAAAATTTTATGACAAAATATGTAACTCCTTAAAACATTTAGATCAAACTTTTAAAACTAATAAAATAATCATATCATTTTATCTTTTACTAAATTTGACCTAATTCAACTCATATAACAAATGATTCAAATTTTACAAATAATTCGTTTTTCACAAAACAAGTAATTATCTTAAAATTTGACAAACGTCATGTTTTTTTTTCCTTTTTTTTTCAACTTGAAAATAAAACATTTGCATCAATATAACAGAAAACAACTCATGGTTCTGATACTACTGTTGGGTTTTGAGCATTCTAACACTCCTATGGTGTACATGCAACCCTATAAACTTTGGATCTATGTTTTCTCTATTATACATGCAAATATTAACTATTCCAAGGTTTCATCCTAACTAGCATATTATGAAGCACCTATACTAAAATGTTCTAGTTAGATGACATACCTTTTGATGTAGCTTGATGTCTTCAAGCTTTAAGAGCTTAGCCCCAATAGTGTGGAAGCCTCAAATGGAATCACAAATCACCAAAACACCTTGGAAGAACTTGAGAGAATATGTATGCACACTAAAATCGGCCCACTCTTATTTTCACACACTTGTGCCAATTTTGTGAGCCAATGACCCCTTTATATATTATGAAGGATTAGGGTTACATCCATGTAAACCCTAATACCCATGACCTTTCATTTACATAGGATCCATGGGTTAAAAGCTCCATGGACCATCCATGAAAGCTTAGCCCAACCTAAATGAACTTGGCCCATTCCATATATATAAGAGTCCATATTTAATTAGTTCTTTTTGATCACTTAATTAATTCTAAATTAATTCTTGATCAATACTAATTAAATAATATGATTCCATATTAATATATTAGAACTTATAATATATTAATATAAATCATAAATATACTATTCTCAAAAGACTATCCATATAAATTGTGCCGGTGAAGTGCAACCCAAATGGACCATGCCGGGTCGGGTCAAGTACATACCAAATATAGTTATGGACTTAGACATTAATCCAACACTTCAGTCATAGGCTTGGTTGAGAACTCATTGTTTGCTCATACACATAAAAACTTGTTATTTATTATGGCAATAAACTCGTTTATCAATTATAGCAATCAACTTTGTTTCTCATTATAGCAATGAACTTGGTTTCTCATTAAAGCAATGTACTTGTATTTATGGAAAGTCTTATACCAAATCTTGATTTTATAAACTTGTGAACTCACCAACTATTTTTATAGTTGACACTCGTTTTACATGCTTTTTCAGGAAATAATTAGTAAGTGGATATAAAGATCCATCATCATAGAGCATGCTGCATCGTGTGGAAGTTATTTTACGAAGTTATCTTTTGAATAATGTCATTTTGGAAAATTTGTACTTTGTTTTGTTTAAATTATGGGTTGTAAACTTTTAACTATTACTATGGTGATGTATCATTATCTTTTGCAATGAAACCTTTATCGCTGTCATATCTTGCGTTTTCGCTTTAGCGGGGTGTGACAGAAATGGTATCAGAGCTAAGGTTATAGAGAACATCAGTTTTGTTGAAAATATACGATCTGATTACCACGAATAAAGGCTTTGATACCAGTTACTGGATGACAAATATATATATTTAAGGAGATAAGATGCGGAAAAAAAAATAAGAAGTGCGGAATAAATATAAACTGGAAAGCTATAAATGACTGAAAGCTATAAATGAAATAAATGACAGTATTTAAATGACGTAAAGCTGTAATAAAATATATAAATATATAAATATATATAAAGTCGGTTCGTCAATAAATTGACTGAACTGGTTTAGAATTGGACTGGATCTTAATAGACTGTGTCTCTATTTGTTCAAAGTTCAATCCGGTAAGTAACAATAAGTTCTTTTTATGTAACAATGAATTGTTTACAAAACGATACAAAATACACGGGTAATGTTTTTTGTATGTGGGTATGGGGTTTTTTAAGGTGATTTGATGAGGTTGAAGTGGGTATTTGGAGGGTGGTAGAAGGTGTAATAAGGTTGTAGTTTTGGTGGTATAAGGTAACAAAGAGGGTGATGTTGAAAGAGCTTTGGGTGGTTATGAATATAGATTTTCGTAGTAAATCTCTCTGGATAGCCAATTCTCTCTCGCGTCTCTCTGGGGTTTACAGTGGTCAAAAAAATCGAGGAAAATTCCTGGATGTAGATAAGGTCCTGAATAAATTGCGGTGCAAATCTCTCCCGTATTATCTTGTTGAGTTGTGCTCGGTGAATTTTTTCTTAACTTGCAAATTCTGATGTCGAAAATCAGAAAGGTGATGATGGTTGTGGTGATTTGAAAGGGTTTTTTTGGAGGAGGTTTAAGGATGGTATTTGGAGGTGTTTGGAGATTATTTTGAGGTTGTTTGTAGGTTGTTTTGAGATGAAGGAGTGCAGGAGATATTACAAAGAAACACACAAAACACTTAAACTCTCACTCAAAACTCACGTATACATACATATATATATGCAAAAATGAATCAAACAACTCTTCCACTTGTGTTTGTTTATGAAAAAGAAATAGCTTGGTGGATGTAATAGTTGGTAGCACACATGGTGTTGGGTTCTTTTTGCTTTGTTCATTTCTTTCCATTATATATATATATATATATATATATATATATATATATATATATATATATATATATATACATATATATATATATATATATATATATATATATATATACAATATACAATATGTATGTATATATATATATATAATATACATACATATATATATATATATATATATATATATATATATACAATATACATATAATATACATATGTATATATATGGTTAAAACTGTTTAGTCGCACAGCTAAATTTTCTCGTCTATGCGTTTTCTGTCTTTCACGTGTTTTCGTATATTCCGTTTGATCACGCATTAATGCAACCTGAAATAACTGATAATATTTGTTAGATAACATAAAAAACAGTTCGTCTTATTTCAGTGATGATCACATACAAAAACATTTTTCAACAATTTCCCCCTATGTGATCATTGATGAAATAAGGATAGATATAATCACATTAACAGTTTTAATCTTGAAGATTTGGGATAAAAGTTTTGTCAATGAGAAGATATATATAAAACCATTGTAATCTTTTTGAAAGTTTGTGACTTGTTTTAACATATCTTATGTAAAAGATTTTCAGAAATTTGTTTTCGAATTAAAGTCTCGGGTTCGGTTATCAAAGGGTAGTCATATATGTATCTAAAGAAATTTCCTTAGATTTTATAGCATTATTAATGACGACAAGTGGTCTAACAGGTCGATTCAGATGAACGCCTATAGGTATAGCTCACACTTCACTTGGGTGTTTGGTTGTTCTGGCAGCAGAACAAGTTAATGATCACTAAAAATAAGTGATATCTCTCTCTGACGACTCACACTCATATCGGAGGTGTTCAGCTATGCTTTTCCTGTAAAGTCACTTAGTCGCATTATTAGATAATCAATCACATAAGACTGGTTTCGGCATTACTCAGCGGGTTTCTTCATTCATGCCATTAAAGTTCACTCTCTCTCCATCGGGAAATACATGTAGAGGGGTTTAGCAATTTTCATAGTGCAGTTTGCAACTAAGATTCTTCAGTGATGAAGGCTACAGTATCCCGGGAAATCCATTGTTGTTGCAACTTCTTCTTTGATAATATCCTGTTTGTTGATTAATATCGATTTATTGTAAAAAGATATTTTGTTTTAGCATTGAGAATTTGCTACATTTGAGACCTTTTAAGAGTATTTGACTTGAGTGATTGAGATATCTTCTGTGACAACCCGAAAGATATTCCGTTAACATAACCCATGCCGTTAATAAAATTTATTTTATTTTGGGTTTTTCCGTTAACTTTCAAATTGATTAATTCAATTAGAATTATTATAATTTCGTATGTGTCAGAACGAAATATTTATTTGAGTGAAAACACTCTAAATAATCTTTTGAGAATTTCTAGACTACGACTAATACGGGTAATGGTTATTTACCCGGGTAAAATATTAAGCTCCGTTTAATGCCGGTATTGGGTGTATTCCCACCGGGTCACTAACTCTAGTCATATATAAAGGATGAGTGGGCACTTTTGAGCCCTTTTCCCCACTTCAACTTTCTCTCTCTACTCTCTCTCTAAAAAATCGAACTCTCTCAAGAAATCTTCACTTTCAAGCTCCAATTTGGTAAGTTATCCTTCCTAACTAGTTGTTTATCCTATCATGCATGCAAATCTATGTTTGAACGTCCCAAAAATCACCAAAAGTATGTGTTTACGGTTTGGGGGAGCCTCCCAAAATCGTAAACTCCTTCAATGGGGGTTTTGAAGCCCCAAGACCCTTCCAAACCTCTTCTAATGCTTAGATCCTTACATGCATGGAGTTAGAACCACAAGATCATGAATTTTTGCCCATGAACATGAGTTTACGGTTCTTGAATGTTCAAGAACCGTAAACACCCTTTCATGGGGTTTTGATGCTCCTTAACCCTTCCAATGCATGTCTAATGGCCTTGAAACTTGCTTGGATGATCTTAGAACCCTAAAACATGTCCAAATGAGCATAAACTTGAGTTTACGGTTTGGGAACATCTCCCAAAACTGTAAACACCTTCCAAGGGTGTTTTAATGCTCTAAACACCTTGCATGGCTTGTATATGAGTCTAGAACTTGCATGAATGGCCTACAAACCACCAAAACACATGGAAAATGGACAAACATGGACAAGGGTGGGTTTACGGCCGTAAACCCATGAGTTTACGACCGTAAACTCCCCAAGGGTGGTCCAAGGGCCGTAAACCCTAATTCCTAGGCCATTTCATGTCCCGATGACTTCCTAAGCCATGGAAGCAACCTTAGAACCTTCCCGTGCGCAAGATAAGGTCATTGATCAACCAAGAACACATCACCCATGAGTTTACGGCCGTAAACTCATGGGGGATGTGGTCTTTGAACCGTAAACTCCCCTAAGGGTTTACACTTGAAGAGTAAACACCTTATCTAGGCCCTACACTCCTTAGATACAACCCGTACCATCCCTAACACTTGAATTGAAGTGTTTTCGTGCCTCGGAGTGTATTATCCTGCTATCTTAGTAAATCAAAGTCTAATTAGATACAATTATGTATCTCTTCATGTTACATAGGAACCTCATGCGTGTTCAAGCCCTAAACTGATACTTAGCATCTAAATCGGCACATTCTCGTCAGGTGAGTTCATACCCCTACACCATTTTCTGTGTTTTTCATGTTTTCAGGGGGGGGGGGGAATACAAGCAAAAGTACAAGGAAACTTGAACTCAAATCTATTATTTCGTATAACATAACTACATGTTCAATATGTTTTAAACATTGAAATCCGTATTAACCAACCGTCTAACTCGTGGAGTTAGTTTTCAAAACCAATTGTGAAACTCATTATAAAATGTTACATTTTTACATTTCACAAGGATTTCATGTCATTTCATAAACCGGGATTTTCTATACTATTACTTGTAAAGTTCATTATTCTTATGATTGGAGACACGTCCTCGGTAACACTCCACATGGATACGAGAGTGGAGGACTACTCCCGTAACCAGAATCTCTTGGAGGGAGAGCGTGACTTGAGTGTATAGATCTATACGGGGCTGACTACCCCGCACCCTGCTGCTAGCTACAGTAGGATCGTCCGGTCCATGGGTGACAAAAGTCATAAAATGATGATGGACTTCTTATTGCCATATCTAGTCTATCGTATGGTTATGGAACTCGCAACTTAGATAATGGAGATTTACTGATAAAGTAATAACGAACCTAGTGAACTAACCTCCTAATAATAACTGTCTTTGATTACTACTAGTTCACTACTTACTTATTAGTTTTGTGTACGTGTCAAAACTAACACGCTTACCACAGGATACTAGTCATTCAGTATGCTTCACTTAATCGATACAAGTATGGTAGATACTTGTACACATCATTTCAGAATCGATAACCAACGAATATTTTTCATAAGAAAACATAGGGTTTTCTTGGGATAACGTAACTTTTCATAAACAAGGTTGTATGGTACATCTAACGAGAAATTATATCATATTTTCATAAGGAAACTTGCAGGATTTTCTTAATTCAAATTGTGTAACAAAAGGGATAACCAAACTACTTTTATAAGAAAATACGGGATTTTCTTGGATATCAACTGTTCATGAAACTAAAGGTAACTGAATCTTTTTCTAGAAAACAAACCGCTTATGAACTCACCAGCTTTATGCTGATATTTTAAAACTGCTTGTATTCTCAGGGCATCCATAGACAGGTACTCCTATTAACTTTTTGGAGAAGACGGAGCATATGGAAGACTCGTCTTTACTTTTGTTCTAACCAATGTATCTAAGAAAACTTGTAGTACTTTATTTTCAAACAAATGTAAAACTTTCTCATGTAATGTAATGGTTGTGTTTACTATGCTTGCTATGTACATTGGTTGTGATACTCTACATGACGTCACTCCGCCCCGGAACGTTTCCGCCATCGGTTTCGGGGTGTGACAGATTGGTATCAGAGCCCTTGTTTATAGTGAACTAAGTATACTGAACCTTACATGGTATGCAACTATAAACACTACGGGGCCTAAGTGCTCTAAACTAAAAGTATGCTTTTAAAATATAAGTATTTTTATAAAAGTATACAAGTATACCCGAGTACCGAAATCCGTATCGCGAAGAGAACAAAGCATAAGTAATTTGGGTGTTGTGCACTGTGGTTAAACCTACGCAGTTATGTAGTCATGTCTAGGGTCAATATAGCCTGATCAACTATATGCATTCGAGACACGGCCAACATGTGCTTGGGAGTGACTGTGGTGTACAGCAGGCCTATAACTTACCTAATATTCATTCAACATAAAATACTATGGGAGTATTTTAGTCCGAACCAAATACCTCATGGAAATCCGTTCCGAGTGTTACTACTCATTCCTCCCTTAGCGATAGTTTACTTACTTTAAGTAATTTTCCTGTCCTATCGCTTAGTAGAACACTCTAAAAATTATTATGAGATATATCCTTGCTTCATATCTCTAAATTCCATCCTCCTCTTTCTTGGTCATTTCAGATCAAGATGTCTCCCCGAAGGAGATCTACCAGGAGAAACAACGACACTCCTCCACCACCGCCTCCTCCCCAATTTGATCCTATCATGTTTCAGGCAGCTGTTACTGCTGCAGTGGCTGCTGCCATGTCGCAAATAAATTCCGGTGGATCTGGTGGTCAGGGAAGTGGTGTGCATCCTCAATTACAGGAAAGTGGTCAGGGACACCAAAAGGAGTGCTCCTATAAAGACTTCATGAACGCAAAACCCATATCTTTCGACGGCAAAGGAGGTGTTATTGCTCTGACTCAATGGTTTGAAAAGATTGAGTCCATATTCGAGATTTGCACAGTCTCCGAATCCAACAAAGTGAAGTACGCCGCTTGCACTTTCCTCAACAAAGCATTAACCTGGTGGAACAGCCGGGTCAAGTCCTTAACCCTGCCAGTGGCAAATGCCATGGGTTGGGACAAACTGAAGGAACTCATGATAGCCCAGTATTGCCCACGGGGCGAGATGCAGAAACTCGAACACGAACTCTGGACCCTAAAGATGAAGGGTTCTGACATTGCCTCCTACACTTCTAGGTTCGAGGACCTAGCACTCCTTTGTCCGGGAATGATATCCCCGGAAAGCAAAAAGATCGAACGATTCATTTGGGGGTTGACCCAGCCAACCAAGGGAAATGTTTTGTCTGCGGAGCCGGAAACCTTCGATAGCGCCAAGTGTTTGGCACAAATCCTGATTGATCATAGCGACGATCCCGAGGAAATAGCCACCGCCTCTGATCCGGCTAAAGGGAGCGGTGAAAACAAGAAGAAATCCTGGAACAAACGAAAGTGTCAGGGTTCGCAAGGATCCTCAAAGAAACAGCAAACTGTGGCGGTCCACGCTGCTACTACCCCTGTTGCTACTCCTGCCACCCAGGCTCCTACCAGCAGGTACACTGGCACCCTTCCTCGGTGTGACAAGTGTAACTACCACCATAATCCCGGCCCGTGCCGGGAGATGTCATGCACAAGCTGTGGCAAAAAGGGGCACACGATGCGATTTTGTAGAACCCCAGCCCAACCAACAAATCAAGCCTCTGGAGCGGGTGTTGGTCGAGCCTGCTACAACTGTGGGGAGATCGGGCATTTCAAGAGGGACTGCCCCAAAGCAGCAACAACCAACAACACCGGGAGAGTTCTAACCATGGGACAAGAAGAGGCAGTCGCTGACCCCACCGTTGTCACGGGTACGTTCCTCCTCGACAACTCTTATGCATGCATTCTTTTCGATTCTGGTGCTGAAAGGAGCTTTGTTAGTCATGCATTCAAACAATTTCTTAAACAAAAATCCCAACCATTAACCGAAAAGTTTACCGTCGAAATGGCTAACGGTGAGAAAGAGAGCACTAACGAGATATACGTAGGGTGTACCCTATCCTTAAACGACCGTTCATTTCTCATTGACCTTATGCCAGTCTCCATAAAAAGCTTTGATGTCATCGTTGGCATGGATTGGTTGAGCCCCAATCGTACATACATCCTCTGTTTCGAAAAAGCTATCCGTCTCAATCTTCCTTCGGATGAAACTCTTGAAATATACGGGGATAAACTCAGTTCAAACCTTCGCATCATTTCGTGCATCAAAGCCCAGAAACTTCTGCGGAAGGAGTGTTATGCATTCTTAGCTCATGTCGTTAACGAAAAGCAGGAAGTTAAAGACTTCAAGAGCATCCCCGAAGTCTGCAACTTTCCTGATGTCTTTCCAGAGGATCTCCCAGGAATCCCTCCTGAACGCCAAGTGGAGTTTCGTATCGACTTAATCCCCGGAGCTACCCCCGTTGCCAAATCTCCTTATCGATTAGCTCCGGCAGAAATGCAGGAGTTATCTAGTCAGCTCAATGAGCTGCTCAACAAAGGATTCATCAGACCGAGTTCTTCGCCGTGGGGAGCCCCGATCTTATTCGTGAAAAAGAAAGATGGATCTTTTCGAATGTGTATCGATTACCGAGAGTTGAACAAGATCACGATCAAAAACCGCTATCCTCTTCCTCGAATAGACGACCTCTTCGATCAACTTCAAGGAGCTAGCTACTTTTCCAAAATCGATTTAAGATCAGGGTACCATCAGCTGCGAGTCCATGAGGGTGACGTTCCCAAAACAGCCTTTCGGACTTGATATGGTCACTACGAATTCGTAGTTATGCCCTTCGGTCTAACCAACGCGCCGGCAGTGTTCATGGATTTGATGAACCGGGTGTGTCGTCCATTTCTGGACAAGTTTGTTATCGTGTTCATCGACGACATACTTGTCTATTCCAAAAGCGAAGAGGATCACAAACAACACTTGAGGCTAGTGTTGGAAACTCTTAGATCGGAGCAACTGTACGCGAAATTCTCCAAATGTGAATTCTGGATCCGGAAGGTTACTTTCCTTGGTCACGTGGTAAGCAAGGAGGGCATACACGTGGATCCTTCCAATATCAAAGCGATAGAAAACTGGTCAGCACCGAAGACACCCACCGAAATCCGTCAATTCTTGGGTCTTGCTGGCTACTATCGCAGATTTATCCAAAATCTCTCCAAAATTGCCAAACCCTTAACCACTCAAACTCAGAAAGGTGTACCCTTTTGTTGGAATGAAAAGCAAGACACTGCGTTCCAAACACTGAAGCGAGCCTTGTGCAGCGCACCTATCCTGTCCCTACCCGACGGGACGGAAGACTTCGTTGTCTACTGCGATGCATCCAATCAAGGTCTCGGTTGTGTTCTAATGCAACGAGGCAAGGTCATCGCCTATGCTTCGAGGCAACTAAAAGTACACGAAGTCAACTACACGACTCACGACCTAGAACTGGGAGCCGTGGTCTTCACATTAAAAATCTGGAGACATTATCTCTACGGAACTAAGTGCACTATTTTCATTGACCATAAAAGTCTACAGCACATCCTCGACCAAAAGGAGCTGAACATGAGACAACGACGATGGGTTGAACTACTCAACGACTACGAGTGTGAAATCTGCTACCATCCCGGCAAGGCCAATGTGGTGGCAGATGCCCTCAGCCGGAAAGAATACTCAGGTCGTAAGGTGAAGGCACTGACTATGACTATCCATTCCCACTTATCCGCGCAAATCAAAGAGGCTCAGCTGGAAGCCTTAAGACTAGAAAACGTGTCAGGCGAATCCCTGAGAGGAATGGATAAGAATCTTGAGATCAGAAACGACGGAGTCTATTGTTTCATGGACCGGATCTGAACCCCAAATTTCGGAGGCTTCAGAGAGGTTGTCATGAACGAAGCTCATAATACTAAATACTCCGTACACCCAGGTTCGGATAAGATGTACCTGGATCTCAAGAAACTGTACTGGTGGCCAAATATGAAGGCCGAAATCGCTACCTTCGTGGGCAAGTGCCTGACTTGCGCCAAAGTGAAGGTCGAATATCAAAAACCCTCCGGTCTACTCCAACAACCCGAAATACCTGAATGGAAATGGGAAATGATTACTATGGATTTCATTACCAAGTTACCCAAATCTCCGAGTGGGTACGACACCATTTGGGTAATTGTCGACCGACTGACCAAATCTGCTCACTTCCTTCCTATCAAAGAAAACTTCAAAATGGGAAGACTCACGCGAATCTACATCCAAGAGGTGGTCCGACTGCACAGTGTACCTGTGTCCATCATTTCCGATCGGGATAGCAGGTTCACTTCTAGGTTCTGGCAGTCACTACAGAAGGCTCTTGGAACTAAGCTGGATATGAGCACAGCTTACCATCCTCAAACAGATGGACAGAGTGAGAGAACCATCCAAACCTTGGAAGACATGCTGAGAGCCTGCGTCATCGACTTCGGCGCGTCATGGGATACTCATCTCCCTTTGGTTGAATTTTCTTATAACAACAGCTACCATACCAGCATCAAGGCTGCGCCGTTCGAAGCCCTCTATGGCCGCAAGTGCAGATCCCCTCTGTGCTGGGCTGAGGTGGGTGACACGCAGCTGGTCAAGGGACAAGTCCCTGACAGCACTCTCACTGGTCCAGAAATCATCCGTGAAACCACTGAAAAATCGTACAAATCCGAGAACGACTTAAGGCCTCCCGAGATAGACAAAAGAGCTACGCCGATAAACGACGAAAACCCTTGGAATTCCAGGTTGGAGACCGTGTCTTGTTGAAAGTCTCACCCTGGAAGGGCATGATACGCTTCGGAAAGCGTGGAAAACTTAACCCAAGGTACATAGGACCTTTCGAAATCCTAGCCAGGATTGGTCCCGTAGCTTACAAACTCCATTTACCTCATGAACTTAGCAATATTCACCCTGTCTTCCACGTCTCAAACCTTAAAAAGTGTCTTTCTGATGAGACCCTTGTGATTCCTCTGGATGAGATCGAAATCAACGAAAACCTGAACTTTGTGGAAGAGCCCATCGAAATCATGGATAGAGAGATCAAACGAACGAAACAAAGCCGCATCCCGATAGTGAAGGCTCGCTGGAATGCCAAGCGGGGACCCGAATTCACTTGGGAACGCGAAGACTCGATGAAAACGAAATACCCGCATCTCTTTCCAATTCCATGATTTGTATCTAAATTCTAAATTTCGGGACGAAATTTCCTCTAACGGGGGGATAATGTGACAACCCGAAAGATATTCCGTTAACATAACCCATGCCGTTAATAAAATTTATTTTATTTTGGGTTTTTCCATTAACTTTCAAATTGATTAATTCAATTAGAATTATTATAATTTCGTATGTGTCAGAACGAAATATTTATTTGAGTGAAAACACTCTAAATAATCTTTTCAGAATTTCTAGACTACGACTAATACGGGTAATGGTTATTTACCCGGGTAAAATATTAAGCTCCGTTTAATGCCGGTATTGGGTGTATTCCCAATGGGTCACTAACTCTAGTCATATATAAAGGATGAGTGGGCACTTTTGAGCCCTTTTCCCCACTTCAACTTTCTCTTTCTACTCTCTCTCTAAAAAATCGAACTCTCTCAAGAAATCTTCACTTTCAAGCTCCAATTTGGTAAGTGATCCTTCCTAACTAGTTGTTTATCCTATCATGCATGCAAATCTATGTTTGAACTTCCCAAAAATCACCAAAAGTATGTGTTTACGGTTTGGGGGAGCCTCCCAAAACCGTAAACTCCTTCAATGGGGGTTTTGAAGCCCCAAGACCCTTCCAAACCTCTTCTAATGCTTAGATCCTTACATGCATGGAGTTAGAACCACAAGATCATGAATTTTTGGCCATGAACATGAGTTTACGGTTCTTGAATTTTCAAGAACCGTAAACACCCTTTCATGGGGTTTTGATGCTCCTTAACCCTTCCAATGCATGTCTAATGGCCTTGAAACTTGCTTGGATGATCTTAGAACCCTAAAACATGTCCAAATGAGCATAAACTTGAGTTTACGATTTGGGAACATCTCCCAAAACCGTAAACACCTTCCAAGGGTGTTTTAATGCTCTAAACACCTTGCATGGCTTGTATATGAGTCTAGAACTTGCATGAATGGCCTACAAACCACCAAAACACATGGAAAATGGACAAACATGGACAAGGGTGGGTTTACGGCCGTAAACCCATGAGTTTACGACCGTAAACTCCCCAAGGGTGGTCCAAGGACCGTAAACCCTAATTCCTAGGCCATTTCATGTCCTGATCACTTCCTAAGCCATGGAATCAACCTTAGAACCTTCCCGTGCGCAAGATAAGGTCATTGATCAACCAAGAGCACATCACCCATGAGTTTACGGCCGTAAACTCATGGGGGATGTGGTCTTTGAACCGTAAACTCCCCTAAGGGTTTACACTTGAAGAGTAAACACCTTATCTAGGCCCTACACTCCTTAGATACAACCTGTACCATCCCTAACACTTGAATTGAAGTGTTTTCGTGCCTCGGAGTGTATTATCCTGCTATCTTAGTAAATCAAAGTCTAATTAGATACAATTATGTATCTCTTCATGTTACATAGGAACCTCACGCGTGTTCAAGCCCTAAACTGATACTTAGCATCTAAATCGGCACATTCTCGTCAGGTGAGTTCATACCCCTACACCATTTTCTGTGTTTTTCATGTTTTCAGGGGGGGGGGGGGAATACAAGCAAAAGTACAAGGAAACTTGTACTCAAATCTATTATTTCGTATAACATAACTACATGTTCAATATGTTTTAAACATTGAAATCCGTATTAACCAACCGTCTAACTCGTGGAGTTAGTTTTCAAAACCAATTGTGAAACTCATTATAAAATGTTACATTTTTACATTTCACAAGGATTTCATGTCATTTCATAAACCGGGATTTTCTATACTATTACTTGTAAAGTTCATTATTCTTATGATTGGAGACACGTCCTCGGTAACACTCCACATGGATACGAGAGTGGAGGACTACTCCCGTAACCAGAATCTCTTGGAGGGAGAGCGTGACTTGAGTGTATAGATCTATACGGGGCTGACTACCCCGCACCCTGCTGCTAGCTACAGTAGGATCGTCAGGTCCATAGGTGACAAAAGTCATAAAATGATGATGGACTTCTTATTGCCATATCTAGTCTATCGTATGGTTATGGAACTCGCAACTTAGATAATGGAGATTTACTGATAAAGTAATAACGAACCTAGTGAACTAACCTCCTAATAATAACTGTCTTTGATTACTACTAGTTCACTACTTACTTATTAGTTTTGTGTACATGTCAAAACTAACACGCTTACCACAGGATACTAGTCATTCAGTATGCTTCACTTAATCGATACAAGTATGGTAGATACTTGTACACATCATTTCAGAATCGATAACCAACGAATATTTTTCATAAGAAAACATAGGGTTTTCTTGGGATAACGTAACTTTTCATAAATAAGGTTGTATGGTACATCTAACGAGAAATTATATCATATTTTCATAAGGAAACTTGCAGGATTTTCTTAATTCAAATTGTGTAACAAAAGGGATAACCAAAGTACTTTTATAAGAAAATACGGGATTTTCTTGGATATCAACTGTTCATGAAACTAAAGGAAACTGAATCTTTTTCTAGAAAACAAACCGCTTATGAACTCACCAGCTTTATGCTGATATTTTAAAACTGCTTGTATTCTCAGGGCATCCATAGACAGGTACTCCTATTAACTTTTTGGAGAAGACGGAGCATATAGAAGACTCGTCTTTACTTTTGTTCTAACCAATGTATCTAAGAAAACTTGTAGTACTTTATTTTCAAACAAATGTAAAACTTTCTCATGTAATGTAATGGTTGTGTTTACTATGCTTGCTATGTACATTGGTTGTGATACTCTACATGACGTCACTCCGCCCCGGAACGTTTCCGCCATCGGTTTCGGGGTGTGACATCTTCTTTTGTGAAAAATGGTTAAAACAAATCGCGGGATTTTATGATTTTTGTTTTGAAATAACCATTTGGTTGAAAGTTTGTTTGAAAATACCAAATATAGAATATATTTTTTTTTGTTTTGTTTGGTATATCTTTATTGAATCCATTTGTTTTCTTGTTGATTTGTCTTTGAGGATTGGATGTTGATAGATATTTGTTTTTCCTTTGGTTTTCTTGTAAGGATATGTCGTTGTTTGCTTGATGGATCATGGGATCGCAAGTCTTCATTTTTGGTTGGCTTTTATCTAGGCAGGGATAGGTGGCATAAAAGACAGTTTGTCTAGTATGTAAGAAATGAATGTATCGTCCCTGGTCATTTTGATATCTACGCAAAAATGAGACCGTGACAAGGTATAATTGGGTATACCTTATAAGGAATAGTGACACACCTAAGCTCACAAGAAATGATTTCCACAATGATTTAGATCGACGAGGCACAAATTCTCACATGGGTTTTTGTTTTCATCTGAACCTCCTAACCTTATGTCCCTTGATTGTTTAAAATCGTCAATAATGAAATAAAATCGAAGGAAATAAAGTTATATACATTATGAAAAGTAGGATATTTGAACCTTCACTCCAATTGAGAATCAATATGACTTAAAATCTTCATCGAGCATAAGCATCTGAAAATTAAGTCAAGAGAAGATAAATCACAAGGTTCTATAAAAGCTTATTATGGCAAGTCTTTTATTAATTTTTTTTTATGATTTGTTTTTCTGAATGTTTTTGGAAATATTGGTTATTTGAATGTTTTTGGTATTTTTGAAAGGAAAGCAATTTTCAATTGTTTTTGAATTTTCCTTTTGACTGAAAGTAAACACACTTTTGTACAAACAAAAAGTAAAAGTTTAAGGATGGATGTTATCTGGATTTAACATTCCTAGACGGCCTAGGAACTATTGAAACTTTGTTTCATCGAGAGCCTTAGTGAAGACATCGGCAATTTGATCTTCGGTGTTGATGAAGTGTAATTCGATATGACCCTTTTGAATGTTGTCTTTGATGAAATGATATCGAATATCGATGTGCTTTGTCATGGAATGGTGAACGGGATTGTGAGAAATGGCAATTGCACTGGTTGAGTCACAAAATATGGGAATTTGTGAAATTTTGAAGCCATAGTCTCGCAGTTGAGTTTGCATCCATATGACTTGCGAACAACAGTTGGCGGCAGCGATGTATTCAGCTTCTGCTGTTGATGTGGATACACAAGTCTGTTTCTTTGAAGTCCAACTCACTAGTCTACCTCCTAGGAATTGACAGCTACCAGATGTACTCTTTCTATCTAACTTGCATCCTCCATAGTCTGAGTCGGTGAAAGCGTTCAGCTGAAAATCGGATTTAGCTGGATACCAAAGGCCAAGTTTGGGAGTGCCTTTTAGGTATTTCAAGATGCGTTTCACAGCAACTACATGGGATTCCATAGGATTTGCTTGGTATCTGGCACAGACACATGTAGAAAACATGATGTCAGGTCTGCTGGCAGTGAGGTATAAGAGTGATCCGATCATTCCACGATATCTTTTCTGATCAACAGGTTTGCCATTTAAGTCTGCATCGATTTTGTATCCAAAAGCCATTGGGGTTTTTGCGGTATTGGATTTGTCCATTGAAAAGCGAGTGAGTAGGTTTTTGACATAATTCTCTTGGTTGATGAAAATGCCATCAGTTGACTGTTTGATTTGAAGTCCGAGAAAAGTAGTCATCTCCCCAATCATGCTCATTTCAAATTTGCTCTTCATTAGATCTGCAAACTTAATACTCAAAGATTCATCAGTAGAACCGAAAATAATGTCATCAACATATATTTGTACGATTAAAAGATGTTTATTATAGATTATACGAAAGAGGGTTTGATCGATTGAACCTCTTTTAAAACCTGATTCTTCGAGAAAGGTTGTCAATGTGGCATACCAGGCTCGGGGTGCTTGTTTCAAGCCATAGACAGCTTTCTGCAATTTGAAGCTGTGATCAGGAAATTTGGGATCTTCGAAACCTGGTGGTTGTTGGATGTATACATCGCGATCTAACTCTCCATGTAGGAATGCACATTTAACATCCATTTGGAATACTTTGAAGTTCTTATGTGCAGCATATGCAAGAAAGATGCAAATTGCTTCAATTCTGGCAACTGGAGCATATGTTTCATCGTAGTCGATTCCTTCTTGTTGTGAATATCCTTTGACTACGAGACGTGCCTTGTTTCGAAAAATGATTCCTTGATCGTCAGTTTTGTTTCTGAATACCCATCTTGAACCTATAACAGAAACATCGGGTGGGGTAGGGACAAGATTCCATACGTCATTTCTTTCAAATTCTTCTAGCTCTTCTTGCATAGCTTTTACCCAGTCTGGATCTTTGAGAGCAGAATCTATGGTTTTGGGTTCAGTCATGGATAAGAAGGCTCCAAATAAACAATCATTAGAAGTTGCGGCTCTAGTTTGGATGCCTGAGTTTGGATCTCCGATGATTTGGTCAGTTGGGTGGTTTCTGGTCCATTTTATTAAGCGATTCTCTTCCGCTATAATAATTGGAATTTCAGTATCCCATTGTTCTTCTCCGGGAGTTTCATCTTGGAATAGGTTTGAAGGTTTCCTCATAAATGATGCATCGGGATTGTTTTGGATATTTGGGGATGGGGTATTTAAAGGAGGATTTGGTGTTTGTTCCAATGAAGAAGTATGTGTAGGTGGTTCCCCCTCGAATTGATCTGCATCATTTCGGTTTGTTTGTGGAGTTCCTTCAGTGGTTGTTCCTGTAGAATCAATAGAAGTAGTTAGAAGTTCAGAATTGTAAGCGGTTTTGGGTTGTTCAAAAAGTAAATCAAGATCGATTTCAATATCTCTGTCAGGAGACGGTGTTTGTTGAATTGGATTTTGAAAAATATTATCGATCATTTTTGAACCAAAATGTTCACGATCCAATTTCCTGACATAAAATTCATCGAAATGAACATTGGTACTTTCTTCAATTACTCTGGTACGTTTGTTCAGTACTTGATAAGCAGCTGAAGAAAATGAGTAACCAAGGAAAATTCCTTCGTCCGACCTTGATTCAAATTTTGAAAGGTGATCTTTATTGTTCTTTATGAAGCATCGACAACCAAAAATATGGAAAAATTTGATGTTTGGTTTTCGGTTGTTAATGACTTCATATGGTGTTTTATGAAGATGTTTATGGATTAAGGAACGATTTTGAGTGTAGCAAGCTGTGGCTATTGCTTCTGCCCAGAAGTATTGTGGCAGATCAGTGAAGATAAGCATTGATCTTGCAGCTTCACATAGAGTTCTGTTCCTTCTTTCGACAACTCCGTTCTGTTGTGGAGTGTATGGGGCTGAGAAGTTATGTTCAATTCCTTTGTCTTTGAGAAATGAATCTAGAGTCTTGTTTTTGAACTCTAAACCATTATCACTTCGGATTCTTCGAACAGGTCGTTTGAGCTTCAGTTCGATTTGTTTGATGAAGTTGATCATCTCTTCAGGTGCTTCTGATTTTAGTCTTAAGAAAAAGACCCAAGTAAAGCGCGAGAAACCATCAACGACAACAAGAATATACTTCTTCCCTTGTATGGTTTGGGTTTTAGCAGGGCCACAAAGGTCTATGTGCAACAATTCTAGTGGTTCGGATACACTAGATTCTGAGATGCTTTTGTGAGTTGATTTGGAAAGTTTTCCTTTTTCACATGCGGCATAAAGAGTTTCGTTATCGAGCTTCAGAAGTGGTAGCCCTCGAACAAGATCATCGCCGATCAGTTTGTTGATGTACCCAAAGTTTAGATGGGAAAGGCGACGGTGCCATAACCAACTAATATCTGCTGGGGCTTTAGATAGCAGACATATATCGGGTTTACCATAGATAAGATCCATGTCAAGTGGATACATATTTCCGACACGGTAAGAATCAACGATAACCTCTTTGGTTTTGGCGTCCATGATCAAGCTTCGTTCTTTGGTGAATAGAACTTCAAGATCGTTATCACACAGTTGAGAAACACTGATAAGGTTGTGTTTCAAGTCGTCGACATAGGCAACTTTCTTGATGGTGAAATTACCATTTGTTATGTTTCCATAACCTTTGATTTTTGCCGTCATGTTGTTGCCGAAGGTAACATCTTGATTTGTTTGGGTGGGTTTGAAGTCACGCAGGTAGTTTCGGTTTCCTGTCATATGCTTGGAGCAGCCACTATCAATATACCATGTATCATCATTGGGTTCTCCAACATTAAATACCTACAATTAGACAGAAGGTTTAGGTACCCAAATCTGAATGGGTCCTGGTTTGTTAGTTGTTGTTATTTTGGGTGTTTTGCTTAATGAATTTCTTATAGCATTTGACTTCACGTTTCTATAAGAGTTTGGTTTATTAGGATGGAATGGTTGAGGTTTGATTTTATTTATCAAGTTTTCCCAAAATGTGATTTGTTTTTGAAAACCTGTGGGTTTATAAAATCTGTGATTTGGTGAACGATATCCTAGATGTAAAGATTTGTTTGAAAAGTTCTCTTCATATCTGGGATGTGATTGGCGGTTATGAAAAGCTTTTTGAAGATGATGGTTTGGAACTTTCTGATTTGGTCGTTTTTTAAAGTTCCTTGAATGGTTAAAGGTGATATCTTGAAAGCGGTTTTCAAAAGGTTTTTGAAAAGGTTTTGGTTTTTGTTTGGAAACCTATTTTTGAGGTATGAGGTAAGGTTGAACTGGTTTCTTTGGTTTGTTTTCAAAAATTTTTGGTTTGTTAAGTGGGGTTTTGGTGGTTTCATTGGTATGTTTGATTTGGTGAGTTGAAGAACTAGCAGAGTCTGTTTCAGATTTTACAACTCTTTTTATAGACTTTTTGGAAACAGTGAAAGCAGTATCATCTGGGCTACAGTTGATAACTGTTTCGTCATCTGAATCTTCCTCATTAGCATATGTGAAAAGATCTGGAAGAGTGGATTCAGAGTTTTCACAAATTGTCATGTTTTCTTGTTTAGCTAGTTCATTTTCAAAGGATTCTCTTCCAATTCCTGGTCTGTAATTCGTATCAATTTTGCCAGTTCCTAAGGTGTTTGCTTTGGTGAAAACATCATCACTTAGTTTTCTAGCAATTTTGATAGAATTAATATTCCATATCAATCTTTTGTTTTCAGATTCAAGAAATTTGGTTTGGTTTAAAGAATCAGTCAGTTTTTCATTTAAAGTTTTGTATTTTTCAGTTGATTCTTGAAAGTTTTGTTTCAACTGAAGGATTTCCTTTTCTAAAACATCTTTTGTTTCAGAGGAAATGACTGACTGATTTTTTTGTTCCAAATCCTTTTTCTGAATTAGGGTTTGATTTAATTGTTCCAAGACGTGATTATAATCTTCTGATTTTCTTTCAACGTCTCTTTCCAATTTGTTCTTTGTCCTTGTTGATTCTCCAAATTTGAGTTGCAAGGTTTGTAACTCAGATTTGCAGATATCGGAATTGATCATTGTGTCATGATATTTTTTGAGATCAGCTTCTAGACTTTTCTCAATCTTGGTTATATGGGACTCAAAAATTGATTTTGAAAGACCAAGTTCAGAGATCATAGACCATACCTGTTCTATGACGTTTGGAGCTCTTGAAGGTCTATCAACACCAACTACGAAACAGAAGTTTGATTGTGTTGGTTCATTGTCAGCTTCGTCTTTAGAAGTTGGCCAGTATTCCACGTTTGGTTCATGGATTGCCATCAATGCTCTTTGCTTATCTTGATTTTCCTGTTTCTTTAATTCATCGGCTTTTTTAGCGTAGTATGCTGAGTCTTTGACTTTGGTTTTGTTTTTGGCTCGGCATTCTCTGGCATAGTGATTAGTTCCTTTGCAGTTGTGACAAATGATCACTTCTTCATCACTGTCATCCTTTTGACTTTTAATCGGAAGTCTTTCAGGAGCTTGAGTTTGGATTTGTTGGGAAGATTGGGAAGGGTTCTGTTGGAATCCAAAATTTTGGTTGTTTTGAAAGCCATTGTTTTGATTAGTGTAACCTTGATTTTAGAATCCTCTGTTTTGGTTTTGAAAACTGTTGTTTTGGTTATTGTTATGATGAGTTGAGTTGGGATTGTTTTGAAATCCCTGGTTTTGAAAACCTTGGTTTGAATTGTTTTGGAAGGAAGGTCTTTGAAAATTTTGTCCAAAATAAGGTCTTGGTTGAAAACCTGAGTTGTTTTGAACAGGTTGAGGTCTTGGTTGAAATCCAGAATTATTTTGTCCAAATGATGGTCGGTTTTGAAAATTTGGTTTAAAATTCGATTGACCGTGATTTGGAATAAATCTCTGGAGGTTTGTGTTTGCTACCAAAGCAAACAGTTGTTGGTAGTCTGCTTCATCATTTAAATCAGATTGATCAAAAGAATTGTTCAAAAAGGGTTGGTTTTGAAAAGATGTCTGATTAAAATGATTGAAGTTTTGTTAATTAAAAGGTGTTTGGTTTTGAGAAGATGTGGAAACGAGAGCAAGTGGTCCTCCAAAAGCTGTAGTGGTTGGTGGGTCAATCGAAGATTCATACGATTGAAGTTCTCCATACAAATTGTATAAAGTTTCAGTATGAATGGCTGGATTTCCCTGAATGATGAGTTTAACCATCTTCCAGCTTTCGTAAAGATTGTTTAGAAACTTGAGATTTATCTCGTGTTGTGTCTTTTTGATGCCCAAATTGTTCATTTTTACCATGATAAAATTGAACCTATCATGAGCATCATGGATGGTTTCTGATGAAAGCATCTTGAAATTATCGAATTCATTTAAAACGGATGTTCTTTTGTTTCCAATAATTCTTTGATTTCCACAAAAATGATTTTTTAAATTTTCCCATATTTGATTTGCAGTCAACAATATTATGTCATCCATTTGACTTAGAATACTGTGGGGAATTCCAGACACATGTTCCTTTTTGGCTTGGAGTTGCAGCCTTTTTTCGGTTTCAGCAAAAGTGGCTTGATTTGTAACAAGAGTAGTCATGTCTTCTGGAGTAATATATGTTCCTTCTACACAATTCCAGACATCTTCACTTATGGTGTTAAGATGAAGATTCATACGGCCAACCCACGAATTATACTCTTCAGGAATAAGTATGGGTGCCCGTGAACCAGATCCCAAGCTGTTAGCAATAGAAACAGAGTTCATGTTGGAGTAATTAGCAGAAGACATTTTTTTGTTTTGAAAGGATTTTGAACAAGTGATATTAAAATGAAATTTTTAAAGAAAAACTTATGGAAGGTTTATAAACGCTAACCAAAAGTTTTCGACAAAAATTTCAAAGTAAATCACACAAGCTCTGAATTTTTTTGTTTAAGATTTTTTTTTTTAATTTTTTAATTTTTTTTAAGGATTTTGAACAAGTGATATTAAAATGAAATTTTTAAAGAAAAGCTTATGGAAGGTTTATAAACGCTAACCAAAAGTTTTCGACAAAAATTTCAAGGTAAATCACACAAGCTCTGATACCAATTGTTGAAAATATACGATCTGATTACCACGAATAAAGGCTCGGATACCAGTTACTGGGTGACAGATATATATATTTAAGGAGATAAGATGCGGAAAAAAAAATAAGAACTGCGGAATAAATATAAACTGGAAAACTATATATGACTGAAAGCTATAAATGAAATAAATGACAGTATTTAAATGACGTAAAGCTGTAATAAAATATATAAATATATAAATATATATAAAGTCGGTTCGTCAATAAATTGACTGAACTGGTTTAGAATTGGACTGGATCTTAATAGACTGTGTCTCTATTTGTTCAAAGTTCAATCCGGTAAGTAACAATAAGTTCTTTTTATGTAACAATGAATTGTTTACAAAACGATACAAAATACACGGGTAATGTTTTTTGTATGTGGGTATGGGGTTTTTTAAGGTGATTTGATGAGGTTGAAGTGGGTATTTGGAGGGTGGTAGAAGGTGTAATAAGGTTGTAGTTTTGGTGGTATAAGGTAACAAAGAGGGTGATGTTGAAAGAGCTTTGGGTGGTTATGAATAGAGATTTTCGTAGTAAATCTCTCTGGATAGCCAATTCTCTCTCGCGTCTCTCTGGGGTTTGCATTGGTCAAAAAAATCGAGGAAAATTCCTGGATGTAGGTAAGGTCCTGAATAAATTGCGGTGCAAATCTCTCCCGTATTATCTTGTTGAGTTGTGCTCGGTGAATTTTTTCTTAACTTGCAAATTCTGATGTCGAAAATCAGCAAGGTGATGATGGTTGTGGTGATTTGAAAGGGTTTTTTTGGAGGAGGTTTAAGGATGGTATTTGGAGGTGTTTGGAGATTATTTTGAGGTTGTTTGTAGGTTGTTTTGAGATGAAGGAGTGCAGGAGATATTACAAAGAAACACACAAAACACTTAAACTCTCACTCAAAACTCACGTATACATACATATATATATGCAAAAATGAATCAAACAACTCTTCCACTTGTGTTTGTTTATGAAAAAGAAATAGCTTGGTGGATGTAATAGTTGGTAGCATACATGGTGTTGGGTTCTTTTTGCTTTGTTCATTTCTTTCCATTATATATATATATATATATATATATATATATATATATATATATATATATATATATATATATATATATATATATATCTATATATATATATATATATATATATATATATACAATATACATATAATATACATATATATATACATATATATATATATATATATATATATATATATATATATATATATATATATATATATATATATTGTTAAAACTGTTTAGTCGCACAGCTAAATTTTCTCGTCTATGCGTTTTCTGTCATTCACGTGTTTTCGTATATTCCTGTTTGATCACGCATTAATGCAACCTGAAATAACTGATAATATTTGTTAGATAACATAAAAAACAGTTTGTCTTATTTCAGTGATGATCACATACAAAAACATTTTTCAACAAGTTTTCTTTTAAGAAAACACAACCTATAACCAAAACTTATAAATATTCTTTTTACATCAAACATATTACTAATATAATTAGGTCGGGAGTTGTATCATTGGACCTCAATTAAACATAGCCTGATCACCTATGTTTAATTAAGGAAAGATTTATACAAAGCTTGAGCTAATTATAATGGGAATATGTTCAACAAAATTTTTGAGAAAACTTTATTTCAAAAAATTCAAAAGAAAAAGGGGTGAATTTTGGTGTGTTTAAGCATTGCATATTATAGGCATTCATTGTTATTTATTTCATATCTAATTGAAACTATGTATCAGTCCACTATGTCGACATCGTCATCCTCTCGCGCTACCCCCTCGGCTGATGAGTCCGGCTATGTCACCGTTATCCCTCGACGTGATCCCCCCGCCTCGGTGGAAGAAGACCCCTCGGAAGACACGGAAGACACGGGAGACTCGATGGAGATCAGCAGCGACAGCGCCCCGAGTCGGCAACGCGAGGCATCGCCTGCATCGGTGTTACCACAACCACCACTTTATGGGCTTCGTATTCGGAGGACGGCAAAGAAGAGTGTTCTTATCCCGGGAAGGATAGCAACCAGTACAGCAGGACTTGGCACAGCAGGACCCAGTAGGGTAGGACCCAGCATGGCAGGACCGAGAGCACCCCCGCCACAGCAAGTTATAGGGATACCTGTCAGGAAGCCAGGTATGACCCCGGAGGAGTCCCGAAGAATGCAGTGGATGGCAGCGAACCTACGTCACAGTCTCGCTGTGATAGCCGGGCATCAGGAGGTTTTGGATGAAGTGTTGACAGGGATGGACATCATGTTTCAACATTCGATGGAGGCTACTGATACTGCTAGTGCTGCTACACGAATGGCAGGTTGTCACACCCCCAAACTAGAACGGCGGAAACGTTCAGGGGCGGAGGACGTCATATTCAGTATCATAACAGTTCATAGTAAGGAAAGTACACACCACCATACATATAAAGGTTTCAAAATGTTTACATAATTGTATTTGTTACATGTTCAAAAGATAAATACATAAACATCTTTCAAAAGAAGTAATTAACGTCAGAGCGTTAATCCCCAAAAGTTGGTTTCCAAAACTGCTTAGCGGTTCCCTGAGAATACAAGTTATTTCAAAGAAAAAGTGTCAACAATTAAGTTGGTGAGTTCATAAGCGGTTTTGAGAAAATGTATGCCATTCCAAAGTTCGAGCGTTTTCCAAGAAAATCCCTTATTTTCTTATAAAAGTATGAAATGCATATGCATGTTCGCGTTGTGAATCTTAAATGGTTGCACCAGGAAAATCCCTTATTTTCCTATTAGTTGATTGTTTTGGATACAGGAAAATCCCTTATTTTCCTAAAGTAACAGGCAGTCTCTAATGTCCAAGACCGAAAATCGTAAGCAACTGACATGCTTAAAAGGTTGAGGCATAGTTTTATACAATAAAGCTATAAGAAGATCGCACTTGTTAGATGAAGAATAGTCTTAATAGCCACCCATTCATAAAAGCAGAATACCATAATAATTGTCTATCCGGTGAGTTTTATAACCATACTAAACATAATATGCCTGTGGCGACGGTCTTTAGGCGTCGTATCGTTTGTGACAAACTGTCACCCAAAGGACTGTAGCTAATAGTCAGGGCGCGGGATCATGACTTCCCGCATAGATCTATACATATTTGACACACTCTCCAAACGGGAGACTCTGGTTATAATAGACAGGACTTTAGGTAGTACCTTTGAAACACAAAGGTAGCATTTGAAGATGTAATCGTCTCACGGATTCTCAACTAAGTCTGTATTAAAATAATAGTTTTGTATGCAATGTTTATCCTCTTTCACAATGTTTGACAAAGTATAACAAGAGTTTTCACGTTTTCACTCGGGATCAACCGTGTGTTTACTTGTATTCTCCCCCGAAATGTATTAAAAGTACATTATAAAGTATTTGAAGGTGTATAAAAGGGGGTATGAACTCACTTGATTGAAGTGGTTGCTTTGATGTAGTCGAGAGAAGAATCGAGCAGAACTTCGACTAGAAAGAGTTGAAATCTCGGGATTCCCGGGGATTCTCGAGAGTGTAAGACCTTCCTACGAAACTTGGATGCAAAAACCGGGGCTTTGGGATGGCTTCGGGGGTTAGAACGTAGAGCTTCGGCACGAGAAAGAGAAGAAATGAGCACCTAAACCCGAAAACCATCGACTCCTATTTATAGGGTGTATTCACGTCGTGAGCATGGGTGGCTCACGTCGTGAGCTCGACCAGGTCTCCTCCCGTAGACTTGACAACTCGTTGATAGTCTGTGGAACCCATCAGTCACAGACTCACGTCGTGAGTCTGTTTCCCTCACGTCGTGAGGCTGAGTCAGCCTCAGGTTTTGTGTCCTGAACTTGTAAAATTCGTAACTTTCACGTACGAGCTCCGATTTCAATGTTCTTTATATGCACGCGTACGTGTGAAAAGGCTCTACAACTTTCGTTTATACTCCGTCGGATAATTTTGAATTTATTTTTATTATATTATTTTTAACAGGCCGGACCTGGAAAAGTCCGTTTAAATTCCATAGCTCCTTCATCGGGTGTCCATTTTCGTCAGACTTTTTACTGTTGTACTCCTATTGTCGTGGTCTTCAACTTTCGTTTAGGTTGTGTCGGCTAAAGACCGCTCGATCTCTATTTCGAGTTTTTAGCTGTCTACTGCTAGTTCAGAAACTTTGAAAATTCATAACTTCCTCATACGAAGTCAGATTTGGGCGTTCTTTTTATGGATGTTTACGGTTTAATGATATTTACGACTTTCATTTGGATACTTAAGGCTAAAAAGTATTTTATCGGAATTTCGTATTTTACGCTTAACAGTGTTTTGTCGGTTTTGTTGCGAATCTTCGATTGGTCATAACTCCTTCGTTATAACTCGGATTTTAATGTTCTTTATGTTTTTGGAAATCTTGATACGATATCTACCACTTAGTACACTCAAAGTGAGACTTTCGGACATTTCATTTTTTATGATATTTCAATTAATTCAAAAAGGAATTACCACATTTGACTTTTAATCAATACATTGACCTGAAATATCGGGTTGTTACACAGGTCGTGCGATGACCGCATATTATGTGTTTGGAGGGCTGTTACTGATTGTGGTGTTGATGTTTCTTGTTGGGGTAGCGATTCGTATTTGGTTCTGATTTTAGTATTTTATCGTATCATGTAATGAAAACCCATGTAGGGTGTCTTTTGGGAGAAACATTAAAACTTTATTTTGGGATTGATGTATTGTTTTGGTTTTAAGACTATTTCAAATGGTAATGAAGAAGTTTATTTTTATGTTTGAAAACTTTTACTAAGAGGTCAAACCCTAGAATTTATTTAGTCAATGGTTGAATAAAAAGATTTTTCTTTCTCTTTCCTTTCTCAAATCTATATGCATAGTATTAATGCAAACCATTAATTTGACAACACTTATGGTTTTCAAAATAGTAGTGAACTAAATATTATACATTATTTTATGTATTTATACCTATTTCTTCTCTTGTGTCTTAGAACCATGTGAGGAAGGGCTAATCGCGGGCGCCCACAGAACGAAACACCCGATGTTGCTCAAGATGTAGCACAACAACTCATGACAGCAATCCCAAACATTGTTACTCAAGTAACCGCGGGTCATAATGCTAACCAAGGAACTAGAGGAGCAAATCAAGGAAGCAATGAAAGAGAATGCAACTACAAGTCCTTTATGGCCTGTAAACCTAAGGAATTCCATGGAAAGGAAGGTGCGGTCGGGTCGCTGAAATGGATCGACAGTATGGAGTCGGTCCTTCACATTAGCAAATGCCTCGAGCGCAACAAAGTTGAGTATGCAACTTGTATACTCCAGGATAGGGCATTGAACTGGTGGAATACTCTAGTGCAAACCCGAGGCCGTGCAGCGGCATATCAGCTAACTTGGGAAGACCTAAAGAAGCTGCTGATAGAGGAGTATTGTCCCAAGGATGAAATTCAGAAGCTTGAATCTGAGTTCTGGAACCATTCTATGGTTGGAACACAAATAGAGAAGTACACAGTCCGATTTCATGAACTAGCAAAACTGGTACCTCACATGGTTACTCCTGAGGAGAAACGGATAGATCGTTACATCTGGGGTCTGGCACCAGAGATTCGGGGAATGGTTACTTCAGCAAACCCAACTACCATTCAAAGTGCAGTAAGTCTAGCAAATCAACTAAACAATGATGTGATAAGAACGGGAGCATCGACAAAGGAAAACTCTAGTAGCAAGAGGAAGCCAGCAGATCAAGGAGAGAAGAAGTATGGAGGCAAGTCGGGGAGGAAGCAGAAAGTCTCAAGAAACTTTATGGTAAGAGCCCAGGAGCAAGAACCAGTGAAAACTCAGGAACAGAAAGTCATGGAAATGCAGGAGCGAAAGCAGTACTCAGGACCGCATCCGAAGTGCAATAAGTGTAACTTCCATCAAAAGGGAGCTTGCCCGGTGTGCCAAAACTGTAATCAGACAGGCTATTACCCGAAGTATTGTAAGCTGAATAAGGATGGAAAAAGGGCATGTTACGAGTGCGGGAGTACTGATCACCTCCGTAACGCTTGTCCCAAAATAAACAAGGGGCCTGGTAACAATGGACAAGGCCAAACTAGGCAAAATTTCCAAGGAAATCAAGGTGGGCGGCCAAGAGGTGTAGCCTTTGTGATTGGTGCAGAAGAAGCTCGTCAGAACCCTGAAGTGATAACAGGTATGTTTCTCCTGAACAATCATTTTGCATCAGTAATATTCGATGCGGGAGCAGATAGGAGTTTCGTTTCTTTAGCATTTAGACCATTAATTGATTTGAAATCGAGAAAGATGAGAAAAACTTATACTATTGAACTTGCTGATGGGTATGAAATTAGGGCTAATGAAATAATTCCAGGCTGTACTTTGAACTTAGCTGATAAACTCTTTAGCATTGACCTAATTCCCATAGAGCTAGGTAGTTTTGATGTAATAGTAGGAATGGATTGGTTATCCAAGAATAGAGCGGACATTCGTTGTTATGAGAAAGTCATTAGGGTACCTCTCCCCAATGAAGAAACCCTTATCATACACGGTGAGAAGCCAGGAAGAAATTTAAACATTGTGTCAAGCATGAAGATTCACAGGTACCTGAAGAAGGATTGTATTGCATTCATGGCCCATGTGATAGAAAGAGAACGTGAAGCTAAGCAACTCAAGGAGATCCCGGTGGTTCAAGACTATCCCGAAGTGTTTCCAGAGGAATTACCCGGTCTACCCCCTCACAGCTAGGTCGAATTTCGGATCGACTTAATTCCCGGAGCGGCACCAGTAGCAAAAGCACCATATCGCCTCGCGCCATCCGAGATGCAAGAACTTTCCGGACAACTTCAAGAACTTCTAGACAAAGGGTTTATACGACCAAGTTCTTCACCTTGGGGAGCCCCCGTGTTATTCGTCAAAAAGAAAGACGGGTCATTCCGAATGTGTATTGATTACAGAGAACTGAACAAGTTGACAGTCAAGAATCGATATCCTCTTCCTCGAATTGATGACTTGTTCGATCAGTTGCAGGGCGCTTCATACTTCTCAAAGATCGACCTCCGATCAGAATATCATCAACTAAGAGTTCACGAAGGAGACATTCATAAAACAGCATTTAGAACCCGTTATGGACATTATGAGTTCTTAGTCATGCCTTTTGGACTAACGAACGCACCAGCTGTTTTCATGGATTTGATGAACAGGGTCTGTAGACCATACCTAGACAAGTTTGTAATCGTATTCATCGATGACATACTTGTTTACTCGCAAACAAAGGAAGATCATGAGAGACATCTGAAGCTATTGTTAGAGCTATTGAAGGAGCAGAAATTGTATGCCAAGTTCACTAAGTGTGAATTTTGGATTCGGGAAGTACATTTCCTTGGTCATGTGGTCGGCGAAAGAGGAATTCATGTAGATCCAGCTAAGATCGAGGCAATCAAGAAGTGGGAAGCCCCCAAAACCCCGACAGAAATACGACAGTTCCTAGGATTAGCTGGGTACTACAGACGCTTCATTGAGAATTTCTCTAGGATTGCTCAACTGTTAACATCTTTAACCCAAAAGGACAGAAAATTTCTCTGGGAAGAGAAACACGAATAAGCGTTTCAAATCCTGAAAAACAAGCTGTGTAATGCACCAATTCTGGTCTTACTAGAGGGATCAGAGAACTTTGTAGTGTATTGTGATGCGTCTCATCAAGGATTAGGATGTGTGTTAATGCAAAAAGATAAGGTCATTACGTATGCTTCCAGACAACTCAAACCGCATGAGAAGAATTATACAACCCATGATCTAGAACTAGGAGCAATAGTTTTCGCTCTGAAGATATGGAGGCATTATTTGTACCGAACCGAGTGCATCATTTATACCGATCACAAAAGCCTTCAGCATATCCTAGATCAGAAAATGTTAAACATGCGGGAGAGGAGATGGGTAGAGTTGTTTAGTGATTATGACTGTGAGATACGATATCACCCAGGCAACGCTAACGTAGTAGCTGACGCTCTTAGTAGAAAAGAAAGAGTGAAACCTTCCCGTGTGAGAGCTGTGGGAATAGTAATTCAGACAAACTTGAAATCTCAAATCATTGATGCCCAGGAGAAAGCTTTATTCAAGGAAAATCTTCCAGGTGAAACTTTACATGGTTTAGAAGTGAGATTTGAAACCAAACCTGATGGAGTTCGTTATTTTAAGGACAGGGTCTGGATTCCAAGGGTTAACAATCTGAGAGACATAGTACTAGAGGAGTCTCATCGATCTAAATACTCAATCCACCCTCGAGCAGATAAGATGTACAAGGATCTTAAAGAGTACTATTGGTGGCTTGGAATGAAAAGGGATATTGCCTTATATGTTGGGAAGTGTTTAACTTGCTCAATAGTCAAAGCTGAACATCAAAAACCATCCGACTTATTGCAACAGCCCGAAATTCCCCAATAGAAATGGGAGCAGATATCCATGGATTTCGTTACCAAACTTCCTAGAACTTCTAAAGGTCACGAATCAATTTGGGTCATAGTGGATCGACTGACGAAATCTGCTCACTTTCTCCCCATTCGGGAAGACTTCAAAATGGAAAAATTGGCCCAAATCTACATCGACAAAATTGTTTCTCTGCATGGTGTACCCCTATCTATCATTTCAGATAGAGATAGTCGTTTTACATCACGATTTTGGTGGATGTTACAGACGACACTAGGAACCAAGATAAATTTGAGCACAGCTTACCACCCTCAGACAGATGGGTAGACAGAGAGAACAATACAAACATTGGAAGACATGCTACGGGCATGTGTCATTGAGTTCAAAGGTTGGGATACTCATTTGCCTCTAATTGAGATTTCCTACAATAACAGTCACCACACGAGTATCGAATGTGCTCCATATGAAGCATTGTATGCACGCAAGTGTCGTTCCCCCGTATGCTGGACAGAAATCGGAGATAGACAATTGACTAGACTCAACCTTATCCAGGAAACAACTGACAAGATTGCTATCATCAAAGATAGGCTTAAAGCCGCCAGAGATCGTCAGAAAAGCTATGTGGATAATCGTCGAAAACCATTAGAATTCCAAGTTGGAGACAAGGTACTTCTAAAGGTGTCGCCTTGGAAAGGGCTTGTACGTTTTGGTAAGAAAGGAAAACTAAGCCCAAGATATGTTGGACCCTTTGAGATCATTGAAAGGATTGGTCCGGTGGCATATAAACTCCAATTACCCCAAGAGTTAAGCGTCATTCACGACACATTCCACGTCTCCAATCTTAAGAAATGTTTAGCCGACGAAGCATTGATAGTACCTCCGGAGGAAATTAAGATCAATGATAAGCTAAACTTTGTTGAGGAACCGATAGAAATCCTTGACAGATAGGTGAAACAACTTAAGCGGAGTAGGATTCCGATTGTGAAAGTTCGATGGAACTCAAAGCGTAGGCCGGAGTACACCTGGGAGCGTGAGGACTTCATGAAGGAAAAGTATCCACAACTTTTCCCATGTGATGACAAACGATGACATAGAATGAATTTCGGGACGAAATTCTTTTTGAGAGGGGGATACTGTGACAACTGTCAAATTCAGGTCATTCTCGGACTCATGCATCTTTTTATAAAAACCATATATGCACAACATGCCATGGCCTAGTAGTATAAATTAGGTCAAAATCTTGCATAAACTAGGATCCAACTAAAATCCAGGACTAATATGCTTGACTCTTATGATTCTAGTAAGTTGTTTAGCTACTGTAGGAAATGTCAATACCCGAATTAGAATAAACTTCAGACCTTGTTACAATTGAAAAAGGGTATAAAACCCTAAAAATAAATTAAAATATTCTAATTTCATTTCAATATGATGGTGAATATCAAACAATGTTCCGAAAACCCTAAAGAGCCCAAAAATCCAAATTTATAAACTTTAAAACCTAAAAACTCTATAAGATTTGCTATGAAGCTCCTAATATCAAATTTAAATAATCAAATTATGGGATATAATCAAAGACATAAAAATTTAAATTATCAAACATTAATCATAATTTATTAGTTAAAAACAAAGATTTTTAAATAAATCAAGAATTACATAAAGAAGCATTTTTATAAAAATTAGGGTTTTATAAAAATTGAAGAGGGAATGCATATAATTTAAATTTTAAGAGAGAGGGAGCCTCTCTCCCTCATAAAGTCGGCCACCTCCTCCAAGGCACCCCTTTTCCCAAAAAAAAAATCTCAATCATTTTATTTTTCTCTTACACTTCAACTTCCCCTTCACTCTCTCTCTCTCTCTCTCACTCCACTCTTTACAACACTCAAACTCTCTCTTCCTCACTCTAAACCCACGAAATTCTCCAGCTAAGAACACCTCTCAACACTCAAATCTTCATCTTCTAAGGTTGTTCTTCAAGGTAATCACGAAAATCCTTCATCTTCCCTCACTTTTCTTTCTTGTTTTAAAGGGTTTTCTTGCACTTCTCATTCTTCTACACCATTCTTTATGAATATTCATGAACATATCCATGAATGTCTAGTTTGATGATGATGGTGGTAGGGTTTCACCCAAGAACAACATGCATGTTGTTTAATGGTGAAATCCAAGGACCAAAACCTATGTCAAACCCTAAAATACGGATTTTTACAAGTTTTAAAGGTTCATATACCTTATGCATTCAAGTATTTCCTTTAAAAACATCACTATGACCAACATATGCCCATGCATGGTCCTTAAACCATGATGCATGTGATGAACATCAAGTTAAAGTGCTTGATGATCAAAGTACATTGTTAATAGTGCATGTAAATGATTTTATTTATATAAAAATCTAAAAACCCTTTTCTATTCAAAAAAAAATTTCCTCAGAATCCCAGTAAGATAATATGAGGATTTGAAAAATCCCAAGAGTTTTTATCATTTCCTTGATTTATTACAATTGTTACAAGAAAGCAAGGGCTTAAATCATATAAAATAATTTCCGAGGTGTATAAATCCTAGATAAATTCGTGGATGACCCCTAAACTAAACGATTGCACCTCATTAAGTTTCATCAATTTTTGTTATTGTTTAGTATGACTTTTGATTTTCTTTTTGTTTGGTCCCAATAAATAACAAAACCACTTTAGACGGTGTGAAAACGGTATCTAACAATTTTCGCAGCTCTTACATGAGGTGGAAAACTCAGAAAAATGTTTTCAGAATTTTTCATAATGCATTCCTATTTTTCCCGATTTTTGTATTTATAATGGACTAAAAACAAAAGAAATAGTTATGCTCATCCAAAATTCACGAAAGTTTACCAAAACACCTTATAATACATTAGGATGCTACATAAAAATTCTTATGATTTTGCTATTCTGTATGCTATTTTTCTTCTATTTTCCCAAGATTAAATACACTTAAACCCATTTTTTATTAGAATAAATGCACAAAAATCATAAAATTGGGTTAAACAGTTTAGAAATCCATTTATATATTTTTTCTAGCTTAATAATGTTTAATAACAGTAATATAAAAAGTTTGGGTAATTTTGGAAACTGTTTTCTATTTATTTCATTTTTATTGGAATAAATGCACAAAAATCATAAAATCGGGTTAAACATTTTAGAAGACCATTTTATATTTTTCCCAGCTTAAGTATGTTTAATAACAGTAATAGAAAAAGTTTGGGTAATTTTAGAAACTGTTTTCTGTTTATTATAATTTTTATTAGAATTAAAGAACAAAAATCATAAAATTGGGTTAAACAGTTTAGAAATCCATTTTTATATTTTTCCCAGCTCAAGTATGCCTAATGGCAGTATTATAAAAGGTTTGGGAATTTTTATGCTTTTAATGCTATTTTTCATGAATTTATGTTGTTATGAAGGCTTAAAAATTTTAGAAAAGTAGTTAATCACATCAAAAATTCAAGGAAAATTTTCTGGGAAACCTCTACTGTATTTAGAATGAAAATATAAGGTTTGACAATTTTTAGAAACTGTTTGATAATATTTTTAAATTTTTAGGAGTTTAAAACACCTTAAATGTGTTGAAGTACACTCAATTAATATTACAAAATCTGGAAAATTAATATCCAAAATTGTCTTAATCACATGAGTTTTAGAATTTCACCATTTTAGAAAAATTGTAACCAATTAATATAAAACCAATATTATAACAAAAAAATTTGGCATTTCACTAGTGTGTGTTTGATGTCGTAGGATCCCGGTAGTAAGGCGTTGGTGTATTCCGAGGCACCACTTGTACCTACTTGAAACATTGTGAGTATTCACGCACTCCCCTATTTTCAGTTTTTATGCTTTGGGGTGGAAAAGCATGTCCCGAAAAATTATTATTTGTTCGTTGTATTTAAATTGATTAGAATCAAACATGATTGCTATTTTATTGCTATATCTCTCTATGTATGTCTATGCAACACGGAACATGAGAACTTATCGTCTTAAGGCCCTTCCCTTACACTTTTCTCTAACTATTAACTCTTTGAGCCAATGGTCATTGTGGATAGTGCTATTAGGAATTGACAACTCCTCACTCGCCCGATTGCTGGAGTGCATGATACCATATAATCTATGGAACGATAAGCATAGATCTTGATAGGGCTTCAGTCATAGGCTTGGTTGAGAACTCATTGTTTGCTCACACACAGACAAACTTGTTATTTATTATGGCAATAAACTCGTTTATCAATTATAGCAATCAACTTTGTTTCTCATTATAGCAATGAACTTGGTTTCTCATTAAAGCAATGTACTTGTATTTATGGAAAGTCTTATACCAAATCTTGATTTTATAAACTTGTGAACTCACCAACTATTTTCATAGTTGACACTCGTTTTACATACTTTTTCAGGAAATAATTAGTAAGTGGATATAAAGATCCATCATCATAGAGCGTGCTGCATCGTGTGGAAGTTATTTTACGAAGTTATCTTTTGAACATTGTCATTTTGGAAAATTTGTACTTTGTTTTGTTTAAATTATGGGTTGTAAACTTTTAACTATTACTATGGTGATGTATCTTTATCTTTTGCAATGAAACCTTTATCGCTGTCATATCTTGCGTTTCCGCTTTAGCGGGTGTGACACCTTCCAAGTTCCCTTTCTCCAAAGGTCTCCCTCCCAAGCTTAATACACACACAATAGAGCACCACACGAATTAGGGTTTCTTAAGAGCTCTCTAGAACCGCAAAGAGGTCAAAGGAGGCATCAGTCTTCTTAAATAGGGTGCAAAACCCCGAGATTTAGGGTTTCATCTGCCAGCTCCTACTCGTCGAGTCCCTTCTTGGACTCGGCGAGTAGGTCACTTAAACTCGTGGACCAACCCGCTACTACTCGACGGGTCAGGCCACCAACTCGTCGAGTAGACCTTGAAATCATGAGAATTTATAACCACAAATTGATACCCGGGAATCGGGGCGTTACACAAAGGTACGTTTTATAAAATCGAGTTACCAATGCGATTTCGTACGATCAATGCATAACCAACTCATAAGCAACAAGACATATCTCTAGTTTTGAAGACTTATATCATATTACCGTCTCGCGATCACTCGAGATAAATTCCATGAAGTGATACCAGCGAGCATGGGTTGAATCCAATACTCCGAACTTATGAGCATTCATGAGTGTTGAGGTCATGTCCAACATCTTAGACCTCTACAACCAACTCATGACAGTCTTAATTCATATCTACTTCCAACATATGACCGAGTGTGGATAATTTGAATAATATGTAAAACATAACATAAATATTCTGGAAGTCAAAACATGCAAAAGAAATAATAGTGAATGATCGACACAAGGTAGCAACACTTTACTCATAAATAAAACACACCTTTTATTCATCATCAAATGTCAATTTACATTTTACAAATTTCAAAATTATCTAACTACTAAAACTAATATCATCCTTCAGCCCTATGCTCCTTGCATGTTGGAGATGCTTAACCCTACCCAGTCCCTTCGTGAGGGGATCTGTTGGGTTCTCATCCGATGATACCCTCTTTGCCATGAGGAGTCCTTCTTCTATTCGATGTCTGATGAAATGGTATTTCCTGTCAATGTGTCTGGATCTCCCGTGATCCCTTGGTTCCTTCGCTAAGGCAACTACACTTTCACTATCACATAAAATCTTTATGGGCTCCTTTATAGCTGGTACAACTCCAAGGTCTCCAATGAAGTTCTTTAGCCATATCGCCTCCTTTGCTGCCTCGCTTGCCGCTATATACTCTGATTTGCAAGTTGAATCAGCCACTGTCTCCTGCTTGGAACTTTTCCAAGAAATTGATCCTTCGTTTAAGGTAAAGAGCCATCCCGACTAAGAGCGGAAATTATCCCTATCAGTTTGGAAGACAGCATCACTATACCCTACAACTCTCAAGTCATCACTCCTACCAAGGGTAAGGACCCAGTCCTTAGTCCTCTGCAGGTACTTGAGAATGTTCTTTACTACAGTCCAATGAGCCCTACCAGGGTTCCCCTAATACCTGCTAACCATGCTCAAAGCAAAGGCTATATCAGGACGAGTACACGTCATAGCATACGTGATCGAGCCTACAGCTGAAGCATAAGGTACTCGACTCATTTCTGCTATCTCAACCTCGGTACTCGGGCTCTGAGTCTTACTCAATCTAGCGTTACTCTGGATAGGTAACTCTCCTTTCTTGGAATCTTGCATGCTGAACCTCTTCAGCACTTTATCCAAGTATGTACTCTAACTAAGTCCAATTAGTCTTTTACTCCGGTCTCTCAGAATCCTTATCCCTAGGATATAGGCAGCTTCTCCAAGGTCCTTCATAGCAAAACACTTCCCAAGCCAGGACTTGACTTCCTGCAAGGTTGGGATGTCATTTCCTATGAGTAGTATGTCATCCACATACAATACCAAAAAGCTTACTATACTCCCACTAGCCTTGACATATACACAAGATTCATCTTCACTCCTCGAAAAGCCAAACTCTTTGACTTTCTCATCGAAGCAAAGATTCCATCTGCGAGGTGCTTGTTTCAATCCATAGATGGATTTCCAAGCTTACACACTTTATTAGGGTACTCTGTGCTGACAAAACCCTCTGGCTGATTCATGTAAACATCCTCAGCCAACTTTCCATTAAGGAAAGCGGTTTTGACATCTATTTGCCATATTTCATAGTCATGAAATGCAGCTATGGCTAACAATACCCTAATAGACTTAATCTTGGCAACTGGTGAAAAGGTCTCATCATAATCAACTCCTGGAGTTTGAGAAAAGCCCTTTGCAACCAGTCGCACCTTATAAGTGTGTACATTACCATCCATGTCGGTCTTCTTCTTGAAGATCCATTTGCACCCAACTGTCTTATGACCTGGTACATTGTCAACCAAGTCCCAAACCTGATTGGCATACATGGACTGTATCTTGCTGTCCATTGCCTCTTTCCATTTAGCAGAATCGGGGCCTGCCATGGCTTCCGCATAGCTGTTAGGTTCATCCAGACTTACCAGTGTCTCATCACTGATAAGTGTCGCACCTTCCGCAGTAATATGGAAACCATAGTAGTGCTCAGGTGCATTCCTAACCCTTGTAGAACGCCTCAGAGGTACAGACTCATCAATTGGATCAACAGGAGTTTCCTCCTCAAGTTGATTGCTAGTGTTTGAGGTTCCTTCACCGCTAGACTCTTGAATTTCTTCAAGGTCAATTTGCCTCCCACTGTTTCCTTGGCTTATGAACTCTCTCTCTCTCGAAAGACAACCCTCCTTGCTACAAAGACCACATTCTCACTAGGTCTGTAGAAGAGGTAACCAAAGGATTTCTGTGGGTAGCCGATGAAAATACACCTCTCACATCAAGGTTCGAGCTTATCGTGAGTGTCACGTCTCACGAAAGCTTCGCAACCCCAAATCTTGATGTGGGCTAGATTAGGAAATTTTCCAGTCCACATCTTGTGAGGTGTTTTGGCAACCTTCTTTGTAGGGACCAGATTAAGGATATGGGTGGCAATCTCTAAGGCATACCCCCAGAATGAGATTGGTAGCGAACCTCGACTCATCATGGAACAAACCATGTCCAACATGGTTCGATTATGCCTCTCAGCTACACCATTCGACTGTGGTGTCCTGGGAGGTGTCAATTGTGAGACAACCCCACATTCCCTAAGATAGTCGAGGAAATCTATACTAGGATACTCACCAGCACGATCAGATCGAAGCATCTTAATGTTCCTGCCCAATTGATTCTCGACTTCCTGTTTAAACTCTTTAAACCTTTTGAAAGTCTCTGACTTATGCTTGATTAAGTAGACATATCCATATCTACTATAATCATCCGTAAAAGTAACATAATAATGATTAGCATCCCTTGTGACAGTTTTGAAGGGTCCACACACATCCGTGTGCACTAGATCCAACAAACCTTAACCCCTAGCACAGGAACCTGTGAAGGGTGACTTTGTCAGTTTTCCAAGTAAGCATGATTCACAACTATCATCTGACTTTAGGTCAAATGACTCCAAGACTCCATCTTTTTGGAGTTGGCCTATGCATTTCTTGCTTACATGTCCAAGACGACAATGCCCTAATGATGCTTTATCCAAGTTATTATCATTAGTAGAATCAATACACAACACATTATTTCCTAAGTTATCTACAATAGACACAGCTTCATACACACCATCACAAGGTAATGCTTTAAAATAAAACACATTATTAAAGAAAACATTTATTCCACCAACTTCATTATCAAAAGAAAAGGTAAACCCTTGTTTGTACAAAGCATGAAAGGAAATAATATTTCTTGCCATTTCAGGCGAATAACAACATTTATTCAAATCTAAAGTAAGCCCACTACTTAGGAACAAAGTATAACTCCAATCTTGGTGACAGGTGAAGCTTTCCTATTCCCCATGATCAAGTTTAACTTTCCATGCTCCACATTCTCACTTCTTCTTAGTCCCTCCAAATCAGAACAAATATGAATACCACAGCCGGTATCAAGGACCCAAGAGTTAGAATAGGGTGAGTTATTAGATAATATAGTGTAAATACCTGCATGGTTGGGTTTTACTTTCCCATCCTTCAAATCTTGCTGGTACTTTGGGCAGTTCCACTTCCAGTGCGCCTTTTCATGGTAATAGAAGCATTCAGCCTCTTTGGGATCAGACGAAGGAGAGACGAAACCTTTCATGGTTCCGCTTGAAGAGGAGACATCAAGGGTCTTACCCTTGGTACCCTTCGAAGGGTTCTTCCTCTTCTTCCCTCTACCTTTCCCGATTGCCAGGACAGGTGCGGAGTTTGGAGTAGGAGTAGGAGTGGTAACAACCGACATACCTTTAAGACCACTTTCGGCGGTCTTCAAGAGTCCTTGAAGTTTGCTGAGGGTGACTTCTTCCTTGTTCATGTGGTATGTCATCCAAAATTTATCATAACACAAAGGTAAGGAGTGCAAAGTGATATCTATTGACAACTCCTCTGGGAAGTTCACATTTAGCTTCATTAAACAGTCCACATACCTTTGCATTTTTTGCATGTGGCCCGTGATGGGTTCACCATCCTTCATTCGGGTTGTTATCATGGAGGAGATGATTTCATATCGCTCTTGACGAGCACTCTGATGGTAGCGGTCCATCAAATTCTGGTGCATCTCAAAAGGATAGTAGTCCTCATAGGACTTATGGAGCTCGGCTGTCATAGTGGCCATCATGATGCATGCTACTTTGGTAGCATCTCTTTCATGTGCCTCATATTCAGCAAGCTCCTCAGGAGTAGTAGTTGGCTTGGGTACCTTAAGTTCCTTGTCGAGAACATATTCTTTGTTCTCATAACGAGTGACCATCCTGATGTTCCTGATCCAATCTGTAAATTTGGATCCATCAAAGATGACTCTCCTACAACTGTTCATGAGAGAGAAGGAGCCGATAGGGTTTGAGCGAGAAGCAGCATTGTTGGAAGACATCTGAAAAGAAGAAAAGACAAGTTTAGTTTAGATATAAAGATAGTCCTTAATAAAACACCCAAATGTAATATTAAGTCTAGGATCCAATCACAATATATTATAACTTAGAAGAGGGATGCCGTAATCCAAGCTATAACATATTTGAAAGGCAGGTGAATGACGATTCACCAATTTCCACCATGAAAAACGAAATATATAAGTATTAGGTTTTATTTGGTTCTTAGAAACTCCTAGATTCTTTTGAGATTCATTGAACTTTTCAATGACATGTTTCAATCTCGAGTGTGCCCTTCATATTTTGTGACTGGGATACTGAGGATCACAAAACAAAGTGTGAAGTAACCATGCAAATTACTTGGTACCCTTAATGTTTTTCACTTAATCGATGTGTCGGTTAACCACACGTCCTCCACCGACCTATGAAAAACCTTAAGTCACCCTTTGCCTACCTTGTTAAGTCCAAGTTAGTATGCCGATTAACCACACATCTCCACTAACGACTTAATCAAAGTGCAAAGTGTAATTTCATGGGTTAGCACCTTATTCAAATTTTCCTAAAGTAACTAAGATTGGGAATTTATAAAAACATTTAGTTACTTTATAATATTCATTATACTTTTAATGAGAATTTTAAGTCATTGTCCTACCCGTTCGGCTAACGACCCTCCACCAGTGAAGGAAGCGGTGGGTGAGAGTGGACACCCATTAAGCTGCCATTTTATAGGAAACAACCTTATACCCCCCTTATATACCAACTTCGTGAATGAGGCCTACTAATGGTAAAACGACTTGATCTTATACATATATATATTATTAAACTTATAATATTATAAAGTATAAAGGTTGAATTTTAACTTTTAAAAATCTAGGGGTTGGAACTAAAGTTTATTAGATGAGTTTACATGTTCCAAAACTTGAGGGCAAGTTTTGTAACTTTACAAAACCTTTTCAATTCATAACTTATGAGTTATGAAAATGAAGACTCTTCATTTTTGTAACTTATGTGTTCTTTTAATAGATTTAATACTAAGTGACTTTTGGTTATCCATAACTTGAGGACAAGTTATGGACTCCATTAAAAAACATGAAGATCATGAATTCAACATTAAACAAGTAATTCCTATGGTCTATCAAGAACTCATAAGAACATGAATAGTCATATCAAAATTTCAAGAACATATGAACACATATAATCATGTAATTTTGATATTAGCCATTGTAAATGGATTAGAACAATCATTACACAGTCTAAAACAAGTTTTAAAACACCAAAATAGTTTAGCGTAATGTTTCTAGTCCTTTTCCAGCAGCAAAACTGGAAAAACTGCACTCAGGGGCTCCTACTCGTCGAGTGAAAGAACCTACTCGACGAGTAGGATGAGTTTACTCATGGACTCATCGAGTCCCCGCATGGACTCGGCGAGTTCATGCTTCAGAATGCATAATAAACGAGTTTTTTCACAATTTGCATCAAGTATCAAACAAATAAGCCTAGGCTCTGATACCACTGCTGAGTTTTGAGCATTCTAACACTCCTAAGTGTACATGTAACCCTAGAAAACCTTGGATCTATGTTTGTCTAAAATACATGCAAAATACTTTTTCCAAGGTTCATAATCCTATCTAGCATACATAGGGAACTTTAAACATAAAAGATGGCTAGAATTACATACCTTGTAGTTGATTTGATTCCTTGAAAAACCTTGAGAGCCTAGCACCCCAAGTGTGATGCCTCAAATGTTTCACACAACACCAAACGCTCTTGGAATAAACTTTGAGAGAATATAGAACACTTCTACTTCGGCTTGCCCTCTTTGTCTCACTAGTGTAGCTAATTTTGGTTGTTATAGGTATGCTTATATAGTATGTTGCATTATGGTTACACCATGTAAACCCTAATGTAACATGGCTCTTCATTTCCATGACCCATGGGTTTGTAACTCCCATGGAGCATCCACGGAGCATCCTATGGACCTTAGCCTATTTAGATAATCCATGGAACATCTAGCCCACTATACAAGTATGGATGATTTACACAATCTACCCATATATTTAATTACTCTCCTTTTGATCACTTAATTAATTCTAGATTAATTCTTGATCAATACTAATTAAATAATACTATTAATATACTAGAACTTATAATATATTAATAAACCACAAGTGTTATTTCTATCATTTAGTCTATCCAAATGCATGATGCCATGCAACCCAAATGGACCATGTCGGGTCGGGTCTAGTACATACCAGAAATAGTTATGAACTTAGACACCTTATCCAACATGCAGCCCACGAACCCTAACCACTGACGACCCGAAACAGGTTGTTACATATTAGGTGTCTAAGCCCATAACTATAATTGATATGTGCTTGACCCGAGAGTAGCATGGTCTATTTGGGTTGCATATCATCAGGACAATTTGATAGGATGGACTTTTGAGAAGAGGTTATTTGTAATTTATTAATATATTATAAGTTCTAATATGTTAATATGAAATCATATGATTTAATTAATATTGATCAAGAATTAATTTGGAATTAATTTAGTGATCAAAAGAAACTAATTATATCAATGGGGACTAATTGTGTAAATTAGTTATATATATATATATATATATATATATACATATATGTTTTGGGCTTATGATCCATGTTGGACTAAGTTTATGTATGGATACATAAAGAGTTGGGCCACATGAACCATTGATCATAAACCCATAGGTATCGATTAGCGTTTACTCATGACCTTTGGCCAAAATGGTGAACTATGTTCTTGGAGTTCATATGAGGCACTTTTTACAGCAAGAAATTCTCTCTCTCAAAAGTCACCTTTTGTCCAAGGTGTGTTGTGATTCCATTTGAGGCATTCATACTAGTGGTGCTAAGTTCTTGAAGGTCCAAGGGTTCCAGCTACAACAAAAGGTATGTCATCTAAATAGAATTTTGTTGTAAAGATACTCCATTGTAAGCTAGTTAGGATGATGTTTTGGACAAAACAAAGTTTGCATGTATATTAGAGAAAACATAGATCCAAAAGCATATAAGGTTGCATGTACACCATAGGAGTGTTAGAATGCTCAAACCCCAACAGGTTTGAAGGACCGCAAGGCTGGATTCATCAGCATTATTCTTCAACCAACTGTTTATAATGAGTTGCTTGTTTTTCAAAAGTGAGTTTGAACTCATCCTTTAGTGCGGTTACCTCCTTGATGAGCTTTTCTGTCACACCCCCAAACCGGAGCGGCGTAAACGTTCGAGGGCGGATGACTTCATGTATAGTATCACAACAATTGAATCATAGTAATCAAAGTAAACATAACCATTACATTGAATATATATATATATATATATATATATATATATATATATATATATATATATATATATATATATATAAAATAAGTGTTTACATCAGTTTGCTTCATATTTTTATACATCCAAAAGTATAACAAAAGTAAAAGACGAGACTCTATATGCTCCGTCTTCTCAAAAGTCTGTCAAGGTACTTGTCTAATGATTTCCTAAGAATACAAGCGGTTTTGAAAGAGAGTGTGACACCAGTCAAAGTTTGGTCAAAAATAAATTGATCAATAATCGTAATTGGGATGAACCAAGTGGTAGAGTTTGGAACAAGGTTTCCAAAAACATAAAGAACACTGAAATCCGAGTTATAACGAAGAAGTTATGACCAATCGAAAATCCGCGGTAAAACCGGCAAAACACTATTCAGTGTAAAAAGCGAATTTTCGATAAAAGGATTTTTAGCCTTAACAATCTAAATGAAAGTTGTAGAATATGTTAAACCGAGAACGTTCATAAAAAGAACGTAAAAATCTGACTTCGTATGAGGAAGTTATGATTTTTCGAAGTTTCGGTTTAGCAGTAGACAGCTAAAAATTTGAAATATAAATCGATCAATATTTAGCCGACGCAACTTAAACGAGAATCGAAGGTCTCGTCAAAAGTAGCACAACGGTAAAAAGAAAGATGAAAACGGACGTCGGATGAAGAAGTTATGAACTTTTAACGGATTCCCGTCCGGGTCTGTTTAAAATAATAATATTAAAAATAAATCAAAACAAGCCGACAAAGTCTAAACGAAAGTCGTAGAGTAATGTTTTACCTACGCGTGCATGTAAAGAACATCAAAAACGGAGCTCGTATGCGAAAGTTATGAATTTCGCAACTTTTTGGCAAAAAAATCGAGAAATTGTGGATAACCGAGAACTTTCGCATGTCACTCTTCGGACACGTCACCTCGCATGCGAGGCCTCCACATGTGACCTATTGATTGGACCACAGATGCTCATGTTGCCTTCTGATTGGTCCGAAGTCGTCACCCCTTTTCCCCATTGGACCGAAGTCCGGTCCACTTAGAAGAGTCCACCAGTCCGAAGTCACGTGCCTCGCACCGGGTCCGATCTGATCCACCTTCGCAGGAGCTGCCGCGTGTCCTGCTGACTCCTCTCTTCGCCTTGCCAGGTGGCTGCTAAGTCACCCTTCAGACCGAACCCTCGCACCCCTATGAAAAGGGTGCGAGCCTTCTCGGATGGAAGGGTTTTTCACCCCATTTTCACCCATTTTGCACCATTTCACCCCTCGACTTTCTCACGACCCCCGAAGGCCCCGGTATCACGTCTAAATCCCGAAGCAAGCCCTGGAGCCCTGGAATTCTCGAGAATTCATCCTCTCTCCTATCGAAACTCTGCCCGGTTTGAGCCGGTTTTTCATCAAACAAACTCTTTTCCGGGAAACAAAACGCTGCCCGAATCACCGCTTATCAAAGTGAGTTCATACCCCTATAATTCACATTTTCAATGGTTTTTAAATGCTTTTTAAGGGGGGGGGGGATAGAAGTTTAACACAATAATAAATTGTGTTAATAACTGTGTGTGATAATAATCACACAGAAAATTTCCGTATGCTTTTAAGAATTACCAAATACTCCCAAAATAACGTAAAGCCATGTTAAATTCTTTGAAAAATGTTTTATAAGCAATTTCAAAGTATAAATGCCAAAATCATATTTATATATGTATAAATATATAAATAAGACTTGAAGGGCTTAGGACTAATGAATTATCTTATATCCCTTTCCTTGTTTGGATGTGGAATTAAGGTTGTGTTATTTGTCCAAAGGTCGTTTCCTTCTTAATTATATATATATTATACATATATGAGTCTAAAAGGTTACTCCTTTTAGTATCATTACCTTTGTATCATGCTGAGCAAAGGTGATATTCCATGAGAATTCATGCTAATCAGATAGAACATATAAATTATAATCGGTATAATTTATGATTCAAAACTAAATATACAAGTATGATTCACGACTGTATACTTTCCAAGGAAATTACCAAAATTCATTCAACTATACCAAGATATGTATAATACCTTTAATACACGAACAATATACTAAAGAAGTAAAGATACATCATACCGGGTTTGCATTAACAAAGGTACTATACATAGTACCAGGTTTAGCAAACATGAGGTAATGTCGGGTTTGCATTAGCAAAGGTACTATATAGAGTACCCGAGTTAGTAAACACGAGGTAATAATACATCCTACCGGGTTTGCATTAGCAAAGGTACTATACAGAGTACCCGAGTTAGCAAACACGAGGTAATAATTCATGATTCAAGTATACTAGAATACACTATTTTACAAGAAACCAGGGTTTTGATTCAAAACAAATCAAGGGTTTACACTTATCAAATACATGTTAGAAATTCTAATTCCAGAACACACTGTCAATCATTATTTCAGAATGATTGGGCTTTTCAAAAATGATACACATGTAACGTTTATATGCTTTTTATGAGACACTAAGTTCAGGTTGTTTAATTCATTTTAGACAACATAGGAAAAGTCCTGACATTATAACCAGAATCTCCAGCTGGAGATCGAAACAAGTGTGTGTAGATCTATATCGGGATTGACAACCCCGCACTCAGGCTGCTAGCTACAGTCAGGTTTATAAGCCTATGAGTGACAATTGTTATCTCCAGTTTAAACGCCCACAAATCATTTGTTTCAGGCCATCCGTCATAGTATGGTTATAATAACTCATTAAAAAGATATTAACAAGACGTTAGTGTATAAACAAATAAACGAAAGTACACCTTCAAAGTACCAATTTATAGAATACAAAATACAATGGTTTAATACAGTTTTCATTAACACCTGGTGGAGCCAGGCACACTCTCGATTACAAGTTTTCAGAAAGGAATACAAATACAAAACAATAATACAAAGAGAACGGTTTATGGGATTAAACCACTTTTACAAATGGGAACCTAGTCATTTACTTTTGGTAAACTAGTATAACATAAAGGACCTTTAGTGGTTAATTCTATAATTCCTTAGTTGCTACGCCATAGTTATACATAAGTAATATCCGATTGACAGTGAAATGTGTGACTTCCGCCTTACTTCCTGTTCCTTGTTTGGTTGTGGGCTTAGGGCAGATACACCAATTTGACTGTCCATTCGATATTGGGTTATATATAATCAGTATAAACTAAGTAATTATAGAGGGAAACTATTGAGGTTAGCAGTTAATCACCTCAGGAAATATAGGATTTCCTGGAGAAACCAGTGAACTTATTCAAAGAACATAGGGTATAGTTAACAGAATTAAAATACTTATGAACTCACCAACTTAAATGCTGATCTACTCTTTCCAAATAACTTGTATTCTCAGGAATCCAGTAGACATGTACCCTCCCGAAGCTTTTGAGAAGACTGCCTAGTACTCTACCGCGACTCTTGTCTTCTACTGTATCTACTTTAGTGTTTGAATATGTAATGTTTAAACACTTATGTAAAACATATACTTATTACTGCAATGGTTGTTTGTACTTTGATTGTTATATTGCATGTGTTGTGATACTTACCTAAAGTCCTCCGCCCCCGAACGTTTCCGCCGTTCTGGTTTCGGGGTGCGACAGATTGGTATCAGAGCAGTGTTTATAGTGAACTCAGTATATCAGTCATAAAAGATGTACAACTATAAACCCATTGGGATAAAAACACTCTGACCAAGAGTTATACTTTAAAAATATATCAATATTTTATAAAAGTATAAGCACATGCAGAGTATATATATAACAGAATGAGTATCACAAGAAGAACAAAACTAAAGTATTTGGAAGTTGGACATAGTAGTTAAACCTAGACAGTGACGTAATCATATCTAGGATCAATATAGCCTGATCAACTATATTCATCCGAGATATGACCAACACGTGTTTGGGGAGTGATTGTAGTGTTGCAACTGGTCTAAAACTTACCTAAGCACCAGAAGAATTCTAGAACCAAACATAAAGACTAAAATACTATGGGAGTATTTTAGGATGCTATAACAAGAAAACTGAAAACTTGTTAAGTTCTTGTATCTAGAAGTCGAAGAATCAAACTCATAACTAAAATAACATGGAGGTATGTTACATACCTTTGGGGAAATGTTAAAAAGATCTTTTCTGATAAGTCTATAATTACTAAGTGGATACGTTAAGGTTTTATATAGCCGAGATTTTATAGACTCAGAATATGTGATTTTCACTGTACTTCCTTTTCCTTGTTTGGATGTGGTTTTAGAGTAGGATTACCTATTCAAATGTCTATTTGATCTGGACTATATATAATCGGTACACACCATGTGATTATCGGAGGACCAGGAAGGATCACCTTCGTAAGAATTTAAATTTTCTCATAAATTCTTTAGACATTCCCATTCTCGTATACACCCGTTAGATAAACATAGTTACTCCATCAATCAACAGAAGAGTCAAGGAGAATCCAACATAATTCCATTAGGAGAATCCCAAGAAAGAAACATAGGAGAAGTAAACAAACTATAGAAATCATTTAGTGCCCTTACCCTAGTGAGGACGCCAATGAGAGATTCGCATGAACTTCTGAGATTCAAAATCTTCATTACGAAGTAACGGGGATCAGTGTCGGAATCGGAAGTAAGACAACCCGGGAATTCAATATACCTACAGAGGAGAAGGACACCCTATAGATACCAGGAGAGAACAAATCATTACCACCCAGAATAGAACAGAGAACAAAGGAAAACCACGCATGATTAATGTGAAGTGTTTGAACACCTTTTCATCTAAGTAATAACTAGTAAATCGGTTCAATCTAGTGAGTTAGTGATTTCATTACTCAGATTAGGTTTGGAGCTTATCCTCTTTTCCTGTCACGGCTAATAACAATAAATCAGATCACAGAATCTTAATTGATAGTGATTACTTCCCAAATTCATAAGTCTATTTTATGTAGACACTGTTATGAATTATTTTCGAATATTTTCGAAAATTGGGAAACGATATCCACCAAACGAAGGTAACTTAGTTTGGATAATACTCGGTTTATAACCATTCTAGAAACTTAATTCTGTTCCTTACCAGGACTGCATCATAGGGATGCAGGTCGAATCATTGAGAACAATATAACAAAACAAAAGATTAATACATAGATACAAATGGTTAGAATACATCTAGAGACACGATAGTCGCTCACGAAGAAATGTAACCAACCCACCAGTGAAACCGCTATCCTTCAGATAGATGCGGCTACGTTTCAAGCTGCGGTCACAGCAGCTGTAGCAGCTGTCATGGCACATCTGAATGCTAACAATGCAAATGTTAGTAGTAATGCTATCGGTAACCCCGATCGTGGTGATGGCCAAGTACAGCCACAAGCACCTACCTGTAAGAACACCTCGAACCTTAAGCCTAATATCCTTAAACGAAAGTTCGAGAACAAGGAAGGGAGTTATTCAACTCAAGAACCTAACAGAGGGCAACGAACTTGGGCAGTCAATACCCTGTCAGCCCTGTTATTCTAGCACCAACCAAGCCGTACTTAGGAAACCTCCCACAATGTAGCAAGTGCAACTACCATCATCATGGAGTTTGCCGAGAGCTGCATTGCAATAGATGTAACATGAAGGGGCATACCGCCCACATCTGTAGAACTCCGGTTGAGTTCACCACTTCAACAACCGATGTTGGAACCATTCCCATATGTCACCTTTGTGGTGAAATAGGACATTACAAGAGGGATTGTCCAACAGAGAAGAACGACAGGGGAGCAGGAGGATTTTGATCCTAATACATGGGAAAGCATCAAAGAACCCTGCTATATTTTGGTACGCTTCCGAACCCCGATAACTAGCTATAATTATGATTACTCTTCCGTTCAAATTAAATCACAATAATTATATAAAAATAGAAACCCTAACAGGTAAGCTATGATGACTTAGTATATGCATAGGGGTCATTTATAATTAAGATTTGTAGACATAGAGTGAGTAATCCCGCCTTATTTCCTGTTCCTTGTTTGGTTGTGGATTTAGGGCAGGGTTGCTCAGTCAAAGGTCTTACCAATCTTAATTATACATGACTTGTATACACCAAGCGATTATAGAGAGACCTAGTAAGGATCGTTTCATGAAAATTCATAATTTCAAATTATCAGAACTCTCGTATTGGTAGTTCCCGCCAATTTCGAATCAAAAAGGGCTTCGTAGTGATAATAACAGAATAAAACCAGAAGCGCTGAAAACTTAGGTACATAGGATATCATTGCAGTAATCATTCGTCCCATAACGACTTAATACCTATTTCATCGAGAAAATTCTGACATCCTTATTCGACATGGTTTGACATGGCCCTTACCATGTGAAAATTCTTATGCTGTATAAGGGAACTTTTACTTAATCAGCCGTAAGATGAAATTCTTTCAATCCATAACACAAAACCCTTAGGTAGTCTCTCGTTTCAAAACTTCAGAAGTACCCATGCGAAGAGTACCACGCCATTCTAGCCTACTCAGTAGACAGGAAACATCAAACGAAAAGCACTGAAGTTGTCATTGAAGTCAGTAACTACTAAAGTACCTCAATAGATCTCATAGGAAAATCATCGAACCATAGGTCAAGTTCAAGAATAGAGACTAAGAACTCAATAAGTTAATCTATCACTGCTAAGTGTATACACGAGAGTGGTATATAAGTTAGACTTAACTAGATTAAGGATGTGTAATTCCGCCCTATCTCATGTTCCTTGTTTGGTTGTGGACCTGGGGCAGAGTCACTCATCTGAACGTTTTGGGAAATCTAAAATATATACGACTTGTATACACGAGGTGATGATGGATGAGCCAAGTATGAGTCTGATCATGAACTTCGGAGCAAAAGCCAACATCATGTATTCTACCAGGTGGAATTCAACATGAGACCACGATGATGGGTCGAGCTACTAAATGACTACGAATTTGAAATTCGTTATCATCTCGACAAAGCCAATATAGTAGCTAACACCCTAAGTCGGAAAGAGTACCCAGGTCATAGTGCCAATCATTGACTATGATAAACCATTCAAATCTCTCCACACAAAGTAAGGAGGCTCAACAGGAAGCCTTGAGACCTGAAAATGTGGCAAGAAGAGAATATAACTAGAACGTATGAGTGCACGGTATGCCAATGTGAATCATCTCCCAGTTCATGCCGTCACTCAAAAACCTCTAGGAACCAGAGTAGTCATGATTCTATGGGATCGACTATGGTAAAGAATGGGATACCCAATTACTAATTAGTCGAGTCCTTTATCACGCTAGCATTTAAATTGCTCCATTTAAAACCTTCTGTGGTCACAAGTGCAAATCCTATCTGCACTGGACTAAATTAGGTAATACGAAACTAGTTAGAGATCTAATTTCCACCCAGCACGCTCGCTGATCTGGAATTCATCCGAAAAACTACCAAACACAAAATACGAATCAGGAAAACGTCATAAAGCTTCCATAGTTAACCAGAGAAGCTACGGCTTCGATAAAAGAAAACCCTTGGAATTCCAGGATTGATGACCTTGTCATATGAAGGTCTCACTCAGGAAGGACAAGATGCGCTTGAGAAAGCATGGAATACAAAACTCAAAGTACATAGGACCATTTGAGATTCTTACCAGAATCGGTCTTGTACTTTTAAACTTAAACTACCGCCAAAAACTTAATAACATTCATCCCATCTTTCACATATCTAATCTAAAGAGGTGTCTACCCGATAAAACACTTGTTATTTCACTCAATGAAATCAAGTCAAATAAAAGTCTACACTCTGTAGTAGAACCAATGAAAACCATGGATAGGGAAATCAAAAGAACCAAGCAAAGTCTTATTCCGTTAGTGAAGGTTGACTGGATTACAAACTAGGGACCCGAATTCACATGGGAAAGGAAAGATTAGACCTAGTCCATGAGTATCACTTTAGACTTAATTTCGGGACGAAATTCCCTCTAACGAGGGGATAATGTAACACCAGTCAAAGTTTGGTCAAAAATAAATTGATCAATAACCGTAATTGGGATGAACCAAGTGGTAGAATTTGTAACAAGGTTTCCGAAAACATAAAGAACACTGAAATCCGAGTTATAACGAAGAAGTTATGACCAATCGAAAATCCGCGGTAAAACAGGCAAAACACTGTTCAGTGTAAAAAGCGAATTTTCGATAAAAGGAATTTTAGCCTTAACAATCTAAATGAAAGTTGTAGAATATGTTAAACTGAGAACGTTCATAAAAAGAACGTAAAAATCTGATTTCGTATGAGGAAGTTATGATTTTTCGAAGTTTCGGTTTAGCAGTAGACAGCTAAAAATTCGAAATATAAATCGATCAATATTTAGCCAACGCAACTTAAACGAGAATCAAAGGTCTCGTCAAAAGTAGCACAACGATAAAAAGACAGATGAAAACGGACATCGGATGAAGAAGTTATGAATTTTTAACGGATTCCTGTCCCGGTCTGTTTAAAATAGTAATATTAAAAATAAAGTCAAAACCAGCCGACGAAGTCTAAACGAAAGTCGTGGAGTATGATTTTACCTACGCGTGCATGTAAAGAACGTCAAAAACGGAGCTCGTATGCGAAAGTTATGAATTTCACAAGTTTTTGGCACAAAAATCAAGAAATTGTGGATAACCGAGAAATTTCGCATGTCACTCTTCGGACACGTCACCTCGCATGCGAGGCCTCCACGTGTGTCTGTTGAATCATGAAAAGTGACCCTCTTGAACTTCAGCTACCGCAGCCAAAAAGCTACCGCAGACAAGCTCCCTCTTCAGCAACCGCATTCGAAGTCATCTAGTCAACCGCAATTATTCTACTTTATTTAGTTTATTTGTCTTTCTGTAATACTCTCTATTGTCCAGTATGCCTTGCATGGCTACTCTTAGAGAGTGATTCAAATGTAACTTATTGAGTCTCTATAAATAGAGCTCATTCTCACATTTTATCAATCTATCGAATCTGAATACACATCTCTGAAGTTATCTTCTCTATTTCTCTCTCTACGCATCACTTCTTACTCTCAAATCTTACTAGAATATAACTGATTACAATCTCTCTTCGGAGCAAGTCTCTTGTGACTTAATCACTAAGTTTGATTTCACTTATTAACTTGGCTTGAATGCATTCCTCGTTAAGAATCAACTTATGTGTATTCTTGATATAACAATTGTTGTCATTTCATTTCTTTACTTTTCCGCAACTTACTCTCTAACTATCTAACTCTAACTTATTAATATTATTGTTGAACTTTTAGATCCTTCGAGATTAACTATTCCGCAATATACTTGTTCTAACGTTTGTTCAAGTGTGTCTCAAAGTTTTTCTCTCAACAACTGGTATCAGAGCCATAGTGCTTGCTTTTTGAAAACGGAACTCTGATTTTCAAAGGGCCTTCTATACCACTGAAGCTCACTTCTTAAAAAAAAACTTCAAAAAAAGAAATATGGCACAATCGTTATCTCTAAATGTTTCCAACAGTGTTGGTGGTTCTAATCGAGCCCCAATACTGGTAGCAAATGAATATCATCATTGGTCCCAAAGAATGGAAAGGTACTTAAGAAGACTTGGTAGAGATGTATGGCGATCCGTAGAAGAAGGACCACATGTCCCAGTTCTTACACCAGTCCAAACTGATGGCGCTACAACCAGACTAGGAGGAGGTCAACCAGTTATGAACCCTCCCACCAAGGATGATCTCGATAAAATGGAAAATGATGTTGTTGCTTTTTATGAAATCTCTTGTGGAGTTGCTCCTGACAACTTCGATATTATCATAAATTGCAAATCGGCAAAAGAGATCTAGGAAGTTCCCAAGAATTTGTACGAAGGCTCAGAACAAGCATAAGACAAGAAGCTTACTAACGCACTAAATGAGTTCAACAACTTCAAAGCTCATACTGGCGAAAATTTGGAAGACTCCTTCAAAAGGTTCAACCTGATAGTCACCAAGTTATCCAATGCGGGCACCATCCGCAGTAACCATGAAACAAATCTTCAGTTTCTAAATGGTTTGGGAATACATTGGACTACGGCTAAGATGATAGTCCAAGGCGATAGAAAGATTCACTCTTTGTCACTCTACAAGCTCTATGGAGAACTGCAAGCACAAGAATCCACCGTACTCAAAGACTGTGCTAACTTCGGAGGACCACTTGCTCTTGTAGCACAAGCTCCACATAATCAATCTTACTCTCCCTTGTATGACACTCCACCGTAGTCACATGAAGCTGATTCAGAGTATGATGATGAAGAAGAATTTCAGAAGGCTACTGCTCTAGTTAGCCAACTGTTCAACCGTCTACCACCTCCTTCCTTCTGTAAGAATCAACAGTTTAACAAACCTCCATTCAACCGTAAATTTAGTCCACAGAATAACCATCATCGATATCCCAAAAGTTCTCATCCACCACCGTAATCTCAAAATACTCAACCAAAGGAGGCACCACAGTCTACTCAAACCACTGACTCTGGTACTCCCTCAGAAGACAAAACTGATGTTGCGATTTGTCACAAATGCAACAAAGAGAATCATTTTGCAAGAGATTGTAAGGCTAATGTAGTAAAAGACAGAGCATTCTACCTTAGAATGGCTCAAGAATTGGAAGATAAGGAAAAGGCAAGGGCATACGTAGCCCATGTAAAAAGAGACCATCAAGTTTGGTCATCCGGAGATGAAGATGAAGCCATCAGCAGTGTCAAAGGAAAAGGGAAAATCTACATGCTGGCAACTGCGGATGATGATGGGTCTACAAAGCTGGAAAAGAACTACTGCTACATGGCAAAGGATGGAACTCTAAGCATCGTCGAACATGTAAAACTCATGATCCAAACTCTAAACTATAGCATGCATGACTGTCAACCTTACACAGATGATCTTAATGACACATGTTTTGCCGTCCTTACAGACTATAACAAAGCCTTAGATGGGAAGAACATTGTGTCCCAAGAGATGTTCCATGTGAGAGGACGACTGGATAACAAAAGACTCAAAATGGCTATGTTAGAAAAGGACTTAGAGTTAGAGAAAGATGCAAGAATGTTGAGTGAAACACAATTAGAGATAGCTTTGAACCAGAGAGATTTAGCTCAGAGTGAAATTGTATGCTTAAATCTCTTAATCGAAAAATTGTTCAATGAAAGCGAAGCTATTGAAAATTTGGTAAATAATGGAACCGTGGACAATACATACAATTGGGGTTGGTCAAATGGATATCCTACCGCAATGGATTCCTCACCCCGGTTCAACAAAGACAGACTGTATGTCCCTCCAGACCGAGAATTTCATTTCCCAGTCAATGACAAGACCTTTCCCGAAGACATCAAAACTCACTTCGGTAGACTGCATAATCTAAGCAATAATTGTGTCATTGAGGAGATTGTGCCTGAGGTCTCGGGTCACACAAGTAATCAAATTCCTATCTGTGGCACCATTTACCCAAATTCTCAAACCTCATCTGTAGTTGATGAATAAATTGTCATTAAGGGCCGCAAAGTCTCGAAAGACTTCCCGTCTTTGCCCTCAGACCGTAGTGTCTCACACTGTAGTCAAAAGTCCCAAAAAAATCCCACTGAAGTCCCAACTCAGACTTACTCTGCAGTAGTCAAATCATCACTACCGCAGTCCTCAGTAAAAGGAACTGTGACTCTTCAGCCAATTCATCATGAATTTCCCATAGAGAGCTTTGAAGTGGGTCAATGCTCTCAGACCCCTGAATCTTCAAGTTCGGATGACTCCAGCCCACGTTTTCAAAAAATTTCTAAGAATTCCAGGAAACCGCAGTTGAACATCAAAGATTGCGGTTCCCCAAAAACTTTAGCAAAAAAGGCTTTCAAAGAGAAAATTCGATCCCGAGGCACAAATAGACAAACTTTTTCGAAAAACAAGAAGCATATCAGATTTCCAAAGTCCAAAAGTCCAAAAAAATTTGTTTTGTCACACTGTTTTTCGAAAAACTCTCCCATCAAGAAAACATACAAAAAGGAATGTACAGTTTCAACAGTCATTCTTAATTCATCTGACACAACCCAAAAAGGTGTAAAGTCTTTTCGAAACAATGGTTTTCAAATCTATTCCTCAGATGATCTGAAATGGAAAGGTATCTTACCCACTCCAACACTTTTAAAGTCACATCAAAATTTTAACAAGTGGAAGGGTATTCTACCAAATCCAACAGGAAGGACACAAAGATCTACACGTGCTAAACCTTTTTCAAAACAAACTTTTCAGAAACCAAACAACACTCATGTCAGATCTTTTCAACCTCGGACCGGTCATAAGTCCAACTCATCCTTTAGACCGCTGACCAAACGTGGTGTCAGAACAAAAGACAAAATCTCAACCTGTAACTGTCAGTGTAGTTGCTAAAAAGATTCATCCTATGTCAAATCTAGTTGGAGTCAGAAACCTCGTAATTTTTCAAAAACAAACAACACTCCAAAACTGCACAGACACCCAGGACTAGGATTAAAAGTTGACAAGAAACCAGTCCCTGCATCATTCAGAAACTCATCCGTTGTCCCAGGCTCCAAACAAGTTTGGATGCCTAAACTAACCGTGTAATTATCAGGCTTTGTGCAAGGACGAACAAGAAGATGAATGGTTAATCGACAGTGCCTGCTCCCTGCACATGACCGGAAGGTTAGAATACCTTCGGGATTTCAGGCCAATTTGCAACGGTGGAAATGTTACATTCGGCAACAATGCGAATGGGATCATCCGAGGTTATGGTGTTCTCACTACTGGGAACTTCTCTATTCAAATGGTTGCTTATGTAGAAAGCCTTAAACACAATCTCATCAGAGTCGGCCAACTATGTAAGGCAGGCCATCGAGTTGAATTTTATGATCAATTTTGCTATGTAATGACAAGTGATAGGAACACATGTTTGATCAAATATCGATCAGAAGGTACTATGTATCCTCTGGATGTCTCTCTGATCATAGGCAAACCGCAATTATGTTTCCTATCCAAAGCAGTATCCGAAGTTAGTTGGCTATGGCACCGCAAGCTAGCTCATCTCAACTTCAGATACATCAACAATTTAGTCACTAGAGAACTAGTCAGAGGACTCCCTATTCTCAAGTTCAACAATGATACTCTATGTCCTGCATGTGAATGTGGAAAGCAATCCAAAGCAAGTCACCCCATGGTGATTGACTCTTCAATTTCTGAACCACTAGAGCTCTTACACATTGATCTCTGCGGTCCATCCACCGTAGCCAGTCTCCATCACAAGAAGTACATACTGGTTATAGTAGATGACTTCCCACGCTTCACATGGGTTTTCTTCCTCAGACTCAAGTCAGAAACACCGCAGATTCTCATCAATTTCATCAAGGAAATAGAACTTCAGATCAAGCTGCCAGTACGACGCATCCGCAGTGATAATGGAACCGAGTTTACTAATCATCTCCTCAACAGTTTCTTGGTGTCCAAGGGCATCACTCACAACTTCTCAGCTCCCTACAAACCGCAACAAAATGGAGTAGTAGAGAGAAGGAACCGCACTCTTGTAGAAGCACCCAGATCCATGCTCAACTTCGCACACCTTCCTCTCTACTTCTGGGCTGAAGCAGTAGCAACCGCATGCTTTGTACAGAACCGAAGCATTGTGTGCAAACATCTTAATAAAACACCGTATGAGGGCCTTAACAACCGCAAGCCAAATGTTCGCTTCTTTCATATCTTTGGGTGTAGATGTTTTGTGATCAATAACAGAGATCATCTTAACAAGTTTGCACCGAAATCTGATGAAGGCATCTTCCTTGGTTACTCCACTAACAAGGTTGCTTATCGAGTTCTCATTAGACGCACAAGGGTGATCATTGAAAGCTTCGATGTGGAATTTGATGATGATCACATCCGCAACACCCCTCCATCCACTGAAACCACAACAATCTTGGAAAGTGATATTCCTCCCTCTTCGGGTCCATTAAACCTAGTTGAAATCAACTATGACGATCTCTTCGACCCTGTAGAAACAGCCAAATTATCTGAAGTTCTTGTGTCTCAAGAAGCCCAACAGCAGCACGCTGATGTATCTGGTCCATCACTATCCGAAGTAGCATCTCTCAATACTTCCACCTCGCCGGTTGAGGGGGAAAGCTCTACTCCTAATCAAGCAACAACCATCGAGGTTCCAGTACTTGATATAGCTCAAGTTCCCATCCGCAGAGAATCATTACCATCAAACGTCTCTTTTGACTCGGATGATGAAAACATAGAAAACATTGACACAAGAACAGACTCTAGGATTATCACTCTCCCATTCGCAGTCCAGGGGGAACCTTCTCAGGTTCCACAGGAATTCCCATCAGCAATCCAAGGGGAAACTCTTCCAACTACTCAAGAAAATTCCACTCTCGCCCCAACAATCCAAGATGATTCCGCAGGATGTTCTCAAGTCTAGGGGGAACTGACAACTGCAACCGCAAAATCTTCTGATATCGAAGACATACCCTCTACCGCAGCTGCTGATCATCTGCAACCCCGTCTACATGTATGGACGAAGGACCACCCACCAGGTCAAATCATTGGCAAACCATCCGCAGGTATCCAGACTCGATCTTCCAAGGACTTATCTGATCATTGTCACTATGCAGCCTTTAAGTCCTCGGTCGAGCCCTGAACGATCAAAGAAGCATTACTAGAACCTTATTGGATATCCGCAATGCAAGAAGAGCTAGAAGAATTCAAAAGAAACAAAGTGTGGAAGCTCATCCCGAAGCCACATGGTCACACCATTGTTGGTACTAGATGGGTATTCAAAAACAAGCTGGATGAATCTGGTGCGGTAATCAGAAACAAGGCAAGGTTAGTTGCAAAGGGCTATAGTCAACTTGAAGGTATTGACTATGATGAAACGTATGCTCCGGTGGCACGAATGGAAGCCATCCGAAACTTCTTAGCATACGCAGCCCACAAAAACATCAAGGTACACCAAATGGACGTAAAGAGTGCATTTCTCAATGGGGAATTAAAAGAAGAGGTTTATCTTCAGCAACCTCCGGGCTTTGAAAGAATTGAATTCCCAGACCACTGCTACAAACTTGAAAAAGCAGTCTACGGTCTGAAGCAAGCCCCAAGAGCATGGTACGAGACTCTTTCTGAATTTCTTGTCTCATCCGGATACAAAAGAGGAGTGATTGATCCCACTTTATTTAGAAAAGCAAATGGTGATCACCTTATGCTTGTACAAATATATGTGGATGATATCATCTTCGGATCAACTGATCAAAGAATGGTGGATAAATTTGCTAAGCTCATGATCAACAAGTTCCAAATGAGCATGAATGTAGAGATTAACTTCTTTCTAGGACTTCAAGTGAAACAAGTTCCACAAGGGATATTCATTCATCAGGAGCAATACACCACTGAACTGTTCAAGAAATATTCTATGGACAACTTTTCTTCGGCTAAGGTCCCTATGGCCTTCGGATATAAGATCTTTGCTGATCCCTCGGGCGAATATGTGGATCACAAGACTTATAGAGGTATCATAGGCTCTTTGATGTACCTCACCGCAGGCAGACCAGACATTGTCTTTGCTACAGGTGTATGCGCAAGGTATCAGGCTGACCCAAAAGTGTCACATATGACCGCAGCCAAACAAATACTACGGTTCCTGAAAGGAAGCAAGTCTCTTGGATTATGGTACCCCGCATGCAATGACTTCAGCCTTCAAGCATTCACAGATGCGGATCACGCCGGTTGCAGACTAGATCGAAAAAGCACCTCAGGTGGATGTCAATTTCTGGGTGGAAGACTCGTCAGTTGGTCATCAAGGAAACAAAGTTGTGTATCTCTATCTACCGCAGAAGCTGAATATGTGGCCGCAACCAGCTATTGTTCACAAGTTCTATGGATGAAGACACAACTTATGGACTACGGATATAGAATGTTGCGGATACCAATTTACTGTGACTCTGAAAGTGCTATAGCGATTTCTCACAATCCTATTCAACACTCCAAGACCAAGCATATTGAACTATGGTATCACTTCATCAAAGACCACATCCTGAAAGGTAACATTGAACTCATATTTGTGCATACTCATGAAGAGATTGCTAATGTATTCACAAAGGCACTTGACTCTACAAAGCTCAACACTTTCTTACAAATGTTAGGAATGATGAATCCGGACCAACAATTCTTTCTGAATTGATAGGTACCGCTGACCATCCTTGGTCTCAATTGCGGTCCTAACTGAAGTTACTTATGATAGATGGTTTTGGTATATCCTGTGTACCGCAGTCTATATACCGCAACCATATATCATATTTATTCTTCACTGGTCCTTATTGTTTGTTCTTCTACTGTAGTCACATATACCCATCCACAATGAATGATCCATCCACAATAGCAAAGGATCCATCCGCAATGAAGTTTCCATCCGCAATCACATTAATAACTTCTCAACTGTTTCATTAATCTTTGAATCATGGTGTGCTATTTAATGATCCTTCATTAAATAAAACATTAAATAAAAACATTCCTTGAGAAACTATCTCATCTCCTTTTTGAATAAACCTTGTGTCAGACCTATTTTAGGTATGATGACAAAAAGAACGTTTTTCTATAAACACATCCTTAATCTGTCTTTTCCTCTTACCCAGCACGTCCAATCCGTTACAACTTCTTTTTGCACAACGGATCAAACCAACCCTCACCACATGATCACTAGACGTGATGATGTACGTCTGACTTTTCGTTAAATGCAAACCCCTTTTTGGCAAAATCTAAAAATTTTAAACCGTTTCATAATATGTGGCTGAGATTTCACCTCCCAAATCAAAAGAACCCCCATTTTTTTTTACCTTATCCTTTTCACCTAGGGTAAAAAAAAACGTTTCCCGCTCCCACAAGCCCCTATAAAACCCTTTCTTCTTCCCCAAGAACAGTTTACGCTCTCTGAACTTTGAACCCTTTCACCATTATCACACTCTGTTTCTTTACTTTTTCTCAAACTGCTACAATGGTGAAATCTTGTGTATCCAAGAAACACTCCAAAGCTTCTGGATCAGTGAACCCTACTGGTTCAGACTCTGCTTCAAGACATCCCACTCCCACGATAACTTCAAGCAATTTCAGAGCCGTGTTCGAAGACCATTCATCTTACAATGCCCCGATCAAGCTGATGATTAAGTTCTTGAACAATCACCCCCTGTTTGGCCCTTTCGATTCTTTTATAGACATTGTTCCTCTTTCCACCCTATTCAAATGTGCCTTTTCAGCCTATCGACCACTCGAGAACCCACAAGAAGTGCATCTAAACCTAGTTAACGATTCTTTAGTAATTATGTCTAAAGAAAAGTTTCTTTCTGCCATTAACCTTCTTGTTCATCCTTCAATCAAGATTTTTACTCCATCAATGGCGGACATCACTTCTGCACTTTACCAAATGGGATATCAGAAGATAATCAAAGGCATTGGAGAATTCAAGAAAAACCAACTGCCTGCGGTCTGGAAATTCGTTTTCCATTTTGTCATCTGCAGTCTATCCGGCAGAACCGGAGGCACGGATAATATGGGACTCAAACTCCTGGAGTTAGTATGGAGTATCTTCACAGGCCATGATGTGAACTACGGTCAGATTCAATGGGATGATTTTCTGCAATACATTCCCAAGGAGAGCCCAAGGGAGAACCCTATCGAACTTACTTTTGCAAGATTCTGGTCCCTCTGCATTTCAAACCTCCATGCGGACGCAGGAATCAGCATGGGCAACGACATCAACTTCTTTGTCACCAAGGATCTTAAAAGGTACAATCCCTCATATGATCAATCTGTGTTTGGACCAATTAGAAGACTTCCAACCCACATTCTCTCCACTCTTGGTCTTGAGACTGCTGATGTCTCAGATCATATTGAGGCTACGGAAGGTATTGCACCATACCTTCCTACCCCGCCTCTTCAAACCCCATCCACAATTATTACCCCTGGAAGTACCGCAGTCCCATCTTCCACTACTCTCTCCAATATTTCTCAAAGAAGAAAGAAATTGGCCTCAACTCATCAAGGCCCCCACAATGTCTCCAAAAAACAAAGAACCCCAAAAAAGATGCTCCCAAACCAACCGCACAATCTAAGAAACGCAAAACCAAACCATCTGCAACCACAAATGACAGTGAGTCTGATGAGGATGCGCAACCAATTGCCATCCTTAAGAAAAGAAAAACCAATCCCACTGGCCAAATGCGTGACCGGACTGATATCCTAGCCTCTCAAAAGGCTCCAGTAGTCCTTGGGATGGCCGCAGACCCATTCAACACTACAATCGACTACCACTCCAGATCAGAAAGTAAGTATGTTTCATCTCATCGTGGAGACTCCCCCCCAGTTCATTCCCAAGAGGATAACACTGGCTCTCGCCCTAAGGTCTCCAAGGCTTCCCGACTACATTTCTTTTCTCTTGAGGAGTTGAACTCCATCCTCTTGAATGTCACCCATACACTTCAAACACCTTCCTAACCGCAGGGCACTTCTTCCGCCCTTGCCGGAACTGAGCCGAGGCCAAACTTGACTACGGGTCAAGGAGACCGAGGAAGCTCAGGAAATCATACTCAGCTTACATCAGTAACAAGTGGTTTAGGCACGGTGAGCACAAATGTGCAAGGATCTGTGGACCCGAAGGACACTTCGGTGCGATACCAAGGATTTGACAGTGACAACTCTAATGACTCATGGTTGAACTACACTCCGATATCTGAAGCAGACATTCAGAAGTATGCCGCTTTCCGTAGGGCATTCCAAGCGCGAAAAGATCAACAAATCAAGCAACAGCAACAAAAGGAACAAGAAATCCAAGTTGTGGCTAAGTATTGGGCAGATGCAATTAACAATGCCAATACCGTAGCGACCATACTGGAGGTTCAAGACTGGATGACTGAGATGGCTGAGATAATCCGCAAGGCCCAGTTCACTCATGACGGTGTCGGTGCTTCCAAAGTCCCTCCAACTCCACCTGTTCAAGACTCACAAGACGAAGGAACTGCAATAGAAGTCAGCTCTGCTCCCACCCAAAGAGAAGAAGAAAAAGAAGAAGAATGTTGTAACAAGGAAAGAATTTTTGAGTCTACAAGAAAAGGTCGATCAAATTCTTGCTGCGGTCAAGCCAACTCAACCGCAACCAGAAGACACACCCGTACCGCAATCATTGTTCGAGAGAATAGAGCGCTTGGAAACTCGTGAGAGATTGGCTGCTGAACGAATTTCTCTCAAGGTCGAAATGGGAATTCGGTCCCTGGATAACAATCGTCAAGCAGATCACAAGGAATTCATGGCTGCTGCAGAACGCCTCATCTCTGAGGTGACCGCAATCAAGAAAGATCTACATTCAGCCATTACGGACCAATCCTCCTAATCTCAAAACCTGATAGTTGAGACTCACACTGCATATGAGTCCACTATCTCAGTCCTTCAAGCTACTATCAACCACCTGCAATGATCTCTGTCAACCGACTTCCATGGCCTAGAAATCCTTCAACTCACCAAGGAAATTCACAGGCTCCTCTTTAACTCCACCATCCCCAACAACCAACAACTGGCGGATGCCCTCAAAGCTCAATTTCAAGAAGTTTATGCTAAAGTTGATGGCCTCAGAAAATGGCTTGAGGAAGCTCCTGTGTTGCATTCCTCAATAGGGGGAAGTGAAGAAGAAGTCCATCACTCCAATCACTCCAAAAGCATCTCTCAACATCAAAGTCCCCCCATCATTACAGAAAGAATTCCTACACCGCAACCTTCACCGCAACTCTCTCATCATACAGAAAGAATTCCTACACCGCAACCTTCACCGCAACCATCGCATCACACTCCACCACAAAAGAGATCTTTCCTAAGAAACCAGAGACTCCCCCTCACTTCAAAAATCTGGTTGATCAAATGTCCTCTCCAAGCTCAAATGACTCTCCTGCCACCACCCAAAGGAAAAAAGACTGGAAAGCAGCTAAACTTGCTGAGCTTATATGGAGAGAATGCGGTTTTGACACTGTCATGGATGAATCCTTAATAAACTCATGGATCAATCCCCACCGCAGACTGTTGGATGACGACTACAAGCCATACCTCACATATGCTGAACCCCCCTCGGATGGCTACTGGGATGTTCCAATCTCCCCAAATGCCAAATACTTCACAGTGTTTGAGCAGTTTGACCGCAGCCTTCCAGACCACAAAAGACTGCCAATGGAATTCGAGAGACTGAGCTGATTTTATGCTAAGCATTCCTCTCCCATTGAGAAAATCTGGTCTAACGACAGACCATCCGCAGTCAAAAACTACAAGCTCCGGAAGTTCATGAAGGTTGACTTCATCCAATACACTCTCACTAGAAGGGAACACGACTATGTCCGCACCCAAGCTGACTTCCCCTGCATGAATCCTGAAGAAGTCTTTCTGATAGCTAAGGTGTTCCAGAACAAGTCGGAGAAGCACCAGAAGATGAAGATATCTCTTCAAAGAGACAGTACGTTTTTGAAGGAGACTGTCTGTGATTTTGCTAAAATCGACGCAGACATCTACCCCACCATTGCCAAGAAGATCAATCTACCACCACTCGATCCTGCACCAATGCCTACCGCAGGCTATCAAGAAAGATCCTTAGGTGCAACCAACTTCCCTGAACTCGGATTCAGTTTCAAAAGGAAGACCGATAAAGTCAAATACTTTATTCCTATGACTGTCGTGAATCGCCTCACCAGGAAGCAACTTGAAATTTGTCGAACCGCAGTCGAAAGATCAAAGCATACAACTACCGAAGTCAAGTTCGAGATTTTAAGAAGGATCATTTGGTTGGAAAACGTCAGGAAATTTTAGTGGATCCTGATCAAGTTTCTTAAACTTGATAGCTGAACAAAAGTTAAAGAGGTCACTTAGGGGGAAATTGTTGAATCATGAAAAGTGACCCTCTTGAACTTCAGCTACTGCAGTCAAGCTCCCTCTTCAGCAACCGCATCCGAAGTCATCTAGTCAACCGCAGTCATTCTACTTTACTTAGTTTATTTGTCTTTCTGTAATACTCTCTATTGTCCAGTATGCCTTGCATGGCTACTCTTAGAGAGTGATTCAAATGTAACTTCTTGAGTCTCTGTAAATAGAGCTCACTCTCACCTTTTATCAATCTATCGAATCTGAATACACATCTCTGAAGTTATCTTCTCTATTTCTCTCTCTACGCATCACTTCTTACTCTCAAATCTTACTAGAATATAACTGATTACAATCTCTCTTCGGAGCAAGTCTCTTGTGACTTAATCACTAAGTTTGATCTCGCTTATTAACTTGGCTTGAATGCATTCCTCGTTATGAATCAACTTATGTGTATTCTTGATATAACAATTGTTTTCATTTCATTTCTTTACTTTTCCGCAACTTACTCTCTAACTATCTAACTCTAACTTATTAATATTATTGTTGAGCTTTGCGATCCTTCGAGATTAACTATTCTGCAATATACTTGTTCTAACGTTTGTTCAAGTGTGTCTCAAAGTTTTTCTCTCAACAGTGACCTTCTGATTGGACCGCAGATGCGCGTGTCGCCTTCTGATTGGTCCGAAGTCGTCACCCCTTTTCCCCATTGGACCGAAGTCTGGTCCACTTAGAAGAGTCCACCAGTCCGAAGTCACTTGCCTCGCACCGGGTCCGATCCGCACTGCCTTCATAGGAGCTGTCGCGTGTCCTGCTGACTCCTCTCTTCGCCTCGCCAGGTGGCTGCTGAGTCACCCTTCGGACCGAACCCTCGCACCCCTATATAAAGGGTGCGAGCGTTCTCGGATGGAAGGGTTTTTCAACCCATTTTTCAACCATTTTGCACCATTTCACCCCCCTCGACTTTCTCACGACCCCCGAAGGCCCCAATATCACGTATAAAGCCCGAAGCAAGTCCTGGAGCCCTAGAATTCTCGAGAATTCATCCTCTCTCCTGTCGAAACTCTGCCGGGTTTGAGCCGGTTTTTCGTCAAACAAACTCTTTTCCGGGAAACATAACGCTTCCCGAATCACCGCTTATCAAAGTGAGTTCATACCCCTATAATTCACATTTTCAATGGTTTTTAAATGCTTTTTAAGGGGGGGGGGGGATAGAAGTTTAACACAATAATAAATTGTGTTAATAACTGTGTGTGATAATAATCACACAGAAAATTTCCGTATGCTTTTAAGAATTACCAAATACTCCCAAAATAACGTAAAGCCATGTTAAATTCTTTGAAAAATGTTTTATAAGCAATTTCAAAGTATAAATGCCAAAATCATATTTATATATGTATAAATATATAAATAAGACTTGAAGGGCTTAGGACTAATGAATTATCTTATATCCCTTTCCTTGTTTGGATGTGGAATTAAGGTTGTGTTATTTGTCCGAAGGTCGTTTCCTTCTTAATTATATATATATTATACATATATGAGTCTAAAAGGTTACTCCTTTTAGTATCATTACCTTTGTATCATGCTGAGCAAAGGTGATATTCCATGAGAATTCATGCTAATCAGGTAGAACATATAAATTATAATAGGTATAATTTATGATTAAAAACTAAATATACAAGTATGATTCACGACTGTATACTTTCCAAGGAAATTACCAAAATTCATTCAACTATACCAAGATATGTATAATACCTTTAATACACGAACAACATATTAAAGAAGTAAAGATACATCATACCGGGTTTGCATTAACAAAGGTACTATACAGAGTACCAGGGTTAGCAAACATGAGGTAATGTCGGGTTAGCAAAAACAAAGGTACTATACAGAGTACCCGAGTTAGCAAACAAGAGTTAATAATACATCCTGCCGGGTTTGCATTAGCAAAGGTACTATACAGAGTACCCGAGTTAGCAAACACGAGGTAATAATTCATGATTCAAGTATACTAGAATACACTGTTTTACAAGAAACCAGGGTTTTGATTCAAAACAAATCAAGTGTTTACACTTATCAAATACATGTTAGAAATTCTAATTCAAGAACACACTGACAATATTTATTTCAGAATGATTGGGCTTTTGATAAACGATACACATGTAACGTTTATATGCTTTTTACGAGACACTAAGTTCAGGTTGTTTAATTCATTTTAGACAACATAGGAAAAGTCCTGACATTATAACCAGAATCTCCAGCTGGGGATCGAAACAAGTGTGTGTAGATCTATATCGGGATTGACAACCCCGCACTCAGGCTGCTAGCTACAGTCAGGTTTATAATCCTATGAGTGACAATTGTTATCACCAGTTTAAACGCCCACAAAGCATTTGTTTCAGGCCATCCGTCATAGTATGGTTATAATAACTCATTAAAAAGATATTAACTATACGTTAGTGTATAAACAAATAAACGAAAGTACACCTTCAAAGTACAAGTTTAAAGAATACAAAATACAATGATTTAATACAGTTTTCATTAACACCTGCTGGAGCCAGGCACACTCTCGATTACAAGTTTTCAGAAAGGAATACAAATACAAAACAGTAATACAAAGAGAACGGTTTATGGGACTAAACCACTTTAACAAATGGGAACCTAGTCATTTACTTTTGGTAAACTAGTATAACATAAAGGACCTTTAGTGGTTAATTCTATAATTCCTTAGTTGCTACGCCATAGTTATAGATAAGTAATATCCGATTGACAGTGAAATGTGTGACTTCCGCCTTACTTCCTGTTCCTTGTTTGGTTGTGGGCTTAGGGCAGATACACCCATTTGACTGTCCATTCGATATTGGGTTATATATAATCAGTATAAACTAAGTAATTACAGAGGGAAACTATTGAGGTTATCAGTTAATCACCTCAGGAAATATAGGATTTCCTGGAGAAACCAGTGAACTTATTCAAAGAACTTAGGGTATACTTAACAGAATTAAACTACTTATGAACTCACCAGCTTAAATGCTGATCTACTCTTTCCAAATAACTTGTATTCTCAAGAATCCAGTAGACAGGTACACTCTCGAAGCTTTTGAGAAGACTACCTAGTACCGTACCGCGACTTCCGTCTTCTATTGTACCTACTTTAGTGTTTGAATATGTAATGTTTAAACACTTATGTAAAACTTATACTTATTAATGCAATGGTTGTTTGTACTTTGATTACTATATTGCATGTGTTGTGATACTTACCTAAAGTCCTCCGCCCCCGAACGTTTCCGCCATTCTGGTTTGGGGGTGCGACATAGAGTATCAGCATAAAAGCTGGTGAGTTCATAAGTATCTTTTTGTAATAAAAACCTATTAATGAATCAGCGAAAATGTTTGTATGTTTCCAAAAAAATCCAATATTTCATTGAGTAAGAGTGTAATATTATCAGTTTCATCTATAATCACTTAGTTCATGCTAGCCATGTATAAACCAATATTGAACAAACAGCTGACTATGTGGATCTGCCCTAAGTTTACAACCAAACAAGGAACAGGAAATGAGGCGGAAACCAAATATCCCATAGTCTATCGAGTATTATTCATACGTAACACTGATGCATAAACTAAAGAGTCATAGAGCTAACTATGAATGTTTGTTATTATATCCGGTTGTAGTATATAAAACATATTAGTTTGTATGTTTGGTTAATACTAGGTGTATTGTATGATGAATTCTGTATGAAAAACCTCTGTGTGGAATGTTCTGTTTGAAAGCTCTGGTTACTACCAGTATGTACGGTAGTTTTATTTCTTATAAAGAAACCATGTATTTTCCATAATTATGCTAAATAATCTTTGTTCATGTATAGTATAATACTACATAAGTAATTCGTTGTTATCTATTTACGAGTTTTATGACCATACTAAACTTGATATGGCGCGAATTGGGCACCAGTATCCTTTGTGACTTTGTCACCCGGAGACCTGCCGGTCCTACTATTGCTAGCAGCAAGGTGCGGGATAGTCAGTCCCCTATAGATCTATACACAAAAATCACGCTCTCCTTCGAGGAGACTCTGGATCATAAGGGATAGTCTTCCACTAGTACATGTAATTGTACCCAAAGACGTGTCTCTCAAGCTAGATTAATGATATTACAAGTAAGAATGCGAGAAAACCTTTTATTACATATTATTCATAAAAGATGTGTGTATGTATTTGTATAACCATGTTTTGAATTCCCAAACTATATCTACTATAGTTTGTGTGTTTGTATATGTATAACCTTGTATGAATTCCCAAACTATACCTACTATAGTTTGTGTGTTTTTATATGTATAACCTTGTATGAATTCCCCAACTATACCTATTATAGTTTGTGTGTTTGTATATGTATAACCTTGTATAAATCTGAAAACTATGAGGTTAAGCTTGTAAGTTGAAAACGTCCCTTATGCTCAGCATAATACAGAAGGGATAAAATATCTAAATGTTTTATAAAAGTATAGAAACTGTAAGTTTGTATCGATTGCATCCCTTTTAGGTTTATTGAAATCCTTTTTGTATAAATTTCATAAAACCATTTATGTTTGGCTTGTATTCCCCCCCTGAAAAAATTAAAAACTCGGAAAAATGTAGGGTTATGAACTCACCGGCTGCGAGTGATGCGTATATAAGATTGGTCGTAGAAAGCTAAGTGTCGAGTGAAGACTCGAGTATACACGGATTCTATTTGACATATATTTGTATCAAATTAGTGTATAATGCAACTAGTTATGATAGGGAATCACCCTAGGGACTAGGAAACACTTAAAACTAAGTGTTAAAATCAAATTTGATTCAATGAGGGAGGTTTGCAGCCACACTTAGGTGTGTACGGCCATGGGTGTACTGTCATGGAGTGTACGGTCGTACACTCATGGTAAACCATGCTAAGGAATGTCTTTGAACAATGGGGAAGCTAGTGGGTAGGTTTCTCATCAAGAATATGAACTAGGTTCTCACCTTGGAGGCCCTTTTGGGGTGTTTTGAGGTGTGTACGGCCATACAAGGGTGTACGGCCGTACACTCATGAAGAAGTGTGCATTTGAGGTGTTTTTAAGGTCCTAAATATCATCAAGGGGTGTTCTAGGTCCCATGCTTAGTTTTAATGTAAGTTTAAGGCCAATAATGAGCATCAAAGTGGGTTTACGACCCTGTGAGGTGTGTACGGCCGTACAAGGGGTGTGCGGCCGTACACCCTCCATGTTCTTGCTAAGATGGTCGATTTTAAGGAGAAAAACAAGTGTTTCCAGTAGATAATAAGCATAGGAAGCAGTTACTCACGTTTTTGGATGCTTGATGAGGGTTTATGGCCACCAAGAACTAGTGTGTGTTCTCGATGTTCTTGGTGAAAGATGAAGATCTAACCAAAGATGAAATACATGGAGTGAAAACATGGATTCATCACTAGTTAAAGCAATGTAACAACAACTAAGGTAGGAAACACTTACATCTTTGGGGATTTAGGTGAGTGTCACACCCCGCTAAAGCGGAAACACGAGGCGTGGCAGTATAAAGGGTTTCATAGCAAAAGTTAAAAGACAACACCAACCATAGTATTAAAAATCATTACAAATTTACAATGGGTTTGAACAACTTTTAAAAGAAATTACAATGTAAATTGAAATACAACACATGCGAATGCTCCTAAAAGTGATGTGTCCCTAAGTGCCACTTACTCGATGATTCCTGAAAAAGCATGTAAAACGAGCGTCAACTATAAAAATAGTTGGTGAGTACTCACAGATAAACAAAATAATATTGGTTCCATGAATTGAAATCAAAGTTTTGATAAAAGTTTCCAATAATAAAAGTATATTGTTAAAATGAGTAAATAAGTTTGTAAAAACAAAGTTCTTTGTCATCATGAGAGATAAAGTATGTTGCCCAAATAAGATGCAACTTTCATATTCTCATGGAAGATAATGTTCGTTACTCAAACGAGTAAACAAGTTTCAGTGCTAAAATGAGCAATCAATTTCGTTGCTACAAGGAGCAAACAATTTCATTGCTAAAGCATGTATATAAGTTTTCAGTAATAAAAGTTCGTTGTTGTAATGAGAAACAAAGTTCATTGCTATAATTAATAACAAGATTATTTCTATAACGAGAAACGAGTTTGTATGTGTATGAGCAAACAATGAGTCTCAACCAAACCTATGACTGAAGCCCTATCAAGATCTATGCTTATCGTTCCATAGATGAATATGGTATCATGCACTCCAGCAATAGGGCGAGTGAGGAGTTGTCAATTCCTAATAGCGCTATCCATAATGACCATTGGCTCAAAGAGTTAATGGTTAGAGATAAGGGAAGGGCCTTAATACGATAAGTTATCATGTTCTGTGTTGCATAGACATACATAGAGAGACATAGCAATAAAATAGCAATCATGTTTGATACAAATCAATTTAAATACAACATTCAAATAATAGTTTTTCGGGACATGCTTTTCCACCCCAAAACATAAAAATTGAAAATAGGGGAGTGCGTGAATACTCACAATATGCAAAATATCGTTATCAAGTTTATACGAGTCAACTAAATATAATGAATATAAATAGTTTAGGACATGCTTTTCCACCCCAAAACATAAAAACCGAAAATAGGGGAGTCGTGAATACTCACAATGCATTCAGATGATGCAAATGGTACCTTGAACTACGTCCACGTGTACCACTACCGATTCCTACAATAATGGTATTCGCTAGTGAGTCTCTAATCGAAATCTAACACTAGTATACTTACTACTACAATAGAATTATGCCAATAATGTGTCAAAAATTTAATATTGATAAGTTACAAACATTTTTCTGTGGAAATTAAGTTTCAAAGTGTTAGAAATATATAACAATCTGATTACCACGAATAAAAGGCTCGGTTACCAGTTACTGGGTGACAGATATATATATTTAATGAGATTAGATGCGGAAAGATAAGAAGTGTGGAATAAATAAATAGTGGATAGCTATAAATGACTGAAACCTATAAATGAAATAAATGACAGTATTTAAATGACATAAAGCGTTAATAAAATATATAAATATATATATAGTAGGTGGTGTTAGAACGGGACTTGTGGAACGACTGTTTTGTCAAGTTGTTAGTCAAATAAATGACTAACAGGCTTAGGGTTGGACTGGATCTTAATAGACTGTGTCTCTATTTGTTCAAAGTTCAATCCGGTAAGTAACAATAAGTTCTTTTTATGTAACAATGAATTGTTTACAAAACGATACAAAATACACGGGTAATGTTTTTTGTATGTGGGTATGGATTTTTTTAAGGTGATTTGATGAGGTTGAAGTGGGTATTTGGAGGGTGGTAGAAGGTGGAATAAGGTTGTAGTTTTGGTGGTATAAGGTAACAAAGAGGGTGATGTTGAAAGAGCTTTGGGTGGTTATGAATATAGATTTTCGTAGTAAATCTCTCTAGATAGCCAATCCTCTCTCGCGTCTCTCTGGGGTTTGTAGTGGTCAAAAAAATCGAGGAAAATTCCTGGATGTAGGTAAGGTCCTGAATAATTTGCGGTGCAAATCTCTCCCGTATTATCTTGTTGAGTTGTGCTCGGTGAATTTTTTCTTAACTTGCAAATTCTGATGTCGAAAAACAGCAAGGTGATGATGGTTGTGGTGATTTGAAAGGGTTTTTGGAGGAGGTTTAAGGAGGGTACTTGGAGGGTGTTTGGAGAGTATTTTGAGGTTGTTTGGAGGTTGATATAAGGTGGTGATGGTGGTGAAAGTTTATGAAGATGATGATGTTTGATGGGTTGAAGATGAACACCTTGAGTTTGAATGAAGAAGATGAAGATGGTTGATAATGTTCTTCATTTTTGGTTGTTGTTGATCTTGATGTTCTTGGTTATTGTTGTTTGGTGATTGAGAGAGTTTTATGTTCCAGGGAATTTACAAAGAAAAATGAACACTCACACTATAACATATGAATCTCTCTTACTCTCTTCTATCTCTCTTTCTCTCTCTCTCTCATTATCACCTACACTATCACATGTGCATATATACTTGAAATGTCTTCAAGCACTTAGTCTTTTTTATTGAAAAGAATGGCTGGTGTATGCAAGTTGTAGAAGAAAAAACGTGGGGTGGGGTGGCTTATCATTTCCCTCCCTTTTCCTTTTGACCTTTCCACCTAATATATGAATATATAATACATATACACATATATAATACATACATATATATATATATAATTCATATATATATATATATATATATATATATATATATATATATATATATATATATATATATATTCATATATATATATATAATACATATATATAATACATATATATATATATATAATACATACATACATATATATATAATATATACATACATATATATAATATATATATATATATATATATATATATATATATATATATATATATATATATATATCGTTGAAACTGTTTAGTCATGCATATGTGTTTTCGTCATTCGCTGGTTTTTGTATTTTTCGTTTTGATCACGCATTCATGCAACCTGAAATAACTGATAATATTTGTTAGATAATACAAATACAACTCGTCTTATTTCAGTGATGGTTACATACAATGTCACATACAAAGACATTTTTCAACAATTTCCCCCTATGTGATCATTGCTGAAATAAGGACAGGTATGATATAATCACATTGACAGTTTAACTTTTGATGATTCGAGATAAAAGATTTGTCAATAGATAACATATATATAAAACCATAGTAATTGATTTGAAAGTTTTTGACTTGGTTTAACATATCTTATGTAAAAGATTTTCAGAAATTTGTTTCCGAATCAAAGTCTCGGGTTCAGTTATCAAAGGGTAGTCATATATGTATCTAAAGAAATTTCTTAAGATTTTATAGCATTATTTCTGACGACAAGTGGTCTAAGAGGTCGATTCAGATGAACGCTCATAGGTATAGCTCACACTTCACTTGGGTGTTTGGTTGTTCTGGCAGAAAAACAAGTTAAGGATCACTAAAAATGAGTGATATCTCTCTCTGACGACTCACACTCATATTGTAGGTGTTCAGCTATGCTTTTCCTGTAAAGTCACTTAGTCTCATTATTAGATAATCAATCACATAAGACTGGTTTCGGCATTACTCAGCGGGTTTCTTCATTCATGCCATTAAAGTTCACTCTCTCTCCGTCGGGAAATACATGTAGAGGGGTTTAGCAATTTTCATAATGCAGTTTGCAACTAAGATTCTTCAGTGATGAAGGCTACAGTATCCCGGGAAATCCATTGTTGTTGCAGCTTCTTCTTTGATAGTATCCTGTTTGTTGATCAATATCGATTTATTGTAAAAAGATATTTTGTTTTAGCATTGAGAATTTGCTACATTTGAGACCTTTTTAAGAGTATTTGACTTGAGTGATTGAGATATCTTCTTTTGTAAAAAATGGTTAAAACAAATCGCAGGATTTTATGATTTTTGTTTTGAAATAACCATTTGGTTGAAAGTTTGTTTGAAAATACCAAATATAGAATATATTTTTTTTGTTTTGTTTGGTATATCTTTATTGAATCCATTTGTTTTCTTGTTGATTTGTCTTTGAGGATTGGATGTTGATAGATATTTGTTTTTCCTTTGGTTTTCTTGTAAGGATATGTCGTTGTTTGCTTGATGGATCATGGGATCGCAAGTCTTCATTTTTGGTTGGCTTTTATCTAGGTAGGGATAGGTGGCATAAAAGGCAGTTTGTCTAGTATGTAAGAAATGAATGTATCGTCCCTGGTCATTTTGATATCTAAGCAAAAATGAGACCGTGACAAGGTATAATTGGGTATACCTTATAAGCAATTGTGACACACCTAAGCTCACAAGAAATGATTTCCACAATGATTTAGATCGACGAGGCACAAATTCTCACATGGGTTTTTGTTTTCATCTGAACCTCCTAACCTTATGTCCCTTGATTGTTTAAAATCGTCAATAATGAAATAAAATCGAAGGAAATAAAGTTATATACATTATGAAAAGTAGGATATTTGAACCTTCACTCCAATTGAGAATCAATATGACTTAAAATCTTCATCGAGCATAAGCATCTGAAAATTAAGTCAAGAGAAGATTAATCACAAGGTTCTATAAAAGCTTATTATGGCAAGTCTTTTATTAATTTTTTTTTTAAGATTTGTTTTTCTGAATGTTTTTGGAAATATTTGTTATTTGAATGTTTTTGGTATTTTTTAAAAGGAAAGCAATTTTCAATTGTTTTTGAATTTTCCTTTTGAATGAAAGTAAACACACTTTTGTACAAACAAAAAGTAAAAGTTTAAGGATAGATGTTATCTGGATTTAACATTCCTAGACGGCCTAGGAAGTATTGAAACTTTGTTTCATCGAGAGCCTTAGTGAAGACATCGGCAATTTGATCTTCGGTGTTGATGAAGTGCAATTCGATATGACCCTTTTGAATGTTGTCTTTGATGAAATGATATCGAATGTCGATGTGCTTTGTCATGGAATGGTGAACGGGATTGTGAGAAATGGCAATTGCACTGGTTGAGTCACAAAATATGGGAATTTGTGAAATTTTGAAGCCATAGTCTCGCAGTTGAGTTTGCATCCATATGACTTGCGAACAACAGCTGGCGGCAGCGACGTATTCAGCTTCTGCTGTTGATGTGGATACACAAGTCTGTTTCTTTGAAGTCCAACTCACTAGTCTACCTCCTAGGAATTGACAGCTACCAGATGTACTCTTTCTATCTAACTTGCATCCTCCATAGTCTGAGTCGGTGAAAGCGTTCAGCTGAAAATCGGATTTAGCTGGATACCAAAGGCCAAGTTTGGGAGTGCCTTTTAGGTATTTGAAGATGCGTTTCACAGCAACTACATGGGATTCCATAGGATTTGCTTGGTATCTGGCACAGACACATGTAGAAAACATGATGTCAGGTCTGCTGGCAGTGAGGTATAAGAGTGATCCGATCATTCCACGATATCTTTTCTGATCAACAGGTTTGCCATTTAAGTCTGCATCGATTTTGTATCCAAAAGCCATTGGGGTTTTTGCGGTATTGGATTTGTCCATTGAAAAGCGAGTGAGTAGGTTTTTGACATAATTCTCTTGGTTGATGAAAATGCCATCAGTTGACTGTTTGATTTGAAGTCCAAGAAAAGTAGTCATCTCCCCAATCATGCTCATTTCAAATTTGCTCTTCATTAGATCTGCAAACTTAATACTCAAAGATTCATCAGTAGAACCGAAAATAATGTCATCAACATATATTTGTACGATTAAAAGATGTTTATTATAGATTTTACGAAAGAGGGTTTGATCGATTGAACCTCTTTTAAAACCTGATTCTTCGAGAAAGGTTGTCAATGTGGCATACCAGGCTCGGGGTGCTTGTTTCAAGCCATAGACAGCTTTCTGCAATTTGAAGCTGTGATCAGGAAATTTGGGATCTTCGAAACCTGGTGGTTGTTGGATGTATACATCGCGATCTAACTCTCCATGTAGGAATGCACATTTAACATCCATTTGGAATACTTTGAAGTTCTTATGTGCAGCATATGCAAGAAAGATGCGAATTGCTTCAATTCTGGCAACTGGAGCATATGTTTCATCGTAGTCGATTCCTTCTTGTTGTGAATATCCTTTGACTACGAGACGTGCCTTGTTTCGACAAACGATTCCTTGATCGTCAGTTTTGTTTCTGAATACCCATCTTGAACCTATAACAGAAACATCGGGTGGGGTAGGGACAAGATTCCATACGTCATTTCTTTCAAATTCTTCTAGCTCTTCTTGCATAGCTTTTACCCAGTCTGGATCTTTGAGAGCAGAATGTATGGTTTTGGGTTCAGTCATGGATAAGAAGGCTCCAAATAAACAATCATTAGAAGTTGCGGCTCTAGTTTGGATGCCTGAGTTTGGATCTTCGATGATTTGGTCAGTTGGTTGGTTTCTGGTCCATTTTATTAAGCGATTCTCTTCCGCTATAATAATTGGAATTTCAGTATCCCATTGTTCTTCTCCGGGAGTTTCATCTTGGAATAGGTTTGAAGGTTCCCCCATAAATGATGCATCGGGATTGTTTTGGATATTTGGGGATGGGGTATTTAAAGGAGGATTTGGTGTTTGTTCCAATGAAGAAGTATGTGTAGGTGGTTCCCCCTTGAATTGATCTGCATCATTTTGGTTTGTTTGTGGAGTTCCTTCAGTGGTCGTTCCTGTAGAATCAATAGAAGTAGTTAGAAGTTCAGAATTGTAAGCGGTTTTGGGTTGTTCAAAAAGTAAATCAAGATCGATTTCAATGTCTATGTCAGGAGAAGGTGTTTGTTGAATTGGATTTTGAAAAATATTATCAATCATTTTAGAACCAAAATGTTCACGATCCAATTTTCTAACATAAAATTCATCGAAATGAACATCGGTACTTTCTTCAATTACTCTGGTACGTTTGTCCAGTACACGATAAGCAGCTGAGGAAAACGAGTAACCAAGGAAAATTCCTTCGTCCGACCTTGATTCAAATTTTGAAAGGTGATCTTTATTGTTCTTTATGAAGCATCGACAACCAAAAATATGGAAAATTTTGATGTTTGGTTTTCGGTTGTTAATGACTTCATATGGTGTTTTATGAAGATGTTTATGGATTAAGGAACGATTTTGAGTGTAGCAAGCTGTGGCTATTGCTTCTGCCCAGAAGTATTGTGGCAGATCAGCGAAGATAAGCATTGATCTTGCAGCTTCACATAGAGTTCTGTTCCTTCTTTCGACAACGCCGTTCTGTTGTGGAGTGTATGGGGCTGAGAAGTTATGTTCAATTCCTTTGTCTTTGAGAAATGAATCTAGAGTCTTGTTTTTGAACTCTAAACCATTATCACTTTGGATTCTTCGAACAGGTCGTTTGAGCTTCAGTTCGATTTGTTTGATGAAGTTGATCATCTCTTCAGGTGCTTCTGATTTTAGTCTTAAGAAAAAGACCCAAGTAAAGCGCGAGAAACCATCAACGACAACAAGAATATACTTCTTCCCTTGTATGGTTTGGGTTTTGGCAGGGCCACAAAGGTCTATGTGCAACAATTCTAGTGGTTCGGATACACTAGATTCTGAGATGCTTTTGTGAGTTGATTTGGAAAGTTTTCCTTTTTCACATGCGGCACACAGAGTTTCATTATCAAGCTTCAGAAGTGGCAGTCCTCTAACAAGATCATCGCCGATCAGTTTGTTGATGTACCCAAAGTTTAGATGGGAAAGGCGGCGGTGCCATAACCAACTGATATCTGCTGGGGCGTTTGATAGCAGACATATATCGGGTTTACCATAGATAAGATCCATGTCAAGTGGAAACATATTTCCGGCACGGTAAGAATCAACAATGATTTCTTTGGTTTTGGCGTCCATGATCAAGCTTCTTTGTTTGGTGAATAGGACTTCAAGATTGTTATCACACAGTTGAGAAACACTAATGAGGTTGTGTTTTAGGTCATCGACATAGGCAACTTTCTTTATGGTGAAGTTACCATTTGTTATGTTTCCATAACCCTTGATTTTTGCCGTCATGTTGTTGCCGAAGGTAACGTCTTGATTGGTTTGGGTGGGTTTGAAGTCACGAAGGTAGTTTCGGTTTCCTGTCATATGCTTGGAGCAGCCACTATCAATATACCATGTATCATCCTTGGGTTCTCCAGCATTAGATACCTGCAATTTAGACAGAAGATTTAGGTACCCAAATCTGAATGGGTCCTGGTTTGTTAGTTGTTTTTATTTTGGGTTTTTTGTTTACCGAACTTCTTGTAGCATTTGACTTCATATTGCTATAAGAGTTTGGTTTATATGGATGGAATGGTTGAGGTTTGATTTTATTTATCAAGTTTTCCCAAAATGTGATTTGTTTTTGAAAACCTGTGGGTTTATAAAATCTGTGATTTGGTGAACGATATCCTAGATGTGAAGATTTGTTTGAAAAGTTCTCTTCATATCTGGGATGTGATTGGCGGTTATGAAAAGCTTTTGAAGATGATGGTTTGGAACTTTCTGATTTGGTCGTTTTTTAAAGTTCCTTGAATGGTTAAAGGTGATCTCTTGAAAGTGGTTTTCAAAAGGTTTTTGAAAAGGTTTTGGTTTTTGTTTGGAAACCTGTTTTTGAGGTATGAGGTAAGGTTGAACTGGTTTCTTTGGTTTGTTTTCAAAAACTTTTGGTTTGTTAAGTGGGATTTTGGTGGTTTCATTGGTATGTTTGATTTGGTGAGTTGAAGAACTAGCAGAGTCTGTTTCAGATTTTACAACTCTTTTTATAGACTTTTTGGAAACAGTGAAAGCAGTATCATCTGGGCTACAGTTGATAATTGTTTCGTCATCTGAATCTTCCTCATTAACAGATGTGAAAAGATCTGGTAGAGTGGATTCAGAGTTTTCACAATTTGTCATGTTTTCCTGTTTAGCTAGTTCAATTTCAAAGGATTCTCTTCCAATTCCTGGTCTGTAATTCGTATCAATTTTGCCAGTTCCTAAGGTGTTTGTTTTGGTGAAAACATCATCACTTAGTTTTCTAGCAACTTTGATAGAATCCATATTCCACATCAATCTTTTGTTTTCAGATTCAAGAAAATTGATTTGTTTTAAAGAATCAGTCAGTTTTTCATTTAAAGTTTTGTATTTTTCAGTTGATTCTTGAAAGTTTTGTTTCAACTGAAGGATTTCCTTTTCTAAAACATCTTTTGTTTCAGAAGAAATGACTGACTGACTTATTAGTTCCAAATCCTTTTTCTGAATTAGGGTTTGATTTAATTGTTCCAAGACGTGATTATAATCTTCTGATTTTCTTTCAACGTCTCTTTCCAATTTGTTCTTTATCCTTGTTGATTCTCCAAATTTGAGTTGCAAGGTTTGTAACTCAGATTTGCAGATATCGGAATTGATCATTGTGTCATGATATTTTTTGAGATCAGCTTCTAGACTTTTCTCAATCTTGGTTATATGGGACTCAAAAATTGATTTCGAAAGACCAAGTTCAGAGATCATAGACCATACATGTTTTATGACGTTTGGAGCTCTTGAAGGTCTATCAACACCAACTACGAAACAGAAGTTTGATTGTGTTGGTTCATTGTCAGCTTCGTCTTCAGAAGTTGGCCAGTATTCCACGTTTGGTTCATGGATTGCCATCAATGCTCTTTGCTTATCTTGATTTTCCTGTTTCTTTAATTCATCGGCTTTTTGAGCGTAGTATGCTGAGTCTTTGACTTTGGTTTTTTTTTTTGGCTCGACATTCTCTGGCATAGTGATTAGTTCCTTTGCAGTTGTGACAAATGATCACTTCTTCATCACTGTCATCCTTTTGACTTTTAATCAGAAGTCTTTCAGGAGCTTGAGTTTGGATTTGTTGGGAAGATTGGGAAGGGTTCTGTTGGAATCCAAAATTGTGGTTGTTTTGAAAGCCATTGTTTTGATTAGTGTAACCTTGATTTTGGAATCCTCTGTTTTGGTTTTGAAAACTGTTGTTTTGGTTATTGTTATGATGACTTGAGTTGGGATTGTTTTGAAATCCCTGGTTTTGAAAACCTTGGTTTGAATTGTTTTGGAAGGAAGGTCTTTGAAAATTTTGTTCAAAAGAAGGTCTTGGTTGAAAACCTGAGTTGTTTTGAACAGGTTGAGGTCTTGGTTGAAATCCAGAATTATTTTGTCCAAATGATGGTCGGTTTTGAAAATTTGGTTTAAAATTCGATTGACCGTCATTTGGAATAAATCTCTGGAGGTTTGTGTTTGCTACCAAAGCACACAGTTGTTGGTAGTCTGCTTCATCATTTAAATCAGAATGATCAAAAGAATTGTTCAAAAAGGGTTGGTTTTGAAAAGATGTCTGATTAAAATGATTGAATTTTTGTTCATTAAAAGGTGTTTGGTTTTGAGAAGATGTGGAAACGAGAGCAAGTGGTCCTCCAAAAGCTGTAGTGGTTGGTGGGTCAATCGAGGATTCATACGATTGAAGTTCTCCATACAAATTGTATAAAGTTTCAGTATGAATGGCTGGATTTCCCTGAATGATGAGTTTAACCATCTTCCAGCTTTCGTAAAGATTGTTTAGAAACTTGAGATTTATCTCGTGTTGTGTCTTTTTGATGCCCAAATTGTTCATTTTTACCATGATAAAATTGAACCTATCATGAGCATCATGGATGGTTTCTGATGAAAGCATCTTAAAATTATCGAATTCATTTAAAACAGATGTTCTTTTGTTTCCAATAATTCTTTGATTTCCACAAAAACGATTTTTTAAATTTTCCCAGATTTGATTTGCAGTCAACAGTATTATGTCATCCATTTGACTTAGAATACTGTGGGGAATTCCAGACACAAGTTCCTTTTTGGCTTGGAGTTGCAGCCTTTTTTCGGTTTCAGCAAGAGTGGCTTGAGTTGTAGCAAGAGTAGCCATATTTTCTGGAGTAACATATGTTCCTTCTATACAATTCCAGACATCTTCACTTATGGTGTTAAGATGAAGATTCATACGGCCAACCCACGAATTATACTCTTCAGGAATAAGTATGGGTGCCCGTGAACCAGATCCCAAGCTGTTAGCAATAGAAACAGAGTTCATGTTGGAATAATTAGCAGAAGACATAATAAAATTTTTGTTTTTGAAAGGATTTTGAACAATTGATATTAAAATGAAATTTTTAAAGAAAATCTTATGGAAGGTTTATAAACGCTAACCAAAAGTTTTCGACAAAAATTTCAAAGCAAATCACACAAGCTCTGAATTTTTTTGTTTAAGATTTTTTTTTTAAAATTTTTTTTAATTTTTTAATAATTTTTTTTTTTAAGGATTTTGAACAAGTGATATTAAAATGAAATTTTTAAAGAAAAGCTTATGGAAGGTTTATAAACGCTAACCAAAAGTTTTCGACAAAAATTTCAAGGTAAATCACACAAGCTCTGATACCAATTGTTAGAAATATATAACAATCTGATTACCACGAATAAAAGGCTCGGTTACCAGTTACTGGGTGACAGATATATATATTTAATGAGATTAGATGCGGAAAGATAAGAAGTGCGGAATAAATAAATACTGGAAAGCTATAAATGACTGAAAACTATAAATGAAATAAATGACAGTATTTAAATGACATAAAGCGTTAATAAAATATATAAATATATATATAGTAGGTGGTGTTAGAACGGGACTTGTGGAACGACTGTTTTGTCAAGTTGTTAGTCAAATAAATGACTAACAGGCTTAGGGTTGGACTGGATCTTAATAGACTGTGTCTCTATTTGTTCAAAGTTCAATCCGGTAAGTAACAATAAGTTCTTTTTATGTAACAATGAATTGTTTACAAAACGATACAAAATACACGGGTAATGTTTTTTGTATGTGGGTATGGGTTTTTTTAAGGTGATTTGATGAGGTTGAAGTGGGTATTTGGAGGGTGGTAGAAGGTGGAATAAGGTTGTAGTTTTGGTGGAATAAGGTAACAAAGAGGGTGATGTTGAAAGAGCTTTGGGTGGTTATGAATATAGATTTTCGTAGTAAATCTCTCTGGATAGCCAATTCTCTCTCGCGTCTCTCTGGGGTTTGCACTGGTCAAAAAAATCGAGGAAAATTCCTGGATGTAGGTAAGGTCCTGAATAATTTGCGGTGCAAATCTCTCCTGTATTATCTTGTTGAGTTGTGCTCGGTGAATTTTTTCTTAACTTGCAAATTCTGATGTCGAAAAACAGCAAGGTGATGATGGTTATGGTGATTTGAAAGGGTTTTTGGAGGAGGTTTAAGGAGGGTACTTGGAGGGTGTTTGGAGAGTATTTTGAGGTTGTTTGGAGGTTGATATAAGGTGGTGATGGTGGTGAAAGTTTATGAAGATGATGATGTTTGATGGGTTGAAGATGAACACCTTGAGTTTGAATGAAGAAGATGAAGATGGTTGATAATGTTCTTCATTTTTGGTTGTTGTTGATCTTGATGTTCTTGGTTATTGTTGTTTGGTGATTGAGAGAGTTTTATGTTCCAGGGAATTTACAAAGAAAAATGAACACTCACACTATAACATATGAATCTCTCTTACTCTCTTCTCTCTCTCTCTCTCTCTCTCTCTCTCTCTCTCTCATTATCACCTACACTATCACATGTGCATATATACTTGAAATGTCTTCAAGCACTTAGTCTTTTTTATTGAAAAGAATGGCTGGTGTATGCAAGTTGTAGAAGAAAAAACGTGGGGTGGGGTGGCTTATCATTTCCCTCCCTTTTCCTTTTGACCTTTCCACCTAATATATGAATATATAATACATATACACATATATAATACATATATATATATATATATATATATATATATATATATATATATATATAATTCATATATATATATATATATATATATATATATATGAATTATATATATATATATATATATATATATATATATATAATACATACATATATATATAATACATATATATATAATATATACATACATATATATAATATATATATATATAATACGTACGTACATATATATATATATATATATATATATATATATATATATATATATATATATATATCGTTGAAACTGTTTAGTCATGCATATGTGTTTTCGTCATTCGCTGGTTTTTGTATTTTCCGTTTTGATCACGCATTCATGCAACCTGAAATAACTGATAATATTTGTTAGATAATACAAATACAACTCGTCTTATTTCAGTGATGGTTACATACAATGTCACATACAAAGACATTTTTCAACACAAAGAATCAATTGTTATATAACAATTTAAGTGGAAATTTCTCATTATTGAAATGCTAATATTTAACATTTTAAGAGGTGTTCCAATGATTAAATATTCAAAAACTAAATTAATTTAGTTCTAAAATTTCCCAAAGTTTTCATTTTAGTTTTAATTGAAGTCAAAGACCTCAAGATAAATTTTCTTGAATTTTTGATTTGTCTGACTATTTTTCACGATTTTAGTTTCTTGAATAACCATAAAATCATGAAAAATACTAAACAGTTAATAAAAAGTACCAAACTTCAGATTTTGGTTCTAAATGTACTAAACGACTTCTAGATAAATTTTCATGGATTATGAATATGTATAACCATTTTTCATATATTTAATTCTCTAAATAGATACAAATTCATGAAAAATAGAAATCAGTTTCCAAAATTACCCAAACTTTTTGTATCACTGTTATTAAACATTATTAAGCTGGGAAAAATGTAAAAATTGATTTTTAAACTGATTAACCAAATTTTATGATTTTTGAGCATTTATTCTAATAAAAATTGAAATAAATAAGAAACAGTTTCCAAAATTGCCCAAAATTTTTGTAACACTTTTATTATACATGTAGAAGCTGTGAAAAATATAAAAGATATTTTTCAGTTAGTGTTGCTATTTTTCCTTGTTTAATCCTCTTAAATAATCATTAATTGAATAATAATTATTAAACAGTTAGAGTAAATTACCAAAAATTTTGTACACTTCATTTACAGAGTAGATAATCTGGGAAAAATACCAAATGTGATTTTTATATACTGAATTCCGATTTTGTGTATTTAAGTGTATTTAATCTTAGAAAATAGGAGAAAAATAGTATACAGAAGAGAAAAATCATCAAAAGTTTTATGTAGCATCCTAATGTACTACAAGGTATTCTGGTAAATTGTTATGAATTTTGGATAAGCAGAACTATTTGTCCTGTTTTTAGTCCATAATATACACAAAAATCGGGGAAAAATAGGAATACATTATGAAAAATTCTGAAAATATTTCTCTAAGTCTTCCACAGAGAGTATAAGCTGCGAAAATTATTATATAACCTTTTAAAATTATCTAAAGCAGTTTTATGATTTATTGAGGCTAAACAAAAAGAAAATTCAAAACCATATTAAACAGTAACAAAAATCGATGAAACTTAATGACCGATCATTATTTAGCATAGGGGTCATCCACGAATTTAAATAGGATTTATAGACCCCAGAAAGTATTTTATATGATTTATTGCCCTATTTTCTTGCATTAATTATAGTAATTCGAGATAAATGAATTATCTTTTGGAAATTTACAGATCATCTTATTTTGTTGATGGGAATCTAGGAAAAATCGGATTTGGTTAGAAAATGAGTTTTAGATATTTATTTGGAAATAAATCCTTCATGAACATATTTGAAAGCTTTTAACAACATACTTTGATGATCTAACATCTAAGCTTGAAGATCATCACATGCATGTTTGTTTGAAGACCATTCATGAGTTTGAAATGTTCAAAAATCGTTTTTTTGAAAGAAAACTTAGAGTGCATGTGGTGATTTTCCACCAAAACTTGTAGAAAAGTGCATTTTCATGATCTTGACTTAGGTTTAGGTCCTTGGATTTCACCATTTACAACATGCATGTTGTTTTTGGGTGAAATCCTACCACCATCATCATCAAAACTGAAGTGAATGAACACGCACACATATTTTCTAAGAGAAAGGTGCAGAAGAAGAAGGAAATGCAAGAAAAACCTTGAAAACATGGAGGAAAATGAAAGGAAATCGTGTTCTACCTTAATGAACACCACTAGATGATGAAGATTTTGAGCATCATGAGTGTTCTTGGACTTGTTTGCTGTAAAATTTCGTGGTTCATAGAGGGAGTAAGAGAGAAAATGTGTGTGAGAGTGTGAGAGAGAAATGAGAGAGAATGAGGGAAGATGGAGTGTGAGAAAGAAGAAGAATGATTTTGTGTTGGGAAGAGGACAAATATGGGGAGGGAGATCCGAATTTTCAATAAGGAGAGAGACTCCCCACCTCTTCCATTTACTTTATATAAATTTGCCTCAATTTTTATAAATTTTCCCATTTTTTATAAAGTGTGAATTAAGCCATGATTTGTTTTATTAAATTATTGATTTAACTTGTTAATTAGGAATAAATGTTGATAGTTTAAAATTTATTTTCCTTGAATTCATTTTCATAATTTTGATTATTATAAGATAATATTAGAAGCTTCATAATTATTTTATAGAATTTTTAAGGTTAAAGTTTATAAATGTGAGTTTTTAGGGCATTTAGGGTTTTTAGGGTATTGAGATTTAATAAATATTTGGATATCAAAATAAATTGAATTATTTGAGATTTCAATTTATGTTAGAGTTTCAGAACTCTTTTCTAGTTAAAAATAATGTTTGTAATTTATTTTTATCGATTTATTGGCATTCTATGTAGTGATTCCGAGATTCAAGCGAAATTGACGAATCAAGTATACTAGTCCTAGTCTTCAACTTTGACTTAAGTTTCTATGAGACTTTGAACTAACTTCTACTTCTAGGTCAAGTGCATGATGTGTGTATATGATTCATGAAATGTTGTTCGAGTCAAAGAGTGACCCAAATATGGATAGTCACTACAGCTCAGTAGATGTAGAATTCACATATCAATGTGAAATCTAAGTACACTATCCATTGATTCTAATTGTTTCCAAGTTTCTAGTAGGTTATAACTTAGCTTCTAGTTACTAAGTCTAGTATGTGTAGTGCCTATATATGCAACTAAGTCTAGTCAAATCTAGAACTGACTCGAATTTTGACGGTTGTCACAGTCTCCCCCGGTTGAAAGAATTTCGTCCCGAAATTCAATTCGTGACGTATTCTATTAGAACTCAGCCGAATACTATTGTATAGTTGGAGAGGTGGTGACTTGAAGAGCTCTTTGATTATTTTGGGTTAATTCCTCAAGGGAAGAGCCCAATTCTTTAACTATAATCAAATTAATGTTTCCCTAATTCGAGTTCTACAGTCTAAATTGCAAGAAATTAGGATCATGGAAATCATGATCCAACCATGGTGACCTAGTTGAAAAAGATTATATAGTTAGATATTATCTAAATTAAAAGAACGTTATAAGTTTTTCTTAAGCACCAACTGCATTGGGCATTAAATTCACATTGATCCTCAAGTCGCATTCTAAATTAGCACTAAGTGTAAATTCGCCACCTAATAAAGAAGAGATTAGGAACAATTTGTTCACTTCCGGGTTGGCTACTATATCTGGAAAAGATATATTCCGAAATAAGAAGAGGTAGCACGAATGAAAGGGGAAGCGATCGAGAGTACGTTCCTAAAAATACGTACTAAGGGTAGACAACGAAGTTTTGTTACATCTCAAACGTAAAGGCTATTTAAGTGTCGTCTATAAAATAAGTTACGAAACGATCGAGGATTTCCGAAGCAATATTTACTACCACGGTTACTCTTACTATAATAAAAAAATATTCGAAGAATATATATATTTAGAGTCATTGTCGCAAATGGAGGCGATGCAAGTTTATGATAAATTAAACCACCTTGTCTAGATAACAATTTGAGTGATTAGAAATGATAAGTAATCTCACTATTATCAAAATGTGTAATAATTCCAAGATAATGAAAATACATGTGTGGCGATCAAACGAAGTAGTAAAATAATAAAAAGATAAATTAAAGTTAAATGTTTAAGTCGTCATTAAGGGGAATTTTTTTTTATAGAAATATTAATATTAGGCTTTTTGTAAAATTGACTAATTGTCTAAGTCAAGACAAATACAAGTTTAAGAGGAATCAGAATATTTATGAAAACAAGTTTGAGAGTTTAGGAATTTACTGAAATAGCAAAGTAGAATGCTATTTTTAACAAAATGAATAAAAATACCGATCATTGAAAATAGTGCATTCTTAGGTTAGTGTTTCTACAAAAACAATCATTTAGAAAATAGATAATCGTAAAATTCAAAACTTTTGATGTATTTAAAGAAAAGGAGAAACATAAGGATACATATCCTTCACATATATTTTTCGGATATAGAAAAATTATAAGCATAAGGGTATTCATCTTTGTATTGCTTATAAGGAAAAATACAATGAAACTTGCATTTTAAATCAAGTTTCCGAATTTAGAACGAAAGGGCAAATGTAAATAAGGAATACTTGTTTATTGTAGATTTCAAAATAAAAACAAGATGTATATGGTAAAAGGCGTAATTGAATATATCAAAGTTGACTAAATCAAAATTATGTCTCACGACTATACACGTATAAATCGCTCAAAACGAAAAGGGTAGACTTCTAGTCTTTATGTATACGAACATGATACCACGAGAAGCAAAATAGACAGAAACAAAGTTAGACAATGTATTATGTTACTATTATGGGCGTGCGAGATCTAAAATCAAAAAGAGAGCGAGAAATCAAGTTCGGGGGAAAGAAAAAGGAAGGTAGCGGCGGCAATGATTGTTATTGTTGAAATTATAAGAACAATACATATAGGTAGATTTAAAACCAGGTTGAGATATATTTCAAACTTCAACATGTGATGTATATTGATGATTAAATAGAAATGAAGAAGTTTTAAAGTGTTTTCTAAGGTTTGTTAAAAATTCACGAGTTATCTATTAAGTTAAACTCCATTTGTGAAAAAGAAGAAACACTAAAACTTATAATTGAAAATCTGACAGTTTTGACCTTTTTGACCGGAGTCCAACAATGCTTAAAACGGATAAGGTAAAGACTTAACATATTTAGATGAATAAATGTGCATTGTCGAAAGTGCGCCACTGGAACTTTAAAAGTGAACACTAAGTTTTGCAATGCTTTATATTTTAGAATCTTTATAGATTACAAAACTATATTGAAGCAATGTACACAAATAAGGTATGTTTTGAATTACAAGCGTTAGATATGTCTTATAAACATGTTTGAAGTAGACATTTGCATAAATATCATGTTGTGTTTTCGAGAAAACACATTAAAGTAAATTACAATGTCTAAATGAGAAAGAGGTTAAATGTGTCAAAGCAAAAGTGGTTTGGAAAATCCGAGGATGCTTTTACATATAATAGGACTTCAATGTTATATGTTTAAGTTTTATAGCATAGAGTTTAAACACTTTTATAAAAGAAAATGTTTCTAAGTTTTTCGAAAACGTGTCAAAATGGTAAGCAAGGTTTAAAATGGTTTATATGCCCTTAAAAACACATCTATCCATTGAAATGGATTTCAAATGAGATTGTAATAGCAAGATTAAAAACAATATTGGTTAAATTGAGTTTTCAAGAAAAGTGTTAAGTTAAAACAAGTTGTCAAAAGATTTTTAGCGAGAATATGGCGTAAATTGTTAGGAAAGGTCTAGTAATTTGTATGAAGTGGTTATAAAGTATTTTATCGATGATAAATAAAACCGATGAAACGAAATAACTTTTTGATGGAAGATTAAGAAATAAGGAATAAGTATGTTAGTGTAGCTGATCGTACCTAAATACTAAGGTGAGTACAAGGCGAGTACTGATGTCTTTTCCCCAAGATAAAGGACAAGAAAATTTGTTAGTAAAACGTTTTATGGTGTCAATGCAGTTTATGACCTTTTATAGAGGTCAAAGGGATATCCAATGTTAAGTTTTAAGCTCAAGGTGGAAATAACCTAGAGCTAAATCATAGCGTAGTAATAAGGTCTCACGTATGGGTTAAACCTCCGTGTCTCCTCGTGAGTCGAATCCGGAATGCCCACCAATGGTATCCAAATGATTACTTAGTGGCGACTCATCTACCTCCTTACGCGATGCTCCAATTATCATTCGTGTCGATACTGAAACACTTTTTCATAGTTGTAACTCTAGTACGAAGACGATGAAGAGGTATTGAGGAATAATTGGTATAGGTTTCGATTTATGATTATTACTAGTGTATATCTAGCTACTAACCTTACATCTAAAGTTAATAGCTACCAAGGAATACTCATTCTCAGTACTAAGTGCATTGCTCCTAGAGTGGCTAGTGATATAACCTAAGTGGTTAACCTAGCACTTGATAAGGGATAAGAATATTTCTAAATAAAGGCATTGATATAAAAGTGCACTTAGTTTCTAAGTGTATCTAGATGAATGCCTATAATATGCAATGCCCGTACGCACACCGAAAAATTTTGTTTTTCAAAAGCTTAAGTTGAAAAACGTTTTGAACATAATTCTACTATAACCGTTTCAAGCCTCACATTAAGTTTCCTTAATTAAGCATAGTTGGCCAGGCTATACTTAATTAAAGTCTGATAATGCGTACTCGAATTAGTTATACAAGTAGTATGTTCAGTATTTTAAAAACGGTTAGAAATTTTTTGGCTATAGTTGTGGTTCTCCAAAGGAAAACCGGTATTCTCTATAACCTTCGGCTCTGATACCATTTTCTGTCACACCCCGCTAAAGCAGAAACACGAGGCGTGGCAGTATAAAGGGTTTCATAGCAAAAGTTAAAAGACAACACCAACCATAGTATTAAAAATCATTACAAATTTACAATGGGTTTGAACAACTTTTAAAAGAAATTACAATGTAAATTGAAATACAACACATGCGAATGCTCCTAAAAGTGATGTGTCCCTAAGTGCCACTTACTCGATGATTCCTGAAAAAGCATGTAAAACGAGCGTCAACTATAAAAATAGTTGGTGAGTACTCACAGATAAACAAAATAATATTGGTTCCATGAATTGAAATCAAAGTTTTGATAAAAGTTTCCAATAATAAAAGTATATTGTTAAAATGAGTAAATAAGTTTGTAAAAACAAAGTTCTTTGTCATCATGAGAGATAAAGTATGTTGCCCAAATAAGATGCAACATTCATATTCTCATGGAAGATAATGTTCGTTACTCAAACGAGTAAACAAGTTTCAGTGCTAAAATGAGCAATCAATTTCGTTGCTACAAGGAGCAAACAATTTCATTGCTAAAACATGTATATAAGTTTTCAGTAATAAAAGTTCGTTGTTGTAATGAGAAACAAAGTTCATTGCTATAATTAATAACAAGTTTATTGCTATAACGAGAAACGAGTTTGTATGTGTATGAGCAAACAATGAGTCTCAACCAAACCTATGACTGAAGCCCTATCAAGATCTATGCTTATCGTTCCATAGATGAATATGGTATCATGCACTCCAGCAATAGGGCGAGTGAGGAGTTGTCAATTCATAATAGCGCTATCCATAATGACCATTGGCTCAAAGAGTTAATGGTTAGAGATAAGGGAAGGGCCTTAATACGATAAGTTCTCATGTTCCGTGTTGCATAGACATACATAGTGAGACATAGCAATAAAATAACAATCATGTTTGATACAAATCAATTTAAATACAACATTCAAATAATAGTTTTTCGGGACATGCTTTTCCACCCCAAAACATAAAAACTGAAAATAGGGGAGTGCGTGAATACTCACAATATGCAAAATATAGTTATCAAGTTTATACGAGTCAACTAAATATAATGAATATAAATAGTTTAGGACATGCTTTTCCACCCCAAAACATAAAAACCGATAATAGGGGAGTCGTGAATACTCACAATGCATTTAGATGATGCAAATGGTGCCTTGAACTACGTTCCACGTGTACCACTACCGATTCCTACAATAATGGTATTCGCTAGTGAGTCTCTAATCGAAATCTAACACTAGTATACTTACTACTACAATAGAATTATGCCAATAATGTGTCAAAAATTTAATATTGATAAGTTACAAACATTTTTCTGTGGAAATTAAGTTTCAAAGAATCAATTGTTATATAACAATTTAAGTGGAAATTTCCCATTATTGAAATGCTAATATTTAACATTTTAAGAGGTGTTCCAATGATTAAATATTCAAAAACTAAATTAATTTAGTTCTAAAATTTCCCAAAATTTTCTTTTTAGTTTTAATTGAAGTCAAAGACCTCAAGATAAATTTTCTTGAATTTTTGATTTGTCTGAGTATTTTTCACGATTTTAGTTTCTTGAATAACCATAAAATCATGAAAAATACTAAACAGTTAATAAAAAGTACCAAACTTCAGATTTTGGTTCTAAATGTACTAAACGACTTCTAGATAAATTTTCATGGATTATGAATATGTATAACCATTTTTCATATATTTAATTCTCTAAATAGATACAAATTCATGAAAAATAGAAATCAGTTTCCAAAATTACCCAAACTTTTTGTATCACTGTTATTAAACACTATTAAGCTGGGAAAAATATAAAAATTGATTTCTAAACTGTTTAACCAAATTTTATGATTTTTGAGCATTTATTCTAATAAAAATTGAAATAAATAGGAAACAGTTTCCAAAATTGCCCAAAATTTTTGTAACACTTTTATTATACATGTAGAAGCTGTGAAAAATATAAAAGATATTTTTCAGTTAGTGTTGCTATTTTTCCTTGTTTAATCCTCTTAAAAAATCATTAATTGAATAATAATTATTAAACAGTTAGAGTAAATTACCAAAAATTTTGTACACTTCATTTACAGAGTAAATAATCTGGGAAAAATACCAAATGTGATTTTTATATACTGAATTCCGATTTTGTGTATTTAAGTGTATTTAATCTTAGAAAATAGGAGAAAAATAGTATACAGAAGAGAAAAATCATCAAAAGTTTTATGTAGCATCCTAATGTACTACAAGGTGTTCTGGTAAATTGTTATGAATTTTGGATAAGCAGAACTATTTGTCCTGTTTTTAGTCCATAATATACACAAAAATCAGGGAAAAATAGGAATACATTATGAAAAATTCTGAAAATATTTCTCTAAGTCTTCCACAGAGAGTATAAGCTGCGAAAATTATTATATAACCTTTTAAAATTATCTAAAGCGGTTTTATGATTTATTGAGGCTAAACAAAAAGAAAATTCAAAACCATATTAAACAGTAACAAAAATCGATGAAACTTAATGACCGATCATTATTTAGCATAGGGGTCATCCACGAATTTAAATAGGATTTATAGACCCCAGAAAGTATTTTATATGATTTATTGCCCTATTTTCTTGCATTAATTATAGTAATTCGAGATAAATGAATTATCTTCTAGAAATTTACAGATCATCTTATTTTGTTGATGGGAATCTAGAAAAAATCGGATTTGGTTAGAAAATGAGTTTTAGATATTTATTTGGAAATAAATCCTTCATGAACATATTTGAAAGCTTTTAACAACATACTTTGATGATCTAGCATCCAAGCTTGAAGATCATCACATGCATGTTTGCTTGAAGACCATTCATGAGTTTGAAATGTTCAAAAATCGTTTTTTTGAAAGAAAACTTAGAGTGCATGTGGTGATTTTCCACCAAAACTTGTAGAAAAGTGCATTTTCATGATCTTGACTTAGGTTTAGGTCCTTGGATTTCACCATTTACAACATGCATGTTGTTTTTGGGTGAAATCCTACCACCATCATCATCAAAACTGAAGTGAATGAACATGCACACATATTTTCTAAGAGAAAGGTGTAGAAGAAGAAGGAAATGCAAGAAAAACCTTGAAAACATGGAGGAAAATGAAAGGAAATCGTGTTCTACCTTAATGAACACCACTAGATGATGAAGATTTTGAGCATCATGAGTCTTCTTGGACTTGTTTGCTGTAAAATTTCGTGGTTCATAGAGGGAGTAAGAGAGAAAATGTGTGTGAGAGTGTAAGAGAGAAATGAGAGAGAATGAGGGAAGATGGAGTGTGAGAAAGAAGAAGAATGATTTGTGTTGGGAAGAGGACAGATATGGGGAGGGAGATCCGAATTTTCAATGAGGAGAGAGACTCCGCACCTCTACCATTTACTTTATATAAATTTGCCTCAATTTTTATAAATTTTCCCATTTTTTATAAAGTGTGAATTAAGCCATGATTTGTTTTATTAAATTATTGATTGAACTTGTTAATTAGGAATAAATGTTGATAGTTTAAAATTTATTTTCCTTGAATTCATTTTCATAATTTTGATTATTATAAGATAATATTAGAAGCTTCATAATTATTTTATAGAATTTTTAAGGTTAAAGTTTATAAATGTGAGTTTTTAGGGCATTTAGGGTTTTTAGGGTCTTGAGATTTAATAAATATTTGGATATCAAAATAAATTGAATTATTTGAGAGTTCAATTTATGTTAGAGTTTCATAACTCTTTTCTAGTTAAAAATAATGTTTGTAATTTATTTTTATCGATTTATTGGCATTCTATGTAGTGATTCCGAGATTCAAGCGAAATTGACGAATCAAGTATACTAGTCCTAGTCTTCAACTTTGACTTAAGTTTCTATGAGACTTTGAACTAACTTCTACTTCTAGGTCAAGTGCATGATGTGTGTATATGATTCATGAAATGTTGTTCGAGTCAAAGAGTGACCCAAATATGGATAGTCACTACAGCTCAGTAGATGTAGAATTCACATATCAATGTGAAATCTAAGTACACTATCCATTGATTCTAATTGTTTCCAAGTTTCTAGTAGGTTATAACTTAGCTTCTAGTTACTAAGTCTAGTATGTGTAGTGCCTATATATGCAACTAAGTCTATTCAAATCTAGAACTGACTCGAATTTTGACGGTTGTCACAGTGAGGAACTTGATGAAGCTAGAGAGAGAGAGGAAGAACCCGATTCCTGGTCTTGGAGGTCTGAAAGTGTTAAATGATGGCTGAGTATCACTTATATAGGAGGAGTGTACGGCCATGAGGGGGTGTACAGCCGTACACCCATGCGTACGGCCGTACACTCCTCTCGAGGGAGTGTTTGGCCGATTTTTGCTACTATGAACTTTGGTATCTCATTCCTATACTCTATCCTTGAATATACAAGACTTGGAATACTCAAACATACCCTAAGCAATGCTAAATGATAGCAGAAACGAGTTTGACTTTGATTGAATAGAATGGCTCATACAAAAGAGAAATTTCGGGTTGTCACATCATCCCCCTGTTAGAGGGAATTTCGTCCCGAAATTCAGACGCTGATTACAAATCATGAACTTGGAAATAGATAAAGGTACTTCTATTTCATTAAAATTTCACGCTATAAAGTGAATTCAGGTCCTCGCTTGGCATTTCAACGAACCTTTGCTATCGGGATACGGCTTTACTTCATTTGTTTGACCTCTCGGTCCATGATCTCTACTGGTTCCCCCACGACATCAAGGTTCTCGTCTAGTTCGATCTCATCGAGGGGAATTACAAGTGTCTTATCGGATAGACACTTCTTTAGGTTCGACACGTGGGAGACAGAATGTACGCGGCTAAGTTCTCGGGGTAATGAAATTTGTATGCTACGGGAATCTTAAATGGCCCTATGTATTTCGGATTCAACTTTTCACGCTTTCGAAAGCGTATCGTGCCTTTCCTGGTTGATACCTTCAAAAGAACACGGTTACCAACCTGGAACTCCAGAAGGTTTTCATCTCTTATTAGCACGACTCTCTTGTCTAACTCTTGAATATGGATTTTTGTTAGTCTCTAAGCTTAAACTCGACCCATTGGATGCGTGGTAGTTCGGGAGGGTTTACTGGGTATACTTCGGAAGGGTTTCAGAGGGTAAGGTACTCCTCGCATGAGTACTTCGAGGTCTAGAACATGAGAGAAGCGATTCAGAGGTCTATGTCGGGTTGTCATTACAAATGACGAGGGTTTCGTGAATTTGGCGGTCAAGGCGTTGGAAACGTATGAACTTAGTATGTTGAGGACCACACGAATCCATGATGAATGATGATAACAGACTCTTTACATAGACAAAAGTTAGGCCGATTTGAAAGAAATGATTGCTATACGACGGTGTATCTTTAGTGTGTTCGACAATGTACTCTGTGTAAACGTTCTAGTGTTTTCTGTTTTCTCTTTGATGCTACCACTGTCACACTTGTATTGCAATGGGCCAGTACAAACAGTGCAAGTGTTTTAATAACTAGTGAAGATACTTCATATTATGATTATTCTTGGTATCTCTATGATTGCTTGGCATATACAAGTTTTGTATAATTAAGATGAATAAGACGGTCGACTGAGTGACTCTGCCCTAAATCCACAACCTGAAAAGGAACAGGAATTAAGGCGGAATCACTCACTCTAATTCTGCAACATCTCAGCTATACACAACCCTGACGTATAAACTAAGCCATCATAGCTTCCCTGAACGAATCTTTTGTTTTCTTATGGATGTCGTGACTTGTTCGGACGAGTGAGTTATCTATAATTACTTCTTAATTTCCCCAAAATTTTATATTAATATAGATTAAATGTTTAAGGAAATTTTATTTAGAAGATGTACCAAAACCTCAAAAGGAAGAGGGGTTCCTCGTTGCTCTTATGTGTCATGCTGCTACACTCCCCCTTCTCCTCTGTCATTTATCTCCGTCGAACAGTTTCTCTTGAAGTGCCCCATTTCACCACATGCATGGCATACTTGAATTATACTAGTATCGGTAGTTAAAGTGATGTGTTGAGTCGGGGTCCTATGGGAGCGAGCTTCTTTGCCATTTTTAGTCCTTGGACAATTTCTTTTGAAATGTCCAGGTTCGCCACAATTGTAACAAACCTAACTTACTTCCACGCCAAGAGCTTCAGTGATTGAATTATACTAGCATCGATAGTTGAAGTGATGTTGCAGTTCTTAAATTGCAATTTGCGGCATTTTTCTACGTGGGGGAAGTTGCATTTCTTGCAATCCGGTAGATTTCCAACATATTGTCGCACTGGCATATGTGCCGGAGTGCCAGATGTCGTGGCTGTAGAAGTTGTCACATGTTGTTGTCTCTTGGCAAGTTTTTGAGATAACTTGCGCTCCTTCTTGTTCCAAAATTTTCGTTTATTATTCTTAGGTTTGTGGGTTGCAGTATCATCCTGGATAGGCCCTTGTCGGTTTCCTGGTATGTTGCTACGGTTTGAAGTGTTGAAACTATTTCCATTTTCATTTGTGTAGTTGGCATTGAAATGCGCCATGACAACGTTTACGGCGGCTGTGACTGTGGCCTGAAATGTAGCGAAGTCCATTTGCAGAAATGGTGTCTCGCCAGTTGGTTGGATACTTCCTTGTGAAGACATGGCTCTGTTGCACGACGAGAAACGATCTTGTGAGTAACGATGGTCACCGGTAGTTGTATCTCACAAATTTATATACTTATAAATTTCACGCCTTGGAGGGCTACTCTGAATGATTCTGATAATGTTCCTGAAGTGTACTCTATGGAAGTGGCTATTGTACGAGCGTTAATTAAGCTAAGTTATACTGGTTTCCGAGAGTATTATAATCCGACTTCTATAGTGTCCTGATAATCATCCATAAAGGACGTCTAGATGAAATAAACTTTTGGATTTGAATTGGCTATTCTTGAATGAATTTTTGATGAGACGTTTGTGAGGTGGCATTTCTCAGTCATAAATTTCAAAGATGAAATAGTGGTATAACTTTGATAGAGTTACTTAGTTTGCATGTTACTGATCTAGAATGTATTTTTGATAATGATAATCTTTAACTGAAATAAGATTGTTGTCACTATAGCTGTTATTGAGATTACACAGAGTTCGGAAAATTTGACCTAGGAGAAGGCCAACAGCATACCAACAGAGGGAAAATTTGACAACATAAAGAACTAGTGAAACAATACTTGGAAGACAGGAAATTTCTACAGGGAAAAGAGATACTTAGAGCATAGATATGAAGGCTATTCTTTAAACCAAAAGGAAGGGTGAGTAGAGTATTTCCTATCGGCGACGGGCACCCCTTAGATGAATCCTTAATTCGGCCAGCTGACGCTCCACACCAAGCAGCCGTCTCTCGTATACTGACTGGCGTGCTTGGAGCTCTATGACTTCAGCTCGAGTTGCAGCTAGCTCTCGCTGAAGAGCTTCATTGTCTCTTATAGCTCTCCCATGAGCAATTTCAAGGCGATGAATGCGATCCGTACTGGCGCTTGAATCTGCTTCGAGTTCCACAGTTTGCTGAATGGTTGCCACACCTACCTCCACATTGTGAGCCACTCGGCGTATTAGGATTGGAAGGGCCCTGTCTGCGGGGCCTCCTTCGTTCAGATTGTAAAATTTACGGTTTTATTGTATGGGTGGGGTTGGCCTTGCTCGTGGCTCCACCTATTCAAACTCCCAACCCACATAGGCGTTGGGCCTTGAAATTCAAGACGTTGGTTAGGATTTGGTATTGGGGCCACTTGAGGTAGGTGTTGGATAAGGTGTCTAAGTCCATAACTATTTCTGGTATGTACTTGACCCGACCTGGCATGGTCCATTTGGGTTGCATGGCACCAATCAATTGGATAAACTAAAATGAGAGAAATAACACTTATGGTTTATTAATATATTATAAGTGCTAATATATTAATAATATTATTTAATTAGTTTGATCAAGAATTAATTTAGAATTAATTAAGTGATCAAAAGATAACTAATTAAATATATGGGTAGATTATGTAAATCTTCCATATCTTATATAGTGGGCTAAGAGGCTCCATGGATTATTAAGTTGGGTTCCACCCATAGGATGCTCCATGGATGCTCCATGGGAGTTACAAACCCATGGGTCATGGAAATGAAGAGTCATGACACATTAGGGTTTACATGGTGTAACCCTAGATGTGTCAACACTATATAAGAAACCCATTCTCCACCAAAATTGGCTACACATAAGAAACAAGAGGGCTAGAGCCGATTTTGCAAGTGTAAGATTCTCTCAAAGTTTACTCCTTTGCATTTGGTGTTGTGTGAAGCATTTGAGGCATCACACTTGGGGTGCTAGGCTCACAAGGTTTCAAGGATCATAATCAACAACAAGGTAAGTTATTCTATCTTTCATTCAAGTTAAAAATGTTCCCCATGTATGCTAGATAGGAATATAACCTTGGAATTCAACTTTGCATGATTATTAGACAAACATAGATCCAAGGTTATTAGGGTTGCATGTACACTTAGGAAGTGTTAGAATGCTCAAAGCCCATCAGTAGGTTCCCAACTTCATGATTTTCTTCTGGCTCTTCCTCGAGCCATCCATTATTTCCTTGGTTGGGAAAGTACGGGTCGCCAGGAAGATTGAATCCAGCCATGCTATCTACGCGAGAATAGAGGTGAAACGGATAGTTAATAAACGTCGAGTCTAATAATATTTCTATAGTATTATAATTGTATGCTCGATACTTTGTTGTTATATTATAGTAACTAAAATACTCCTATAGTATTTTTAATGTTGCATGTTCTGTTCTATCGATCTCTTGATGTATATGGTTTGGTAAGTTTTAGGCTTGCTGCAACATCACAGTCACTCCCAGACACATGTTGGTCATGTCTCAAATAAATATAGTTGATCAGGCTATATTGATCCCATACATGATTACATAACTATCCAGGTTTAACCGCAGTGTTCAACATCCAAATACTTTTGTTTTGTTCTACTTATGATATTGTTTCTGGTACTTACGGATACTTGTATACCCTTTATAAAATACTTATATTTTTTAAGTATACTTTTAGTCCAGAGTACTTCGGCCCCTTAGTGTTTATAGTTGTATACGATGTAAGGTTAGGTATACATAGTTCACTATAAACAATAGCTCTGATACCAATCTGTCACACTCCCAAACCGGAGCGACGGAAATGTTCGGGGGCGGATGACTTCATATATAGTATCACAACAATTGAATCATAGTAATCAAAGTAAACACAACCATTACATTGAATATATATATATATATATATATATATATATATATATATATATATATATATAATAAGTGTTTACATCAGTTTGCTTCATATTTTTATACATCCAAAAGTATAACAAACGTAAAAGACGAGACTCTATATGCTCCGTCTTCTCAAAAGTCTGTCGAGGTACCTATCTAATGATTTCCTGAGAATACAAGCGGTTTTGAAGGAGAGTATCAACATAAAAGCTGGTGAGTTCATAAGTATCTTTTTGTAATAAAAACATGTTAATGAATCAGCAAAAATGTTTGTATGTTTCCAAGAAAATCCAATATTTCCTTTAGTAAGAGTGTAATATTATCAGTTTCATCTATAATCACTTAGTTCATTCTAGCCATGTATAAACCAATATTGAACAGACAGTTGACTATGTGGATCTTCCCTAAGTCCACAACCAAACAAGGAACAGGAAATGAGGCGGAAACCACATATCCCACAGTCTATCGAGTATTATTCATATGTAACACTGATGCATAAACTAAAGAGTTATAGAGCTAACTATGAATGTGTCACAACTGGCATTCTAGCTAGGAAATTCTATTCCTGTGTAACCATTCAACTATTGTAAAACATATACTCTAAGTAAATCTCACTCAATGCTCATTTAGATTCACCCTTATTGGGCCTAATGGACCAATAAGTACCCAATTCAACTTTATTGGGCTTAGAAGCCCTAATTGGAACCTAATTGGGCCCAATTTATAAATCTAAAAGATTTTGGACCATTTGGGCCTAGAATGATTCATTCTAACCCTAATGGGCCTTATTGGGCCATAACTAATCCAATTAACCTTAGGGAGCCATAAGCCCATTCTTTTATTCTATTTGTCCTGTGAATGCTTCCAAGAGCCTAATGGGCCAAAAAAGTTTATGTTAGGACCCAAATATCCTAACTAAAGTTAATGGGCCCAAACTACTCAACCCTTTCTTCTTGGCCCAAAATCTCGGCCCATGTATAAACCAAAAAAAAAAGAAGAGAACTAGGGGGGGGGGGTTGACTTGGAGATGCCACCTCCATATTGCCCAACATGTATCACTGTTAAGATATCCCATGTACCCAAACTAGTCACCTCACCTATCTCTCTCTCTCTCTCTCTCTCTCCCCTCTCTTCTTCTACTCTCGGCCGAGAGCTAAACACACACACACACACACTCTTCCAAACACTCTCTAACACTCTCAAGAATATCCCTCTTCTCCCACAAAAATTTCGAGATTTGGTGTGTGTCCTCAAGAGGTTCTCATCTAGATCATCACTCTTTGGTAAGTTGTTATCATACTTAAGTCTTTGATTTCATCCTTAAGCTAAGAACACTCTCTTATGAAGCTTTATTTCGTGATCTAACACCCTAGAAACCATCCAAATCTGAAAACTACTTCAAGGAGTTGCTAGGGCCGAAAATCACTTCATCTTTTCCACTTCTGCTTCTTAAACCGAAACATCAAGCAAAAGGTGAGTTCATACCCCCTTCTTTTTGGTTTTCATAAGATTTTTGGGGGAGAATGCAAGTAAAATGTGTAGATCTATGTGTTATATGCATGTTTTGTGTGAATTCTTAGTTTGTTTGGTAATAATGGGTTAGATCTTAGCAAATCTCAAAATTTTAAGTATTATCTAACGAAGATCTATGAACTATGACATGATATACATTACATTATCAAGCCAAAAGTGAATACATGTTTAAGATGCAAAAGAATTCAACCAAAAACCTTGTTAAAGGTCAAAATTGTCAAGAAAACAAAAGATAAGGGTAAAAAGTGAAAATTATGTTTTTAAAGGGGCCAAACAGGTCCTACATGTATAAAAAGGTGTTTTTATGCTAAACATACTTTTAAAAGGGCCAAAAATTGTCACATCCCCGAACCAGACGGCGGAAACGTCCGAGGGCTCGTGTGACTTAAATTGAAATATCATCACAATGAATATACATGAAACATAACATAAACATCACCATGAATTAATACATTACAACTGACCTTGTTCACATCAAGTACATTGTTTACATTACAACATCACAGAACATAAGTTGTTTAACGACTGACTTTGCACAAAAGAAATTTCAGAAACACGCTTGATGATTCTTTATTCTAACGGTTACCTGAGAATACAAGTTATTTTGAAAACGGTCAACATATATAATGTTGGTGAGTTTATAAGCATGTTTGATATAAAAATAGTTTGTATTGTTTGTAAAACCCAGAAAATTCGATATTTTCTGTAACAAAAATTGTTTACGAAAAAGATGTGATGATCCCATAAGTGTATATGTATGTGATTTCAAAACATATAAAAGTGAATGCCTTTCATAATTGTTCCTGGTATTGTAGTTGTTGTATGTAGAAGTGAATAATGTCGTTCCCCGGAAAACCCGATGTTTTCCAATTTAAATAGCATCACAGCTTTGTATTATTGTATAAATCACTTTGCATCGTCACAGTGTATGAATATGATTTCCCATGAGTACTTAGATGGTAATGGATCTCTATGTGAGTCGTTATAACCATGCAAAATAATGACTAATCCGCCTGTCTTGGCATTTCTCCAAACGCCGGTTTTGATCAAGATTTTGTCACCCTAGACTGGCCGAGTCTAACTGTAGCGAACAGCTCAGGTGTGGGGGAGTCACCCCCGCATAGATCTATACACAAAATCTCGCTCTCCCTCCAGGAGACTCGTATTAGAACTACAGGCTACGACCGACACTTATTGCTGCCACCCGTTATTTCTCACTAAATCCCAATGAAATTGACTAACTTTGTTTTACAACCCGATTGATGTTTACGTGAATATGAAGTAAGCCTAACAGACACGAAAGAAGACAACGGTGGCCCACTAATTATGTATGTTATTATAGATTGTCGAGTATGCTGCGGGCATGTTATAGCCCATTAAGTATATGATGAATGTTTAGGGTCCTATTAGCAATGCAAATGGGCCACTAAGGCCCAATAGCATGTTAAAGCTGATAAAGGCCCATTGGGCATGTAATTGGGTCACAAAGTCCCAATAAACATGTTTGAATATATTGGGCCCAATAATCATGAAATTGGGCCACAAAAGCCTAATAGCACGAACAAAAGATTTTTGGGCCCAATCATCGTATCATTTATCTATTTATCGATTTTAAGTTCGCAATGTAGGTTTTTTTGTATGCCAAATGTTTATTCTTGATGTTAAAAATACTTTGACGTTTGAGTTACAACGAAGCTTTGGTTATAAATATATGTATATATATCTATAAACATTTTAAAAACCATGCGTTATAAAGTTTATATTCTTGGCCCAATAATTTAAATATTAGCCTATTTGACCAAAAAATATTGATTTTGACCAATTCAGCCACTTTATTAGTAAAAATGACACTTTTAGTCCCTTTTGATGAAAATTGACATTTTTGATCCTTAAACCATTTTTCTTGACATTTTCGGCCCAAACATAATTTAAATAATAATTTCAGCCCAAAACTATTGTATTTGCCATTTCCATCCCTTATTTGTAAAAAGTTTACACTTTTGACCCAAATTCCATAAGTTTTACATTTTTGACCCCAAAATCCAAAACTTTGAATTTTTAGTCAAAATTTTGCATTAAATTCATTTTCAGCCCCCGAAATATTTTATTTATGTTTTAGACTCATATTTTGATAAACTTACAACTTCAGCCCCCAAAACTCTACCTTTTTCGCAATTTTGGGGCCAAAAACCCATAAGGCCCAAATGTAAGCCCAATAAACTAAAATTTATATTTTTGACCCCTTGAGAAGTATTCTTTCCATGAAAATCAGAGTTTTTTGTAAATAATACTATTTTATCCTTATAAAGCCGAAAATATCATATTTTACCCAAATCTTTGTTATTTTTGCAAAAATGACACTTATAATGATTTTTGGCTTTGTTTTCACTTCTTAAGCCTAAAGACTCTTAGATCTTTGAAGTATGTTGTTTATTATTTTATTTGTTTATGTATCCTTCACACTTTAGCCATAGATCTCGAGATATAACAAATAATATCACATTTTCACAACACAAACCAAACAAATCACATATAACATGCAAACACACATAGATCAACACATAACACTTGTATTCTCCCCTAAAAACAAGTAAAAACCGAAAACAAGGGGGTATGAACTCACCTTTGCTTGATGTTTTGGTTTTTGAAGAAGAATGGAAGAAGATGATGTGATTTTCGGCCCTAGCAAGCTTCTTGAGGTTATTTTCGAACTTAGAGGTGTTCAAAGGTTGAAAACTTGATGAAGATCCTTGAAGCACAACCCAAGTCACGAGATTTTGGTGGAGGAAAGGAAGGTGTTCTTGAGATATTAGAGAGAGTTTGAAGGAAAAGTTTGAAGATGTGTGTGTGTGTGTTTGTTGCTCTCGGCCGAGAGAGATAAAGAGAGAGAGGGGAGGATTTCCAAGTGGGTTATTGCATGATGGATTAGGATCATAATCTAGATACATGAGGTATAATTAGTATGGAAATCCCATATGTAAAAATAAGGTGTCAACTTCTTTCCCATGCAAATTTCTCTTTTTTTTTAAGTGATGTTGGGCCTCGAGTTTGGGCTAGAAGAAAGAGTTGAATAGTTTTGGGCCATTAATTGTTTTAGTTTGAAATTACAAAGCCCAAATTATTACTTTTCGGCCCATTGGGCCCAATATAGGTAAAACAATCCATTTTAGGCCCACATGGCCCAAAATGCTATGTTTTATGAATGTGGGTCCATTTAGATCCCATCAAGGGTTCTAATCCCAAAATAGTCACATTGGAGGTTTATTGGTCCATTAGGCCCAATAAGAAAAATCCTAGTCCATAATGGATTTAACCGGGATTTTTAGGGTTTCCAATCTGTAGTTGACTATTAGAAGTGTTTGTATAGAGTTTTTGGGCTTTTCAATTGTATTTTGATGGAAGTTTGTTGTCATTGAATAAACATCACACTTGTTTTAAAGTCATGGTTACAATTGTTGCCATTGTTAATGTTTACAAAAACATAGAATTTCCTGGTTGTGACAAAAATGCAAATTTTAGCTAAATGGGCCCAAACTTTTGGGCCTCACGGTTTTGGGCCCAATTTGCGAAAAAAATGAGTTTTAGGGTTAAAAATGTTATTTGGCCAAATTTTGAGTCATAAATGTAAATAAACCAAATTTAGAGGTGAAGATATCATTTATTTTCAAATTGGACCAAAAATGTAAAGTTTTCCAAAAATCGGGCCGAAATTGTAAACTTTTACAAACAAGGGGCTGAAAATGTATTTTTCTGCAAATCAGGGTTCTAAATGTGAAAATATAACATTTTGGGTTAGAACCGTAAATTTATAGACATTTGGGACAAAATTGCAAACTTTTATAAATTATGCACTAAAGTGTCATTTTTACAAAACTTTAGGCCTAATTTAAATTTTGAGGATGATTGGCCAAAAACGTCGTTTTTACAAAAAGAGGATTTTTATCACCAATCTGTTGAACTTCGAGCCAAAACAAACAATGGAATGAAACAAAACAAACGAAATACAACAATAACTATTTATTGGGCCTACTATACACGTTACTTGGCCATTGGACCCTAAGGGCCCAATTAAGTGCATATTGAGCCCAATGTTTTTCCATGACGTGTTTATTGGGTCTTATGACCCACTTACATGTTAATTTGGGCCTATGTTATGGATTACATGTTTATAGGGCTTTTGTGGCCCATTTACATTCCTATTCGGCCTAAATTACCCTCTTACATGTTATTGGGCCTTTGTGGTCTAACTACATGCTAATAGGGCTTGGAATGGAAATTTCACATGTTAATAGACCGTAACTATACCTTTGCGAAATCATTAAATGTCGTATACTTATATATGTACCTTTTGAATACAAAAGTATACCACAAATACGTAAGCGTTAAACAAAGTAAAAAGGTGTTAAGAATCTAGTGAGACATGTTGGTTGGCACCTCTGAGTGTACAATCGTAGCCTGTAGTTATAATCAAAGTTTCCTGGTAGGAAAGCAGGTGATTGTGTATAGATCTATACGGGGTGACCCCCCACGCCTTAGCTGTTCGCTACAGCTAGACTAGGCCAGTCTAGGGCGACAACATCCTTAGCAAGACCGGCATTTGGAAAAATACCAAGACGGGCGACCTAGTAATTATCATGCATGGTTATAACAACTCATATAGGGATTCAATACCAAAAGATAACCTTTTGAAGATAAATTCTTTCATTGTGTCAATGCAAAACGACTTATTTAACGATACAAGAATCTAAACGATGTTATAAAACAGAAAATATCGGATTTTCTGGGGAGATTATTCATATATAATTATCATTTATTCAAAATACAATGAATCTAAACTACACTCATACATGTTTTAACTATGAAATTCACACATGCATTTATACTCGATTTTCACATCATTTTCAAAACATTTTACAGAAAATATCGGATTTTCTGGGTTTTTATGAAAGATACAAGGACTTTTACTCAAATATACTTATGAACTCACCAACATTAAATATGTTGACTGTGACAACCGTCAAAATTCGAGTCGGTTCTAGATTTGACTAGAATTAGTTGCACATATAGGCACAACACATATTAGACTTAGTAATTAGAAGCTAAGTGATAACCTAGTAGAAACTTGGAAACAGATAGAAACAATGGATGATGTACTTAGATTTCACATTGATATATGAATTCTACAACTACTTAACTGTAGTGACTATCCATATACGGGTCGCTCTTTGAATCGAACACCTTTTTATGAATCATATACACACATCATGCACTTGACCTAGTGGTATAAATTAGGTCCGAGTCTCGTAGGAACTTAAGTCAAAGTTGAAGACTAGGACTAGTATACTCGATTCCTTAATTTCGCTTGAATCTCGGAATCACTACATAGAATGCCAATAAACCGATAAAAATAAATTACAAACATTATTTATAACTATAAAAGAGTTATAATACCATAAGATAATTTAAAGTCTCAAATATTCTATTTATTTTGATATTCAAAGTTTATGAAACTCCAAAACCCTAAAAGCCCTAAAAACTCATATTTATAAACTTTAACCTTAAAAATCCTATAAAAACAATTATGAACCTTATAATATTATCTTATCATAATAATTATAATGAAATACAATTCAATGAAAAATAAAGATTTAGTTATTAACATTTACCCTTGATTTATAAGTCAAAAATCAAGAGTTTTATGCATAAAAACTAGGTTAAGGTGCACATTTTATAAAAAGTTGGATATTTTTATAAAAGATTTGAATTTTTATAAAAAAAACAAGAGAGGGAGAGCCTCTCCTCCCCTAAAATCGGATCCCTCTCTCCCCATATCTCTCTCTCACACTCTCATTCTCCAAACACACACATCTCTCTTCTTTCTCTCTCTAGAAAACTCTCTCTACCTTCTCTCTACTTTTTCTCTCCAAACACCACTCCATTCTCTCTTCCTCCCTCTAAGAACCAAGAAATATTCCAGAAAACAAACCCAAGAACACTCCTCAAACTCGAAATCTTCATCATCTTGTGGTATTCTTGAAGGTAAAATCGATTTCTACTTCACTTTTCCTTCAAGTTTTGCTCTTTTTCTTACACTTTCTCCTTCTTCATCTTCTTCAAACTTGTTTTCTTTTTGTTAAAATGGTTTTTAGAACATGATGGATGTGTTTTAACACCATGCATGTATGATAAACAAGGTTGCATGTTCATGATCTTAGTGCAAAAATCGATTTTAAGGATTAAAACATCAAACTCAAGTTAAGAGTTTTTAAGAAACAAAATTTTCTTCATAAATGCATGTATACATTTTGATAAGTTTTAATCTTTTGATCTCTGGAAACATGACCAAAATATGAGGTTATCATGATATATTTAAAATACTTCAAAAGATGTACTCAAGGAAATGATGAAAACCCACTTTTCTAACCAATCATCATGCATGCAATCTGCCAGATTTCTTTACCTGACTTTAAACTGTCATATCTCACTCATTTCTTATCCAAAATTCGTGATTCTTTTTCTGAAATATAATACTTTGAGTTAGCTTTCAAACCCATCTGACCTCACTAAAAAAATTCCAATATTTCGATTTTTACCAATTTTTACAAAACTGTTGCTCAAACAGCACTTTCCTTATGAACATTTGTTTTGTGTTGCATGTTCAAAGGACTTATTCATCACTAAAAATCATTCAAAAATTATTTTGAACTCTTAACATCATATATTAAGAGGTACAAAAAGATCTTGATTTAAAAGTCTTTGGAACATGTTGCAAAAATTCTCAAAGTAACATCAATAATCTTTACCAAAATCACAAGAACCAAGTTTTCTCTATAATTTATTGAGCCTCTAGGCATGTTTTTCGACATCAAAAATAAGAAAACAATTTTTCATTGTTATTAAATTGTATGAAGATGTGTTCTGGAAATTTTCAGCTCAATATATATTTTCTTTATTTTTACATGAAAATAATAAGAAAATAGAGTGTTAAATCATATAAAATACTTAAGCTAGTAAATAAATTCTGGAAAAATTCTTGGATGATCCTTTAAGTTAATAAACATCTTCCATTAAGTTTCATCGATTTTTGTTACTGTTTAATATGGTTTTGAATTTTCTTTTTGTTTAGCTCTAATAAATCATAAAACCACATTAGAGAATATAAAAATGGTATCTAATAATTTTCGCAGCTTATACTCTCTGTGGAAGACTTAGAAAAATATTTCCAGAATTTTTCATAATGTATCCTTATTTTTCTCCGATTTTTGTATTTATAATGGACTAAAAAGAGGAAAAATAGTTTTACTCATCCAAAAATTATGAAAATTTACCAGAACACCTTGTAGTACATTAGGGTGCTACATAAAAATTTTGATGATTTTTCTCTTCTGTATACTATTTTTCTTCTATTTTCCCAATATTAAATACACTTAAACCCAATTTTTATTAGAATACATACACAAAAATCATAAAGTTAGGATAAACAGTTTAGAAATTCATTTTATATTTTTCCTAGCTTAATAATGACTAATAACAGCGTTACAAAAATTTTGGGCAATTTTGGAAACCATTTTCTATTTATTTCAATTTTTATTAGAATAAATGCTCAAAAATCATAAAATTGGGTTAAATTGTCTGGAAATCGATTTTTATATTTTTCCCAGGTTAAGTACGTGTAATGACATTACTATAAAAAGTTTGGGGCATTTTCTTAACCGATTTCTATTTTTCATGAATTTTTATATATTTAGAGAATTAAATATATGAAAAATGGTTATGCATATCCATAATCCATGACAATTTATCTAGAAGTCTTTTAACATATTTAGAACCAAAATTTGAAGTTTGGTAATTTTTATTAATTGTTTAGTATTTTTCATGATTTTATGGTTATTCAAGAAACTAAAATGGTGAAAAATAGTTAGACAAATCAAAAATTCAAGAAAATTTATCTTGAGGTCTTTGACTTCAATTAAAACTGAAATGCAAAGTTTGGGAACTTTTAGAACTAAATTGATTTAGTTTTGAATATTTAATCATTGGAACACCTCTAAAATGTTAAATATTAACATTTCAATAATGGAAATTTTCCACTTAAATTGTTATATAACAATTGATTCATTGAAATTAAATTTTCATAGAAAAATGTTTGTAACTTATCTATATTAAATTTTGACACAATATTGGCATAATTCTATTGTAGTAGTATGTATACTAGTGTTAGATTTCGATTAGAGACTCATTAGTGTGTAACATCGTTGTAGGAAAATGATAGTGGTACGAGTGGAGCGTAGTTCAAGGCACCATTTGCATCATCTCAATGCATTGTGAGTTTTCACGCACTCCCCTATTTTCAGTTTTTATGTTTTGGGGTGGAAAAGCATGTCCCGAAAAACTATTATTTGAATGTTGTATTTAAATTGATTTGTATCAAACATGATTGCTATTTTATTGCTATGTCTCTCTATGTATGTCTATGCAACACGGAACATGAGAACTTATCGTACTAAGGCCCTTCCCTTATCTCTAACCATTAACTCTTTGAGCCAATGGTCATTGTGGATAGCGCTATTAGGAATTGACAACTCCTCACTCGCCCTATTGCTGGAGTGCATAATACCATATTCATCTATGGAACGATAAGCATAGATCTTGATAGGGCTTCAGTCATAGGTTTGGTTGAGACTCATTGTTTGCTCATACACATACAAACTCGTTACTTATTATAGCAATAAACTTGTTTATTAATTATAGCAATGAACTTTGTTTCTCATTACAACAACGAACTGTTATTACTGAAAACTTATATACATGTTTTAGCAATGAAATTGTTTGCTCCTTGTAGCAACGAAATTGATTGCTCATTTTAGCAGTGAAACTTGTTTATTCGTTTGAGTAACGAACTTTATCTTCCATGAGAATATGAATGTTTCATCTTATTTGGGCAACATACCTTATCTCTCATGATGACAAAGAACTTTGTTTTTACAAACTTATTTACTCATCTTAACAATATACTTTTATTATTGGAAACTTTTATCAAAACTTTGATTTCAATTCATGGAACCAGTATCATTTTGTTTATCTGTGAGTACTCACCAACTATTTTATAGTTGACGCTCGTTTTACATGCTTTTTCAGGAATCATCGAGTAAGTGGCACTTAGGGACACTTCACCTTTAAGAGCATTCGCATGTGTTTTATTTCAATTTACATTGTAATTTCTTTTAAAAGTTGTTCAAACCCATTGTGAATTTGTAATGATTTTTAATACTATGGTTGGTGTTGTCTTTTAACTTTTGCGATGAAACCCTTTGTACTGCCACGCCCTGTGTTTCCGCGTTAGCGGGGTGTGACAGGAAATGGTATCAGAGCCGAAGGTTATAGAGAATACCGGTTTTCCTTTGGAGAACCACAACTATAGCAAAAAAAAAAAAATTTCTAAACGTTTTTAAAATACTGAACATACTACTGGTATAACTAATTCGAGTACACATTAATGGACTTTATATTAGTATAGCTTGGCCAACTATGCTTAATTAAGGAAAGTTAATGTGAGGCTGGAAACGGTTATTGTAGAATTATGTTCAAAACAATTTTCAACTTAAACTTTTGAAAAACAATATTTCGGTGTGTGTACGGGCATTGCATATTATAGGCATTCATCTAGATACACTTAGAAACTAAGTGCACTTTTATAACAATGCCTTTATTTAGAAATATTATTGTCCCTTATCAAGTGCTAGGTTAACCACTTATGTTATATCACTAGCCACTCTAGGAGCAATGCACATAGTACTACGAATGGGTATTCCTCAGTAGCTATTGACTTTAGATGTAAGGTTAGTAGCTAGATATACACTAGTAATAATCATAAGTCGAAACCTATACCAATTATTCCTCAATACCTCTTCATCGTCTTCGTACTAGAGTTACAACTAGGAAAGCGTTCCGATACCGACACGGGTGAATATTGGAGCATCGCGTAAGGAGGTAGATGAGTCGTTTCTAAGTAGCCACTTGGATATCATTGGAAAGCATTCCCAATTCGACTCACGAGGAGACACGGAGGTTTAACGCATACGTGAGACCTTATTACTACGCTACGATTTAGCTCTACGTTGATTCCACCTTGAGCTTAAAACTTAACATAGGATGTCCCTTTGACCTCTATAAAAGGTCGTAAACTGTATTGACACCATAAAACGTTTTTCAAACAATTTTTCTTGTCTTTTATCTTAGGGGAAAAGACATCGGCACTCGCCTTGTACTCACCTTAGTATTTAGGTACGATCGGCTACACTAACATACTTATTCCTTATTTCTTAATCTTCCATCAAAAAGTTATTTCGTTTCATCGGTTTTATTTTATCATCGATAAAATACTTTATAACCACTTTATACAACTTACTAGACCTTTCCTAACAATTTACGTCATATACTCGCTAAAAATCTTTTGACAACTTGCTTTAATTTAACACTTTTCTTCAAAACTCAATTTAACCAATATTTGTTTTGACATTGCTATTTCAATTTCATTTCAATCCATTTCAATGGATAGATGTGCTTTTAAGGGCATATAAACCATTTTAAACCTTGCTTACCATTTTGACACGTTTTCGAAAAACTTAGAAACAATTTCTTTTATAAAAGTGTTTAGACTCTATGCTATAAAACTTAAACATATGACATTGAAGTTCATATTACGTGTAAAAGCTTCACTGGGTCTTTCAAACCACTTTTGTTTTGGTTGACCACTTCCTCATTTAGGCATTATGCTTTACTTAAATGTGTTTTCTTGAAACCCAACATGATATTTTTACAACTTTCTAATCCAAATGTGTTTACAAGACATCACTGGTTCCTATATTTAAAAACACACCTTATTTGTTTTTTTCATTTCAAATTAGTTTTATAATTTGTGTTTATAAAACTTACAACATTGCAAAACTTAGTGTTCACTTTTAAATTTTCAGTGACGTACTTTTGACAATGCACAATTATTCATCTAAATATGTTAAGTCTTTACCTTATCCATTTTAACCATTGTTGGACCCCAGTCAAAAGATCAAAACTGTAAAATTTTCAATTACGAGTTTTAGTGTTTCTTCTTTTTCACAAATGGAGTTTAACTTAATAGATAACTCGTGGATTTTTAGCAAAACTTAGAAAACACTTTAGAACTTCTACATTTCTATTTAGTCATCAATATACATCAAATATTGAAGTTTGAAATATATCTCAACGTGGTTTTAAATCTACCTATAGGTATTGTTCTTATAATTTTAACAATAACAATCATTGTCGCTGCTACCTTCCTTTTTCTTTCCCCCAAACTTTATTTCTCGCTCTCCTTCTGATTTTAGATCTCGCACACCATAATATTAACATAATACATTGTCTAACTTTGTTTCTGTCTATTTTGCTTCTCGTGGTATCATGTTCGTATACATAAAGACTAGAAGTCTACCCTTTCGTTTTGAGCAATTAATACGTGTATATTCATGAGGCATACTTTAATTTTAGTCAACTTTGATATATTCAATTACACCTTTTACCATATACATCTTGTTTTTATTTTGAAATCTACTATAAACAAGTGATCCTTATTTACATTTACTCTTTCGTTCTAAATTCAAAAACTTGATATAAAATGCAATCTTCATTGTATTTTTCCTTATAAGTAATACACAAGATGAATACATTTATGCTTATAATTTTTCTATATCTGAAAAATATATGTGAAGGATATGTATCCTTATGTTTCTTCTTTTCTTTAAATACATCAAAAGTTTTGAATTTTACGATTATCTATTCTCTAAATGATTGTTTTGTAGAAACACTAAACTATGAATGCACTATTTTCAAAGATTGACATTTTTACACCTTTCTTAAAATAGTATTTTACTTTGCAATTTTCAGTGAGTTCCTAAAACTCTCAAACTTGTTTTCATAAGTATTCTGACTCCTCTTAAACTTGTATTTGTTTTGACTTAGACAATTAGTCAATTTTACAAAAAGCGTAATGTCAATATTTCTAAAAAAAAATCCCTTAATAACGACTTAAACATTTAACTTTAATTAATCTTTATATTATTTTACTATTTCATAACTTATTTTGTAGACGACACTTGAAAAGCCTTTACATTCGAGAGGTACCAAAACTTCGTTGCCTACCCTTAGTACGTATCTTGAGGAACTTACCCTTGATCATTTATTTTCATTCGTGCTACCCCTTCTTATTTCAAAATATATCTTTTGCAGATGTAGTAGCCAACCCGGAAGTGAACAAATTGTTCCTAATCTCTTCTTTATTAAGCGGCGAAGTTACACTTAGTGCAAATTTAGAATGCAACTTAAAGATCAATGCAGATTTAATGCTCAGTGCAGTTGGTGCATCATCGAAACTTATACCGCTCTCTTAATTCAGATAATATCTAACTAGATAATCTTTTCAACTAGGTCGCCATGGTCGAATCATGATTTCCATGATCCTAATTTCTTGCAATCTAGACTGTAGAACTCGAATTAAGGAAACATTACTTTGATTATAGATAAAGAACAGGGCTCTTCCCTTGGAGAATTAACCCAAAATAATCAAAGAGTTCCCAAAGTCACCACCTCTCCAATTATACAATTGCATCCGGTTTAGTTCTAATAGAATTCGTCACAAATTGAATTTCGGGACGAAATTCTTTCAACCGGGGGAGACTGTGACAACTGTCAAAATTCGAGTCGGTTCTAGATTTGACTAGAATTAGTTGCACATATAGGCACAACACATATTAGACTTAGTAATTACAAGCTAAGTGATAACCTAGTAGAAACTTGGAAACAGATAGAAACAATGGATGATGTACTTAGATTTCACATTGATATATGAATTCTACAACTACTTAACTGTAGTAACTATCCATATACGGGTCGCTCTTTGAATCGAACACCTTTTTATGAATCATATACACACATCATGCACTTGAACTAGTGGTATAAATTAGGTCCGAGTCTCGTAGGAACTTAAGTCAAAGTTGAAGACTAGGACTAGTATACTCGATTCCTCAATTTCGCTTGAATCTCGGAATCACTACATAGAATGCCAATAAACCGATAAAAATAAATTACAAACATTATTTATAACTATAAAAGAGTTATAATACCATAAGATAATTTAAAGTCTCAAATATTCTATTTATTTTGATATTCAAAGTTTATGAAACTCCAAAACCCTAAAAGCCCTAAAAACTCATATTTATAAACTTTAACCTTAAAAATCCTATAAAAACAATTATGAACCTTATAATATTATCTTATCATAATAATTATTATGAAATACAATTCAATGAAAAATAAAAATTTAGTTATTAACATTTACCCTTGATTTATAAGTCAAAAATCAAGAGTTTTATGCATAAAAACTAGGTTAAGGTGCACATTTTATAAAAAGTTGGATATTTTTATAAAAGATTTGAATTTTTATAAAAGAAACAAGAGAGAGAGAGCCTCTCCTCCCCTAAAATCGGATCCCTCTCTCCCCATATCTCTCTCTCACACTCTCATTCTCCAAACACACACATCTCTCTTCTTTCTCTCTCTAGAAAACTCTCTCTACCTTCTCTCTACTTTTTCTCTCCAAACACCACTCCATTCTCTCTTCCTCCCTCTAAGAACCAAGAAATATTCCAGAAAACAAACCCAAGAACACTCCTCAAACTCGAAATCTTCATCATCTTGTGGTATTCTTGAAGGTAAAATCGATTTCTACTTCACTTTTCCTTCAAGTTTTGCTCTTTTTCTTACACTTTCTCCTTCTTCATCTTCTTCAAACTTGTTTTCTTTTTGTTAAAATGGTTTTTAGAACATGATGGATGTGTTTTAACACCATGCATGTATGATAAACAAGGTTGCATGTTCATGATCTTAGTGCAAAAATCGATTTTAAGGATTAAAACATCAAACTCAAGTTAAGAGTTTTTGAGAAACAAAATTTTCTTCATAAATGCATGTATACATTTTGATAAGTTTTAATCTTTTGATATCTGGAAACATGACCAAAATATGAGGTTATCATGATATATTTAAAATACTTCAAAAGATTTACTCAAGGAAATGATGAAAACCCAATTTTCTAACCAAACATCATGCATGCAATCTGCCAGATTTCTTTACCTGACTTTAAACTGTCATATCTCACTCATTTCTTATCCAAAATTCGTGATTCTTTTTCTGAAATATAATATTTTGAGTTAGCTTTCAAACCCATCTGACCTCACTAAAAAATTCCAATATTTCGAGTTTTACCAATTTTTACAAAACTGTTGCTCAAACAGCACTTTCCTTATGAACATTTGTTTTGTGTTGCATGTTCAAAAGACTTATTCATCACTAAAAATCATTCAAAAATTATTTTGAGCTCTTAACATCATATATTAAGAGGTACAAAAAGATCTTGATTTAAAAGTCTTTGGAACATGTTGCAAAAATTCTCAAAGTAACATCAATAATCTTTACCAAAATCACAAAAACCAAGTTTTCTCTATAATTTATTGAGCCTTTAGGCATGTTTTTCGACATCAAAAATAAGAAAACAATTTTTCATTGTTATTAAATTGTATGAAGATGTGTTCTGGAAATTTTCAGCTCAATATATATTTTCTTTATTTTTACATGAAAATAATAAGAAAATAGAGTGTTAAATCATATAAAATACTTAAACTAGTAAATAAATTCTGGAAAAATTCTTGGATGATCCTTTAAGTTAATAAACATCTTCCATTAAGTTTCATCGATTTTTGTTACTGTTTAATATGGTTTTGAATTTTCTTTTTGTTTAGCTCTAATAAATCATAAACCCACATTAAGGAATATAAAAATGGTATCTAATAATTTTCGCAGCTTATACTCTCTGTGGAAGACTTAGAAAAATATTTCCAGAATTTTTCATAATGTATCCCTATTTTTCTCCGATTTTTGTATTTATATTGGACTAAAAACAGGAAAAATAGTTTTACTCATCCAAAAATTATGAAAATTTACCAGAACACCTTGTAGTACATTAGGATGCTACATAAAAATTTTGATGATTTTTCTCTTCTGTATACTATTTTTCTTCTATTTTCCCAATATTAAATACACTTAAACCCAATTTTTATTAGAATACATACACAAAAATCATAAAATTGGGATAAACAGTTTAGAAATTCATTTTTATATTTTTCCTAGCTTAATAATGACTAATAACAGCGTTACGAAAATTTTGGGCAATTTTGGAAACTATTTTCTATTTATTTTAATTTTTATTAGAATAAATGCTCAAAAATCATAAAATTGGGTTAAATTGTCTGGAAATCTATTTTTATATTTTTCCCAGGTTAAGTACATGTAATGACATTACTATAAAAAGTTTGGGACATTTTCTTAACCGATTTCTATTTTTCATGAATTTGTATATATTTAGAGAATTAAATATATGAAAAATGGTTATGCATATCCATAATCCATGACAATTTATCTAGAAGTCTTTTAACATATTTAGAACCAAAATCTGAAGTTTGGTAATTTTTATTAATTGTTTAGTATTTTTCATGATTTTATGGTTATTCAAGAAACTAAAATGGTGAAAAATAGTTAGACAAATCAAAAATTCAAAAAAATTTATCTTGAGGTCTTTGACTTCAATTAAAACTGAAATGCAAAGTTTGGGAACTTTTAGAACTAAATTGATTTAGTTTTGAATATTTAATCATTGGAACACCTCTAAAATGTTAAATATTAACATTTCAATAATGAAAATTTTCCACTTAAATTGTTATATAACAATTGATTCATTGAAATTAAATTTTCATAGAAAAATGTTTGTAACTTATCTATATTAAATTTTGACACAATATTGGCATAATTCTATTGTAGTAGTATGTATACTGGTGTTAGATTTCGATTAGAGACTCATTAGTGTGTAACATCGTTGTAGGAAAACGATAGTGGTACGAGTGGAGCGTAGTTCAAGGCACCATTTGCATCATCTCAATGCATTGTGAGTTTTCACGCACTCCCCTATTTTCAGTTTTTATGTTTTGGGGTGGAAAAGCATGTCCCGAAAAACTATTATTTGAATGTTGTATTTAAATTGATTTGTATCAAACATGATTGCTATTTTATTGCTATGTCTCTCTATGTATGTCTATGCAACACGGAACACGAGAACTTATCGTACTAAGGCCCTTCCCTTATCTCTAACCATTAACTCTTTGAGCCAATGGTCATTGTGGATAGCGCTATTAGGAATTGACAACTCCTCACTCGCCCTATTGCTGGAGTGCATAATACCATATTCATCTATGGAACGATAAGCATAGATCTTGATAGGGCTTCAGCCATAGGTTTGGTTGAGACTCATTGTTTGCTCATACACATACAAACTCGTTACTTATTATAGCAATAAACTTGTTTATTAATTATAGCAATGAACTTTGTTTCTCATTACAACAACGAACTGTTATTACTGAAAACTTATATACATGTTTTAGCAATGAAATTGTTTGCTCCTTGTAGCAACGAAATTGATTGCTCATTTTAGCAGTGAAACTTGTTTACTCGTTTGAGTAACGAACTTTATCTTCCATGAGAATATGAATGTTGCATCTTATTTGGGCAACATACCTTATCTCTCATGATGACGAAGAACTTTGTTTTTACAAACTTATTTACTCATCTTAACAATATACTTTTATTATTGGAAACTTTTATCAAAACATTGATTTCAATTCATGGAACCAGTATCATTTTGTTTATCTGTGAGTACTCACCAACTATTTTATAGTTGACGCTCCTTTTACATGCTTTTTCAGGAATCATCGAGTAAGTGGCACTTAGGGACAATTCACCTTTAGGAGCATTCGCATGTGTTGTATTTCAATTTACATTGTAATTTCTTTTAAAAGTTGTTCAAACCCATTGTGAATTTGTAATGATTTTTAATACTATGGTTGGTGTTGTCTTTTAACTTTTGCGATGAAACCCTTTGTACTGCCACGCCCTGTGTTTCCGCTTTAGCGGGGTGTGACATTGACCGTTTTCAAAATAACTTGTATTCTCAGGAAATCGTTAAGCTGGAAGATATGCAAGTGTGTATGGTTTTGTTTATGCAACATCACTTATCGTACTTTGAACAATTTGAACTTATGTATTTTAACAATGTACTTGATGTGAACAATGTTGGTTGTAATATGTAATGTTGGTGATGAATGTGTTATGTTTCATGTATATTCATTGTGATGATTATTCAATTGTTAGTCACACGAACCCCCAGACGTTTCCGCCGTCTGGTTCGGGGGTGTGACAGGTTGGTATCAGAGCAATGTTTATAGTGAACTAGCATATCTAACCATACATGATATGCAACTATAAACAGAATGGGACCAAATAACTCTACCCAAAATAAAAGTTTCACACCTATGTGCGCGTACTAGGATAATAATCTAACAACATCTAATAAAAGCTTCTGGAGGAGATTTAACGCTATGATTAAACCTGGGCAGTTATGTAGTCATATTAGGGATGAATATAGCCTGATCAACTATATTTATTCAGAATATGACCAACATGTGTTCGGGAGTAATCACAGCGGGAAATGAATCCACAAGCCTACCCCACTCTCCAAAAACTCTAGGCACTCAACATCTTTGCATAGTCTATAGGATCATAAACTCACAAAAACCACAGGCACTCAACATCTTTCCATTCCATAACAGAAAGATGCCTCAAAGACCCAACCATGGTTACAACGCAACACCGACCCCACCTGAGATAAACTCGGTTGCATTCCAGGCAGCAATGTCCATTGCGGTCACTGCAGCACTTGCGCCGATTCGCAATGGAAACAACGGAGAAGGCAACGGAGCCACTCGAACATGCACCTACAAGGACTTCGCCAACGCCAAACCTCATACCTTTAATGGGACACGACATAGCCCTGAAGCGGTGGATCGAGAAAGTAGAGTCTGTTTTCGAAATCTGCGGGTGTCCGGATGAGTGTAAGGTCAAGTTCGCAACCTGCAGGTTTATTGACCAAGCCCTCTCCTGGTGGAATGGCCACGTAGAGGCCATGACACTCCCAGTGGCAAACGCGATGCCCTGGGAAGAGCTGAAGGAGATGATATTAGCAGAATACTGTCCTAGAGGTGAGATTCAGAAGATGGAACAAGAGTGTGGAACCTCACGGTTCAAAACTCCAATATCGACACATACATATCCCGGTTTAGTGAGCTATCTCTTCTATGTCCCGGAATGATCACCTCAGAAGGGAAAAAGATCGAGAGGTTTATCTGGGGATTGAGTGCACCTATCCAAGGGAATGTCATTGCGGCAAACCCTGCAACGTTTGACCGCACCAAGAGACTGGCCAAGAAACTGTACGATCATAGCAATAAGAAGCGTCCCAAGACAGTGGAAGCGGAGGTTAAGAACGAAGAAGAGAACAAGAAGGGGAAAAACAACAAGCGAAAAGGAAAGCAAAACTCAAAATCGTCTAAGAAGCAACAAACGGTGTCTGTCCATGCTGCAACACAATCTACTGCCACACCACATGCTCCAACCTCATCCACACCGAATGCTTCCAAGCAGTACTCGGGAAATCTCCCCAGGTGCGGCAAGTGCAACTTCCACCATCACAGGGAGTGCAGAGAGATGACTTGCGCAAGGTGCAACCGGAAGCGCCATACAGCAAAGTATTGTAGGACTCATCTTCCACAGAACCAGATGTCAAACAACAATAACAGCAACAACAATAACAACAACACCAATGCTGGAGCTAGCTCTACCTGTTACGGATGTGGAAAAACTGGGCATATCAGGTGAAACTGCCCCAACACGAACAACCAAGGGACATGAGCCGCAGGGAGAGTACTGACAAAGGGTCAGGATGAAGCAGTTCTGGACCCAGCCGTTGTCACCGGTACGTTCCTACTTAACGACTCGTATGCATGCATCTTATTTGATAGCGGGGCGGAACGAAGTTTTGTTAGTAATAAGTTTCAAAAACTTACTAAAACAACAACCCCAAAACCTTAATGAAGCCTTCACGGTGGAAATGGCTAATGGGAAGACCGAATCAAGTAAGGATATCTATGTGGGGTGTACCCTAACTCTAAACAATCACACATTCCAAATAAACTTAATGCCTGTAAATATTAGGAGTTTTGATGGGATCATCGGCATGGATTGGTTAAGACCCCATCATGCCGATATTATGTGTCACGAGAAGGCCGTTCGCCTTCATCTTCCTAACCATGAAATCCTAATAATCTACAGAGATAAACCCGACGCAAACCTTCGTCTTATCTCGAGTATCAAGGCGCAAAAGTGTCCACAAAAGAAGAACTACGCGTTCCTTGCTCACGTAGTGGATAAAACCAAAGAGGAAGCGAGCATTCACAACATCCCAGTGGTGTTTGATTTCCCGGATGTGTTTCCAGAAGATCTTCCGGGAATACCCCCAGAACGACAAATCGAATTTCGAATCGACCTAGTGCCTGGAGCCACTCCAATCGCCAAATCACCCTATAGGTTGGCTCCTGCAGAAATGCAAGAATTGTCAAGCCAACTGAGCGAACTCCTGAATAAAGGATTTATCAGACCCAGCTTCTCTCCGTAGGGAGCTCCAATTCTTTTTGTTAAAAAGAAAGACAGATCCTTCAGGATGTGCATCGACTATAGGGAATTAAATAAACTCACCATCAAAAACTGGTATCCACTGCCACGAATCGATGATCTATTTGACCAGCTCCAAGGGGATAGTTACTTTTCAATGATAGATCTGAGATTCGGTGATCATCAACTCAAATTACGAGACGAGCACATTCCTAAGACTGCTTTCCGAACTCGTTATGGTCATTACGAATTTGTCGTGATGCCCTTCGGTTTGACGAATTCCCCCGCCGCATTCATGGACCTCATGAACCGAGTCTGCCGACCATTCCTTGACAAATTCGTAATTGTCTTCATTGATGATATTCTCGTATACTCTCGAAGTAAAGAAGATCATAGCCAACACCTCCGACAGATCTTAGAAACCCTGCGAGCCGAAAGGTTGTATGCAAAACTCTCCAAGTGCGAATTCTGGCTCCGCAGCGTAAACTTTTTGGGCCATGTAGTCAGTCAAGAAGGAATACACGTAGACCCCTCCAAAATTAAAGAAATCGAGAGCTGGGCAACTCCGCCAACGCCAACGGAAATTCGTCAATTCTTAGGTCTCGCAGGCTATTACAGAAGATTCATTCAGAACTTCTCCAAGATAGCCAAACCCCTCACCACATTGACTCAGAAAGGCGTACCATTCAATTGGACCGAGAAGCAAGAAGTTGCCTTCCAATCCTTGAAGCAAGCCCTCTGTAGTGCTCCAGTGCTATCCTTACCGGAGGGAACCGAAGACTTCATAGTTTACTGTGATGCTTCAAATCAAGGATTAGGTTGTGTCCTCATGCAACGAGAGAAGGTAATTGCTTACGCATCCAGACAACTGAAACTCATGAAGTAAATTACACCACGCACGATATTGAACTGGGGGCGGTGGTCTTCGCCCTAAAAATTTGGAGGCACTACCTTTATGGTACCAAGTGCACCATCTTTACGGACCATAAGAGCCTCCAACACATTCTATATAAAAAGGAACTAAACATAAGGCAACGGATATGGGTTGAACTGTTAAATGATTATGAGTGTGAAATCAAATACCACCCTGGCAAGGCTAATGTAGTAGCCGATGCCTTGAGCCGAAAGGAGTATTCAAGTCGTTGTGTAAAGACCCTGTCGATCACCATCCAATCTCATCTAGCCTCACAGATCAAGGAAGCCCAGTTGGACACATTGAAGCCGGAGAATGTCGCTAGTGAATCACTACGTGGAATGGAGAAGGAGCTCGAAGTCAAGGACGAAGGAAACTACTACTTCATGAATAGAATATGGGTACCCAAAATTGGGGGATTTAGAGAGGTAGTCATGCATGAAGCCCACAGGACGCGATAATTTATTCATCCGGGGTCAGATAAAATGTATTTGGATATCAAGCAGCAATATTGGTGGCCTAATATGAAGGCAGAGATAGCTACTTTCGTGGGCAAGTGCCTTACTTGCGCAAAGGTGAAAGTAGAATATTAAAAGCCCTCGGGACTACTACAACAACTAGTGATACCCGAGTGGAAATGGGAAAGGATTTGTTGGGGTACAAAGTTTTCCTTGAATGACTTTGTAATGTTTGACTTTTGTAAAACCCACTTGCATGTGGAGTATTAGCCTTGTGACACATGAGAGATAGAGAGTGAGAGAGAGACATGTAAACACCTCTATATAAGGTGGGTTTAGTCCACTTGTAGAGGTGTGCTTGAGAGATGTAAAAGTGAGTGTGTAAGTGTGTGTTATTTACGTAGTCTAGATCTAGATCCTTTTTGTGTAACACCATATACAATCAATACATCTCTTAAACACCCAAATCACCATGTTCATTGTGCAAACTTTAATTCCGGATGCCAAACCATGTTCTTATGTCACTACAATTGGTATCAGAGCGGGTCTTCAAGATCAAGGTGATTTTTTGAAGAACGATTCTCGGTTTGGCAACTTTTGTCACAATGGAAGCAATTTTGGTGAGTTTCTATCTATGATCTCTCTTAATCACATTGAATCGTGCGTTGCATTTTAAATTTTTGATCATTTTGACTCGGTTGGATCGAATTTGTTTCAAGCCCAATTGTAGATCCAATCCATTTTGTTTCATAGATCAAGCAAAATCTTGTTTTCTAATCATTTTTTTACAAATTTCGAATCCAATCTAGTCTCACAATCAGTTACTATTCATAAGCCCAAATTTGTGATCCATTTTCTAAGTATGTTATTGGTCATCCGATTTTGAGCCCATATTAAAAAGTGAAACTGATTTTGTTCAGTTCTTATCGTTGAATCATCGTTATTGTTCGATTTTTCTTCATCTGCATCATAAGCTAATAGTTAAAATCAAATTCTTGGGATTCGATGTTTTAATGGTTTGATAATCAATGTTTTCGTGTTACTTCTCTTCTAATCAATCTTGGAATTGAAGTGATTACTAAAAGTCAAAATCGATTGAATCAAAACTCAATCTGAGTTGTAATCGATTTGAGTTAGTAGATCGTTGATCAAATACGAGTCATATTTGATTCAAAGTTGTTGTAGACGATTTTAACTTTTGACAAGCTTGTGATTTCATTGATTTGAAGCAGATGTCAACAGCAGGGTATATCTTTTGTTCTTGAGTGTAGAACTCGTAACGATGATCTCAAAATTTGATTTCTTGATTGTTAAAAAGAAAAATCTTGGAGTCGTTTATAGATGTTGATCAATAATCAAAGTCTTGAAGTTCGATTAATGATGATTCAGAATCGATGATTGATGATTTTGGAGTTTTGAATCGATAGTTTTGGAACGAACTGGGAAATTGATTTGATTTCGAAGGCGATGATTTGGTATTGATCTTATGAGTCAAGTCTTTTGGTTTTGATTTGGGATCTGTTGATTTGGAGTCGGGAACTCGACGTTGTTTAGATGTCGATGTCGACTGGGATAATTTGGATTCAAAGAACGAATTTTGGAACTGGGTTTGGCTTTTGAAGACTAGATGGGTCGATTTCTTCGAAGATTTGGGAATTGATGTTGGCTAATGTTGTTTGCTGTTGATGATTTGGGTTGATACTTGAACGAACGAAGCCTTGGTTATTTGATCGATGAATTGGAAAAGAACTGTAAGGAACGAAGGGATAAAACGAGCAGTGAGTTAATTCGATTCAGAGGTTGGATGATTAAGAGGAACTGTTCATTAAGAGGCTTCGTTATGCTTCGATTTCGTATGAAAAATTTCGTATGCTTTGTATGTTGAGAATTTTTATTTGATTGGGGAAGATGAAGTTTCATACGAAGAGGAGAGAGAAAATTTTGGGTGAAGATGATTTTCGTACGAAGAGGAGAGAGAAGGAAAAAGTTTCGTGTGTTTGGGTTGCCTGATTTCGTGTTAATTGAGGAAAAATAAAGCACTGTTACGTAAATGGCCCCTGAAATTTCGCTAGTTTAACACCTTTCCAAATTTTCGTATGAAGAGGAGATGCTTTCGTACGAAGCGTTGAAAATTTCGTATGTTTGGAATGGAAAAGCAAAATTTTCGAATGTAGTCCGTCAAGTTTCGAATGGTTGACAAATGGAAAAAGGCTTCGTATGAATGATCAACATTTCGTATGTTTTGATCAAAAAGCAGAATTTTCAAAAACAGCCCCTTAACCTTCGAAAATTAGGCACTTAGAGAATTAATTGAAGTTTCGAATGTTTGACACTTTTCACCCAAATTCGAAAATTTTCTGAAACTTCGAATGTTTGGGACAACTCTTCGTATGTTTGGTGCACAAAGACAAAATTTTCGAAAATAGTCCCTGAGGCTTCGAATGTTTGGCGGTTCATACCGAAATTCGAAAAAGGACTGTTTTTGCTGAAAATTGAAGAAAATGCATTTCAAGCCCCTGCAGTTTGTGCAAATTGACGCTTTCTACCCAGCTTTGGAAAAAGGGGAGAGTTTTGCATATTTTTCTGTTTTGGGCGCACGGGTCACTGCAGAATTTTGAAATTGACAATTTCTACCCATTTTTGAGAAATTTTGTCAAAGGCGATTGTGACCGAAGCTAAAAATTCAATATTTTTTGGATTTTCCGGATTGAAGCACAGCTTTTATGTCACATGTTAAGGGGAGTTTTGACACGAAAAATTCCGAATAGAGCACGTTCTCTTTCCTTGAAGGTTTATAATCAAATTTTGATTATAAAAAGGGGGAGAAATTTATATGGAAATTCGAACTTGAATTTTTCATATTACGCGAATTTGAAGACCGAAGTGATCTTGAATTTTTGAAGCTTACGAAATGATGAAATTGGAAGTTCGGAAGAGATGTATTTGAAATGGGTTTGGAATTATTGAAGATTTTTGGGGTGTGCTTTATGCTCAACTTTTGGTGACCAATTTGGAGTTTGAGAAGCTCGTGATCATTCGTTGATGCTCGGTTTGTATGGTTTCACATCATAGAGCCCAAATTGAAGAATCATGGAAGAATTGAAGATCGAAGTTCGTTTCGACATGTGTCACCCTTGAGGCTCGGATCGCGTAGTTGCTCGATTTTGGAAGATTTGAAGTGGGTCATTCATTCCTAACTTTGAGGGGGAGAATGTTGGGGTACAAAGTTTTCCTTGAATGACTTTGTAATGTTTGACTTTTGTAAAACCCACTTGCATGTGGAGTATTAGCCTTGTGACACATGAGAGATAGAGAGTGAGAGAGAGACATGTAAACACCTCTATATAAGGTGGGTTTAGTCCACTTGTAGAGGTGTGCTTGAGAGATGTAAAAGTGAGTGTGTAAGTGTGTGTTATTTATGTAGTCTAGATATAGATCCTTTTTTTGTAACACCATATACAATCAATACATCTCTTGAACACCCAAATCACCATGTTCATTGTGCAAACTCTAATTCCGCATGCCAAACCATGTTCTTATGTCACTACAGGATTACTATGGACTTCGTGACTAAATTGCCAAAGACAGCAGACGGATTGGATGCTATATGGGTAATTGTCGATAGATTAACAAAATCCGCTCATTTCCTGCCAATAAAAGAATCCTATAAGATGGAAAAGCTTACCCGAATCTATCCCAAGGAGGTTGTAAGACTCTATTGAGTGCCAGTATCCATTATCTCGGATCGAGATAGCAGGTTTACTTCAAGATTCTGGCAATCTCTTCAGAGAGCAATGGGAACATAGCTAGATATGAGCACTGCCTATCACCCGCAGACGTATGGTCAGAGTGAGCGTACCATCCAAACACTCGAGGATATGCTCCGAGCTTGTGTGATTGACTTCGGCAAATCATGGGATGCCCACTTGCCACTGATCGAATTCTCTTATAACAATAGTTACCATACGAGCATCAAGGTTGCTCCCTTCGAGGCTCTCTATGGTCGTAAGTGTAGATCGCCCCTATGCTAAGCCGAGGTGGGTGACACGCAACAAGCAAAAGGGCAATCGCTAGCCAGTGCTCTTACAGGACCCAAAATCATTCGTGAAACAAACGAGAAGATAGTCCAAATCAAAGCTCGACTTCAGGCATTGCGAGACTGACAGAAGAGCTATGCTGACAAGCGGCGAAAGCCACTAGAATTTCAAGTCGGAGATCGCGTGCTATTAAAGGTCTCTCCATGGAAGGGGATGATTCGATTTGGGAAAAGGGGAAAGTTGAACCCGCGGTACATTGGACCGTTCGAGATTCTTGCCCGGATTGGTCCAGTGGCTTACAAGCTGCAGCTAGCCGCCGAGCTCAGCAACGTACACCTAGTGTTCCACATCTCGAATATGAAAAATTGTTTATCAGATGAAACCCTTGTCATCCCATTGGAAGAGATTGAGATAAACGAGAACCTCTTGTTCATCGAAGAACCAGTCGAGATTATGGATAGGGAGGTGAAGCGTACAAAGGAAAGTCGCATCCTGATCGTGAAGGTTCGATGGAGCGCGAAACGCGGACCGGAATTCACGTGGGAATGTGAAGATCAGATGAAGCAGAAGTACCCTCACCTATTCTTTCCTTCATAATCCTAGTTTTCAAAAGAATTTCGGGACAAAATTCCGTCTAACGGGGGGATGATGTCACAACTGGCATTCTAGCTAGGAAATTCTATGCCTGTGTAACCATTCAAATATTGTAAAACATATACTCCAAGTAAATCTCACTGAATGCTCATTTAGATTCACCATTCATGTTCATCAAAGAGTCTAAAGACATAAGCATCCCGGTTTAAGTCTATATTGGACTACAATTCCCTCATTGGACCTAATGGACCAATAAGTACCCAATTCAACTTTATTGGGCTTAGAAGCCTTAATTGGATCCTAATTGGGCCGAATTTATAAATCTAAAACATTTTGGACCATTTGGGCCTAGAATGATTCACTCTAACCCTAATGGGCCTTATTGGGCCATAACTAATCCAATTAACCTTAGGGAGTCATAAGCCCATTCTTTTATTCTATTAGCCGTGAATGCTTCCAAGAGCCCAATGGGCCGAAAAAGTTTATGTTAGGACCCAAATATCCTAACTAAAGTTAATGGGCCCAAACTGCTCCACCCTTTCTTCTTGGCCCAATATCTCGGCCCATGTATAAAACAAAAAAAAAAGAACAGAATTAGGGGGGGTTGACTTGGAGATGCCACCTCCATATTGCCCAACATGTAGCAATGTTAAGATATCCCATGTATCCATACTAGTCACCTCACCTCTCTCTTTCTCTCTCCCCTCTCTTCTTCTACTCTCGGCCGAGAGCTAAACATACACACACACTCTTCCAAACACTCTCTAACACTCTCAAGAATATCCCTCTTCTCCCATAAAAATTTTGAGATTTGGTATGTGTCCTCAAGAGGTTCTCATCTAGATCATCACTCTTTGGTAAGTTGTTGTCATACTTATGTCTTTGATTTCATCCTTAAGCTAATAACACTCTCTTATGAAGCTTCATTTCGTGATCTAACACCCTAGAAACCATCCAAGTCCGAAAACTACTTCAAGGAGTTGCTAGGGCCGAAAATCACTTCATCTTTTCCACTTCTCCTTCTTAAACCGAAACATCAAGAAAAAGGTGAGTTCATACCCCCTTGTTTTCGGTTTTCATAATATTTTTGGGGGAGAATGCAAGTAAAATGTGTAGATCTATTTGTTATATGCATGTTTTGTGTGAATTCTTAGTTTGTTTGGTAATAATGGGTTAGATCTTAGCAAATCTCGAAATTTTAAGTATTATCTGACAAAGATCTTTGAACTATGACATGATATACATTACATTATCAAGCCAAAAGTGAATACATGTTTAAGATGCAAAAGAATTCAACCAAAAACTTTGTTAAAGGTTAAAATTGTCAAGAAAACAAAAGATAAGGGTAAAAACTGAAAATTATGTTTTTAAAGGGGCCAAACCGGTCCTACATGTATAAAAAGGTGTTTTTATGCTAAAAATACGTTTAAAAGGGCCAAAAATGCAAATTTTAGCTTAATAGGCCAAAACTTTTGGGCCTCACGGTTTTGGGCCCAATTTGCGAAAAAATGAGTTTTGGGGTTAAAAATGTTATTTGGCCAAAGTTTGAGTCATAAATGTAAATAAACCAAATTCAGAGGTGAAAATATCATTTATTTTCAAATTGGACCAAAAATGTAAAGTTTTCCAAAAATCAGGCCGAAAGTGTAAACTTTTACAAACAAGGAGCTGAAAATGTATTTTTCTGCAAATCAGGGATCTAAATGTGAAAATATAACATTTTGGGTTAAAACCGTAAATTTATAGACATTTGAGACAAAATTGCAAACTTTTATAAATTATGGACTAAAGTGTTATTTTTACAAAACTTTGGGCCTAATTTAAAATTTTGAGGATGATTGGCCAAAAACGTCGTTTTTACAAAAAGAGGATTTTTATCACCAATCTGTTAAACTTCGAGCCAAAACAAACAACAGAATGAAACAAAACGAAAGAAATACAGCAATAACTATTTATTGGGCTTAATATACACGTTACTTGGCCATTGGACCCTAAGGGCCCAATTAAGTGCATATTGAGCCCAATGTTTTTCCATGACGTGTGTATTGGGTCTTATGACCCACTTACATGTTAATTTGGGCCTAAGTTATGGATTACATGTTTATTGGCTTTTGTGGCCCATTTACATACCTATTGGGCCTAAATTACACTCTTACATGTTATTGGGCCTTTGTGGTCTAACTACATGCTAATAGGGTTTGGAATGGAAATTTCACATGTTAATAGGCCGTAACTATACCTTTGCGAAATCATTAAATGTCGTATACTTATATATGTACCTTTTGAATACAAAAGCATACCATAAATACGTAAGCGTTAAACAAAGTAAAAAGGGTTAAGAATCTAGTGAGACATGTCGGTTGGCACCTCCGAGTGTACAATCGTACCCTGTAGTTATAATCAAATTTTCCTGGTAGGAAAGCTGGAGTTTGTGTATAGATCTATATGGGGTGTCCCCCCACGCCTTAGCTGTTCGCTACAGCTAGACTAGGCCAGTCTAGGGCGACAACATCCTTAGGAAGACCGGTATTTGGAAAAATACCAAGACAGGCGACCTAGTCATTATCATGCATGGTTTTAACGGCTCATATAGGGATTCAATACCAAAAGATAACCCTTTGAAGATAAATTCTTTCATTGTGTCAATACAAAACGACTTATTTAACGATACAAGAATCTAAATGATGTTATAAAACAGAAAATATCAGATTTTCTGGGGAGATTATTCATATACAATTATCATTTATTCAAAATACAATGAATCTAAACTACACTCATACAAGTTTTAACTATGAAATTCACACATGCATTTATATTCGATTTTCACATCATTTTCAAAACATTTTACATAAAATATCGGATTTTCTGGGTTTTTATGAAAGATACAAGGACTTTTACTCAAATATACTTATGAACTCACCAACATTATATATGTTGACTGTTTTCAAAATAACTTGTATTCTCAGGAAATCGTTAAGCTGGAAGATATGCAAGAGTGTATGGTTTTGTTTTTGCAACGTCACTTATCGTACTTTGAACAATTTGAACTTATGTATTTTAACAATGTACTTGATGTGAACAATTCTGGTTGTAATATGTAATGTAGGTGATGAATGTGTTATGTTTCATGTATATTCATTGTGATGATTATTCATTGTTAGTCACACGAGCCCCCGGACGTTTCCGCCGTCAGGTTCGGGGGTGTGACAGAATGTTTGTTATTATATCCGGTTGTAGTATATAAAACATATTATTTTGTATGTTTGGTTAATGCTAGATGTATTGTATGATGAATTATGTATGAAAAACCTCTGTGTGGAATGTTCTGTTTGAAAACTCTGGTTACTACCAGTATGTACGGTAGTTTTATTTTTTATAAAGAAACCATGTATTTTCCATAATTAATGTAAATAATCGTTGTTCATGTATACTATATTACTACATAAGTAAATCGTGGTTATCTATTTGCGAGTTTTATGACCATACTAAACTTGATATGGCGCGAATCGGGCGCCAGTATCCTTTATGACTTTGTCACCCGTAGACCTGCCGGTCCTACTGTAGCTAGCAGCAAGGTGCGGGATAGTCAGTCCCGTATAGATCTATACACAAAAATCACGCTCTCTTTCGAGGAGACTCTGGAGCATAAGGGGTAGTCTTCCACTAGTACATGTAATTGTACCCAAAGACGTGTCTCTCAAGCTAGATTAACGATATTACAAGTAATAATGCGAGAAAACCTTTTATTAAATATTATTCATAAAAGATGTGAGTATGTATTTGTATAACCATGTATTGAATTCCCAATCTATATCTACTATAGTTTGTGTGTTTGTATATGTATAACCTTTTATGAATTCCCAAACTATACCTACTATAGTTTGTGTGTTTGTATATGTATAACCTTGTTTGAATTCCCAAACTATACCTATTATAGTTTGTGTGTTTGTATATGTATAACCTTGTATGAATCTGAAAACTATGAGGTTAAGCTTGTAAGTTGAACACGTTCCTTATGCTCATCATAATACAGAAGGGATAAAATATGTAAATGTTTTATAAAAGTATAGAAACTGTATGTTTGTATCGATTGCATCCATTTTAGGTTTATTGAAATCCTTTTTGTATAAATTTCATAAAATCATTTATGTTTGGCTTGTATTCCCCCCTGAAAACATTAAAAACTCGGAAAAATGTAGGGGTATGAACTCACCGGCTGCGAGTGATGCGTACGTAAGATTGGTCGTAGAAAGCTAAGTGTCGCATGAAGACTCGAGTATACACGGATCCTATTTGACATATATTTGTATCAAATTTGTGTATAATGAAACTAGCTATGATAGGGAATCTCCCTAGGGACTAGGAAACACTTGAAACAAAGTGTTAAAATCACATGTGATTGAATGAGGGAGGTTTTCGGCCACACTTAGGTGTGTACGACCATGGGTGTATGGTCATGGAGTGTACGGCTGTACGCTCGTGGTAAAACATGCTATGGAATTTCTTTGAACAATGGGGAAGCTAGTGGGTAGGTTGCTCATCAAGAATATGAACTAGGTTCTCACCTTGCAGGCCCTTTTGGGGTGTTTTGAGGTGTGTACGGCCATACAAGGGTGTACGGCCATACACTCATGAAGAAGTGTGCATTTGAGGTGTTTTTAAGGTCCTAAATAGCATCAAGGAAGTGTTCTAGGTCCCATGCTTAGTTTTAATGCAAGTTTAAGGCCAATAATGAGCATCAAAGTGGGTTTACGGCCCTATGAGGTGTGTACGGCCATACGAGGGGTGTGCAGGCGTACACCCTCAATGTTGTTGCTAAGATGGTCGATTTTAACGAGAAAAACAAGTGTTTCCAGTAGATAATAAGCATAGGAAGCAGTTACTCACATTTTTGGATGCTTGATGAGGGTTTATGGCCACAAAGAACTAGTGTGTGTTCTCGATGTTCTTGGTGAAAGATTAAGATCTAACCAAAAAGGAAATACATGGAATGAAAACATGGATTCATCACTAGTTAAGGATATGTAACAACAACTAATGTAGGAAACACTTATATCTTTGGGGATTTAGGTGAGGAACTTGATGAAGCTAGAGAGAGAGAGAGAACCCAATTCCTGGTCTTGGAGGTGTGAAAGTGTTAAATGATGGCTGAGTATCACTTATATAGGGGGAGTGTACGACCATGAGCGGGTGTACGGCCGTACACTCCTCTTGAAGGAGTGTTTGGCCGATTTTTTCTACTATGAACTTTGGTATCTCATTCCTATACTCTATCCTTGAATGTACAAGACTTGGAATACTCAAATAGACCCTAAACAATGCTAAATGATAGCAGAAACGAGTCTAACTTTGATTGAATTGAATGGCTCATACAAAAGAGAAATTTCGGGTTGTCACATTTTCGGCTGTTGAGGTGAAGTCCTTATGATCTGCGGTTATGCTATTATCTAGTTCTCCTATGCACATTTCAATTCTCATAACGACTTTTTGAGCAGTCATCCTTTCCTTTGTCTCGAGTACTTCCATGCATTCCACAAGAGATTACAGTGTGGGGACTTCGGTATTCTGTTGTTCTTTAGAGGTAACTGCGGCTAAGATCTGATCGACTTTGGCCTGGAGACTGAGAAATTCTTTACATGAGACCACAATCTTCTTCTTCTTCTTTGCCTTGGTTTTGGAAGTGGAATGTTGTGAACCAGTTGATTCTTCTTCATCAAGAACCATTAAGAAATCATCTGAGAGAAGAGGTTGTTGTACATCATCAAAGTTGTTTTCATCAAAACCAAACATAGGGGCTGAGCTTATTTCAATGACATTTTCTTCTTCGTTTGAATCATGATCTTCTGCATTTGGAGGGGGCTTTGAGGGACCAACAACATTCTCCAATAGATGAGCGTTTTGGATAGTTGCCTCCATGGTCGACATCCATTGTTGAATGGAAAGGATGTCGTAAACCGTTTTGGCATTGTTGAAGGAATCGGCCCAGTACTTTGTTAAGGTCTGAATAGGTTGTTCCTTTTGCTGTTGTTGTTGGACTCATTGGGCTTTTCTAGCTTGCACGTCCCTCTTGAATGCCTCAAAATTTTATGATTCCGGACTCAGTACTTGGACGATATCTAGTCCAAGAATCATTAGAATGGTACCCGTCAAATACTTGTCTCACCAAGGTGTCCCTCGGATTCGTGGTTCCCTGCACATTTTTACTCCCCATGCCTAGAGCACTTGATTGTAATGTCGATGGAATAGGATTTCCTGAGCTTCCTCGGTCTCCATGACCTAACGTCAAGTCTGGCCTCAGCTGAGTTCCAACAAGGGCTAAGGAAGAAGTGCCCTGTAGTGCAACCTATGTATCCAGTGTTTGTGTGACACGAAATAAAATGGAGCGTAACTCCTCAGGTTCAAATACGTGTAAGTGTGATGCCCTGGAGACCTTAGGGCGACTCGTCACATTTGGGTCCACTTGGGATCCAATTGGGGGTGTGTATCCACGATGATATGAAACAAATGCACATATTATATCTGAGTGGTGAGATGGGGTATGTGAGGGTGAGTCTGCGGTGACTCCAATGACTACCAGAGTCTTTTGAGAGACTACGCTATGAGTCGTGGTTCGCATATGGCTTTGACTGGGGGTGAGTGTGAGTTTCTTTCTTCTAAAGACATATCCGAAAGTGGAAGTCTCACGATGAGTGTCATCAAGTACATTCACAGGGGGATCAATCACACCTCTTTTGTATCCAGACGTGACAAGAAACTCAGAGAGAGTCTCATACCATGCCCTTGGTGCTTGCTTGAGACCGTATACTGCTTTCTGCAGTTTGTATAAGTGGTTTGGGAATTGTAGACTCTCAAAGCCTGGAGGTTGTTGAAGGTAAACTTACTCTTTCAGTTCTCCATTCAGAAAGGCACGTTTTACATCCATTTGATGCAATTTGATGTTCTTGTGTGCCGCATTCGCTAAGAAGATGCGTATTTCTTCCATTCTTGCTACGGGGTCATATGTTTCATCATAGTCAACGCCTTCAAGTTGACTATACCTCTTAGCAACTAACCATGATTTGTTTCTCACCACCGCACCAGATTCATCTAACTTGTTTTCATATACCCATCTTGTACCGACGATTATGTGACCTATTGGTTTCGGTACCAATTTCCACACTTTATTTCTTTCAAACTCAACAAGTTCCTCTTTCATAGAAACAATCTAATCAGGCTCCAGGAGTGCTTCTTTTGTAGTTTTGGGCTCGACCGAAGACATGAAAGCTGCATAGTGACAATTGTTAGTTAAATCACTAGAGGAGCGAAGTTGGAAACCTGAGGATAGGTTGCCAATGATTTGACCAGGTGCGTGATCCTCCGTCCAAATGTGAAGATGAGTTTGTTGGTGATCTGCGACTGCGGTTGAGGGAATATCTTCAACGTCAGAGGACTCTGCGGTTGGAGAAGGTAGTTCCCCTTTGACTTGGGAGCACCCTGAATTGAATTGCAGTTGTTGAATCTGAATTGCAGTTGTTGAAGGAGTTTCCCCCTGAATTGAGGATGGGAGCTCCCCCTGAATCGAAGAAGTATCTCCTTGAACCAGTGACATTGATTACCCCTGGATTGATGAATGAGTGATAACCCTTGAATCTAATCTTGTGTCACTGTTCTCAACTTCTTCATCCTCAGAGTCTTCAGAAACATTTGATTGGATAGTGAATCTGCAGGTAGAAATTGGAGTTGTATCTTCTAGTACTGGAACCTCGATGGTTGTCACTTCCAACGGAGTTTAACTTTCCCCCTCAACCGGTGAGGTGGAAGTATTAAGTTACAAATCTTCAGACGAGGTTGGACCAGATAGCTCAGCATGTTGTTGTTGGGCTACCGGAGACACCAGGATTTTAGAGAGATGAGTTGTCTCTGCGGGATCAAAACGATCATCATAAATGATTTCAACTATGTTCAACGGACCAGAAGAGGCTGGGATATCACTTTCCAAGATAGATTTCGTCTCAGTTGACGGAGCAGTGTTGCGGAAATAATAGTGATCAAATTTGAGATCGATGCTTTCGACTATCAGCCTTGTACGTCTTATGAGAACACTGTAGGCCACTTTATTGGTTGAGTAGCCAAGAAAAATGCGTTCATCTGATTTCGGTGCAAATTTATTAAGGTGATCCTTGTTCTTGATCACAAAACATCCGCATCCAAAAATATGGAAGAATCGGATATTGGGTTTGCAGTTGTTGAGACCCTCATACGGAGTCTTGTTAAGACGTTTGCAAATGATGTTGCGATTTTAAACAAAATATGCAGTTGCCACTTCTTCTGCCTAGAAGTAGAGAGGAGGTTGGAAAAATTCAACATCGATCTAGATGCTTCGACCAATGTGCAATTTCTTCGCTCTACTACCCTATTTTGTTGTGGTGTGTAAGGAGCTGAAAAGTTGTGACTGATGCCCTTGGAAACCAATAAACTATTCAAGAGTTGATTAGTGAATTCGGTTCTGTTTTCACTTCTTATCCTTCTAACTGGTAGCTTGATTTTGAGCTCTATTTCTTTTATGAAGTTGATCATGATCTGTGGTGTGTCGGATTTGAGTCCCAAGAAGAAGACCCAGGTGAAGCGAGTAAAGTCATCAACTATAACTAGAATATATTTCTTGTGATGAGGACTGGCTACAGTAGATGGACCGCAAAGATCAATGTGAAGTAGCTCTAAAGTTCAACAATTGAAGAATCGACAATCAGAGGATGATTTCCTTTTGTTTGTTTTCCATACTCATAAGCTGGGCACAACGTGTCGTTACTGTACTTCAATATTAGGAGACCACAGACTAGTTCTTCGGTGACCAGTTTGTTGATGTATCTGAAGTTAAGATGAGCCAGTTTGCGGTGCTATACCCAACTTACTTCAGATACCGCTTTGGACAGAAAACACAACTGCGGTTTCCCAATGATCAATGATACATCCAAAGGAGACATTGTCGTTTCGACTTTGGACTTGATCAAGCAGGTGTTTCTATCATTTGTCATTATGTAGCAATATTCACTATCAAATTCAACCCGATGACCAGATTTGCATAGTTGGCCTACGCTAATCAAGTTATTCTTAAGACCTTCTACGTAAGCAACTCTTTGAATGCAGAAACTTCCTGTGGTCAACACACCGTAACCCCTGATGATTCCATTTGCTTTGTTTCCAAAAGTGACGTGTCCACCATTACAGATTGGCCTGAAGTCGCGAAGATATTCTAACCTTCCGGTCATGTGCAAGGAGCAGGCACTATCGATTAACCACTCCTTTTGTTGTTTCTCTTTGCAGATTGCCTGTAAATTAAAGGGTTAGTTTGCGCACTCAAACAAGTTTGGATGTATGCACGTGTGACTTTGGAACAGGTTGCTTTTCAGTTTTTAAACCTAGTCCAGGATTTTTTATAGCTTTTGGGGTGTTACAAGGTTGGGTTGGACGTGACATTTTCAGAGGGTAAAAACCGAATGATAGATTTTTCTCGTTTGTCCAGACAATGTACTTTGTCAACGGTCCGGAGGGTGTGGTTGGAGTCTTTTTACTGGTCCTGGGGTGATGTTTGGCTGCAGTGACCTTGGGACTTAAAAACTTTTTATCATGTGAACTAGTCTTAGGTTTTTACCTGATGACAGACTGATGTGATTTTGAAGGTTCGGGAGTTGGTAAAATACCCTTCCACTTTGGATCGTTTAAGGAATATTGTTGAAATGACATGACTTTCCTTTTAGATTTTGCAGGAGATTTTGAAACAGATTTTGTCACTGTACATTCTTTTGTGCTTGATCCATTGACTGCAATATTTTTTGAAAGATTTTTGGCAGTGATGGATTTTTCGAAATTCTTTTGATTGGAAACTTTGGCTTGTTTGAAAGCTTTATTTTTTAGATCAGTTTCCCGTTTTCTACCTTGGGATCTGATTTCCTCTTTTAAATCCAATTTTTCTTGAGTCTTTGGAGAACCACAATCGGAGACATTTAACTGCGGTCTCTTGAAAATCTTTGAGTGAGTTGAAAAATGGGGACTCAAGTCATCAGAACTTGAAAGTTCAGGACTCTGAGAAGATTGTCCAAATTCCGAAATTTCCATTGGCAATTCGTGAAGAATGGGCTGAATAGTCACTGTGCTTTTGACTGGGGTCTGCAGTGCAGATGACTGCACTACCACAGAGTATGTCGAGGATGGCTTTTTGTTGGTACAATTTATGGAAGGCAAGGATGGAAAATTTTCAAGCAATTCTGGTCCTTACACAATGATTTCTTCATCTACATCTGAACTGGACTGAGAATCGGGACAAATTGTGCCAATGATGGGTACTTGATCATTTGGATTACCCGAGGATTCAGGAAAATTTCCTCAATGAAACATTTGTTACTCAGTTCATGAAGTCTACCAAATTGACATCGTATGTCTTCGGGGAATGTTTTTTCATTGACTGTGTAATGAAACTCACGATCTAGTGGGATATATGGTCGATCCGCATTAAACCGGGGAGTAGAGTTCCCTTCGGTTGAGTACCCATTGGACCATCCCTAGTTATAAGTGTTGTCTACATTCCCATTATTAAATGAATTTTAAATTTCTTCAGTCTCATTAAAAAGCTTTTCTATTAATTGTTTCAAACGTAGAATTTGTTTCCGGGCAAGATCCCGTTGATTTAAAGCAATATCTGTGACAACCCGAAATTTTTATTCTGTACAATTATTCACTTCAATAGAAGTCAGAACAGTTTCTGCTAACTTTTGAGCTGTGTAGAGTTAGTTTGAGTGTTCTAAAGCCTAGTACTTCAGGAGATAACAGGAGAGAGGATTCCCTAGAGTTTATTGTGCAACAATAATGTCCCAAATCTCCAAGAGTTTGGAGTTTACGGCCTAAACAAGGTGTTTACGGCCGTAAACCCCAAGGGTATAAATATGGCACTTAGCCATTTTTATCACTTTTTCACATTTCAAGATCCAAAACTCAAATCCTCTCAAGTAGCATCCGACTTTTCTTCTTGATCTTCAACTATGTAAGTGTTTCTTGCCCTAAAAAGTTAATATCTTACTTAATCTAGTGATCTTACGTGATTCCATCCGTGAAATCATTCCGTTTGTGTAGATCTTCAAGTGTTCTTAGTTTCACCAAGAACACACACTAGTGTTCTTGGACTTTTAACACCCTTTCAAGCTTCCACATAGTAAGTAATCTTACCTTGGGTTGTTATAAGGCTTGTTACACTTCTAAAGCATCTAGGAAACACAAAGAAACACAAGATCATAAACCCTAATGAAGGGGCCAAAGTGTGCCCTAGTCCCTTACCAAGCCTTGGATACTAGTCTAGATACCATCCTTGATGTGATTAGGACTTAAAACATCAAAAAGACCATAAACCATTTGGGTTTACGGCCGTAAACCCAAGGAGAAATGGTCCAAGGACCGTAAACTCCACAAAGGGGTGAAATGGTGCCCTAATCACTTCCTAAGGCTTAAACATGAAGTAGGAATGCTTCTTATGACCTTTAAAGCTTCAAAACACAAAATGGTAAAAGTACCATGAGTTTACGGCCGTAAACTCATGGGTTTACGACCGTAAACTCAATAAGGGTTGGTCACAAAACCGTAAACTCCAAAGGAGTTTACCCTTGAACCCTAAACTCAAATGCAAGGTCCTACCACCCTTAGATGCAATCCTTAGTACTTATAACACTTAAATAAAGTGTTTTACATGTCTTAGGATGTCTTAAACTTGGTTAATTAGTTGTTTAATGACTAATTGGATACATATATGTGTTATTATATGTTAACTAGGATCATTGTGTGTGTACAAGTCTTCACTTGACACTTAGCATCCTATACAGTCCGTTCATCCAAACCACTCACTACAGGTGAGTTCATACCCCTTAATCAATCTTTTAAATGATTTTAAATGCTTTTATGGGGGGATACAAGTTGATCTTTTGTAGTTATTATATCAATCACATGTGATTAATAGCTACCAAACAAGTGGATTTCTTACTTTCAAACTGTGTTATCAAACAAACTACGTTTCAAACTGTTTTACAAACTCTTTTACATACCAAATGCTTTTACTTAAACTCTTTTACACTTATATTCTGTTAAATATGTATCTTTATAGATATAGTAATATAAGTAGGATTGAAAGGACTTAGGACTGATAACTCACCTTACCTCCTGTTCCTCGTTTGGTTGTGGACTTAGGGTATCGGTTATTTATCCGAAGGTCGTTTGAATCCTAGTTATATATCATGTATATGTATATAGATATAAAAGTCCCTTCTTTCTATTCAATACCCTTGAGTAGTAAGGTTATACAGTCATGTTCATTCATACAAATCATATTACTTTAAGCTACAATAGGCGTAGTTTAGGAAGTTACTAATACTACTACTAGAACAATGGAACATACAATGAGTCAGTTCATACATGAGTCAATACATTTAGTACATACTATATATTACAATACAGCTAGTACATACTATACATTTTACAAGAAAACATACATGCTAGACAGAGAGAGAACATACAATACCATACAGAGAGAACATACATACAGGCTAGACAGAGAAAGAGCACACAATGCAGCTAGCACATACATATACTAGGACATTACTACAGTTATGTGAGCCACGTAACGGGGCATGGCACTACCTGTCATGACCGTTTTTCTATCCAGAATCTCCTTAAGTGGGGAGCGTATGAGTTTGTGTATAGATCTATAATGGATTGACTATCCTACACCTCGCTGCTCGCTACAGTGGGACTTGCAAGTCTACGGGTGCCAAACGTCATTTCTTCTGACATCTTACATTGTCGTGTTCTATAGTCGGTAGCAGGGTACAGGCCGATCACATGGTACTTTAAATTACAATTGGTTTAAGGTAGTTAGTACAGCAGTAGTTACTTATTACAATACTACAGTACTACTTCATTTTCCCATTGCATTTACTTTGTGATCTTCACACAATAAACAATAATGTAGAAACTATATTTTTGGTAAATAATAGTCAGATTGGGAAAATACATACTCTTACAATAGACACACACACAGATACTTGATGCCTTGGTAGAAGGCTACTTTTAGTAGGAAACATAGGGTTTTCTAGGAGATTCAAACCTTTTTACAAATTCACGCATCACTTACTTTTAAATACTTTCATACAAATACAAACACTGATATACTTATCTCACCAGCTTTAAAGCTGATACTCTCTTTCAAAATAACTTGTATCCTCAGGTCGCCAGTAGACAGGTACCGATGCTAGGTTTTGAGAAGATGGAGCTCGTTCGAGACTCATCTTTTATTTTGATTCATATTTTGGTGTCTATTTAACTTGACAGAACACACTTGTATTAAAATTATATTATTAATGCAATGGATGATGTTGTTGCTTGTTTACTACTTTGCATTGTTGTGATACTGTACATGACGTCCTCCACCCCCGAACGATTCCGCCGTTCCGGTTTTGGGGTGTGACAGATTGGTATCAGAGCATTGTTTATAGTGAATTGAGTATATCAACCCATAAAAAATATACAGACTATAAATACAATGGGATTAAAATACTCTGACCAAGAGTTTATACTTTTAAATAATAAAATATTTAACTAAGTATACATGCCTGCATTCATACTAAAATCAGTGTCACTAGGACAGAACAAAAGTATTACGATTGTTGGGCAACACAAGTAGACTTAGAGACATATAGTCAAATCTGGGAAGATATAGCCTGATCAACTATATTATCCGAGGAGTGACTAGCATGTGCCTAAGTGTGGTTGTGAGGTTGCAACAAGTCTAAAAACTTACCAACAATACCACAATGAAAACAATAGAACAGAACATAAACTTAAAATACTATAGGGGTATTTTGTGTTACTATAAACTACTTATGTGCTAGATTCTTATATCCCTTTTCTCGCGTAGATATTATGGCTGGATTCCATCTTCCCGGAGACCCGTACTGCCTCAACAACGGCAATGCTGGATGGCTTGGAGAAGAGCCAGAAGATGATCACCCAATCCCTTTGGATGATCACGAAGCTGAAGGCTTTTCTGATGGTTCTGACTCAGAGCCAGAAGTCAACAACTTACCCCCAGCTTCTCGAGGCCCAAACCCAAACCCTCGTGCAGCATTTCAAGGACCCACACCTCTATGGGCCACAAACTTGAATATATGGAGTCAGGAACAGGGTCAACCCATTCCCTACAATGGAGAGAGAAGCTTCTACAACCTCACCGAGGGAGGTTCAGCTGACAGGGTCCTACCCATCATGGTTCGTAGGATTTCTCGGAACACCGTGCAAGGTCGAGCAACTATCGACCGAGTCGTGGAGATTGACGCCAACTCTGGCGTTAACACAGTCCGCAGCCGCCAGCTAGAGTCTGTTAATGAAAGGACTCAGGTCCGCAATGCAGTTCTGCAGAGGGAACTTGCTGAATGTGACAACCCGGAAATTTTTTTAATTTTAAAGCCCAGTCAATCAACTCAAATGAGTGTCAAACTCATTAGTACTGAGTTCTAGCCTGGTTAAAGGTCATTCTAAGGAGTTTTGAGCCTAATACACTTAAGGATTACGTGTCAGAAAATACCTGCTAGAACCACAGTGTAGCAAAGCAAACCTAAACCTCATCTAAATGAGTTCACGGCCACAAGACCATGAGTTTACGGCCGTAAACTCATGTGGCCATAAAATCAAGGGTATGTATGATACTTGGCCATTTTTCCCATTCTTTCCTTCCCTTGGCCGAGTTTCCTTCAAATCCTCTCAAGTATCATCAACATTTCCTTCCAAGATCTTCACATAAGTAAGTATTCTTCCAAGATTTGTTGATACATCACTTAATCTAGTGTCCTTCCATGATTTCATCCATAGAAATCACTCTTTTTCATAGATCTTCAAGTTTCACCAAGAACACACACTAGTATTCTTGGCTAATATCAACCATTTCAAGCTTCTAGATCGTAAGTACACTTCCCTATACTTCATATCTAGTTATCCATGCTTAGAGACTTGGAAACATCAAGAACACAAGATCAAAGGGAGTTTACGGCCGTAAACTCCCAAGACCGTAAACCCCTTTTTGGTGGCCATTAGGGCCATAAACCCTATAAGATGCAAGGCAAGTGACCCAGAACCCTTCCTTGAAGTGTATAGGACCTTAAACATCGAAAACATCAAGGACCATTAGAGTTTACGGCCGTAAACTCATGGAGAAGTGGTCCATGGGCCGTAAACTCTACAAAGGGTGAAATGCTGCCCCAATCACTTCCTAAGGCTTAGACTTGAAGATAGGATGCTTCCTTATGACCTTTAAGACTTCAAAACACAAAAGGGTAGAAGTACCATGAGTTTAAACTCATGGGTTTACGACCGTAAACTCCAAGGGAGTTGGTCCCTAGAACGTAAACTCATGTTAGTTCCATTTCACTTTCCTTTGTTGAATCACATGTGATTCCAACACTTGATCAAGGTGTTTCCTAGTCCCGGAAGGTGTTTCCTTTCATATAGTTGTTTATAAACACTATATTCATGTCAATATGTGTCCTTGTATGTCATTTAGGACCTATTGTGTCTCGTGACTTCCTTCGTGGAAATCCTCATCCTTACACGCATACCCGTTTGAATCACCCACATTAGGTGAGTTCATACCCCGTAATGAATCTTTTAACTGTTTTAACTGTTTTAATGAGGGGGGGGGGGAATACACGTTGAACACAATGATAATTGTGTAAATGTTTGTTATAAACATCTTTCAAAATGTTACTTATGTCATTTATAAGTCGTCAAAATATTTCAAAACTCTTTTAAAGTTATGTTACTTTCTAGTTATACAAAACTTTGTTTTTAAAGTACAAACATAACTTAGTAGATAAACGAGTCTTTCCAGTAACAGTCCAAGTAGAACATTAGTAAGCTATAATAGGTATAGTTTAGGAGAATGCTTTTCATTACTTCTAGTATAATGAAGCACACAAAGAGTCAATATCATACAGAACAGATAGTGAATAGAATCAAACAATACCATATAGAGAGAACACACAATTACTAGAAACAAACAGAACGTACAAGATACAGTACAAAACAAACAAGTTAGGTTGCTATAGCATGAGAACACACATACAGGATCTAATTATACCAATGAATCACTAACTCATTGTTTTAAACAAAAGGTGATAGTTATATTGGGTATACATGATCATATACTTTAATGTGAATTACATGGCATGCAAGAATTTGCAGAGGTCGTGTTTAGTTCCCCTAATCTCCTGACAGGGAGAGCGTATAGTAAGGGTTCTAGCCTTCACATTATAACCGTAATAAAACAAATATGTTTTTAGGTTATTAGTACATCCGCATGTCCTTATAAACGACAACTGTGTACTTACACTTCCCTTTCTTTCATAAAGTGACGGTACCCCTTGAAAGTCCAACCCAAACTATTTTCGAGTTAAGATAGTTATAATCTAGGGAAAATATACATTCTTACAAACGAAAAACGGAACAGTCGAGTCTAGAACATAACAGAAGATTCCTTGGTAGAAGGATACGAGTAAAAGATAGGACCATAATGCTAGTCTTATGATTCTTTAATGAATACATAACATGATATATATATATATATATATATATATATATATATATATATATATATATATATACCAATAGGGTCCGACAGCTAATAGGATGTGTGCTCTCCGCTTCATTTCCTGTTCCTTGTTTGGTTGTGGGCTTGGAACGAATTCACGCAATCTATTTTCTACCCGATTCTATATATATGCATGCTTAGTATACATTAAGTCAACATAAGGGTACCAGGTATGGGTCAGGTTATAGGACACAGAGTCAAGGCACAGTTTTTCTAGTACAAAACATACTTTCAGTACTTTTGGTATACAAAACTAGAAACTTCCCTGTAAAGGATTTAATCCATTTTATTAAACCCGTACAATTTAAAAGACCTTAGGTGAGTAACTCTATAATACCTTAGTTTATACACCATGTTTATGTATAAAACTAATATCCAATAGGTAGTTGGATGTGTGCTTTCCGCCTTCATTTCTGTTCCTCGTTTGGTTGTGGAATTAGGGCAGTTTCGCTCAATTAACTTTCTATCCGATATTAGATTATATATAGCAGTATAAACTAAGCTATTATAAAAGTAGTCACTATGGTCACTATTTTATTATAAAAAATAAGGGTTTTCTTAAAGAAATTCTTCATTAGATATAAAGGAAACATTACAATTAACTCCATGAGTAACAAGTGATTACACCAGGGTTATATATGACGATGATCTAACAACCAATGGAATGTGTGCTATCCGCCTTATTTCCTATTCCTTGTTTGGTTGTGAGCTTAGGGCAGATGCGCACAATCGATTGTTTCTTTACTCTGAGTCTTATATAACTTGTACCCACTTAGTACCCATAGAATGGGTTGTAGTGTCATTTTACTTAAACTTCCATCAAAGTAGGAAATATATGATTTTCTAGAGGAACGGGCGAACTTTTCAAAACAGGACTTACAACTTACGACATTTTACAACTACATGTTACAACTACATTTTTAACACCATTCTACATCTACATTTGTAACAACACTTTACAACTTACTTACATCACTAAACTCTTATGAACTCACCAGCTTAATTGTTGATCAACTCTTTCAAATAACTTGTATTCTCAGGAGACTATTAGACAGGTGCTCGTGCTGGGGATTCAGAAGATGAAGCATTATAGCTTCAAGTCTTGTTTTGTTGTTTGTGTATGAATTCTATGTTTTGTGAACACACACATTGTAAACACTTTCTTTCGAAATGAAATGGTTGTTCATTACTTGCTTACCATACACATATCTCGTGACACTAAACATGACGTCCTCCACCCATGAACGATTCTGCCATTCCGGTTTTGGGGTGTGACACTGAAACCCAAGCTGAAGTCAGGGAACTTCGAGCTCAGCAAGCAAGATCTGATAGGCGTATGAGGGACATGGAACGTCTTCTGTCGGATTCAAGAACTCACTCTAGTAGTTCTCGTCGCCGTTAGGGTCTTACCGACTTCTGTTTTGGATATAACCTAGTTTGTGTAAAAACTCTAGTCTAATTTCCTATCTTAGTAAATCTTATACGTGTTAGGTCTTGATTAGGTCGTAGTTCTGTCAAAATTTTCCCATCTTGGTTGATGTAAGACCTACTTCTAGGTCATTTTTCCCGAACTTGTTACATCTGTAATACCAATATTATTGACAGATACCTAATCTTATGGAAATCAATATCCAATTGCTATCATCTGCTAGCACTAGATCATCCTTCAATCGTGCTATTCAATTGTGTTGTTGGGCTATGGAGAGTTAGTCCATGAGTCATTCTCATCAATTTTCCTATTAAATTCTTATCAATGTCTTCATCTTTCTAAAACTTATAGTTAAAAGATGCCTCCAAGTCGATCAACAAGACGCGATCCTCCGATAACTGCAACACCACCTGCTCCTCAAATCGATACGGCAGCATTAAATGTTGCTGTAGGTGCGGCTGTGGCTACAGCCATGGCTCAATATCATTCATCTGATTCCAGTGGAGGAGGAACCCCTGTTCAATCTACTCATGGTGAAATCCATGTGCGCTTGAGAGAGTGCTCCTACAAGGACTTCACCAGTTGCAAGCCACTGTCCTTTAAAGGGACTGGCGAAGTCATTGCCCTCTCGCAATGGTTCGAAAAGACAGAGTCGATCTTCGAGATCTGCTCATGCCCGGAGGGAAGCAAAGTCAAATTTGCTGCATGCACCTTCGAGAAAAAGGCCCTGACATGGTGGAATAGCCATGTCAAGTCACTATCTCTCATAGTGGCTAATGCTATGGGCTGGGAAGCTCTGAGGGAGCTGATGATAGAAGAATACTGCCCGAGGGGCGAGATCCAAAAACTGGAACAGGAACTGTGGAGCCTAACCATGAAGGGCTCCGACATAGTCTCCTACACCGCCAGGTTCTGTGAGCTGGTGGCCCTCTGTCCTAACATGGTTCATACAGAGGGGAAGAATATTGAAAGGTACATATGGGGGCTGGTGCCTCCATTCCAGGGAAATGTTTCGGCTTCAAACCCCACTACATTCGATAGTGCCAAGCGATTAGCACAGCGGCTTATAGACCATGGGGTTCGTACCCCGACCGCAACAACGACCCTGGCCATCTCAGAACTCGCCAAAAGCGTTGATCCCAAGCGGAAGTTCTGGGATGACAAAAAGAAGAAGAAGGCTACCAAAAAGCAGCAGGCCGTGGCAGTTCATGCTGCGATAGCACCTGCCGCTGCTACTCCGATAAAGCAGTACGCTGGAAGTTTGCTAAGTGCAACCAGTGCAACTTCCACCACATAGGAGCCTGTCGTGAATTGTAGTGCTCTAACTGCAGCAAGAATGGGCACACTGCCCGCTTCTGTAAGGCTCCAGCAAAACCAATCACCCAAGTCCCCGACGCTGGTGTGGGCCAAGCTTGCTACGGTTGTGGCGAGGTGGGCCACTACAAGAGGAACTGCCTGAAGGCAGGGAATGCCGGTGGAGTGGGAAGGGTTCTGGCCATAGGCCACAAGGAAGCGGTTGCCGACCCCACAGTGGTCACTGGTACGTTTCTCCTCGATAACTCTTATGCATGGATACTATTTGATAGTGGAGCGGAGAGGAGCTTCGTGAACCAAAAATTTACTCATTTACTTAAGCAAAAATGACGAGCACTTAAAGAACCGTTCACTGTAGAAATGGCTAATGGAAAGGCAGAGAGCACTAGCAGTATATACATAGGGTGTACCCTAACACTAGATAGCCATTCATTTTCGATCGACCTCATGCCGGTCTCAATTAAAAGTTTCGACGTCATTATCAGCATGGATTGGTTGAGTCTTCATCGTGCCGACATCATGTGTTACGAAAAGGTTGTACGCCTTAATCTGCCGTCTGGCGAAACTCTAGTAGTTTATGGCGACAAACCCGGCACGAACCTTCGTCTCATCTCGAGCATTCAAGCCCATAAATTCTTGCGAAAGGAATGTCGCGCATTCCTTGCTCATGTGGTCGATATGAGCCAAGAAACGAAAGACATTCAAAACATTCCAGTAGTTCAGAATCGACTAAGTTCCAGGGGCTACCCCCGTAGCCAAATCACCCTATCGTCTAGCACCTGCAGAGATGCAAGAACTATCATGTCAACTTAACGAACTGCTCAGCAAGGGCTTTATAAGACCAAGCTTCTCACCCTGGGGAGCTCCAGTCTTGGTCGTCAAGAAGAAAGACAGATAGTTTCGTATGTGCATCGACTACAGGGAGCTCAACAAGCTGACCGTCAAAAATCGTTACCATCTGCCTCGTATTGACGATTTATTTTACCAACTTCAAAGGGCGAATTTCTTTTCAAAAATCGACTTAAGATCCGGATATCACCAACTACGAGTGATAGGGGAGGATGTTCCGAAGACAGCCTTCCTGTGACATCCACCAAAACTCAGGTCAATACTCATCTAGAACCTTGTCATTTCCTTGTGTGCACTTAACTTGGCTCTATAGTTACAAGTTGAACTAGGTTTGTGACTTAATAGATCCCTCGGAACAAGTAGTGTACCTTAGTTGTATTGAACGATCACATTGATATGTAAAGGAACGATCACAGAATAAGAAAGCCATGTAAATTTTCAGACATTTTGGACACTATTTGGAATTTATTCCATATTTTTCATTAAATTGGAGCATGAAACTATAATCTCGGGTTATTGGACTCAAAGTTCCTAACCAATATTTTTCTCAACCTTAGGAACATTATAATAACCTGTAAAAATTAAATTGGGAATTTTAGAAACTGTTTACCAATTTATTTGGATTTTCTATATTATTTGATCCTAAATTACAAATAAATATAAAACTACCATCAAAAATGTCTACAAAATATATGGACACTAATACCCTCCTGTAGAAACACAATATAAAGTTTTACAATTTTTGGAGTTCATTTTCATGCCTTTATGAATTTTTTTTTTGAATATAAGACACCATGAATTCAATAATACTAATAATGAACCAAACAAACTTTGGGCACTTAATGACACCACTAGTAGGATAAGTAGACTTAGATAATGGTTTAGTGAATTATATCTCACTAGAGACTATTTGTTCCGTAGGACGCTATTAGGATTCGCACTCACCAACATCAACCCGCAAAGCCCGAGCCGCAAACTTTCCAGAGTGAGTATTCACGCACTCCCCTATTTTCAGTTTTTAATGTTTTGGGGTGGAAATCATGCTACAATATCTATGAACATTATTTTATGAACTTGTGCTATTAATTTGTGATATGAACTTTGTTGTATGAACTTGTATTATGAATTTGGTGTTATGAACTTGTATGATTAAGTCCCCGGAAAACCGATACAACCTATTAACTCATATTTGAGCCGATGGTCTTATGGATAGTGCTATTTGGGGTCGACAGCCCCCACTCGCCCGGAACCGCGAGTGCATATTTCCATGAACTGACATCATGGGAACCATGGACATGATGGAATGGGGCAGGAACGGTCGTTAGGTTTGGTTGTGAACGGAATGCAATGACATTCATCGTCTTCTAAATTGGAACATTTATAGAATTAACTACATTTTTGAAATAATGTATTATTATAAACCTGTGAACTCACCAACTATTTTATAGTTGACCCTCGTTTTTGCATGCTTTTCAGGGAACGGTCAGTGAATCAACAAGACGTTAGCATGATTTAAGTTGTTACCTTTGCTATGTATTAAATTATGTATTGTGAAAACTGAATGTATTTGTTTTGTACGCGATGTAAACTTAAAACGCTTAATGTTTATGGTTGGTACTTCTATTTACCTTTGTGATGAGACCTTAGCCTGTCACTCTTCGTGTTTCCACTTTAACGGGGTGTGACACTTCCGAACTCGTTATGGGCACTACGAATTCGTAGTGATGCCGTTCGGATTAACAAACTCGCCCGCAGTACTCATGGATTTAATGAATAGGGTGTGTCGTCCTTACTTGGATCAGTTCGTCATCGTCTTCATCGATGACATACTTATCTACTCTCGTAGTAAGGAGGAGCATAGTCAACATCTTCGTCAAGTCTTAGAAACACTACGTTCGGAGAAGCTCTATGCGAAGTTCTCGAAATGCGAATTTTTGATCCGAAGAGTCAAATTCTTAGGGCACGTGGTTAGCGAAGAGAGAATACACGTGGACCCTTCCAAAATCAAAGCCATTGAGAGCTGCTCAGCACCGAAGACGCCTACAGAAATTCGTCAATTTCTAGGCCTCGCTGGCTACTATCGCAGGTTCATTCAGAACTTCTCCCGCATTGCGAAACCTCTTACAACACTGACCCAGAAGGGCGTGGCCTTTGACTGGGAAGAGAAGCAGGAGAGAGCGTTCCAAACGCTCAAACGAGCCTTGTGCACCGCACCAATACTATCCCTCCCCGAAGGGATATAAGACTTTGTTGTCTATTGTGATGCGTCTAATCAAGGGCTCGGATGTGTTCTGATGCAGCAAGGTAAGGTCATCGCATACGCCTCGAGACAGTTGAAGACACATGAGGTTAACTACACTACCCACGATCTTGAACTAGCAGCAGTTGTGTTTGCTCTGAAGATCCGGAGACACTACCTGTACGGTACAACAACCACTATCTTTACAGACCACAAAAGCCTACAACATATATTCGACCAGAAGGAGCTCAACATGAGACAACGACGGTGGGTCGAGCTACTCAGTGACTACGAATGCGAAATTCGTTATCATCCGGGTAAAGCCAACGTAGTAGCTGACGCCCTAAGTCGGAAAGAATATTCTGGTCGTAGAGTCAAATCTTTGACTATGACTATCCATTCACACTTGTCCACACAAATTAAGGAGTCTCAGCTCGACGCTTTGAAACCTGAAAATGTGGCGGGTGAATCCCTAAGAGGGATGGATAAGAACTTGGAGGTTAAGGGTGGCGGAGCTTATTATCTCATGGATCGGATCTGGACCCCGAAACTCGGTGGTTTCAGAGACTTGGTAATGAATGAGGTGCACAACACTCGTTATTCCATCCACCCAGGTTCACATAAGATGTATATGGATCTTAAAAAGCTATACTGGTGGCCTAACATGAAAGCCGAGATTGCTACCTTCGTGAGTAAATGCCTTACTTGCGCCAAGGTCAAGGTCGAATACCAGAAACCATCCGGTCTTTTACAACAGCCGGAGATACCGGAATGGAAGTGGGAGTGGATCACTATGGACTTCATAACCAAGTTGCCCAAGACAACGGGTGGACTTGATACCATATGGGTCATCGTCGACAGATTGACCAAGTCCGTACACTTCCTGCCTATCTTAGAAACAGACAAGATGGAGAAACTTACAAGAACATACATGCGGGAGATTGTACGACTGCACGATGTTCCCATATCCATTATCTCGGACAGAGATAGTAGGTTCACTTCGAGGTTCTGACAGTCGCTACAAAGTTCCCTAGGAACTAGGCTGGACATGAGTACAGCCTACCATCCACAGACCGACGGACAAAGTGAGAGAACGATCCAAACCTTGGAAGATATGTTGTGAGCCTGTGTGATCGACTTTGGGAAAGCATGGGATAATCATCTACCCCTTGTCGAATTTTCCTACAACAACAGTTATCACACGAGCATAAAGGCTGCTCCATTCGAGGCCCTCTATGGCCGAAAGTGCAGATCCCCTCTGTGCTGGGCTGAGGTGGGTGATACCCAGTTAGCTAAAGGACAAGTTCCTGAAAGCACTCTCACGGGTCCGGAGATCATTCGGGAAACGACAGAGAAGATCGTTCAGATTCGTGAACGATTGAAAGCCTCTAGAGACCGACAGAAAAGCTACGCATATAAACGAAGGAAACCGTTGGAATTCTAGGTGGGGGAACGTGTTATATTTAAGGTCTCACCCTTGAAGGGCTTAATACGCTTTGGAAAGCTAAATCCAAGATACATAGGGCCTTTCGAGATTCTCGCTAGAATCGGCCCTATAGCTTACAAACTTAACTTACCCCGCGAGCTCAGTAACGTACATTCTACTTTCCACGTCTCGAACTTGAAAAAGTGTCTGTCCGACGAGACTCTTGTAATCCCACTCGACGAAATCGAGATCAACGAGAGCCTCAACTTCGTGGAAGAACCTATAGAGATCATGGACCGAGAGGTTAAGTAAATGAAACAAAGCCGTATCCCGATAGTGAAGGTTCGCTGGAACGCCAAGCGAGGACCTGAATTCACCTGGGAGCGAGAGGATCAGATGAAACTAAAATATCCTCGTCTTTTTACCTAGTTATTTGTAACTACTTATTTGCTTAAACTCTAATTTCGGGACGAAATTCCTTCTAACGGGGGGATGATGTGACAACCCGAAATTTCTATTCTGTACAACCATTCACTTCAATAGAAGTCAGAACAGTTTCTGCTAACTTTTGAGCTGTGTAGAGTCAATTTGAGTGTTCTAAAGCCTAGTACTTCAGGAGATAACAGGAGAGAGCATGCCCTAGGGTTTATTGTGCAACAATAATGTCCCAAAACTCCAAGAGTTTGGAGTTTACAGCCTAAACAAGGTGTTTACGGCCGTAAACCCCATGGGTATAAATATGGCACTTAGCCATTTTTATCACTTTTTCACATTTCAAGATCCAAAACTCAAATCCTCTCAAGTAGCATCCGACTTTTCTTCTTGATCTTCAACTATGTAAGTGTTTCTTGCGCTAAAAAGTTAATATATTATTTAATCTAGTGATCTTACGTGATTCTATCCGTGAAATCATTCCGTTTGTGTAGATCTTCAAGTGTTCTTAGTTTCACCAAGAACACACACTAGTGTTCTTGGACTTTTAACACCCTTTCAAGCTTCCACATAGTAAGTACTGTTACCTTGGCTTGTGATAAGGCTTGTTACACTTCTAAAGCATCTAGGAAACACAAAGAAACACAAGATCAAAGGTGTTTACGGTCCAATATGTTCTTGGACCGTAAACCCTAATGAAGGGGCCAAAGTGTGCCCAAGTCCCTTACCAATCCTTGGATACTAGTCTAGATACCATCCTTGATGTGCTTAGGACATAAAACATCAAAAAGACCATAAACCATTTGGGTTTACTGCCGTAAACCCAAGGAGAAATGGTCCAAGGACCGTAAACTCCAAAAAGGGGTGAAATGGTGCCCTAATCACTTCCTAAGGCTTAAACATGAAGTAGGAATGCTTCTTATGACCTTTAAAGCTTCAAAACACAAAATGGTAAAAGTACCATGAGTTTACGGCCATAAACTCATGGGTTTACGACCGTAAATTCAATAAGGGATGTTCACAAAACTGTAAACTCCAAAGGAGTTTACCCTTGAACCCTAAACTCAAATGTAAGGTCCTACCACCCCTAGATACAATCCTTAGTACTTATAACACTTAAATTAAGTGTTTTACATGTCTTAGGATGTCTTAAACTTGGTTAATTAGTTGTTTAATGACTAATTGGATACATATATGTGTTATTATATGTTAACTAGGATCATTGTGTGTGTACAAGTCTTCACTTGACACTTAGCATCCTATACAGTCCGTTCATCCAAACCACTCACTATAGGTGATTTCATACCCCTTAATCAATCTTTTAGATGATTTTAAATGCTTTTATGGGGGGATACAAGTTGATCTTTTATAGTTATTATATCAATCATATGTGATTAATAGCTACCAAATAAGTGGATTTCTTACTTTCAAACTGTGTTATCAAACAAACTACTTTTCAAACTGTTTTACAAACTCTTTTACATACCAAATGCTTTTACTTAAACTCTTTTACACTTATATTCTGTTAATTATATATATCTTTATAGATATAGTTATATAAGTAGGATTGAAAGGACTTAGGACTGATAACTCACCTTACCTCTTGTTCCTCGTTTGGTTGTGGACTTAGGGTATCGGTTATTTGTCCGAAGGTCGTTTGAATCCTAGTTATATATCATGTATATGTATATAGATATAAAAGTTCCTTCTTTCTATTCAATACCCTTGAGTAGCAAGGTTATACATTCATGTTCATTCATACAAATCATATTACTAGTAAGCTACAATAGGCGTAGTTTAGGAAGTTACTAATACTACTACTAGAACAATGGAACATACAATGAGTCAGTTCATACATGAGTCAATACAGTTAGTACATACTATACATTACAATATAGCTAGTACATACTATACATTTTACAAGAAAACATACATGCTAGACAGAGAGAGAACATACAATACCATACAGAGAGAACATACATACAGGCTAGACAGAGAGAGAACACACAATACAGCTAGCACATACATATACTAGGACATTACTATAGTTATGTGAGCCACGTAACGGGGCATGGCACTACCTGTCATGACCGTTTTTGTATCCATAATCTCCTTAAGTGGGGAGCGTATGAGTTTTGTTGGGTTTTGAGCATTCTAACACTCCTATGGTGTACATGCAACACTATAAACCTTGGATCTATGTTTTCTCTATTATACATGCAAATATTAAATATTCCAAGGTTTCATCGTAACTAGCATATTATGAAGCACCTATACTGCAAAGTTCTAGTTAGATGACATACATTTTGATGTAGCTTGATGTCTTCAAGCTTTAAGAGCTTAGCCCCAATAGTGTGGAAGCCTCAAGTGGAATCACAAATCACCAAAACACCTTGGAAAACCTTTAGAGAATATGGATACTTGGCTCACACTATGAAATCGGTTATTGCCCTCTTTAGTGTATCCACACTAGCCACTCGCATAATTTAATGAACCATAAGACCCTTTATATAGTGTGGAGGATTAGGGTTAAACCCTAATACCCATGACCTTTCATTTCCTAGGATCCATGGGTTAAAGCTCCATGGACTATCCACGAAGACTTCGCCTAACCTAAATGAACTTGGCCCACTACACATATATATATCTAAGAGTCCATATTTAATTAGTTCCTTTTGATCACTTAATTAATTATAAATTAATTCTTGATCAATACTAATTAAATAATATGATTATATATTAATATATTAGAACTTATAATATATTAATATAAATCATAAATATACTATTCTCAAAAGACTATCCATATAAATTGTGTCGGTGAAGTGCAACCCAAATGGACCATGCCGGGTCGGGTCAACTACATACCAAATATAGTTATGGACTTAGACATTAATCCAACAGTCTCCCACTTGGAGAAGTCTAAAACTATTATTGAGTACGACTTCAAAAACCAACTGGCAATCATAGCTCTTAAAGCCGCTGTCGAACTCTGATCTTGTCAATGAACTCTGACCTTTTTCAATGACTTGTCCATTAGATAAGCGATCATATGTTCCTCCATTCTATATATCATATGGACTGAGACATGGATTATAATCAGTCTCTCTGTCCATTTGTTGTTTCCCGATTTTCGATTTATGACGACTGACTGATTGAACAAATCAAATCAGTCCTGGCTTGGCCAAGCACTCACATGTGTCATCACTAAATCATCGAGGGGCCCACAGATATCGCTTTTATCCTGAAGGTAAAAGGAATGGATAAACTTCGACTCATATGGCTTGTTCTACTACTTGTTGAATCATACACAAAGGCACGTTTTTTAACATCGAGTTACCAAATGCGTTTTCGTGCAATCAATGTATAACCAACTCATAGTAACAACTCATATCTCTAGGTTTGAAGAATATAACATATTATCGTCTCATGATCACTCATGATAAAATCCATGAAGTGATTCAAATGAGCGCGGGTTGAATCCAATACTCAGAACTTATGAGCACTCATGAGTGTTGTAGCACCACTTTGTCCACCAACTTGGACCTCTACAAACCAACCGATGACAGTATTGATTCATATCTACTTCCAACATATGACCGACTGTGGATGGTTTGAATAACTTAATCATTCAGGAAGAGCGACTTAGTTATTCTGGAAGTCAAAACATGCAAAGTGAAACACAAGAATAAATGAATTAAATATGGTATCAAACCCTATGAATATAAATAAAAACTTTTATTTATCACCATACTGATTACTCATTATTCATTGTTTCGGTTTTATCAACTTTATACTTGAATTAAAAACACTAGTTGTCCCATGCTCCAAGCATATACACTATGTTTTTCTTAAACAATAGCTTTGCCATACACCAAGTATACACTCTATGTTTGTCTATGATCCTTACTTTGTGAAATAAACCAATTGAACATAATTTCAATGATTCTAATTTCACACTCCCAAATCCTTATCGAAAAATGTGAGAATTTCAAATTCCTATCATTTATCGAAATCTGTTTAGATTTTAAACTTATATGCACTGACCCTCCTATAATGAATATGTACAAAGTCACAAAGACTTGTCAACAGTCATTATAAGGTATTCCAATGGAGATCAACTCCATGGAAACTAAGTCTCATATTCAAAGTACATTGCTTTGGACATGCTTCTTGCATTAAGTTTTCTAATCTTACACATATAACTTCCACCTATGGAGACATCTCCATATTCTCATTTTGACTATCATTTTAGTCATATCCAATTCTAGACCTTTTCCCTTCTTAATGCCTCTGGGCATTTGGAAAAATTTAGAAATGACAAATATTATAACACATGCAATCGATCCTGTACCCAAAGCAAATAGTGCACGATTCATGATGTCTCACATAAAGACATGATTCTAGACCAGTCTTTTGCTACAATATTTTTATTTGCCATGTTTTCAAAATTTGACTATGAAGAGGGATGCCGTAATCATAATCGAATTTTGAGAACGCAATATATATAATTTCCTTAAGTTGAACCAATCCATCATGAAATTCATATATATATTCTTGACTAAAGATGATTAAGGTCTCAATCTAAGCCTTTAGAACTGAAATGAAGTATATCCTCTCCCTTAATTATAGCAAAACAACTTTTTCAATCCCTGCAGCCTCACGAATTGAAACTTGTGTTTTCTATAATTAAATTGCTAACTTGCAATACTAACAATAATTATCATGCTCCCACTAACATGATGATTATTAGCATAACACTTATGCTCCCACTAGCTTTGACATGTACTCAGAAATCAGTTGGACTTCTAGAAATCAATACTTTATTGACTTTCTTACCAAAGTTCAGATTTCTGATACGAGATGCTTTGATAAAACTTTATCAAAATCATACACCTTTCCTTAGATAGCATGCATGTGTGTCTAAACAATTTCAGAACTATGAAAAGGGATGTCGTAATCATAGTCTCAATTGTTTAGACCTTTTGCCATCTGCTTCAAATCTACTTGGTGGAAGTGTTTCCTCACCATCATTTTCATGAATCGCAGAGAAACCTTATGACCCTTAGATTTTATCGTGTATGTGTTCTTATCCATGTGAATCGTCAAAACCATAGTCACAAGACAAGGATAATGACAAATCCAAACTCATATGGACTGAACTTATGCAATCTTAACTTCTTGCCACCTGGCAGTACAGGGCCTGCCATTGCTTCCAAGTTGTTATGCAACCAATTGAGAACTTTCAGAACTCCTATGCAAAGCCAACTTTAACTGGAATGGGCACAGAATATGTCAACACGATTGGTTATAAACCTCAAGTCGTGTGCTAGTGAAGAACCTCAGGTTTTATTCTTGATTAGTTCTTGAAATTCTTTTTAGGATCTTTAAGACTCCGACTATCCTCTTGACATATAAGACTATCTTGCAAAATATTCAAGAGATAGTGCGGATTCTTTATCAAGACAAACACTTCACACAATTGGCCTTAGTTGGTCTTTGTTTTATCCAAAACATCACAACTTACCAATTTCAAATGTACAAGAGTAGGACACTTTTACTCTTACATTTGACAAGTGTTTTAAACCTTTCTTTAAGATATGTCACTCAAGTTACAATCTTGGAGTATGACTCTAAGAATTGTTTTGGAACGAAGTATGACTCATCTTCCTGATCTAACCACTTAAACAATTCATGACTCCTCTTATTAGTCATAAGAATGCACTAAGATGACCTTTAGAGGACTAGTTGTGATATCATTTCTAAATCATTAAGATGATCACAAACATGATACTAAAGTACTCTCCCATCTTTTCAGATTTGAGAAACTTTTATCTTTCTGCCTAATTTGATTCTTCCCATTCGTTCTGCCATACATTGAGACTTTTCCAATGTTTCAGAATTATACTTAAACTTGTAAGTATAACCATATTTACTAAACTTTAGTAAATCAAATAGTCTTAACGAGCTTTGTGGTGGACATGACCAGTGCACAAGAACGTGTACTCGATCCCTTTAGTCCTTTACTTGACTCACACATCCATGTGAACAAGTAATTAGTCTTAATTTTCCAATGCTTGAAAGTTCTCATTCATCATACTATACAACTTGCATGATTCCAAGTTTCTATCCAACTGAAACTTGGGTGATGAGAATCTTTCCTTATTTGGAAAATTTAGACACTACCACAAATGAAAGAATCTAATTCATATTTCCACTGTTGCTATTAATGGAATCATATAAGCAACAATTTTTTTCCACAAATGCCATTGTAAGGATATTTTAAAATAAATAAAATCAAATTTTTTTTTATTTTATTTTAAAAACTTTGCGGAGAAACTATCCTTACAGTGCAAAAGCACATGAAAACTTTGTTGTTCTCTATTCCTAAGCAATATATCATAACTCCTAAGAAGTAGCTCAAGAATCCGATCTTCAAACTATGCGATAGAAATCCATCTACGCGATCAGATTCAGCATACTCTTTCTTTAAGTTTCTTCACTTTTCTTTGATTCTTAAAACATCAACATGTGACCCAGTCACATCATGTAACAAGAATCTCAGAATAGAAACTTAACAAAGTTAGATAGTGGACTTTACCTAAAGATCTTTCAGGTAAAGTTGGCAGCTTCGTAACCAATGCCCCTTACCATGTACCATTTTCAATGTCCATCGAAGTTTGGGAAGTTGATCTTCTAATCAAATTTGCTTACTAGTCCTCCTAATCATTGCTGATTTAGAAGCACCAAGCAAATAGATAAGATCATTAAGGTTCATGTCATAGTCTGTTCCATAGTAGTCCCAAAGGAACTCACTATGTGACATAGAAAGTGATTGGACATCCAACTTTCTCAAGACTTTAACACCCAACTCTCCCGGCTTGTCAATATGTGACTTTATCTCCAAGATGTGATCACACATAGACCTTGCTTGCCAATAGGGCTTGAGTGACCTTGAACTTGTGGGTTAGGGAGAATAATTGGAGGAGGTGGAGGAAGTGAAGTTCCAAGAGATTTGGGAGGATCATAGATGTCTGAACCAGACATCTTTTGGGAGATATTCAAGATAGTTGATCTAAAGTCCTTAATATAACACCCAATGTGAAATATTAGGGCTAGGACCCAACAAACTATTTTATAACTTGGAAGAGGGATGTCGTAATCCAAGCTATAAAATATTTCAAGGTAGGTGAATGACGATTCACCAATTTCCACCAAGACAAACGAAATGTATTATTAGGTTTTAATTGGATTCGAAACTCCGAGATTCTTTTGAGATTCATTGAACTTTTCAAAGGCATGTTTCAATCTCGAGTGTGCCCTTCAGGTTTTGTGACTGGGATGTCGAGGATCACAAAACAAGGTGTGAATAACCATGCAAATATACTTGGTACCCTTAATATTTACCCCTCAATCGATGTGCCGGTTAACCACACACGCTCCACCGATACTATGATAAACATTAAGTTACCCTTTGCCTACCTTGTTAAATCAAGCTAGTGTGCCGGTTAACCACACACGCTCCACTAACTGACTTAAGCAAAGTGCAAAGTGTAATTTCATGGGTTAGCACCAAATTCACATTTTCCTAAGTAACTAAGATTGGGTATTATTAAGAGTTTAGTTACTTAGTATTTATCATTAATACTTTTAATGAAGGGAGAATTATAGTCCTTGTCCTACCCGTTCGGCTAACGACCCTCCACCGGTCAAGGAAGCGGTGGGTGAGAGTGGACACCCATTAAACTGCCCTTTTATAGGCAGTAACCTTATACCCCCCTTATAGACCGACTTCGTGAATGAGGCCTACTAATGGTAAGAAGACTTTACTCTTATACATATATATAAATATTATTAACTTATAATATTATAAAGTATAAGGGTTGAATTTTAACTTTTAAAATTCTAAGGGCTTAACTTGGAATTAAAGGATTCATAAGTGAAAACTTTACAAATTCCAAAACTTGAGGGCAAGTTTTTGAAACTATTCAAAACTTTTCATTTCATAACTTATGAGTTTAATGATTCATTAAAATGAAGACTCTTCATTTTTTATGTAACCTCTTATTCTTTAATAACACTTTTAAAGAAGTGACCCTTAAACATTCATAACTTGAGGACAAGTTATGGAGTCATAATACTATTTAATGAAAAAGACTCTTCATTTTTTTTATGTAACCTATGACACTTTTATGAGTTTTAAGATTCATAAATGTGACCTTTTATGTAACTTGAGGACAAGTTACAAAAACACATTTTATGAACTACCTCTAGATTAATTAGGATTGAAAACAACTAAAACACAAAAAAAAAAATTTCATTAATCTAAACTAATTCATAAATCAAGGAAACATAAAACTTTTGGTAATCCATAACTTATGGAGTTAAATGCTTGTTTTATGATGAAACTTTTCATGTTCCATAACTTAAGAATAAGTTATGGAATTCTTTAAAACATTAACACCAAATTTTTTAACTCCATAAAAACTTTGAATCAATTTTTTTTAAAACCTTTTCATATCCATAACTTATGGAGGTTTCAAAACACTTAAGATCACAACTTTAAAAAAAACTTTTGAGCTCCAAAATTTTATGACAAAATTTGTAACTCCTTAAAACATTTAGATCAAACTTTTAAAACTAATAAATAATCATATCATTTTATCTTTTACTAAATTTGACCTAATTCAACTCATATAGCAAATGATTCAAATTTTACAAATAATTAGTTTTTCACAAAACAAGTAATTATCTTAAAATTTGACAAACTTCATGTTTTTTTTTTCTTTTTTTTTTCAACTTTGAAAATCAAACATTTGCATGAATATAACAGAAAACAACCCATGGCTCTGATACCACTGTTGGGTTTTGAGCATTCTAACACTCCTATGGTGTGCATGCAACCCTATAAACCTTGGATCTATGTTTTCTTTATTATACATGCAAATATTAAATATTTCAAGGTTTCCTCCTAACTAGCATATTATGAAGCACCTATACTACAAAGTTCTAGTTAGATGATATACCTTTTGATGTAGCTTGATGTCTTCAAGCTTTAAGAGCTTAGCCCCAATAGTGTGGAAGCCTCAAGTGGAATCACAAATCACCAAAACACCTTGGAAAACCTTTAGAGAATATGGATACTTGGCTCACACTATGAAATCAGTTATTGCCCTCTTTAGTGTATCCACACTAGCCACTCGCATAATTTCATGAACCATAACACCCTTTATATAGTGTGGAGGATTAGGGTTAAACCCTAATACCCATGACCTTTCATTTCCTAGGATCCATGGGTTAAAGCTCCATGGACTATCCATGAAGACTTAGCCCAACCTAAATGAACTTGGCCCACTACACATATATATATCTAAGAGTCCATATTTAATTAGTTCCTTTTGATCACTTAATTAATTATAAATTAATTCTTGATCAATAATTATTAAATAATATGATTATATATTAATATATTAGAACTTATAATATATTAATATAAATCATAAATGTACTATTCTCAAAAGACTATCCATATAAATTGTGTCGGTGAAGTGCAACCCAAATGGACCATGCCGGGTCGGGTCAAGTACATACGAAATATAGTTATGGAATTAGACATTAATCCAACAAGTTTGTGTATAGATCTATACTGGATTGACTATCCTACACCTCGCTGCTCGCTACAGTGGGACTTGCAAGTCTGCGGGTGCCAAACGTCATTTCTTCCGACATCTTACATTGTCGCGTTCTATAGTCGGTAGCAGGGTACTGACCGATCACATGGTACTTTAAATTACAATTGGTTTAAGGTAGTTAGTACAGCAGTAGTTACTTATTACACTACTACAGTACTATTTCATTTTCCCATTGCATTCACTTTGTGATCTTCACACAATAAACATTAATGTAGAAACTATATTTTTGGTAAATAATAGTCAAATTGGGAAAATATATACTCTTACATGAGACACACACACAGATACTAGATGCCTTGGTAGAAGGCTACTTTTAGTAGGAAACATATGGTTTTCTAGGAGAGTCAAACCTTTTTACAAATTCACACATCACTTACTTACAAATACTTTCATACAAATACAGACACTAATATACTTATGATCTCACCAGCTTTAAAGCTGATACTCTCTTTCAAAATAACTTGTATCCTCAGGTCACCAATAGACAGGTACCGATGCCAGGTTTTGAGAAGATGGAGCTCGTTCAAGACTCATCTTTTATTTTGATTCATATTTTGGTGTCTATTTAACGTGACAGAACACACTTGTATTAAAATTATATTATTAATGCAATGGATGATGTTGTTGCTTGTTTACTACTTTGCATTGTTGTGATACTGTACTTGACGTCCTCCACCCCCGAACGATTCCGCCGTTCCGGTTTTGGGGTGTGATAATATCTAACTGAGTTTCATTCAACATCCTAGCATCCTTTTCTAAATTGGCAACCTCAAGCCTCTTATCCTCAAGTCTTCCTCTCGTGTTCTATAGCTCTTGGGACGCTATATTCTTTTCATCTAGTGCTTTGTTGTAGTTTGAAAGGACAACACACGTGTCATTAAGTCATTCTAAGTATGGTTCACAGTCATGCACGCTGTAATTATTAGAATGGATCATGATTTTTACCTGTTCGACGATGCTGAGAGTGCCACCTTTGGCCATGTAGCAGTAATTCTTCTGCAAACTCGTCGATCTGTCATCTTAAGTAGTTGCAACCATGCATATCTTCCCTTTTCTCTTGTTGTTGTCAAACTCTTCATCCTCATCTCCGGATGACCACACTCGATGATCCCTCTTCACTTGAGCAACATCAACTCTTTCCATTTCATTCTCCTCCATCTCTTGGGCCATTCTAAGATAGAATGCCTTGTCCTTAACCACATTTGATTTGCAGTATATGGCAAAGTGATTATCTTTATGACACTTATGGTAGATAATAACTTCATTTTTGTCTTCAGTTGAGGTACCGGAGTCTGATGGTTTGTTGGACTGCAGTGGTTTGTCATATGAAAGTGGATAGGATGACTCCATGTGATATAAATATTGTGGAGTTTTGACTTGTGGAGTCTGAGTTATCTGGGCAAGTGGTCCACCAAGGTCTGCTGTTGGGTATAAAATATGGTTTATACTTTACAGCCTTGGGTTTACGGTTGGGTGGCATTTACGGTTGTGAACGTGTTTACGGCTAATGCTCCCTATAAATAGTGTCAGTATATATCAGATGGAAAAAGGAGTTTACGGTCAAGTGTGTGTGTAAATCAAGGTGTTCTAGAGAGAGAAACTGGAGAGAAGAAGTGTGTGTGTGTGTGTGTGTGTGGATCTTATGTGTATGGAACATCATTCATATTATTAAATACACCATTGATTCATCAGGTTCTTTATCTTCTTCTCCATTCTATCTTGCATCATCCCCTTTATTGGGATTCCGCACCATCAAGTGGATCCGACTGATACATCAAACAAAATTTTGGGACTTACAGTTGGTATTAGAGCTTGGATTGTATCAATCTCTTTGGCAAGATCTGGAGCGTTTTTGCACTTTTTCTTGAAGGATTTTACGTTTTTAGATAGTTTTTTAAAAAATATTGGGGGTTTGTTCTTCGTATTTTCATAAAAACGCCTTTTTGATTGAGTTTTGGAGCAAAAAAAGGTGAAAAATCGTGTTTTTCTTCGAGATTTTGCGAGGGTGAGGGTCTGATCTGAAGCGTTTACAGCCGGAGGAGCGTGTCCCAGTTTGCGGTCCGAAGCGTTTACAGCCGAAGGAGCGTATCCGACTTTGCGGTCCGAAGCTTTTACAGCCGGAGGAGCGTGTCCAAGTCCTAGCACGTGCTCGGTCCAGTCCTCGTTTGCATTCCTCATTTCTGGCCAACAGGTTTTCAGCCCACGTGTGCGGTCAACAGCTCGCGTGTGTGGTCTAGTTCAGTCAGCAACGGATAAATAAAAGGATCTTGGTGGGAGCAAGGATCGAACCCGGGTGTCTCCCACACACAACCCACGCCTTACCAATTGATCTAGCAAGCTAGATGTTTAGCATCTTCCCTGATTAAATCATATAGCTTCACAATTTCGTTCCTATTTTCAGATTTTTATCAATTTTAGCCAAAAAATTCATTTTTCAAATTTTAAAGTTTCATTTTCAACCCAAAGTTTTGACTTTTAATTTTTGACTTTCTAAATTGACTTTGACTTTCAAGTTTGACCTTTGACTTTAAACTTTGACTTTTTCGTTTAACTTTCAAGTCTTCACATTTAGCTTTTCGGTTTGACTTTTAAGTTTGACTTTTTAAGTTTGACTTTTAAGGTTGACTTTTGAGGTTTATAGTCAAAGGGAATTTTTGGTAAACAATGAGCTCTGCAAACATCCCGGTCAATAAAGTTCCGTGCTCTCAATCTTGTGAAACTACGATTAAGTTTCTTCATGAACAAATCGATTTATTAAAATGAGAAAATGAGGATCTTAAGAATGAAGGTTATACTTTTAGAAAAGGACAAAACCCATTAAAAGAACAATTAGAAGCCAAAACCAAGGACTTCCAAAAACTTCAAGAAGAATATAGCAATAAATGTGCGAATTATAGATATGTTAAGGGACAACTTGCTAACTTCACTACCGAACTTGATGCATTGAAAGCTAAATATAAAGATAATGAATTCAACTTTAAGAAATTTGATGTGTCAAGTAAGGTAGTTGCATCCATGATAGAAAAACAATTAACATTTAAAGATAATCAAACCAAGGGTCTAGGGTATCACAATGTACCACCTACCATTAATGACAACTATAACTGTGACAACCGTCAAAACTCGAGTCGGTTCTAAGATTTGACTAAACTTAGTTTCATATATAGGCACAACACATACTAGACTTAGTAAATAGAAGCTAAGTTATAACCTACTAGAAACTTGGAAACAAGTAGAATCGAAGGATAGTGTACTTAGAGTTCACATTGATATGTGAATTCTACAACTACTTAACTGTAGAGACTATCCATATTCGGGTCACTCTTTGACTCGAACACCATTTCATGAATCATATACACCCATCTTGCACTTGACCTAGTAGTAGAAATTAGGTCATAATCTCATAGAAACTTGAGTAAAAGTTGAAAACTAGGACTAGTATACTTGATTTCCTCAATTTCGCTTGAATCTCGAAACCATTACACAGAATGCCAATAAGCCGATAAAATAAGTTACAGACATTATTATAACTATGATAGATTTATAATACCATAAGATAAATTTAAGTCTCAAAGATTCTATTGATTTTGATATCCAAAGATTTACAAACTCTCAAAAACTCTAAATGCCCTAAAAATCTAAATTTATGAAATTTAACCTTAAAATTTCTATAAACATAGTTATGAACCTCATAATATGATCTTATAATAATTAAAATTATAAAAATGCATTCAAGGAAAATAAAATTTAACTCATTAATATTTACCCTTAATTTATAAATCAAAAATCAAGGTTTTATGAATAAAAACTTGATTTTAGTGCACATTTTATATAAAAATTGAGATATTTTATAAAACAACTTAAATTTTATAAAAGAAAATGAATGAGAAAGGGGTATTATACAAAAAAATTCGGATCCCTCTCTCCCCATATCTCTCTCTCACACTCTCATTCTCCAATACAGACACATCTCTCTTCTTTCTCTCTATAGAAAACTCTCTCTACCTTCTTTCGAAATTTTTTTCTCCAAACACCACTCCATTCTCTATTCCTCCCTCTAAGAACCACAAAATTTTCTAGAAAACAAACCCAAGAACACTCCTCAAACTCAAAATCTTCATCATCTTGTGGTGTTCTTGAAGGTAAAATCGATTTCTACTTCACTTTTCCTTCAAGTTTTGCTATTTTTCTTACACTTTCTCCTTCTTCATCTTCTTCAAACTTGTTTTCTTTTTGTTAAAATGGTTTTTAGAGCATTATGGATGTGTTTTAACACCATGCATGTATGATAAACAAGGTTGCATGTTCATGATCTTAGTGCAAAAATCGATTTTAAGGACTAAAACATCAAACTCAAGTTAAGAGTTTTTGAGAAACAAAATTTTGTTCATAAATGAATGTATATATTTTGATAAGTTTTAATCTTTTGATCTCTGGAAACATGACTAAAATGTGAGCTAAGCATCATATATTTTAAATATTTCAAAAGATTTACTCAAGGAAATGATGAAAACTCACTTTTCTAACCAATCATCATGCATGCAATCTGCCAGATTTCTTTACCTGACTTTAAACTGCCATATCTCACTCATTTCTTAACCAAAATTCGTGATTCTTTTTCTGAAATATAATATTTTGAGTTAGCTTTCAAACCCATCTGACCTCACTGGAAAATTCCAATATTTCGATTTTTAACAATTTTTACAAAACTGTTGCCCAAACAGCACTTTTCTTATGAACATTTGTTTTGTGTTGCATGTTCAAAGGACTTATTCATCGCTAAAAATCATTCAAACATTATTTTGAACTCTTAACATCATTTATTAATAGGTACAAAAAGATCTTGATTCAAAAGTCTTTGGAACATGTTACAAAAATTCAGAAAGTAACATCAATAATCTTTACCAAAATCACAAGAACCAAGTTTTCTCTATAATTTATTGAGCCTTTAGGAATGTTTTTCGACATCAAAAATAAGAAAACAATTTTTCATTGTTATTACATGTTATGAAGATGCATTCTGAAAATTTTCAGCTCAATATATATTTCCTTTATTTTTACATGAAAATAATAAGAAAATAGAGTGTTAAATCATATAAAATACTTACACTAGTAAATAAATTATGGAAAAATTCTTGGATGATCCATTAAGTTAATAAACATCTCTCATGAAGTTTCAATGACTTTTGTTACTGTTTAATATGGTTTTGAATTTTCTTTTTGTTTAGCTCTAATAAATCATAAAACCACATTAGGGAATATAAAAAGGGTATCTAATAATTTTCGCAGCTTCTACCCTATGAGTAAGTCTTAGGAAAATATTTTAGGAATTTTTAAAAATGTGTATCTATATTTCATGATTTGTTGTGTTTATAATGGACTAAAAACAGGAAAAATAGTTTTACTCATCCAAAATTCATGAAAATTTACCAGAACACCTTATAATATATTATGATGCTACATAAAAATTTTGATAATTTTTCTCTTCTGTATGCTATTTTTCATCTATTTTCCCAAGATTAAATACACTTAAATCCATTTTTATTAGAATAAATGCACAAAAATCATAAAATTTGGTTAAATAGTTTAGAAATTCATTTTTATATTTTTCCCAGCTTAATAATGTTTAATAACAGTAACAGAAAAAGTTTGGGTAATGTTGGAAACAGCTTTCTATTTATTTCATTTTTTATTAGAATAAATGCACAAAAAATCATAAAATTGGGTTAGACAGTTTAGAAATCCATTTTTATATTTTTCCCAGCTTAATAATGTTTAATAACAGTAATAGAAAATGTTTGGGAAATTTTGGAAACTGTTTTCTATTTATTTCAATTTTTATTAGAATAAATGCTCAAAAATAATAAAATTGGGTTAAATAGTTTGGAAATCCATATTTATATTTTTCCCAGCTTAATTATGTCTAATGGCAGTATTATAAAATGTTAGGGAATTTTTATCATCTGGATCCTATTTTTCACGAATTTATATTGTTATGAAGGCTTAAAAATTGGGAAAAATAGTTAATCACATCAAAAATTGAAGGGAAAATTTTTGGAAGACCTCTACTGTGTTTAGAATGAAAATGCAAAGTTTGAGAATTTTTGGAAATTTTTGATAATATTTTGGCTTTTTAAGAGCTTAAAACACATTTAAATGTGTTGAAATACCCTCAATTAATATTACAAAAATCTAGAAATTAATATCCAAAATTGTGTTAATCACATGAGCTATAAAATTTCACCATTTCAGAAAAATGTTTGTAACTTATCAATATTAAATTTTCACACAATATTGGTATAATTCTATTGTAGTAGTTAGTATACTGGTGTTAGATTTCGATTAGAGACTCACTAGCGAATACCATTATTGTAGGAATCGGTAGTGGTACACGTGGAACGTAGTTCAAGGCATCATTTGCATCATCTCAATGCATTGTGAGTATTCACGCACTCCCCTATTTTCAGTTTTTATGTTTTGGGGTGGAAAAGCATGTCCCGGAAAACTATTATTTGTTCATTGTATTTAAATTGATTTGTATGAAACATGATTGCTATTTTATTGCTATATCTCTCTATGTATGTCTATGCAACACGGAGCATGAGAACTTATCGTCTTAAGGCCCTTTCCTTACACTTTTCTCTAACCATTAACTCTTTGAGCCAATGGTCATTGTGGATAGCGCTATTAGGAATCGACAACTCCTCACTCGCCCGATTGCTGGAGTGCATGATACCATAAAATCTATGGAACGATAAGCATAGATCTTGATAGGGCTTCAGTCATAGGCTTGGTTGAGAACTCATTGTTTGCTCATACACATACAAACTTGTTACTTATTATAGCAATAAACTTTGTATCTCATTATAACAACGAACTTTTGTTACTAAATACTTATTTACTTGTTTTAGCAACAAACTTGGTTGCTTCTTATAGTAACAAACTTGTTTGCTCCTTGTAGCAATGAAACTTGATTACTCATTTTAGTAACAAACTTTATTTCCCATGAGGATATGAACGTTGCATCTCTTTTGGGCAACATACTTTATTTCTCATGATGACAACGAACTTTGTTTACACAAACATATTTACTCATTTTAGAAATATATTTTTATCTATGGAAACTTATATCAAAATTTTGATTTCGATTCATGAAACCAATATTAATTTTAAACTTGTGAGTACTCACCAACTATTTTTATAGTTGACGCTCGTTTTACATGCTTTTTCAGGAATCATCGAATAAGTGGCACTTAGGGACACTTCACTTTTAGGAGCATTCGCATGTGTTGTATTTCAATTTACATTGTAATTTCTTCTAAAAGTTGTTCAAACCCATTGTAAATTTGTAATGATTTTTAATACTATGGTTGGTGTTGTCTTTTAACTTTTGCTATGAAACCCTTTATGCTGCCACGCCTCGTGTTTCCACTTTAGCGGGGTGTGACAGAAATGGTATCAGAGGCGAAGGTTATAGAGAATACCGGTTTTCCTTTGGAAAACCACAACTATAGCCAAAAAATTTCAAAATGTTTTTTTAAAATACTGAACATACTAATGGTATAACTAATTCGAGTACGCATTATTGGACTTTAATTAAGTATTGCCTGGCCAACTGTGCTTAATTAAGGAAAACTTAATGCGAGGCTTGAAACGGTTATAGTAGAATTATGTTCAAAACGATTTTCAGCTTGAACTTTTGAAAAACAAAGTTTTTCGATGTGCGTACGGGCATTGCATATTATAGGCATTCATCTATGTACACTTAGAAACTAAGTGCACTTTTACCACAATGCCTTTATTTAGAAATATTCTTATCCCTTATCAAGTGCTAGGTTAACCACTTAGGTTATATCACTAGCCACTCTAGGAGCAATGCACTTAGTACTGAGAATGGGTATTCCTCGGTAGCTATTGACTTTAGATGTAAGGTTAGTAGCTAGATATACACTAGTAATAATCTTAAGTCGAAACCTATACCAGTTATTCCTGAGTACCTCTTCATCGTCTTTGTACCATAGTTACAACTAGGAAAGCTTTCCGATACCGACACAGATGAAAATTGGAGCATCACGTAAGGAGGTAGATGAGTCGCCACTAAGTAATCACTTGCATACCATTGGCAGGCATTCCGGGTTCGACTCATGAGGAGACACGGAGGTTTAACCCATACGTGAGACTTCTCTACTACGCTACGATTTAGGTTTAGGTTGTTTCCATCTTCAGGTTAAAACTTAACATAGGATATCCCTTTGACCTCTATAAAAGGCCACAAAACTGCATTGACACCATAAAACGTTTTACAAACAATTTTTCTTGTCCTTAATTTTGGGGAAAAGACACCGGTACTCGCCTTAGACTCGCCTTGTACTCGCCTTACTATTTAGGTACGATCAGCTACACTAACATACTTATTCCTTACTTCTTAATCTTCCAATGAAAAATTATTTCGCTTCATCGGTTTTATTTATCATCAATAAAATATTTTATAACCACTTCAATGAACTTACTAGACATTTCTTAACAATGTAAGTCATATTCTCGCTAAAAATCTTTTGACAACTTGCTTTAACTTAACACTTTTCTTCAAAACTCAATTTAACCATTATTGGTTTTAACCTTGCTATTTCAATTTTATTTCAAATCCATTTCAAACCCATTTCAATGGATAGATGTGTTTTTAAGGGCATATAAACCATTTTAAACCTTGCTTACCATTTTGACACGTTTTCGAAAAACTTAGAAACATTTTCTTTTATAAAAGTGTTTAAACTCTATGCTATAAAACTTAAACATATAACATTGAAGTCCTATTATATGTAAAAGCGTCCTCGTATTTTCCAAACCACTTTTGCTTTGACACATTTAACCGCTTTCTCATTTAGACATTGTAATTTACTTTAATGTGTTTTCTCGAAAACACAACATGACATTTATGCAAATGTCTACTTCAAACATGTTTATAAGACAGATCTAACGCTTGTAATTCAAAACATACCTTATTTGTGTACTTTGCTCCAATATAGTTTTATAATCTATAAAGATTCTAAAATATAATGCATTGCAAAACTTAGTGTTCACTTTTAAATTTCCAGTGGCGCACTTTCGACAATGCACAATTATTTATCTAAATATGTTAAGTCTTTACCTTATCCGTTTTAACCATTGTTGGACTCCAGTCAAAAAGGTCAAAGCTGTCGGAATTTCAATTACAAGTTTTAGTGTTTCTTCTTTTTCACAAATGGAGTTTAACTTAATAGATAACTCATAAATTTTTAGAAAACACTTTAAAACTCCCACATGTCTACAATATACATCAAATATTGAAGTTTGAAATATATCTCAACCTGGTTTTAATCTACCTATAGGTATTGTTCTTATAACTTTAACAATAACAATCATTGCCGCCGCTACCTTCCTTTTTCTTTCCCCCGCACTTGATTTCTTGCTCTCCTTATGATTTTAGATCTCGCACACCCATAATAGTAACATAATACATTGTCTAACTTTGTTTCTGTCTATTTTGCTTCTCCTGGTATCATGTTTGTACACATACATACTAGAAGTCTATCCTTTCGTTTTGAGCGATTAATACATGTATAGCCGTGAGGAATAATTTTTATTTAGTCAACTTTGATATATTCAATTACGCCTTTTATCATATACATCTTGTTTTTATTTTGAAATCTCAATAAACAAGTGATCCTTATTTACATTTTCTCTTTCGTTCTAAATTCAGAAACTTGATATAAAATGCAATTTTTATTGTATTTTTCCTTATAATTAATACACAAGATGAATACTCTTATGCTTATAATTTTTCTATATCCGGAAAATATATGTGAAGGATATATTTCCTTATGTTTCTTCTTTTCTTTAAATACATCAAAAGTTTTGAATTTTATGATTATCTATTCTCTAAATGATTGTTTTTGTAGAAACACTAAACTATAAATGCACTATTTTCAAAGATTGACATTTTTACGCCTTTCTTAAAATAGTATTTTACTTTGCAATTTTCAGTGAGTTCCTAAACTCTCAAACTTGTTTTCATAAGTATTCTGACTCCTCGTAAACTTGAATTTGTCATGACTTAAGCAATTGGACAATTTCCAAAAATTGTAATATGAATATTTCTATATAAATTCCCTCATTGACGACTTAAACCTTCAACATTAATTAATCTCTTTATTATTTACTACTTCGTTTTATTGCCACACATGTATCTTCTTTCTCTTGGAATTATCACCTATTTTTAATAACAATGAGATTATTTATCATTTTTAAACGCTCAAAATGCTACCTAAATAATGTGATTTGAAATATCATAAACTTTCACCACCTTCATTAGAAACAACGACTCTCTAAATATATATGTTCTTCAATTATGGTTCTATTATAGTTAGAGTACCTGTAGTGGAAATTATAACTTCGGAAATCCTCGATCGTTTCGTAACTTCTATTGTTGACGGGACTTAAATAGTTTTACGCTTGAGATGTACTAATAGCTTGTATCATTAGGAACTTACCCTTGATTGTTTCTCTTTCATTCATGCTACCCCTTCTTATTTCGGAATATATCTTTTCCAGATGTAATAGCCAACCCGGAAGTGAACAAATTGTTCCTAATCTTTTCTTTATTAGGCGACAAATTTACGCTTAGTGTTGATTTAGAATGCAACTTAAGGATCAATGCGGATTTAACGCTCATTGCAGTTGGTGCTTCAGCAAAACTAATACCGCTCTCTTAATTCAGATAATATCTAACTAGATGATATTTTTCGACTAGGTCGCCATGGTTGGATCATGATTTCGTGACCCAAATTTTCCATAATCTAGACGAAAGAAATCGAATTAAGGAAACATTAATTTGATTATAGCTAAAGAGTTGGGCTCTTCCCTTGAGGAATTAACCCAAAATAATCGAAGAGCTCTTCAAGTCACCATATCTCCAATTATACAATTGTATTCGGCTGAGTTCTAATAGAATGTGTCACGAATTGAATTTCATGACGAAATTCTTTCAACCGGGGGAGACTGTGACAACCGTCAAAATTCGAGCCGGTTCTAAGATTTGACTAAACTTAGTTTCACATATAGGCACAACACATACTAGACTTAGTAAATAAAAGCTAAGTTATAACCTACTAGAAACTTGGAAACAAGTAGAATCGAAGGATAGTGTACTTAGAGTTCACATTGATATGTGAATTCTACAACTACTTAACTGTAGAGACTATCCATATTCGGGTCACTCTTTGACTCGAACACCATTTCATGAATCATATACACCTATCTTGCACTTGACCTAGTAGTAGAAATTAGGTCATAATCTCATAGAAACTTGAGTAAAAGTTGAAAACTAGGACTAGTATACTTGATTTCCTCAATTTCGCTTGAATCTCGAAACCATTACACATAATGCCAATAAGCCGATAAAATAAGTTACAAACATTATTATAACTATGATAGATTTATAATACCATAAGATAAATTTAAGTCTCAAAGATTCTATTGATTTTGATATCCAAAGATTTACAAACTCTCAAAAACCCTAAATGCCCTAAAAATCTAAATTTATGAAATTTAACCTTAAAATTTCTATAAACATAGTTACGAACCTCATAATATGATCTTATAATAATTAAAATTATAAAAATGCATTCAAGGAAAATAAAATTTAACTCATTAACATTTACCCTTAATTTATAAATCAAAAATCAAGGTTTTATGAATAAAAACTTGATTTTAGTGCACATTTTATATAAAAATTGAGATATTTTATAAAACAACTTAAATTTTATAAAAGAAAATGAATGAGAAAGGGGTATTATACAAAAAAATTCGGATCCCTCTCTCCCCATATCTCTCTCTCACACTCTCATTCTCCAACACACACACATCTCTCTTCTTTCTCTCTATAGAAAACTCTCTCTACCTTCTTTCGAAATTTTTTTCTCCAAACACCACTCCATTCTCTCTTCCTCCCTCTAAGAACCACAAAATTTTCCAGAAAACAAACCCAAAAACACTCCTCAAACTCAAAATCTTCATCATCTTGTGGTGTTCTTGAAGGTAAAATCGATTTCTACTTCACTTTTCCTTCAAGTTTTGCTATTTTTCTTACACTTTCTCCTTCTTCAAACTTGTTTTCTTTTTGTTAAAATGGTTTTTAGAGCATTATGGATGTGTTTTAACACCATGCATGTATGATAAACAAGGTTGCATGTTCATGATCTTAGTGCAAAAATCGATTTTAAGGACTAAAACATCAAACTCAAGTTAAGAGTTTTTGAGAAACAAAATTTTGTTCATAAATGAATGTATACATTTTGATAAGTTTTAATCTTTTGATCTCTGGAAACATGACTAAAATATGAGCTAAGCATCATATATTTTAAATATTTCAAAAGATTTACTCAAGGAAATGATGAAAACTCACTTTTCTAACCAATCATCATGCATGCAATCTGCCAGATTTCTTTACCTGACTTTAAACTGCCATATCTCACTCATTTCTTAACCAAAATTCGTGATTCTTTTTCTAAAATATAATATTTTGAGTTAGCTTTCAAACCCATCTGACCTCACTGGAAAATTCCAATATTTCGATTTTTAACAATTTTTACAAAACTGTTGCTCAAACAGCACTTTCCTTATGAACATTTGTTTTGTGTTGCATGTTCAAAGGACTTATTCATCGCTAAAAATCATTCAAAAATTATTTTGAACTCTTAACATCATGTACTAATAGGTACAAAAAGATCTTGATTCAAAAGTCTTTGGAACATGTTACAAAAATTCTGAAAGTAACATCAATAATCTTTACCAAAATCACAAGAACCAAGTTTTCTCTATAATTTATTGAGCCTTTAGGAATGTTTTTCGACATCAAAAATAAGAAAACAATTTTTCATTGTTATTACATGGTATGAAGATGCATTCTGAAAATTTTTAGCTCAATATAGATTTCCTTTATTTTTACATGAAAATAATAAGAAAATAGAGTGTTAAATCATATAAAATAGTTACACTAGTAAATAAATTCTGGAAAAATTCTTGGATGATCCATTAAGTTAATAAACATCTCCCATGAAGTTTCAATGACTTTTGTTACTGTTTAATATGGTTTTGAATTTTCTTTTTGTTTAGCTCTAATAAATCATAAAACCACATTAGGGAATATAAAAAGGGTATCTAATAATTTTCGTAGCTTCTACCCTATGAGGAAGTCTCAGGAAAATATTTTAGGAATTTTTAAAAATGTGTATCTATTTTTCATGATTTGTTGTTTTTATAATGGACTAAAAACAGGAAAAATAGTTTTACTCATCCAAAATGCATGAGAACTTATCGTCTTAAGGCCCTTCCCTTTCACTTTTCTCTAACCATTAACTCTTTGAGCCAATGGTCATTGTGGATAGCGCTATTAGGAATCGACAACTCCTCACTCGCCCGATTGCTGGAGTGCATGATACCATATAATCTATGGAACGATAAGCATATATCTTGATAGGGCTTCAGTCATAGGCTTGGTTGAGAACTCATTGTTTGCTCATACACATACAAACTCGTTACTTATTATAGCAATAAACTTTGTATCTCATTATAACAACGAACTTTTGTTACTAAATACTTATTTACTTGTTTTAGCAACAAACTTGGTTGCTTCTTATAGTAACAAACTTGTTTACTCCTTGTAGCAATGAAACTTGATTACTCACTTTAGTAACAAACTTTATTTCCCATGAGGATATAAACGTTGCATCTCTTTTGGGCAACATACTTTATTTCTCATGATGACAACGAACTTTGTTTACACAAACTTATTTACTCATTTTAGAAATATATTTTTATCTATGGAAACTTATATCAAAATTTTGATTTCGATTCATGAAACCAATATTATTTTTAAACTAGTGAGTACTCACCAACTATTTTTATAGTTGACGCTCGTTTTACATGCTTTTTCAGGAATCATCGAGTAAGTGGCACTTAGGGACACTTCACTTTTAGGAGCATTCGCATGTGTTGTATTTCAATTTACATTGTAATTTCTTCTAAAAGTTGTTCAAACCCATTGTAAATTTGTAATGATTTTTAATACTATGGTTGGTGTTGTCTTTTAACTTTTGCTATGAAACCCTTTATACTGCCACGCCTCGTGTTTCCGCTTTAGCGGGGTGTGACAATAACCCACCCATTGAGACCAATGAGGAAGAAATTCTTGCTCAGTTTGACCCACTCCCTAAACAAGCTTCAGTTAATACTGAGTAATCTGGGCCAACTGAGAATATTAAGGTGAACGTTTTTAATGATTCTACTTCTTATGCAGGTAAAGTAGCGAAAGATGAGAACAAGGAGAACACTATTGAACAAACCAATGTCTCCTTGAACTCTGAATATGTTGCTTCTAACTCAGTTACTTCTGATCAACCTGCTATTGGTAAATACAGGCCACCAAAACAAGCGAAACAAAGTGCCTGCTACAAGTATGCTTGTGGGAACAATCAGAGACAAGGCAAGGGCACGCCACCAGAGGCATGAAGAAACAATTCCTACGTCAAGAAAAATACATGTTTTCACTGTGGAGCACCTGGACACATTGCCAGAAATTGTCCAAATCGCGCATATGTTCCCTACTATGCACAAGGCTGGCAGAACGCACAAAGAGGGAGCTTTTCCAAAAGAAACCCTTCGAGGCCACATTCAAAAAATGGTGACTGGAACGCGCAAAAGGCCAAGAATTAAAATCCCAAAGTCAAGAAGGGAATGTCGGACAAGAAGTCCAATTCAAAAGATTCTCTAGTGAAACCAAGATCAGTTAGATCAAAGTCATCTCTAAGATCAGCTTCAAGTTCTGTGACAACCCGAAATCTTTATTTGTAAATCAAATTCATTCAATAAATGTCAGACTCGTTTCTGTTATCGATTTATTGTACTCTGGGTCAGTTGAGAGTCTTTAAGACTACTACACTCAAGGGTTGAATGTTGGGAAGCGTTATCTTCGAATCTGTAGTTTGCAATCGAGCCTAGAACACCTTCAAAAGGAGTTTATGGCCGCAAACTAGGTTCACGGCCGTGAACCCATGCTTGGGCAGTGAACCACCCTCCATATATATATGATTCACACATTTTCTCCTCATTTCTTCAAGATCCAGCCGTGAACATCCTCATTCTCTCTCAACTATCTTCAACCGTGAACACTCTTAAGGTCCTCAAAACGTAAGTATTCCATCCCTTACTTGTTCATGCTTAGAAACCCCTTGATTCTAACCTTGATTCATGACTTTTTGATCACCATCTTCATGGTCTTCAAGAGTTTACGACCGTGAACCCTTCATAGGGCCGTGAACCCTTCATAATGGGCCGTGAACCCTTCATAATGGGCCGAAAACCCTTCAAACATTCATGTGTTGTTGGGCCGTGAACACATCTTGGGCCGTGAACCCTTCATGTGTTCATGGGCCGTGAACACCTCTTGGGTCGTGAACCCATAGAGGTTTGGCCGTATTGTGCTACATCCTAAGGGTGTTTCCTATGATTGTTAGTGGTTTTAGACACTAATTGTAGGCCTATACATGTTAATATGTGCTTAATAGGACCGTATTGTGCTCGACATTTCATTTAGCATACCAAGCACCTTATTCTTGTTATTCATCCATGTCACTCCTAATCAGGTGAGTTCATACCCCTATTTCTTTACAATTTTAATGTTTTTAGGGGGGATACAAGCCAAATATCTTTGATCTTGTGAAATTTTACAAAAAGGATTTCAATACACTTAGAACTGATACAATTGTCACAACCACACAGTTTTCATACGTTTATCAAACATTTAGATATTTCATCCCTTTTGTATATTGTTGAGAATAAGGGAGGTTTTCAACACAATCATAGAGTTTTCATTTTTCAACATGAATACAGTAACGAACATATAAACTATAATATGTATTGTTTGTGGGAATAACCATTTTATCAAGGTATAAACATAGATTCAATGTGATCCAACATATAAGCTATATAGAGTATGGTTTATGAGACATATATTCAACTAGTAAATTCAATAATTCTACATGAAATCGTTAGTATAGCATTTTATGAGTGAGCATTCTTCGCGTACTTAGTTAAGTACCTACAAAAGTCCAGAGATTATAACCAGAGTCTCCTTGCGGGAGAACGTGAGTTTGTGTATAGATCTATATGAGATTGACAATCCCGCACCATAACTGTTAGCTACAGTTAGGCCGACAGACCTGGGTGACAAAGTCATTTCGATTCCGATGCCTGAAGAATGTCGTTCAGGCAATTCAATGGTCAAGTATGGTTATAACAACTCATAAATTTGGTACTAAGAATATATGATTAATGTATGAATGCTAATAACTTCAATTAGTTTTATTATAAAGTAATAGAACTACTATACTCATTAAAGTTTTTAGAGATTTCCAAACTTAGTATACATACTGTTGGGTCAAAATTTGGTTTATACTTTACTTTTCTAGGAAAATGTATTTTTATGTCTAGGACCGTAAATAGCTCGGTGTTTACGGCTATATATGTGTTTGTGGTTGTGTACGGACGTACACGGGTTTACGGCCGTAAACCCGTGTATGACCAACTATCTCCTATATATAGGGTGAGGAGTGCTTGAGAGAAGAGGCTAGAGAAGGAGAGCATATTCTAGAGAGAGAAAACTAGAGAGAAGAATAGTGTGTGTGAGAGAATCTAATGTGTATGGAGCATCACTCATATCTTTGAATACATCATAGATTCAAGTTATTCTTCTTCTCCTTCTCTTCTATTTTGATCTGGCATCATCCGTTTGATCGGGATTCCGCACCATCAAACGGATTTGATTGATACATAAGAAGATTGGGACTTACAAGTGGTATAGAGCTTGGATTGTATCAATCAATTTTGTCAGATATGGACCGTATTTGATCTTTTTTTTGAAGGATTTCTAAGTTTTTGGATAGATCTTGGAAAAATAAGGGGGGGGGGGGTTGTTCTTCACGTTTTTCATAAAAACGAGTTCTGGATTGAGTTTTGGAGAACAGAGTGTGAAAAACGTCGTTTTTCTTCGCATCTGTTGAAGGTGTACGGCCAGTTGAAGATGTACGGCCAGTTGAAGGCGTACGACCCGAAGTTCGTTTACAGCTCGGTGTACGGCTCAGCAGCCTCGCACGTGTACGGTCAGGCAGGTTCACGGCCCTCGGTGTGCAACCAACCTCGCACGTGTTCGGTCGGCGTTCACGGTCCGTGGTGTGCGGCCAACCTCGCACATGTTCGGACAACCAGTCTTCATTCAGCAGCCTCGGTCTCGCACTCGCAGCAGTCGTCGTCGCATCCTCGCTTCCTCGCACGCACATCTAAAAAATAGGAAACGAAATTGGGGGTGTCGGAGATCGAACCCGGGTCTCCTTCCAACTCAACCACCGCCCCTTCTAACTCATCTAGGCTGCGAAATGATATCCTCCTTCCGAATTTAATTCATAAGGCGTCCCTGTCTCGATCCTATTTTCACAATATTGTCACTTTTAACCCAAAAATCAATTTCCTTTATTTTTAAATTACATTTTCAACCAAAAATTTTAGTTTTTTATTTTTGACTTTTATTTTTAACTTTTGACCTTAAATTTTGACTTTGACCTTCAAGTTTGACCTTTGACTTTAAACTTTTATTTTTTTGTTTAACCTTCAATTTTTCAAATTTAGCTTTTCGGTTTGACTTTTAAGTTTGACTTTGACTTTTCAAAGTTGACTTTTAAAGTTTGACTTTTTGAACTTGAATTTTAAGGTTGACTTTCTCAGTTTTAAGTCAAAGGGAAATTAAAATAATATAAAAAAATGAGTTCCTCAAACATCCCGGTCAATGAAGTTTCTTATTCTCAATCTTGTATTAAGACTGTCAAGTTTTTACGTGATCGAATCGAGTTGATTAAAAGCGAAAATGAGGATCTAAAATATGAGAGATATACTATTAGGAAAGAACAAAAACCATTAAAAGAAAAATTAGAAGCCAAAACTAAGGACTTCAGGAAATTGCAAGAAGATTACAGCAACAAGTGTGTAAACAATGATCGCATTAAAAGCAAACTTGCTGCTGTAACTGCAGAACTTGACACATTGAAAACTCGTTTTCAAAATGCTGAGTTTAACTTAAAAAAATTCAGTGTGTCAAGTGAGAGGGTTGCAACTATTGTTGAAAAACAAATGAAATGGAAAGTCCAGAAACAAGAGGTTTAGGATATGAGAGTGTCCTTCCTCCATTTAATCATTCGTATTATGTTAATCCTTTAACAAAAGAAGAGATTGACAGAGAACCATATATGGTATATGGTAAACCAGCTACTGAACAGGCGACATAAAATAGTGCTAGGAAATTAGATACTAACGTTTTTACTTCAAATGCAGATGTGTCAGTAAACCAGGGAAAGTAGGAGTCTGGAGAGAATGGTGCTAATAATAATTATGTTTTTAAAAATGATGTTTCTGTTTCAGATAATATTGTTTCTAAAACTGATGATTTGATCGTTAATGATTTTGTGTCTAATTATAATGCTTCAAAAGTTTCATGTGGTAATGTGTCTAATAATTCCGATGTTTCCGTTAATAGCACACCCACTGCACCTACACCTGTCACACAACGTGAATCATGCACTTGCTTATGTGGAAAGAGAAAGGGAGTTGCTAAGAATAATAAATCTGAAAAAGGCAAGGGCACGCCACCAAGGGCAGGAAGAAACAACTTCCCAGTGAAGAAAAGGCATGTTTTCACTGTGGAACACCTGGACACATTGCCAGAAATTGTCCTAATCGTGCATACGTTCCCTACTACGCACAAGGATTGCAAAATGCGCCAAGAGGGAGATACTCCAAATGAAATCATTCGAGATCACAATCGCGAAATGGCGATTGGAATGCCCAGAAGGCCAAGAATCAAACCCACAAGGCCAAGAATCAAAATTCCAAGGTCAAGAAGGGAAAGTCGGCCAAGAAGCCAAGCTCAAGAGATGCTCCATTGAAACCAAGACCGGTTAGGTCAAAGTCATCTCAACGGCCGACATCAAGCTCAAAAGCAAGTACCAAGGCACCCATCGGAGCGAAAAAGAAATGACTCTAATATTTCTTCATCTTTTGTTTGTGATAAACAGGAAATGTCATGGGAGAGAATACCGTGCAAGGATGACAAAGGTCAACCCAGTTTCAAAATGGACTGGGTTCCAAAGACCAACTAATCCCGCTCTTGTCGGAGCAGCTATGGAGGCATATCATCAGACTTCGGTTTGATGATAGTGGCTGTTCCAGACACATGATAGGAGGCATCTCTCAACTGTACAACACTCAGAACATTGTTTGAGAGCATGTGTCCTTTGCGGGAAGGGAAGAAAGGAAGGGATCACTCATGGGGTTTGTGCTTAATGACATGAAGAATTTTCGGATCTGTTATGAGATTATGCGTGCTATTCTCAGACCGTCTGGATGCAAATTCAATCGGTGACTTACAGTTTGATTTTTCTTCTCGATACTCCTGAGTTTATCTTACTCTGATTCGTTTCAAACACAATCTTTTCTCTCTTATAGTTTTTCGTTTGTAGGTGTTGTTTTGGGAAGTGATATCAAGAAAGTGATAACGGGCAGTCTAAACAAGTGTAAGGGATTGAATCTGAATTGTCTAGACTCTTTGTTCAATATGCTAGTAGGCACGAAGGATTTGACAGTGTGGAATTAGATAGGATTGTTTGGACTGACCATACAACGCTCGGGTAGATTGAGCAGTGAGATAAACACGGGAACCCACAGGATACACTAAATTAATACGCATTTAGAACTGTGATTCAACTTTTCCTTGATGTACGGACTTATGTCCGTAATTCTGGTTCTGATAGGGCGACTGGGGGTTCTAATAAAGTAGGTCTGTAGGAAATTATTTTCTTGCTTTCTATCTGTCAGTCATATGTTGCTTCTTCTACGTGATTGGAAGAGATCCGACCTGGATTGCAACATATGCAACTCTATTTCTACGCACCTCCTTATATATGAAATTCTTTCTATCTTTTAGCCATATGTTGTCCCCTCTGCGTGATCGGAAGATCCGCCTGGGACACAGCATATGCAACATTCTACCTCTCAATCCCTCTATCTCTGTTAGTCATATGTTGTCCCCTCTGCATGATTGAAAGAGATCCGACCTGGGACACAACATATGCACCTATTTCTAAATCTGACTTCCTCCTTAATAACTATTTACTCACCTAAAGTAAGGAGTTCTTTGGAAGTTCTTGATAACCAGGGTATATCGGGAAGTGGGGAACACGTTCTAGTGCAACTAAAATTGAACCATTTAAGAGGTTGTTTGTAGATCTCGCAGCTTAATTTAAGTGGACAACAATACCCGTGGTCGTCGGTAGCTAAATGGTATATTTGGGAAAATTTGTCGATATCCTTCGTGTTTAAGTGGACCACAATACTAGCAATGAACCAGATCTATTCATGAAGGTGAAGGTACTGATAAACAAAATTAAGACTGTCTCACAACTTTGATCCCAAATATTTTGGTTTTGTTAAATTTGTTCATAGTTTTCCTCTATGCACAAATTTAGGGGGAGAATTAAAAAAAATTCAAAAATCAAACAAAAATCAGAAAATTAAAAATCCAAAAAATAGTGTTATTTCTGTTTTATTTCTTGTTCAGAAAAATAAAAAATCCAAAAATATTCTTGCTACTGTTTTTATATTTCCAGAAAATATGAAAAATCCAAAAAAATATTGTGTGCTAAGTTTTCTTTTAGTTTTTGTTTTGTCTTGAAAAGTGAATTCTGATGTAGATGAGACTCATAGAGACTGTATCAAGATTTCTGAGCCAAAGCTTCATCTGTGATCATCGAAGAATTCTTATTTGAAGGAACAAGAAATGAAGATTATTTTTCCAACATTCAATCCTTCAACCCCAAAAGCAAGATCAAGCTGTACTTGAAGATTATGTGACAGATTGCATTGAAGCCTCCTCAATTAATTTACTGCTATTCTTGTACCTGCTGAAGTGATCCAGAAGATTAGATCTCTCTATTGTTCTCTCTAAAGATTGTCAAGCTGAAAGCGCCATCTTTCAAGAATCTCTACAAAAATCCTCCTCACCCAACGTGCGTTCAATGCCAAATTCTAAAGAAAAGCCCAACTTCTCAAGATGAAGTCATTTATAAAAGATTCATTAAGTTCATCTTGAAGCTGTGAAGAAATCGAAGATAAACGTTGAAGCCAAGCTCCAAGTGAAGATTGACAAGAAAAGCCAGCTACTTTTTAGGGGGGGCTTCTTGGGTCAATTAGAAAAGAAAGCTATAAACCAAGGGGGCGATTGTTGGGTCAAAATTTGGTCTATAATTTACTTTTCTAGGAAATTGTATTTTTATGTCTAGGACCGTAAACAGCTCGGTGTTTACGGCTATATATGTGTTTATGGTTGTGTGTACGGCCGTACACGGGTTTACGGTCGTAAACCCGTGTACGACCAACTATCTCATATATATAGGGTGAGGAGTGCTTCAGAGAAGAGGCTAGAGAAGGAGAGCATATTCTAGAGAGAGAAAACTAGAGAGAAGAATAGTGTGTGTGAGAGAATCTAATGTGTATGGAGCATCACTCATATCTTTGAATACATCATAGATTCAAGTTATTATTCTTCTCCTTCTCTTCTATTTTGATCTGGCATCATCCGTTTGATCGGGATTCCGCTATCAAACGGATCTGATTCATACACAAGCAGATTGGGGCTTACACATACTGGTGGTAGCCATGATTTTTCATGTAAAAAAAGGGGTTTCTCATTCAAAACAAACAATACACAACACATTCAATGGTAACTAGACATATGAACTAATACATTATGAGATTCAGTAACAAAATACACATGTTAGAAAATAATGGATTTTCGTGGAAACATACAAATACTTTCATTGATTCATTAACATATTTTTCCTTACAAAAACATGCTTACGAACTCACCAGCTTTACGCTGATACTCTTTCAAAACTGCTTTTATTCTCAGGAAATCAGTAGACAGGTACCTCGCACAGATTTTGAAAAGATGGAGTGTATAGAGTCATGTCTTTTACTTTTGTTATACTTTTGATGTATATAAACACGAATCAAACTGATGTAAATATTTTACTTAATCAATGTAATGGTTGTGTTTACTTTGATTACTATGATGAATTTGTTGTGATACTACACATGACGTCATCCACCCCCGAACGTTTCCGCCGTTCCGGTTTGGGGGTTTGACAGATTGGTATCAGAGCTCTTGTTTATAGTGAGCTAGGTATACCGAACCTTACATGGTATACAACTATAAGCACTGAAGGGGCCAAAGTGGTCTGTAACTAAAAGTATACTATGAAAATACAAGTATTTTTACAAAAAGTATACAAGCATACATACGTACAAGAAGTCATAACATGGTAAGAACTACATAAAAATATTTAGGGCAAGTTGGACACTACGGTTAAACCTGGACAATTATATAGTCATATGTGTCACACCCCCAAACCGGAACGACGGAAACGTTTGGTGGCGGAGGACGTCATGTAAGTATCACAACAGATGCATTATAGTAATCAAAGTACAAGCAACCATTGCATTAATAAGTATAAGTTTCGCATAGATATTTTAAATATTTCAAATTCAAATATCAAAGTAGAAACAAAAGACAACAGGAGTCGCAGTACGGTACTAAGCAGTCTTCTCCAAAAGCTTCGGGGGTGTACCTGTCTACTAGAGCCCTAGAATAAAAGGAAGTTTTGAAAAAGTATCAGCATAAAGCTGGTGAGTTCATAAGCTTTTTTTTAGAAAGACGGTTCTCGACTCTTTTGAAAAGTGCGATATCTTTCCCAGAAAACCTTATACTATCTGGTGTAATAAATGTATAAACCTTAAGTAAAATGATTCTTTGATATCTGTTGAAAATGTTCCTCAAGAAAATCCCATATTTTCTTATGAAAAGCATTATTAAACCCATTTCTTCTATGACTTCTTTGTTCATACTAGTCACGCATAAACATAGGAGTTATGGAAGAAATATACTGATGTTTACCCTGGGAAATCCTACATTTCCCCTATGTGAAAGCTATTAACTTACCCGTTCTAAATCGGAAAGTACGAGTATCTACCATACTTATATTGTTTAAGCATTGTTCCTTTTGAAAACCCTGGCTACTCCCAATGATGTATACTAGTCTTATTAAATAAATAAACTAATTGAAAATGTGGTGATCTGAATCCTGAAAGTATTACTAATACCCTTCTATGATCACTTAGTTATTAACTCTAAAGTTAGTTCGTTCGATTTATTATTACGTAAATACATCGTTGTTATCTACATTACGAGCTTTCTCACCATACATTAACTTGATATGGCGCGAATCGGGCACTAGTATCCATTATGACTTTGTCACCCGTAGACCTGCTGGTCCTACTATGGCTAGCAGCAAGGTGCGGGATAGTCAATCCTGTATAGATCTATACACAAAAATCACGCTCTCCCTCCAGGAGATTCTGGTTCATAATTGGGTAGTCCTCCACTTAGTTAAGTTTGTAAGCGCCCAAGGACGTGTCTCCAATTAGATTAACGACTTTACGAATAATAATACAGGAAAACCCTTTTTGTTATTAACATGAATCTTTATAAAATAATATCATTTGTTTCATGATTCATAAGTTCATTTCCTTAGTTTTGAAAACTGCTTTTGCAAGGTTCATATCCTAACACGTTTTGTAAAACTGATTTCTATATTCGCTGTGTATTGATAACGGAAATATATTAAACAAAATAATATATTTGAACACAAGATTACTTGTGCCTTTACTTGTATTCCCTCCTAAAAACATTAAAAACTCGGAAAAATGTAGGGGTATGAACTCACCTCGAGTGAGTGGTTTAAATGGAAGACCGGTATGAGATGCTGAGTGTCCAGTGAAGCCTCGAACACAATTAGATCCTATTTAACATGTAATGACACATATAGGAGTCAATTTAGGGTATTTCACTACTAGACATGATGGGAAACCAATCTAGGTACTTGGAAACACTTGAACTAAGTGTCAAGACCACATGTGATTGAGTGAGGGAGGTGTGTGGCCACCTTAAGGGTGTGTACGGCCATGGGTGTGCGGCCCATGAGTGTACGGCCGTACACTCAGGAAGAGGTGTGCTTTTGAGGTGTTTCCAAGGTTCTAAGTAGCATCCAAGAAGTGTTCTAGGTCCCATGCTTAGTCGCAATTTGAGTTTGAGGCTTAAAATGATCATCAAACTGGGTTTACGTCCCTAAGAGGTGTGTGCAGCCGTACAAGGGGTGTGCGGCCGTACACCCTTCATGTTCATGCCAAATTTTTCGACTTTCAGGTGAATGAAGGCTGGGGTCATGTCCAACTAGAAGATATGGGTCAAACTCTCACTTTGGAGGGCCTTTAAGGGGGTGTACGACCAACCTTATGAAGGTGTGCGGCCGTACTCCTTCAAGGGATGAAGAACATGATGAAACTTGATGAACCAAGGTTTGAATCAAGAGGTCTTTCAAGTATAACAAGCTATAGGATGGAATACCTACGTTTTTGAAGCCTTAGAGGGTTCACGGTTGAAGAAACTTGAGAGATGAAGGAGTAGTGTGTAGCCAAGGGAAGAAAGGAATGAAGGAAGGGGGTCTACTCATATATATAGGGGTGGGTGACCCACCACCTTGAGTGTGTGGCCATGGGGGGGGGGGGTGTACGGTCGTACACTCCTCCTAAAAGAGTGTATGGCCTGATTTGCTACTCTTACGACTTGATAACTCATCCCTAATCTCAACCTTGGTTGTATTCAAGCTTAGAACACTTAAATGAACCCTTAAACAGTATTAAAAGACAACAGAAACGCGTTTAACATTGACTGAATTGAATAGTTGTACAAAGTAGAAGTTCCCGGTTGTCACATCATCCCCCCGTTAGAGGGAATTTCGTCCAAAAATTCAAACATGGAACATATTCCTGGACTTGGAAAAAGATGAAGGGTATCACAAGTGTCTCATCGGACAGACACCTTTCTAGGATCGGTAAGGTACCTGAGTTTCATAAAAACCGTCGCGTTCTCCAGTGAATTCGGATTCTCGCTGGGTGTTTAAGTGGATCTTCACTGCTGTATCTGCTGTTCTGATCTGTGAAGGGTGGGTAGGCTTATCTTGTTCTATCATGTTCATCCAACTGGTAGAATGCCCCTTTTTGAGGTCCCGTGCAGCCTTTGTCTTGAAGTTCGAGGTAGGATTCATAACTGGTTCATCTCTCATTGTCTCGTGTACACAAGTTGTATACAATTAAGATTGACAAGGCGGTCGGATGAGTGACTCTGCCCCTGGTCCACAACCAGACAAGGAACAGGAGATAAGGCGGACGCACACATCCTAAGTCAGTAGAATCTTAATTATATGCCACCCTCATATGTACATTATTCATGGATAGGTTAACCGTATTTGTTCCTAGCCTCTGTGCCTGAACTGGCCTTCTTGCTCGAACGGTAATCCCAAAATGGTCTACCGAGGATTCTTAAAGAAGGTTACGGGTGGATGGCATACTCTTCGCATGAATACTTACTGGTTTTGAAAGGAGATGAATTTTCGAAGTTCGCATCTAGTTTGCCATTATGAGTGACGAGGGTGTTGGGATTTGAGCGGTTTAAGGCAAAGGGTCTCCTTAGGGACGTGCGGGTTTGGTATGACGTAGACTCAGTCGGACTAAGCGGGATAACGTCGTAGAATCGCGCGTTAAGTTAGTTCGGAGGGAGCGTTTTGTAAGAACATTGGTTGCCTCGGGGTGTATGTTTCTGGTGTTTCCTGTTTTTGATTTGACGTTGGCGGGTACTACTAATACGAGGGTTCTGGTACTTTGAAATTTTATATGAATGTTGTGTTTTAATTTGAACGAAAGAGTAATCAGAATTATAAACAATTATTGGGGGTTTTTAAAGCGTACCAAAATATAGCAGGGTTCTTTGATGCTTCCCAATTCTCTGGGGTCAAACTCCTCCTGCTTCCCCGTCGTTTTTCTCTGTTGGACAGTCTTTCTTGAAATGTCCTACTCCACCACATAGGTGACATATTGGACTAGTCCCAACATTGGTAATCGAAGTGATGAACTCGACTGGGGTCCTACAGATGCGGGCGGTGTGTCCCTTCTTGTTGCATCTAATTCAATGCAACACTCGGCAGAATCCATAATGATGGTAGTTGCATTCGCTGCAGTATGGGAGGTTTCCCAAGTATGGTGTGGTTGGTGTTGGAATAGCAGGGCTGACGGGGGTGTTGACTGCGCCAGTTCGTTGCCTTTCAGTAGGTCCTTGAGTTGAACAACTCCCTTTCTCGTTCTCGAACTTTCCTTTTAGGATATTAGGTTTGAAGTCCGGTGTGTCTTTACCAGCAGACACTTGTTTTTGAGATTGGTTATTACCACAATCAGGATTGTCGTTAACATTTCCACTAACATTTGCGTTGTTAGTATTAAGGAGAGTCATGGCAGCTGCTACGGCTGCTGTGACTGCAGCTTGAAACGTAGCTCAATCCATCTGAAGGATTGGTGTTTTACTGGTGGGTTGGCTACATTTCTTCGGAGGCATGATCTGCTATATGTTGAGAAAATGAGCTTGTGAGCAACAATGGTTGCCTCTGGATGTATTCTAAATGTTTATATATGTATGAAAATTTTCCATTTTGTTATATGGTTCTCAATGATTCGACCTACATCCCTATGATGTAGTCCTAGCAAGAATAGAAGTAAGTTTCTAGAATGGTTAGAGACCGATTGTCATCCAAACTAAGTTACCTTCGATTGGTGGATATCGATTTCCAACTTTCGAAAATATTTGAAAACAATTCATAATAAAGCTTACATAAAATAGACTTATGAATCCTTTACTGATCAGCTCATTGAGCTGGCTGGATAACTTTTGCATTTCCGTCGGCGCTAGACGATATGGAGATTTAGCTACAGGAGTAGCTCCAGGGATTAAGTCGATACGAAACTCGACTTAGCACTCGGGAAGAATCCCCGGAAGATCTTAGGGGAAGATATCAGGAAAGTTGCAGACTTCGGGGATGCTCTCGAGGTCTTTAACTTTTTGCGTTTCATCAACATTATGAGCTAGAAATGTAGAGCATTCCTTCTGCAGATACTTCTGGGCTTTGATGCATGAAACGATACGATGGTTCGAACTGAATTTCTCACTGTAAATAGTGAGGGCTTCGCCAGAGGAAAGATTGAGACGAATCGTTTTCTCGAAACAAAGGTTATCAGCATGATTGAGGCTCAACCCATCCATGCCGATTATAACATCGAAGCTCTTTATGGATACTGGCATGAGATTGATGGGAAATGAGTGATCGTCTAGGGTAAGAGTACAACCTATGAATATGTTTCGAAGATGAAATAGTGGTGCGACTTTGATAAAGTTACTTAGTTCCCATGTTACCGATCTAAGATATTTTTTTGCTAATGATGATCTTTAACGGAAATAAGATTGTTGTCACTATAGTTGGTATTAAGATTACACAGAGTTCAGAAAATTTGACCTAGGAATAAGTCTACAACATACCAACAGAGGGAAAATTGACAACATAAAGAACTAGTGAAACAGTGCTTGCAAGACAGGAATGTCCACAGGGGAAAGAGCTACATACAGCGTAGATATTATGGCTATTCTTTAAACCAAAAGGAAGGATGAGTAGAGTATTTCCTATCGACGACACGCACCCCTCAGATGAAACCTTAATTCAGCCAGCTGACGCTCGACACCAAGTAGGCGTCTCTTGTATACCGACTGGCGAGCTCGGAGCTCTATGACTTCAGCTCGGGTTGCAGCTAACTCTCTCTGCAGAGCTTCATTGTCCCTCATAGCTCTCCCATGAGCAACCTCAAGGCGATGAATGCGATCCGTGCTGGTGCCTGAATCCGCTTCGAGTTCCACAGTTCGCTGAAGGGTTGCCACACCTAGCTCAACATTGCGAGCCACTCGGCGTATCAGGATTGGAAGGGCCCTGTCTGCAGGACCTCCTTCGTCCAGATTGTAGAAGTTGAGGTTTTCGTTGTATGGGATGGTTTAGCCTTGCTCTTGGCTCCACTTATTCAAACTCCCAACCCACATGGGCGTTGGACCTTGGAATTCAAGTCGGTGGTTAGGATTTGGTATTGGGGCCACTTGAGTAAGGTTCTGGACTTCAGGTTCTGAGTCAGCGTCTTCAGGAAATTATTTGGCAAAGTCATCGTCTAAAGGAATTTCATGATTTTCTTCTGGCTCTTCCTCAAGCCATCTATTATTTCCTTGGTTGGGAAAATACGGGTCGCCAAGAAGATTGAACCTAGCCATGCTATCTATGCAAGACTAGAGGTGAAAGGGATAGTCAGAAACGTCGAGTACTAAGTCGTATATTTTTGTTCTACCGATATCTGGTGTACATATACTTGGTATGTTTTAGGCTTGCTGCAACACCACCGTCACTCCCAAGCACATGTTGGTCATGTCTCGAATAAATATAGTTGATCAGACTATATTGATCCTAGACATGATTACATACCTGCCCAGGTTTAACTGTGACAACCCGAAAATTTTTAAAATTTTGCCTGGTAAAGCTCCGCCAGCCAAGTCGACTGAGTGTCAAACTCATTTTTGCTATCATTTAGCCTTGTTTAGAGTCCATTTAAAGGTCCAAAGGCCAGTACATTCAAGCATTGAACATAGGAATGGATCGCGTACACTTCTGGCATCAAAACCGGGCCTTACACTCCAACACAAGGAGTGTACGGCCGCATACATGGGTGTGCGGCCGCACACCCCTCTTCTGGCAGCACACTCATGTGTATAAAGGGAATACTCATCCTCCTTTAATCCCTTTTCACCCTCCCAAGCTTAGAACTCGATTTTGCTCTCAACTACCATCCGATTTTACGCTTAGATCTTCGAGTTGGTAAGTGTTCTTCCTTTGGTTTGTTGTTAATCTTCATAAACTAGTTGCAACCTTTGATTTCATCTATTTGAAATCGTGTTTTGGATAGATCTTCAAATCTTCATCCATTTCACCAAGAACACACACTTGTTCTTGGCTATTTTGGACCTTCTCGAGCTTCCGGATCGTAAGTACTCTTTCGTTAAGCTTAGAACTTGTTAAGAACACTTGTTTAAAGCCTTGAAACTGCCAAGAACTCAAGAACATATGGTGTGTGCGGCCGCACACACAGTTGTGGCCGTACACCCCTCAAACACCCCTCAAAACACCCTTCAAACACCCCTAAAGGCTTCCATATTGTAGGTACCATTCCCTAAGCTTGTTACTACTAGATATGAGCCTTAGAAAACGTCCAAAACATGTTCATCAAGGAGTGTGCGGCCGCACACACTCCATGTGGTCGTACACCCCTTTGTTTTGTGCTTTAGGGCCTCCAAACTGCCTTTCTAGCTTGAACACTTGATGAGCATCAGTCCTACAAGCCTCCCTACCATTTGGAAAGTGTTTTGTGTACTCTTTACCATGAGTGTGTGGCCGCACACTCCCCTGGCCGCACACCCATGGCCGCACACCCATCAATATGGTCGTACACTCCCATTTAGTGAATCCCATTGAGTTCATACCATGTAATGAATCTTTTAACTGTTTTAACTGTTTTAAGGGGGTGAATACAAGTTGAACATAATGATAATTGTGTAAATGTTTGTTATAAACATCTTTCAAAATGTTACTTTTGTCATTTATAAGTTGTCAAAACATTTCAAAAACTCTTTTAAAGTTATGTTACTTTATAGTTATACAAAACTCAGTTTATAAAGTACAAACATAACTTAGTAGATAAATGAGTCTTTTCAGTAACAGTCCAAGTAGAACATTAGTAAAATATAATAGGTATAGTTTAGGAGAATGCTATTCATTACTTCTAGTACAATGAAGCACACAATGAGTCAGTTCATACATGAGTCAAACACAGTGAAGAGAAACAAACAATACCATACAGAACATGCAGTGAAGAGAAACAAACAATACCGTACATAGAGAACACACAATTATGAGAAACAAACAGAACGTACAATATACAGTACAAAACAAACAAGTTAGGTTGCTATTGTTGGATTAGTGTCTAAGGCTATAACTATATTTGGTAAGTACTTGACCCGGTTATGCATGGTCCTTTTGGGTTGCCTTCACCATAGCAACTTGACAGGATGATTTGTTAAAAGAGAAGAAATATTATTAATATATTATGAGAATAATATATTGAGGAAATAATAATATTATTTGATTAATATAAGTCATATATTAATTAAGAATTAATTTGGTGACTTAGAGAGGTTAATTGAATAAAGGGCATAAACTGTCAAATGTGTGATAGTTGTATTTTGGGCTATGTATCCTTATGGATATTAGGGTGAACGAAATTTAGGGGCTTGGGAACCTTAATTTCGTCCAAGCCTTGTATCTAGAAGGATCTTGGATTGCTTAGGGCCTAAGTCATTCAATTAGGGTTAAAGGAGAAACCCTAATAGCTCATAGTATAAATAGAACCCTTGGGGTGAAGAAATCGGCACTCTTGCAAGCCAAGGAACCCTAGGGCCGATTTCTATCCCTCCTCCCTCTCTCTCAAGATTATCTTCTTGCTATTTGGTGTTTGTAAGCCATTAGAGGAGTGACAATTGTGACTCTAAGATCCAATAAGAAGAAGTATCAAGCAAGTAATTCAAGGTATTCTTTCAGATCTGATTTCATATGATTAGATTCAATATATTACATTAGATCTAGTATTGGAAGTCTTGGATTCAATGCATGTTCAATTAGAGAAACCTAGATCCAAGCAATTAGGGTTTGCATGTGCACATAGGAAAGTTCTTATGGCTCAAACCCAATAGTGGTATCAGAGCTTTGATTGATTTCTATTGAATTGATGCATTGGTTGATTGATTGTTGCTTGAAAAATTCGATTTTGTGATTCTGACTGCTGTACTCGGCGAGTTCCACTGTGGACTCGGCGAGTCCATAGAGGTACTCGGCGAGTCCATAGAGGTACTCGGCGAGTTCGAGCGTCAGAAGGAGGAAGTTTCGGGATATCTTGCTGTTTTACTTGAGGATACTTGCCTTAACTGTTTTGGGTCATTAAAATCCGATTTTAATCATATATATGAGTATATTCTTGACCTAACAAAAGATAATTACCAATTAGTTGAATATTAATTTCCTTATATGATAATTGTTGATTATTTGAATTGAATTGGTAAATTGTTTTGCAAGTAACATTAAATAAGATAAAATTGAGATAATCTAATTAGATGATTTATATTATTTGCTATTTGATCCTTATGCTTTGAAAAAGTTCAAGATTTGTCCTCAAGCTTTGAAATTTTAAATTTTGTGATTAAAAGTTTAATTTGGATAATTTTAAATTTCAAATCCCTAGAATTTTACAAGTTTAAAATTCAACCCTATACTATTATATTATTACAAGCTTAATATATATATATATATATATATATATATATATATATATATATATATATATATATATATATGATTACAATGCTAGTCTTACCGTTAGTAGGCCTCATTCACGAAGCCGGTCTATAAGGTGGGTATAAGGTTGCTGCCTATAAAATGGCGCTGAATGGGTGTACATTCACACCCACCGCTTGCTTGACTGGTGGAGGGTCGTTAGCCGAACGGGTAGGATAGGGCAAACCTCCTCTCATTAATAAGTATAATGAATCTATATAAAGTAACTAAACATGTTTTATAAAATTCCCAATCTTAGTTACTTTAGGGAAAGTGAATTGATGCAATCCCATGAAATTACACTTTGTACCCTCGCTAAGACATTAATGGAGTGCGTGTGGTTAACCGACACATTAATTGGGTTCTAAGCAAAGGTGGCAAAGGGTGACTCATTGTTTGTTATAGTTCAATGGAGCGTATGTGGTTAACCAACACATTGAATAGGTAACTGTAACAGTGGGGCACCTTGTATATTTGGATGGTTATTCACACCCACTTTGTGATCCTCGGCATCCCAGTCACAAACGAGAGGGGCATAAAGAGATTTAAACATGTCATTGAAAGGTTCAATGAATCTCAATGAAATCTAGGAATTCTCAATACATTTAAAACTTAAAGCTTATGTTTTTCATGGTGAAGAATTAGTGAATCGTCATTCACTTACCTCCAAATTATTTGCATGTTGGATTACGACATCCCTTTTCTAATGTGTAAATAATGTTGTTGGGTCCTAGCCCTAATTTTCTTTTTGGGTGTTAATTAGGGACTTAATCTAATCAAACTTTGTTCTTTCTATTTGTAGATGTCTAACGCAAACAACACAGCTGCTAGCTCATTTCCTCTAATGAGCCTTTGTCAAAAAGTGACATTCGATGGAACGAACTTTAGCGAATGGATAAGATACATTCGCACAATCGCGTGTTACGAGGACAAAGAGTATGTTCTCGATGAGAAGCTCGAAAAGATCAATCCAGAAACTGCTACTCCTGAAGAAATGGCTGTCTTTGAGAACCATGAGCGTGATGCAACGAAGGTCCATTGCATCATGATAGCCACAATGAACTCAGAATTCCAAAAGTCCTATGAGGACATGTATCCTTATGAGATGCATCTAGACTTGATGGAGAGGTATCACCAAAGCGCGAGGCAAGAGCGCTATGAAATCATAACGAATATGATTACTGCTAAAATGGGAAGTGGAGAATCTCTTACTGTGCACTTGCAAAAGATGCAAAGATATGTTGATCGTCTTCACAAGTTGAATGTCAACTTTGGGGAAGATTTGGCTATCGACATTGTTCTTCACTCCTTGCCCTCATGCTACAACCAATTTAGGATGACCTACCACATGAACAAGGAAGAGGTCACCCTAAGTAAACTCCAAGGGCTCCTGAGGACTGCTGAGAGCAACCTCAAGGACAAGTCTGTTGCACCAACTCCCAATCCACCCGTTGCTCCTGTTTTGGCTATTGGACAGGGAAGGGGCAAGAAAAGGAAGACTTTTTCAAAGAACCACCACAAAGGAAAGTCCCAAAATGGTTCCTCTTCTAATGGGACCAAGGTTGATCCTGCTAAGCCCAACCCAAACCCAAAGGAGGCAGAGTGCCACTATTGCCACAAAATAGGGCATTGGAAGTGAAGCTGCCCGGAATATCTGCAAGCCATCAAGGATGGGAAGATCAAGCCATCTTTCGTAGGTATTTACACAATTAAATCTAATGATTCATCTCATGCTATTTCTTGGGTTCTTGATACAGGGTGTGGTTACCACATCTGTTCTGATTTGCAGGGAGTAGGAGGAAATAGGGATGTGGAGCTTGGAAGAATAAATCTGATCATGGGAAACAGAAGAACGTCACCTGTCACCAAGATTGGAGTGTATTCTTTAGAGCTTAGGAATGGTTTGAATTTAGAATTAAATAATTGTTGCTACTCGCCAGATATGGCAAGAAACATCATTTCTTTTCATGGTTTATTTAAACAAGGATTTAGATATTCGTTTAATAATGAGAATGGTTCGATTTATGCTTATCTAAATGGTGTTTTATATTTTGAAGCAATGCCTTGTAATGGAATTTATGAAACTGTTATGGTTGTAGATAACCTAGGAAATGATGTGTTGTGTATGGATTCTTCAAATGGTATGGATAAAGCATCCTTGTGGCATTGTCGTCTTGGACATGTCAACAAGAAGCGCATAGCCCAACTCCAAAAGGATGGAGTGTTGGAGTCGTTCGACCTTAGGGAAGATGACACGTGCGAATCGTGTTTACTTGGAAAGATGACCAAGTCACCCTTCACTGGCACTTGTGCGAGGGGTGAGGGTTTATTGGATCTCATACATACAGATGTATGTGGACCCTTTAGATCCACCACAAGGGATGCAAATCGCTTCTATGTGACTTTCATAGATGATTATAGCAGATATGGGTATATCTACTTAATCAAGCACAAGTCAGAAACTTTTGAAAAGTTCAAAGAGTTTAAACAAGAAGTGGAGAATCAATTGGGTAGGAAAATCAAGATGCTTCGATCTGATCGAGGTGGAGAGTACCTAAGTCTTGAATTCCACGACTACCTCAAGGAATGTGGAATAGTTTCACAATTGACGCCACCTAGGACACCACAATTGAATGGTGTAGCTGAGAGGCGTAATCGAACCTTGCTAGACATGGTTCGTTCCATGATGAGTCGTGCTTCACTACCTATCTCATTCTGGGGGTATGCCTTAGAAGCTGCCGCCCATATCCTTAATTTAGTACCCACAAAGAAGGTTGCCAAAACACCTCACGAGATGTGGACAGGGAAAGCTCCCTCGTTGGCACATATTAAGGTTTGGGGCTGTGAAGTTTTCGTAAGACGAGAAACTCACGACAAGCTCGAACCTCGTAGTGAGCAATGTATATTCATCGGCTACCCACAGAAATCCTTTGGATATCTCTTCTATAGACCGAGTGACAATGTTGTCTTCATTGCGAGGAGAGGGGTTTTCCGAGAGCGAGAACTCATAAGCCAAGGAGACAGTGGGAGGCAAGTCGATCTTGAAGAGATTCAAGAATCTAGCGATGAAGGAACCTCTAACACTGGCGGTCAACACGAGGAGGAAACTCTGGTTGAACCAATTGACGAGTCCTTACCTCTTAGACGTTCCGAAAGAGTTAGAGTTCATCCCCAGTTTTATGGTTTTCATATTACTACTGAAGGGGACACGTATATTAGTGATGGTACACTAATAAATATAGATGAACCTAATAGCTATAAGGAAGCCATGGCAGGCCCAGAGTCTGTGAAATGGAAAGAGGCGATAGACAACGAGATTCAGTCCATGTATGACAACCAAGATTAGAATTTGGTTGACAATGTGCCAGGTCGTAATACGGTCGGGTGCAAGTGGATCTTCAAGAAGAAGACCGACGTGGATGGGAACGTGCACACTTATAAGGCGCGATTGGTTGCGAAGGGTTTCACTCAGACTCCTGGAGTTGACTACGACGAAACCTTCTCACCAGTTGCGAAGATAAAGTCTATTAGGGTGATGCTAGCCATTGCTGCATTTCATGACTATGAAATATGGCAAATGGATGTAAAAACCGCTTTCCTTAATGGGAAGTTGGCTGAGGATGTTTACATGGCTCAGCCAGAGGGTTTTGTCGATCCAAAGCATCCCAATAGAGTGTGTAAGCTTGAGAAGTCCATTTATGGGCTTAAGCAAGCGTCTTGCAGATGGAATCTCTGCTTCGATGAGAAAGTCAAAGAGTTTGGATTTGTACAAAGTGAAGATGAATCATGTGTATATGTCAAGGCCAGTGGGAGTATAGTTAGCTTTCTCGTTTTGTATGTTGATGACATACTGCTCATAGGAAACCACGTCCCGACTCTGCAGGAGGTTAAGTCCTGGCTCAGGAAGTGTTTCGCTATGAAGGACCTCGGAGAGGCTTCCTATATTTTAGGAATTAGGGTAGTGAGAGAACGAAGTAAGAAACTAATAGGACTTAGTAAGAATACTTACTTGGATAAGGTACTAAAACGTTTTAGTATGGAAAACTCGAAAAAGGGAGAACTACCGATACAGAGTAATGCCAAATTGAGTAAGACTCAAAGCCCGAGTACAGAAGCCGAGATAGCTGAGATGAGCCAAATAACCTATGCTTCCGCAGTTGGCTCAATCATGTACGCTATGACTTGTACTCGCCCTGATGTGGCCTTTGCTTTAAGCATGGTCAGTAGATATCAGGGGAACCCAGGTAGAGCTCATTGGATTGCAGTCAAGAATATACTTAAGTACCTTCGGAGGACCAAGGAATGGTTTTTAGTCCTCGGAGGGAGTGATGACTTGAAGGTACAAGGGTATAGTGACGCCAACTTTCAGACCGACAGGGACAACTACCGTTCGCAGTCGGGCTGGGTCTTTACCCTTAATAGGGGAGCAGTGACTTGGAAAAGTTCCAAGCAAGAAACAGTAGCTGATTCAACGTGCGAATCAGAGTACATTGCAGCGAGCGAAGCGTCAAAGGAGGCTATGTGGTTGAAGAACTTCATTGGTGATCTTGGAGTTGTGCCTACCATAAAGGAGCCTATGGAAATTTTTTGTGATAATGAAGGAGCGGTTGCCTTGACCAAGGAACCGAGGGATCATGGTAGATCTCGACATATCGACAGAAAATATCATTTTATTAGACATCGAGTAGAAGAAGGACACCTCGTGGTAAAGAGGGTATCATCAGAGGATAACCCAGCAGATCCGCTTACAAAGGGACTTAGCAGGGTTAAGCATTTGCAGCACGCTAGGAGCATTGGGCTAAAGGATGATATTAGTTTAGATTAGATAGTTTGGAAACGTGTAATAGATAAATGTAATTAACATTTGATGATTAAATAAAGGAGTATTATTTATAAGTAAAGCTACTGTCTTATGTTAATTGTTTAACTATTGTTTCATTTTGCATGTTTTAACTTCCTGATTAATTAATTATTTGATAATAATCGAATTATTCGAATAGTCCACAGTCGTTCGTATGTTGGAAGTAGGTATGAATGAAGACTGTCATGAATTGGTGTGTAGATTGTCTAAAGTGTAGCAAAGGTTTGCTACAGCGTTCATGAGTGCTTATGAACTTGATTTGAGCATTGGAATAAACCCGCACTTGTTGGAATCACTTCATGGAATTTATCACGAGTGATCACAAGATGGTAATATCATATAGTCTTAAAACCTAGATATATGGTTTATTGTTTGTTAATTGGTTATGCATTGATAATGTGCAAACGCATCAGTAACTTGATGTTATAAAAACGTATTGTTGTGTGTAATTTGATTAGTGGATAGTAAATGCATATAAGTCGAAGTTTATCTGTTCCTTTTATCCTAAGAGGGTAAAAGTGATATCAGGGCCCCTCGATGATTTGATTTGACTTATGTGTCGGGCCCGGTCAGAACTAAATTGATGTGTTCGATTAAGTTCTATGTCAAGTAAATCTGAGATCGAGAAACAAATTGCAGGACAATAAGTATGACCATGTTCCATGTAATTGTCCGCACGGTATCTAGAACAGAGGATTATACGATCCCTTATCTAAAGGACACGATACTGATAAGATCAGAGTTGACAGCGTCTTTGAGAGCTACTATTGCTAATCGAATTATATTTGCATATATAGTTACTAGACTTATCCAAGTGGGAGACTGTTGGATTAGTGTCTAAGGCTATAACTATATTTGGTAAATACTTGACCCGGTTATGCATGGTCCTTTTGGGTTGCCTTCACCATAGCAACTTGACAGGATGATTTGTTAAGAGAGAAGAAATATTATTAATATATTATGAGAATAATATATTGAGGAAATAATAATATTATTTGATTAATATAAGTCATATATTAATTAAGAATTAATTTGGTGACTTAGAGAGGTTAATTAAATAAAGGGCATAAACTGTCAAATGTGTGATAGTTGTATTTTGGGCTATGTATCCTTATGGATATTAGGGTGAAAGAAATTTAGGGGCTTGGGAACCTTAATTTCGTCCAAGCCTTGTATATAGAAGGATCTTGGATTGCTTAGGGCCTAAGTCATTCAATTAGGGTTAAAGGAGAAACCCTAATAGCTCATAGTATAAATAGAACCCTTGGGGTGAAGAAATCGGCACTCTTGCAAGCCAAGGAACCCTAGGGCCAATTTCTATCCCTCCTCCCTCTCTCTCAAGATCATCTTCTTGCTATTTTGTGTTTGTAAGCCATTAAAGGAGTGACAATTGTGACTCTAAGCTCCAAGAAGAAGAAGTATCAAGCAAGTAATTCAAGGTATTCTTTCAGATCTGATTTCATATGATTAGATTCAATATATTACATTAGATCTAGTATTGCAAGTCTTGGATTCAATGCATGTTCAATTAGAGAAACCTAGATCCAAGCAATTAGGGTTTGCATGTGCACATAGGAAAGTTCTTATGGCTCAAACCCAACAACTATAGCATGAGAACACATACATGATCTAATTATACCAATGAATCACTAACTCATTGTTTTAAACAAAAGGTGATACTTATATTGGGTATACATGATCATATACTTTAATGTGAATTACACGGCTTGAAAGAATTTGCAGAGGTCACATTTGGTTGCCTTAATCTCTTGACAGGGAGAACGTTTAGTAGGGGTTCTAGTCTTCACATTATAACCGTAATAAAACAAATATGTTTTTTAGGTTATTAGTACATCTGCATGTCATTATAAACGACAACTATGTACTTACATTTCCCATTACTTTCAATAAGTGACAGTACCACTTGAAAATCAAACTCAAACTATTTTCGAGTCAAGATAGTTATAAACTAGGGAAAATATACATTTTTACAATCGACAAGCGGAATAGTCGAGTCTAGCACGTAACAGAAGATGCCTTGGTAGAAGGCTACGTTTAAATGAAAGGACCATAATGCTAGTCTTATGATTCCTTAATGTATACATCACAGGTTATATATATATATATATATATATATATATATATATATATATATATATATATATATATATACAAATAGAGTCCGACAGGTAATAGGATGTGTGCTCTCCGCTTCATTTCCTGTTCCTTGTTTGGTTGTGGGCTTGGAACGAATTCACCCAATCTATTTTCTACCCGATTATATATATATATATATATATATATATATATATATATATATATATATGCTTAGTATACATTAAGTCATCATAAGGGTACCAGGTATGGGTCATGTTATAGGACACAGAGTCAAAGCACAGTTTTCTAGTACAAAACATACTTTCCAAAATCAGTACTTTTGGTATTCAAAACTAGAAATTTCCCAGTAAAGGGTTTACACCATGTTTATATATAAAACTAATACCCAATAGGTAGTTGGATGTGTGCTTTCCGCCTTACTCCCTGTTCCTCGTTTGGTTGTGGGCTTAGGGCAGATTCACTCAATTAACTTTCTATCCGATATTAGATTATATATAGTAGTATAAACTAAGCTATTATAAAAGTAGTCACTGTGGCCACCATTTTATTATAAGAAATATAGGTTTTCTTAAAGAACTTTTCATTAAATATAAAGGAACCATTACAATTAACTCCATGAGTAACAAGTGACTACACTAGGGTTATATATGACGATGATCTAACAACCAATGGGATGTGTGCTATCCGCCTTAATTTTTGTTCCTTGTTTGGTTGTGAGCTTGGGGCAGATGCGCACAATCGATTGTTTGTTTAATCTGAGTCTTATATAACTTGTACCCACTTGGTACCCATAGAAAGGGTTGTAGTGACATTTTACTTAAACTTCCATCAAAAGTAGGAAATATAGGATTTTCTAGAGGAACAGGCGAACTTTTCAAAACAGAACTTACAACTTATAACATTTTACAACTACATGTTTCAACTACACTTTCAACACGATTTTACATCTACATTTTCAACAACACTTTACAACTTACTCACATCACTAAAATCTTATGAACTCACCAGTTTAATTGTTGATCAACTCTTTCAAATAACTTGTATTCTCAGGAGACTATTAGACAGGTGCTCGTGCTGGGAATTCAGAAGATGGAGCATTATAGCTTCAAGTCTTGTTTTGTTATTTGTTTATGAATTCTATGTTTTGTGAACACACACATTGTAAACACTTTCTTTCGAAATGAAATGGCTGTTCATTACTTGGGGCGTGACATTAACCGTAGTGTCCAACATCCAAATACTTTTATTTTGTTCTTCTTGTGATTCTTGTTCTAGTATATACATATTCTTAATATATATTTATACTTTTATAACATATTGATATATTTTTAAAGTATAATTATTGGTCAGAGTGTTTTTATCTCAATGTGTTTATAGTTGTATATCTTTTATGATTGATATATACTGAGTTCACTATAAACAAGGCTTTGATACCAATCTGTCACAACCCCAAACCGGAACGACCGAAATGTTCGGGGGCGGAGGACGTCATGTAAGTATCACAACACATGCATTATAGTAATCAAAGTTGTCACACCCCCGAAGCAGACGGGGGAAACGTCCGAGGGCTCGCGTAACTTAAATTGAAATATCATCACAATGAATATATATGAAACATAACACATGCATCACCAACCATTACATAGTACAACTGGCATTGTTTACATCAAGTACAAGGTTTACATTACATGATTTCAAAATACAAAGTGTTTGGTGATTAACAACTACAAAAGAAACTTTCAACACACCGGATACTTCCTTGACTAACGATTTCCTGAGAATACAAGTTATTTTGAAAACGGTCAACATATATAATGTTGGTGAGTTCATAAGTGTGTTTAATGAAAAGTAGTTTATATCATTGGTAAAACCAAGAAAATCAGATATTTTCTGTAATAAAACTTTTCTTGAAAATGTTGTGATGATCATGTAAGTATGTGCGTGAATGATTTCAAAACATGAATAAATGAGAAGTTTTGCATTATAATGTTTGAAAGTACAAGTGAGTAAGATTGATTTCCCCGGAAAACCCGATGTCTTCCGAATAAAAAGTTATGGTTGTTTTTGCTTTATTGAATTGTTACATAGAATGAATATAATTTCCCTTGATTAATGATTTCCCCTGATTAATGATTTCCCCTGATTAATGATGTCGGATTTCTACGTGAGTCGTTATAACCATGCATGATAATGACTAGTTCGTCTGTCTTGGTATTCAAATGAACACCGAAATTTGATCTTAAGACTTTGTCACCCTAGACTGGCCGAGTCTAACTGTAGCGAACAACTTAGGTGTGGGGGAGTCACCCCCGTATAGATCTATACACAAACTCTCGCTCTACCTCCAGGAGACTTTGATTACAACTACAGACTACGACCGACACTTATAGGTGTCACCCGTTATTAATCACTCAATTGACATGAATTAGATTAACCTTGATTAATGATCTCATTTAATTTTTACTTGAAGAGAAGGTAAGCCTAACAAACGAGGAGAAGAGGGCTACTAGGCCCTACTAATTTCGTATGTTATTTAAGGCTGTCGAGTATACGAAAAGCGCGTTGGCCCATTTCGCATATAATTTATTTGGACCTTACTAGTAATGCAAATGGGCCACTGAGGCCCAATAGCATGTAAAAACCATTGAGGGTCCATCAAGCATGTAATTGGGTCACAGGAGGCCCAATAACATGTATTATTTATATTGGGCCCAAAAGCCATGTTAACGAGTCACTAAGGCCCATTAAGCATGATTAGAATCTCTCAAGCCCAACCACTTGAACGTTTACTTGTTTTATATAGAATTAATGTTGCGAGTTGTTTGATCGATGTGTCGTATAAATCATGAACTTGTTTTATAACGATTTATAGATTTGTAAAAATAGTTATATTTTTCTATTTACAACCCATAAGTTATATAGTTTTGCATATTTTGACCAAATTATTATTATTATCAACATAGTTGACCAAAAACATTAGTTCGACCTATTCAGCCCCTTATTTTGTAAAGTTGGCAAATTTTGCGCTTTTTATAAAAAAAATGACATTTTAGGTCCTTGAACCATTTTTCTTGACATCTTTGACCCAAACACTTATTTAAATAATGTTTTAAGCCCAAAAATAAATTCTTAGAAAGTTTCAACCCTTTAGTTAAAAGATTTGCATTTTAGTCCACCTTTTTCGCAATTTTTACACTTTTTACCCAAAATCCAAAATCTTTGCATTTTCAATCCTTTTCAACAAATATGATCATTTTAAACCCCAGAAATAGATTTGTTAACCTTTCTACCCACTGTTTTGAGAAATTTACCATTTCAACCTTTTAAATCCATAATTTTCGCAACTTTGGGCCTATGGGCCGAAAAGCCCAAATTTTTTCCCAATAAGCCACAAATTTCATTTTTACTCCTTTGAAAAACATAATGTTCATAGAAATTTCCATTTTAACTGTTTTTGGAATTTTGAACCTTGTAAAAACCGTAACTAGCAACTTTTTCCCAAACTTTTGCTAATTTGACAAAAATAGACCAATAATGTGTTTTATGTTGTAGTGTGTTATTTTAAAACTTGTATGATAGTTTATCTTGACATGTTAAGTGAAATATGAACTAGACCACATATTTTCCTTCTTGAACTATAGATCTCGAATTATCTTTCATTTTTAGCACATATATATCACAAAAACACAAGAAATCACACATATCATACAAATACACATAGATCTTCACATTTTACTTGCATTCTCCCCCATAAAACATATGAAAACCGAAATAGAGGGGTATGAACTCACCTTAGGTTTTTGGGTTCGGTTTTGAAGAAAAATAGAGAAGATGAGGTTGTTTTTGGCTTGAATGCTTTCTTAGAGGAAGTATTTAAGATTTGATGGTCCTAGAAGACATGATCACAAAATGAAGCCATATGAAGGAGTGTTCTTTGCTTAAAGATAGAAATAAAAACTTATATATGACAACAACTTACCAAGAATTGGTGATGTAAGTGAAGATTCTCTTGAAGCCCTTCTAAATTTTCGAGATTCTTCAGGAAGGTAAGGAGATGTTCTTGAAGATTTAGAGAGAGTTTGAAATGTTTTGTGTGTGTGTGTGTTGATTCTCGGCTGAGAGTAATAGGGAGAAGAAGAGAGAGAGTTGAGGTGACCATTATAGATGCATGTTGGTCCATGCATGGAAGTATGAGGTGTAATAGTGAGGTGGCAACCTTAAAAGTCAACTCTTCCCCCTTTCTTTTGTAGTTGGGCCGAATTCTTGGACTTAGGAGGAAGGAAGTAGTTTATCTTGGGCCATTGCTTGATTTTGTTCGAAACCATGAGCCCATTAAGTAGGTTTTCGTCCCATTGGGCTTTTAGAGTTGGTTCACGGCCCAATGTGCATAAAAGAATGGATTTGAGTCTATTAAAGTTATTTCGATTTATTATGGCCCAATAAGGCCCATTAAGGTAAACCAATCCATTTTTAGTCCCATTATGGCCCAAAAAGTTAAGTTTTATGAAAGTTTGTTGAATTTCAAGCACAACATGAATTAGGGCTTACGAGTTTACAGTAGATAATGTTTACAAGAGTACAAAATTTCCTAGCTAAAATGCTAGTTGTGACATCATCCCCCGTTAGAGGGAATTTCGTCCCAAAATTCTTTTGAAGCTAGATTTGAGAATGCGAGAATAAGTGAGGGTACTTTTTCTTCATCTGGTCTTCGCGTTCCCAAGTGAATTCTTGTCCACGCTTTGCGTTCCACCGAACCTTCACTATTGGAATGCGACTTTTCTTAGTACGCTTCACTTCCCTGTCCATGATTTCAACTGGTTCCTCGATGAACAGGAGATTCTCGTTGATTTCGATTTCTTCTATCGGAATGACGAGAGTTTCGTAGGATAAGCACTTCGTTAAATTGGAAACATGAAACACGGGGTGTACACTGCTGAGTTCGGCAGGTAGTTGCAGTCTATAGGCCACTGGACCGATTCGGGCAAGAATCTCGAAGGGTCTAATGTACCGTGGGTTTAGTTTTCCACGTTTCCCAAAATAGATCACCCCTTTCCAGGGGGAGACCTTTAACAACACTCGATCCCCGACTTGAAATTCCAAAGGCTTTCGCCACTTATTGGCGTAGCTCTTCTGTCGATCGCATGATGCTTGAAGTCGAGCTTTGATTTGAACTATCTTCTCTGTCGTTTCGCGTATGATTTCTGGTCCTGTCAATGCATTGCTTGGTGTCTGCCCTCTTGCCAGCTGAATGTCGCCTACCTCTGTCCAACACAACGGTGATCTACATTTACGACAATATAATGCTTCAAAAGGAGCAACTTTGATGCTTGTGTGATAACTGTTGTTGTATGAAAACTCAATTAAAGGTAAGTGGGTATCCCACGACCTTCCAAAGTCTATCACACATGCTCGAATCATATCCTCAAGCGTTTGAATGGTTCCCTCACTTTGACCATCCGTCTGGGGGTGGTAAGCAGTGCTCATGTTGTCACACCCCAAAACCGAGAACGGCGTAAATGTTCTAGGGTGGAGGACGTCATGTACAGTATCATCACAATGCATAATAGTAAAGACAAGCAACTACATCCATTGCATTAATATAATAATTGTAATACAAGCGTGTTCTGTACAGTTTGTAAGACGCCAAAAGATATAAATAAAATAAAAGAGGAGTCTTATATGTGCTCCATCTTCTCAAAAGTTGCATCTGTACATGTCTACTGATGACCTGAGAATACAAGTTATTCTGAAAAGAGTTTATCAGCATAAAGCTGGTAAGTTCATAAGTATTTAGTGTCTTTGCTTGTATAAAAATGTTTACAACAATGTAGTATAATAGCTGATATCAATGTTTGACAATAGTATACTCCCTAGAAAATCCTATATTTTCCAGTAAAAGTAGTCTTCTACCAAGACCCGTTTGTTTGCATATTTGATCCTTTGAAAATGTAAAAGTTTTCCCCAGTGAAACTATCAGTAAGAAAATATAGTTTTAGACTTTATTCATATAGAGTAATGGGGAAAATAAGGTTTTACCCCAGCATTGGCACTGCGAGCTACATAAAATAAAATGCAGATTCCAGGTACTATTAAATGTACAATACACCACGGGGAGCCTGTTTGGCCTTTAATTCTTAATGTGTAATTAAAGGTTTGAATGTGAACTCGTATGTAACCATGCTGATTGACGATCGAATAACTGATGCCCTCCGAGTCATATGTAGTGATGTGACATTTTGTCACCCCTTGGCCTTTAGGCTGGGACTGTAGCTAGCAGTCGGGATGTGGGAGTGTCTATCCCATATAGATCTATACACACAATGCCCGCTCTCCCTCCAGGAGACTCTGGTTACACGGTGATAGCATAATGAAGTGTCGTATCGAGAAATAGTATGTCACATTCTAATTATAGTATATTCTCTTGTATATTGTATAATGTATCTTCTGGTATAATGTATAGAGTGTTCTCTTGTATAGTATATAGTGTTCTTTTTGTATAGTATTTAGCATGTATTGATTCATAATTGTACTGACTCTGGTACGTGTCATTGTTATAGAAGTAATGAGTAATAATCCTTAACTATACCTATTATAGTTAAATAGTAATGTTGGTTGCATGCCTCTGATACACAAGGTACTGAACTGAAGTGAAGACTATTATATCCAACACAAATATATCTGATATATAACTAAGAATTCAATGACAATCGGACAAATAACATAATACCCTATGTCCACAACCAAACAAGGAACAGGAAATAAGGTGAGCTATCAGTCTTAACTCCTTCAAGTCTTACTTATATAAATATATTAGTATAGATATGGGTTTGAAAATAAAGCAAGTTTAAAAGAGTTTGAAAACAGTTTTGGCATTTAAAGAGTTTGATAAAAGGTTTGAAACACTTGAAAATCCCAAGGTTTGATGCTAATTTGAAAACAGAAGCAAATCTTGTAGTCTGTTCTAGTTATTAATCACATATGATTAAAGCAATAACTAGAATTATTCAACTCGTGTTCCCCCCCTCCCCCCGTAAAGGCATTTAAAATCATTTAAAAGGTTAATTAAGGGAATATGAACTCACCTGCAGTGAGTGGAGTTGATGGAAGTGCCGGGTAGGATGCTAGGTGTCAAGTGAGGACTTGAACACACACACGGATCCTATGTAACATGTAGTGATACATAAATGTATCTAATTAGTTATTTAATCACTAATTAAGCAAGTAAAGACACTCTAGTATGTGAAAACACTTTGTTTCAAGTGCTAGGAGTGCTAAGGGTTGCATCTAAGGAGTGTATGGCTTCACATTGGAGTTTACTCCTCAAATGGTCACCCTACATGTGTTTATGGTTGATGGACTATTTCCCCCATGAGTTTACGGCCGTAAACTCATGGTAATGGTGCATTTGAGTGTTTCAAGGTCCTATATATCACAAGGAAGGGTTCTAAGTTCGAATCAAAGGCTTAGGAAGTGGTTAGGGCACAAAAGGACCCCTCATTGGAATTTACGGTCCTTGGACCATCCTTGAGAGTTTACGGTCGTAAACACTTGGGTTTACGGTCGTAAGCCCATGAGTTTACGGCCGTAAACTCATGTATGCCTCAAGCTTTTCGTGTTTTGGTGTTTCCAGCTCATGCATGCAAGTTTCTAGCCCTTTATCCAAGCATTTGAAGGTGTTAGGGGTATCAAAACACCATTTGGGGGTGTTTACAGTTTTGGGAGATCCCCAAACCGTAAACACATATGTTCTTGGGGATTTTGATGATTTTACAAAGGATTAACAAGTATACTAAGTAAGTAACTAGATATGAAGTGTACACTTACTTATATGAAGCTTGTAAGAGTGATTAGAGCCCAAAAACACTAGTGTGTGTTCTTGGTGTTCTTGGTGTTTTGAAGAAAGCTTGAAGATCTAAGTAAAAACCAAGAATCAATGGATGAAATGATGTATAAACACTAGATTAAGTGTTGTATGAATGAATCTAGGAAGGAAACACTTACATTTTGGCGGATTTGAAGAAATGAACTTATGATACTTGAGAGAAAAAGCTTGGTGTTCTTGAGGTGGGAAGTGGAAAATGAGGAAAAGGTGTGTAAACTCATGCTATATGCATGAGTTCTTGGGAAAATGGTGTTTACGGCCCAAACACCTCTTGTTTGGCCGTAAACACCTAGCTAAGGTGTTGATTGTTTTGTTTGCTACACATCACTAATAACGACACTTCCTTTTATTTAATTGTTTGACGAAAGAAAAAAATAAAATAAAACACCCAAACGGACTTAAATCTGGCCAAAAATGTACTGAAATGTTTTTGAATATTATATGAAGTGTTTAACTGTAGAGATTATACAAATGAAAATTTCGGGTTGTCGCATCATCCCCCCGTTAGAGGGAATTTCGTCCCGAAATTAGAGTTCAGGAAACTAAGTTATTACAAAATAACTAAGTAAAAAAAGATGAGGATATTTAAGTCTCATTTGATCCTCGCGCTCCCATGTGAATTCCGGTCCTCGCTTGGCGTTCCAGCGAACCTTCACGATTGGGATGCGGCTTTGTTTCGTTCGTTTGACCTCGCGGTCCATGATCTCTACAGGTTCTTCCACAAAGTTGAGGCTCTCGTTGATCTCGATCTCGTCGAGTGGGATTACAAGAGTCTCGTCGGATAGGCACTTTCTCAAGTTTGAGACGTGGAAGGTAGGATGTACGTTACTAAGCTCGCGGGGTAGATTGAGTTTGTAAGCTACGGGGCCGATTCTAGCGAGAATCTCAAAAGGCCCTACGTATCTTGGATTTAGCTTTCCACACTTTCCGAAGCGTATCAAGCCTTTCCAGGGTGAGACTTTCAAAAGGACTCGGTCTCCCACCTGGAAATCCAAAGGTTTCCTTCGTTTGTCTGTGTAGCTTTTCTGTCGGTCTCTAGAGGCTTTCAATCGTTCACGAATCTGAACGATCTTCTCTGTCGTTTCCCGAATGATCTCCGGACCCGTGAGAGTGCTGTCAGGAACTCGTCCTTTAGCTAATTGAGTGTCACCCACCTCAGCCCAGCACAGAGGGGATCTGCACTTCCGGCCGTAGAGGGCTTCAAATGGGGCAACCTTGATGCTCGTGTGATAACTGTTGTTGTACGAGAATTCGACGAGAGGTAAGTGGGTATCCCATGCCTTACCAAAGTCAATCACACAGGCTCGTAGCATATCTTCCAGAGTCTGGATGGTTCTCTCACTTTGTCCCTCGGTCTGTGGATGGTAGGCTGTACTCATGTCCAGCCTCGTTCCTAGGGAGCTTTGTAATGACTGCCAGAACCTCGAAGTGAATCTGCTATCCTTATCGGAGATAATAGATATAGGGACACCATGCAGTTGTACGATCTCCGTAATGTATGTTCTTGTGAGTTTCTCCATCTTGTCAGTTTCTTTGATGGGTAGGAAGTGTGCGGACTTGGTCAATTTGTCGACGATGACCCATATGGTATCAAGTCCACCCATTGTGTTGGGTAGTTTGGTTATGAAGTCCATAGTGATCCGCTCCCACTTCCATTCAGGTACCTCCGGTTGCTGGAGTAGAACTGATGGTTTATGTTATTCGACCTTCACCTTGGCGCAGGTAAGGCATTTACTCACGAAGGTAGCAATCTTTGCTTTCATGTTAGGCCACCAGTATGACTTTTTGAGATCCAGATACATCTTATCTGAACCTGGGTGGACGGAATATCGAGTGTTGTGTGCTTCCTTCATGACCAAGTCTCTGAAGCCACCGTGTCTCGATGTCCAGATCCGGTCCATGAGATATAAGGCTCCGTCACCCTTGGTTTCCACGTTCTTATCCATTCCTCGCAGGGATTCTCCCGCTATATTTTCAGGTTTCAAAGCTTCGAGCTGAGCCTCCTTAATTTATGCGGATAGATGCGAATGGATAGTCATTGTTAGTGACTTGACTCTTCGGCCAGAATATTCTTTCCGACTTAGGGCGTCAGCTACTACGTTGGCTTTGCCCGGATGATAACGAATTTTGCATTCGTAGTCATTGAGTAGCTCGACCCACCGTCGTTGCCTCATGTTGAGCTCTTTCTGGTTGAAGATGTGTTGGAGGCTTTTGTGGTCGGTATATATGGTGCTCTTCGTACCATACAGGTAGTGTCTCTAGATTTTTAGGGCGCACTGTTGGATAAGGTGTCTAAGTCCATAACTTATTTGGTATATACTTGACCCAACCCGGCATGGTCCATTTGGGTTGCACTTCACCCAAACTGTTTATGGATAATTTTATGAGAATTGTATACTTACGATTTATTAATATATTATAAGTTATAATATATTAATATAAAGTCATGTTATTTAATTAGTTTTAATCTTGAATTAATTATGAATTGATTTAGTGATTAAAAGGAAGACTAATTAAATCATGGGCTATTGTATTTATATGGTGTGGGCTAATGCTCATTTGTTAATGGGCTAAGCTTATATGGAAGTCCATGGATGATCCATGGAGCTTTTAACCCATGGATCCTTGGAAGAGGAAAAGACATGGGTTATTAGGGTTTCACCCTAACCATGCACACTATATAAACAAGCTTATGTTGCATGAAAAACACCCTAGTGTGTGTGTAATAGTGGTGGCCGATTTCTAAGTGTTAGTATACTCTCTCATACATTTTCCAAGTTTGTGGTGATTTGTGATTTCCATTTGAGGCATTCACATTATTGGTGCTTGGCTCTCAAACTCCAAGGAATCAACAATCAACAAAAGGTATGTAATTCATCTAGTTCTTTTTATGGTTAAAAGTACCCCATTCCATGCTAGATAGGTTATAAACCTTGGAAAATAATATTTTGCATGTATCTTAGACAAACATAGATCCAAGGTTTAATAGGGTTGCATGTACACTTAGGAAGTGTTGGAATGCTCAAAACCCAACAGTGGTATCAGAGCCTAGGCTTGTTTGTTTGATACTTGATGCAAAATGGTGATAAAAAGTCGATTTTTTGCTGTCAGACTGATGAACTCGCCGAGTCCATGGGGGGACTCGCTGAGTTCATGTGTAAATTCATCCTACTCGCCGAGTAGGTTCGTGCACTCGGCGAGTAGGAGCCTCGGAATGCAGATTTTCGACTTTTGCTGCTGGAAATGGACTAGAAACATTACCCTAAACTGTTTTGGTGTTTTAAAACTTGTTTTAGTTGGTGTAATGGTAGTTCTAATCCATTTGCAATAGCTTATATCAAAATTTCATGCTTTGTATGTGTTCATATAATTCTTGAAACTTTGATGATCATGTTCATGTTCTTATGAATTTAGAAGATGATAGGAATTATTTGCTGAATTGTTTAGGATTAATTCTTGATCATTTATGAGTTTTAATGGAGTCCATAATTTGTCCTCAAGTTATGGATATCCAAAGGTCACTTCTTTTAAACACACATTTAAAACACATAAGTTACATAAAATGAAGAGTCTTCATTTTTATGAACCTTTAATTCATAAGTTATGAAATGAAAAGTTTTGGATAGTTACAAAACTTGCCCTCAAGTTTTGGAATTTGTAAAGTTTCACACACTTTAATAAACTTTAATTCCAAACCCTTAGAGTTTTAAAAGTTAAAATTCAACCCTTATACTATTTATAACATTAATGGTTAATTATTATATATATATATAAGATCAAAGTCGTCTTACCGCTAGTACGCCTCATTCACGAAGCCAGTCTATAAGGTGGGTATAAGGTTGTTGCCTATAAAATGGAAACTTAATGGGTGTCCACTCTCACCCACCGCTTGCTTGACTGGTGGAGGGTCGTTAGCCGAACGGGTAGGACAAGGACTTATAAATTCTCATTAAAAGTATAATGAATATTATAAAGTAACTAAACCTTTTATAAATTCCCAATCTTAGTTACTTTAGGAAAATGTGAATATGGTGCTAACCCATGAAATTCACACTTTGTACCTTACCAAGTCGTTGGTGGAGCGTGTGTGGTTAACCGGCACACTAACTTGGACTAGTAAGGATCACGAAGGGTGACTTAATGTTTATCATAGATCGGTGGAGCGTGTGTGGTTAACCGGCACTTCGATTAGGTGATAATATTAAGGGTACCAAGTGAGTTTGCATGGTTATTCACACCTTGTTTTGTGATCCTCGGCATCCCAGTCACAAAACCTGAAGGGTACAATCGAGATTGAAACATGCCATTGAAAAGTTCAATGAATCTCAAAAGATCTAGGAGTTTCAAATCCAATGAAAACCTAATAAATTATTTCGTTTTTCATGGTGGAAATTGGTGAATCGTCATTCACCTACCTTCAAATATTTTATAGCTTGGATTACGGCATCCCTCTTCCAAGTTATAAAATATTGTGTTGGGTCCTAGCCTTAATATTTCATATTGGGTGTTATATTAAGGACTTGAATCAACTAACTTGATTTTCTCCCATTGTAGATGTCTGGTTCAGACAACTATGATCTTCCCAAATCGCTTGAAACAAGCTTTCCTCTTGAAGATGATGTCCCTCAACATCATGCTTCACTCCCCCACCTCCTCCATTTATTCTCCCTGACCCACAAGCCCAAAGACTTGAAAGGTTCAAGATCACTCAAGCTCTACTAGAAATGAAACATAAAGATGGAAGACCTATGTGCACTCATGTCTTAGGAATGAAGTCACACATAGACAGGTTGAGAATGTTGGGTGCTGTTATTTCAAGGAAGTTCGCTGTTGACTGGGTTCTTCAGTCACTTCCTGAGTCGTATGGTGAGTTTATTAAAGACTACCATATGACAGATCCTGACATAACCCTAATAGATCTTTCTTATTTGCTTGTTGTTGCTGAATCAGCAATGATTTGGCGCAATGGTCAAGCAAACATTGATGGAAAATCTATTTCTCAAACTTCCATGGAGATGGACAACGGTAACATTGGAAGTCCAGAAAAGCTTTCTCGTCCCAATGGAAGGGGATCGGCCTTGGTCAACCCGGTAGACCAAAAGGTAAAGGGAAAGACTAAGTCTGTGATTGTCTCGTGTACCATTCCCAAGGAGTCTATATGTTTTTATTGTCATGAGAAGGGACATTGGAAGCGAAGCTGCCATGAATACCTGAAATATTTGAAAGCAAGTAGAGACAAAATGTTTGACTCGGCTTCAGGTAAGTCCACTATCTAACTTTGTTAAAGTTCCTAATTGTTGATTCTTATTACATGATGTGACTAGGTTGCATCTTGATGTTTAGCAGGATCGAGCAAAAGGAAGGTTAAAAGAAGAGTGTGTTGAATCTGATCACGAAGATGGATTTCTATCGCATGGTTCGAGGATCGGATTTTTTAGCCACTACTTAAAAGTTATGATAGATTGCTAAGAAATATGTAATAGCATAGTTTTCATTTAAAGTTGCATTGTAAGGAATATTTTTCCGCATTTTAATAAAGAAATAAAAGTTTTTTTTAGTTTATTTTATATTATATCCCCTTACAATGGCATTTATGGAAAATTGATGTTTGTATGTTTCTAGCAATATTGGAAATATGAGTTTGATTCTCTCATATGTGGTAGTGTCTGAATTTACCAAATGAGGAAAGGTTCTCATCACCCAAGCTTCAGTTAGACAGAAACTTGGAATCATACAAGTTGTATTGTATGATGAATGAGAATTCTCATCTTTGTAAAATTGAGACTAATTCATTGATCACATGCATATGTGAGCCAATTGAAGGACTAAGGAGTTAGGGACACTGGGTGTGTGCTGGTCAAGGTCCACCACAAAGATCAATTCGTCATGATTTACTAAAGATTAGTAAATATGGTTATACTTATAAGGTTAAGTATAATTCTGTAACATTGAAAAGTTTCAATGTATGGCAGAACGGATGAGAAGAATCAAATTTGGCAGAAAGATAAAAGTTTCTCAAATCTGAAAAGATGGGAGAGTACCTTAGTATCATGTTTTTATGATCATCTTAATGATTATGAAACCATATCACAAATTCATACTCTAAGGACATCTTAGTGCATTGTTATGACTAAGATGAGGGGTCATGAATTGTTGGAATGGTTAAAATCAGGAAGATGGATCATACTTCGTTCCAAAACAACTCTTAGAGTCATAATCCTAGAGTCGTTCCAAAACAACTCTTCGTTCCAAGATTGTAACATTGAGTGACATAAAGTAAGGTTTAAAACACTTATCAAATGTAGTGTAAAATGTTTTCTACTCCTGTACATTTGAAATTGGTAAGTTGTGATGTCTTGGATAAGACAAAGACCAACTAAGACCAATTGTGTGAAGTGTTTATCTTGATAAGAATCTGCACTATCCCTTGAATATTTGTTTTGTCAAGGAATGGTTCTTGACTAGGGAAACTTATATGTCAAGAGGACAGTGGGAGTCTTAAAGATCCTGAAAAGATTTCAAGATTTAATCAAGAGTAAAACCTGAGTTTTATCACTAGCACACGACTTAAGGTTTGAAACCTATTAAGTTGACATAATTCTTGTTTCTGTGTATGTTCCTATTAAGTTGTCTATGCATATGAGTTCTGTTAGTTCTAAACTGTGTGCATAACAGCTTGGAAGCATTGGTGGGCCTTGTGCTACCAGATGACAAGAAATTAAGATTGAACAAGTTCAATCCATGTAAGGCTGAATTTGTTACTAACCTTGTCTGGTGATTATGGTTTTGACAAATTCACATGGATAGAAACTCATACACTATAAAATCTAAGTGTCATAAGGTTTCTCTCCGATTCATGAAAATGATGGTGAGGAAATGCTTTCACTAAGAAGATTTTAAGTAGATAGCAATTGTGATGTTTGCATTCTCAAAGACGTTAGTGGAGCGTGTGTGGTTAACCGGCACACTAACATGGACTTGTGAGAAATGGCAAAGGTCTAAACAATTAAGACTATGATTACGATATCCCTTTTCATAGTTCTGGAAATTGTTTAGACACACATGTGAGCTATCTAAGAAAGGGTGTACGAATCTAAATTTCAGAAGTCCAGCTGATTTCTGGAAATATGTCAGAGCTAGTGGGAGCATAAGTGTTATGCTGATAATCATCATGTTAGTGGGAGCATGATTATTATGTTTAGTGTTGCAAGTTAGCAATGTTAATTATAGAAAAACAAAAGTTTCAATTCGTAAAGTTGTAGGGGTTGAAAAAGTTGTTTTGCTATAATTAAGGGAGAGGAAATTATACTTCATTTCAATTCTAAAAGCTTAGATTGAGTTTTAATCATCTTTAGTCAAGAATATATATATGAATTTTATGTTGGAATGGTTCAACATAAGGAAATTCTATATATATTGCGTTCTCAAATTCGATTATGATCACGACATCCCTCTTTATAGTCGATTTTTTGAAAACATGGAAAATTAAAAAATATTGTAGCAAAAGACTGATCCAGTATCAGGTCTTTATGTGAGACATCGTGAATCGTGTCCCATATGCTTCGGGTATAGGATCGGTCACATGTGCTATAATATTCATCCGTTCTAAATTTTTCAAAATACTTAGAGCATTAAGAGGGAAAAAGGAATAGAAACGGATATGACTAAAATGATTAAGCAATTGTCGAGGACAATCTAAGGTTCACCAAAGATTGGTTGCTCAGGGACAGTTGGAAGTATGATGTAAATTGTTGGAAAGGACCATATTGACATATTCTGAAAAGAGGTAACTCTTGTTCGGAAGTGATAGTCGAAATGGGACTATGGAAATGTCTCCATAGGTGGAAGTTGTTCAAACTGTGTAAGATTAGAAAACCTTAGTGCAAGAAGGATGTTCAAAGCAATGTACTTTGAATATGAGACTTCGTTTCCATGGAATTGATCTCCTTTGGAATCTTCTGTAATGACTGATGACAAGGTTTTGGTGACCTTGTGCATAACCATTACGAGAGGATCAGTGCATATAAGTTTAAAATCTAACAGTTTTTTTGGTAAATGGTAGGAATTAGGAATTCTTACATTTACAATAAGGATTTGGGATTGTGAAATGAGCATCATTGGAATCATGTTCAATTGATCTATTTCACAAAGTAAAGATCATAGACGAACATAGTGTGCATACTTGGAGCATGGGACGACTGTTGTTTTTTGTTCAAGTATTAAGTTGATTATTTGAAACATTATACAATGAATAATGTGTAATCAATATGGTGATAAATAAAAGGTGGTTTTATTTATATTCAAAAGGGTTCTGAGACCATATTGGATTCGATTATTATTGTGTTTCACTTTGCATGTTTTGACTTCCAGAATAGCTAGGTTATTCTTTCCGAATGACTAAGTTATTTAAACACTCCACAGTCGTTCATATGTTGGAAGTAGGTATGAATTAAGGCTGTCATGAATCGAGTTTGTAGATGGCTAAACGTGTTTAGACATAGCAATGGTTGCTACAACATTCATGAGTACTCATAAGTTATGAGTATTGGAATTAACCCACGCTCACTTGTATCTATTCATGGAATTTATCTCGAGTGATCGTGAGACGGTAATATCATATAAGTCTTCAAACCTAGAGATATGAGTTGTTACCTATGAGTTGGTTGTGCATTGATTGCACGTAAACGCATCAGTAACTTGATGTTATAAAACATGCCTTTGTGTATAATTCAACAAGTAGTAGAAACAAGTATATGAGTCGAAGTTTATCTGTTCCTTCTAGTCCTTGGAGGATTAGAAGCGATATCTGGGCCCCTCGATGATTTTGTTTTGACCTATGTACCGGGCCCGGTCAGAACCTAATTGATGTGTTCAATTTAGTTCTTTGTCAAACAAATCGGAAATCGAGAAACAAACTGCTGGACAATAAGTACGACGTTGTTCCATGTATTTGTCCGGCTGATATCATGAGAACAGAGGATTATATGATCACTTATCTAAAATGGCGCTTCATAGTTCAACAGAGTTTTCGAGAGCTACGATTGCTGGTTGGTTCTTGAAGTAACATACGCAAATACAGTTATTAGACTTATCCAAGTGGGAGACTGTTGGATAAGGTGTCTAAGTCCATAACTTATTCGGTATATACTTGACCCGACCCGACATGGTCCATTTGGGTTGCACTTCACCCAAACTGTTTACGATTTATTAATATATTATAAGTTATAATATATTAATATAAAGTCACGTTATTTAATTAGTTTTAATCTTGAATTAATTATGAATTGATTTAGTGATTAAAAGGAAGACTAATTAAATCATGGGCTATTGTATTTATATGGTGTGGGCTAATGCTCATTTGTTAATGGGCTAAGCTTATATGGAAGTCCATGGATGATCCATGGAGCTTTTAACCCATGGATCCTTGGAAGAGGAAAAGACATGGGTTATTAGGGTTTCACCCTAACCATGCACACTATATAAACAAGCTTATGTTGCATGAAAAACACCCTAGTGTGTGTGTAATAGTGGTGGCCGATTTCTGAGTGTTAGTATACTCTCTCATACATTTTCCAAGTTTGTGGTGATTTGTGATTTCCATTTGAGGCATTCACATTATTGGTGCTTGGCTCTCAAACTCCAAGGAATCAACAATCGACAAAAGGTATGTAATTCATCTAGTTCTTTTTATGGTTAAAAGTACCCCATGCCATTCTAGATAGGTTATAAACCTTGGAAAATAATATTTTGCATGTATCTTAGACAAACATAGATCCAAGGTTTAATAGGGTTGCATGTACACTTAGGAAGTGTTGGAATGCTCAAAACCCAACATGAACACAACCGCTCCTAATTCGAGGTCGTGCGTGGTGTAGTTGACCTCGTGTGCCTTCAGTTGTCTTGATGCGTAGGCAATGACCTTACTTCGTTGCATCAGAACACAGCCGAGCCCTTAGTTGGATGCATCGCAGTATACCATGAAGTCTTCTATCCCTTCGGGGAGGGATAGTATCGGTGCGGTGCATAAGGCTCGCTTCAGGGTTTGGAATGCCTTCTCTTGTTTCTCTTCCCAGTCAAAGGCCACGCCTTTCTGGGTCAATGTAGTCAGGGGTTTCGCGATTCGGGAGAAGTTTTGAATGAACCTGCGGTAGTAGCCAGCGAGGCCTAGAAATTGACGAATTTCTGTAGGCGTCTTTGGTGCTGCCCAGATCTCAATGGCTTTAATTTTGGAAGGGTCCACATGTAATCCTTCTTCGCTCACCACATGTCCTAAGAATTCGACTCTTCGGATCCAAAATTCGCACTTAGCGAACTTCACGTATAGCTTCTCCGATCGTAACGTTTCCAGGACTTGTTGTAGATGATTGCTATGCGAGTAGATAAGTATGTCATCAATGAAGACGATGACAAACTGATCCAAGTAAGGACGACATACTCTATTCATTAAGTCCATGAATACTGCGGGCGCATTGGTCAGTCCGAATGGCATCACCACGAACTCGTAGTGTCTGTAACGAGTTCGGAAAGCTGTCTTCGGGACATCCTCCTCAAGCACTCGTAACTGGTGATACCCGGATCTTAAATCGATCTTGGAAAAGTAACTAGCCCCTTGCAGTTGGTCGAAGAAATCGTCTATACGAGGAAGAGGGTAACGATTTTTGACCGTCAGTTTGTTGAGTTCTCTGTAATCGATGCACATACGGAACGATCCGTCTTTCTTCTTCACGAACAAGACCGGTGCTCCCCAGGGTGAGAAGCTTGGTCTTATGAAGCCCTTGCTGAGCAGTTCGTTAAGTTGACCGGACAGTTCTTGCATCTCAGCAGGCACTAGACGATAGGGCGATTTGGCTACGGGGGTATCTCCTGGGATTAAGTCGATTCGGAACTCGACTTGACGTTGGGGAGGTAATCCCGGTAGCTCTTCTGGAAAGGCGTCGGGGAAGTCACGTACCACGGGGAAGTCTTTCTGGTCTTTTGTTTTCTGGCTTGCATCGACGATGTGTGCAAGGAACACGCGATATTCCTTACGCAAATATTTCTGGGCTTGGATACCTGAGATGATACGAAGGCTCGTATTGGATTTGTCTCCGTAGATCAACAAGGTTTCGTTATTTGGTAGGTTCAGACGGATTGCTTTGTCGAAACACAGAATATCGGTACGATGGAGACTCAACCAGTCCATGCCCACAATGACATCGAAGCTCTTGATTGCTACTGGTATGAGGTCGATTGGAAACGAATGGTTATCTAGCGTAAGGGTACAATATATGTAGATCTCGTTAGAACTCTCTGTCTTTCCGTTAGCCATTTCTACGACGAAGGATTCTTTTAGTGGTTTCGGTGATTGTTTAAGTAAGTGTTTAAAGTTTTGGTTTACAAAGCTCCTCTCTACCCCACTATCTAATAGGATACAAGGATAAGAGTTATCAAGAAGGAACGTACCCGTGACTACTGTGGGATCTGCTACTGCTTCATTGTGGCCAATAGCAAGTAATCTGCCTGTTCCTCCTGCATTCCCAGCTTTCGGGAAATTTCTTTTGAAATGCCCTATCTCGCCACAGCCGTAGCAGGCCTGGCTCACTCCTGTGCTGGGGACCTGGGAAATGGGTTTGGGTGGTGTTCGGCAAAACCGGGCGGTATGGCCCTTCCAGTCACAGTTAGTGCAGTGCATTTCCCGGCAGGGGCCGTTGTGATGGAAAGAGCACTTGGTGCACTTGGGTAGACTCCGTGCATATGTTTTGGTGGGTACAGGGGCAGCAAGAGTAGTGGCAGCATGGACAGCCACCATTTGTGGGTTCTTTGAGGAGGATTGGGCTGGTTTACCCTTCTTTCGGTCCCACCGCTTCCTTTTGTTGTCGGATGTCTTGGTCGGTGCAGTGTCAACCGTTGTGGTTGCTGATGGAGTGTAAGGAACTTCATGATCAATCAACCTTTGGGCCAATTCCTTGGAACTGTCAAAGGTCGTAGGGTGTGATGCTAGAACCTTCCCTCGATACGGTGGCACTAAACCCCAGATGTATCTTTCAATTTTCTTGCGTTCGGTGGGGACCATGTTAGGTCATAGAGTCACCAAGTCGCGGAACCTGGCTGTATAAGCCACGATGTCGGCCCCTTTCATTTTGAGGTTCCAGAGTTCCTCCTCGAGTTTCTGGATTTCACCCCTAGGGTAGTACTCCCTTGTCAGAAGGTCTTTCAGTGTGTCCCAGCCCATGGCGTTGGCTGTTACCAAAGAGAGTGATTTGACATGGCCATTCCACCATGTCAGGGCCTTTTCAGTGAAGGTGCAAGCAGCGAACTTTATCTTGCTTTCTTCGGGTTACGAGCACATCTCGAAGATGGCTTCAGTTCTTTCGATCCATTGGGACAGTGCAATGATCCCTCCAGTCCCATTGAAGAATGTTGGTTTGCAGTTCATGAAATCCTTATAGGTACACCCCTGTGTACTTGGGTGGATTTCACCATGTCTAGAGTTGTTGCCCGTTCCAGCTCCACTTGCGTCAGCATAATTTATTTGGACCATAGCTGCGGTCACAGCTGCAGTCACAGCTGCTTGAAACATCACCGCATCGAACTGCGGAGGGGGTGGTGGTGGTGGAGTTTGACTTGCAGGCGTGCTTCTGGTCGTACGCTTGCGAGGTGACATCTTTTACTGAAAGTTTATAGAAACGATGATAACCGTAAGAATCAATTGTAAGTACAATAAGAGTGCTTCATGGACTAAATCGCCATAATCCAACTGTTAGGTAGTGACATAACAATAGAGTAGGGAAACACAAGAGTAAGAACTTTCCAATAGATTAGATATCTACCAATATTACTGGTATTACTGATGTAAAATGAGTTCAGGAAAGTTGACCTAACAGTAGGTCTGACATCAAACCATCAGGGGAAAATGTTGGCAGTTTAAAAGCCTAGCTAGAGTGCTTTTAAAAGTTAGGAATATTTTACAGACAAGTGCTCTCTAGAGCATAGGAAAGAAATGCTATTCCTTAATTCAAAAGTAAAGACGAGTTGACATCTTCTACCGGCGACGGGTGTCTCTCGGACGAACCCTTAGGTCTGCCAGTTGACGTACAACTTCCTAAAGATGTCGCTCATGCGCTCTCTGACGTACTCGGAGTTCCATGACTTCGGCTCGGGATGCAGCTAGTTGCTGCTGCAGAGTCTCATTGGTCCTCCTAGTCCTATCCACCGTCTCTTCGAGTTGACGAATACGGACTGTGTTAAGGCTAGAGTTGGCATCAATTTCTACTACTCGCTCGATGGCCGCATGACCTTGCTAGACGTTCCTAGCAATCCTTCGGACCATGATGGGCAGAACTCGGTCAGCTGATCCTCCCTCCCTTATATTGTAAAAGCTTCGGTCTCCGTTGAAGGGTAAGGGCTGACCCTGCTCATCACTCCATTGGTTCAAGGTTGTTGCCCACATGGGAGTGGGTCCTTGAAATGCCAGATAGGGGTTGGGGTTTGGAGCTACTGGGGGTAGGTTGTTGACTTCTGGTTCGGAGTCGGAGCCATATGAAAAGCCTTCTGCGAGGAGATCGTCCAAAGGGATTGGGTGATCATCTTCTGGCTCATCATCAAGCCATCCTCCAATGCCTTGGTTTGGATAGTACGGATCGCCAGGGAGATGAAAGCCAGCCATGCTATCTACGCGAGAATAGGGAAAGAATAGTTAACAGACGTACTAATCTAAGATACTTATAAGGTGATCGTTATTAGTTGATTCAATACTTGCATAGTGCATACCAATTACATGCAACCGAAATAGGATATACCTTCGAATAAGTGACCCTAACTCTAAATCCACAACCAAACAAGGAACAGGAAGTAAAGCAAAGATCACAGATTCTAAGTCTATAGCGCCTTAGTCACATGTAACCTTGGTGTACCCACTTAGCAACTATTGTCCTACTAGTAACGACCTTTTTAGTTCTCACATAGGTAATTCATAGTAATGCAGAATACTCCTATAGTATTCTTGCTCTAATGCTCTTGTAGTAGTGTGGGTAAGTTTTTAGACTTGTTGTAATACCACAATCATTCTTAGGCACATGCTAGTCACTCCTCAGAAAATATAGTTGATCAGGCTATATCCCCTTAGGTTTGACCATATGTCTCTAAGCCTAATTGTCTTATTCAATAATCGTAATACTTTTGTTCTGTTCTAGTATGATACTGACACTGGTATGGGTAAATATATATATATATATATATATATATATATATATATATATATATATATATATATATATATATATATATACTTAGTTAAATATTTTATTATTTAAAAGTATATTTTCTTGGTCAGAGTGTTTTAATCCCGATGTGTTTATAGTTCGTATATCTTTTATGGTTTGATATACTTGATTCACTATAAACAAATCTCTGATACCAATCTGTCACACCCCAAAACCGAGAACGGCGGAAACGTTCTGGGGTGGAGGACGTCATGTACAGTATCATCACAATGCATAATAGTAAAGACAGGCAACTACATCCATTGCATTAATATAATAATTGTAATACAAGCGTGTTCTGTAAAGTTTGTAAGACACCAAAAGATATAATCAAAATAAAAGAGGAGTCTTGTATGTGCTCCATCTTCTCAAAAGCTGCATCTGTACCTGTCTACTGATGACCTGAGAATACAAGTTATTTTGAAAAGAGTTTATCAGCATACAGCTGGTGAGTTCATAAGTATTTAGTGTCTTTGCTTGTATAAAAATGTTTACAACAATGTAGTATAATAGCTGATATCAATGTTTGACAATAGTATTCTCCCTAGAAAATCCTATATTTTCTAGTAAAAGTAGTCTTCTACCAAGACCCGTTTGTTTGCATGTTTGATCCTTTGAAAATGTAAAAGTTTTCCCTAGTGAAACTATCAGTAAGAAAATATAGTTTTAGACTTTATTCATGTAAAGTAATGGGGAAAATAAGGTTTTACCCCAGCAGTGGCACTGCCGGCTAAATGAAATAAAATGCAGACTCCAGGTGGTATTAAATGTACAATACACCTCGGGGAGCCTGTTTGGCCTTTAATTCTTAATGTCTAATTAAAGGTTTGAATGTGAACTCGTATGTAACCATGCTGATTGATGATCGAATAACTGATGACCCTCCAAGTCATATGTAGTGATGTGACATTTTGTCACGCCTTGGCCTTTCAGCTGGGACTGTAGCTAGCAGTCGGGATGTGGGAGTGTCTGTCCCATATAGATCTATACACACAATGCCCGCTCTCCCTCCAGGAGACTCTGGTTACAAGGTGATAGCACAATGAAGTGTCGTATCGAGAAATAGTATGTCACATTCTAATTATAGTATATTCTCTTGTATATTGTATAATGTATCTTCTGGTATAATGTATAGAGTGTTCTCTTGTATAGTATATAGTGTTCTCTTTGTATAGTATTTAGCATGTATAGACTCATAATTGTACTAACTCTGGTTGGTGTCATTGTAATAGAAGTAATGAGTAATAATGCTTAACTATACCTATTATAGTTAAATAGTAATGTTGGTTGCATGCCTCTGATACACAAGGTACTGAACTGAAGTGAAGACTTTTATATCCAACACAAATATATATGATATATAACTAAGAATTCAATGACAATCGGACAAATAACAGAATACCCTAAGTCCACAACCAACACAAATATATATGATATATTTAAGGTGAGCTATCAGTCCTAAGTCCTTCAAGTCTTACTTATATAAATATATTAGTATAGATATGGGTTTGAAAATAAAGCAAGTTTAAAAGAGTTTGAAAATAGTTTTGGCATTTAAAGAGTTTGATAAAAGGTTTGAAACACTTGAAAATCCCAAGGTTTGATGCTAATTTGAAAACAGAAGCAAATCTTGTAGTCTGTTCTAGTTATTAATCACATATGATTAAAGCAATAACTAGAGCTATTCAACTTGTATTCCCCCCCCCCCCCCCCCCCCGTAAAAGCATTTAAAATCATTTAAAAGGTTAATTAAGGGGTATGAACTCACCTGCAGTGAGTGGAGTGGATGGAAGTGTCGGGTAGGATGCTAGGTGTCAAGTGAGGACTTGAACACACACACGGATCCTATGTAACATGCAGTGATACATAAATGTATCTAATTAGTTATTTAATCACTAAGTAAGCAAGTAAATACACTCTAATATGTGAAAACAGTTTGTTTCAAGTGCTAGGAGTGCTAAGGGTTGCATCTAAGGAGTGTATGTCTTCACATTGGAGTTTACTCCTCAAATGGTCACCCTACATGTGTTTACGGTTGATGGACCATTTTCCCCATGAGTTTACGGCCGTAAACTCATGGTAATGGTGCATTTGAGTGTTTCAAGGTCCTATATCTCACAAGGAAGGGTTCTAACTTCGAATCAAAGTCTTAGGAAGTGGTTAGGGCACAAAAGGACCCCTCATTGGAGTTTACGGTCCTTGGACCATCCTTGAGAGTTTACGGTCGTAAACACTTGGGTTTACGGTCGTAAGCCCATGAGTTTACGGCCGTAAACTCATGTATGCCTCAACCTTTTCGTGTTTTGGTGTTTCCAGCTCATGCATGCAAGTTTCTAGCCCTTTATCCAAGCATTTACAGTTTTGGGAGATCCCTAAACCGTAAACACATATGTTCTTGGGGATTTTGATGATTTTACAAAGGATTAACAAGTATACTAAGTAAGTAACTAGATAGGAAGGGTACACTTACTTATATGAAGCTTGTAAGAGTGATTAGAGCCCAAAAACACTAGTGTGTGTTCTTGGTGTTTTGAAGAAAACTTGAAGATCTAAGTAAAAACCAAGAATCAATGGATGAAATGATGTATAAACACTAGATTAAGTGTTGTATGAATGAATCTAGGAAGGAAACACTTACATTTTGGCGGATTTGAAGAAATGAACTTATGATACTTGAGAGAAAAAGGTTGGTGTTCTTGAGGTGGGAAGTGGAAAATGAGGAAAAGGTGTGTAAACTCATGCTATATGCATGAGTTCTTGGGAAAATGGTCTTTACGGCCCAAACACCTCTTGTTTGGCCGTAAACACCTAGCTAAGGTCTTGATTGTTTTGTTTGCTACACATCACTAATAACGACACTTCCTTTTATTTAATTGTTTGACGAAAGAAAAAAATAAAATAAAACACCCAAACGGACTTAAATCCGGCCAAAAATGTACTGAAATGTTTTTGAATATTATATGAAGTGTTTAACTGTAGATATTATACAAATGAAAATTTCAGGTTGTCACACATGTCGAGTTGTGTCCCCATAGCCTTCTGTAGCGATTGCCAAAAGCGTGAAGTGAACCTACTATCTCGATCTGAGATGATAGATGTTGGTACTCCGTGGAGTCTCATAATTTCCTTGATGTAGATCCTTGTTAGTCGCTCCATCTTGTATGTCTCCTTTATTGGCAGGAAATGAGCGGATTTTGTCAACCTGTCGACTATCACCCATATGGTATCCAATCCATCTGTTGTCTTGGGTAATTTGGTCACAAAGTCCATAGTAATCCTTTCCCATTTCCACTCGGGTATTACCGACTGTTGTAATAGTCCTGAGGGCTTTTGATACTCTACCTTCACTTTAGCACAAGTGAGGCATTTGCTAACGTAAGTCGCAATCTCTGCCTTCATGTTAGGCCACCAATAACATTTCTTGACATCCAGGTACATTTTATCTGACCCTGGGTGGATGGAGTATCGTGTCTTATGAGCTTCATTCATGACTACTTCTCTGAATCCTCCAAGTTTAGGGACCCAAATTCGTTTCATGAAATAATATGTTCCATCCTCCTTTTCGAAGTTCTTTTCCATCCCACGTAACGCTTCGCTCGTTCTGTTTTCTGTCTTCATGGCGTCGAACTGGGCTGCTTTGATTTGTGAGGACAGATGGGATTGGATGGTTATTGAAAGAGTCTTCACACGACGATTGGAGTATTCTTTCTGACTCAAGGCATCAGCTACCACGGTAGCCTTGCCTGGGTGGTACTTGATTTCGCACTCATAATCGTTGAACAACTCAACCCATCTTCGCTGCCTCATGTTCAACTCCTTTTGATTTAAAATGTGCTGGAGACTCTTGTGGTCGGTGAAAATGGTGTACTTGGTACCATAAAGGTAGTGCCTCCAAATTTTCAAGGCGAAGACCACAGCTCCTAATTCGAGATCATGGGTGGTATAATTCACCTCATGTGTTTTTAGTTGTCAGGATGCATAAGCTATCACCTTACCACGCTGCATGAGTACACAGCCTAAACCCTGATTCGAAGCATCACAGTAAACTACGAAGTCCTCTGTTCCCTCTGGTAGTGATAATATTGGTGCACTACACAGAGCTCGCTTCAGAGTTCGGAAAGCAACCTCCTTCTTTTCTGTCCATTTAAATGGTACACCCTTCTGTGTAAGCATGGTAAGTGGCTTGGCTGTTTTGGAGAAGTCCTGAATGAATCTCCTGTAATAGCCTGCGAGACCTAAAAATCGACGAGGGGTCGCTGGGACTGCCCATCCTTCAATGGCTTTGATCTTAGAGGGGTCCAGATGTGTCCCTTCTTGGCTGACAACATGACCTAAAAAGTTTACGCTACGGAGCCAGAACTCACATTTAGAGAGTTTTGCGTATAACTTTTCAGTTCGAAGGGTTTCCAAGATTTGCCGGAGATGTCGGCCATGCTCCTCTTCGCTTCGAGAATAGACTAGAATATCGTCGATGAAAACGATGACAAAGTTGTCGAGGAATGGTCGGCAGACTCGATTCATTAGGTTCATGAATGCGGCAGGGGCATTCGTTAGACCAAAGGGCATTACAACGAATTCGTAATGTCCATAGCAGGTTCGGAAAGCGGTTTTGGGGATATCCTCTTCCCGGACCTTGAGCTGGAGGTAGCAGAACCGTAGATCTATCTTAGAGAAGTAATTTGCTCCCTAGAGCTGGTCGAACAGGTCGTCGATTCGTGGAAGTGGGTAGAGATTCTTGATAGTGAGCTTATTCTGCTCTCTATAATCGATACACATCCTAAAGGATCCTTCCTTCTTCTTAACAAAAAGGACCGGAGCTCCCCAGGGTGAGAAGCTAGGTCGGATGAATCCTTTACTCAAGAGCTCGCTGAGTTGGCTTGACAGTTATTGCATCTCTACAGTAGCCAACCTATAGGGTGATTTGGCCATTGGCGTAGCTCCTGGTACCAGGTCAATTCGGAACTCGACTTGTCTTTCTGTGGGTATCCCCGAAAGATCTTCGGGAAAGACGTCCGGGAAGTCGCAAGCCACTGGGATGTCTCGAATATTGACCTCTTCCTTGGACTTATCCACTATGTGTGCCATAAACTCCAAATCCTTCTTTTGTAGACGCTTTTGTGCCTTAATGCAAGAGATAATACGAAGGTTCGTACTAGGTTTGTCTCCGTATATAATTAGGGTTTCGTGAATAAATTTTCGTATCTATTTGTTCCCATGAATTCACACCAAACAATGATAGTATAAAACACATAGCAGGTCACAACATCACCATAAAACACATAATATTTTTCACTAATATTATTCGTACTTTGATACATGAAAATTTGCTCGAAAGAGCATACATAGAGGTACAAAGTTCGACAGCATAACGACTCTATGAGTAGTGTAGTCACTTAAACATGGAGTCGGTAGTACATAATATAGCGAACATAGAGAACCTAGCACTAGTAGGGAAGTCTACTGGTCCGAAGTGCTCTGAGATGCATCGGGTGGCGGGGCTGTCGATGTGGATGCGCCCTGAAGATGCGCCACATGACGTTCTGTGGCTCGTAGTCGATCCTCCCACATCGCTTGACGTACCTGAAAGTTATGGATTACCTCTTGAGTTTCTCGCTCCGCCCGGGCCACTGCGGCTCGCATCTGATTCAGTTGCTCGGCCGTCTCCTAGGCCAGGTCGCCAGTGTTCCGTAATCGTCTCACCATGACAGGAAGTGCTCGGTCAGCTGGTCCTCCCTCCCTCAAGTCATAGAACTGGCGAGCCATGCCAAACGGGGGTCGCTGTCCCTGTTGTCTGCTCCATCTCCAAATGTCGATACCCCAGGGAGGGGTAGGGTCGTTTGGGCCCATCCGGTGAGCTGGCACCCTCACTGGGTATGGGGGGTTGATGACTACAGACTCAGTGTCCGAAGCATCGCTGTTGTCACCACCCGACTCTTCCTCTTCCATGTCTGCCACAGGTTCTGCAGGTTCCTTTTCGATTTCCTCTTCCGGTTCCTCTTCGTCCATGGGATCCTCTTCAGGCTCCTCGTCGGATTCCTCTAGCCATCCGTTATTTGCTTGATTGGGGAAATATGGATCTCCAGGAAGATGGAACCCAGCCATACTGTCTGCAAGGGGGGGGGGGGTATATCAATAAACTATTATTAATCCTAAAATATTTTTTGTTGTTATAAAAATTGGGTTGATGCGTTCTTCTTGTTTAACAGTAGGGTATGCCTTGGGTTTACTGACCATCGCCATCGTTCCAGGGCATGTGATAGTTGTATTACGAAGAAATGTAGTTGATCAGGCCACATTCATCCCTAATACAACTGTGAACAGTCCTGGCTTAACCGGGATGTCAGGTTCTCCCAGTTGTTTTATTCGATTTGTTATTGTGTTCATTTTTCTAAGTTGCACAAATAAGAGTGTTTATTGGTATACTTTATTTGTTTTGTTCAGAGTTATTTAGTCCCTCTTTGGGTTTATAGTTGCATATCAATGTGTGGTTAGATATGCTAGTTCACTATAAACAGAGCTCTGATACCAACCTGTCACACCCCCGAACCAGATTGCGGAAACGTTCGAGGGCTCGCGTGACTTAAATTGAAATATCATCACAATGAATATATATGAAACATAACACATGCATCACCAACCATTACATGGTACAACTGGCATTGTTTACATCAAGTACAAGGTTTACATTACATGATTTCAAAATACAAAGTGTTTGGTGATTAACAACTACAAAAGAAACTTTCAACACACCAGATACTTCCTTGAGAATACAAGTTATTTTGAAAACGGTCAACATATATAATGTTGGTGAGTTCATAAGTGTGTTTAATGAAAAGTAGTTTATGTCATTGGTAAAACCCAGAAAATCCGATATTTTCTGTAATAAAACTTTTCTTGAAAATGTTGTGATGATCATGTAAGTATGTGTGTGAATGATTTCAAAACATGAATAAATGAGAAGTTTTGCATTATAATGTTTGAAAGTACAAGTGAGTAAGATTGATTTCCCCGGAAAACCCGATGTATTCCGAATAAAAAGTTATGATTGTTTTTGCTTTATTGAATCGTTACATCGAATGAATATAATTTCCCTTGATTAATGATTTCCCATGTTCAGCCCCTTATTTTGTAAAGTTGGGAATTTTTGCCCTTTTTATAAAAAAATGACATTTTAGGTCCTTGAACCATTTTTCTTGACATCTTTGACCGAAACACTTATTTAAATAATGTTTTAAGCCCAAAAATAAAAATTCTTAGAAAGTTTCAACCCTTTAGTTAAAAGATTTGCATTTTAGTCAACCTTTTTTGCAATTTTTACACTTTTTACCTAAAATCAAAAATCTTTTCATTTTCAATCCTTTTCAACAAATATGATCATTTTGAACCCCAGAAATAGATTTGTTTTCCTTTCTACCCACTGCTTTGAGAAATTTAGCATTTCAGCCCTTCAAATCCATAATTTTCGCAACTTAGGGCCTATAGGCCGAAAAGCCCAAAATTTAGCCCAATAAGCCACAAATTTCATTTTTAGTCCTTTGAAAAACATAATGTTCATAGAAATTTCCATTTTAACTGTTTTTGGCATTTTGAACCTTGTAAAAACCGTAACTAGCAACTTTTCCCCAAACTTTTGTTTATTTGACAAAAATAGACCAATAATGAGTTTTATGTTGTAGTGTGTTATTTTAAAACTTGTATGTTAGTTTATCTTTACATGTTAAGTGAAATATGAACTAGACCACATATTTTCCTTTTTGAACTATAGATCTCGAATTATCTTTCATTTTTAGCACATATATATCACAAAAACACAAGAAATCACACATATCATACAAATACACATAGATCTTCACATTTTACTTGCATTCTCCCCCATAAAACACATGAAAACCGAAAATAGAGGGGTATGAACTCACCTTAGGTTTGTGGGTTCGGTTTTGAAGAAAAATAGAGAAAATGAGGTTGTTTTTTGGCTTGAATGGTTTCTTAGAGGAAGTATTTAAGCTTTGATGGTCCTAGAAGACATGATCACGAAATGAAGCCATATGAAGGAGTGTTCTTAGCTTAAAGATAGAAATAAAAACTTATGTATGACAACAACTTACCAAGAATTGGTGATGTAAGTGAATATTCTCTTGAAGCCCTTCTAAATTTTCGAGATTCTTGAGGAAGGTAAGGAGATGTTCTTGAAGATTTAGAGAGAGTTTGAAATGTTTTGTGTGTGTGTTGATTCTCGGCCGAGAGTAATAGGGAAAAGAAGAGAGAGAGTTGAGGTGACCATTATAGATGCATGTCGGTCGATGCATGGAAGTATGAGGTGTAATAGTGAGGTGGCAACCTTAAAAGTCAACTCTTCCCCCTTTCTTTTGTAGTTGGGCCGAATTCTTGGACTTAGGAGGAAGGAAGTAGTTTATCTTGGGCCATTGCTTGATTTTGTTCGTAACCATGAGCCCATTAAGTAGGTTTTCAGCCCATTGGGCTTTTAAAGTTATTTGGATTTGTTATGGCCCAATAAGGCCCATTAAGGTAAACCAATCCATTTTTAGGCCCATTATGGCCAAAAAAGTTAAGTTTTATGAATGTGGGTTGAATTTCAAGCACAACATGAATTAGGGCTTACGAGTTTATAGTAGATAATGTTTACAAGAGTACAAAATTTCCTAGCTAAAATGCTAGTTGTGACAAAAGTACAGCCAACCATGGCATTAATAAGTATAAGTTTTACATAGGTATTTTAAATATTTCAAATTCAAACATCAAAGTAGATACAGAAGACAACAGGAGTCGCAGTACGGTACTAGGCAGTCTTCTCCAAAAGCTTCAGGGGTGTACCTGTCTACTAGAGCCCTGAGAATACAAGTAAGTTTTGAAAGAGTATCAACATAAAGCTGGTGAGTTCATAAAGCTGGTGAGTTCATACTAGTCACGCATAAACCAAGGAGTTATGGAAGAAATATGAATATACATTAGTTGATTAATAGACCACCTGTTTATAAAATATTGATGTTTACCCTGGGAAATCCTACATTTCCCCTATGTGAAAGCTATTGAATTACCCGTTCTAAATCGGAAAGTACAAGTATCTACCATACTTATATTGTTTAAGCATTGTTCCTTTTGAAAACCCTGGTTACTCCCAGTGATGTATATTAGTGTTATTACATAAATAAAACTAATTGAAAACGTGGCGATCTGAATCCTGAAAGTATTACTAATACCCTGTTGGATTAATGTCTAAGTCCATAACTATAATTGGTAAGACTTGACCCGACCCGTCATGATCCATTTGGGTTGCATGGCATCATGCATTTGGATAGACTATAATGAGAGAAATAACACTTAAGGTTGGTTAATATATTATAAGTTCTAATATATTAATAAGGTTATTTAATTAGTATTGATCAAGAATTAATTTGGAATTAATTAAGTGATCAAAAGGAGACTAATTAAATATATGGGTTGATTGTGTAAATCATTCATTCTTATATATGTGGGCTTGTGATCCAAGATTCCTTATGTTGGACTAAGTCCATGGGGTGACCTATGGATACTCCATGGAGGTTAAAATCCATGGAGCATAAGGAATGGGTAAAGTTATGAGTTACATGGTGTAACCCTAATAGCCACCGTATAAAAGAATCCCATGGCTCAAGAAATCATGCACTAATGTGTGAGTGTGAGGGCTAGACGATTTCAAGGAGTGTTCAAGTTTCTCTCAAGTTATTCCAAGTGTATTTGGTGTTGTGTGAACCATTTGAGGTGTCACACTTGGGGCACTAGGCACTCAAGCTTCATGAAGACAGTCTACATCAAAGAGGTATGTATTATATCTTGTTATATTTATTATTTTGTATGTTAGATTAGGATAATACCTTGGATGTTCATAATTGTATGTATAATAGAGAAAACATAGATCCAAGGTATTTAGGGTCGCATGTACACTTAGGAGTGTTAGAATGCTTAAAACCCAACAGTGGTATCAGAGCCTAGGCTTGTTTTCTTGAAGATTGATGATTTGAATTATCTTGTTCTTATGAGGTTCTTAGATTAATAGAAAAGTTGTGTAAAATAGTTGTTTTCAATCCATTTTAATCTAAGAGTTGATTCCAAAGTGTGTTTTTGTAACTTGTCCTCAAGTTATATGAAAAGTCACATTTAAGAATCATAAAACTCATAAAAGTTGGCAAAGGTTACAAAATGAAGAGTCTAGTTCTAATTAAATGGTTTTATGACTCCATAACTTGTCCTCAAGTTATGGAGGTTCAAGAGTCTCTTAATTATATTAAAAAAAAAAGTGTAACCTTAATTAGTTCCATAAGTTACAATAAAAAAAAGTTATTTTTTTATTCATTAGTTTAAAGTCTTCCATAACTTGTCCTCAAGTTATGGAACTTGAAGAGTTATGGAATTAATTACTTTTGAATAGTTTCAAATCTTGCCCTCAAGTTTCGGAATTTGAAAAGTTTTCACTTATGAATACTTTAATTCCAAGTTAGCCCTTAGAATTTTAAAAGTTAAAATTCAACCCTTATACTTTATAATATTATAAGTTAATAATATTTATATATATATATATATATATATATATATATATATATATATATATATATATATATGTATAAGAGTAAAGTCAGTCTTACCGTTAGTAGGCCTCATTCACGAAGCCGGTATATAAGGGGGGTATAAGGTTACTGCCTATAAAATGGCAGTTTAATGGGTGTCCACTCTCACCCACCGCTTCCTTGACTGGTGGAGGGTCGTTAGCCGAACGGGTAGGACAAGGACTATAATTCTCCTTTCATTAAAATTATTAATGATAAATACTAAGTAACTAAACTCTTATTAATACCCAATCTTAGTTACTTAGGAAAATGTGAATTTGGTGCTAACCCATGAAATTACACTTTGCACTTTGCTTAAGTCGTTAGTGGAGCGTGTGTGGTTAACCGGCACACTAACCTGGACTTAACAAGGTAGGCAAAGGGTAACTTAATATTTATCATAGTATCGGTGGAGCGTGTGTGGTTAACCGGCACACTGATTAAGGGGTAAATATTAAGGGTACCAAGTATATTTGCATGGTTATTCACACCTTGTTTTGTGATCCTCGGCATCCCAGTCACAAAACCTGAAGGGCACACTCGAGATTGAAACATGCCTTTGAACAGTTCAATGAATCTCAAAGATCTAGGACTTTCAAATCCAATTAAAACCTAATAAATTATTTCGTTTTTCATGGTGGAAATTGGTGAATCGTCATTCACCTACCTTCAAATATTTTATAGCTTGGATTACGGCATCCCTCTTCTAAGTTATAAAATAGTTTGTTGGGTCCTAGCCTTAATATTTCATATTGGGTGTCATATTAAGGACTTTAAATCAACTATCTTGAATATCTCCCAAAACGATGTCTGGTCTAGACATTTATGATCTTCCCAAATCTCTTGAAACAAGTTTTCCTAAATGAAGATGATGTCCCATGGATATCATACTTCTTTCACCTCCTCAAATTATTCTCCCTAACCTACAAGTTACTAAAAAGTTTAAGGTCACTCAAGCCCTATTGGCAAGGCAAGGTCTAGGTGTGATCACATCTTGGAGATGTAGTCACATAGTGACAAGCCGGGAGAGTTGGGTGTCAAAGTCTTGAGAAAGTTAGTGGCTCAACTACTTTCTAAGTCACATAGTGAGTTCTTTTGGGAATCCTGTGAAACAGACTAAGACAAGACCCTTAATGATCTTATCTATTTGCTAAGATCAACTCCCTAAAACGCTATGGACATTGACAATGATGACATTGGATATCCAGTAAAGCTCTCTCTTCCCAATGGAAAGGGATCGGCCATAGTCAACTCGGTTGACCCAATGGTAAAGAGAGAGGCGAAGTCTGAGATAGTCCCATTATCAAGGGTCCATAGGTAACTATTGCCAAAGGAAGGGGCATTGGTTACGAAGCTGCCAAATTTACCTAAGGATGTTAAAGTCAATAAGTTTGGCTCTACTTCAGGTAAAGTCCATTGTCTAACTATATTAAGTACATGCTGATTCTGATCGCGAAGATGGATTTCAATCGCATGGTTCGGTGATCAGAATTTTGGGCTATTACTTAAGAGTTATGATATTTATATTGCTTAGGAATAGATAACAACAAGGTTTTCATATGGATTGTAAGGATAAGTTTTTCCGCAAAGTTTTAAAATAAAAGAAAAAGGTTTTGATTTTATTTATTTTAAGTATCATTGCAATGGCATTTGTGAAAAGTTGTTGCTTATAAGATTCCATTGATAGCAATATTGGAAAAATGGATTTGATTCTTTCGGTTGTGGTAGTGTCTAATATTACCAAATAAGGAAAGATTCTCATCACCCAATGTTCAATTGGACCGAAACTTGGAATCATGCAAGTTGTATAGTATGATGAATGAGAACTTTCAGCTTGGAAAATTAAGACTAATTCCTTATGTGAATAAGGAAAGGACTAAGGGATCGAGTACACATTCTTGTGCACTGGTCAAGTCCACCACAAAAGATCAAGAAGACTATTCGTCATGATTTACTTAAGTTCAGTAAATATGGTTATACTTATAAGTTTAAGCATAAGTCTGTAGCATTGGAGAAGTTTCAATGTGAGACAGAACGAATAAGAAGAATCAAAGTATGGCAGAAAGATAAAAGTTTCTCAAATCTGAAAAGATGGGAGAGTACTTTAGTATCATGTTTATGATCATCTTAATGATTAAGATACCATATCACAATTGGTCCTCTAAAGTCATCTTAGTGCATTCTTATGACTAAAAAGAGGAGGCATGAATTGTTGAAATGGTTAAATCAAAAAGATGAGTCATACTTCGTTCCAAAACAATTCTTAGAGTCATACTCCAAGATTGTAACTTGAGTGACATATCTTAAAGAGGGTTTGTTAACACTAGTCAAATGTAAGACTAAAAGGTTATCTACTCTTGTACATTTGAAATTGGTAAGTTGTGATGTTTTGGATAAAACAGAGACCAACTTAGGCCAATTGTGTAAAGTGTTAGTCTTGATAAAGAATCCGCACTATCTCTTGAATATTTGACAAGGGAGTCTTATATGTCAAGAGGATAGTGGGAGTCTTAAAGCTCTTGAAAGTTTCAAGACTTAATCAAGAATAAAACCTAAAGTCCTTCACTAGCACACGACTTGAGGTTTATAACCTATCGTGTTGAAATTTTTGTGCCTAATCAAGTTGGCTTTGCATAGGAGTTCTGAAAGTTCTCAATTGGTTGCATAACAACTTGGAAGCACTGGCAGGCCCTGTACTGCCAGGTGGCAAGAAGTTAAGATTGCATAAGTTCAGTCCATATGAGTTTGGATTTGTCATTATCCTTGTCTGGTGACTATGGTTTTGACGATTCACATGGATAAGAACACATACACCATAAAATCTAAGGGTCATAAGGTTTCTCTCCGATTCATGAAAATGATGGTGAGGAAACACTTCCACCAAGTAGATTTGAAGCAGATGACAAAAGGTCTAAACAATTGAGACTATGATTACGGCATCCCTTTTCATAGTGCTGAAATTTTTTAGACACACATGCATGCTATCTAAGGAAAGGTGTATCATTTTGATAAAGTTTTATCAAAGCATCTCGTATCAGAAATCTGAACTTTGGTAAGAAAGTCAATAAAGTATTGATTTCTAGAAGTCCACTGATTTCTAAGTACATGTCAAAGCTAGTGGGAGCATAAGTGTTATGCTAATAATCATCAAGTTAGTGGGAGCATGATAATTATTGTTAGTGTTGCAAGTTAGCAATGTTAATTATAGAAAACAAAAGTTTCAATCCGTGAGGCTGCAGGGATTGAAAAAGTTGTTTTGCTATAATTACGGGAGAGGATATACTTCATTTCAGTTCTAAAGGCTTAGATTGAGACCTTAATCATCTTTAGTCAAGAATATATATATGAATTTCATGTTGGTTGGTTCAACTTAAGGAAATTCTATATATTGCATTCTCAAAATTCGATTATGATTACGGCATCCCTCTTCATAGTCAAATTTTGAAAACATGGCAAATAAAAATATTGTAGCAAAAGACAGGTCTAGAATCATGTCTTTATGTGAGACATCATGAATCGTGTACCATTTGCTGTGGGTACAGGATCGATTGCATGTGCTATAATATTTGTCATTTCTAAATTTTTCCAAATGCCCAGAGGCATTAAGAAGGGAAAAGGTCTAGAATTGGATATGACTAAAATGATTAAGCAATTGTCGAGGACAATCTGAGGTTTACCAAAGATTGGTTGCTCAGGGACAGTTGGAAGTATAGTGCTAATTTTGGAAGGACCATATTGACATATTCTGAAAAGAGGCATCTCTTATTCAGAAGTGATAGTCAAAATGAGAATATGGAGTTGTCTCCATAGGTGGAAGTTATCTGTGTAAGATTAGAAAACTTAATGCAAGAAGCATGTCCAAAGCAATGTACTTTGAATATGAGACTTAGTTTCCATGGAGTTGATCTCCATTGGAATACCTTATAATGATTGTTGACAAGTCTTTGTGACTTTGTACATATTCATTACAGGAGGGTCAGTGGATATAAGTTTAAAATCTAAACAGATTTCGATAAATGATAGGAATTTGAAATTCTCACATTTTTCGATAAGGAATTGGGACTATGAAAAGAGGATCATTGGAGTGATGTTCACTTGATCTATTTTACAAAGTAAAGATCATAGACAAACATAGTATGCATACTTGGTGTATGGCATGACTAGTGTTTAGAAAACATAGTGTACATGCTTGGAGCATGGGACAACTATTGTTTTAAATTCAAGTATAAAGTTGATAAAACCGAAACAATGAATAATGAGTAATTAGTATGGTGATAAATAAAAGTGTTTATTTATATTCATAGGGTTTGATACCATATTTGATTCATTTATTCTTGTGTTTCACTTTGCATGTTTTGACTTCCAGAATAACTAAGTCGCTCTTCCTGAATGATTAAGTTATTCAAACCATCCACAGTCGGTCATATGTTGGAAGTAGATATGAATCAAGACTGGCATGGGTTGGTTTGTAGAGGTCCAAGTTGGTGGACAAAGTGGTGCTACAACACTCATGAGTGCTCATAAGGTCTGAGTATTGGATTCAACCCGCGCTCATTTGAATCACTTCATGGATTTTATCACGAGTGATCATGAGACGATAATATCTTATATTCTTCAAACCTAGAGATATGAGTTGTTACTATGAGTTGGTTATACATTGATTGCACGAAAACGCATTGGTAACTCGATGTTATAAAACGTGCCTTTGTGTATGATTCAACAAGTAGTAGAACAAGCCATATGAGTCGAAGTTTATCCATTCCTTTTACCTTCGGGATAAAAGCGATATCTGTGGGCCCTTCGATGATTTAAAGATGATACATGTGAGTGCTTGACAAACCAGGACTGATTTGATTTGTTCAATCAGTCAGTCATCATGAATCGGAAATCGGGAAACAACAAATGGACAGAGAGAATGATTGATAATCCATGTCTCAGTCCATATGATATCTAGAATGGAGGAATATATGATCCCTTATCTAATGGACAAGTCAATGACAAAGGTCAGAGTTCATCAACAAGGTCAGAGTTCGACAGAAGCTTTTGATAGCTACGATTGCTGATCGGTTCCTGAAGTCATACGCAATAATAGTTTTAGACTTATCCAAGTGGGAGACTGTTGGATTAATGTGTAAGTCCATAACTATAATTTGTAAGACTTGACCTGTCCCGGCATGGTCCATTTGGGTTGCATGGCATCAAGCATTTGGATAGACTATAATGAGAGAAATAACACTTATGGTTGGTTAATATATTATAAGTTCTAATATATTAATAAGGTTATTTAATTAGTATTGATCAAGAATTAATTTGGAATTAATTAAGTGATCAAAAGGAGACTAATTAAATATATGGGTTGATTGTGTAAATCATTCATTCTTATATATGTGGGCTTGTGATCCAAGATTCCTTATGTTGGACTAAGTCCATGGGGTGACCCATGGATACTCCGTGGAGGTTAAAATCCATGGAGCATAAGGAATGGGTAAAGTTATGAGTTACATGGTGTAACCCTAATAGCCACCATATAAAAGAATCCCATGGCTCAAGAAATCGTGCACTAATGTGTGAGTGTGAGGGCTAGACGATTTCAAGGAGTGTTCAAGTTTCTCTCAAGTTATTCCAAGTGTATTTGGTGTTGTGTGAACCATTTGAGGTGTCACACTTGGGGCACTAGGCACTCAAGCTTCATGAAGACATTCTACATCAAAGAGGTATGTATTCTATCTTTTTATATTTATTATTTTGTATGCTAGATTAGGATAATACCTTGGATGTTCATAATTGTATGTATAATAGAGAAAACATAGATCCAAGGTATTTAGGGTTGCATGTACACTTAGGAGTGTTAGAATGCTTAAAACCCAACATACCCTTCTGTGATTAGTTTGTTATTAACTCTAAAGTTAGTTCGTTCGATTTATTATTACGTAAATACATCGTTGTTATCTACATTGCGAGCTTGGTGACCATACATTAACTTGATATGGCGCGAATCGAGCACCAGTATCCTTTATGAATTTGTCACCCGTAGACCTGCCGGTCCTACTGTAGCTAGCAGCAAGGTGCGGGATAGTCAGTCCCGTATAGATCTATACACAAAAATCACGCTCTCCCTCCAGGAGATTCTAGTTGATAATGGGGTAGTCCTCCACTTAGTTAAGTTTGTAAGCGCCCAAGGACGTGTCTCCAATTAGATTACCGACATTACGAATAATAATACAGGAAAACCCTTTTTGTTATTAACATGAATCCTTATAAAATAATATCTTTTGTTTCATGATTCATAAGTTCATTTCCTTAGTTTTGAGAACTGCTTTTGCAAGGTTCATATCCTAACACGTTTTGTAAAACTGATTTCTATATTCGTTGTATATTGATAAAGAAAATATATTAAACAAAATAATATATTTGAACACAAGATTACTTGTGCTTTTAATAGTATTCCCCCTTGAAAACATTAAAAACTCGAAAAAATGTAGGGGTATGAACTCACCTCGAGTGAGTGGTTTGAATGGAAGACCGATATGGGATGCTGAGTGTCCAGTGAAGCTTCGAACATAAAATTAGATCCTATTTAACATGTAATAACACATAGAGGAGTCAAATTAGGGTATTTCACTACTAGACATGATGGGAAACCACTCTAGGGACTTGGAAACACTTGAACTAAGTGTCAAGACCACATGTGCTTGAGTGAGGGAGGTGTACGGCCACCTTAAGGGTGTGTACGGCCATGGGTGTGCGGCCCATGAGTGTACGGTCGGCCACTCATGAAGAGGTGTGCTTTTGAGGTGTTTCCAAGGTTCTAACTAGCATCCAAGAAGTGTTCTAGGTCCTATGCTTACTTGCAATGTGAGTTTGAGGCCTAAAATGATCATCAAAAAGGGTTTACAACCGTAAGAGGTGTGTGTGTCCGTACAAGGGGTTTGCGGCCGTACACCCTTTATGTTCATGCCAAATTTCTCGACTTTCAGGTGAATCAAGGCTAGGGTCATGTCCAACTAGAAGATAGGGGTCAAACTATCACTTTGGAGGGCCTTTAAGGGGGTGTACGACCAACCTTATGAAGGTGTGCGGCCGTACTCCTTCAAGGGATGAAGAACATGATGAAACCTTATGAACCAAGGCTTGAATCAAGAGGTCTTTCAAGTATAACAAACTATAGAGTGGAATACTTACGTTTTTGAAGCCTTAGAGGGTTCACGGTTGAAGAAACTTGAGAGAGGAAGGTGTAGTGTGTAGCCAATGGAAGAAAGGAATGAACGAAGGGGGTCTACTCATATATATATATATATATATATATATATATATATATATATATATATATATATATATATATATATATATATATATATATATATATATAGGGGTGGGTGACCCACCACCTTGAGTGTGCAGCCATGGTGGGGTGTACGGCCGTACACCCATGTGTACGTGTGGCGACCGTCAAATTCAAGTCAAAGTCAACAAGTTAAAGTCAAAGTCAACAAGTCAAACCGGTCAAACTTAACTAGTACTTGTATGTTAAAACTTATTCTATGTATAAAAATGTGCATTTGTATGTCAAGAATTCAAGTGTCTCGGAGAATCTGTGTGTTTATCAATGTAAAACCCTAAAAAGGGAGTTAAACGCATCAAAATACGACTATGGGCCCTTTTGGGTACTTAAAACAATCATAAACGAAGCGTAATGGGGTTTACAAACCTTTGCATTACGAGGTTATACAATAATAATGGCTAAAATTAAATCTCTCCCAAATCTCTCCCAAATCTCTCTCACAATCTCTCTCAACTTCTTATAGTCATCCGGGTCATCCCGACCCTTAACTTGGCCAAAAACCGCTTGAATCGGAGAGTTATATCGAAAAACAGGTAAATAGGGCCGAAACCCTCTTAGGAACCGAACCTCTTTGGAACCAAACCTCTTACAGCTGAACCCTCCTATTAGGACCGAAGTTCCCTCAGGACCGAACTGCTTAGGACCGAACCGAACTGTCAGAACCGAACTTATCCATATCGGACCGAACCCTCTGACACCCGAAATGAACCGAGCCTTCGGTCCATTTCGCTCCTCTCACACCTTCGGACCCAAGACCCTTCCTTCGGACCCAAGCCTCCCCTTTGGTTCCTCCTTCTCCCTTATCTCGGTTCTCACCTCCTAAGGACCGAACCTTGCAGGTTCGCTTCTATTGTCCGGTTTTCGACCACTTTCGCTTCTTAAGCCCGTTTTTGACGTTTTTGATGGGGATTTTTCACCAAATTCATATTTTTTTCATTTTAAACCCCCCTAAACTCATATTTTATTCATTTCTCAATGATTAATTAATTATAAATCATTATTTTACATTAAGGAGAGTATTCTACATCACAAGTGGGTCAACGGTGCCCACTTGCCTCCATGTGTCATCTTCTCATTAGCTCACTCTTATCCACATCACACAAACCAAGGTAAACATCATTTCAACTTGCAAATTGCTCCAGCAACCTTCACTATATAAAGAAATCCCTGGAGGATTTCTTGGTTTACCTTGATCATTCCAAACTTACACACACTTCTTAATCCCTCAAGAAAGCCTCTTTTTCTCTCTACTTCCCACCACTTTGTGAAAGCTTAAGCTACTACTTCACTTTTCGGTAAGTATTTCATCTAAACTAAAGTGTTATTGCATATTTTCCTCACACTCTTGGATCATCTACACACATTTTAACAGCAAAGAATCGTTCTTAGGATCATCCAAGTTTTCACGTGTTCATCAAGTGTTCTTGACTTGATGCTCCTCGTCTTCGAACTTCCACTCTTCAACAAATCACTCAAGGTGAGTTCATACCCCTAAATTTTCCAGTTTTCTTTAGTTTTCATGGGGGGATACAAGTTAAAACACCAAAACATATTTAAAACTTAACTTGACAGCTTACAACAGAAAAGTTGTGACCTGTTCACGAACTGTTTTACCCAACTTAAGCTTAATATTTTTAAAAACTAATTAATGTGGAAATATTTCAGGTTTATACCTTTAAAATGACTACTTGCACATCCTCATATGATTTTTCTACAATTTATGGTGATTTTTACAAAACTGCCTATCACTGCAGCAACAAAATCGGACCAGGTTGTGAAGATGAACATTTTCACACTAGTTTGAAACCACCAAAAATTATAGGAAAATTTATGAACATAGTAGACTCGTTTTCCAAACTCTCTGAGTTTACGAATTCAGCTTTCGACTTGCGATGATTTTGTTATAAATATTCTAAAACAGTGACAGTTAAGGGTAAAACTGTCAAAACAAGTTTAGGAGTTATTCACACCTTGTAACATGCTGAGCAAGGTGTGTAAGATTTTATACTTATTATTTTCAATGTCAGTTTATTGAAATACAAAGCCATGCATAACAAGGTTTCATTTAAAACATAAAACACTCTTGATAAACTATAATAGGTATAGTTTGCACACCTCATTTAACAAAGAAACGGTAATACAATCGATTTACAAAACGGGTATTTCATTACAAACTACCTGAACATGTTAATGAATAAATTTGTGAGACATTCGCCTTCAGGGTACACTTAAGTACAACAGAAAAGTCCTGTAGTTATAGCCAGAATCTCTTATAGGGAGAGCGTGATAGTTGTGTATAGATCTATATTGGGTTTGACAAACCCGCACCTGAGCTGCTTGCAACAGCTAGACCGGCAGGTCTGGAGTGACAAGTGTCATAACATTCCGACGCTTGAAGAACGTCGAGTACGAGGTCTTCGACTCTTAGCATGGTTATAACAACTCACATGGGGAATTAACAAAACACACAGTTCACGGGAATTTAAGGATTTCACAAAAAGGAGTTTTATTTAAATATAAAACCACACATAAGTATGACGATTTACTTACATATACTAAGTCTTTTTTCAGTTAAGACTACAACAAACCTTTTAGAAAATATGGCATTTTCTGGAAAAAAACTCGTAACAAACTTTAAGGAACAACATCCGTTCATTTTTCATTTATAAATTGCTTATGAACTCACCAGCTTTAATGTTGATACTCTTTCAAAAACAACTTGTATTCTCAGGTAATCAGTAATACAGGTAACCACATGAATTTTGAAGGCAAGACGCTAAGGCGCATATTTCTTTTTAACTATTTTGACATCATATGTAATTTATTTGGAAACATGTATTTTTGCAACGATGTAACCTTTTAGATTATATTTATGATGGTTGTATTTACTTTCTTCACTATGGTTATGATACTGAGCATGACGTCCTCCGCCCCCGAACGTTTCCGTCGTTCCGGTTTGGGGGTGTGACAGATTGGTATCAGAGCTTTGTTTATAGTGAACTAAGTATATCGAACCACGTAAGATATACAAACTATAAATACAACGGGACAAAATTCTCTGACGTAGCTTTTCAAAAATACTTTAAAAATAGAAATTAATATTTTTATAAAAGTATTCGTACAATCGCACTCATTAATTCAGTATCATAATGGCAATAACATAAAAGTATCAAGACAAGTTGGACACCATGATTCAGCTTCGGGGTATGTAGTCAGATCTTGCATGAATATAGCCTGATCAACTATATTTAGCCAACGTAGGACCAATGTATGCCGAAGAAGGATCATGATGAGCAACAAGTCTTCAACTTACCAAAAACTTCAAGAATCAAACATAAAAATACTATAGGAGTATTTTAACACAAGAACCGTAATAACCACATTATAAATTGCGACAACTAACTTCTTATTCACAAAATTTCTCACGATATCCTTCTTATCCCTATTCTCATACAGGCGCAATGGCAGGATTTCACTTGCCGGGTGATTTCTATTTCCCCAACCAAGGGAATGCCGATTAGATTGTGGAAGACCCAGATGAAGATTCCGAAGAGGAACCCATGGAGGATGAGGAACCCATGGAGGATGAAGAACCCATGGAGGAGGAAGAATCAGTAGACGGTGAAGAAGAAGAATACTCAGATGAAACCAATTCCGAACCCGAAGTTTACAATCCACACCCTGCCTCTATTCCTCAGAAACACTTCCAAGGCCCGACGCCCCAATGGGCCGAAACTATACATCGATGGAGCCGAGAGCAAGGTCAACGACCTCCCTATGGCATGGAATGAAGTTTCTATGATCTCAGCAGAGGAGGGTCAGCCGACCGAGCCCTTTCTGTCATGGTTCACCGTGTCACACGCCACGAAGAGAAAACAAGAGTAAACACCCGCCACCTCATGGAAATTGGTGCAACCAGCCAAGTCAACTCCGTTCGCATTCGCCGGTTGGATGATGACCACGATCGAACTCGAGACCGCACCGAGGTTCTTCGACGGGAAATGGCCGCGACCCGATCCGAAGTACAAGAACTCCAAGAACACCGAGCCGCTCTAGAAGGACGTCTGGAAGAAGCAGAACGCCAAGCGGCAGAATCCAGAGAGCTGAAATGAGGGAAACAAGGAACTTCGTGTCTTCATTTCGTGATCCTTAAAGCTTCAACCGACGCAAGTAGTGTTTGCACTACTCGCTTCAGTCTAATCTAGTTTTACGGATAAATACTACTATTATTTTCTAGTATTTCATGTCCGATCTTGCGATTTAAGTGTTTACACTTCCGGGATCTGTTAGGCGGTCAAAATTTTCCCATACATTGATGTAGTATAGACCCTTATAGGGTTAAATTTTCCCAAATATTGTATACTATGTTATATCAATGAAATTGACACACTATTTGTTTTATTGAGAACATTACATCAAGTTCATAACAGGGATTGTTTTCAGATTAAATTTACTAGTGTCCGATTTATGATTGTTTGATGTATAAATCAAAGTTATACATAATTAAGATCGTGTCGACCTAGAAATGGTGGTTACGCCTTGGATCATGTTCCTTGTTTGGTTGTGGGCCCAGGGCAGACCCATTAGATTCGAAAGTTTATTTAATATTAATTGTATATAAATATTATACATCGAACGATTGTTGGATGGGCCCGGTATGGATACTATCACAGTCGTTTCATGTGAACCAAATCTATCAGCATTTATAAAGTCTATATTTCATTATCTATAGACCTCTAGTATGAATGGATTCATACGATATCTTTACAAGTAGGAATCATGATGCATATAAAGAACTAATAATGTTTAGTTTTAACTCTCGACTTGTGAGCGCTATCAAAGACTTATTGTATTTTCATTCTTGATATGACAGAAAATGCCACCTCCTAGAAATCCTAGACGTGGCGGAGCCGTAGGAGCTGCACCACCACCACCACCCCCTCAGTTCAATCCAGTAATGTTCCAGGCTGCCGTGACAGCCGCAGTAGCAGCCGCAATGTCCCAAATCAGCACCAATAATGCGGGTGGTGCGGGTAATGGTACCACAAATTCTAACCACGGGGACAGCCAGGGACACTGGAGAGAGTGTACCTACAAAGACATTACAAATGCCAAACCCAAAACCTTCAATGGAAGTGGAGGTGTCATAGCACTGCTGCAATGGTTCGAGAAAACCGAATCCATCTTCAAAATATGCGCATCCCTGAAGCAAGCAAGGTCAAGTTTGCAACATGCACATTCTCTGAAAGGGCCCTCACCTGGTGGAATGGCCATGTCAAAGCATTGACACTTCCGGTGGCTAACTCGATAACCTGGGAAGACCTGAAAACCATCAAAATGACAGGCTCTGACATCCTGTCTTATACCTCAAGGTTTAGCAGTCTAGCCATGCTGTGTCCCGGGATGGTTCCCTTGGAAAGCAAAAAGGTGGAAAGATACATATGGGGATTATCTCCCCAACTTCAAGGAAACATATTGGCCTCAAAGCCAACTACCTTTGACAGTGCCAAAGAGCTGGCACAACAACTCATTGACCATAAAGCCAGCCATGGCACTGTGACAACCGCCCCCGAGCAAGCGAAAGCGGGAAGCAACAAAAGGATGTTTTGGAACAAGAAGAAGGGTCAACCTGCTCAAGACCCTGCCAAAAAGCAACAAGTGGTTGTGGTGCACGCTGCCACAACCCCTGCCAACCCAACTCCGATAAGGCAATACTTCGGGAACCTACCCAAATGCAACAAGTGCAGCTTTCACCACAACGGCGCATGCTGTGAAATGCATTGCACCGACTATAACAAAAAGGGGCACACCGTCCGATTTTGTAAAGCTCCAGTCCAACAGAACGCACAAGCTGCCAACGCCGGAGCCAGTCGAACCTGCTATGGATGTGGAGAAGCAGGACACTTGACGCGTAACTGTCCGAAGGCAAGAAACCCCAACCCTGGTGAAGTGGGCAGTGTGTTGGCGATAGGTCATGAGGAAGCAGTTGCAGATCCAACTGTGGTCACCGGTACATTTCTCCTCAACAATACATACGCATGCATTCTTTTCAATAGTGTCCCGGAGAAAAGCTTCGTGAGCCATCAATTTAAATGCTTGCTTAAACAAACACCACAAACACTAAAAGTCATATTCACCTTAGAAATGGCTAATGGAAAAACAGAGAACACTAACGACATTTACACCGGGTGTACCCTCACCTTAAACAATCACTCTTTCCAAATCGACCTTATGTCGGTCACCATAAAAAGTTTTGATGTCATCATTGGCATGGATTGGTTATGCCTTCACCATGATGAAATCCTATGTCACGAAAAGGTCATTCGCCTTAATCTGCCAAATGGCAAAACCCTCGTCGTATATGGCGACAAACCTAGCTCAAACTTTCAGATCATTTCTTGTGTCAAGGCTCAAAAGTACCTCTGCAAGGAGTACCACGCCTTTCTAGCCCACATCGTAGACAAGAAACAAGAAGCGAAAAATATCAAAGATGTTCCGGAGGTCTATAATTTCCCTGACATATTCCCGGAAGACCTTCCGGGAGTACCCCCTGCTAGACAAGTCGAATTCCGAATCGACCTAATTCCTGGAGCTACCCCCGTAGCCACATCGCCATACCGTCTAGCCCCAGCCGAAATGCAGGAACTGTCCAGTCAATTGAATGAACTGCTGAGCAAAGGTTTCATTAGACCAAGTTTCTCACCTTGGGGAGAACTAGTCTTGTTCGTCAAGAAAAAGGATGGATCGTTCCGAATGTGCATCGACTACCGTGAATTAAACAAACTTACCATTAAAAACCGATACCCTTTGCCTCGAATCGATGACCTCTTCGACCAGCTGCAAGGAGAAAGTTTCTTCTCAAAGATTGACCTTAGATCAGGGTACCATCAACTACGAGTTCAAGAAGAGGATATTCCCAAGACGGCCTTCAGAACGCGCTATGGTCACTACGAGTTTGTAGTGATGCCTTTCGGCTTAACAAATGCAGCCGCGACATTTATGGACGTGATGAATTGGGTATGTCGACCTTACTTAGACAAGTTCGTGATTGTTTTCATCGATCATATACTAGTCTACTCCCTAAGTAAGGAAGAACACAGTCAATATTTACGTCAAGTCCTGGAGACACTAAGGGCGGAGAAATTGTACGCAAAATTCTCAAAGTGCGAATTCTGGATTCGAGAAGTGAATTTCCTCGGACATGTAATCAGCAAGGAAGTAATTCATGTGGAACCTTCAAAGATCAAGGCAATCAAAAGTTGGGCAGCACCAAGAACACCCACAGAAAGTCGACAATTTTTAGGACTCGCCGGTTACTATCAAAGGTTCATTTAAAACTTCTCCAAAATCGCAAAACCACTCACCACCTTGACACAAAAAGGATTGACTTTCGTTTGGGGGGATAAGCAAGAGGCTGCGTTCCAAACGCTGAAACAAACTCTGTGCAGTGCTCCGATCTTGTCCTTACCGGATGGAACAGAGGACTTTGTGGTTTATTGTGATGCATCAAACCAAGGTCTAGGATGTGTGTTAATGCAACGATGAAAGTCATTGCCTACGCTTCAAGAGAGCTAAAGACGCACAAGGTAAACTACACGACGCACGATCTCGAATTGGGAGCAGTAGTTTTCGCCCTAAAAATCTGCAGACATTACCTTTACGGCACTAAGTGCACTATCTTCACCGGTCACAAAAGCCTTCAGCATATCCTCAATCAAAAAGAACTCAACATGAGGCAAAGACGATGGGTGGAATTGCTAAACGATTACGAATGTAAGATTCGTTATCACCCCGGAAAAGCCAACGTGGTTGCAGACGCCTTGAGCAGAAAGGAATACTCGGGCCGCCGAGTAAAACCGTTAACGATGACCATCCATTCACACCTTTCCACACAAATCAAGAAGGCACAGGAAGAATCCTTAAAACCAGAGAACGTGGCAGGTGAAGCGTTGAGAGGAATGGACAAAAATCTTGAAGTCAGGGATGACGGAGTTCGTTATCTCATGAACCGGATCTAGACACCAAAATTTGGTGGATTCAGGGACGTTGTCATGAACGAAGCTAATAAAACTCGTTACTCAGTGCATCCCGACTCATACAAGATGTATTTAGACCTCAAGAAGCTGTATTGGTGGCCGAACATGAAATCCGAAATAGCTACCTTTGTGGGCAAGTGCCTGACTTGCGCCAAGGTTAAGGTGGAGTATCAGAAGCCCTCGGGGCTACTTCAACAGCCAGAGATACCCGAGTGGAAGTGGGAGCGGATCACAATGGATTTCATTACCAAGTTACCTAAGACAACGGGTGGACTTGACACCATTTGGGTAATCGTCGACAGATTAACCAAATCCGCACACTTCCTACCAATAAAGGAGACCGACAAAATGGAGAAACTGACAAGGATCTACATTAAAGAAGTCATGCGACTTCACGGAGTACCGATATCCATTATCTCCGATAGAGATAGTCGGTTCATGTCACGGTTCTGGCAGTCACTACAGAAAGTTATGGGAACTAGGCTGGACATGAGTACAGCCTACCACCCACAGACCGACGGGCAGAGTGAAAGGACCATTCAAAAGTTAGAGGACATACTAAGAGCTTGTGTGATAGACTTTGGTAAAGCTTAGGATTCTCATTTACCCCTTATCGAATTCTCATACAATAATAGTTATCACACTAGCATCAAAGTTGTTCCGTTTGAAGCCCTCTATGGCCGTAAGTGCAGATCACCCCTGTGTGGGGCTGAGGTGGGCGATACACAACTAGCAAGAGGACAAGTTCCTAATAACGCATTAAATGGCTCGGAGATCATAAGGGAAACAACCGAAAAGATCGTCCAAATTCGAGAACGAATGAAGGCTTCGCAAGACCGAAAAAAGAGCTATGCGGATAAGAGACGAAAGCCTTTGGAGTTCCAAGTTGGGGATCGAGTACTACTGAAAGTATCACCTTGGAAGGGATTAATACATTTCGGAAAACGCGGGAAACTAAATCCAAGGTATATTGGACCATTCGAAATCCTCGCCAGGATTGGCCCGGTGGCATACAAGCTGCAATTACCACAGGAACTCAATCACATTCATCCTACCTTTCATGTGTCAAACTTAAATAAATGTTTGTCTGATGAGACCCTTGTCATTCCTTTAGAAGAAATTCAGATCAATGAGAACCTATACTTCGTAGAGGAACCTGTTGAAATCATGGATCGAGAGGTCAAATCGACGAAACAAAGCCGCATTCCCATTGTAAAGGTTCGCTGGAACGCCAAGCGAGGACCCAAATTTACTTGGGAACGTGAGCATCAAATGAAACAAAAGTACCCACATCTATTCCCCAACCCTTGAAGTCCCACTCAAAATGAAAATTTCGGGACGGAATTCCTTCTAACGGGGGGATAATGTGACAACCGTCAAATTCAAGTCAAAGTCAAGAAGTCAAAGTCAAAATCAAAAAGTCAAACCGGTCAAACTTAAATAGTACTTGTATGTTAAAACTTATTTTATGTATAAAAATGTGCATTTGTATGTCAAGAATTCAAGTGTCTCGGAGAATCTATGTGTTTATCAATGTAAAACCCTAAAAAGGGAGTTAAACTCATCAAAACACGACTATGGACCCTTTTAGGAACTTAAAACAATCATAAACGAAGCGTAACGGGGTTCACGAACCTTGCATTACGAGGTTATACAATAATAATGGCTAAAATTAAATCTCTCTCAACTTCTTATTGTCATCGGGGTCATCCCGACCCTTAACTTGGCCAAAAACCGCTTGAATCAGGGAGTTATATCGAAAAACAGCTAAATAGGGCCGAAAACCTCTTAGGAACCGAACCTCTTAGGAACCGAACCTCTTAGAGCCGAACCCACCTATTAGGACCAAAGGTCCCTCAGGACCGAACTGCTCAGGACCGAACCGAACTGTCAGAACCGAACTTAGCCATCTCGGACCGAACCCTCTCGCACCCGAAATGAACCGAGCCTTCGGTCAATTTCGCTCCTCTCGCACCTTTGGACCCGAGACCCTCCCTTCAGACCCAAGCCTCCCCTTCGGTTCCTCCTTCTCCCTTCTCACGGTTCTGACCTCCTAAGGACCAAACCTCGCAGTTCGCTTCTATTGTCCGGTTTTCGACCACTTTCGCTTCTTAATCCCATTTTTATTCATTTCTCAAGGATTTATTAATTATAAATCATTATTTTACATTAAGGAAATTATTCTACATCACAAGTGGGTCAAGTGTGCCCACTTGCCTCCATGTGTCATCTTCTCATTAGTCCACTCTTATCCACATCACACAAACCAAGGTAAACATCATTTCAACTTGCAAATTGCTCCAACAACCTTCACTATAAAAAGAAATCCCTAGAGGATTTCTTGGTTTACCTTGATCATTCCAAACATACACATATTTCTTAATCCCTCAAGAAAGCCTCTTTTTCTCTCTACTTCCCACCACTTCGTGAAAGTGTTCTTGAGCTACTACGTCACTTTTCGGTAAGTATTTCATCTAAACTCAAGTGTTATTCCATATTTTCCTCACACTCTTGGATCATCTACATACATTTTAACACCAAAGAATCGTTCTTAGGATCATCCAAGTTTTCACGAGTTCATCAAGTGTTCTTGACTTGATACTCCTCGTCTTCGACCTTCCACTCTTCAAGAAATCACTCAAGGTGAGTTCATACCCCTACATTTTCCAGTTTTCTTTAGTTTTCAGGGGAGGAATACAAGTTAAAACACCAAAACATATTTAAAACTTAACTTGACAGCTTACAACAGAAAATTTGTGACCTGTTCACGAACTGTTTTACCCAACTTAAGCTTAGTATTTTTCAAAACTGTTTACTATGAAAATAGTTCAGGTTTATACCTTTAAAATTACTACTTGCACATCCTCTTACGATTTTTCTACAATTTATGGTGATTTTTACAAAACTGTCTAGCACTGCAGCAACAAAATCGGACCAGGTTGTGAAGATGAACATTTTCACACTGGTTTGAGACCATCAAAAATTATAGGAAAATTTATGACATAGTAGACTCTTTTTCCAAACTCACCGAGTTTACAGATTCAGCTTTCGACTTACGATCATTTTTCTATAAGTATTCTAAAACAGTGACAATTAAGGGTAAAACTGTCAAAACAAGTTTAAGAGTTATTCACACCTTGTAACATGCTGAGCAAGGTGTGTAAGATTTTATACTTAGTATTATCAATGTCATTTTATTGAAATACAAAGACATACATAACAAGGTTTCATTTAAAACATAAAACACTCTTGATAAACTATAATAGGTATAGTTTGGACACCTCATTTAACAAAGAAACGGTAATACAATCAATTTACAAAACGGGTATTTCATTACAAACTACCTGAACATGTTAATGAATAAATTTGTGAGACATTCGCCTTCAGGGTAGTCTTAAGTACAACAGAAAAGTCCTGTAGCTATAGCCATAATCTCTTGTAGGGAGAGCGTGATAGTTGTGTATAGATCTATATTGGGTCTGACAAACCCGCACCTGAGCTGCTTGCAACAGCTACACCGGCAGGTCTGGGGTGACAAGTGTCATAACATTCCGACGCTTGAAGAACGTCGAGTACGAGGTCTTCGACTCATAGCATGGTTATAACAACTCACATGAGGAATTAACAAAACACACAGTTCACGGGAATTTAAGAATTTCACAAAAAGGAGTTTTATTTAAATATAAAACCACACATAAGTATGAGGATTTACTTACATATACTAAGTCTTGTTTTAGTTAAGACTACAACAAACCTTTTAGAAAATATGGGATTTTCTGGAAACAAACTCGTAACAAACTTTAAGGAACAACATCCGTTCATTTTTCATTTATAAATTACTTATGAACTCACCAGCTTTAATGCTGATACTCTTTCAAAAACAACTTGTATTCTCAGTTAATCAGTAATACAGGTAACCACACGATTTTTGAAGGCAAGACGCTAAAGCGCATATTTCTTTTGAACTATTTTGACATCATATGTAATTTATTTGGAAACATGTATTTTTGCAACGATGTAACCTTTTAAATTATATTTATGATGGTTGTGTTTACTTTCTTCACTATGGTTATGATATTGAGCATGACGTCCTCCGCCCCCGAACGTTTCCGCCGTTCCGGTTTGGGGGTGTGACAGTACGACCGTACACTCCTCCTAAAGGAGTGTATGGCCCGATTTGCTACTCTTACGACTTGATAACTCATCCTTAAACAGTGCTAAAAGACAACATAAACGAGTTTAACATTGACTGAATTGAATAGTTGTACAAAACAGAAGTTTCGGGTTGTCACAATATGTGGGGCCAATATAACCTGATCAACTATATTTGTCTGAGATATGACTAACATGTGTTTGGGAGTGACTGTGGTGTTGCGACAAGTCCAAAACTCACCAAATCCTATACTAATGAAAAAACATAGTTAAAATACTATATGAGTATTTTATGGTATTATAACACTGCACCGAGTCATCATTATTAGTACAAATCCTTATATCGAAAGACTTGCAATTCCTTGTTAATGTTAGTAGCTATCATTATAGGTCTTTATTACTGTTGTAGGATTAAGATATACTTTTTTCAGGTATTCGATTCATGATCATATAGGAGGCTTATCGTCATTCTTTCCCTTGTATCTTTTAGAGAAAGATGCCTCCCAGGAAGAGACCCAACAAACAGAACAACAACCCTCTGCCGCCACCACCTCCTCAGTTTGATCCTACTTTGTTCCAAGAAGTAGTTATGGCCGCTGTGGCTGCGGCAATGTCGCAAATAAACTCGGGTGGCTCTGGCGGATAAGGAGGTGGACCCGATCCCCGTAACCTTGATGGCGGTCAGGGACATCCAAAGGAGTGTTGCTAATAAGGATTTCATGAATGCAAAACCAAAATCTTTCGACGGCAATGGAGGAGTCATTGCCCTAACCCGATGGTTCGAAAAGATCGAATCGATTTTCGAAATTTGTGCTTGTTTGGAGGCCATCAAGGTGAAGTTTGCCGCCTGCACCTTCACCGACAAAGCTTTGACTTGGTGGAATAGCCGGGTCAAATCCCTAACTCTGCCGGTAGCGAATACCATGGGTTGGGAGAGTTTAAAGGAACTCACGCTTGCTGAGTACTGCCCGAGAGGCGAGATGCAGAAATTAGAACATGAGCTTTGGAACCTGAAGATGAAGGGTGCCGACATTGCCTCCTATACAGCTAGATTCTGCGATCTGGCTCTTCTCTGTCTGGGGATGGTCACCCCGGAAAGCAAGAAAATAGAGATATACATTTGGGGATTGACGCCCCCAACTCAAGGAAATGTCTTGGCTGCTAAACCTTCCACTTTCGACAGCGCCAAGTGTTTACCACAAACTCTTATAGATCACGGGGTTGATCTTGATGCAGTGACAACCGTTCCCGACCCATCAAAGGAGAGTGGTGGGAAGAAGAAATCCTGGAACAAGCGTAAGGGCCAGTCTTCACAAGAGCCCTCCAAGAAACAACAGGTAGTGGCAGTTCATGCCGCTACCACCCCTGCTGTTGTTCCCACTACTCCACCAACTCCTATCCGTTACGCTGGGAATCTGTCCTTATGCAACAAATGCAACTTCCATCATTTGGGAGTTTGTAGGGATATGCAATGCGACAAATGTGGCCGAAAGGGGCACACTACTCGATTTTGCAAGACACCAGCTCAACCGACCAATCAAGCTTCTAGAGCGGGTATGGGTCAAGCTTGTTATGGCTGTGGGGAGGTTGGGCACTTCAAGAGAAATTGCCCCAAGGCAACAACAGGTGGTAACACAGGGAAGGTGCTAGCCATGGGTCAGGAAGAGGCGGTTGCTGATCCTATTGTTGTTATGTTTACGTTCCCCCTCGACAACTCTTATGCATGCATTCTTTTCGATTTTGGTGCGGAGAGAAGTTTTGTCAGTCATGCATTTAGACATCTACTCAAGTGTAAATCCCAACCTTTAACCGAAACATTCACAGTCAAGATGGATAACGAAAAGAAAGAGAGTACTTACAACGTATTCATAGGATGTGCCCTTACCTTAAACGAACATTCTTTTCCAATTGACCTTATGCCAATTTCCATAAAAAGCTTCGACATTATCATTTGCATGGATTGGTTGAGCCCCAATCGTGCTGATATTCTTTGTTACGAAAAAGCCATATGACTCAATCTGCCATCCGGTGAAGCCCTTATTATATATGGCCATAAACTCACCTCGAACCTCCGTATCATTTCATGCATTAAGGCTCAGATATATCTGTGAAAGGAGTGACATGCATTCCTAGCCCATGTCATTAACGAGAAACAGGAAGTTAAAGACCTCGAGAGCATCCCCAAAGTCTGCAACTTTCTTGATGTTTTCCTCGAAAAACTTCCCGGAATACCTCCCGAATGCCAAGTCGAGTTTCGTATCGACTTAATTCCCGGAGCTACCCCCGTAGCTAAATCCCCATCCGCAAGAGTTATCCAGCCAGCTCAATGAGCTACTCAACAAGGGATTCATTAGACCAAGTTCCTCACCCTGGGGAGCCCCGATCTTGTTCCTGAAAAAGAAGGATGGATCCTTTTGGATGTGCATAGACTATCGTGAGCTGAACAAGCTTACTGTCAAAAACTGCTACCCATTACCTAGAATCGACGACCTCTTTGATCAACTCCAAGGAGCCAGCTATTTCTCAAAGATAGACCTGAGATCAGGGTACCACCAGTTGCGAGTCCATGAGAATGATGTTCCTAAGACAGCATTTCGAACTCGCTATGGTCACTACGAGTTTGTAGTAATGCCCTTTGGTCTAACCCACCCACCCGCGGTATTCATGGATCTGATGAATCGGGTGTGACGCCCTTTCTTAGACAAGTTCGTGATAGTATTCATTGATGATATACTTATCTACTCTCGGAGTGAAGAAGATCACAAATAGCACTTGAGACTAGTGCTGGAAACACTAAGGGCGGAGAAACTTTATGCAAAGTTTTCAAAGTGCAAATTCTGGATCAAAAAATTAAGTTTCCTTGGTCACGTGGTTAGCGAGGAGGGCATACACGTGGACCCTTCCAAAATCAAAGCGATTGAGAATTGGTCAGCAACGAAGACACGCACAAAAATCCGTCAATTCTTGGGTCTCGCTGGCTATTATCGCAGATTTATCCAGAACTTCTCCAAGATAGCTAAGCCCTTAACCACCCTGACTCCGAAAGGTGTAACCTTTGGTTGGGGAGAAAAGCAAGACACTACATTCCAAACATTGAAGCAGGCCTTATACAGCGCACCTGTCTTATCCCTGCCATAAGGGATGGAGGATTTCGTTATCTACTGCGATGCATCTAATCAGGGCCTAGGCTGTGTGCTCATGCAACGAGGAAATGTTATTGCCTATTCCTTGAGACAGCTGAAAGCACATGAAGTTAATTATACAACTCATGATATAGAGTTGGGAGCAATATTCTTTGCCTTAAAGATTTAGAGACATTATCTATACGGAACCAAGTGTACTGTCATCACCGACCATAAGAGCCTACAACATATCTTCGATCAAAAGGAGCTGAACATGAGGCAACGGCGATAGGTAGAGCTGCTCAGTGATTATGAGTGCGAAATACGCTATCATCCAGGCAAGGCCAATGTGGTAGCTGATGCCCTCAGCCGGAAAGGGTATTCAGGTCGTACAGTGAAGGCACTGACAATGACCATCCGTTCCCATCTATCCGCTCAAATCAGAGAGGCTCAGTTGGAAGCCTTAAAACCAGAAAACATGTCGGATGAAGCTTTGAGGAGAATGGAAAAGAACCTGGAGATCAAAGGTGATGGAGTCTACTATTTCATGAACCGGATCTAGACCCTGAAGTATGGCGGTTACAGGGAGGTTGCATTGAACGAAGCTCACAAGACTAGATACTCCGTTCATCCAGGTTCGGATAAGACGTACCTAGATCTCAAACAACTCTATTGGTGGTCGAACATGAAAGCAGAGATCGCTACCTTCATGGGCAAGTGCTTGACTTGCGCCAAGGTGAAGGTGGAATATCAAAAGCCCCCAGGTCTACTTCAGCAGCCAGAAATACCTGAGTCGAAGTGGGAAAGGATTACGATGGATTTCATCTCCAAGTTGCCCAAATCTCCGAGTGGGCACGACACCATCTGGGTAGTTGTCGATCAATTGACTAAATCCGCCCACTTCCTGCCAATCAAAGAAAACTTCAAAATTGAGAGACCAACACGAATCTACATTCGAGAGATAGTCTGCCTACATGGTGTGCCTGTATCCATTATCTCCGATCGGGATAGCAGGTTTACCTCGAGATTTTGGCAGTCATTGTAGAAGGCTCTTGGAACTAAGCTGGATATGAGCACAACTTACCATCCACAGACAGATGGGCAGAGTGAGAGAACCATTCAAACATTGGAAGACATGTTGAGAGCATGCGTCATTGACTTTGGCACGTCGTGGGACACACATTTTCCCTTGGCCGAATATTCCTACAACAACAGCTACGATACCAGCATCAAGGTTGCGCCGTTCGAAGCCCTCTATGGCCGTAAGTACATATCCCCTCTATGCTGGGCTGAGGTGGGCGACACGCAGCTAGTTAAGGGTCAAGTCCCCGATAGCACTCTCACAGGCCCATAAATCATCCGAGAAACCACATAGAAGATCGTACAAATAAGAGAATGACTAAAAGCTTCAAGGGATAGACAAAAGAGTTACGCAGAGAAGAGACGAAAACCCTTGGAATTCCAGGTTGGTGACCGCGTCCTGTTGAAGGTCTCACCCTGGAAGGGCATGATACGCTTCGGAAAGCGTGGAAATCTAAATCCAAGATACATAGGACCATTTGAGATCCTCGCTAGGATCGTTCCCGTAGCATACAAACTTCGTCTACCATGAGAACTTAGCAACGTACATCCCGTCTTCCACGTGTCGAACCTAAAGAAGTGTCTGTCCGATGAGACACTTGTGATACCCCTCGATGAGATCGAACTAGACGAGAGCTTACACTTCGTGGAGGAACCCGTAGAAATCATGGATCGGGAAGTCAAACGAATAAAACAAAGTCGCATACCGATAGTGAAGGTCCGCTGGAATTCCTGGCGGGGACCTGAATTCACTTGGGAGCGCGAAGATTAGATGAAACAAAAGTACCCGCATCTTTTTCCGAGTCCATAATTTTTTTCTACGTTCGAATTTCGGGACGAAAATCCCTCTATCGGGGGATGATGTGACAACCTGAAATCTTTATTTGTAAATCAAGTTCATTCAATAATAGTCAGACTCGTTTCTGTTATCCATTTATTATACTCCGGGTCAGTTGAGAGTCTTTAAGCCTACTACACTTAAGGGTTGATTGTTGGGAAGCGTTATCTTGGAATCTGTAGTTTGCAATCGAGGCTAGAACACCTTCAAAGGGAGTTCATGGCCGCAAAGTAGGTTCACGGCCGCAAACTAGGTTCACGGCCGTGAACCCATGCTTGGGCCGTGAACCACCCTCCGTATATATATGAACATCCCCATTCTCTCTCAACTATCTTCAACCGTGAACACTCTTAAGGGCCTCAAAACGTAAGTATTCCATCCCTTACTTGTTCATGCTTAGAAACCCCTTGATTCTAACCCTCATTCATCACTTTTTCATCACCCTCTTCATGGTCTTCAAGAGTTCACGGCCGTGAACCCTTCATAAGGTCGTGAACCCTTCTTCATGGGCCGTGAACCCTTCATAATGGGCCGAAAACCCTTCAAACATGCATGTGTTCTTGGGCCGTGAACCGTTCATGTGTTCATGGGCCGTGAACACCTCTTGGGCCGTGAACCCATAGAGGTTTGGCCGTGAACCAATAGAGGTTTGGTAGTGAACGCTTTCTTGTCCCACATTCAAGATTCTAACACTTCATTGTAGGTGTTTCGTACATCCTAAGGGTGTTTCCTATGATTGTTAGTGGTTTTAGACACTAATTGTAGGCCTATACATGTTAATATGTGCTTAATAGGACCGTATTGTGCTCGAAACTTCATTTAGCATACCAAGCACCTTGTTCTTGTTATTCATCCAAGTCACTCCTAATCAGGTGAGTTCATACCCCTATTTCTTTACAATTTTAACGTTTTGAAGGGGGATACAAGCCAAATATCTTTGATCTTGTGAAGTTATACAAAAAGGATTTCAATACACTTAGAACTGATACAATTGACACAACCACACAATTTTCATACGTTTATCAAACATTTAGATATTTCATCCCGTTTGTATATTGCTGAGCATAAGGGAGGTTTTCAACACAATCATAGAGTTTTCAGTTTTCAACATGAATACAGTAACGAACATATAAACTATAATAGGTATAGTTTGTGGGAATAACCATTTTATCAAGGTACAAACATATATTCAATGTGATCAAACATATAAACTATATAGAGTATGGTTTATGAGACATATATTCAGCTAGTAAATTCAAGAAATCATTTTATTCTACATGAAATCGTTAGTATAGCATTTTATGAGTGATCATTCTTCGCGTACTTAGTTAAGTACCTACAAAAGTCCTGAGATTATAACTAGAGTCTCCTTGCGGGAGAACGTGATTTTGTGTATAGATCTATACGGGATTGACGATCCCGCACCATAACTGTTAGCTACAGTTAGGCCGGCAGGCCTGGGTGACAAAGTCATTTCGATTCCAACGGCTGAAGAACGTCGTTCAGGAAATTCAATGGTCAAGTATGATTATAACAACTAATAAATTTTGTACTAAGAATATATGATTAATGTATGAATGGTAATAAGTTCAATTAGTTTTATTATAAAGTAATAGAACTACTATACTCATTAAAGTTTTCAGAGCTTTTCGAACTTACTATACATACTGGTGGTAGCCAGGGTTTTTAATGTAAAAAAAAGGGGTTTCTCATTCAAAACAAAAAATGCACACTACGTTCAATGGTAACTAGACATATGAACTAATACATTATGAGATTCAGTAACAAAATACACATGTTAGAAAATAATGGATTTTCTTGGAAACATACAAATACTTTCATTGATTCATTAACAGATTTTTCCTTACAAAAACATGCTTACGAACTCACCAGCTTTATGTTGATACTCTTTCAAAACTGCTTATATTCTCAGGAAATCAGTAGACAGGTACCTCGCACAGATTTTGAGAAGACGGAGCGTATAGAGTCTCGTCTTTTACTTTTGTTATACTTTTGATGTATATAAACACGAATTAAACCGATGTAAATATTTTACATAATCAATGTAATGGTTGTGTTTACTTTGATTTCTATGATGCAATTGTTGTGATACTACATATGACGTCATCCACCCCGGAACGTTTTCGCCATTCCGGTTTGGGGGTTTGAAAAGTTCAAAATCAAGTGCGGAGGCACCCATCCGCTCGAACAAGAAATGCGTTAAACCCAACTATAGATGGGTACCAAAGGTTCAATCTCTCAAATCGTTTAATGATTCTAACATTTCTTCATCTTCTGTTTGTGATAAGCAGGATATGTCATGGGAGAGAGTACCTTGCAAAGATGACAAAGGTTGACCCAGTTTCAAAATGGACTAGGTTCCAAAGACCAATTGATCCCCCTCTGTGCTGGAGCAGCTATGGAGGTATATCATCAGACTTCAGTTTGTTGGTAGTGACTGTTCTAGGCACATGATAGGGGACATCTCTCAACTGTAGAACATTCAGGACTTTGTTTGAGAGTATGTGTCCTTTTCAGGAAGGGAAGTACGGAAAGGATCACACATGGGGTTTGTGCTTAACGATGTGAAGAATTTTCGGATCTGTTCGAAGATCGAAATATGTGTGCTGTTCTCAGACCTTCTAGATGCAAATTCAATCGATGACTTACGATTTGAGTTTTCTTCTTGATACTCCTGAGTTTTTCTTACAATGATTCGTTTTGAAAATAATATTTTATTTTCTTATACTTTTTCATTTGTAGGTATTGTTTGTTGGGAAGTGATATGAAGTATAGTGCTAAAGGGTAATTTATGATGCGTGTAATGCAGTAAAGCCGAATTGTCTAGACTCTGTGTTCAATGTGCTGGTAGGTACAAAGGATTCATAAGGACTAAACTTAGATTGACAAAAGAAAGGACTTGACAGTATAGACTTAGATAGTCTCATTTAGACTGACAATACGACGCTTGGGTAGATTGAGCAGTGAGATAAACATGGGAACCTGCGAGATACACTAAAAGTTAATTATCTAGAGTTCTGGATTAACATTTCCTCGATGTATGGACTCATGTCCTTAATTCCAGTATTGATAGGTCAATTGGGGGTTTTGATAAATTAGTTCTGTAGGAAACTCTTTTTTTGCTTTCTATCTATCAGTCATATGTTGCTTCCTTTACGTGATTGGAACATATCTGACCTAGAATGCAACATATGCAACTCTATCTCTATGTGTATCCTTATCTATAAAATTCTTTCTATCTGTTAGTCATATGATGTCCCCTCTGCATGATCAGATGATTTGACCTGGGACACAGCATATGCAATATTCTACCTCCCAACCTCTCTATCTATGTTATTCATATGTTGTTCCCTCTGCGTGATTGGAAAACATCCGACCTGGGATACAACATATGAATCTCTACATCTATCTTCTTTCTTAATGATTGAATACTCACCTAAAGTTAGGAGTTGTTTGGAAGTTCTTGATTACCGGGGTATGTCGGGAAGTGGGAAACACGTTCTAGTACAACTAAAATTGAACCATTTAATAGGTTGTCTGTAGATATCGTTGCTTAATTTAAGTGTACAACAATATCCTTGGTCGTCTTCAGCTAAATGTCTATATAGGAATATAGATCACAATGTCTTGTCACTTATAATCTGTCCAATTTGTCAATATCCTTAGTGTTTAAGTGGACCTACCGGTGATTGACCAGATCTAAACATGCAGGTGTGTGCTGATAAACGATACTGAATTGTCTGACAACCTTGATCCCAAATTAGACTTAAATTTAGCTATTATTTTTGTTTTTGTTAAATTTGTTCATAGTTTTCCTCTATACACAAATTTAGGGGGAGAATTAAAATTTTAAAATCAAACAAAAATCAGAAAAATTAAAAATCCAAAAATAGTGTTATTTTTGTTTTATTTCTTTTTTAGAAAAATCAAAATTCCAAAAAATATTTTTGTTTATGTTTTAATTTTTTTTTCAGAAAATATGAAAAATCCAAAAATATTGTGTGCTAAGTTTTCTTTTAGTTTTTGTTTTTATCTCAAAATTTTCTTTGTCTTGAAAAGCAAATTCAGATGTAGATGAGGCTTAGGGAGACTGTATCGAATTCAAGATTATCAAGCTGAAAGCGCCAATTTTCAAGAATCTCTACATGAAGACTCCACACCCAACGTGCGTTCAATGTCAAATTTTGAAGAGAAGTTTAAATGTTCAAGGTGAAGTCATCCACATAGAATATTCATTTGTTCATCTTGAAGTTGTGAAGAAATCAAAGATAAACATTAAAGCCAAGCTCACAGAGTGAAGACTGAGAAGAAATGCAAGCCACAATCCTAGGGGGAGTTTGTTGGGTCAAAAAGAAAAGAAAGCCGTAAACCAAGGGGGAGATTGTTGGGTCTAAAATATGGTTTATACTTTACTTTTCTAGGAAATTGTAGTTATCGGTCAAGGACCGAACACATCCATTGGTTTACGGTTGGGTGGCGTTTACGGTTGTAAACCGTAAACCCAAGGCTGTTTTCGGTCCTAGACCGAAAACTACAATTGCCTAGAAAAGTAAAGTATAAACCATATTTTAGACCCAACATCTGCACAATCTTTTAGCGTCGCGAGGGTTTCGGTCATGTGAACGCAAGTGCCGGAATCAAACAAAAGGTCCGAAGGTCCGAGGACGAAAGATAAAATGCTCCGCATGGAAGTCGTTTCCATCAAGGATAGCGTATTCGTGCCGGTTAGACGTCAGCCATGAAATCCATCACTATACCGAGCAAATCATGGGCATTCACATATCGATCAAAGGGAACTATGCGCGATTCTCTCGTGAATCGCCTTCAGCAAGGTAGCGCAATCGATTCTTGTGGTTGAAGTTCTCCATATAGCTTGAACAAGGATAAAGTATGAATCTTTCTATCCCCTTTCACAATCATCTTCGCTGTAGACCAATGTCTTCCCAAACCGTTCAGAAATTGTAGGTTTGTTTCATGATTGCTACGAACTGTTCCAACATTTGATAAATTTGTGATGATGAGATTGAATCGTTTGAACGAATCGTCAAGACTTTCACCGGGAAGAGCTTTACTGTTGTTAAACTCATTGAGAACTAGATGAGTTTGTTATCTTAAGCTTGTTCTGACCCCTGGTAAAGATTCTTGAGCACATCCCAGATCTCCTTGGCAGACTTGCAGTTGATGATGATCTCAAAATTACCTGGAGCAACACCGCAAGAGATTTCATAAAAGGATATGGAATCATTCTCTATTTTTTCAAGATCATCTTTAGTTGGTCGATTCATTGCGGCCAAACCTCCACCTAGTCGTGCCTAAGCAACATCTTCTTGAATGGGAGTAAGAATAGGGACATGGGGTCCTTCTTCCACCTACCTCCATACATCTCTACCGAACCTCTTGAGATACCTTTCCATTCTCTAAGACCAATGGTGGTATTCATTTGCAACAAGTATTGAAGCTCGGTTCGAGCCTCTAACACTATTGGAAACGTTCAATGATAAACCTTGTGCCATATTTCCTTTGTTTTGATTTTTTTTTCTTTTTTTTGATTTTCAAGAATGAGCTTTAGTGGTATAGAAGGCTTTTCAAAATCAGAGTTTTGTTTAAAAAGCAACCATTTTGGCTCTGATACCAATTGTTGAGAGAAAAAATTTTGAGAAACACTTGAACAAACATTAGTACATGATAATAAGATGCGGAATACGTTAATATCAAGGATCAAGTTAGCTCAAAAATAATAAGTTAGAAGTTTTAAATGGTTAATTGTGGAAATGTAAAGAAAATGTAAATGACAACAAGTTATATCAAGTAGGCAGCAAGTTGATTCAAAACAAGGTTTGCAGTCAAACACGAGTTAGTAAATGGGAACAATTTAAGGTGAAGAGGGACTTGGTTTATCAGAAGATAATATATAGAGATGAAAGATCTTTGTATTGCAGTGATAGTTCAGAAAGATCGTGAAGGTTTGAGTTACATGAAGTTGGATACTCTATTTATAGAGTCCCAAAAAGTTACATATCAAATAAACAACTATTAAACTACTGACTTCAGTGACCATCAAAGGTTCACTGGATAATACAAGGTGTGTACGCTAAGTCAGTAATAAAACAAAACACATCTTCATGCAATCTTTATTTATGCGGTAGCTGTTGCGGTTGCGGTTTACTGTGGTTGCGGTTCACTTCGGTTGCGGTTCAACAAGACTTCTTCAATTGCGGTAGACAACTTCTACTACGGTGTCAACTCTAACTACGGTATTCAACTACAATCCAGACTGCAGTTCCTTAGCTAAAGAGGGTCACTTTTTGTATCAACAAAAATCAACAACATACCTCAAGTATGTGACTACCCAGATGTATTTCCTGAAGATCTACCTGGAATACCACCCGTTTGACAAATCGAATTCCGAATCGATTTAATTCCAGGAGCAGCACTAGTAGCGAAATCTGCTTATCAGTTGGCTCCATTGGAAATGCAAGAATTATCTAGCCAACTACAAGAACTTCTTGACAAAGTCTTCATCAGACCAAGCTTTTCGCCTTGGGGAGCACCAAATTTATTTGTTAAGAAGAAGGACGGATCCTTTCAAATGTGTATTGATTAGAAGGAGCTGAACAAACTAACGATCAAGAATCGTTACCCGCTTCCATGAATTGATGATCCATGCGATCAACTTCAAGGATCTAGCTACTACTCAAAGATAGATCTCAGATCAGGATACCATCAACTTAGAGTAGAAGAAGACGATGTTCCAAAAACAACATTTAGGGCTCGATATGGTCATTATGAGTTCTTAGTTATGTATTTTGGATTGACCAACGCCCAACAGTGTTTATGGACCTCATGAATCGTGTTTGCAAACCGTACTTGGATAAATTCGTGATAGTATTTATCAATGATATACTGATATATTCACGAACCAAGGAAGAACACGGTCAACACTTGCAAATAATCTTGGAACTACTAAGAAAAGAAAAGTTGTATGCCAAATTCTCTAAACGTGAATTTTGGATTAGAGAAGTACAATTTTTAGGTCATGTAGTTAGCAACGAAGGAATTAATGTTGACCCCTCCAACGTTGAAGCAATCAAGAATTCGGAAGCACCAAAGACGCCAACAGAAGTGCATCAATTCTTAGTTATTGCTGGCTATTACCGTAGATTCATTGAGAATTTATCCAAAATTGTTACACCCCCAAACCGGAACGGCAGAAACGTTCGGGGGCGGATAACGTCATGTGCAGTATCACAACAATTTTATAATAGTAATCAAAGTACAACAACCATTACATTGATAAAGTATAGTTTTACATTGATGTTCAAATCAATGTATACTTGACACCAAAATGTATAGCAAAAACTAAAAGACATGAGTCTATGAAGCTTCGTCTTCTCAAAATCAGTGGATACCTCTTTATTGATTTCCTGAGAATACAAGTAGTTTTGAAAAGAGTGTCAACAATTAAGTTGGTGAGTTCATAATCATGTTTGTAACTGAAATCTGTAATTTGTTCCTTGAAAATGTAAGTATGTTTTCCCATAAAATCCTATATTTTTTGGTGTAATGTGTTGTAGTCTTAGTACCCTAAGACCAAATCATGTAAATGTTATTGTACTCTGAGATAGTATAATGTAGTTTTAATTCACAGAAAACCGTGAAAAGTATGTTTTCTATGTTTTCTCTGTACTGGAATAGTATTCTTTATTTGTACTTGTATAAAAACTATGTAATTGTAAGTTCTTGGATTCACCAGCTGTACTGTAAAATACTGTATTATAGTTTTATTATTTAATAAAAATATGTGAAATTGTTTACTTATTCATACACTAATCGTATTGTTCAATACCAAGTTGTGAGTTATCATAACCATGCTTGATGACCTAAGATGGCCTGAACACGACGTTCTTCTGGCATCACAATCGGTACGACATTTGTCAACCCAGGCCTGCCGGCCTGACTGTAGCTAACAGTCGAGGTGTGGGATTGTCAGTACCGTATAGATCTATACACAAGTGTCATACTCTCCCTCCAAGAGACTCTGATTATAATTTCAAGACTTGGTTGGTACTTAGATAAGTACGTGAAGTCTGTCTCACAAATGCTATATTAGCGGTTACATGTAGAATAATGAAAAGTCCTTTTGACGATAAATAATAGTAGATATATTTCATAAACTATATTTATTATAGTTTATATCTTTGTTTCCTATAATGTATTCTGAACTTGGTAATATAGTGCATATGATTCGTAAATATACCAATTATAGTTTATATGTTCGTTTTTTCGTATTGTATTTCAACCGTGTTAACTGATATGTAAGTTCCATAAACTACACCTATTATAGTTTATATGTATGTGTTCTACTGAAACGAAAACCTTTGTATTTTAAATGATTTGGCAAGTTTAAATCGTAAATTCCGTGATAATGTTTTTCCGCAAAATTTAACATTTGTGTCAAAATGGTACTAAAATAGATTGCAAAACTAATATTTTTATTTAACAAGTTTAAATGGTTTTATACATAGATAAATATAATATTTATATAATTATGATTAAAAAGATGCTCGAATAAATAATTCCACCTTAAGCCTACAACCAAACAAGGAACATGAAATAGAGTAAAATTATCAATTCTAAGTTTGTTGAACCTTAATTATATATATATATATATATATATATATATATATATATATATATATATATATATATATATATATATATATATTTATATATATGTTTTTAATAACGACAACGATTGATAATATTAAAATCATTTAGATATTAACACAAATTTCTTGTGTTACACTTGTATTCCCCCCCCCCTATATATATATATATATATATATATATATATATATATATATATATATATATATATATATATATATATATATATATATATATATATATATATATATATGTATATATATATATATGTATATATATGTGTGTGTGTGTGTGTGTGTGTATTCTTGGATGGTTACGATGTGTTTGTAATGATTCCCGAGTTAAAACACGTTTTAACAAACGTATCCTAATAATATTATACACACGATATTGTATTTAAAATTAGTGAAATGAATGATTAATCAAGTGTTATATTAACACTAAATAATATATGATACTTACCAAAACTTGTAATTATCTGGAAGAAGATGATCTTGTGGAATTGTTTAACCTTTAATCTTGGAAAGAGTTCCAAAATTTAGAGAGAAATGAGGGTGTTTTCGTTTACTGGATGTAAAAAGGAAGTGTGACTTTTATCATGTATCTTATATTTGAAGCAACTATGAGGCGTTTACACCTATATTATTGTGCCAAATAGATAAAAATGGGAGTTTCCGGCCGAAGTCACCTTGATTTCGGTTAAGTTTTTCGGTCTGATGTGTTGTTTGCGGTTTGCAGGTTTGCGGTGAAAAAAATGGTGTTTACGGTCCGAAGAAAATCAGCTTCGCACGTTTGTGGTCTTGACCGCAAACATAATTTCGGTCTGAGGGAAGGGCATCCATGCGAAGGTTGATAGGCTATGATTTAGTGGTTTCTGCTAGGCATTTATCTTGTAATGATCTTGTTTGGGTCTTAGGGTTGTCTATGGTGTGTGTGTAACTTTTGTATATCTGTGTGTGGCCGGACTCGTGTGTGCGGCCGCACACGCGTGTGTCGTTGTGCACTCGTGTGCTGCTGGGGTGATATAAATAGTATGTGTCTGTGTCAGTGTTAGGTGACGTAACTGTGTGTTTCCCAAGGTGTACTTGACATTTATGTGTTATAGATGTGTGCATGCTGGGATTAATTCTTCTTCTACTCATTCTATACTCTGTTTGAACTTGCATTTCAATTGATCACTGATTTGGATCTATTAGATTGTGACTTACAATTGGTATCAGAGCCTTATTCAGTGTCAATTTGAAGATTCATAGAGTGTGCGGTTGAAGATATTCATCGTTTTTTAGGCTTATTCACATTTCATTGGTTGAGAAATCACTACTGATCATCGTTTAGTTTGAAATCAAAATCCGTTCGAAAATCTCAAAACTGTTGGGTGTGCGGTTGGACTTTGAAGGTGTGCGGTTGAGCTCTTGAAGGTGTACGGTTGAACTGATGGGTTTTGAGCATTCTAACACTTCCTAAGTGTACATGCAACCCTAATAACCTTGAATCTATGTTTTCTCTATATACATGTAAATTTCTTTTCAAGGTTATTTCCTAACTAGCATGGCATGGGGATTACATAGAACATAAAACTAGTAGAAATACATACCTTGTTGTTGCTTGGATTCCTTCAAGACTTTGTGAGCCTAGCACCCCAAATGTTGTGCCCCAAATGCTTCACACAACACCACAAGACTTGGAATAACTTGAGAGAATGTCACTTAGCCTCGAAATCGGTTATGCCCTCACTAAAAACCCTTAGTACCGATTTTGCTAGCCATAGGGTTCCTTTTATAGTGTTGTCACAATTAGGGTTTACACATGAATGCCCTTAATTGTCATGACTCTTGATTTCTCATGACCCATGGGTTTGTAACTCCCATGGACTATCCATGGAGCTCCATATGGTTATAACCAAACCCATAAACCATGGATCATTAATCCACCATAAAAGAATTGATGATTGTCATAATCAACCCTATATATTTAATTAGTCTCACTTTGATCACCAAATTAATACTAGATTAATACTTGATCAATACTAATTAAATAATACTATTATTAATATATTAGAACTTATAATATATTAATAATCATAAGTGCCTTATTCTCTCATCTAGTCTATCCAAGTATTGCAATGCCATGCAACCCAAATGGACCATGTCGGGTCGGGTCAAGTACATACCAAATAAAGTTATGGACTTAGACACTATATCCAACAGTCTCCCACTTGGATAAGTCTAATAACTATATTTGCAAATATGACTTCAAAATCCGACTAGCAATCGTAGCTCTTTCAAAGTCTCTCGGAACTGAGATGATGATGATACGCCATTTAAGATAAGTGATCATATAATCCTCTGTTCTCATTATATCAGCCGGACAAACACATGGAACATGGTCTTACTTATTGTCTAGCATTTGTTTCTCGATCTCTGATTTGTTTCGACATAGAACTAAATTGAACACATCAATTAGGTTCTGACCAGGCCCGGTACATAGGTCAAAACCAAATCATCGAGGGGCCCAGATATCGCCTCTATTTCTAGAAGGAACAGATAAACTTCGACTCATATGCTTGTACTAACTACTTGTTGAATTATTCACAAAGGCACGTTTTATGACATCGAGTTACCAATGCGTTTTCGTGCAATCAATGAATAACCAAATCATAGTCAACAACTCATATCTCTAGGTTTGAAGATTTATATGATATTACCGTCTCACGATCACTCGAGATAAATTCCATGAAGTGATGCAAGTGAGCGTGGGTTGGATCCAATACTAAGCCCTTATGAGTACTCATGAATGTTGTAGCAACCATTGCATTGTCCAAAGCACTTTTAGAAAAATCATACAAGCCAAATTCATGACAGTCTTAAATCAATACTTACTTCCAAAGTTTGACTGACTGTGGAAGGTTTGAATAATAACATAATTATTCTGGAAGTAAAAACATGCAAAATTGAAACATAGTAAACAATAAACACAAGATAGTAACACCTTACTCATAAATAAATAACAACTTTTATTTATCATCAAATGTCAATTACATTTTACAAGTTTCAGGAATCTAATTATTGAAACTAATATCATCCTTCAGCCCGATGCGCCTCGCATGTTGTAAATGCTTAACCCTGCTCAGTCCCTTCGTGAGGGGATCTGCCGGGTTCTCATCTGATGATACCCTCTTAGCCACGAGGAGTCCTTCTTCTATTCGATGTCTGATGAAATGGTATTTTCTGTCAATGTGCCTAGATCTCCCTTGATCTCTCGGTTCCTTAGCCAAAGCAACCGCACTTTCGCTGTCACAGAAAATTTCTAATTGCTCTTTTATAGCTGGTACAACTCCAAGGTCTCCAATGAAGTTCTTTAGCCATATCGCCTCCTTAGCTGCTTCACTTGCTGCTATGTACTCTGATTCACAAGTAGAATCAGCTACTGTCTCCTGCTTGGAACTTTTCCAAGTAATTGCCCCTCCATTTAGGATAAAGACCCAGCCTGACTGAGAGAGGAAATTATCCCTATAAGTCTGGAAGCTAGCATCGCTATATCCTTCCACTCTCAAGTCATCACTGCCTCCGAGGGTAAGGACCCAATCCTTAGTCCTCCGCAGATACTTGAGAATGTTCTTTACCGCTGTCCAGTGTGCCTTACCAGGGTTCCCTTGATATCTACTGACCATGCTCAAAGCAAAGGCCACATCAGGGCGAGTACAAGTCATAGCATACATGATCGAGACCACAGCGGAAGCATATGGTATATGACTCATCTCAGCTATCTCAGCCTCTGTACTCGGACTCTGAGTCTTACTCAGCTTGGCATTACTCTGGACGGGTAATTCCCTTTTCTTGGATTCTTGCATGCTGAACCTCTTCAGCACCTTATCCAAGTAAGTACTTTGACTAAGTCCAATTAGTCTCTTACTCCTATCTCTCAATATCCTTATCCCTAGGATATAGGCAGCTTCTCCAAGGTCCTTCATAGCGAAACACTTCACAAGCCAGGACTTAACCTCCTGCAAGGTTGGGACGTCGTTTCCTATGAGAAGTATGGCATCCACATACAACACCAAGAAGCTAACTATGCTCCCACTAGCCCTGACATACACACAAGACTCATCCTCACTCCTAGAAAAGCCAAACTCTTTGACTTTCTCATCAAAGCAAAGATTCCATCTGCGAGATGCTTGTTTCACTCCATAAATGGATTTATCAAGCTTACACACTCTATTAGGGTATCTTGTATCGACAAAAGCCTCTGGTTGAGCCATGTAAACATCCTCAGCCAACTTTCCATTAAGGAAAGCGGTTTTGACATCCATTTGCCATATTTCATAATCATGAAATGCAGCTATGGCTAACAATACTCTAATAGACTTAATCTTAGCTACTGGTGAGAAGGTCTCATCATAGTCAACTCCCGAAGTTTGAGTAAAGCCCTTCGCAACCAGCCGCGCTTTGTAAGTATGTACCTTCCCATCCATGTCGGTCTTCTTCTTGAAGATCCATTTGTACCCAACTGTCTTACGACCTGGTACATTGTCAACCAAGTTCCAAACTTGATTGTCATACATGGACTGAATCTCGCTGTCCATAGCCTCCTTCCATTTAGCAGACTCAGGGCCTGCCATGGCTTCCCTGTAATTATTAGGTTCATCCAAATCTATTAGTGTACTATTACTAATAAATGTATCACCATCAGTGGTGATGTGATAACCATAATAAAAATCAGGTGTGTTCCTCACCCTAGTGGAACGTCTTGGAGGTACAGACTCATCTATCGGATCAACAGGAGTTTCCTCCTTAGGCTGGTCGATAGCATTTGAGGTTCCTTCACCACTTGACTCTTGAAGCTCTTCAAGGTCAATTTGCCTCCCACTGTCCCCTTGGCTTATGAATTCTCTCTCACGAAAGACTCCTCTTCTTGCTACAAAGACCACATTATCACTGGGTCTATAGAAGAGGTAACCAAAGGATCTTTGTGGGTAGCCGATGAAAATACACCTCTCACTTCGAGGTTCAATCTTATCATGAGTCTCACGCCTCACGAAAGCTTCACAACCCCAAATCTTGATGTGGTCCAAATTGGGAACTTTCCCAGTCCACATCTCGTGAGGTGTTTTGGCAACCTTTTTAGTAGGGACTAGATTAAGGATATGGGCGGCAGTCTCTAAGGCATACCCCAAGAAAGAGATTGGTAACGAAGCTCGACTCATCATGGAACGAACCATATCCAGCAAGGTTCGATTGCGCCTCTCAGCTACACCATTCAACTGTGGTGTTCTGGGAGGTGTCAATTGTGAGACAATCCCACATTCCTTAAGATAGTCAAGGAACTCAATGCTAAGATACTCTCCTCCTCGATCGGATCGGAGCATCTTGATGTTCCTGCCCAATTGATTCTCCACTTCCTGCTTAAACTCTTTGAACTTTTCAAAGGTTTCTGACTTATGCTTGATTAAGTAAATACATCCATATCTACTGTAATCATCAGTAAAAGTCACATAATAGCGATTAGCATCCCTTGTAGCAACTCCGAAGGGCCCACACACATCCGTGTGTACAAGGTCCAACAAACCTTCACCCCTATCACAAGTACCTGTGAAGGGTGACTTTGTCATTTTTCCAAGTAAACAAGACTCGCAACTATCATCTGACTTGAGGTCAAATGATTACAAGACTCCAGCCTTTTGGAGTTGGCCTATGCGCTTCTTGTTAACATGTCCAAGACGACAATGCCACAAGGATGCTTTATCCAAGCTATCTGAAGAATCAATATACAACACATTATTTCCTAGATTGTCTACAACATTCACAGCTTCATATACACCATCACAAGGTAATGCTTTAAAATAAAATACATCATTGTAATAAACATTAATAGCACCATTTTTATTATCAAATGAAAATGAAAAACCTTGTTTGTACAAGCCATGAAAAGAAATAATATTTCTCGCCATTTCGGGCGAGTAACAACACTTATTCAAATCTAACATTAACCTATTATTAAGCAATAAATAATAAACTCCTATCTTGGTAACAGGTGATGCTTTCCTGTTGCCCATGACTAAGTTTATCTTCCCGTGCTCCACTTGCTCACTTCTTCTTAGTGCCTGGAAATCAGTACAGATGTGAATACCACAACCTGTATCAAGCACCCAAGAATTAGCATTAGATGAGTTATTAGACAATATTGTGTAAATACCTGCATGGGTGGGTTTAACCTTCCCATCCTTTACATCTTGCAGATATTTAGGGCAGCTTCGCTTGAAGTGTCCCTTATCCTGGCAATAGAAGCATTGTGATTCCTTTGGGTTTGAAGAAGGAGTAATGGGACCTTTCTTTGTCCCACTTGAAGAGGAACCATCAAGAGTCTTACCCTTGGTACCCTTCGAAGGGTTTTTCCTCTTCTTACCCTTTCCCTGCCCAATAGCCAGAACAGGGGCTGTTGAAGGAGTAGAAGTAGCAACCGCTTTACCCTTAAGGACATTTTCAGCTGTCCCTTAAGAGTCCTTGAAGTTTGCTAAGTGTGACTTCCTCCTTGTTCATATGATAAGTCATACGAAACTGATCATAACTTGGAGGTAAGGAATGGAGAATGATGTCAATCGCCATTTCCTCAGGAAAGTCAACATTTAGCTTCAGCAACCGGTCAAGGAACCTTTGCATGCTACTTTAGTAGCATCTTTTTCATGTGCAACAAACTCCGCAAACTCTTCAGGAGTAGCAGTGGCTTCATTTACAACCTTAAGCTCCCTATCGAGGACATATTCTTTGTCCTCATAGCGGGTAATCATTCTGATGTTTCTGATCCACTCATTGAAATTGGATCCATCAAAGATGACCTTACCACACAAGTTCATAAGGGAAAAGGAGCCTGTTGGGTTTGAGCCAGAAGCATTGTTGGAAGACATCTGAAAGGAAAGAAAGACAAGTTTCATTATATTAGGAATCCTTAATAATTCACCCAAATGAAATATTAAGGCTAGGATCCAACAAACTATTTATAGTTGGAAGAGGGATGCCGTAATCCATACTATAAAATATTTGAAGGTAGGTAAATAACGATTTACCAATTTCCACCATAAGAACGAAATATTTTATTATTAGGTTTTATTGGTTTTGAAACTCCTAGATATTTTGAGATAAATTGAACTTTTCAATGGCATGTTTGAATCTCGATTGTGCCCTCTCAAGTTTGTGACTGGGATGCCGAGGATCACAAACAAGGTGTGAATAACCATACAAATTGACTTGGTACCCTCAACAATATTACCTAATCGATTTGCCGGTTAACCACACACGCTCCACCGATCTATAATAAAGTCAAGTTACCCTTTGCGACTCTTACTAGTCCATGTTAGTGTGCCGGTTAACCACACACGCTCCACTAACGACTTGGTAAGGTACAAAGTGTAATTTTTTGGGCTAGCACCAATTTCACATTTTCCTAAAGTAACTAAGATTGGGAATTTATAATGTATAGTTACTTTATAATTCATTATACTTTTAACGAGTATTTAAAGTCGTATCCTACCCGTTCGGCTAACGACCCTCCACCGATCAAGGAAGCGGTGGGTGAGAGTAGACACCCATTAAGTCACCATTTTATAGGCAACAACCTTATACCCCCCTTATAGACCGGGTTCGTGAATGAGGCCTACTAACGGTAAGAATGACATATTCTTATACATATCTATATAATAAAATTATAATAATAGTATAAGTGTTGATTTTTAAACTTTTTAAAAATCTAAGGTTTAATTTGGAATTAAAGTATTAAAGTGTAAGACTTTTCAAATTCCAAAACTTGAGGGCAAGATTTGAAACTATTCCAAGTCTCTTCAATTTGTAACTTATGAGTTTTAATGGTTCATAAAAAGAAGACTCTTCATTTTATGAAACCTCTTTAGTTCTTTAATCATAATTAAAAGAAGTGACTTTTGGTTATCCATAACTTGAGGACAAGTTATGGACACCATCATAGCCATTAAGATCATGAATTAAACACACATGGAGGTTACACATAATTCCTATGATCTTCTAAACTCATATGAACACAAATTCATGTCAAGCAATTTCAAGAAAATCATATAAACATATACAATACTTGAAAATTGATAAACGTCATGTAAAATGGGTTACAAATTGAAAAAAACTGCTCTTAATCCATTTCCAGCAACAAGTCCAAAACAGATTGGGATAATGATCTTAATCCATTTCCAGCAACAAAACTCGAAAAAAACTGCCCGGCACGCTCCTACTCGCCGAGTGCATTATTCTACTCGTCGAGTAGGATGAATTTGTTCATGGACTCAGCTAGTCCTCCCCATGGACTCGGCGAGTCCAGTCGTCAGAATGCAGAATTTTCGATTTTTAAGCAGTTTTGCATCAAGTATACAGAAAACAAACCTGGCTCTGATACCACTGATGGGTTTTGAGCATTCTAACACTTCCTAAGTGTACATGCAACCCTAATAACCTTGAATCTATGTTTTCTCTATGTACATGCAAATTTCTTTTCAAGGTTATTTCCTAACTAGCATGGCATGGGGATTACATAGAACATAAAACTAGTAGAAATACATACCTTGTTGTTGCTTGGATTCCTTCAAGACTTTGTGAGCCTAGCACCCCAAATGCTGTGCCTCAAATGCTTCACACAACACCACAAGACTTGGAATAACTTGAGAGAATGTCACTTAGCCTCGAAATCGGTTATGCCCTCACTAGAAACCCTTAGTACCGATTTTGCTAGCCATAGGGTTCCTTTTATAGTGTTGTCACAATTAGGGTTTACACATGAATGCCCTTAATTGTCATGACTCTTGATTTCTCATGACCCATGGGTTTGTAACTCCCATGGACTATCCATGGAGCTCCATATGGTTATAACCAAACCCATAAACCATGGATCATTAATCCACCATAAAAGAATTGATGATTGTCATAATCAACCCTATATATTTAATTAGTCTCACTTTGATCACCAAATTAATACTAGATTAATACTTGATCAATACTAATTAAATAATACTATTATTAATATATTAGAACTTATAATATATTAATAATCATAAGTGCCTTATTCTCTCATCTAGTCTATCCAAGTATTGCAATGCCATGCAACCCAAATGGACCATGCCGGGTCGGGTCAAGTACATACCAAATAAAGTTATGGACTTAGACACTATATCCAACATGAACGTGTGCAGTCACGTGTACGGTTGAACGTGTGCGCTCACGTGTACGGTTGAACGTGTGCGGTCACGTGTACGGTTGAACGTGTGCGGTCACGTGTGCGGTTGAGTGTGCGGTTAGGTGTGCGGTTGGCGTGTGCGGCTAGCGTGTACGGCTGCATTTTTCTTGGTTGAAAAACTTTTAATTTTAATCTTCTTGTTGAGTTGTTCCTTCTAGAAAAAGCCAAAATGGATTCTCAAAGTCAAACACATCTTCATGAACTGGATACTTTCATGGGCACAACCACACGTATTCCATGACTACTGTCTGCAGATGGTTTTCCTGAATGGAAACACCGGATTGAGAAGTACATTAAGATGAAAGACTTCAAAGTTTGGAGAAGCATCATCAAGGGTCCTGTTCGAATTACTATGACGGTTGGAGGACAAGTAAATGACAAAGCAGTTGAGAACTATACATATGATGAATTTGAGAAAGTCGAAGAACAGGAAAGGACTTTGGTCACTATAACCTTGGCCTTATCTCCTGATATAGCTCAAGGTTTCAGAGAGTATACTTCAGCTAAAGCTTCGTGGGAAGCCTTGATTGAGGTGTATAAAGGAAATGAAGACATGAAGGAAAGCCGCCAGAATATGTTGCGACAGAAATTCAATATGTTTAACTACATTCCTGGAGAAACCCTGGAGGCACAGCTACAACGATTCACAACTCTCACAACCGAGATGAGCATATCTGGGATTTTCTTGACCAAGTCAGAGATAAATAAAAAGCTACTGAATGCTCTTCCAAAGTCATGGGACATGAATGTAGCTGTTATTAAGAAAACCAAGGATCTGAATCGCCTTACTCTTGCTGAAACAATGGCGATCATCAAAGCTTGTGATATTGATGATAAACAGCAAGAGATTAACCATGTGAGCTCGTATTCGACTGCAAATCTCGGAATTTCCTCTAACAATGCTCTTTCATCAATCATCTCTTCCTCAGGTCAAGCATTTGCTGTTCAACAACCTCAGATTCAAACCTTTACTACTGCGTCATCCATGCCTAATTCTCAAAGCCATCCATTTGTCACTCCACAAGCTGTTCCCTCCTCCAATGTGCCAGTTGTAGCCTCTTCCTCAAACACAAAGGAAATTGATGAAAATCTTGCTCTCGCCACAAGACTTGTTAACTGCTATAATGCCTTTGTTGCTGGAGAGCTTCCACCTCAGTTGTCATTTGCAGATCTGGACCAGATTCATCCAGAAGATGTGGAAGAGATGGACATTACGTGGCAAATTGTTATGGCAGTATTCAGGGCGAAGTAGTTTGCTAAAAAGACAGGGAATAATAACTGGGGGATGAATGCTTATAAAAAGGTAGGGTTCAACAAGGGAAAGCTGTGATGTTTCAACTGTCACGAGCCAGGTCATTTTGCTCGTGAGTGCCCAAAACCGGATCGAAGATTTAACAATGATAGGACGATGGTTGCAGTGGGAAACAATCGTGGAGGTACTGTGGCCAATGGTGAGACTGCTATGGTTGCTCAGTCATTTGACTGGGAGGACCAGATTCAGGCTCTGAACATTTCAAAACCTGAAAATGCTCACCTAGCCCAAATCAATGATGATGCTCCCTTGAAGAATGATGCAGCTGATCCTGAAGAGCAGATGATGGAGATGCAGTTTGCACTGATGGTATCTTCTACTTCCGAGCCCAAGAAAAGCGAGGTAAGTTTACCTTCTTGTTCTCAAGCATGTACTGATTATGTTAAACTTCTTCATGACGAAATAGCATTATTGCGTAGAGAAGTAGAGGATCTTAGATATGAGGGCTACCAACTTAGAAAAGGACAAAAACCCCTAAAGGCCCAATTAGAAACAAAAATAAAGGACTTTAAGAGAATTCAGCAGGACTACAGTGAAAAATGTGAAAATTATGATTACATCAAGAGACAGAATGATTTGTTAATTACTGGACTTGATACATTAAAGAGACAATTTCAAACTGCAAATTTTGATTTTAGAAGATTTGATGTATCAAGTGAGGTAGTTTCCAACATGATTGACCATTGCCTGCAGTTCAAACGAAACCAGCAAAAGGGTTTAGGATACGATAATGTACCTCCTCCTTTTAATCATACATATCAGTATCAACCCTTGTCTAAAGAGGAGATTGCCAACAAACCATTCATGGTTTATGGCAAGCTATCTGGTTTTGTTTCAGGATCTGTCAAAGCACGAAGTTGAAGGATCTGTTTCTGATAATAAAACTGAGTCTGAACCTGATGTTTTTGTTTCCCATGAAAAATCTTGTGTTTCTGATGTTAAAAATGGCAATGGTTTTTCTGATACTTCCGCATCTGCTTCTGCTGAATTAAATTTCTTTGACATATTTGATGATCCTGATGTTTGTGATGCTTCTAATGAAAACACATCAATTCCACAAGTCACACCATCTGATGCACCCTCACTTATCTCACAACCTGTTTTTCATACATGTTCTTGTGAGAAGAGTAAGAGTGTCATTAAAGAAAATAAATCTGAGAAATGCAGTACCAGTTCCAATAATAATAAACAGATTTCTTTTAATTGTGGTATTGGTGGTCATATAGCTAGGAATTGTCAAAATAGGATTTTTGTGAACTATATGTCGCCAAGAGGGGAGAACGAATCTAGAGGAAGGTCTTTAACTAGAAAATGCTCAAGAACTCATTCTCGGGATGATTATTGGAAGGATGATCGAAGTAGAAAAAGGCGGTCTTTCAAAAGAATAAAAAGGTTTTTCAGAACAAAGTTCCAAACAGTTTGCCAAAACCGAACAAGGCTCGGCCAAGATCGGTTTCGTCAAAGAGCAGTTCTGGATCTTCAACCACTTCTGGTAGAACATCTAGATGCTCAATGCAAACTGATACGAAACATATTTCAAAACCACCTGTTACTGTTAGAAAACCTGAATATCATTGGATGCCCAAATCAACTTCCACTCAATCATCAGCATCCTCTTAAAAGATTAGCAAAGAGGATTCAAAATTGAAAACTTTGAAAGATCAATCCGACAAAGTGAAAAGGCAACCCAGGACAGTGATGACCTGGGTTCCCAAATCTAAATGATCCCGTACATTTTGCAGGGACAGTTGCGGAGGAATGTCGTCCGTCCTTGGTACGTCGACAACGGCTGCTCCCGGCATATGACAGGAGACATCTGTTGGATTAATGTCTAAGTCCATAACTATATTTGGTATGTACTTTGACCCGACCTGGCATGGTCCATTTGGGTTGCACTTCACCGGCACAATTTATATGGATAGTCTTTTGAGAATAGTATATTTATGATTTATATTAATATATTATAAGTTCTAATATATTAATATGGAATCATATTATTTAATTAGTATTGATCAAGAGTTAATTTAGAATTAATTAAGTGATCAAAAAGAACTAATTAAATATGGACTCTTATATATATGGAATGGGCCAAGTTCATTTAGGTTGGGATAAGCTTTCATGGATTGTCCATGGAGCTTTTAACCCATGGATCCTATGTAAATGAAAGGTCATGGGTATTAGGGATTACATGGATGTAACCCTAATCCTCCATAATATATAAAGGGGTCCTTGGCTCACAAAATTGGCACAAGTGTGTGAAAATAAGAGTGGGCCGATTTTAGTGTGCATACATATTCTCTAAAGTTCTTCCAAGGTGTTTTGGTGATTTGTGATTGCATTTGAGGCTTCCACACTATTAGGTCTAAGCTCTTAAAGCTTGAAGACATCAAGCTACATCAAAAGGTATGTCATCTAACTAGAACTTTGTAGTATAGGTGCTTCATAATATGTTAGTTAGGATGAAACCTTGGAATAGTTAATTTTGCATGTATAATAGAGAAAACATAGATCCAAGGTTTATAGGGTTGCATGTACACCATAGGAGTATTAGAATGCTCAAAACCCAACAGTGGTATCAGAGCCATGGGTTGTTTTCTGTTATATTGATGCAAATGTTTTATTTTCAAGTTGAAAAAAAAAAGGAAAAAAAAACATGACGTTTGTCAAATTTTAAGATAATTACTTGTTTTGTGAAAAACGAATTATTTGTAAAATTTGAATCATTTGTTATATGAGTTGAATTAGGTCAAATTTAGTAAAAGATAAAATGATATGATTATTTTATTAGTTTTAAAAGTTTGATAGGTCAAAATTCGAGTCGGTTCTAGATTTGACTAAACTTAGTTGCACGTACAGGGACGACACATACTAGACTTACTAACTAGAAGCTAAGTTATAACCTACTAGGAACTTGGAAACAATTAGAAACAATGGATAATGTACTTAGATTTCATATTGATATGTGAATTCTACAACTACTTAACTGTAGAGGCTATCCATATTCGGGTCACTCTTTGACTCGAACACCTTTCATGAATCATATACACAGATTATGCACTTGACCTAGTGGTAAAAATTAGGTCGAAGTCTCGTGGAACTTAAGTCAAAGTTGAAACTATGACTAGTATACTTGGTTCTTCAAGTTCACTTGAATCTCGGAACCACTACATATAAATGCCAATAAACCGACAAAAAGGAATTAAAAACATTATTTATAACTATAAAAGAGTTATAAGACTCAAAAATAATTTGATGCCTCCAAAATTCAATCTACCTTGATATCTAAAGTTTAGCAAAATCGAAAAAACCCTAAAAACCCTAAAAGCCCTAAAAACTCATATTTATAAACTTTAACCTTAAAAATCCTATAAAAACAATTATGAACCTTATAATATTATCTTATCATAATAATTATTATGAAATACAATCATTGAAAATAAAGATTTAGTTATTAACATTTACCCTTGATTTATAAGTCAAAAATCAAGAGTTTTATGCATAAAAACTAGGTTAAGGTGCACATTTTATAAAAAGTTGGATATTTTTATAAAAGATTTGAATTTTTATAAAAGAAACAAGAGATAGGGAGCCTCTCCTCCCCTAAATTTCGTTCTCTCCCTCCCCATATCTCTCTCTCACACTCTCATTCTCCAACATACACACATCTCTCTTCTTTCTCTCTCTAGAAAACTCTCTCTACCTTCTCTCTAATTTTTTTCTCCAAACACCACAACCACAGCCTCTTAACCACGAAATTATGGAGCTTCATAAGGGGTTTTCAAGCCACAAATAAATTTAAGGTAAAGAACATACATCTCTTGAAGATCCACAACAATGATTTAAGCCATGCATGTGCATTTTACTTCAAAAACCGACTTCTACTTCTTCATCTTCTTCAAACTTGTTTTCTTTTTGTTAAAATGGTTTTTAGAACATCATGGATGTGTTCTAACACCATGCATGTATGATAAACAAGGTTGCATGTTCATGATCTTAGTGCAAAAATTGATTTTTAAGGACTAAAACATTAAACTCAAGTTAAGAGTTTTTGAGAAACAAAATTTTGTTCATAAATGCATGTATACATTTTGATAAGTTTTAATCTTTTGATCTCTGGAAACATGACTAAAATATGAGTTTATCATGATATATTTAAAATATTTCAAAAGATTTACTCAATGAAATGATGAAAACTCACTTTTCTAACCAATCATCATGCATGCAATCTGCCAAATTTCTTTACCTGACTTTAAACTGCCATATCTCACTCATTTCTTAACCAAAATTCATGATTCTTTTTCTGAAATATAATATTTTGAGTTAGCTTTCAAACCATCTGACCTCACTGGAAAATTCCAATATTTCGATTTTTACCAATTTTTACAAAACTGTTGCTCAAACAGCACTTTCCTTATGAACATTTGTTTTGTGTTGCATGTTCAAAGGACTTATTCATCACTAAAAATCATTCAAAAATTATTTTGAACTCTTAATATCATGTATTAATAGGTACAAAAAGATCTTGATTCAAAAGTCTTTGTAACATGTTGCAAAAATTCTCAAAGTAACATCAATAATCTTTACATAAATCACAAGAACCAAGTTTTCTCTATAATTTATTGAGCCTTTAGGCATGGTTTTCAACATCAAAAATAAGAAAACAATTTTTCATTGTTATTAAGTTGTATGAAGATGCATTCTGGAAATTTTCAGCGCAATATATATTTTCTTTATTTTTATATGAAAATAATAAGAAAATAGAGTGTTAAATCATATAATATACTTACACTAGTAAATAAATTTTGTAACAATTATTGGATGATCCTTTAAGTTAATAAACATCTCCCATGAAGTTTCAATGACTTTTGTTACTGTTTAATATGGTTTCAAATTTTCTTTTTGTTTAGCTCTAATAAATCATAAAACCACATTAGGGAATATAAAAAGAGTATCTAATAATTTTCGCAGTTTATACCCTATGTGGAAGACTCAGGAAAATATTTTGGGAATTTTTCAAAATGTATATCTATTTTTCATGATTTTTTTGTGTTTATAATGGACTAAAAACAGGAAAAATAGTTTTACTCATCCAAAATTCATGAAAATTTACCAGAACACCTTATAATATATTAGAATGCTACATAAAAATTTTGATAATTTTTCTCTTCTGTATGCTATTTTTCATCTATTTTCCCAAGATTAAATACACTTAAATCCATTTTTATTAGAATAAATGCACAAAAATCATAAAATTGGGTTAAACAGTTTAGAAATTCATTTTTATATTTTTCCCAGCTTAAGTATGTCTAATGGCAGTATTATAAAAAGTTTGGGAATTTTTATCATCTGGATCCTATTTTTCACGAATTTATATTGTTATGAAGGCTTAAAAATTGGGAAAAATAGTTAATCACATCAAAAATTCAAGGGAAAATTTCTGGAAGACCTCTACTGTGTTTAGAATGAAAATGCAAAGTTTGAGAATTTTTGGGAATTGTTTGATAATATTTTGGCTTTTTAAGAGCTTAAAACACATTTAAATGTGTTGAAATACCCTCAATTAATATTACAAAAATCTGGAAATTAATATCCAAAATTGTCTTAATCACATGAGCTATAAAATTTCACCATTTCAGAAAAATGTTTGTAACTTATCAATATTAAATTTTGACACAATATTGGCATAATTCTATTGTAGTAGTAAGTATACTAGTGTTAGATTTCGATTAGAGACTCACTAGCGAATACCATTATTGTAGGAATCGGTAGTGGTACACGCGGAACGTAGTTCAAGGCATCATTTTCATCATCTCAATGCATTGTGAGTACTCACGACTCCTCCTATTTTCGGTTTTTATGTTTTGGGGTGGAAAAGCATGTCTTAAACTATTTATGTTCGTTGTATTTAATTTGACTTGTATCAAACTTGGTTGCTAAATGTTGCTATGTATGTGTATGCTATTGTTAATTCATGAGGCCTTATCGCGTTTAAGTCCCTGGAATCAATTCACACAACTCATTAACTCATTTGAGCCTATGGTTATTATGGATAGCGCTATTAGGAGGTAGACAACTCCTCACTCGCACGATTCGCTTGAGTGCATTTTACCATATTTCCCTATGTTAGCGATAGACATAGAAGAGGGCACCCTCGGTCATTAGGCTTGGGTTGTGAACTCATGGTATAATCATTATGCACATACGAACCTTGTATCTCGTTTTAGCAACAAACTTTATTTCCCATGAGAATATGAACGTTGCATCTTATTTGGGCAACATACTTTATCTCTCATGATGACAACGGACTTTGTTTATGTAAACTTATTTACTCATTTGCAATATATTTCTATTTATGGAAACTTTATTTCCCATGAGAATATGAACGTTGCATCTTATTTGGGCAACATACTTTATCTCTCATGATGACAACGCACTTTGTTTATGTAAACTTATTTACTCATTTGCAATATATTTCTATTTATGGAAACTTTATTTCCCATGAGAATATGAACGTTGCATCTCATTTGGGCAACATACTTTATCTCTCATGATGACAATGAACTTTGTTTATACAAACTTATTTACTCATTTTAACAATATACCTTATTTATGGAAACTTCTATTAAAACTTTGATTACGATTCATGAAACCAATATTATTTTTAACCTGTGAGTACTCACCTACTATTTTTATAGTTGACGCTCGTTTTACATGCTTTTTCAGGAATCATCGAGTAAGTGGCACTTAGGGATACATCACTTTTAGGAGCATTCGCATGTGTTGTATTTCAGTTTACATTGTAATTTCTTTTAAAAATTTGTTCAAACCCATTGTAAATTTGTAATGATTTTTTAACTATGGTTGGTGTTGTCTTTTAACTTTTGCTATGAAACCCTTTATACTGCCACGCCTCGTGTTTCCGCTTTAGCGGGGTGTGACAGAAATGGTATCAGAGCCGAAGGTTATAGAGAATACCGGTTTTCCTTTGGAGAACCACATCTATAGCAAAAAAATTTCTAAACGTTTTTAAAATATAGAACATACTACTGGTATAACTAATTCGAGTACGCATTATTGGACTTTAATTAAGTATAGCCTGGCCAACTATGCTTAATTAAGGAAGGTTAATGTGAGGCTGGAAACGGTTATACTAGAATTATATTCCAAACAATTTTCAACTTAAACTTTTGAAAAACAAAATTTTTTCGGTGTGCGTACGGACATTGCATATTATAGGCATTCATCTAGATACACTTAGAAACTAAGTGCACTTTTATAACAATGCCTTTATTTAGAAATATTCTTACCCCTTATCAAGTGCTAGGTTAACCACTTAGGTTATATCACTAGTCACTCTAGGAGCAATGCACTTAGTACTGAGAATGAGTATTCCTCGGTAGCTGTTGACTTTAGATGTAAGGTTAGTAGTTAGATATACACAAGTAATAATCTTAAGTCGAAACCTATTCCAATTATTCCTCAATACCTCTTCATCGTCTTCGTACTAGAGTTACAACTAGGAAAGCGTTCTGATACCGACACGGATGAAAATTAGAGCATCGCGTAAGGAGGTTTAACCCATACATGAGACCTTATTACTACGTTACGACTTAGCTCTAGGTTGTTTCCACCTTGAGCTTAAAACTTAACATAGGATGTCCCTTTGACGTCTATAAAAGGTCATAAACTACATTGACACCGTAAAACGTTTTTCAAACAATATTCATAAATAATTTTTTTTCTTGTCCTTTATCTTGAGGAAAAGACATCAGTACTCGCCTTATACTTGCCTTATACTCGCCTTAGTATTTAGGTACGATCATCTACACTAATCTACCTATCCCTTACTTTTAATCTTCCATCGAAAAGTTATTTTGCTTCATCAGTTTTGTTTATCATCGATAAAATATTTCATAACCACTTCATACAACTTAGTACACCATTCCAAACAATGTAAGCCATATTCTCGCTAAAATCTTTTGACAACTTGCTTTAACTTAACAATTTTCTTCTAAACCTAATTTAACCAATATTGGTTTTAACATTGCTATTTCAATTTCAATTCAAATCCATTTCAATGGATAGATATGCTTTTAAGGGCATATAAACCATTTTAAACCTTGCTTACCAATTTGACACGTTTTCGAAAAACTTAGAAACATTTTCTTTTATAAAAGTGTTTAAATTCTATTCTATAAAACTTAGGCATATGACATTGAAGTTCATATTACGTGTAAAAGCTTCATCGGATCTTTGAAACCACTTTTGTTTGGACTCTTTTGACCACTTTCTTATTTAGGCATTGTACTTTACTTAAATGTGTTTTCTTGAAACCGAACATGATATTTTTTTTTACAACTTTCTACTCCAAGTGTGATTACAAGGCATCAGTAATGCATACATTTCAAAACACACCTTATTTGTATATTTTATTACAAATTAGTTAAATAATCTGTAAAACTTCTAAAATATAAAGCATTGCAAAAGTTAGTGTTCACTTTTAAATTTCCAGTGACGCACATTCAACAATGTATAATTACTCTTCTAAATCTATTGAGTCCTTACCTTATATGTTTTAACTATTATTGAACTCCATTCTAAAAAGTCAAATTGTCAGATTTTCAACTACCATTGTAGTACTTCTTCTTTTTCACAAATGGAGTTTAACTTAATAGATCACTCATGATTTTTAGCAAACACTTTAAAAGTTCCACATGTCTATTTAATCATCAACATACATGAAATATTGAAGTTTGAAAAATATCTCGACTTGGCTTTAAATCTACCTATACATATTATTCTTAAAATTTTAACGATAGCAATCATTGTCGCCGATACCTTCCTTTTCTATCCCCAGCACTTGATTTCTTGCTCTCCTTCTAATTTTAGATATTGCACACCCACGATAATAACATAATACATTGACTAACTTTGTTTCTGTCTATTTTGCTTCTCATGGTATCATGTTCGTACACATACAGACTAGAAGTCTACCCTTTCGTTTTGAGCGATTAATACGTGTATAGTCGTGAGACATAATTTTGATTTAGTCAACTTTGATATATTCAATTACTCCTTTTATCATATACATCTTGTTTTTATTTTGAAGTCTAGTATAAACAAGTGATCCTTATTTACATTTGCTCTTTCGTTCTAAATTCGGAAACTTGATTTAAAATGCAAGTTTCATTATATTTTTCCTTATAATTAATACACAAGATGAAGACCCTTATGCTTATAATTTTTCTATATCCGGAAAATATATGTGAAGGATATGTTTCCTTATGTTTCTTCTTTCCTTTAAATACATCAAAAGTCTTGGATTTTAGTATTATATATTCTCTAAATGATTGTTTTGTAGAAACACTAAATCAAGAATCCACTATTTTCAATGATCGATATTTTTACACATTTCTTAAAAATAGCATTCTACTTTGCAATTTTCAGTGAGTTCCTAAACTCTCAAACTTGTTTTCATAAATATTTTGACTCCTTTTAAACTTGTATTTGTCTTGACTTAGACAATTATTCAATTTTACAAAAAGCGTAATATCAATATTTCTATAAAAAAAATTCCCTTAATGACGACTTAAACATTTAACATTAATTAATCTTTATATTATTTTACTACTTCGTTTGATCGCCAAACATGTATTTTCATTATCTTGGAATTATTACATATTTTGATCATAGTGAGATTAATTATCATTTCTAAACACACATTTTGATAACAATGAGATTTTTATCACTTCTAAACACTTAAAATGCTATCTACACAATGTGATTTCATCGCCTCCATTTGCAACATTGACTCTCTAAATATATATATTCTTCGAACATAGTTCTATTATTGTAAGAGTAACCGTAGTAGTAATTATAGCCTCGGAGATCCTCAATCACTTCGTAACTTATTTTGTAGACGACACTTAAATAGCCTTTACATTCGAGAGGTACCAAAACTTCGTTGCCTACCCTTAGTACGTATCTTTAGGAACTTACCCTTGATCATTTATTTTCATTCGTGCTACCCCTTCTTATTTCGGAATACGTATTTTCCAAATTTAGTAGCCAGCCCGGAAGTGAACAAATTGTTCTTAATCCCTTCTTTATTAGATGACGAATTTACACTTAGTGCTGATTTAGAATGCGGCTTAGGAATCAATGCGGATCAAACACTCAATGTAGTTGGTGCTTCAGCCAAACTTATAGCGCTCTCTTAATTCAGATAATATCTAACCAGATGATCTTTTTCGACTAGGTCGCCATGGTTGGATCATGATTCCATGACCCAAATTTTCCATAATCTAGACGAAAGAACTCGGATTAAGAAGACATTAATTTAATTGTAGCTAAAGAGCTGCACTCTTCCCTTGAGGAATTAACCTAAAATAATCAAAGAGCTCTTCAAGTCACCACCTCCCCAGCTATACAATTGTATTCGGCTGAGTTCTAATAGAATACGTCACGAATTGAATTTCGGGACGAAATTCTTTCAACCGGGGGAGACTGTGACAACCGTCAAAATTCGAGTCGGTTCTAGATTTGACTAAACTTAGTTGCACATACAGGCACGACACATACTAGAATTAGTAACTAGAAGCTAAGTTATAACCTACTAGGAACTTGGAAACAATTAGAAACAATGTATAATGTACTTAGATTTCATATTGATATGTGAATTCTACAACTACTTAACTGTAGAGGCTATCCATATTCGGGTCACTCTTTGACTCGAACACCTTTTCATGAATCATATACACACATTATGCACTTGACCTAGTGGTAAAAATTAGGTCGGAGTCTCGTGGAACTTAAGTCAAAGTTGAAACTATGACTAGTATACTTGGTTCTTCAAGTTCACTTGAATCTCGGAACCACTACATATAAATGCCAATAAACCGACAAAAAGGAATTAAAAACATTATTTATAACTATAAAAGAGTTATAAGACTCAAAAATAATTTGATGCCTCCAAAATTCAATCTACCTTGATATCTAAAGTTTAGCAAAATCCGAAAAACCCTAAAAACCCTAAAAGCCCTAAAAACTCATATTTATAAACTTTAACCTTAAAAATCCTGTAAAAACAATTATGAACCTTATAATATTATCTTATCATAATAATTATTATGAAATACAATCATTGAAAAATAAAGATTTAGTTATTAACATTTACCCTTGATTTATAAGTCAAAAATCAAGAGTTTTATGCATAAAAACTAGGTTAAGGTGCACATTTTATAAAAAGTTGGATATTTTTATAAAAGATTTGAATATTTATAAAAGAAAAAAGAGAGAGGGAGCCTCTCCTCCCCTAAATTTCGTTCTCTCCCTCCCCATATCTCTCTCTCACACTCTCATTCTCCAACATACACACATCTCTCTTCTTTCTCTCTCTAGAAAACTCTCTCTACCTTCTCTCTAATTTTTTTTCTCCAAACACCACAACCACAGCCTCTTAACCACGAAATTATGGAGCTTCATAAGGGGTTTTCAAGCCACAAATAAATTTAAGGTAAAGAACATACATCTCCTGAAGATCCACAACAATGATTTAAGCCATGCATGTGCATTTTACTTCAAAAACCGACTTCTACTTCTTCATCTTCTTCATCTTCTTCAAACTTGTTTTCTTTTTGTTAAAATGGTTTTTAGAACATCATGGATGTGTTCTAACACCATGCATGTATGATAAACAAGGTTGCATGTTCATGATCTTAGTGCAAAAATTGATTTTTAAGGACTAAAACATTAAACTCAAGTTAAGAGTTTTTGAGAAACAAAATTTTGTTCATAAATGCATGTATACATTTTGATAAGTTTTAATCTTTTGATCTCTGGAAACAAGACTAAAATATGAGTTTATCATGATATATTTAAAATATTTCAAAAGATTTACTCAAGGAAATGATGAAAACTCACTTTTCTAACCAATCATCATGCATGCAATCTGCCAGATTTCTTTACCTGACTTTAAACTGCCATATGTCACTCATTTCTAAACCAAAATTCGTGATTCTTTTTCTGAACTATAATATTTTGAGTTAGCTTTCAAACCCATCTGACCTCACTGGAAAATGCCAATATTTCGATTTTTACCAATGTTTACAAAACTGTTGCTCAAACAGCACTTTCCTTATGAACATTTGTTTTGTGTTGCATGTTCAAAGGACTTATTCATCACTAAAAATCATTCAAAAATTATTTTGAACTCTTAATATCATGTATTAATAGGTACAAAAAGATCTTGATTCAAAAGTCTTTGTAACATGTTGCAAAATTTCTCAAAGTAACATCAATAATCTTTACATAAATCACAAGAACCAAGTTTTCTCTATAATTTATTGAGCCTTTAGGCATGGTTTTCAACATCAAAAATAAGAAAACAATTTTTCATTGTTATTAAGTTGTATGAAGATGCATTCTGGAAATTTTCAGCGCAATATATATTTTCTTTATTTTTATATGAAAATAATAAGAAAATAGAGTGTTAAATCATATAATATACTTACACTAGTAAATAAATTCTGTAACAATTATTGGATGATCCTTTAAGTTAATAAACATCTCCCATGAAGTTTCAATGACTTTTGTTACTGTTTAATATGGTTTCAAATTTTCTTTTTGTTTAGCTCTAATAAATCATAAAACCACATTAGGGAATATAAAAAGAGTATCTAATAATTTTCGCAGTTTATACCCTATGTGGAAGACTCAGGAAAATATTTTGGGAATTTTTCAAAATGTATATCTATTTTTCATGATTTTTTTGTGTTTATAATGGACTAAAAACAGGAAAAATAGTTTTACTCATCCAAAATTCATGAAAATTTACCAGAACACCTTATAATATATTAGAATGCTACATAAAAATTTTGATAATTTTTCTCTTCTGTATGCTATTTTTCATCTATTTTCCCAAGATTAAATACACTTAAATCCATTTTTATTAGAATAAATACACAAAAATCATAAAATTGGGTTAAACAGTTTAGAAATTCATTTTTATATTTTTCCCAGCTTAAGTATGTCTAATGGCAGTATTATAAAAAGTTTGGGAATTTTTATCATATGGATCCTATTTTTCACGAATTTATATTGTTATGAAGGCTTAAAAATTGGGAAAATAGTTAATCTCATCAAAAATTCAAGGGAAAATTTCTGGAAGACCTCTAATGTGTTTAGAATGAAAATGCAAAGTTTGAGAATTTTTGGAAATTGTTTGATAATATTTTGGCTTTTTAAGAGCTTAAAACACATTTAAATGTGTTGAAATACCCTCAATTAATATTACAAAAATCTGGAAATTAATATCCAAAATTGTCTTAATCACATGAGCTTTAAAATTTCACCATTTCAGAAAAATGTTTGTAACTTATCAATATTAAATTTTGACACAATATTGGCATAATTCTATTGTAGTAGTAAGTATACTAGTGTTAAATTTCGATTAGAGACTTACTAGCGAATACCATTATTGTAGGAATCGGTAGTGGTACACGTGGAACGTAGTTCAAGGCATCATTTTTGTCACACCCCGCTAAAGCGGAAACACAGGGCGTGGCAGTACAAAGGGTTTCATCGCAAAAGTTAAAAGACAACACCAACCATAGTATTAAAAATCATTACAAATTCACAATGGGTTTGAACAACTTTTAAAAGAAATTACAATGTAAATTGAAATACAACACATGCGAATGCTCCTAAAAGTGAAGTGTCCCTAAGTGCCACTTACTCGATGATTCCTGAAAAAGCATGTAAAACGAGCGTCAACTATAAAAATAGTTGGTGAGTACTCACAGATAAACAAAATAATATTGGTTCCATGAATTGAAATCAAAGTTTTGATAAAAGTTTCCAATAATAAAAGTATATTGTTAAAATGAGTAAATAAGTTTGTAAAAACAAAGTTCTTTGTCATCATGAGAGATAAGGTATGTTGCCCAAATAAGATGCAACATTCATATTCTCATGGAAGATAAAGTTCGTTACTCAAACGAGTTTTCAAGTTTCATTGCTAAAATGAGCAATCAATTTCGTTGCTACAAGGAGCAAACAATTTCATTGCTAAAACATGTATATAAGTTTTCAGTAATAAAAGTTCGTTGTTGTAATGAGAAACAAAGTTCATTGCTATAATTAATAAACAAGTTTATTGCTATAACGAGAAACGAGTTTGTATGTGTATGAGCAAACAATGAGTCTCAACCAAACCTATGACTGAAGCCCTATCAAGATCTATGCTTATCGTTCCATAGATGAATATGGTATCATGCACTCCAACAATAGGGCGAGTGAGGAGTTGTCAATTCCTAATAGCGCTATCCATAATGACCATTGGCTCAAAGAGTTAATGGTTAGAGATAAGGGAAGGGCCTTAGTACGATAAGTTCTCATGTTCCGTGTTGCATAGACATACATAGAGAGACATAGCAATAAAATAGCAATCATGTTTGATACAAATCAATTTAAATACAACATTCAAATAATAGTTTTTCGGGACATGTTTTTCCACCCCAAAACATAAAAACTGAAAATAGGGGAGTGCGTGAATACTCACAATATGCATTGAGATGATGCAAATGATGCCTTGAGCTAAGTTCCACTTGTACCACTATCGATTCCTACAATAATGGTATTCGCTAGTGAGTCTCTAATCGAAATCTAACACTAGTATACTTACTACTACAATAGAATTATGCCAATATTGTGTCAAAATTTAATATTGATAAGTTACAAACATTTTTCTGTGAAAATTAAATTTCAATGAATCAATTGTTATATAACAATTTAAGTGGAAATTTCCCATTATTGAAATGCTAATATTTAACAATTTAAGAGGTGTTCCAATGATTAAATATTCAAAAACTAAATTAATTTAGTTCTAAAATTTCCCAAAGTTTGCATTTCAGTTTTAATTGAAGTGAAAGACCTCAAGATAAATTTTCTTGAATTTTTGATTTGTCTGACTATTTTTCACGATTTTAGTTTCTTGAATAACCATAAAATCTTGAAAAATACTAAACAGTTAATAAAAATTACCAAACTTCAGATTTTGGTTCTAAATGTACTAAAAGACTTCTAGATAAATTGTCATGGAGTATGAATATGTATAACCATTTTTCATATATTTAATTCTCTAAATAGATACAAATTCATGAAAAATAGAAATCAGTTTCCAAAATTACCCAAACTTTTTGTATTACTGTTATTAAACATTATTAAGCTGGGAAAAATATAAAAATTGATTTCTAAACTGTTTAACCTAATTTTATGATTTTTGAGCATTTATTCTAATAAAAATTGAAATAAATAGAAAACAGTTTCCAAAATTGCCCAAAATTTTTGTAACACTTTTATTATACATTTAGAAGCTGTGAAAAATATAAAAGATATTTTTCAATTAGTCTTTCTATATTTCTTTGTTTTATCCTCTTAAATAATCATTAATTGAAGAATAATTATTAAACAGTTAAAGTAAATTACCAAAATTTTTGTACACTTCATTTTCAGAGTAAATAATCTGGGAAAAATACCAAATGTGGTTTTTATATACTGAAATCTGATTTTGTGTATTTAAGTGTATTTAATCTTAGAAAATAGGAGAAAACTAGTATACAGAAGAGAAAAATCATCAAAATTTTTATGTAGCCTCCTAATGTACTACAAGGTGTTCTGGTAAATTTGCATGAATTTTGGATGAGCAGAACTATTTTTTCTATTTTTAGTCCATTATAAATACAAAAATCGGAGAAAAATAGGAATACATTATGAAAAATTATGAAAATACTTTTTTAAGTCTTATACCTCTGGTAGAAGCTGCGAAAATTGTTATACAGCCTTTTCAACTTGTCTAAAGTGGTTTTATGATTTATTAGGGCTAAACAAAGAGAAAATTCAAAACCATATTAAACAGTAACAAAAGTCATTGAAACTTCATGGGAGATGTTTATTAACTTAAAGAATCATCCAAGAATTTTTCCAGAATTTATTTACTAGTGTAAGTATTTTATATGATTTAACACTCTATTTTCTTATTATTTTCATATAAAAATAAAGAAAATATATATTGAGCTGAAAATTTCCAGAATGCATCTTCATACAATTTAACAACAATGAAAAATTTGATGTTGAAAACCATGCCTAAAGGCTCAATAAAATGTATAGAGAAAACTTGGTTCTTGTGATTTATGTAAAGATCATTGATGTTACTTTGACAATTTTTGCAACATGTTACAAAGACTTTTGAATCAAGATCTTTTTGTTCCTATTAATACATTATATTAAGAGTTTAAAATAATTTTTGAATGATTTTTAGTGATGAATAAGTCCTTTGAACATGCAACACAAAACAAATGTTCATAAGGAAAGTGCTATTTGAGCAACAGTATTGTAAAAATTGGTAAAAATCGAAATATTGGAATTTTCCAGTGAGGTCAGATGGGTTTGAAAGCTAACTCAAAATATTATATTTCAGAAAAAGAATCACGAATTTTGGCTAAGAAATGAGTAAGATATGACAGTTTAAAGTCAGGTAAAGAAATCTGGCAGATTGCATGCATGATGATTGGTTAGAAAAGTGGGTTTTCATCATTTCCTTAAGTAAATCTTTTCAAGTATTTTAAATATATCATGATAAACTCATATTTTAGTCATGTTTCCAGAGATCAAAAGATTAAAACTTATCAAAATGTATACATGCATTTATGAACAAAATTTTGTTTCTCAAAAACTCTTAACTTGAGTTTGATGTTTTAATCCTTAAAATCGATTTTTGCACTAAGATCATGAACATGCAACCTTGTTTATCATACATGCATGGTGTTAAAACACATCCATCATGTTGTAAAAACCATTTTAACAAAAAGAAAACAAGTTTTAAGAATATGAAGAAGGAGAAAGTCTAAGAAAAAGAGCAAAACTTGAAGGAAAAGTGAAGTAGAAATCGATTTTACCTTCAAGAATACCACAAGATGATGAAGATTTCGAGTTTGAGGAGTGTTCTTGGGTTTGTTTTCTGGAAAATTTCTTGGTTCTTAGAGGGAGGAAGAGAGAATGGAGTGGTGTTTGGAGAGAAAAAGTAGAGAGAAGGTAGAGAGAGTTTTCTAGAGAGAGAAAGAAGAGAGATGTGTGTGTGTTGGAGAATAAGAGTGTGAGAGAGATATGGGGAGAGAGGGATCCGATTTTAGGGGAGGAGAGGCTCTCTCTCTCTTGTTTCTTTTATAAAAATTCAAATCTTTTATAAAAATATCCAATTTTTTATAAAATGTGCACCTTAACCTAGTTTTTATGCATAAAACTCTTGATTTTTTACTTATAAATCAAGGGTAAATGTTAATAACTAAATCTTTATTTTTCATTAAATTTTATTTCATAATAATTATTATGATAAGATAATATCATAAGGTTCATAATTTTTTGATAGGATTTTTAAGGTTAAAGTTTATAAATATGAGTTTTTAGGGCTTTTAGGGTTTTGGAGTTTAATAAACTTTGAATATCAAAATAAATAGAATATTTGAGACTTTAAATTATCTTATGGTATTATAACTCTTTTATAGTTATAAATAATGTTTGTAATTTATTTTTATCGGTTTATTGGCATTCTATGTAGTGATTCTGAGATTCAAGCGAAATTGAGGAATCAAGTATACTAGTCCTAGTCTTCAAATTTGACTTAAGTTTCTATGAGACTTTGAACTAACTTCTACTTCTAGGTCAAGTGCATGATGTGTGTATATGATTCATGAAATGTTGTTCGAGTCAAAGAGTGATCCAAATATGGATAGTCGCTACAGCTTAGTAGATGTAGAATTCACATATCAAGGTGAAATCTAAGTACACCATCCATTGTTTTTATCTGTTTCCAAGTTTCTAGTAGGTTATAACTTCGCTTCTAATTACTAAGTTTAATATGTGTCGTGCCTATATGTGAAACTAAGTTTAGTCAAATCTAGAACCGAATCGAAATTCAATTCGTGACGTATTCTATTAGAGCTCAGTCAAATACAATTGTATAGCTGGAGAGGTGGTGACTTGAAGTGTTCTTTGACTATTTTGGGTTAATTCCTCAAGGGAACAGCCCAACTCTTTAGCTATAATCAACTTAATGTTTCCCTAATTCGAGTTCTATAGTCTAGATTGCGAGAAATTAGGATCATGGAAATCATGATCCAACCATGGCGACCTAGTTGAAAAAGATTATATAGTTAGATATTATCTAACTTAAAAGAACGTTATAAGTTTTGCTGCAGCACCTACTGCACTGAGCGTTAAATCCACATTGATGCTTAAGTCGCATTCTAAATTAACACTAAGTGTAACTTCGCCGCTAAAAAAAAAGAAGAGATTAGGAACAATTTGTTCACTTTCGGGTTGGCTACTAAATCTGGAAAAGATATATTCCAAAATAAGAAGGGGTACCACGAATGAAAGAGAAGCGGTCGAGGGTAAGTTCCTAAAAATACGTAGTAAGGGTAGGCAACGAAGTTTTGGTACATCTCAAATGTAAAGACTAATTAAGTGTCGTCGACAAAATAAATTACGAAATGATTGAGCATCTCCGAGGCTATAATTACTACTACGGTTACTCTTACAATAATAAAACCTTATTCGAAGAATAAATATATTTAGAGAGTCATTGTTGCAAATGGAAGCGATGAAAGTTTATGATAAGTTAAATCACATTGTGTAGATAGCATTTTAAGTGTTTAGAAGTGATAAAAATCTCACTGTTATCAAAATGTGTGTTTAAAAATGATAATTAATCTCACTATTATCAAAATGTGTAATAATTCCAAGATAATGAAGATACATGTGTGGCGATCCAACAAAGTAGTAAAATAATATAAAGATTAATTAAGGTTAAAGGTTTAAGTCGTCATTAAAGGAATTTGTATAGAAATATTTGTATTAAACTTTTGAGAAATTGTCCAATTGTCTAAGTCAGGATAAATTCAAGCTTACGGGTCAGACTATTTATGAAAACAAAGTTGAGAGTTTAGGAACTCACTGAAAATTGCAAAGTAAAATACTATTTTTAAGAAAGGTGTAAAAATGTCAATCTTTGAAAATAGTGCATTCATGGTTTAGTGTTTCTACAAAAACAATCATTTAGAGAATAGATAATCGTAAAATTTAAAACTTTTGATGTATTTAAATAAAAGAAGAAACATAAGGATACATATCCTTCACATATATTTTTCGGATATAGAAAAATTATAAGCATAAAGGTATTCATCTTGTGTATTACTTATAACGAAAGATACAATGAAACTTGCATTTTAAATCAAGTTTCCAAATTTAGAAGGAAAGAGCAAATGTAAATAAGGCTTACTTATTTATTGTAGATTTAAAAATAAAAACAAGATGTATATGGTAAAAGGCATAATTGAATATATCAAAGTTGACTAAATCGAAGTTATGACTCACAACTATACACGTATTAATCGCTCAAAACGAAAGGGTAGACTTCTAGTCTATATGTGTACGAACATGGTACCAAGAGAAGCAAAATAGATAGAAACAAAGTTAGACAATGTATTATGTTAATATTATGGCGTGCAAGATCTAAAATAAGAAGGAGAGCGAGAAATAAAGTTTGGGGGAAAGAAAAAGGAAGGTAGCAGCGACAATGATTGTTATTGTTAAAATTATAAGAACAATACCTATAGGTAGATTTAAAACCACGTTGAGATATATTTCAAACTTCAATATTTGATGTATATTGATGACTAAATAGAAATGTAGAAGTTCTAAAGTGTTTTCTAAGTTTTGCTAAAAATCCACGAGTTATCTATTAAGTTAAACTCCATTTGTGAAAAAGAAGAAACACTAAAACTTGTAATTGAAAATCTGACAGTTTTGACCTTTTTGACTGGGGTCCAACAATGGTTAAAACGGATAAGGTAAAGACTTAACATATTTAGATGAATAATTGTGCATTGTCAAAAGTACGTCGCTGGAAGTTTAAAAGTGAACACTAAGTTTTGCAATGCTGTAAGTTTTATAAACACGGATTATAAAACTAATTTGAAATAAAATAAACAAATGATGTGTGTTGGAAATTTAGGAATTAGAGATATCTTAGAAACATGTGTGAAGTAGAAAGTTGTGAAAATATCATGTTGGGATTCAAGAAAACACATTTAAGTAAGGTACAATGCCTAAATGAGAAAGTGGTCAAAAGAGTCAAAACAAAAGTGGTTTGAAAGATCCGATGAAGCTTTTACACGTAATATGAACTTCAATGTCATATGTCTATGTTTTATAGCATAGAAATTAAACACTTTTATAAAAGAAAATGTTTCTAAGTTTTTCGAAAACGTGCCAAAATGGTAATCAAGGTTTAAAATGGTTTATATGCCCTTAAAAACACATCTATCCATTGAAATGGATTTGAAATAAAATTGAAATTGCAAGGTTAAAACCAATAATGGTTAAATTGAGTTTTGAAGAAAAGTGTTAAGTTATAGCAAGTTGTCAAAAGATTTTTTTTTTAGCGAGAATATTGCTTACATTGTTAAGAAATGTCTACTAAGTTGATTGTAGTGGTTATAAAATATTTTATTGATGATAAATAAAACCGATGAAGCGAAATAATTTTTCGATGGAAGATTAAGAAGTAAGGAATAAGTATGTTAGTGTAGCTGATCGTACCTAAATACTAAGGCGAGTACCGGTGTCTTTTCCTCAAAATAAAGGACAAGAAAAATTGTTTGTAAACGTTTTATGGTGTCAATGCAGTTGACGACTTTTTATAGAGGTCAAAGGGATATACTATGTTAAGTTTTAACCTCAAGGTGGAAACAACCTAGAGCTAAATCGTAACGTAGAAATAAGATCTCACATATAGGTTAAACCTCCGTGTCTCCTTGTGAGTCGAATCCGGAATGCCCGCCAATGGTATCCAAGTGATTACTTAGTGGTGACTCATCTACCTCCTTACGAGATGCTCCAATTATCGTTCGTGTCGGTATCGAAACGCTTTTTCCTAGTTGTAACTCTTGAAGACGATGAAGAGGTATTGAGGAATAATTGGTATAGGTTTCGACTTAAGATTATTACTAGTGTATATCTAGCTACTAACCTTACATCTAAAGTCAATAGCTACCGAGGAATACTCATTCTCAGTACTAAGTGCATTGCTCCTAGAGTGGCTAGTGATATAACCTAAGTGGTTAACCTAGCACTTGATAAGGGATAAGATTATTTCTAAATAAAGGCATTGTTATAAAAGTGCACTTAGTTTCTAAGTGTATCTAGATGAATGCCTATAATATGCAATGCCCGTACGTACACCGAAAAATTTTGTTTTTCAAAAGTTTAAGTTGAAAATCGTTTTGAACATAATTCTACTATAACCGTTTCAAGCCTCACATTAAGTTTCCTTAATTAAGCATAGTTGGCCAGGCTATACTTAATTAAAGTCCAATAATGCGTACTCGAATTAGTTATACCAGTAGTATGTTCATTATTTTTAAAACATTTTGAAATTTTTTTTTCTGGCTATAGTTGTGGTTCTCCAAAGGAAAACCGGTATTCTCTATAACCTTCGGCTCTGATACCATTTTCTGTCACACCCCGCTAAAGCGGAAACATAGGGCGTGGCAGTACAAAGGGTTTCATCGCAAAAGTTAAAAGACAACACCAACCATAGTATTAAAAATCATTACAAATTCACAATGGGTTTGAACAACTTTTAAAAGAAATTACAATGTAAATTGAAATACAACACATGCGAATGCTCCTAAAAGTGAAGTGTCCCTAAGTGCCACTTACTCTATGATTCCTGAAAAAGCATGTAAAACGAGCGTCAACTATAAAAATAGTTGGTGAGTACTCACAGATAAACAAAATAATATTGGTTCCATGAATTGAAATCAAAGTTTTGATAAAAGTTTCCAATAATAAAAGTATATTGTTAAAATGAGTAAATAAGTTTGTAAAAACAAAGTTCTTTGTCATCATGAGAGATAAGGTATGTTGCCCAAATAAGATGCAACATTCATATTCTCATGGAAGATAAAGTTCGTTACTCAAACGAGTAAACAAGTTTCATTGCTAAAATGAGCAATCAATTTCGTTGCTACAAGGAGCAAACAATTTCATTGCTAAAACATGTATATAAGTTTTCAGTAATAAAAGTTCGTTGTTGTAATGAGAAACAAAGTTCATTGCTATAATTAATAAACAAGTTTATTGCTATAACGAGAAACGAGTTTGTATGTGTATGAGCAAACAATGAGTCTCAACCAAACCTATGACTGAAGCCCTATCAAGATCTATGCTTATCGTTCCATAGATGAATATGGTATCATGCACTCCAGCAATAGGGCGAGTGAGGAGTTGTCAATTCCTAATAGCGCTATGCATAATGACCATTGGCTCAAAGAGTTAATGGTTAGAGATAAGGGAATGGCCTTAGTACGATAAGTTCTCATGTTCCGTGTTGCATACACATACATAGAGAGACATAGCAATAAAATAGCAATCATGTTTGATACAAATCAATTTAAATACAACATTCAAATAATAGTTTTTCGGGACATGCTTTTCCACCCCAAAACATAAAAACTGAAAATAGGGGAGTGCGTGAATACTCACAATATGCATTGAGATGATGCAAATGATGCCTTGAGCTAAGTTCCACTTGTACCACTATCGATTCCTACAATAATGGTATTCGCTAGTGAGTCTCTAATCGAAATCTAACACTAGTATACTTACTACTACAATAGAATTATGCCAATATTGTGTCAAAATTTAATATTGATAAGTTACAAACATTTTTCTGTGAAAATTAAATTTCAATGAATCAATTGTTATATAACAATTTAAGTGGAAATTTCCCATTATTGAAATGCTAATATTTAACAATTTAAGAGGTGTTCCAATGATTAAATATTCAAAAACTAAATTAATTTAGTTCTAAAATTTCCCAAAGTTTGCATTTCAGTTTTAATTGAAGTGAAAGACCTCAAGATAAATTTTCTTGAATTTTTGATTTGTCTGACTATTTTTCACGATTTTAGTTTCTTGAATAACAATAAAATTTTGAAAAATACTAAACAGTTAATAAAAATTACCAAACTTCAGATTTTGGTTCTAAATGTACTAAAAGACTTCTAGATAAATTGTCATGGAGTATGAATATGTATAACCGTTTTTCATATATTTAATTCTCTAAATAGATACAAATTCATGAAAAATAGAAATCAGTTTCCAAAATTACCCAAACTTTTTGTATTACTGTTATTAAACATTATTAAGCTGGGAAAAATATAAAAATTGATTTCTAAACTGTTTAACCTAATTTTATGATTTTTGAGCATTTATTCTAATAAAAATTGAAATAAATAGAAAACAGTTTCCAAAATTGCCCAAAATTTTTGTAACACTTTTATTATACATTTAGAAGCTGTGAAAAATATAAAAGATATTTTTCAATTAGTCTTTCTATTTTTCTTTGTTTTATCCTCTTAAATAATCATTAATTGAAGAATAATTATTAAACAGTTAAAGTAAATTACCAAAATTTTTGTACACTTCATTTTCAGAGTAAATAATCTGGGAAAAATACCAAATGTGGTTTTTATATACTGAAATCCGATTTTGTGTATTTAAATGTATTTAATCTTAGAAAATAGGAGAAAACTAGTATACAGAAGAGAAAAATCATCAAAATTTTTATGTAGCCTCCTAATGTACTACAAGGTGTTCTGGTAAATTTGCATGAATTTTGGATGAGCAGAACTATTTTTTCTATTTTTAGTCCATTATAAATACAAAAATCGGAGAAAAATAGGAATACATTATGAAAAATTCTGAAAATACTTTTTTAAGTCTTATACCTCTGGTAGAAGCTGCGAAAATTGTTATACAGCCTTTTCAACTTGTCTAAAGTGGTTTTATGATTTATTAGGGCTAAACAAAGAGAAAATTCAAAACCATATTAAACAGTAACAAAAGTCATTGAAACTTCATGGGAGATGTTTATTAACTTAAAGAATCATCCAAGAATTTTTCCAGAATTTATTTACTAGTGTAAGTATTTTATATGATTTAACACTCTATTTTCTTATTATTTTCATATAAAAATAAAGAAAATATATATTGAGCTGAAAATTTCCAGAATGCATCTTCATACAATTTAACAACAATGAAAAATTTGATGTTGAAAACCATGCCTAAAGGCTCAATAAAATGTATAGAGAAAACTTGGTTCTTGTGATTTATGTAAAGATCATTGATGTTACTTTGACAATTTTTGCAACATGTTACAAAGACTTTTGAATCAAGATCTTTTTGTTCCTATTAATACATTATATTAAGAGTTTAAAATAATTTTTGAATGATTTTTAGTGATGAATAAGTCCTTTGAACATGCAACACAAAACAAATGTTCATAAGGAAAGTGCTATTTGAGCAACAGTTTTGTAAAAATTGGTAAAAATCGAAATATTGGAATTTTCCAGTGAGGTCAGATGGGTTTGAAAGCTAACTCAAAATATTATATTTCAGAAAAAGAATCACGATTTTTGGCTAAGAAATGAGTGAGATATGACAGTTTAAAGTCAGGTAAAGAAATCTGGCAGATTGCATGCATGATGATTGGTTAGAAAAGTGGGTTTTCATCATTTCCTTAAGTAAATCTTTTCAAGTATTTTAAATATATCATGATAAACTCATATTTTAGTCATGTTTCCAGAGATCAAAAGATTAAAACTTATCAAAATGTATACATGCATTTATGAACAAAATTTTGTTTCTCAAAAACTCTTAACTTGAGTTTGATGTTTTAATCCTTAAAATCGATTTTTGCACTAAGATCATGAACATGCAACCTTGTTTATCATACATGCATGGTGTTAAAACACATCCATCATGTTGTAAAAACCATTTTAACAAAAAGAAAACAAGTTTTAAGAAGATGAAGAAGGAGAAAGTGTAAGAAAAAGAGCAAAACTTGAAGGAAAAGTGAAGTAGAAATCGATTTTACCTTCAAGAATACCACAAGATGATGAAGATTTCGAGTTTGAGGAGTGTTCTTGGGTTTGTTTTCTGGAAAATTTCTTGGTTCTTAGAGGAAGGAAGAGAGAATGGAGTGGTGTTTGGAGAGAAAAAGTAGAGAGAAGGTAGAGAGAGTTTTCTAGAGAGAGAAAGAAGAGAGATGTGTGTGTGTTGGAGAATGAGAGTGTGAGAGAGATATGGGGAGAGAGGGATCCGATTTTAGGGGAGGAGAGGCTCTCTCTCTCTCTCTTGTTTCTTTTATAAAAATTCAAATCTTTTATAAAAATATCCAACTTTTTATAAAATGTGCACCTTAACCTAGTTTTTATGCATAAAACTCTTGATTTTTGACTTATAAATCAAGGGTAAATGTTAATAACTAAATCTTTATTTTTCATTAAATTTTATTTCATAATAATTATTATGATAAGATAATATCATAAGGTTCATAATTTTTTTATAGGATTTTTAAGGTTAAAGTTTATAAATATGAGTTTTTAGGGCTTTTAGGGTTTTGGAGTTTAATAAACTTTGAATATCAAAATAAATAGAATATTTGAGACTTTAAATTATCTTATGGTATTATAACTCTTTTATAGTTATAAATAATGTTTGTAATTTATTTTTATCAGTTTATTGGCATTCTATGTAGTGATTCCGAGATTCAAGCGAAATTGAGGAATCAAGTATACTAGTCCTAGTCTTCAAATTTGACTTAAGTTTCTATGAGACTTTGAACTAACTTCTACTTCTAGGTCAAGTGCATGATATGTGTATATGATTCATGAAATGTTGTTCGAGTCAAAGAGTGATCCAAGTATGGATAGTCACTACAGCTTAGTAGATGTAGAATTCACATATCAAGGTGAAATCTAAGTACACCATCCATTGTTTCTATCTGTTTCCAAGTTTCTAGTAGGTTATAACTTAGCTTCTAATTACTAAGTTTAATATGTGTCGTGCCTATATGTGCAACTAAGTTTAGTCAAATCTAGAACCGAATCGAATTTTGACGGTTGTCCCAATTTTCATCATCTCAATGCATTGTGAGTATTCACGACTCCCCCTATTTTCGGTTTTTATGTTTTGGGGTGGAAAAGCATGTCTTAAACTATTTATGTTCGTTGTATTTAATTTGACTTGTATCAAACTTGGTTGCTAAATGTTGCTATGTATGTGTATGCTATTGTTAATTCATGAGGCCTTATCGCGTTTAAGTCCCTGGAATCAATTCACACAACTCATTAACTCATTTGAGCCTATGGTTATTATGGATAGCGCTATTAGGAGGTAGACAACTCCTCACTCGCACGATTCGCTTGAGTGCATTTTACCATATTTCCCTATGTTAGCGATAGACATAGAAGAGGGCACCCTCGGTCATTAGGCTTGGGTTGTGAACTCATGGTATAATCATTATGCACTTACGAACCTTGTATCTCGTTTTGGCAACAAACTTTATTTCCCATGAGAATATGAACGTTGCATCTTATTTGGGAAACATACTTTATCTCTCATGATGACAACGGACTTTGTTTATGTATACTTATTTACTCATTTGCAATATATTTCTATTTATGGAAACTTTATTTCCCATGAGAATATGAACGTTGCATCTTATTTGGGCAACATACTTTATCTCTCATGATGACAACGCACTTTGTTTATGTAAACTTATTTACTCATTTGCAATATATTTCTATTTATGGAAACTTTATTTCCCATGAGAATATGAACGTTGCATCTCATTTGGGCAACATACTTTATCTCTCATGATGACAATGAACTTTGTTTATACAAACTTATTTACTCATTTTAACAATATACCTTATTTATGGAAACTTCTATTAAAACTTTGATTACGATTCATGAAACCAATATTATTTTTAACCTGTGAGTACTCACCAACTATTTTTATAGTTGACGCTCGTTTTACATGCTTTTTCAGGAATTATCGAGTAAGTGGCACTTAGGGATACATCACTTTTAGGAGCATTCGCATGTGTTGTATTTCAGTTTACATTGTAATTTCTTTTAAAAATTTGTTCAAACCCATTGTAAATTTGTAATGATTTTTAAACTATGGTTGGTGTTGTCTTTTAACTTTTGCTATGAAACCCTTTATACTGCCACGCCTCGTGTTTCCGCTTTAGCGGGGTGTGACATGATGTGACTGAGTCACATGTTGATGTTTTAAGAATCAAAGAATAGAGAGAAATAGTAAAGGAAGTATATGCTGCTTCTGATCGCGAAGGTGGATTTCGATCGCATCAGAATTTTGAGCAGTTGCTTAAGAAGTTATGATATATTGCTAAGGAATAGATAACAACAATTTTCCATGTGGATTGTAAGGATAAGTTTTTCCGCAAAGTTTTAAAATAAAATAAAATTGTTTAATTTTATTTATTTGAAGTATCCTTACAATGGCATTTGTGGAAAATTGTTGCTTATATGATTCCACTGACAACAATATTGGAAAATGGATTTGATTCTTTCATTTGTGGTAGTGTCTAAATTTACCAAATCAGGAAAGTTCCTCATCACCCAAGTTTCAATTGGACTGAAACTTGGAATCATGCAAGTTGAATAGTATGATGAATGAGAACTTTCAAGCATTGGAAAATCAAGACTAATTACTTGTTCACATGGATGTGTGAGTCAAGTGAAGGACTAAAGGGATCGAGTACACATTCTTGTGCACTGGTCTTGTCCACCACAAAGCTCGTTAAGACTATTTGATTTACTAAAGTTTAGTAAATATGCTTATACTTACAAGTTTAAGTATAATTCTGAAACATTGGAAAAGTCTCAATGTATGGCAGAACGAATGGGAAGAATCAAATTAGGCAGAAAGATAAAAGTTTCTCAAATCTGAAAAGATGGGAGACTACTTTAGTATCATGTTTGTGATCATCTTAATGATTTAGAAATCATATCACAATTAGTCCTCTAAAGGTCATCTTAGTGCATTCTTATGACTAAGAAGAGGAGTCATGAATTGTTGAAATGGTTAGATCAGGAAGATGAGTCATACTTCGTTCCAAAACAATTCTTAGAGTCATACTCCAAGATTGTAACTTGAGTGACATATCTTAAAGAAAGGTTTAAAACACTTGTCAAATGTAAGAGTAAAAGTGTCCTACTCTTGTACATTTGAAATTGGTAAGTTGTGATGTTTTGGATAAAACAAAGACCAACTAAGGCCAATTGTGTGAATTGTTTGTCTTGATAAAGAATCCACACTATCTCTTGAATATTTGGCAAGATAGTCTTATATGTCAAGAGGATAGTGGGAGTCTTAAAGATCCTAAAAAGAATTTCAAGAACTAATCAAGAATAAAACCTGAGGTTCTTCACTAGCACATGACTTGAGGTTTATAACCTATCGTGTTGACATATTCTGTGCCCATTCCAGTTAAAGTTGGCTTTGCATAGGAGTTCTGAAAGTTCTCAATTGGTTGCATAACAACTTGGAAGCAATGGCAGGCCCTGTACTGCCAGGTGGCAAGAAGTTAAGATTGCATAAGTTCAGTCCATATGAGTTTGGATTTGTCATTATCCTTGTCTTGTGACTATGGTTTTGACGATTCACATGGATTAGAACACATACACCATAAAATCTAAGGGTCATAAGGTTTCTCTCCGATTCATGAAAATGATGGTGAGGAAACACTTCCACCAAGTAGATTTGAAGCAGATGGCAAAAGGTCTAAACAATTGAGACTATGATTACGGCATCCCTTTTCATAGTTCTGAAATTCTTTAGACACACATGCATGCTATCTAAGGAAAGGTGTATGATTTTGATAAAGTTTTATCAAAGCATCTCGTATCAGAAATCTGAACTTTGGTAAGAAAGTCAATAAAGTATTGATTTCTAGAAGTACAGCTGATTTCTAAGTACATGTCAAAGCTAGTGGGAGCATAAGTGTTATGCTAATAATCATCATGTTAGTGGGAGCATGATAATTATTGTTAGTGTTGGAAGTTAGCAATGTTAATTATAGAAAACAAAAGTTTCAATTCGTGAGGCTGCAGGGATTGAAAAATTGTTTTGCTATAATTAAGGGAGAGGATATACTTCATTTCAGTTCTAAAGGCTTAGATTGAGACCTTAATCATCTTTAGTCAATAATATATATATGAATTTCATGTTGGATTGGTTCAACTTAAGGAAATTCTATATATTGCGTTCTCAAAATTCGATTATGATTACGGCATCCCTCTTCATAGTCAAATTTTGAAAACATGGCAAATAAAAATATTGTAGCAAAAGACTGGTCTAGAATCATGTCTTTATGTGAGACATCATGAATCGTGTACCATTTGCTTTGGGTACAGGATCGATTGCATGTGCTATAATATTTGTCATTTCTAAATTTTTCCAAATGCCCAGAGGCATTAAGAAGGGAAAAGGTCTAGAATTGGATATGACTAAAATGATTAAGCAATTGTCGAGGACAATCTGAGGTTTACCAAAGATTGGTTGCTCAGGGACAGTTGGAAGTATAGTGCTAATTTTGGAAGGACCATATTGACAAATTCTGAAAAGAGGCATCTCTTATTCAGAAGTGATAGTCAAAATGAGAATATGGAGTTGTCTCCATAGGTGGAAGTTATCTGTGTAAGATTAGAAAACTTAATGCAAGAAGTATGTCCAAAGCAATGTACTTTGAATATGAGACTTAGTTTCCATGGAGTTGATCTCCATTGGAATACCTTATAATGACTGTTGACAAGTCTTTGTGGCTTTGTACATATTCATTACAGGAGGGTCAGTGCATATAAGTTTAAAATCTAAACAGATTTCGATAAATGATAGGAATTTGAAATTCTCACATTTTTCGATAAGGATTTGGGAGTGTGAAATTAGAATCATTGAAATTATGTTCAATTGGTTTATTTCACAAACTAAGGATCATAGACAAACATAGAGTGCATACTTGGTGTATGGCAAAGCTATTGCTTAAGAAAAACATAGTGTACATGCTTGGAGCATGGGACAACTAGTGTTTTTAATTCAAGTATAAAGTTGATAAAACCGAAACAATGAATAATGAGTAATCAGTATGGTGATAAATAAAAGTGTTTATTTATATTCATAGGGTTTAATACCATATTTGATTCATTTATTCTTGTGTTTCACTTTGCATGTTTTGACTTCCAGAATAACTAAGTCGCTCTTCCTGAATGATTAAGTTATTCAAACCATCCACAGTCGGTCATATGTTGGAAGTAGATATGAATCAAGACTGTCATGGGTTGGTTTGTAGAGATCCAAGTTGGTGGACAAAGTGGTGCTACAACACTCATGAGTGCTCATAAGTTCTGAATATTGGATTCAACCCACGCTCATTTGAATCACTTCATGGATTTTATCACGAGTGATCATGAGACGATAATATCTTATATTCTTCAAACCTAGAGATATGAGTTGTTAGTATGAGTTGGTTATACATTGATTGCACGAAAACGCATTGGTAACTCGATGTTATAAAACGTACCTTTGTGTATGATTCAACAAGTAGTAGAACAAGCCATATGAGTCGAAGTTTATCCATTCCTTTTACCTTCGGGATAAAAGCGATATATGTGGGCCCCTCGATGATTTAGCGATGACACATGTGAGTGCTTGGCCAAGCCAGGACTGATTTGATTTGTTCAATCAGTCAGTCATCATAAATCGAAAATCGGGAAACAACAAATGGACATAGAGAATGATTACAATCCATGTCTCAGTCCATATGATATCTAGAATGGAGGAATATATGATCCCTTATCTAATGGACAAGTCATTGACAAGGTCAGAGTTCGACAGCGGCTTTAAGAGCTACGATTGCCAGTTAGGTTTTGAAGTCATACTCAATAATAGTTTTAGACTTATCCAAGTGGGAGACTGTTGGATTAATGTCTAAGTCCATAACTATATTTGGTATGTACTTGACCCGACCCGGCATGGTCCATTTGGGTTGCACTTCACCGGCACAATCTATATGGATAGTCTTTTGAGAATAGTATATTTATGATTTATATTAATATATTATAAGTTCTAATATATTAATATGGAATTATATTATTTAATTAGTATTGATCAAGAATTAATTTAGAATTAATTAAGTGATCAAAAAGAACTAATTAAATATGGACTCTTATATATATGGAATGGGCCAAGTTCATTTAGGTTGGGCTAAGCTTTCATGGATGGTCCATGGAGCTTTTAACCCATGGATCCTATGTAAATAAAAGGTCATGGGTATTAGGGTTTACATGGATGTAACCCTAATCCTCCATAATATATAAAGGGGTCCTTGGCTCACAAAATTGGCACAAGTGTGTGAAAATAAGAGTGGGCCGATTTTAGTGTGCATACATATTCTCTCAAGTTCTTCCAAGGTGTTTTGGTGATTTGTGAATCCATTTGAGGCTTCCACACTATTGGGGCTAAGGTCTTAAAGCTTGAAGACATCAAGCTACATCAAAAGGTATGTCATCTAACTAGAACTTTGTAGTATAGGTGCTTCATAATATGCTAGTTAGGATGAAACCTTGGAATAGTTAATATTTTCATGTATAATAGACAAAACATAGATCCAAGATTTATAGGGTTGCATGTACAACATAGGAGTGTTAGAATGCTCAAAACCCAACAACATCTCCCAATTGAGCAACATTCAATCTTTTAATAGGGGATTTGTTTCCTTTACGGGCGGAGAAGTTGGCAAGATCACTCAAAGAGGAACCGTAACAAATGGAGTGCTAAGTTTTGAGAATGTCAACTTTTCTCCCGAGTTAAAACACAGCGTGTTGAGTGTTTCCCAGATTTGTGACAAAGGTTATTCTACCCATTTCACTGACAAGGAGTGCATGATTCTCAAGCCAGGCATTGTCATCCCGGAAGAGTGGATTCTTGTCAAATCTAAGCGGGATGGGAATGCTTATAATATTGATATGAACAACAACATTCCTGAACAAGTCACTTGCCTCTTTTCGAAGGTCTTAGAACAGAACGCAATGCTGTGGCACCGAAGACTCGGTCATGGTAACGCTAAATACCTAAATCGTCTTGCAAAGAATGAGATGGTACGAGGGTTGCCTGTCAGAGACTTTATCACTTTTGAGAAGTGTATGTTTTGTGCCCAGGGAAAACATCATAGAAAATCACACCTGCCAAAACAAGTTAACTCAATCAGTCAGGTGCTCGAATTATTGCATATGGAATTAGTTGGTCCGGTCAATGTCCTGAGTATCAACAGAAGCTCGTACTGTCTAGTTGTGATCGATGACTTCTCTCGTTTTACGTGGGTCTTCTTCTTATCCAACAAAGCTGGGGTTGCTGATCTGATAAAGAAGTTCATTGTGATGATTGACAACCAAACCAACAACCGGGTGAAGGCGCTTCGTACTAATAATGGAACAGAATTCAAGAATGCTGTTCTTGATCATTTTCGCGTAGAAAAGAAAATTGTGCGTCAATACAGCTCTGCTCACACGCCTCAACAAAACGGTGTTGCTGAGAGGAGAAATAGAACATTAAAAGACGCTGCAAGGACGATGCTGTGTGATTCCAAGTTACCTGTTTTCTTTTGGGCTGAGGCGATTAACACTGCTTGCTACGTGCATAAACGTGTTTTAATCAACAAAGCTCAGATGAAGACACCGTACGAGATTATATATAGTCATAAGCCTTCAGTCAGTCATTTCCGTGTATTTGGCTGCCCTTGCACCCTTCTTCACTTGGAGTCCAACCCCAAGTTCAATGCCAAAGCCGATGAATGTTACTTCGTAGGATATGTTGCACGCACCGCGTATAGGGTTTATAATAAGAAGACAAAGCAGAATGTAGAATCCTTTGACGTGCGCTGGTTGGAGGAGAATGAAACGGATGCTCGAGTGGGCCTTGATTGGTTATTTGATTACACATCGCTCTTCAAGTCCATTAATGTGTCTTCAGATGGTTCATATGGGTCCTCCTCTGGTTCGAAGAATGTTTCTGAAGACGAAGACGAAGAAGTTGTTTACAGACCTCCAACGGTACCCTCTTCACCTCTCGAGGGGGAGTCATCTGCTCCACCTAAGGGGGAGTCACCTGTTCGACTTGGTAGTCCAGAGTCTCCAGTTCAAAATGACACTCCAGATGCTAATGCTACACCTCTTACTCCTGTTGAAAGAGAGTTCATGTCTATAGATGCTTCCGCTGTTACTCCAATTTTTATGGAACTACTCTTTCTTGAAGAAATTGCTAATGAGTTTGTAGCAGATTCATCGAATGTGGATCAATCAGCAAATGATGGAGGTTTCAACATTCACACTCTTCCTGTTTCACTCAATGATATCAGCCAAGACATACCTTCAAGAATTCAACGCGATCATCCGATCGAAAACATCATTGGTCAGTTGGGTGATGGAGTTAAAACTAGAAGTCAGAGTGGAGATGACAATACATGTCTCTATTCTTGCTTTATCTCTCAAATAGAGCCCAAGAATGTTGAAATGGCTTTGAATGAGCCCAGCTAGGTAGATGCTATGTATGAAGAGCTAAATCAATTTGAAAAGCTCGGGGTTTGGAAATTGGTTGAGTTACCAAAGGGCAAAAAGTCTCTTGACACACGCTGGGTCTATCGAAACAAGCAGGATGATTCTGGTGTTATAGTGTGCAATAAAGCAAGATTGGTTGTTCGCGGGTTTCGACAAGTCGAGGGTCTTGATTATATTGAGGTTTATGCTCCAGTGGCTCGCTTGGAGGCTATTCGTATCTTCCTTGCATATGCTTACTACATGAACTTCACGGTTTACCAAATGGATGTCAAGACAGCCTTCTTGTATGGCAAGGTGAAGGAAGAAATCTATGTTGATCAGCCCCCTGGGTTCGTTAACTCGAAGTTTCCTAATCATGTCTACAAGTTGGACAAGGCGTTGTATGGGTTACATCAAGCTCCTCGAGCGTGGTATGCGACTCTCACAAAGCACTTGCTCGAGCATAGATACTCTCGTAGCACTATCGATCAAACTTTATTCATCAAGCATGTTGGTAATGATCGGATTCAAGTCCAGATCTACGTTGACGACATTATCTTCAGGTCCACCAGTCCACAGCTATGCAAAGAGTTTGAAGGGTTGATGAAAAAGAGGTTTGAGATGAGTTCGTTAGGAGAAATAACCATGTTTCTGGGGCTTCAGGTCAAATAAAATTCAACCGGAATCCTGCTCCATCAAGCTAAGTATGTGGAGGATATTCTTGAGAAGTTCGGGTTTCAAGACGCAAAACCTGCATAGACACCAATGGCCGAAAGACCCCTGCTGAATCCAGATATTGATGGCGAATCCGTAGATCAGACACACTACAGATCGATGATCGGATCGTTGATGTATCTTACTGCAAGTCGTCCCGACATCATGTTTGCAGTTTGTCAATACGCACGTTATCAGGCTAAACCTAAACTTTCACATCTTATTGCTGTCAAAAGGATTTTCCGGTATATCAAAGGCAGCCCAAAATTGGGTCTTTGGTATCCGAAAAATTCCGAATTTGATTTATATGCTTTTGCTGACAGTACTTATGGAGGCTGTGAGCTTGACAGGAAATCTACATCAGGAGGCTGTCAATTCCTTGGAGACATGCTGGTGTCATGGCAGTGCAAGAAACATCATACCGTCTCAACCTCAACAGCAGAAGCGGAATATGTTGCTGCATCTGCTTGTTGTTCTCAAGTTAGCTGGATCCAACATCAGCTGTTGGATTACAGTTTGAATTATCTAGAAACCCCCATTTACTGTGATAATGAGGCTGCGATTCAAATTACTAAAAATCATGTCCAACACTCCAAAACCAAGCACATTAATATCTAAATTCATTTTTTCAGAGACTGTTATGAGAGCTCGCTCATTCGGCTGGAACATGTTCCATCTGCTAATAATGTAGGGGATCTGTTCACCAAGCCTTTTAACAAAGCTCGATTCGATGTGCTTGTGGGATTTTTGAAAATGATTCGTTTTGAGGATTAAATTTTTGTTATAAGTTAGGTTAGTTTAAATTTGCGCATTTTAGTGATTTCATTCTCACCCATGCACAAATTTAGGGGGAAAAAATAAACAAGAACCAAACAAAAATTGAAAAATTAAAAAATCCAAAAACATTTTGTTTCTGTTTTATTTTTTTCAGAAAATATTCAAAAATCCAAAAACATTAAAAAATCAGAAAAATTAAAAAATATTGTTGCTAACAGCTTTTGTCACACCCCAAAACCGGAACGGCGGAAACGTTCGGGGGTGGAGGACGTCATAACTACCTTAAACCAATTGTTATTTAAAGTACCATGTGATATGCCTGTACCATACTACCGACTAAAAACACGATGATGAAAGACGTCGGAAGGAATGACGTTTGGCACCCGTAGACTTACAAGTCCCACTGTAGCGAGAAGCAAGGTGTAAGATAGTCAATCCAGTATAGATCTATACACAAACTCAATGCTCTCCACTTAAGGAGATTCTGGATACAAAACGAGCCATGACAGGTGATGCCATGCCCCGTTACGTGGCTCACATAATTGTAGTAGTGTTCTTGTATATGTATTGTGTGTACTAGCTGTATTGTATGTTCTCTCTCTGTCTAGTATGTATTTATGTTCTCTCTGCTTCTCATAATAGTATGTTCTTTTGTATAATGTATAATATGTACTAGCTGTATTGTATGTTCTCTCTCTGTCTAATATGAATGTATGTTCTCTCTGTTTCTCATAATAGTATTTTCTCTCTGTTTCTCATAATAGTATGTGTTGACTCATGTATGAGCTGACTCATTGTATGTTTCATTGTTATAGTAATAGTATTAGTAACTTCCTAAACTATACCTATTATAGTTTACTAGCAATGTTATTTGTATATATGAACATGTTTGTATACCTTTGCTACCCAAAGGTATTGAATAGAAAGAAGGAACTTTTATATCTATATACATATACATAATATATAACTAGGATTCAAACGAGCTTCGGACAAACAACCGATACCCTAAGTCCACAACCAAACAAGGAACATGAGGTAAGGTGAGCTAGCAGTCCTCAGTCCTTTCAATCCTACTTATATAACTATATCTATATAGATACAATTTTAACAAAATATAAGTTTAAAAGAGTTTAATAAAAGTATTTGACATATAAAAGAGTTTGAAGTAGTTTGTTTGATAACACCGTTTGAAAAGTAAGAAATCCATTTGTTTGGTAGTTATTAATCACATGTGATTGATATAATAACTATAATAGTTCAACTTGTATTCCCCCCCATAAAAGCATTTAAAATCATTTAAAAGGTTGATTAAGGGGTATGAACTCACCTGTAGTGAGTCACTCGAATGAAAGATCGATATAATATTATTGGGTGTCAATTGGAGTCTTGAGCACAAACGAATCCTATTTGACATATAATGATACATATATGAATACAAATAGTGCTTATAACAACTAATTATTAAATTGGAACCACCTTAGCGACTAGTAACCACTTATTTTGAAGTGTTACAACCATATATGATTGTATATAAGGGGTATATAGCTATACAAGGGAGTGTATGGGCAAAATGCAAAATATTTGTGTGTGTGCGACCAGGGTGTGTGTGCGGCCGCACACTCCCTATGAAATGTGCCAAAACGTATTTTAAGGCTTTAGGACTCATCTAGGAAGGTTTCTTACTTCATGCTTTAGCCTTATATGGAGTTCATTGCCATTTTTGGACCTAAAAAGGGTGTGTGTGGGCACCATGATGTGTGCGGCCGCACACCCTTTATGAAGATGATAAAATCGTGAATTTCTAGTATATCATCAAGTGTTCTTAGCATATAACAGGTTATGATAAGTGTATACACGTTATAGAGGCTTGAAAGGGTTATTAAGGTCCAAAACTAGTGTGTGTTCTTGGTGTTCTTGACTAAAGATGGATGTTTTCATGGATCAAAGCAAAGGGTTTTTCTAGTTAGGGTTGTGCATCAACAATTCAAAAGGAAGAATTACTTACTTTTATGAAGATCAAGATGAAGATTTGGATGATACTTGAGAGGATTTCGAGTTCTAGTCTTGAAGAAGTGGAAAAGTGTTCAAAAATGACTAAGTGTTGAATATATAGGGGATAGTGTGCGGTTGGGATGGGTGTGTGGCCGCACACTCGGGTGTGTGGCCGCACACACCTTGTGTTGGTGTGATTGGCTCATTTGCAAGGTGTTACACTCACAATACTCATCTCACTACTCATACCTTGATTATACTAGGTTTTGAACACTCTAATTGACTCTAAACAGTGCTAGAAGATAGGAAAAACGAGTCTGACCTTCAATGATTTGAATAAGAGTACAAGATAAAAATTTCGGATTGCCACAACGTTTCTTGTAGGTGTTGTGATGGGAAGTGAAATAATAATGTGATAACAGACAATCTGAATCTATGTAAGGTACCAAAGTCGAATTGTCTTTGATCTGTGTTCGATGTGCTGGTAGACATGAAAGTTTTCTTTCAAAATGGACTTGACTAGGATCGGATGAACTTAAGAAGTTTAGAGACTTGACAAATCTTGACCTAGATAGTTCTATTTAGTCTGACAATACAACACTTGGGTAGGTTGAGCAGAGAGATATACATGGGAATCTGCGGATACATTAAATGATCTGTATTTAGAACTGTGGATTGACTTTTTCTCTATGTGCGGACTTTGTCCTTAAGTCCGGTATTGACGGGGTGACTGGGGAATTCCGATAAATTAGGTCTATAGAAAGTTATTTTCTTTCTTTCTTACTGTCAGTCATATGTTACTTCCTTTGTGTGATTGAAAGATCCGACCTGGACTGTAACATATGCAACTCTGTCTCTCTGCATCTTCTTCTATGCTATTCTTCCTATCTGTTAGTCATATGCTGTCTCCTTTGTGTGATTAACAATCCGACCTGGTACACAGCATATGCAATCTTCTACCTCTCAATCCCTCTAATCTCTGGTTAGTCATATGTTTCACTCTCTGCATGATTGGAAAAGATCCGACCTGAGTGTACAACATATGCATTCTAAATCTGACTTATTTCTCAATAACTGTCTCCTCATCCGATGTAAGGAGTATTCTGGAAGTCCTTGATTATTGGCGTATATCAGGGAGTGGGAAACACGTTCTAATACAATTAAAATTGAACACTTATAGGTTGTCTGTAGATCTCACTGCTCAATTTAGGTGGACAACAATACCCTTGGTCGTCGTCAGTTGAATGGTCTCTAAGAATATTATCTAATTTCATAAGATCCAATGAGTTGTCACTTACAGTAAAAAAAAAATTATCAAAAACTTTCGTGTTTAAGTGGACCACAATACCGGCAATCGATCAGACGTAAACATGAAGACAAAAGTATCGATAAGTGAATTATGATTGTCTAACATCTTTGATCCTTATATCACAAGAAAATTTTATTGGTTGTGGTTAATGAGAAATTATTGTTGATTCATTTCAATTTCAAATTTTATTTTTATTATTTTGCTAAGAAAACCAGAAATATTAAGTTTTTTTTATTATTTTATTTTATTTTATTTTATTTTTATTTTATTTTATTTTTAGCTTAGTTTAAAGTCTTAGTATTTTTTATTTTATTTTTCATGTCCTTGAAATGCATCATGATCAAGAACCTTTTGGGCTTGAGTTGGACCGGGTTTTTAGAAGAGAGTATATAAGGAGTGTGTATGGTCAAAGACTCCTTTCCTTTCATTTATCAAAGAACGGTCGTACACGGAGAGTACAGCCGCACACCGAAGTTCAACCGTACACGAAGTGTTCAACCATACACGGAGTGTGCGGTCGTACACGGAGTGTGCGATCAAACGCGTGTGCTGCCCAGCCGCACACTCCTTTCCTTTCATTCAAGCCCTGACATGCTGAACTGAAAAGAAAAGCAACATTTATCATTGATAAATCTCTTTTCTTTTCAGTTCAGCATGTCAGGGCTTGAATTCACAAAGGTTCACAACTTGGCCATTTTCCTTGATGATCCTCCAGCGGCTCACTCACAATTTCAATTTATAGTCAATGGATTATGAAGATGTTGCTTGCTGACTTGTTTCACCACATGCCCAGTCATTTACCAACGATTGATTAAAGACTTCTAGAACAACGCGACTGTAAAGAAGGATAACCGGGGAGCAAAGTATCTTGAAGCTTCTATACAAGGAAAGAAAGTGTTGGTTACTGAAGATATCATTCGAGAAGCTCTACAGATTGGTGATAAGCGTGAATTTCCAAAGGAAATTGAACTTGACCAGACACAAGGAGTTCTAGATCAAATGGGTTATGAAGGAACTTTTCCACCCACTCACAAGAAGCTGTTGCCGCCATGTTGGAAATTTCTGGCCCATGCATTCGTGAGCTGCATCTCAGGTCGAAGATCAGGTGCAAATGAAATATCTTTGGTCAACACTAGTGATATTGCTGCCTTGGCTTCTGGAGTAGACTTCAACTTTTCAAAATTTATCTTGCATGAGATGATTTTGAATGTTGAAGGAAACAAAAGGGACAAGTTTCTTATGTATCCAAGATTTATTCAGCTGATCCTAAATGCCAAGCATCCTGAGATTGAAAGAGGAGGAGAGACCCTGGACATCAAGTCTGTTGGCTCAAGTGCTTTTGGATTAATGAAACAAAACCGATCGAGAAAGCTTAATTTTGAAGGAAAATTTCCATTGATTAGATTTGGAATATTTGCTGAAGAGAGTAATCAGTCTGAATCTGCTGACCTTTCTTGTCCTACGGAAACCGATGATGTAATTATCTCTCCTTCTGAACATGAAACCGAGGAAGGTCGTGTCTCTCCTGTGGAAATTATAGCAGAGGAGCATGACCAGCTACAAAATGTGGAAGTTGAGAGTAATTTTGATCAAGAGGGAGATAATGGAGAGAATGATGGAAATGATGAGTTTCTCCATGATATGGATTTCATAGGACTCAACAATGTAGACCTTCCCCTTAACTTCGAACTTGAAGGAGAAGGTGAATTTGACATAGGTCTGGATTTCACTAACAGGTTCTTTGATAAAGTCGATGAAGTTGTTCAATCTGCAACTGAGACTAGGGCTGCTAAGAAGACTCTTGAAACTATGCCTCCTTTATCTAATTCAATGGAAGAAACTTCATGCCAACGGGATGCGGCATCAGTGATTCCTCCCCTTGATTATGCTATTCCTACATCAATACCATTTTCAAGTAACCCAACTCAGGCACAGACCTCTCTGCCCCTCTGCCCCCTATAAAAAGGAGGCGTCAAAATTCAAGGCAGGGAGTGTTTATTCAAAGCCAAACACCACCAGTTTCAGCTACAGTCACCACCACAACTGTTACTACACGACCACTACAAAATGAAGAAGGTCCAAGCACTATGTTTGAGACAGGCGGATTGTCTGATGTTCCAGAATACTCCCCCACAAGGCCTTTGCTAGATGAAGCTTCTATCACACTAGCTAAGCACTTGATTCAGCATAGCCCATAACCTTCCTCCCGTGGAAAGGGAATATCTTTCGAGGAAGGTCGCTCAGGGGATGATAAGACTTTGGTTTCTAAACTTCAAGAAGAAAGTGGTATTCTGAAACAATAGAACATTGAAAAGGACATCATGCTTGAACAATACGGTAACTTTATCGCTGAGCTTCAAGCAAAAAATGCTTTAAAGACAAAACAAATTACTGATCTGCAAACCAATCTTAGATCAATAACTGCCTTCTACTTCGGTTTGAAGAACAAGCTATTTGAAGCCTTTGGTGACAAGTTCAAATCTTTGTTTTAGCAGCCTCATGGAATTGAAGACCCTCCCACTGCTTCCGACCAGCCTTCCGAAAACGAAGTTGTTGGATAAGGTGTATAAGTCCATAACTATTTCTGGTATGTACTTGACCCGACCCGGCATGGTCCATTTGGGTTGCATGGCACCATGCATTTGGATAAACTAAAATGAGAGAAATAACACTTATGGTTTATTAATATATTATAAGTTCTAATATATTAATAATATTATTTAATTAGTTTGATCAAGAATTAATTTAGAATTAATTAAGTGATCAAAAGATAACTAATTAAATATATAGGTATATTATGTAAATCTTCCATATCTTATATAGCGGGCTAAGAGGCTCCATGGATTATCAAGTTGGGTTCCACCCATAGGATGCTCCATGGGAGTTACAAACCCATGGGTCATGGAAATGAAGAGTCATGACACATTAGGGTTTACATGGTGTAACCCTAGATGTGTCAACACTATATAAGAAACCCATTCTCCACCAAAATTGGCGACACTAAGAAACAAGAGGGCTAGAGTCGATTTTGCAAGTGTAAGATTCTCTCAAAGTTTACTCCTTTGCATTTGGTGTTGTGTGAAGCATTTGAGGCATCACACTTGGGGTGCTAGGCTCACAAGGTTTCAAGGATCATAATCAACAACAAGGTAAGTTATTCTATCTTTCATTCAAGTTAAAAATGTTCCCCATGTATGCTAGATAGGAATATAACCTTGGAATTCAACTTTGCATGATTATTAGACAAAAATAGATCCAAGGTTATTAGGGTTGCATGTACACTTAGGAAGTGTTAGAATGCTCAAAACCCATCAGTGGTATCAGAGCCTAGGTTTGTTTTTTTTTTTTTTTTTTGTGTGCAAACAGCTTTAAAAAAAATCGTTTTTCTGTTTTCTGCTCGTATGAAAGTTTGCACATTTGTTGCTGGAAATGGACTAGAAACATTACCCTAAACTGTTTTGATGTTTTAAAGCTTGTTTTAGATGGTGTAATGTTTATGCTAATCCATTTACAATGGAAATTATTAAAATTAGAAGTTTTTTTTAAGTGTAATTTTTGATTCTTGAAAGTGTTCATATTCATGTTCTTGAACTTATGAAGATTAGATGATCATAGGAATTGTTTGTAACCTTCATGGTAGTTTAATTCATGATCATAATGTTTTTAATGGAGTCCATAACTTGTCCACAAGTTATGGAAAACCAAAAGTCTCACTTTTATTAAAGCCATTAAAAGAACACAAGAGTTATAAAAATGAAGAGTCTTCATTTTTATTACTCAATTAATTCATAAGTTATAAGAAATGAAAAGTTTTGAAAGTTTACAAAACTTGCCCTCAAGTTTTGGAACATGTAAAGTCTTGATTAAAACTTTAGTTCCAACCCTTCGAATTTTAAAAGTTAAAATTCAACCCTTATACTTTATAATATTATAAGTTACTAATATATATATATATATATATATATATATATATATATATATATATATATATATATATATATATATATAACGTCAAGTCGTCTTACCGCTAGTACGCCTCATTCACGAAGCCGGTCTATAAGGGGGGTATAAGGTTGTTGCCTATAAAATGACAATTTAATGGGTGTCCACTCTCACCCACCGCTTCCTTGATCGGTGGAGGGTCGTTAGCCGAACGGGTAAGACAAGGACTTATAAATTCTCATTAAAAGTATGATGAATATTATAAAGTAACTAAATGCTTTTATTAAATTCCCAATCTTAGTTACTTTAGGAAAATGTGAATAAGGTGCTAATCCATGAAATTACACTTTACACTTTGTTTAAGTCGTTGGTGGAGCGTGTGTGGTTAACCGGCACACTACCTTGGACTTAACAAGGTAGGTAAAGGGTGACTTAAGGTTTACCATAGCATCGGTGGAGCGTGTGTGGTTTACCGGCACATCGATTGAGTGATAAACCTTGAGGGTACCAAGTGATTTGCATGGTTACTTAACACCTCGTTTTGTGATCCTCGGTATCCCAGTCACAAAACTTGGAGGGCACACTCGAGATTGAAACATGCCTTTGAAAAGTTCATTGAATCTCAAAAGAATCTAGGAATTTCTAAGAACCAATTAAAAACCTAATATTTATATTTCGTTTTTCATGGTGGAAATTGGTGAATCGTCATTCACCTACCTTTCAAATATGTTATAGCTTGGATTACGACATACCTCTTCTAAGTTATAATATATTGTGATTGGATCCTAGCCTTAATATTACATTTGGGTGTTTTATTAAGGACTCTCTTAATATCTAAACTAATCTTGTCCTCTTCTTTCAGATGTCTTCAAACAATGCTGCTTCTGGCTCTAATCCTAATGGCTCCTTTACCCTTATGAACTTGTGTGGGAAAGTCACTTTTGATGGATCCAACTTCAATGAATGGATCAGAAACATCAAGATGATTACCCGCTACGAGGACAAAGAATATGTCCTTGACAAGGAGCTTAAGGAGATTGATGAGACCACCACAACTCCCCAGGAGATCGCTGACTTCCGGGCACATGAAAGGGATGCTACAAAAGTGGCATGCATCATGTTGGCCACCATGACAGCGAAACTCCAAAAGTCCTATGAGGACTTCTACCCTTTTGAAATGCACCAAGATCTGATGGAAAGATACCATCAAAGTGCACGACAAGAGAGTATGAAATCATATGCTCTATCATAACAACCATGATGAAGGACGGGGAATCCGTCACGAGCCACATGCAGAAAATGCAAAGGTATGTGGATCGGTTGCTGAAGCTTAATGTGAACTTCCCTGAGGAGGTTGCAATAGATATCATTTTGCACTCCTTACCATCGTGCTATGATCAATTCCGCATGACATATCACATGAATAAGGAAGAGGTCACACTCAGCAAACTTCAGGGACTCCTCAAGACCGCAGAAACAGGTCTTAAGGGTAAGTCGGTTGTTAAGACTCCTACTCCAAACTCCGCCCCGGTTTTGGCAATCGGGAAAGGTAGAGGGAAGAAGAGGAAGAGCTCTTCGAAGGGTACCAAGGCTAGGACCCTTGATGGCTCTTCTTCAAGTGGAACCAATAAAGGTTTTGTCACTCCTTCTTCTGACCCTAAAGAGGCTGAATGCTTCTATTGCCATGAAAAGTCACATTGGAAGCGGAACTGCCCAAAGTACCAGCAAGATGTGAAGGATGGGAAAGTTAAACCCAACCATGCAGGTATTTACACTATCTTATCTAATAACTCACCCCATTCTAACTCTTGGGTCCATGATACCGGTTGTGGTATTCATATCTGTTCTGATTTGCAGGGACTAAGAAGAAGTGAGAATGTGGAGCATGGAAGAATAAACTTAATCATGGGGAATAGGAAAGCTTTACCTGTCACCAAGATTGGAGTTTATACTTTATCGCTAAGTAGTGGGTTTAGTTTAGATTTGAATAAATGCTGTTATTCGCCAGAAATGGCAAGAAATATTATTTCCTTTCATGCATTGTATAAACAAGGTTTCACCTTTTCATTTGATAATGAAGTTGGTTCGATTAATGCTTTCTTTAATATTGTTCTTTATTTTAAAGCATTACCTTGTGATGGTGTGTCTGAAATTGTATCTGTGGTTGATAACTTAGGAAATAATGTATTGTGTATTGATTCTGTTAATGATAATAACTTGGATAAAGCATCATTATGGCATTGTCGTCTTGGACATATAAGCAAGAAACGCATAGGCCAACTCCAAAAGGATGGAGTATTGGAGTCATTTGACCTAAAGTCAGATGATAGTTGCGAATCATGCTTACTTGGAAAAATGACAAAGTCACCCTTCACAGGTTCTTGTGAGAGGGGTGAAGGTTTGTTGGATCTTATACACACGGATGTGTGTGGGCCCTTCAAACATGCCACAAGGGATGCTAATCGTTATTATTTGACTATTACTGATGATTACAGTAGATATGGATATGTCTACTTAATCAAGCATAAGTCAGACACTTTTGAGAGGTTTAAAGAGTTTAAACAAGAAGTCGAGAATCAATTGGGCAGGAACATTAAGATGCTTCGATCCGATCGAGGTGGTGAGTATCTTAGTTCAGAGTTCCTCGACTATCTTAGGGAATGTGGGATTGTCTCACAATTGACACCTCCCAGGACACCGCAGTTGAATGGTGTAGCTGAAAGGCGTAATCGAACCTTGTTGGATATGGTTCGTTCCATGATGAGTCGAGCTTCGCTACCAATCTCAATTTGGGGGTATGCCTTAGAGACTGTCGCCCATATCCTTAATCTAGTTCCCACAAAGAAAGTTGCCAAAACTCCTCATGAGATGTGGACTGGTAAAGTACCCAAACTAGACCACATTAAGATTTGGGGTTGCGAGGCTTTCGTGAGACGCGAGACTCATGATAAGCTCGAACCTCGAAGTGAGAGGTGTATTTTCATTGACTACCCACATAAATCCTTTGGTTACCTCTTCTACAGACCTAGTGAGAATGTGGTCTTTGTAGCTAGGAGGGATTTCTTTCGAGAGAGAGAGTTCATAAGCCATGGAGACAGTGGGAGGCAAGTTGACCTTGAAGAAATTCAAGAGTCAAGTGGTGAAGGAACTTCAAACCCTAGCACTCAACTTGAGGAGGAAACTCCTGTTGAGCCAGTTGACAAGTCTGTACCTCTAAGGCGTTCCACAAGGGTTAAGAATGCACCTGAGCATTACTATGGATTCCGTATTACTGCGGAAGGTGATACACTTATCAGTGATGAGACACTGATAGGTATGGATGAACCTAATAGTTACGCGGAAGCCACGGCAGGCCCTGAGTCAGCCAAGTGGAAAGAGGCAATGGACAGCGAGATACAGTCCATGTATGACAATCAAGTTTGGAACTTGGTTGAGAATGTACCAGGTCGTAAGACTATAGGGTGCAAATGGATCTTCAAGAAGAAGACCGACATGGATGGTAATGTACACACTTATAAGGCACGACTGGTTGCAAAGGGTTTCTCACAAACTCCGGGAGTTGATTATGATGAGACATTTTCTCCAGTGGCCAAGATTAAGTCTATTAGGGTTCTGTTAGCCATAGCTGCATTTCATGACTATGAAATATGGCAAATGGATGTCAAAACCACTTTCCTTAATGGAAAGTTGGCTGAGGATGTTTACATGAGTCAGCCAGAGGGTTTTGTCAATACAGAGTACCCTAATAAAGTGTGTAAGCTTGAGAAATCCATTTATGGGTTAAAGCAAGGATCTCGCAGATGGAATCTTTGCTTTGATGAGAAAGTCAAAGAATTTGGCTTTTCTAGGAGTGAAGATGAATCTTGTGTATATGTCAAGGCTAGTGGGAGTATAGTTAGCTTTTTGGTGTTGTATGTGGATGACATACTACTCATAGGAAATGACATCCCAACTCTGCAGGAAGTTAAGTCCTGGCTTGGGAAGTGTTTCTCTATGAAGGACCTAGGAGAAGCTGCCTATATTCTAGGGATAAGGATCTTGAGAGACCGGAGTAAAAAACTAATTGGACTTAGTCAGAGTACCTACTTGGATAAGGTGCTGAAGAGATTCGGCATGCAGGACTCCAAGAAAGGAGAGTTACCCATCCAGAGTAACGCCAGATTGAGTAAGACACAAAGCCCTAGTACTGAGGCTGAGATAGCAGAAATGAGAGTAATACCTTATGCTTCGGCTGTAGGATCGACCATGTATGCTATGACGTGTACTCGACCTGATGTAGCCTTTTCTTTGAGCATGGTTAGCAGGTATTAGGGGAACCCTGGCAAGGCACACTGGACTGCGGTAAAGAATATCCTCAAGTACCTACGGAGGACTAAGGACTGGGTCCTTACCCTCGGTGGGAGTGAAGACTTGAGAGTTTTAGGGTATAGTGATGCTAGCTTTCAGACTGATAGGGATAATTTCCGCTCTCAGTCAGGCTGGGTCTTTACCTTAAATGGAGGAGCAATTTCTTGGAAGAGTTCCAAGCAAGAGACAGTGGTTGATTCAACTTGCGAATCAGAGTATATAGCAGCTAGCGAGGCAGCAAAGGAAGCAATATGGCTGAAGAACTTCATTGGAGACCTTGGAGTTGTACCAGCTATTAAAGAGCCAATGGAAATTTTCTGTGATAGTGAAAGTGCAGTTGCCTTAGCCAAGGAACCAAGGGATCACGGGAGATCCAGACACATCGACAGAAAATACCATTTCATCAGACATCGAATAGAAGAAGGACTCCTCGTGGCAAAGAGGGTATCATTGGACGAGAATCCAGCAGATCCCCTCACGAAGGGTCTGACTCGGGTTAAGCATTTCCAGCATGCTCGGAGCGTAGGGCTGAAGGATGATATTAGATTTAGTAGTTAGATAACCTTGAAATTTGTAAAGTGTAATTGACATTAGATGATGAATAAAAGGTGTTTTATTTATGAGTAATGTGTTGCTATCTCTTGTCGATCGTTTAGTATATTTCTTTTGCATGTTTTGACTTCCAGAATAATTATGTTTGGTATATCATATTATTTGAACCTCCACATTCGGTCATATGTCGGAAGTAGGTATGAATCAAGGCTGTCATGATTGGTTGTAGAGGTCTAAGTTGCTGGACATGGCTACAACACTCATGAGTGCTCATAAGTTCTGAGCATTGGACACAACCCACGCTCACTGGAATCACTTCATGGAATATATCTCGAGTGATCGTGAGACGGTAATATCATATAAGTCTTCAAACCTAGAGATATGATTTGTTACTTATGAGTTGGTTATGCATTGATTGTACGTTAACGCATTGGTAACTCGATGTTATAAAACGTGCTTTTGTGTATAATTCAATGAGTGGTAGAACAAACATATGAGTCGAAGTTTATCTGTTCCTTCTTGGATTAGAAGCTGATATATGGGCGCCTCGATGATTTTGTTTTGACCTATGTACCGGGCCCGGTCAGAACTAAGTTGATGTGTTCAATTAAGTTCTTTGTCAAACAAATCGGAAATCGGGAAACAAACTGCTGGACAATAAGTAAGACATTGTTCCATGTATTTGTCCAGCTGATATCTAGAACCGAGGATTATATGATCACTTATCTTAAATGGCGTATCATCATCTTCTCAGTTCCGAGAGACCTTGAAAGAGCTACGATTGCCGATCGGTTCCTGAAGTATTGCAGTTATAGTTATTAGACTTATCCAAGTGGGAGACTGTTGGATAAGGTGTCTAAGTCCATAACTATTTCTGGTATGTACTTGACCCGACCCGGCATGGTCCATTTGGGTTGCATGGCACCATGCAATTGGATAAACTAAAATGAGAGAAATAACACTTATGGTTTATTAATATATTATAAGTTCTAATATATTAATAATATTATTTAATTAGTTTGATCAAGAATTAATTTAGAATTAATTAAGTGATCAAAAGATAACTAATTAAATATATAGGTAGATTATGTAAATCTTCCATATCTTATATAGTGGGCTAAGAGGCTCCATGGATTATCAAGTTGGGTTCCACCCACAGGATGCTCCATGGATGCTCCATGGGAGTTACAAACCCATGGGTCATGGAAATGAAGAGTCATGACACATTAGGGTTTACATGGTGTAACCCTAGATGTGTCAACACTATATAAGAAACCCATTCTCCACCAAAATTGGCGACACTAAGAAACAAGAGGGCTAGAGCCGATTTTGCAAGTGTAAGATTCTCTCAAAGTTTACTCCTTTGCATTTGGTGTTGTGTGAAGCATTTGAGGCATCACACTTGGGGTGCTAGGCTCACAAGGTTTCAAGGATCATAATCAACAACAAGGTAAGTTATTCTATCTTTCATTCAAGTTAAAAATGTTCCCCATGTATGCTAGATAGGAATATAACCTTGGAATTCAACTTTGCATGATTATTAGACAAACATAGATCCAAGGTTATTAGGGTTGCATGTACACTTAGGAAGTGTTAGAATGCTCAAAACCCATTAGAAGTTTCTTTTGACCAACCTCCTCCTAGAAAAACCAAAATCGTCGATCGATTTGAAAAGGAGCTTGTGAATGCCATTCCTCGGATAAAAATTAAACATAGAAAAAGAACTGTCACTACTGAGCAAAAGGAAGGCTTGCTTTTCTTAAAAAGCATAAATAAGAATCGTAGAGCAGATGAACCTAATCTCACAGTGACTGAACTTGAAAAGAGAAAATTTGGTGATCAATATGGTGATCGTACCGGGATCAAGATGTGGAGTTATGATCCTGAGTCTAAATTGTGGGTGGTTAAGAGGAATTCTGGGAACTCAGAATACTACAAAAACATCCATGATTTTAACTCCTGGACGAAGGTCGATCTCTCTAAGCTCTCAAGATGCTTCTCAAGATCCTAGCGCTACGAATTTCAAGCAGCTCTTGGACAGACAGGTCAGGGATAACTTCCCAATAATGAAGACTACAAAAGCGTTGGTTAGAAAGGACAAAGATATTCTTGATCCTGAAACTAACCAACCAATGAAGTTCATGTTGTGGGCTGCTACATGTCAAGTAAAGGAGATTCCAATTCCACAACACTTTCGTGATGGACATCTTGACGATATAGAATTTTGGGCGTATGATGATGAAACGGCACCTGCTGCCATAAAGTTGAAAAATAGCGAAACCGTTCTGAGGCTCATTAGTGCTAAGGATCTTCTGAGATTCAGAGAGACAGACATTTATACCTTGGCCCGCCATCAGATCATTTGTAGAAGGGAGGTCATGGAAGCTGCTGCAAAAGAATTCACTGGAATGGTTGCCACGATCATAAATGATAAACTTTGGATGGGATCCATGGGAAAATCTGACCTGAGGCTGTTCGAGAAAGCAAGTGCTTGAAGACCGTGCTAGCCATAAACCAAGGGGGAGATTGATAGGCTATGATTTAGAGGTTTGTGCTAGGCATTTATCTTGTAATGATATTGTTTGGGTCTTAGGGTTGTCTATGGTGTGTGTGTGTAACTTTTGTATATCTGTGTGTGGTCGGACACGTGTGTGCGGCCGCACACACGTGTGTGGTTGTGCACCCGTGTGCTGCTGGGGTGATATAAATAGTAACTTGAGTGACATGTCTTAAAGAAGGTTTAAAAACACTTGTCAAATGTAAGAGTAAAAGGTTTCTACTCTTGTACATTTGAAATTGGTAAGTTGTGATGTTTTGGATAAAACAAAGACCAACTAAGGCCAATTGTGTGAAGCGTTTGTCTTGATTAGAATCCACACTATCTCTTGAATATTTGACAAGAAAGTCTTATAGGTCAAGAAGACAGTGGGAGTCTTAAGAGGTCTTGAAAGTCTCAAGAACTAATCAAGAGTAAAACCTAAAGTTCTTCACTAGCACACGACTTGAGGTTTATAACCTATCGTGTTGACTATTTCTGTGTCCATTCCAATGAAAGTTGGCTTTGCATATGAGTTCTTAGAGTTCTCAATTGGTTGGACAGCAACTTGGAAGCAATGGCAGAACCTTGAGCTACTAGATGGCAAGAAATTAAGATTGAGTTCAGTCCATATGAGTTTGAATTTGTCATTATCCTTGTCTTGTGACTATGGTTTTGACAATTCACATGGATAAGAACACATACACCATTAAATCTAAGTGTCATAAGGTTTCTCTCCGATTCATGAAAATGATGGTGAGGAAACACTTTCACTAAGTAAGCTAGATAGCAATTGTGATATTTGCATTCTCAAAGTCGTTAGTGGAGCATGTGTGGTTAACCGGCACACTAACATGGACTTGTGAGAAGTGGCAAAGGTCTAAACAATTAAGACTATGATTACGGCATCCCTTTCATAGTTCTTAAAATTGTTTAGACACACAAGTGTGCTATCTAAGGCAAGGTGTATGATTTTGATAAAGTTTTATCAAAGCAATCTAGTATCAGAAATCTGAACTTTGGTAAGAAGTCAATAAAGTATTGTTTTTCTAGAAGTTCAGCTGATTTCTGAATACATGTCAAAGCTAGTGGGAGCATAATTGTTATGCTAATAATCATCGTGTTAGTGGGAGCATGATAATTATGATAAAGGTTGCAAGTTAGCAATGTTAATTATAGAAAACAAAAGGTTTCAATTGGGAAAAGTTGTTTTGCTATAATTAAGGGAGAGGAAATTATACTTCATATCAAATCTAAAAGTTTAGATTGAGGTTTTAAATCGTATTTAGTCAAGGATATATATATGAATTTCATGTTGGAATGGCTCACCATAAGGAAATTCTATATATGGGTCCATTATTTGCGTTCTAAAATTCGATTATGATTACGGAATCCCTTTTGATAATCTGAATTATGAGAACTTGGCAAATTGAAATGGAAATAGTCTTTATGTGAGACATCATGAATCATGTCCCATATGCTTTGGATATAGGATCGATTACATGTGCTATATTCATCCTTTCTAAATTTTTCCAAATGTCTGGGGCATTAAGAAGAGAAAAGGTCTAGAACTGGATATGACAAAAAGGATTAAGCAATTGTCGAGGAAAATCTAAGGTTTACCAAAGATTGGTTGCTCAAGGACAGTTGGAAGTATAGTGTTAATTCTGGAAGGACCATATTGACATAATCTGTAAGGAGGCAACTCTTGTTCAGAAGTGATAGTCAAAATGGAATATGGAAATGTTTCAAAGTTAGAAATTATTCAATCTGTGTAAGATTAGGAAACTTAATGCAAGAAGGATGTTTCCAAGGAGTTGATCTCCTTGGAATGCTCTGTAATGTTTGTTGTCAAGTCCTTGTGACTTTGTGCGTAATCATTACAAGAGGATCAATGCATATAAGTTTAGAATCTAACAGATTTCAGTAAATGGCATGAATTTGGAATTCTTGCATTTGCAGTAAGGATTTGGGACAGTGAAAAGAGAATCATTGAAGTTATGTTCAATTGATCTACTTCACAAAGTAAAGATCATAGAAAAACATAGTATGCATACTTGGTGTATGGCATGACTAGTGTTTAGAAAACATAGTGTACATGCTTGGAGCATGGGACAACTATTGTTTTAATTCAAGTATAAAGTTGATAGTTTGAAACAATATACAATGAATAATGTGTAATCATATGGTGATAAATAAAAGGTGTTTTATTTATATTCATAAGTTCTGAGACCATATTGGATTCGATTATTATTGTGTTTCACTTTGCATGTTTTGACTTCCAGAATAACTAGGTCATTCTTCCTGAATGATTAAGTTATTCAAACCATCCACAGTCGGTCATATGTTGGAAGTAGATATGAATCAAGACTGTCATGGGTTGGGCTTGTAGAGGTCTAAGATGTGGGACAAGGTGCTGCTACAACACTCATGAGTGCTCATAAGTTCTGAGTATTGGATTCAACCCGCGCTCATTGGAATCACTTCATGGATTTTATCACGAGTGATCATGAGATGATAATATCTTATATTCTTCAAACCTAGAGATATGAGTTGTTACTATGAGTTGGTTATACATTGATTGCACGAAAACACATTGGTAACTCGATGTTATAAAACGTGCCTTTGAGTATGATTCAACAAGTAGTAGAACAAGCCATATGAGTCGAAGTTTATCCATTCCTTTTACCTTCGGGATAAAAGCGATATATGTGGGCCCCTCGATGGTTTGGTGATGACAAATGTAAGTGCTCGGCCGGGCCTGGACTGATTTGATTTGTTCAAATAGTTAGTCGTCATAAATCGGAAATCGGGAAACAACAAATGGACAGAGAGAATGATTATAATCCATGTCTCAGTCCATATGATATCTAGAATGGAGTAATATATGATCCCTTATCTAATGGACAAGTCATTGACAAAGGTCAGAGATCATCGGCAAGGTCAGAGTTCGACAGAAGCTTTTGAGAGCTACGATTGCCAGTCGGTTCTTGAAGTCGTACGCAATAATAGTTTTAGACTTATCCAAGTGGGAGACTGTTGGATTAATGTCTAAGTCCATAACTATAATTGGTAAGAGTTGACCCGACCCGGCATGGTCCATTTGGGTTGCATGGCATCATGCATTTGGATAGACTAAATTGAGAGAAATAACACTTAAGGTTTATTAATATATTATCAGTTCTAATATATTAATAAGGTTATTTAATTAGTATTGATCAAGAATTAATTTGGAATTAATTAAGTGATCAAAAGGAGACTAATTAAATATATGGGTTGATTGTGTAAATCATTCATTCTTTTATATGTGGGCTTGTGGTCCAGGATTCCTTATGTTGGACTAAGTCCATGGGCTGAGCCATGGATACTCCATGGAGGTTAAAATCCATGGAGCATAAGGAATGGGTAAATTTATGAGTTACATCGTGTAACCCTAATAGCCACCATATAAAAGAATCACATGGCTCAAGAAATCGATGACTATGTGTGAGGAAAAAGGGCTAGCCGATTTTATGAAGTATTCCAATTTCTCTCAAGTCATTCCATGTGCATTTGATGTTGTGTGAACCATTTGAGGTGTCACACTTGGGGCACTAGGCACTCAAGCTTCATGAAGACATTCTACATCAAAGAGGTATGTAATTCTAACTTGAGATATTCATTTGAATCAGTGTTATTATGCTAGTTAGGATGAATACTTTGGAAAGTTCATATTTGCATGTATAATAGATAAAACATAGATCCAAGGTATTTAGGGTTGCATGTACACTTAGGAGTGTTAGAATGCTCAAAACCCAACAGTGGTATCAGAGCCTAGGCTTGTTTTCAATTATACTTGATGCAAATTGCTGAAAAATGCTGAAAAAGTCGAATTTCGGGCATTCTGGGCACTGGACTCGCCGAGTCCACTGACGAACTCGCCGAGTCCATGAAGAAAATCATCCTACTCGTCGAGTAGGTTCATACACTCGACGAGTAGGAGCCCCTGTCAGCATATCTTCGAGTTTTTTGGCTAGAAATGGACTAGGAACATTACCATAAGCTGTTTTTTGAACCTATAAACCTGTTTTTGATGTGGTAATGTTCATTCTAATCCAATTTCAAAGATAATTGTCAATAGATTCATGTTTTGTATTAGTTTAATGGTTAGTCTAATTACATGAAAAAGTTTGATTAAATTATCTTGTTCTTATGAGTTGCTTAGATTAATAGAAAAATTATTAGAAATTGTTGTTTTCAATCCATTTTAATCTAAGAGATGATTCTAAAATGTGTTTGTGTAACTTGTCCTCAAGTTACATGAAAAGTCACATTAAAGTTTCTTAAAACTCATAAAAGTTGGCAAAGGTTACAAAATGAAGAGTCTTGTCTTCATTGAATGGTTTTATGACTCCATAACTTGTCCTCAAGTTATGGAGGTTCAAGAGTCACTTCATTAAGTAATAAAATGTGCAACCTTAATTAGTTCCATAAGTTGCAAAAATAAAGAAAAGTTACATTCTTTCATTAGTTTAAAGTCTTCCATAACTTGTCCTCAAGTTATGGAACTTGAAGAGTTTTTTTAATTAAAACTACTTTAAACATAAGTTATGGAATTAATTAGTTTTGAATAGTTTCAAAACTTGCCCTCAAGTTTTGGAATTTGAAAAGTTTTCTCTTATGAATACTTTAATTCCAAGTTAAGCCCTTAGAATTTTAAAAGTTAAAATTCAACCCTTATACTTTATAATATTATAAGCTAATAATATATATATATATATATATATATATATATATATATATATGTATAAGAGAAAGTCAGTCTTACCGTTAGTAGACCTCATTCACGAAGCTGGTCTATAAGGGGGGTATAAGGTTACTGCCTATAAAATGGCAGTTTAATGGGTGTCCACTCTCACCCACCGCTTCCTTGACTGGTGGAGGGTCGTTAGCCGAACGGGTAGGACAAGGACTATAATTCTCTCTTCATTAAAAGTATTAATGATAAATACTAAGTAACTAAACATTTATAAATTCCCAATCTTAGTTACTTAGGAAAATGTGAATTTGGTGCTAACCCATGAAATTACACTTTGCACTTTGTTTAAGTCGGTTAGTGGAGCGTGTGTGGTTAACCGACGCACTAACTCGTATTTAACAAGGTAGGCAAAGGGTAACTTAATGTTTATCATAGTATCGATGGAGCGTGTGTGGTTAACCGGCACATCAATTGAGGGGTAAACACTTAAGGGTACCAAGTATATTTGCATGGTTATTCACACCTTGTTTTGTGATCCTCGTCATCCCAGTCACAAAACCTGAAGGGCACACTCGAGATTGAAACATGCCATTGAACAGTTCAATGAATCTCAAAAGAATCTAGGAGTTTCAAAACCAATTAAAACCTAATAATACATTTCGTTTATCTTGGTGGAAATTGGTGAATCGTCATTCACCTACCTTAAAATATTTTATAGCTTGGATTACGGCATCCCTCTTCCAAGTTATAAAAGTATTGTGTTGGGTCCTAACCTTAATATTTCATATTAGGTGTTATATTAAGGACTATAAATCAACTATCTTGAATATCTCCCAAAAGATGATCTTCCCAAATCTCTTGAAACAAGTTTTCCTAAAATGAAGATGATGTCCCATGGAAATCATACTTCTTTCACCTCCTTCGATTATTCTCCCTAACCCACAAGTTCCTGAAAAGTTTAAGGTCACTTAAGCCCTATTGGCAAGCAAAGGTCTATATATGATCACATCTTGGAGATGTATTCACATATTGACAAGCCGGGAGAGTTGGGTGTCAAAGTCTAGAGGAAGCTGATGATCAATCACTTTCTAAGTCACATAGTGAGTTCCTTTGGGACTCCTATGAAGCAGACTATGACAAGACCCTTAATGATCTTATCTATTTGCTAAGATCAACTTCCTAAAACTTTATGGACATTGACAATGATGACATTGGATATCCAGTAAAGCTCTCTCTTCCCAATGGAAAGGGATCAGCCATAGTCAACTCGGTTGAGCAAATGGTAAAGAGAAAGGCTAAGTCTGAGATAGTCCCATTATCAAGGGTATATTGCCAAAGAAAGGGGCATTGGTTGCGAAGCTGTCAAATTTACCTAAGGATGTTAAAGTCAATAAGTTTGACTCTACTTCAGGTAAAGACCACTATCTAACTCTGCTAAGTTTCTATTCTGAGATTCTTGATACATGATGTGACTGGGTCACATGGTGATGTTTTAAGAATCAAAGAAAAAGTGAAGAAACCTAAAGAAAGAATATGCTGAATCTGATCGCGTAGATGGATTTGTATCACATAGCTTGAAGATCGGATTCTTGAGCTACTTCTTAGGAGTTATGATATTTTGCTTAGGAATAGATAACAACAAGTTTTCATATGGATTGTAAGGATGAGTTTTTCCGCAAAGTTTTAAAATAAAAGGTAAATCTTTTGATTTTATTTATTTTAAAATATCCTTACAATGGCATTTGTGAAAAACTGTGTTGCTTATAAGATTCCATTAAGAGCAAGAGTGGAAATATGAATTTGATTCTTTCATTTGTGGTAGTGTCTAAATTTCCCAAATAAAGAAAGATTCTCATCACCCAAGTTTCAATTGGACCAAAACTTGGAATCATGCAATTTGTAGAGCATGATGAATGAGAACCTTCAAGCATTGGAAAAATTAAGACTAACTACTTGTTTACGTGGATGTGTGAGTCAAGTAACGGACTAAGGGATCGAGTACACATTCTTGTGCACTGATTAAGTCCACCACAAAAGGTCGATAAGACTATTCGTCATGATTTACTAAAGTTTAGTAAATATGGTTATACTTACAGGCTTAAGTATAATTCTGAAGCATTGGAAAAAATTTCAGTGTATGGCGGAACGAATGAGAAGAATCAAATTAGGTAGAAGGATAAAAGCTTCTCAAATCTGAAAAGATGGGAGAGTACTTTAGTATCATGTCATATAATCATCTTAATGATTAAGAGACCTTATCACAATTCATCCTCTAAGTGCATTCTGGTAGCTAAGAAGAGGAGTTATGAATTGTTGAAGTGGTTAAATCAAGAAGATGAGTCATATTTCATTCCAAAACAATTCTTAGAGTCATACTCCAAGATTGTAACTTGAGTGACATGTCTTAGAGAAGGTTTAAAAACACTTGTCAAATGTAAGAGTAAAAGGTTTCTACTCTTGTACATTTGAAATTGGTAAGTTGTGATGTTTTGGATAAAACAAAGACCAACTAAGGCTAATTGTCTGAAGTGTTTGTCTTGATTAGAATCCACACTATCTCTTGAATATTTGACAAGAGAGTCTTATATGTCAAGAGGACAGTGGGAGTCTTAATAGGTCTTGAAAGTCTCAAGAACTAATCAAGAGTAAAACCTAAAGTTCTTCACTAGCACACGACTTGAGGTTTATAACCTATCGTGTTGACTATTTCTGTGTCCATTCCAATTAAAGTTGGCTTTGCATATGAGTTCTTAGAGTTCTCAATTGGTTGCACAACAACTTGGAAGCAATGGCAGACCCTTGAGCTGCCAGATGGCAAGAAATTAAGATTGAGTTCAGTCCATATGAGTTTGAATTTGTCATTATCCTTGTCTTGTGACTATGGTTTTGACAATTCACATGGATAAGAACACATACACCATTAAATCTAAGTGTCATAAGGTTTCTCTCCGATTCATGAAAATGATGGTGAGGAAACACTTTCACTAAGTAGTTTTAGCTAGATAGCAATTGTGATATTTGCATTCTCAAAGTCGTTAGTGGAGCATGTGTGGTTAACCGACACACTAACATGGACTTGTGAGAAGTGGCAAAGGTCTAAACAATTAAGACTATGATTACGGCATCCCTTTTCATAGTTCTTAAAATTGTTTAGACACACAAGTGTGCTATCTAAGGCAAGGTGTATGATTTTGATAAAGTTTTATCAAAGCAATCTAGTATCAGAAATCTGAACTTTGGTAAGAAAGTCAATAAAGTATTGTTTTTCTAGAAGTTCAGCTGATTTCTGAATACATGTCAAAGCTAGTGGGATCCTATTTGTTATGCTAATAATCATCGTGTTAGTTGGAGCATGATAATTATGATAAAGGTTGCAAGTTAGCAATGTTAATTATAGAAAACAAAAGGTTTCAATTGGGAAAAAGTTGTTTTGCTATAATTAAGGGAGAGGAAATTATACTTCATCTCAAATCTAAAAGTTTAGATTGAGGTTTTAAATCGTATTTAGTCAAGGATATATATATGAATTTCATGTTGGAATGGCTCAACATAAGGAAATTCTATATATGGGTCCATTATTTGCGTTCTAAAATTTGATTATGATTACGGCATCTCTTTTCATAATCTGAATTATGAGAACTTGGCAAATTGAAATTGAAATAGTCTTTATGTGAGACATCATGAATCATGTCCCATATGCTTTGGATATAGGATCGATTACATGTGCTATATTCATCCTTTCTAAAATTTTCCAAATGTCTGGGGCATTAAGAAGAGAAAAGGTCTAGAACTGGATATGACTAAAAGGATTAAGCAATTGTCGAGGAAAATCTAAGGTTTACCAAAGATTGGTTGCTCAAGGACAGTTGGAAGTATAGTGTTAATTCTGGAAGGACCATATTGACATAATCTGTAAGGAGGCAACTCTTGTTCAAAAGTGATAGTCAAAATGGAATATGTAAATGTTTCAAAGTTAGAAATTATTCAATCTGTGTAAGATTAGGAAACTTAATGCAAGAAGGATGTTTCCAAGGAGTTGATCTCCTTGGAATGCTCTGTAATGTTTGTTGTCAAGTCCTTGTGACTTTGTGCGTAATCATTACAAGAGGATCAATGCATATAAGTTTAGAATCTAACAGATTTCAGTAAATGGCATGAATTTGGAATTCTTGCATTTGCAGTAAGGATTTGGGACTGTGAAAAGAGAATCATTGAAGTTATGTTCAATTGATCTATTTCACAAAGTAAAGATCATAGAAAAACATAGTATGCATACTTGGTGTATGGCATGACTAGTGTTTAGAAAACATAGTGTACATGCTTGGAGCATGGGATAACTATTGTTTTAATTCAAGTATAAAGTTGATAGTTTGAAACAGTATACAATGAATAATGTGTAATCATATGGTGATAAATAAAAGGTGTTTTATTTATATTCATAAGTTCTGAGACCATATTGGATTCGATTATTATTGGGTTTCACTTTGCATGTTTTGACTTCCAGAATAACTAGGTCATTCTTCCTGAATGATTAAGTTATTCAAACCATCCACAGTCGGTCAGATGTTGGAAGTAGATATGAATCAAGACTGTCATGGGTTGGGCTTGTAGAGGTCTAAGATGTGGGACAAGGTGGTGCTACAACACTCATGAGTGCTCATAAGTTCTGAGTATTGGATTCAACCCGCGCTCATTGGAATCACTTCATGGATTTTATCACGAGTGATCATGAGACGATAATATAGTATATTCTTCAAACCTAGAGATATGAGTTGTTACTATGAGTTGGTTATACATTGATTGCACGAAAACGCATTGGTAACTCGATGTTATAAAACGTGCCTTTGTGTATGATTCAACAAGTAGTAGAACAAGCCATATGAGTCGAAGTTTATCCATTCCTTTTACCTTCGGGATAAAAGCGATATCTGTGGGCCCCTCGATGGTTTGGTGATGACAAATGTAAGTGATCGGCCGAGCCTGGACTGATTTGATTTGTTCAATTAGTCAGTCGTCATAAATCGGAAATCGAGAAACAACAAATTGACGGAGAGAATGATTATAATCCATGTCTCAGTCCATATGATATCTAGAATGGAGGAATATATGATCCCTTATCTAATGGACAAGTCATTGACAAAGGTCAGAGATCATCGGCAAGGTCAGAGTTCGACAGAAGCTTTTGAGAGCTACGATTGCCAGTCGGTTCTTGAAGTCGTACGCAATAATAGTTTTAGACTTATCCAAGTGGGAGACTGTTGGATTAATGTCTAAGTCCATAACTATAATTGGTAAGACTTGACCCGACCCGGCATGGTCCATTTGGGTTGCATGGCATCATGCATTTGGATTGACTAAAATGAGAGAAATAACACTTAAGGTTTATTAATATATTATAAGTTCTAATATATTAATAAGGTTATTTATTTAGTGTTGATCAAGAATTAATTTGGAATTAATTAAGTGATCAAAAGGAGACTAATTAAATATATGGGTTGATTGTGTAAATCATTCATTCTTTTATATGTGGGCTTGTGATCCAAGATTCCTTATGTCGGACTAAGTCCATAGGGTGACCCATGGATACTCCATGGAGGTTAAAATCCATGGAGCATAAGGAATGGGTAAAGTTATGAGTTACATGGTGTAACCCTAATAGCCACCATATAAAAGAATCCCATGGCTCAAGAAATCGATGACTATGTGTGAGGAAAAAGGGCTAGCCGATTTTATGAAGTGTTCCAATTTCTCTCAAGTCATTCCATGTGCATTTGATGTTGTGTGAACCATTTGAGGTGTCACACTTGGGGCACTAGGCACTCAAGCTTTATGAAGACATTCTACATCAAAGAGGTATGTAATTCTAACTTGAGATATTCATTTGAATCAATGTTATTATGCTAGTTAGGATGAATACCTTGGAAAGTTCATATTTGCATGTATAATAGAGAAAACAAAGATCCAAGGTATTTAGGGTTGCATGTACACTTAGGAGTGTTAGAATGCTCAAAACCCAACACATGCTTGGATTAATTCTTCTTCTACTCATTCTATACTCTGTTTGAACTTGCATTTCAATTGATCACTGATTTGGATCTATTAGATTGGGACTTACAAAGGTTTTCGGCCTAGCTTAATGGGTTTGATTCTAACACCGAAAATTTATTTTATGGAATAATACTTCATATTAATGTATTAATGTATTATAATCAAATAATTTGACAATTATTTGACAAGTTTGACTTTTGTTGACTTCTTTAGATTTTTGGTTTGACTTTATTTGACTTTATTAACTTGAAATAACAGGTTGGTACAAAAATAGCCAAGCCGCTTACACAGAAAGATATTAAGTTCAACTGGGAAGACAAACAAGAAGCTGATTTTCAGAAACTAAAACAAATGTTGTGTAGTGCACCAATCCTATCCGTCCCAGATGGCACAGAAGACTTCGTCGTATACTGCATCACATCAAATCAAGGATTGGGATGTGTATTGATGCAAAGGGGGAAAGTTATCGCTTACGCATCACAAAAATTTAAGGTGCATGAGAATAATTACACTACACATGATCATGAACTGGGAGCTGTAGTTTTTGAACTGAAAATCTGGAGACATTACTTATATGGTACAAAGTGTACTATCTTTACCGATTACAAGAGTCTTCAACACATCTTCGACGGAAAAAATCTTAATATCAGACAACGAAGATGGGTCGAATTGTTGAATGATTACGAATATGAGATTCATTATCATCCCGGAAAGGCAAACGTGGTAGCAGATGCCTTAAGTCGAATGGAATATATTAAACCCCGCCAGGTACGAACATTAACTATAACTATCCATTCTATCTTTATCGCACAAATTAGAGAAGCTCAACCCGAGGCTTTAAAAGAAGAAAACATCAAAAACGAAGCTTGGCAAGGAATGGAAAAGTAGATTATACAAAAAGATGACGGAACACGACACTTTATGAACCGAATTTGGATGCTTAAGTTTGGTGGAGTCAGGGACTTGGTATTGGAAGAAGCCCACAAGTCCAGATATTACGTACATCCAGGCTCTGACAAAATGTACATAGATTTAAAAGAACATTATTGGTGGCCAAACATGAAGGATGAGATTGCTACTTATGTGAGAAAATGCCTAACTTGTTCTAAAGTAAAGGTAGAACATCATAACTGGAAATACCCGAATGGAAATGGGAGCAGAAATCAATGGACTTCATCACCAAACTACCCAGAACTCCTAGTGAGTCTCACACTATTTGGGTAATAGTCGATAGATTGACTAAATACGCCCATTTCTTACCAATTAAGGAGAACGACAAGATGGAGAAGCTGACTAGAATTTATCTCTAAGAAATTGTTATATTGCATGGAGTTCCGATTTCTATTATTTTTGACCGATATAGTAGATTCACGTCACGATTTTGGAAATCACTACAAAAATCCTTAGGAACACGTTTAGATATGAGCACAGCATATCACCCACAAACCGATGGTCAGAGTGAGAGGACCATTCAAACTTTAGAACATATGCCCCGAGCATGTGTAATATACTTTGGAAAGGCATGGGATACTCATTTTCCGTTAATTGAGTTTTCCTACAACAATAGTCATCACACCAACATCAAGGCCGCACCGTTTGAGGTTCTTTATGGACGAAAATGTCGTTCCCCAATATTTTGGGCAGAAATTAGAGACACACAAATGGCCAGAGAACGTACAGGCGATACCTTATGTTCCGGACCATAAATAATCCATGAGACAACTAAAAAGATCGTGCAAATTAAGGATCGATTAAAGGCTGCATGTGATTATCAAAAGAGCTTTGCTGATGTAAGACGTAAACCTTTGGAATTCTAAGTTGGAGATAAAGTAATGTTGAAGGTATTTCCTTGGAAATGCATGATTCGATTTGGAAAACGAGGCAAACTAAACCCACGATATATAGGACCTTTTGAAATTCTAGAAAGAATTGGTTATGTAACATATCTATCTGATGACACTCTTGTTGTACCTCTCGATGAGATTCAAGTCAATACCAAACTCAACTTTGTAGAAGAACCTGTCGAAATCATGGATCGAGAGGTCAAACAACTAAAACAAGGTCGTATTCCCATATTGAAAGTTCGATGGAACTCTTTACGAGGACCTGAATATATTTGGTAAGGCGAAGACTAGATGAAACAAAAATACCCCCAACTATTTAACAATACCCCATCCAAAAGATACATTTCGGGACAAAATTATTTCAACGGGGGGAGAATGTAACACCAGTCAAAATAGGTCAACAACAATCACATGTGATCATGTCAAACAAGTAATGTGATTAGGTTAAACAAGAAATATGATTAATATATAGTTCATGGTAAATTCTAATGCAAGTATGAATTCAAAGTATACATGCATACAGTTCCAAAAGATTTTAACAAATCTCAATCTAACTTCACGTGAAGAAGTTATTGGTATGTACTCTACCCGAGAGTAGCATGGTCTATTTGGGTTGCATAACACCAGGACAATTTGTTAGGATGGACTCTTGAGAGAATGTTAATATGATTTATTAATATATTATAAGTTCTAATATATTAATATGAAATCATATGTTTTAATTAGTATTGATCAATAATTAATTTGGAATTAATTTAGTGATCAAAAGAGACTAATTAAATCTATGGGGACTAATTATGGTAATTAATTATATTTATATGTGTTGGGCTTATGATTCATGTTGGACCAAGTTTATGTATGGACACATAAAGAGTTAAGCCACATGAACCATGGATAATAATACCCATGGGTATGGATTTGGGTTATACCCATGACCCTCGAAATACCAAATATAAATACATACTCCATTGCCCAAAATCGCCACTTTAAGACTAGTAGTTATTGGAGCTTATGGAGTTGATTTTGGTGTGGATGTAATTCTCTCTCAAGAGCCACCTTTATCCTAGGTGAGTTGTGAGCCATTTGAGGCATTCATACTTTTGGTGCTAAGCTCTTAAGGCCAAATACATCAAGACTTAAAGCTACACAAAAGGTATGTTACTCTAACTAGTATTTTTGTATGGTATTTGTCAATTGCATGCTTGTTATAGGCTTAATACCTTGGAAACCTCATTACATGTATAATTATTGAAAACATAGATCCAAGGTATTTAGGGTTTTATGTGCACGATAGGATGTTGTAGTATACTAAAACCCAACAGTGGTATCAGAGCCGTTCGTTATTTTCAATTATACTTGATGTTATTTGCTTGGAAATACCTTAAAAATCGATTTTCTACAGTTCTGGACTGTGGACTCGCCGAGTCCACTGATGGACTCGCCGAGTCCAAGGCAAAAACTGACCAACTCGCCGAATTTGTTCATACACTCGATGGGTTGGTGCTCCAGAATGCAGATTTTCGAGGTTTTTGGCCAGAATTGGGCTAGGATCATTACCCTAAGTTGTTTTTTGAACTTATAAACCTGTTTTTGATGTGGTAATGATCATACTAATCCAATTCAAAAGATAATTGTCATAATTTCAAGATTTGTATTAGTTTATATGAATGTGCTTATTTCTTGAGGATTGATGATATGAATTATCTTGTGCTTATGAGTTAGTTTTTATTAATAGAAAAATTATGTGATAATTGTTTTCGATCCAAATTGATCTAAAAGTTGTTCATAATATGTGTTTTTGTAACTTGTCCTCAAGTTATATGAAAAATCTCATTTATGAATTTTAAAACTCATAAAATTTCCATAAGTTATGAAAAAGAAGAGTCTCATTTTTAAATGTTTTTAAAGTCTTCCATAACTTGTCCTCAAGTTATGTAACTTGAAGATTTTTTCATTAAACTACTTTAAACTCATATGTTATGGAAACCAAAAGTTTTTGAAACGTTCAAAACTTGCCCTCGAGTTTTGGAATTTGTAAAGTTGCCCCCCCCATGTATAATTTAATTCCAACCCTTAGAATTTTAATAGTTTAAAATTCAACCCTTATACTATTATAGTATTATAGGTTTAATATTTATATATATGTATACAAGTCAGTCAGTCTTACCGTTAGTAGGCCTCATTCACGAAGCCGGTCTATAAGGGGGGTGTGACAACCCGAAATTTCTATTCTGTACAACCATTCACTTCAATAGAAGTCATAACAGTTTCTGCTAACTTTTGAGCTGTGTAGAGTCAGTTTGAGTGTTCTAAAGCGTACTACTTCAGGAGATAACAGGAGAGAGGATGTCCTAGGGTTTATTGTGCAACAATAATATCCCAAAACTCCAAGAGTTTGGAGTTTACGGCCTAAACAAGGTGTTTACGTCCGTAAACCCCAAGGGTATAAATATGGCGCTTATCCATTTTTATCACTTTTTCACATTTCAAGATCCAAAACTCAAATCCTCTCAAGTAGCATCCGACTTTTCTTCTTGATCTTCAACTATGTAAGTGTTTCTTGCCCTAAAAAGTTAATATCTTACTTTATCTAGTGATCTTACGTGATTCCATCCGTGAAATCATTCCGTTTGTGTAGATCTTCAAGTGTTCTTAGTTTCACCAAGAACACCAAGAACACACACTAGTGTTCTTGGACTTTTAACACCCTTTCAAGCTTCCACATAGTAAGTACTCTTACCTTGGCTTGTTACACTTCTAAAGCATCTAGGAAACACAAAGAAACACAAGATCAAAGGTGTTTACGGTCCAAGATGTTCTTGGACCGTAACCCCTAATGAAGGGGCCAAAGTGTGCCCTAGTCCCACCAAGCCTTTGATACTAGTCTAGATACCATCCTTGATGTGCTTAGGACTTAAAACATCAAAAAGACCATAAACCATTTGGGTTTACGGCCGTAAACCCAAGGAGAAATGGTCCAAGGACCGTAAACTCCACAAAGGGGTGAAATGGTGGCCTAATCACTTCCTAAGGCTTAAACATGAAGTAGGAATGCTTCTTATGACCTTTAAAGCTTCAAAACACAAAATAGTTAAAGTACCATGAGTTTACGGCCGTAAACTCATTGGTTTACGATCGTAAACTCAATAAGGGTTGGTCACAAAACCGTAAACTCCAAAGGAGTTTACCCTTGAACCGTAAACTCAATAGCCAAGTCCTACAACCCTTAGATGAAATCCTTAGTACTTATAACACTTAAATCAAGTGTTTTACATGTCTTAGGATGTCTTAACTTGGTTAATTAGTTACTAAAGGACTAATTGGATACATATATGTGTAATTATATGTTAACTAGGATCCTTGTGTGTGTTCAAGTCTTCACTTGACACTTAGCATCCTATGCTATCCGTTCATCCAAACCACTCACTACAGGTGAGTTCATAACCCTTAATGATTCTTTTAAATGATTTTAAATGCTTTTATGGGGGGGGGGATAAAAGTTGATCTTTTATAGTTATTATATTAATCCCATGTGATTAATAACTACCAAACAAGTGGATTTCTTACTTTCAAACTGTGTTATCAAACAAACTACTTTTCAAACTGTTTTGTCAAACTCTTTTACATGTCCAATACTTTTATCAAACTCTTTTACATGTCAAATACTTTTATTCAATTTCTTTTGCACTTATATTCTGTTAAATGTATATCTTTATAGATATAGTTATATAAGTAGGATTGAAAGGACTTAGGACTGATAACTCACCTTACCTCCTGTTCCTCGTTTGGTTGTGGACTTAGGGTATCGGTTATTTGTCCGAAGGTCGTTTGAATCCTAGTTATATATTATGTATATGTATATAGATATAAAAGTTCCTTCTTTCTATTCAATACCTTTGGGTAGCAAAGGTATACAGATATGTTCATACATACAAATCACATTACTAATAAGCTACAATAGGTGTAGTTTAGGGAGTTACTAATACTATTACTAGAACAATGGAACATATAATGAGTCAGTTCATACATGAGTCTATACATTACAATACAACTAGTACATACTATACATTTTACAAGGAAACATACATGCTAGACAGAGAGAACATACAATACCATACAGAGAGAACATACAATACCATACAGAGAGAACATACATACATACTAGATAGAGAGAGAACACACAATACAGCTAGTACATTCAATACATATACAATAATACTATTATAGTTATGTGAGCCATGTAACGGGGCATGACACTACCTGTCATGACCGTTTTGTATCCAGAATCTCCTTAAGTTGGGAGCGTATCAGTTTGTGTATAGATCTATACTGGATTGACTATCCTACACCTCGCTGCTCGCTACAGTGGGACTTGCAAGTCTACGGGTGCCAAACGTCATTTCTTCCGACATCTTACATTGTCGCGTTCTATAGTCGGTAGCAGGGTACAGGCCGATCACATTGTACTTTAAATTACAATTGGTTTAAGGTAGTTAGTACAGCAGTAGTTATTTATTACAATACTACAGTACTATTTCATTTTCCCATTGCATTCAGTTTGTGATCTTCACACAATAAACAGTAATGTAGAAACTATATTTTTGGTAAATAATAGTCAGATTGGGAAAATACATACTCTTACAAGAGACACACACACAGATACTAGATGCCTTGGTAGAAGGCTACTTTTAGTAGGAAACATAGGGTTTTCTAGGAGATTCAAACCTTTTTACAAATTCACACATCACTTACTTACAAATACTTTCACACAAATACAGACACTAATATACTTATGATCTCACCAGCTTTAAAGCTGATACTCGCTTTCAAAATAACTTGTATTCTCAGGTCACCAGTAGACAGGTACCGGTGCCATGTTTTGAGAAGATGGAGCTCGTTCAAGACTCATCTTTTATTTTGATTCATATTTTGGTGTCTATTTATCTTGACAGAACACACTTGTATTAAAATTATATTATTAATGCAATGGATGATGTTATTGCTTGTTTACTACTTTGCACTGTTGTGATACTGAACATGACATCCTCCACCCCCGAACGATTCTGCCGTCCGGTTTTGGGGTGTGACAGATTGGTATCAGAGCATTGTTTATAGTGAATTGAGTATATCAACCCATAAAAGATATACAGACTATAAATACAATGGGATTAAAATACTCTGACCAAGAGTTTATACTTTTAAATAATAAAATATTTAACTAAGTATACATGCCTGCATTAATACTAAAATCAGTGTCACTAGGACAGAACAAAAGTATTACGATTGTTGGGCAGCACAAGTAGACTTAGAGACATATAGTCAAATCTGCGAAGATATAGCCTGATCAACTATATTATCCGAGGAGTGACTAGCATGTGCCTAAGTGTGGTTGTGAGGTTGCAACAAGTCTAAAAACTTACCAACAATACTACAATGAAAACAATAGAAAAGAACATAAACTTAAAATACTATAGGGGTATTTTGTGTTACTATAAACTACTTATGTGCTAGATTCTTATATCCCTTTTCTCGCGTAGATATCATTGCTGGACTCCATCTTCCCGGAGACGCGTACTACCTCAACAACGGCAATGTTGGATAGCTTGGAGAAGAGCCAGAAGATGATCACCCAATCCCTTTGGATGATCAGAAAGCTGAAGGCTTTTCTGATGGTTATGACTCAGAGCCAGAAGTCAACAACCTACCCCCAGCTGCTCAAGGCCCAAACCCAAACCCTCGTCCAGCATTTCAAGGACCCACACCTCAGTGGGCCACAAACTTGAATAGATGGAGTCAGGAACAGGGTCAACCCATTCCCTACAATGGAGACAGAAGCTTCTACAACCTCACCGAGGGAGGTTCAGCTGACAGGGTCCTACCCATGATGGTTTGAAGGATTTCTCGGAACACCGTACAAGGTCGACCAACTATCGAACGAGTCGTGGAGATTGACGCCAACTCTGGCGTTAACACAGTCCGCATCCGCCAGCTAGAGTCTGCTAATGAAAGGACTTGCTGAAACCCAAGCTGAAGTCAGGGAACTTCGAGCTCAGCAAGCAAGATCTGATAGGCGTATGAGGGACATAGAACGTCTTCTGTCGGATTCAAGAACTCACTCTAGTTGTAACATCCGGATTCCCAGGTATCCTATTTTAAGTATTTTATATTGAGTTTTAGAGGGGGGGACTCGGCGAGTAGGCGCCCAGACTCACCGAGTTGGATCGCGATGTGTTGGCCTGATTTAATGAAGGACTCGGCGAGTCCACGCTGTTTAATGAAACCCTAATTCCTCGGGTTTGGGACCTATTTAAGGACCCTTATAGCCACCATTTGCGGCTACCAGACCCTTGAGATGAACCCTAATAGTGCTTGAGCGTTTGAGAGAGAGAAGAAGCCATTATTGTACCTTTGTGGGTTGGTTTTGCTAGAAGAAGTTGATTCCAGCTTAGAGGAGGCCAAGGAGGTTCCACATCTGTGGTTTTCAAGCAAATGGCATCATCTTTGAGGTAGCATATCGATCCTCTTTCTGTTTTGTTAAAGAATCCATGGATTTAGGGTTTTCTATACCCTTTATTGGGATGATTTGTTGGAGATATGGTCCCTTATCATGTTTAGGCTTCAGATCTGGACCCATAGTGGTCAGAGAACCTTATCCATCTTGCTTTATGATGAGATATGAAAGAAATGGACTTAGGATGTTGTATTTGGGGCTAAATCATCAAGTAGAGTTATTTGGGCGTTGCATGAGTATCAAGTTCGAACCTTTACGTGTTTATTGAGCTTGGGAAGGTTAGATCTATGGATTAGAGGAACAGATCTGACCTCATAAGGTCATTTGAGTGTGCGCATGGAATGAACTCGCCGAGTCCATGAGCAGACTCGACGAGTCGAGTCGGGTTGCCCCTCGACTCGCGACCTGTGACGACCCATGGAGTATAAGGTTGACTCAGCGAGTCAAGGGAGGACCAGGGGCGTAGAGGGCAGGCGTGTACTCGCCGAGTCACCCTAGTGCACTAGGCGAGTCGGGTCAAAGTTGACCGTTGACTTTCATTGACCTTAGGGTTCTGGTCAAGGCTTATTCAGGAGAGTTCAGGGAAGGGTAGAATGGCCTTCTACCCAGTCTGTAGAGATGATATCATGAGAGAGTATTGATCGGGAATGTTATTTGAATAATAGGAGGAGGCTAAGGCGGGACTTTGAGCACGAGAGGTTATCCGACTTCATTGAGGTGAGTCTTCTCACTATACTGTACCTGGAAGGGTACCTATGTGTGATCGGAAGGTCTTGTATGCTATGATGTATGTGCTATATGCGGTTATGTGATATGTATGTGTTATGTATGCTATGAATGATAAGGACCGAAAGGTCAAGATGATATGTATGTATGTGCTATGTATGTTTCGTATGGTAAGGAGCGGAAGGTCGAGATGATATGGGCCGGAAGGTCAAGAGGGTACGGACCGGAAGGTCTACCGGAATTTGGGACGGAAGTCCCCTGAGACACATGGATCAGAAGATCCTACAGAGTTGTGGCCTGGAAGGGCGTATGTGGGCTATGTGGTATTTTGGGGAACTCACTAAGCGTTCATGCTTACAGTTGTTGTGTGATGTGTTTCAGGTACTAGCGAGGATCGCGGGAAGGCGCCGGCATGATCCGTACACACTTATGGAGTTTATGATATCGAGATCTTGGGACATGTTTTGTTATGTTAGAGTGGATACATTATGTTTTTATGATTATCGTGTGAATGAATGTAAGTTTTTAAATGAAAAATTGTTTTGAAAAAGTTACGTTGTTACAAGTTGGTATCAGAGCCTTGGTTTGAGGGATTCGGGTGCATCTTCGGATGAATCTGAACTCAAACTGAGGAATTAAGGAAGTTTTTCATAAAATAAACAATTTTTCTAAAAGAGTAAAAGATTTTGAGAAAGGCAGAAGGAAGCAGTGTGTACGATCAGCCAGCGCCCGAACGGTGATTTCCCAAAATACCCTTATATTATGTGTTATGAGACATGTTATGATATGATATGCATGCTAGAGTTGGCTAGGTATGCATATTAGGACTAGAGTGGCCTGATTTTGTGATGCCTTAGCCTAGGAAGGATTTTGCTGCTATGTGATGCTTGAGAGCGAGTTGGTAGCAGTGAGGGGCTGATGAGAGGTCTACCGAAGGGTAGCCTATGCCAGTGAGATATAGAGTACTTGTGATTTGGGATCCAAGGAGGAGGAATTAAGGTGAATACTGATGCGGTGTGGACGGTCGTATAGGGCCCGTACTACTGAAGATACCGGAGGAGTGCGCACTCTAAGTAACAATCCATTGGGTACCAAGGAACAAGTAGGGTTGAGTTATCGAGTGCAAGTATGCTCGAGCGAGTCTCTGATATTCTTATGTTGTATTTCAGAGACATCATGGTTGGTACACGCCACACACTTGAGTCGAGCGGCGTGAGTGACGAGGAGCTTCGTCAGATGATCCACGATGAGGTGGCGGCGGCGATCAGGGCAGAGATTCCGGAGATGTTTGGGTCTATCAAGACCACACTGATTGAGACTTTCGATGAGCGGTACGCTGCGGTGACTGAGGCTGCTGCTGCAGTAGCTACTGCAGCTGTGGCTGCTGCCAGACCTCAGGGAGGTGACTCGTTGTTGCTTCGAGATTTCAGCAACACGAAGCCACTAGAGTTTGATGGGACGCAGGATCCGATCGCTGCGATGAGATGGATTGCTGATATCGAGGGATGCCTCTACACGTGTTCATGTCTGGAGCATCTGAGGGTACGGTTCACATTGAACCAGCTTCGCTTGGGAGCGAAGGACTGGTGGAAGTTCGTGACGACGAGCTTCACTCTTGTAGAGATTTCAGCGGTAACCTGGGAGAGGTTCACCACCATGTTTAGAGACGAGTATGTTCCCCCGATGGAGAGGGAACGGTTGGTACAGGAGTTCTTGACCTCAAGCAGGGTACTGATTCGGTTACTGTGGTTACAAGGAAGTTTCATGAGAGGGCGGTGTTCTGCCCTGAGCAGGTGTCTACTGAGCAGGCACGTATGAGCCGGTATTTGGGCGTTTTGAGGAGGGATATACGGGAGTTCGTGTCGAACTCGACTTACCGGACATTTGTTGAGCTTCAGGAAAATGCCCGGAAGAGGGAGATTGAGTTGGAGACTCAGGCCAGGGAGGAGGCCGAGTCTCAGAGGATCGATCGGCGGCCGGCACAGTCTCAGCCGGCGGCCAAGCGGGCCAAGTCCGCTGATACGAGATCTGGAGGCCAGAAGGGCAAGGATGGGCATATCGCCAAGGATGGGGTCTGTCGATCGGGTGCTTGCTACAAATATGGCAAGGATGGGCATATCGCCAAGGATTGCCCCAAGGGATTTATGGTTTTGCTTTCATTGCAACCAAACTGGCCATCGGAAGGCCGAGTGCCCGCAGTTACATCAGGGATCAGCACAGGGATCTGCCCCTGCTGCTAGGGTTACCGAGGTTCGGCCAGTGAACTCCGAGGCACCGAAGGCTCGTGGGAGAGCTTTCCAGTTGACAACAGAGGAGGTCCGCGCAGCGCACGATGTTGTGGCTGGTATGTATTCCTTATTTATATATGTTACGTTGAGATATTGTGCTTATATGATGATATGTGTAGGTACTTTTCTTGTGAGTTCTGTACCTGCGTTAGTGTTATTTGACTCGGGTGCGAGTCGATCGTTTGTGTCGATAGCGTTTAGTCGGCACATCAGTAGCAGGCGAGAGGCGTTGAGTCGACCTCTGCGACTTTCCATAGCTGACGAGCGAGCGGTGTATGCTACGGAGGTGATACGAGGATGTGTACTCGAGATCTTTGGTGTTGAGTTCCCGATTGATCTGGTCCCGATAGCGATGGGGGACGTGTGTGTCATAGTGGGCATGGATTGGTTGAGCCGATTTGGGGCTGTGATAAACTGCGAGCGACAGTTGGTGACGATACGAGACCCTAGTGGGGGAGTACTTACGGTGTACGGTGAGGGTACCCGATGTGGGTTAGCTTTCTGTTCGGCTGCCAGAGCGAGATAGAGTTTACAACAGGGCTGCAGTAGGTTTGTAGCCTATGTGATGGACACACGAGAGGCCGCTGGGAGGCCGAGTTCGGTGGATGACGTTCCGATAGTGCGCGAATTCCCAGACGTTTTTCCCGAGGAGTTGCCGGGTGTGCCACGCGAGAGGCAGGTAGAGTTCCGCATTGATTTGGTTCCGGGGGCAGCGCTTATCGCCAAGGCGCCTTATCGCCTTACGCCGCCAGAGATGCAGGAGTTATCCTCGCAGCTTCAGGAGCTGCTGGAGAAGGGGTTTATTCGACCGAGTAGTTCGCCATGGGGAGCGCCGATCCTTTTTATCAAGAAAAAGGATGGTTCACACCGGATATGTATTGATTACCGGGAGTTGAACAAGTTGACGGTCAAGGACCGTTATCCATTACCGAGGATCGACGATTTTTTCGATCAGTTGCAGGGAGCATCTTGGTTCTCCAAGATCGATCTGAGGTCTGGATATCATCAGATGAGAGTGCGTGATGAGGATATCCAGAAGACGGCGTTCAGGACTCGTTATGGGCATTACGAGTTCGTGGTGATGCCTTTCGGGCTTACCAATGCACCAGCAGCGTTCATGGATCTCATGAACAGGGTGTGTAGACTGATGTTGGATCGTTCGGTGATCGTTTTCATCGACGATATACTAGTGTATTCGAGGTCTAGAGAGCAGCACGAGGAGCATCTGAGAGAGATTCTCGGGGTATTGAGGATGGAGAGGCTTTATGCCAAATTCTCCAAGTGCGAGTTTTGGTTACGGGAGTTCCAGTTCTTGGGGCATCTCGTCAACCAGGATGGGATTTTGGTCGATCCGGCCAAGATTCAGGCGGTTCTGAGTTGGGAGGTGCCGAGATCTCCCACAGAGATCAGGAGTTTTCTGCGATTGGCGGGCTACTATCGGAGATTTATCCGAGATTTATCCGAGATTGTTGTGCCTCTCACCAGGTTGACCCGTAAGGGTGTTGCTTTTTCATGGGGTCCGGAGCAGCACACCTCGTTTGAGACAGTTCGCCAGAAGTTATGCGAAGCCCCTGTGTTAGCCCTCCCGGAAGGGATGGAGGATTTTGCGGTGTATTGTGACGCATCGATATCGGGGTTGGGTGATGTGCTTATGTAGAGAGGGCATGTGATAGCGTATGCATCGAGGCAGCTGAAGCCTCATGAGACGAAGTATCCCACCCACGATCTGGAGTTGGGGGTGGTGGTGTTCGCCCTCAAGATCTGGCATCACTATTTGTATGGGGTTCGGTGTACCATATACACGGACCACAAGAGCTTGAAGTATTTGATGGATCAGCCCAATCTGAACATGCGTCAGAGAAGATGGTTGGATGTGGTAAAGGATTATGATTGTGAGATCCTGTACCACTAGGGCAAAGCTAATGTGGTAGCCGATGCGCTGAGCCATAGGGCGGAGAGTGCCCCGATTCGAGGCACTTGTATGAGGTTGTCAGTGATGACCCCGTTGTTGGACACCATTCGGGAGGCCCAGCCAGAGGCCGTGATACCGGATAACCATAAGAGGGAGCGGGTGATTGGGTAGGTGCCCGAGTTCGTTACCGATAGTCGAGGGCTGATGACCTTTTAGGGTCGGATTTGGATGCTGCATGCAGGCGGGGCACGTACCATTCTGATGGAGGAGGCGCATAGATCGAGGTTCTCGATCCATCCCGGGGCCACGAAGATGTATTTGGACCTGAAGAAAGATTATTGGTGGCCCTGTATGAAGAGGGATGTCGCGTGGTTTGTTGAGAGGTGCTTGACCTGTCACAGGGTTAAGGCCGAGCACCAGCGTCCGCATGGCAAGTTGCAGCCGCTTGAGGTTCCCCAGTGGAAGTGGGAACAGATTTCCATGGATTTCATCACCAAATTGCCAAGGACCGCAAGGGGTGTCGATGCAATTTGGGTGATCGTCGACCAGCTGACGAAGAGCACGCATTTTCTTGCTATCAATGAGAGCTCTTCTGCTGAGAGGTTGGCAGAGTTGTATGTGAGAGAGGTGGTATCGCGTCATGGAGTACCGATCTCGATTGTGTCTGATCGAGATGTATGTTTCACTTCCAGGTTCTGGAAGAAGTTCCACGAGGATTTGGGTACGAGATTGCATTTCAGTACCGCCTACCACCCACAGATGGACGGGCAGAATGAGCGGACGATTCAGATGCTCGAGGACATGCTTCGAGCATGTGTGTTGGACTTCGGGGGAAGTTGGGACACGTACTTGCCGTTGGCTGAGTTCTCCTATAACAACAGCCACCATTCTAGTATTGGAATGCCTCCCTTCGAATTGTTGTATGGGAGGAGGTGTCGGACTCCCATTTGTTGGGGAGAGGTAGGGCAGCACGTGATGGGTAGCACTGAGATAGTGCTTCAGACGACAGAGCATATACATCAGGTTAGACAGAGGTTACTGACGACTCAGAGTCATCAGAAGAGTTATGCGGATCGGCGACGATCCGAGCTAGAGTTCCAGGTGGGAGACTTCGTACTCCTGAAAGTATCTCCTTGGAAAGGAGTGATCCGATTCAGGAAGAGGGGCAAGTTGGGGCCCTGGTACATCGGTCCATTCAGGATGACCGCGAGGGTGGGCAAGGTGGCATATCGGTTAGAGCTACCTGCGGAGTTGAGCCAGATTCATGATACCTTCCACGTGTCCCAGTTGAGGAAGTGTATAGCCGACAAGTCGGCGATGGTACCACTGGAGGATATTCAGGTGGATGCGAGCCTGAATTATGCGGAGAGGCCAATCGCGAACCGGGATCGGAAGATGAAGGTTCTGAGGAACAAGGAGGTGTCACTGGTGCAGGTCCAGTGGAAACATCGGAAGGGGTCCGAGCTGACCTGGGAGCCAGAGATGGAGATGCGGGAGCAGCATCCGGAGTTGTTTGTCGAGCAGGACTTCGAGGGCGAAGTTTGATCCTAGTGGGGGAGAATTGTAACATCCGGATTCCCAGGTATCCTATTTTAAGTATTTTATATTGAGTTTTAGAGGGGGGACTCGGCGAGTAGGCGCCCAGACTCGCCGAGTTGGATCGCGATGTGTTTGCCTGATTTAATGAAGGACTCGGCGAGTCCATTCATGGACTCGACGAGTCCATGCTGTTTAATGACACCCTAATTCCTCGGGTTTGGGACCCCTTTAAGGACCCTTATAGCCACCATTTGCCGCTACCAGACCCTTGAGAGAAACCCTAATAGTGCTTGAGCGTGTGAGAGAGAGAAGAAGCCATTATTGGACCTTTGTGGGTTGGTTTTGCTAGAAGAAGTTGATTCCAGCTTAGAGGAGGCCAAGGAGGTTGCACATCTGTGGTTTTCAAGCAAAGGGCATCATCTTTGAGGTAGCATATCGATCCTCTTTCTGTTTTGTTAAAGAATCCATGGATTTAGGGTTTTCTATACCCTTTATTGGGATGATTTGTTGGAGATATGGTCCCTTATCATGTTTAGGCTTCAGATCTGGACCCATAGTGGTCCAGAGAACCTTATCCATCTTGCTTTATGATGAGATATGAAAGAAATGGACTTAGGATGTTGTATTTGGGGCTAAATCTGTTGGATTAATGTCTAAGTCCATAACTATATTTGGTATGTACTTGACCCGACCCGGCATGGTCCATTTGGGTTGCACTTCACCGACACAATTTATATGGATAGTCTTTTGAGAATAGTATATTTATGATTTATATTAATATATTATAAGTTCTAATATATTAATATATAATCATATTATTTAATTAGTATTGATCAAGAATTAATTTATAATTAATTAAGTGATCAAAAGAAACTAATTAAATATGGACTCTTAGATATATATATATACATATATATATATATATATATATATATATATATATATATATATATATATATATATATATATATATATATATATATATATGCAGTGGGCCAAGTTCATTTAGGTTGGGCTAAGTCTTCATGGATAGTCCATGGAGCTTTAACCCATGGATCCTAGGAAATGAAAGGTCATGGGTATTAGGGTTTAACCCTAATCCTCCACACTATATAAAGGGTCTTATGGTTCATGAAATTATGCTAGTGGCTAGTGTGGATACACTAAAGAGGGCAATAACCGATTTCATAGTGTGAGCCAAGTATCCATATTCTCTAAAGGTTTTCCAAGGTGTTTTGGTGATTTGTGATTCCACTTGAGGCTTCCACACTATTGGGGCTAAGCTCTTAAAGCTTGAAGACATCAAGCTACATCAAAAGGTATGTCATCTAACTAGAACTTTGTAGTATAGGTGCTTCATAATATGCTAGTTAGGATGAAACCTTGGAATATTTAATATTTGCATGTATAATAGAGAAAACATAGATCCAATGTTTATAGGGTTGCATGTACACCATAGGAGTATTAGAATGCTCAAAACCCAACAGTGGTATCAGAGCCAGGTTGTTTTCTACTATATTGATGCAAATGTTTTATTTTCAAGTTGGAAAAAAAAAGGAAAAAAAAACATGACGTTTGTCAAATTTTAAGATAATTACTTGTTTTGTGAAAAACAAATTATTTGTAGAATTTGAATCATTTGTTATATGAGTTGAATTAGGTCAAATTTAGTAAAAGATAAAATGATATGATTATTTTATTAGTTTTAAAAGTTTGATCTAAATGTTTTAAGGAGTTACAAATTTTGTCATAAAATTTTGGAGCTCAAAAGTTTTTTTTAAAGTTGTGATCTTAAGGGTTTTTGAAACTTCCATAAGTTATGGATATGAAAGTTTTTTTTTTAAAAAAAAAAATTTTGATTCAAAGTTTTTATGGAGTTAAAAAATTTGGTGTTAATGTTTTAAAGAAATCCATAACTTGTTCTTAAGTTATGGAACATGGAAAATTTCATCATAAAACACCATTAATTCCATAAGTTATGGAATCCAAAGGTTTTCAAGAATTACAAAAGTTGCCCTCAAGTTTTGGAATTTGAGAAAAGTTTTTTATGAAAAAAAGAATTGAATTCTAAAACTCTTGGGTTCTTAACTTAAACAATTAATTAAATGGTTTTAATTTTGAGTTTAGTAATTGGAATTATGATGTTTTGTTGAATAGTTCAAATTAACTCTTCTGGACTTTATTAATAGTTAATTAAAGCGTTTAATTAAAAGAGTATTATTAAATCCATAAATATATGGTTTGAGTTTAATTAAATTAAAAGTCTAGTTTAATTAATAGATTAAACCATCAAGTATTTTAAATGTCTAAAATACACCCTTTTACTATTAATATATTATATGTATAAGAGCAAGTCGTCTTACCATTAGTAGGCCTCATTCAAGAAGCCGGTCTATAAGGGGGGTATAAGGTTGTTGCCTATAAAATGGCAGTAATGGGTGTCCACTCTCACCCACCGCTTCCTTGACTGGTGGAGGGTCGTTAGCCGAACAGGTAGGACAAGGACTATAATTCTCCCTTCATTAAAAGTATTAATTATAAATACTAAGTAACTAAACCTTTTATTAATTCCCAATCTTAGTTACTTAGGAAAATGTGAATAAGGTGCTAATCCATGAAATTACACTTTGCACTTTTTTAAACCGTTAGTGGAGCCTGTGTGGTTAACCGGCAGACTAACCTGGATTTAACAAAGTAGGCAAAGGGTAACTTAATATTTATCATAGTATCGGTGGAGCTCGTGTGGTTAACCGACACATCGATTGAGGGGTAAATATTAAGGGTACCAAGTATATTTGCATGGTTACTTCACACCTTTTTTTGTGATCCTCGGCATCCTAGTCACAAAACCTGAAGGGCACACTCGAGATTGAAACATGCCATTGAAAAGTTCAATGAATCTCAAAAGATCTAGGAGTTTCAAATCCAAGTAAAAACCTAATTAAATTATTTCGTTTTTCATGGTGGAAATTGGTAAATCGTCATTTACGTACCTTCAACTATTTTTATAACTCGGATTACCGCATCCGTCTTCCAGTTATAAATAGGTTGTTGGATCCTAGCCTTAATATTTCATATTAGGTGTTATATTAAGGACTTTAGATCAACTATCTTGAATATCTCCCAAAAGATGTCGAGTTTAGACATCTATGATCTTCCCAAATCTCTTGGAACTTTACTTCCTCCACCTCCTCCAATTATTCTCCCTAACCCACAAGTTCAAGGTCACTCAAGCCCTAATGACAAGCAAGGTCTATGTGTGATCACATCTTAGAGATGAAGTCACATATTGACAAGCCGGGAGGGTTGGGTTTCAAAGTCTTGAGAAAGTTGGATGTTCAATCACTTTCTAAGTCACATAGTGAGTTCCTTTGGGACTACTACGATACAGACTATGACATGAACCTTAATGATCGTATCTATTTGCTTGGTGCTGCTGAATCAGCAATGATTTGGAACGATAGTGATGCAAATTTGATTAGAAGATCAACTTCCCAAAAACTTTATGGACAGTGACAATGGTGACGCTGGAAATCCAGAAAAAAGCATTCTCTTCCCAATGGAAAGGGATTGGCCATAGTCAACCCGATTGACCAAATGGTAAAAAGAAAGGCTAAGTCTGAGATAGTCCCATTACCAAAGGGTCCATATGTTTATTTTTCCAAAGGAAGGGGCGTTGATCGCAAAGCTGCCAAATTTACCTAAGGATGTTAAAGTCAATAAGTTTGACTCTACATCAGGTAGAGCCCATTATCTAACTCTGTTAAGTTCTATTCTTAGATCCTCATTGCATGATGTGAGTGGGTCACATGTTGATGTTTTAAGAATAAAAGAATAGAGAGAAATCTTGAAGGAAGTATATGCTGATTCTGATCGCGAAGGTGGATTTCGATCGCATCAGAATTTTGAGCAGTTGCTTAAGAATTGATGATATATTGCTAAGGAATAGATAACAACAATTTTCCATGTGGATTGTAAGGATAAGTTTTTCCGCAAAGTTTTAAAATAAAAGAAAATTGTTTAATTTTATTTATTTGAAGTATCCTTACAATGGCATTTGTGGAAAATTGTTGCTTATATGATTCCACTGACAGCAATATTGGACAATGGATTTGATTCTTTCATTTGTGGTAGTGTCTAAATTTACCAAATCAAGAAAGTTCCTCATCGCCCAAGTTTCAATTGGACCGAAACTTGGAATCATGCAAGTTGAATAGTATGATGAATGAGAACTTTCAAGCATTGGAAAATCAACACTAATTACTTGTTCACATGGATGTGTGAGTCAAGTGACAGACTAAAGGGATCGAGTACACATTCTTGTGCACTGGTCATGTCCACCACAAAGCTCGTTAAGACTATTTGATTTACTAAAGTTTAGTAAATATGGTTATACTTAGAAGTTTAAGTATAATTCTGAAACATTGGAAAAGTCTCAATGTATGGCAGAACGAATGGGAAGAATCAAATTAGGCAGAAAGATAAAAGTTTCTCAAATCTGAAAAGATAGGAGAGTACTTTAGTATCATGTTTGTGATCATCTTAATGATTTAGAAATCATATCACAATTAGCCCTCTAAAGGTCATCTTAGTGCATTCTTATGACTAAGAAGAGGAGTCATGAATTGTTGAAATGGTTAGATCAGGAAGATGAGTCATACTTCGTTCCAAAACAATTCTTAGAGTCATACTCCAAGATTGTAACTTGAGTGACATATCTTAAAGAAAGGTTTAAAACACTTGTCAAATGTAAGAGTAAAAGTGTCCTACTCTTGTACATTTGAAATTGGTAAGTTGTGATGTTTTGGATAAAACAAAGACCAACTAAGGCCAATTGTGTGAAGTGTTTGTCTTGATAAAGAATCCGCTCTATCTCTTGAATATTTGGCAAGATAGTCTTATATGTCAAGAGGATAGTGGGAGTCTTAAAGATCCTAAAAAGAATTTCAAGAACTAATCAAGAATAAAACCCGAGGTTCTTCACTAGCACACGACTTGAGGTTTATAACCTATCGTGTTGACATATTCTGTGCCCATTCCAGTTAAAGTTGGCTTTGCATAGGAGTTCTGAAAGTTCTCAATTGGTTGCATAACAACTTGGAAGTAATGGCAGGCCCTATACTGCCAGGTGGCAAGAAGTTAAGATTGCATAAGTTCAGTCCATATGAGTTTGGATTTGTCATTATCCTTGTCTTGTGACTATGGTTTTCACGATTCACATGGATAAGAACACATACACCATAAAATCTAAGGGTCATAAGGTTTCTCTCCGATTCATTAAAATGATGGTGAGGAAACACTTCCACCAAGTAGATTTGAAGTAGATGGCAAAAGGTCTAAAGAATTGAGACTATGATTACGGCATCCCTTTACATAGTTCTGAAATTGTTTAGACACACATGCATGCTATCTAAGGAAAGGTGTATGATTTTGATAAAGTTTTATCAAAGCATCTCGTATCAGAAATCTGAACTTTGGTAAGAAAGTCAATAAAGTATTGATTTCTAGAAGTCCAGCTGATTTCTGAGTACATGTCAAAGCTAGTAGGAGCATAAGTGCTATGCTAATAATCATCATGTAAGTGGGAGCATGATAATTATTGTTAGTGTTGCAAGTTAGCAATGTTAATTATAGAAAACAAAAGTTTCAATTCGTGAGGCTGCAGGGATTGAAAAAGTTGTTTTGCTATAATTAAAGGAGAGGATATACTTCATTTCAGTTCTAAAGGCTTATATTGAGACCTTAATCATCTTTAGTCAAGAATATATATATGAATTTCATGTTGGATTGGTTCAACTTAAGGAAATTCTATATATTGCGTTCTCAAAATTCGATTATGATTACGCCATCCTTTTTCATAGTCAAATTTTGAAAACATGGCAAATAAAAATATTGTAGCAAAAGACTGGTCTAGAATCATGTCTTTATGTGAGACATCATGAATCATGTACCATTTGTTTTGGGTACAGGATCGATTGCATGTGCTATAATATTTGTCATTTCTAAATTTTTCCAAATGCCCAGAGGCATTAAGAAGGGAAAAGGTCTAGAATTGGATATGACTAAAATGATTAAGCAATTGTCAAGGTCAATCTGAGGTTTACCAAAGATTGGTTGCTCGGGGACAGTTGGAAGTATAGTGCTAATTTTGGAAGGACCATATTGACATATTCTGAAAAGAGGCATCTCTTATTCAGAAGTGATAGTCAAAATGAGAATATGGAGTTGTCTCCATAGGTGGAAGTTATATGTGTAAGATTAGAAAACTTAATGTAAGAAGCATGTCCAAAGCAATGTACTTTGAATATGCGACTTAGTTTCCATGGAGTTGATCTCCATTGGAATACCTTATAATGACTGTTGACAAGTCTTTGTGACTTTGTACATATTCATTACAGGAGGGTCAGTGCATATAAGTTTAAAATCTAAACAGATTTCGATAAATGATAGGAATTTGAAATTCTCACATTTTTCGATAAGGATTTGGGAGTGTGAAATTAGAATCATTGAAATTATGTTCAATTGGTTTATTTCACAAAGTAAGGATCATAGACAAACATAGAGTGCATACTTGGTGTATGGCAAAGCTATTGTTTAAGAAAAACATAGTGTACATGCTTGGAGCATGGGACAACTAGTGTTTTTAATTCAAGTATAAAGTTGATAAAACCGAAACAATGAATAATGAGTAATCAGTATGGTGATAAATAAAAGTGTTTATTGGGACAACTAGTGTTTTTAATTCAAGTATAAAGTTGATAAAACCGAAACAATGAATAATGAGTAATCAGTATGGTGATAAATAAAAGTGTTTATTTATATTCATAGGGTTTGATACCATATTTGATTCATTTATTCTTGTGTTTCACTTTGCATGTTTTGACTTGCTGAATAACTAAGTCACTCTTCCTGAATGATTAAGTTATTCAAACCATCCACAGTCGGTCATATGTTGGAAGTAGATATGAATCAAGACTGTCATGGGTTGGTTTGTAGAGGTCCAAGTTGGTGGACAAAGTGGTGCTACAACACTCATGAGTGCTCATAAGTTCTGAGTATTGGATTCAACCCACGTTCATTTGAATCACTTCATGGATTTTATCACGAGTGATCATGAGATGATAATATCTTATATTCTTAAAACCTAGAGATATGAGTTGTTACTACGAGTTCGTTATACATTGATTGCACGAAAACGCATTGGTAACTCGATGTTATAAAACGTGCCTTTGTGTATGATTCAACAAGTAGTAGAACAAGCCATATGAGTCGAAGTTTATCCATTCCTTTTACCTTCGGGATAAAACCGATATCTGTGGGCCCCTCGATGATTTAGCGATGACACATGTGAGTGCTTGGCCAAGCCATGACTGATTTGATTTGTTCAATCAGTCAGTCATCATAAATCGAAAATCGGGAAACAACAAATGGACAGAGAGAATGATTATAATCCATGTCTCAGTCCATATGATATCTAGAATGGAGGAATATATGATCCCTTATCTAATGGACAAGTCATTGACAAGGTCAGAGTTCGACAGCGGCTTTAAGAAGTTAGGTTTTGAAGTCATACTCAATAATAGTTTTAGACTTATCCAAGTGGGAGACTGTTGGATTAATGTCAAAGTCCATAACTATATTTGGTATGTACTTGACCCGACCCGGCATGGTCCATTTGGGTTGCACTTCACCGACACAATTTATATGGATAGTCTTTTGAGAATAGTATATTTATGATTTATATCAATATATTATAAGTTCTAATATATTAATATATAATCATATTATTTAATTAGTATTGATCAAGAATTAATTTATAATTAATTAAGTGATCAAAAGGAACTAATTAAATATGGACTCTTAGATATATATATGTGTAGTGGGCCAAGTTCATTTAGGTTGGGCTAAGTCTTCATGGATAGTCCATGGAGCTTTAACCCATGGATCCTAGGAAATGAAAGGTCATGGGTATTAGGGTTTAACCCTAATCCTCCACACTATATAAAGGGTCTTATGGTTCATGAAATTATCCTAGTGGCTAGTATGGATACACTAAAGAGGGCAATAACCGATTTCATAGTGTGAGCCAAGTATCCATATTCTCTAAAGGTTTTCCAAGGTGTTTTGGTGATTTGTGATTCCACTTGAGGCTTCCACACTATTGGGGCTAAGCTCTTAAAACTTGAAGACATCACGCTATATCAAAAGGTATGTCATCTAACTAGAACTTTGTAGTATAGGTGCTTCATAATATGCTACTTAGGATGAAACCATGGAATATTTAATATTTGCATGTATAATAGAGAAAACATAGATCCAAGGTTTATAGGGTTGCATGTACACCATAGGAGTGTTGGAATGCTCAAAACCCAACAAAATCATCAAGTAGAGTCATTTGGGCGTTGCATGAGTATCAAGTTCGAACCTTTACGTGTTTATTGAGCTTGGGAAGGTTAGATATATGGATTAGAGGAACAGATCTGACCTCAGAAGGTCATTTGAGTGTGAGCATGGAATGAACTCGCCGAGTCCATGAGCAGACTCGACGATTCGTGTCGGGTTGCCCCTCGACTCGCGACCTGTGACGACCCGTGGAGTATAAGGTTGACTCAGCGAGTCAAGGGAGGACCAGGGGCGTAGAGGGCAGGCATGCACTCGCCGAGTCACCCTAGTGCACTCGGCGAGTCCGGTCAAAGTTGACCGTTGACTTTCGTTGACCTTAGGGTTCTGGTCAAGGCTGATTCAGGAGAGTTCAGGGAAGGGTAGAATGGCCTTCTACCGAGTCTGTAGAGATGAGATCATGAGAGAGTATTGATCGGGAATGTTATTTAAATAATAGGAGGAGGCTAAGTCGGGACGATGAGCACGAGAGGTTATCCGACTTCATTGAGGTGAGTCTTCTCACTATACTGTACCTGGAAGGGTACCTATGTGTGATCGGAAGATCTTGTATGCTATGATGTATGTGCTATATGCGGTTATGTGATATGTATGTGTTATGTATGCTATGAATGATAAGGACCGGAAGGTCAAGATGATATGTATGTATGTGCTATGTATATTACGTATGGTAAGGACCGGAAGGTCGAGATGATATGGGCCGGAAGGTCAAGAGGGTACGGACCGGAAGATCTACCGGAATTTGGGACGGAAGTCCCCTAAGACACATGGATCAGAAGATCCTACAGAGTTGTGGCCTGGAAGGGCGTATGTGGGGTATGTGGTATTTTGGGGAACTCACTAAGCGTTCATGCTTAAAGTTGTTGTGTGATGTGTTTCAGGTAGTAGCGAGGATCGTAGGAAGGTGCCGACATGATCCGTACACACTTATGGAGTTTATGATATCGAGATCTTGGGACATGTTTTGTTATGTTATAGTGGATACATTATGTTTTTAAATGAAAAATTATTTTGAAAAAATTACGTTGTTACACTAGTAGTTCCCGTCGCCGTTAGAGTCTCATCGACTTCTCTTTTGGATATAACCTAGTTTGTGTAAAAACTCTTGTCTAATTTCCTATCTTTGTAAATCTTAGACCTGTTAGGTCTTGATTAGGTCGTAGTTCTATAAAAATTTTCCCATCTTGGTTGATGTAAGGCCTACTTCTAGGTCATTTTTCCCGAACTTGTTACATCTGTAATACCAGTATTATTGACAGATACCTAATCTTATGGAAATCAATATCCAATTTCTATCATCTGCTAGCACTAGATCATCCTTCAATTGTGCTATTCAATTGTGTTGTTGGGCTATGGAGAGTTAGTCCATGAGTCATTCTCATCAATTTTCCTATTAAATTCTTATCAATGTCTTCATCTTTCTAAAACTTATAGTTAAAAGATGCATCCACGTCGATCAACAAGACGCGATCCTCTGATAACTGCAACACCACCTGCTCCTCAAATCGATACGGCAGCATTAAATGCTGTTGTAGCTGTGGCTGTGGCTACAGCCATGGCCCAATATCATTCATCTGGTTTCACTGGAGGAGGAACCCCTGTTCAATCTACTCATGGTGAAATCCCTGTGCGCTTGAGAGAGTGCTCCTACAAGGACTTCACCAGTTGCAAGCCACTGTCCTTTAAAGGGACTGGCGGAGTCATTTCCCTCTCGCAATGGGTCGAAAAGACAGAGTCGATCTTCGAGATCTGCTCATGCCCGGAGGGAAGCAAAGTCAAATTTGCTGCATGCACCTTCGAGACAAAGGCCCTGACATGGTGGAATAGCCATGTCAAGTCACTATCTCTCATAGTGGCTAATGCTATTGGCTGGGAAACTCTGAGGGAGCTGATGATAGAAGAATATTTCCCGAGGGGGAGATCCAAAAACTTGAACAGGAACTGTGGAGCCTAACCATGAAGGGCTCCGACATAGTGTCCTACACCGCCAGGTTCTGTGAGCTGGTGGCCCTATGTCCTAACATGGTTCATACAGAGGGGAAGAAGATTGAAAGGTACATATGGGGGCTGGTGCCTCCAATCCAGGGAAATGTTTTGGCTTCAAACCCCACTACATTCGATAGTGCCAAGCGATTGGCACAGCAGCTTATAGACCATGGGGTTCGTACCCCGGCCGCAACAACGACCCTGGCCATCTCAGAACCCGCCAAAACCGCTGATCCCAAGTGGAAGTTCTAGGATGATAAAAAGAAGAAGAAGTCTGCAAAAAAGCAGCAGGTCGTGGCAGTTCATGCTGCGATAGCACCTGCCGCTGCTGCTCCGATAAAGCAGTACGCTGGAAGTTTGCCTAAGTGCAACCAGTGCAACTTCCACCACATTGGAGCCTGTCGTGAATTGCAGTGCTCTAACTGCAGCAGGAAGGGGCACGCTGTCCGCTTCTGCAAGGCTCCAGCAAAACCAATCACCCAAGTCCCTGGCGCTGGTGTGGGCCAAGCTTGCTACGGTTGTGGCGAGGTGGGCCACTACAAGAGGAACTGCCCGAAGGCAGGGAATGCTGGTGGAGTGGGAAGGGTTCTGGGCATAGGCCACAAGGAAGCTGTTGCCGACCCAACAGTGGTCACTAGTACGTTTCTCCTCGATAACTCTTATGCATGCATATTGTTTGATAGTGGAGCGGAGAGGAGCTTCGTGAAGCAAAAATTTGCTCATTTACTTAAGCAAAAATCACGAGCACTTAAAGAACCGTTCACTATAGAAATGGCTAATGGAAAGACAGAGAGCACTACAGTATATACATAGGGTGTACCCTAACACTAGATAGCCATTCATTTTCGATCGACCTCATGCCGGTCTTAATTAAAACTTTCGACGTCCTTATCGGCATGGATTGGTTGAGTCTTCATCGTGCCGACATCATGTATTACGAAAAGGTTGTACGCCTTAATCTGCCGTCTGGCGAAACTCTAGTAGTTTATGGCGACAAACCCGACACGAACCTTCGTATCATCTCGAGCATTCAAGCTCAGAAATTCTTGCGAAAGGAATGTCACGCCTTCCTTGCTCATGTGGTTGATGTGAGCCAAGAAACGAAAGACATTCAGAACATTCCAGTAGTACGCGACTTTCCCGACATCTTCCCAGAAGAACTCCCAGGATCACCTCCAAAACGTCAAGTCGAGTTCAGAATCGACTTAGTTCCAGGGGCTACCCCCGTAGCCAAATCGCCCTATCGTCTAGCACCTACAGAGATGCAAGAACTATCCTGTCAACTTAACGAACTACTCAGCAAGGGCTTTTTAAGACCAAGCTTCTCACCCTGGGGAGCTCCAGTCTTGTTCATCAAGAAGAAAGACGGATCGTTTCGTATGTGTATTGACTACAGGGAGCTCAACAAACTGACCGTCAAAAATCGTTACCCTCTGCCTCGTATTGACGATTTATTTGACCAACTTCAAGGGGCGAATTTCTTTTCAAAAATCGACTTAAGATCCGGATATAACCAACTACGAGTGCTAGGGGAGGATGTTCCGGAGACAGCCTTCCGAACTCGTTATGGGCACTACGAATTAGTAGTGATGCCGTTCGGATTAACAAACGCGCCCGCAGTATTCATGGATTTAATGAATAGGGTGCGTCGTCCTTACTTGGATCAGTTCGTCATCGTCTTCATCGATGACATACTTATCTACTGTCGTAGTAACGAGGAGCATAGTCAACATCTTCGTCAGGTCTTAGAAACACTGCGTTCGGAGAAGCTCTATGCGAAGTTCTCGAAATGCGAATTTTGGATCCGAAGAGTCGAATTCTTAGGGCACGTGGTTAGCGAAGAGGGAATACACGTGGACCCTTCCAAAATCAAAGCCATTGAGAGCTGGTCAGCACCGAAGACGCCTACAGAAATTCGTCAATTTCTAGGCCTCGCTGGCTACTATCGCAGGTTCATTCAGAACTTCTCCCTCATTGCGAAACCTCTTACAACACTGACCCAGAACGGCGTGGCCTTTGACTGGGAAGAGAAGTAGGAGAAAGCGTTCCAAACGCTCAAACGAGCCTTGTGCACCGCACCAATACTATCCCTCCCGAAGGGATAGAAGACTTTGTTGTCAATTGTGATGCGTTTAATCAAGGGCTCGGATGTGTTCTGATGTAGCGAGGTAAGGTCATCGCCTACGCCTCGAGACAGCTGAAGACATATGAGCTTAACTACACTACCCACGATCTTCAACTAGGAGCAGTTGTGTTTACTCTGAAGATCTGGAGACACTACCTGTACGGTACAAAAAGCACTATCTTTACAGACCACAGAAGGAGCTCAACATGAGACAACGACGGTGGGTCGAGCTACTCAGTGACTACGAATGCGAAATTCGTTATCATCCGGGTAAAGCCAATGTAGTAGCTGACGCCCTAAGTCGGAAAGAATATTCTGGTCGTAGGGTTAAATCTTTGACTATGACTATCCATTCACACTTGTGCACACAAATTAAGGAGTCTCAACTCGACGCTTTGAAACCTGAAAATGTGGCGGGTGAATCCCTGAGAGTGATGAATAAGAACTTGGAGGTTAAGGGTGGTGGAGCTTATTATCTCATGGATCGGATCTGGACCCCGAAACTCGGTGGTTTCAGAGACTTGGTCATGACCGAGGCACACGACACTCGTTATTCCGTCCACCCAGGTTCAGATAAGATGTATCTAGATCTTAAAAAGCTATACTGGTGGCCTAACATGAAAGCCGAGATTGCTACCTTCGTGAGTAAATGCCTTACTTGCGCCAAGGTCAAGGTCGAATGGAAGTGGGAGCGGATCACTATGGACTTCATAACCAAGTTGCCCAAGACAACGGGTGGACTTGATACCATATGGGTCATCGTCGACAGATTGACCAAGTCCGCACACTTCCTCCCTATCAAAGAAACAGACAAGATGGAGAAGCTTACAAGAACCTACATTCGGGAGATTGTACGACTGCACGGTGTTCCCATATCCATTATCTCGGACAGAGATAGTAGGTTCACTTTGAGGTTCTGGCAGTCGCTACAAAGTTCCCTAGGAACTAGGCTGGACATGAGTACCGCCTACCATCCACAGACCGACGGACAAAATGAGAGGACTATCCAAACCTTGGAAGATATGTTGTGACCCTGTGTGATCGACTTTGGGAAAGCATGGAAAGCTAAATCCAAGATACATAGGGCCTTTCGACTTTGGGAAAGCATGGAAAGCTAGAATCGGCCCTGTAGCTTACAAACTTAACTTACTCTGCGAGCTCAGTAACGTACATTCTACTTTCCACGTCTCGAACTTGAAAAAGTGTCTATCCGACGAGACTCTTGTAATCCCACTGGACGAAATCGAGATCAACGAGAGCCTCAACTTCGTGGAAGAACCTGTAGAGATCATGGACCGAGAGGTCAAGCAAACGAAACAAAGCCGTATCCCGATAGTGAAGGTTCGCTGGAACGCCAAGCGAGGACCTGAATTCACTTGGGAACGAGAGGATCAGATGAAACTGAAATATCCTCGTCTTTTTACTTAGTTAGTTGTAACTACTTATTTGCTTAAACTCTAATTTCAGGACGAAATTCCTTCTAACGGGGGGATGATGTGACAACCCTAAATTTCTATTCTGTACAACCATTCACTTTAATAGAAGTCAGAACAGTTTTTGCTAACTTTTGAGCTGTGTAGAGTCAGTTTGAGTGTTCTAAAGCCTAGTACTTCAGGAGATAACAAGAGAGAGGATTCCCTATGGTTTATTGTGCAACAATAATGTCCCAAAACTCCAAGAGTTTGGAGTTTACGGCCTAAACAAGGTGTTTACGGCCGTAAACCCCAAGGGTATAAATATGGCACTTAGCCATTTTTATCACTTTTTCACATTTCAAGATCCAAAACTCAAATCCTCTCAAGTAGCATCCGACTTTTCTTCTAGATCTTCAACTATGTAAGTGTTTATTGCCCTAAAAAGTTAATATCTTACTTGTCTAGTGATCTTACGTGATTCCATCCGTGAAATCATTCCGTTTGTGTAAATCTTCAAGTGTTCTTACTTTCACCAAGAACACCAAGAACACACACTAGTGTTCTTGGACTTTTAACACCCTTTCATGCTTCCACATAGTAAGTACTCTTACCTTGGCTTGTTATAAGGCTTGTTACACTTCTAAAGCATCTAGGAAACACAAAGAAACACAATTTCAAAGGTATTTACGGTCCAAGATGTTCTTGGACCATAAACCCTAATGAAGGGGCCAAAGTGTGCCCTAGTCCCTTACCAAGCCTTGGATACTAGTCTAGATACCATCCTTGATGTGCTTAGGACTTACAACATCAAAAATACCATAAACCATTTGGGGTTACGGCTGTAAACCCAAGGAGAAATGGTCCAAGGACCTTAAACTCCACAAAGGGGTGAAATGGTGCCCTAATTACTTCCTAAGGCTTAAACATGAAGTAGGAATGCTTCTTATGACCTTTAAAGTTTCAAAACACAAAATGGTAAAAGTACCATGAGTTTACGGCCGTAAAGTCATGGGTTTACGACCGTAAACTCAATAAGGGTTGGTCACAAAACCGTAAATTCCAAAGGAGTTTACCCTTGAACCCTAAACTCAATAGCCAAGTCCTACAACCCTTAGATGCAATCCTTAGTACTTATAACACTTAAATAAAGTGTTTTACATGTCTTAGGATGTCTTAACTTGGTTAATTAGTTACTAAATGACTAATTGGATACATATATGTGTGATTATATGTTAACTATGATCCTTGTGTGTGTTCAAGTCTTCACTTGACACTTTTCATCCTATACTCTCCGTTCATCCAAACCACTCACTACAGGTGAGTTCATACCCCTTAATCAATCTTTTAAATGATTTTAAATGCTTTTATGGGGGGATACAAGTTGAACTTTTATAGTTATTATATCAATCACATGTGATTAATAACTACCAAACAAGTGGATTTCTTACTTTCAAACTGTGTTATCAAACAAACTACTTTTCAAACTGTTTTGTCAAACTCTTTTACATGTCCAATACTTTTATCAAACTCTTTTACATGTCAAATACTTTTATTCAATTTCTTTTGCACTTATATTCTGTTAAATGTATATCTTTATAGATATAGTTATATAAGTAGGATTGAAAGGACTTAGGACTGATAACTCACCTTACCCACTGTTCCTCGTTTGGTTGTGGACTTAGGGTATCGGTTATTTGTCCGAAGGTCGTTTGAATCCTAGTTATATATTATGTATATGTATATAGATATAAAAGTTCCTTCTTTCTATTCAATACCTTTAGGTAGCAAAGGTATACAGATATGTTCATACATACAAATCACATTACTAGTAAGCTATAATAGGCGTAGTTTAGGAAGTTACTAATACTATTACTAGAACAATGGAACATACAATGAGTCAGTTCATACATGAGTCTATACATTACAATACAGCTAGTACATACTATACATTTTACAAGGAAACATACATGCTAGACAGAGAGAACATACAATACCATACAGAGAGAACATACATACATACTAGACAGAGAGAGAACACACAATACAGCTAGTAAATTCAATACATATACAAGAATACTATTATAGTTATGTGAGCCACGTAACGGGGCATGGCACTACATGTCATGACCGTTTTGTATCCATAATCTCCTTAAGTAGGGAGCGTATGAGTTTGTGTATAGATCTATACTGGATTGACTATCCTACACCTCGCTGCTCACTACAACGGGACTTGCAAGTCTACGGGTGCCAAACGTCATTTCTTCCGACATCTTACATTGTTGCGTTCTATAGTCGGTAGCAGGGTACAGGCCGATCACATGGTACTTTAAATTACAATTGGTTTAAGGTAGTTAGTACAGCAGTAGTTACTTATTACAATACTACAGTACTATTTCATTTTCCCATTGCATTCAATTTGTGATCTTCACACAATAAACAGTAATGTAGAAACTATATTTTTGGTAAATAATAGTCAGATTGGGAAAATACATACTCTTACAAGAGACACACACACAGATACTAGATGCCTTGGTAGAAGGATACTTTTAGTAGGAAACATAGGGTTTTCTAGGAGATTCAAACCTTTTTACAAATTCACACATCACTTACTTACAAATACTTTCATACAAATACAGACACTAATATACTTATGATCTCACCAGCTTTAAAGTTGATACTCGCTTTCAAAATAACTTGTATTCTCAGGTCACCAGTAGACAGGTACCGGTGCCATGTTTTGAGAAGATGGAGCTCGTTCAACACTCATCTTTTATTTTTATTCATATTTTGGTGTCTATTTAACTTGACAGAATACACTTGTATTAAAATTATATTATTAATGCAATGGATGATGTTGTTGCTTGTTTACTACTTTGCACTGTTGTGATACTGAACATGATGTCCTCCACCCCCGAACGATTCTGCCGTCTGGTTTTGGGGTGTGACAGGGGGTATAAGGTTACTGCCTATAAAATGGTAGTTTAATAGGTGTCCACACTCACCCACCGCTTCCTTGACTGGTGAAGGGTCGTTAGCCGAACGGGTAGGACAGGACATTAATTCCCCCTTCATTAAAAGTATAATGATAAATACTAAGTAACTAAACACTTATAAATTCCCAATCTTATTTACTGAGGAAAATGTGAATTCGGTGCTAACCCATGGAATTGCACTTTGCACCTTGTTAAGTCGTTAGTGGAGCGTGTGTGGTTAACCGACACACTAATCAGGGACTGACAATGCGTGGCAAAGGGTAGCTTGATGTTAATCATAGATCAATGGAGCGTGTCTGGTTAATCGGCACATTGATTAGGTGGTTGTAACATTAAGTGTACCAAGTTAATTTGCATGGTTATTCATTCCTTGTTTGTGATCCTCGGCATCCCAGTCACAAACTTATAGGGCACAATCGAGATTTAAACATGCCATTGAATAGTTCAATGAATCTCAAAAGATCTAGGAGTTTCAATTCATTTAAAAGCTAATGTTAAATTTCGTTTTTCATGGTGGAAATTGGTAAATCGTCATTTACATACCTTCAAATAATTTGTAGCTTGGATTACGGCATCCCTCTTCTAAGTTATAAAATATTGTGTTGGGTCCTAGCCTTAATATTTCATATTGGGTGTTATAATAAGGACTTAAATCAACTAAACTTGAATTTCTCCCTCGTAGATGTCTTGTTATGACAGCTATGGTCTTCCTTATCCGTTTGAGTAAAGCTTTCCTAATGAAGATGATATCCCAAATGGCGATCAAGGTGAAAGATTAATCCCTTTGTTGTACATTAATGGGACTGGAAATCATACTTCACTTCCTCCACCTCCTCCAATTGTTCTCCCTAACCCACAAGTTCTTGAATAAGTTCAAGGTCACTCAATCTCTATTGTCAAGGAGTATCTATATGTGCTCACATCTTGGAGATGAAGTCACATATTGACAAGCTGGGAGAGTTGGGTGTCGAAGTCTCAAGGAAGTTGACTGTCGACCGGGTTCTTCAATAATTTCTTAAGTCATATAGCGGGTTCTTTAAAGGACTATTAAGTGACAGACCACGACATGACCCTTATCGATCTTACCTATTTGGTTGTTGTTGCTGAATCAGCAATGATTTGGAGCACTGGTAAAGAAAATTTGATTGGAAGATCTACTTCCCAAACCTTCATGGACATTGAAAATGGAAACATTGGAAGTCCAGAAAAGTATTCTCTTCCCAATGGAAAGGGGATCAGCCATAGTCAACCCGGTTGACCAAATGGTAAGAGAAAGGCTAAGTCTGAGATAGTCCCATATATCATTACTAAATAGTCCATATGTTTTATTGCCAAAGGAAGGGACATTGGTTGCGAAGCTGCCCTGTTTACCTGAAAGATCATAAGGATGGTAAAGTTAGAGTGTATGACTCTACTTCAGGTAAGTCCACTATCTAACTTTATTAAGTTCCTATTTGGAGATTGTTTATACATGATGTGACTAGGTCGCATTTTGACGTTTTGTAGAATCAAAGAAATGAAAGGGAACTTAAAAGAAGAGAAAGCTGATTCTGATCGTGAATAGATGGATTTCGATCGCATGATTTGATGATCAGAATTTTGAGCTGCTGCTTAAGAGTTATGATAGATTGCTTAGGAATAGATAACAACATAGTTTTCATATGTTTGTGCATTGTAAGGATAAGTTTTTCCGCAATTTTTTTTAATAAAAGACATTTTGTTGATTTTATTGAAAGTATCCTTACAATGGCATTTGTGAAAATTGTTGTTTATATGATTCCATTGATAGCAATATTGGAAAATGGATTTGATTCTTTCGTTTGTGGTAGTGTCATAATTTACCAAATAAGGAATGATTTTGATCACCCACGTTTCAGTTGGATAGAAACTTGGAATCATGCAACTTGTATTGTAAGATGAATGAGAATTTTCATCTTTTGAAAATTAAGACTAATTCCTTGTTCACATGTATATGTGAGTCAAGTGAAGGACTAGGAGATCGGGTACACTGGGTGTGCGCTGATCAGGTCCACCACAAAGAACGATAAGGCTACTCATCATGATTAACTAAAGTTTAGTAAATATGGTTGTGCTTACAAGTTTAAGTATAATTCTGAAACATTGTAAATGTTTCAATGTATGGCAGAACGAATGAGAAGAATCAAATTAGGTAGAAAGATAAAAGTTTCTCCAATCTGAAAAGATGGGAGAGTACTTCAGTATCATGTGTTATGATCATCTTAATGATTATTAATAACCATATCACAATTGATCCTCTAAGGACATCTTAGTGCATTTGTTTGACTAAGAAGAGGAATCATGAATTGTTGAAATGGTTAAGTCAAAATATCAATTATACTTCGTTCCAGGATTGAGTCTTGGAGTAATACTCCAAGATTGTAACTCGAGTGGCATAATCTTAAGAAAGGTTTAAAACACTTTTCAAATATAGAGTAAAATGTTTTCTACTCTTGTACATTTGAAATTGGTAAGTTGTGATGTCTTAGATAAGACAAAGACCAACTAAGACTAATTGTGTGAAGTGTTTTTCTTGATTAGAATCATCACTAACTCTTGAATATTTGTTTTGTCAAGGAATGGTTCTTGACATGAGAAACATATATGTCAAGAGGTCAGTGGGAGTTTTAAAGATCTTGAAAAATTTCAAGAACTAATCAAGAATAAAACCTGTTGTTTATCACTAGCACGCGACTTGAGGTTTATAACCTATTGCGTTGACATATTCTTGTTTCTGTCCCCATTCCAGTCAAAGTTGACTATGCATATGAGTTCTATGAGTTCTAAATTGTTTGCATAACAACCTGGAAGCAATGGTAAGCCCTTGTGCTGCCTGGTGGCAAAAAGTTAAGATTGAACAAGTTCAGTCCATATGAGTTTGGATTTGTCACTAACCTTGTCTTGTGATTATGGTTATGACAAATTCACATGGATAGGAACATACACCATAAAATCTAAGTGTCATAAGGCTTCTCTCCGATTCATGAAAATGATGGTGAGGAAACGTTTTCACTAAGTAGATTTTAAGTAGATAGCAATTGTGATATTTGTATTCTCCAAGTCGTTAGTGGAGCGTGTATGGTTAACCAGCACACTAACGTGGACTAGTGAGCATGGCAAAAGGTCTAAACAATATGATTACGACATCCCTCTTCATAATTGTTTAGACACACATGTGAGCTATCTAAGGAAAGGTGTATGATTTTGATAAAGTCTTATCAAAGCATCTCGTATCAGAAATCTGAACTTTGGTAAGAAAGTCAATTAGTATTGATTTCTAGAAGTCCAGCTGATTTCTGGATACATGTCAAAGCTGGTGGAAGCAGAAGTGTTATGTTAATAATTATCATGTTAGTGGGAGCATGATTATTATTTTAGGTGTTGCAAGTTAGCAATGTTAATTATAGAAAACAAAAGTGTCAATTTGCAAAGTTGCACGGTTTGGAAAGTTGTTTTGCTATAATTGAGGGAAAGGAAATTATACTTCATTCAAATTTTAAAAGCTTAGATTGTGAGTCTTTAATCAAATTTAGTCATGATTACATTATTTGCGTTCTAAAATTCGATTATGATCACGACATCCCTTTTCATAATTCGAACTATGAGAACATGGCAAAAAGAAATAGAAATATTAAAGCAGAAGACTGGTTTAGTATCATGTCTTTATGTGAGACATCATGAATCGTGTCCCATATGCTTTGGATATAGGATACATGTGCTATAATATTCATCCATTCTAATTTGTCCAAATGCCTTGGGCATTAAGAGGGAAAAAGGAATAGAACTGATTATGACTAAAATGATTAAGCAATTGTCGAGGACAATCTGAGGTTTACCAAAGATTGGTTGGTCATGCACAGTTGGAAGTATAGTGTTAAATTTTGGAAGGACCATATTGACTTATTCTGAAAAGAGACAACTCTTGTTCAGAAGTGATAGTCAAAATGGGAATATGGAAATCTTTCCGTAGGTGGAAGTTGTTCTTCAAATCTGTGTAAGATGAGAAAACTTAATGCATGAAGGATGTTCAAATGAATGTACTTTGAATGTGAGACTTTGTTTCCATGGAATTGCTCTCCAATGGAGTACTTTGTAATGTCTGTTGTCGAGTCTTTGTGACTTTTGTGTGTCGTGATTACAAAAGGATCAATTCATATAAGTTTAGAATCTAACATATTTCAATAAATGGCAAAGAATCTTGTATTCTTACATTTACAATAAGGATTTGGAATTGTGAAATGAGCATCATTGAAATGTTGTCAATTGGAGTACTTTGAAATGTTTTCGCAAAGAAAGGACCATAGGTAAAGATAGTGTGCATGCTTGGAGCATGGAATAACTATTGTTTTAATTCAAGTATTAAGTTGATTATTCGAAACATTATACAATGAATAATGAGTAATAAATATGACTCAAAAGTTTTGGAGCCATATAGGATTAGTATTATTCTTGTGTTTCACTTTGCATGTTTTGACTTCCCGAATAACTAGGTTATTGAAATTGTCCACAGTCGATCATACTTTGGAAGTAGGTATCGAGGTAAGACTGTCATGAATGGGTCTATAGTATGTCTAGATGTTTTAGACATAGCTGCAATATTCATGAGTGCTCCTGGAATAAGATTCGATGATTGGATTAAACCCACGCTCATTTGAATCACTTCATGGATTTTATCACGAGTGATCATGAGATGATAATATCTTATATTCTTCAAACGGAGACGTGTGAGTTGTAGTTGTGAGTTGGTTGCACATTGACATATGTAACCGCACCAGTAACATGGATGTAATAAAACATATCGTTGTGTGTAATTTGATGAGTGAGTACAAGCGAGCATTTGGGTCGAAGTTTATCCGTTCCTTTTACCCCATGTGGATAAAAGCAAAATCTGTGGGCCCCTCGATGATTTAGTGATGACAAACATAAGTGCCCGGCTGAGCCTGGACTGATTTGATTTGTTCAATTAGTCGGTCGTCATAAATCAGAAATCGGGAAACAACAGATGGACAGAGAGAATGATTGTAATCCATGTCTCGGTCCATATGATATCTAGAATGGAGGAATATATGATACCTTATCTAATGGACACGTTATTGACTAGGTCAGAGTTCGACAACAACTTTAAGAGCTACGATTGCTAGTCGGATTTTGGAGTCTTACTTGCAATAATAGTTTTAGACTTGTCCAAATGGGAGACTGTTGGATTAGATGTCTAAGCCCATAACTATTATTGGTATGTACTTGACCCGAGAGTAGCATGGTCCATTTGGGTTGCATAACACCAGCACAATTTGTTAGGATGGACTCTTGAGAGAAGGTTATATATGATTTATTAATATATTATAAGTTCTAATATATTAATATGAAATCATATGTTTTAATTAGTATTGATCAAGAATTAATTTTTGTGACAACCCGAAATTTCTATCTTGTACTTTCAGTCAATTCAATCAAAGACAAACTAGTTTCTGCTATCTTTTAGCATGGTTTAGAGCCTGTTTGAGTGTTCTAAGCCTAGTGTATTCAAGAATCGGGTATTATGAAGTATCAGCTTGAGTCCATTGTGCCTTAATCAAACTCTTAACTCATTAAGAGGAGTTTACGGCCAACACATGGTTGGGCCGTAAACTCATGTGTAGGCCGTGAACTCATGCTATATGCATGAGTTTACATCACTTTTCTCCATTTTTTCCATTTCTAGTCAAGAACACCCAAGATTCTCTCTCAACTATCATAAAATCTTCACTTTGATCTTCCAAAAATGTAAGAATTCTTTCACTTGAATTGTTGTTACACCTCCTTATCTAGTGATTATACATGATTTTATCCATGAAATCATTCCATTTTGCTAGATTTTCAAGTGTTCTTCATTTCACCAAGAACACACACTAATGTTTTTGGACTTTAATCACCCTATCAAGCTTCTATATTGTAAGTACTCTCTCCTAAGCTTGCTATATACACGAAATACTTGAAGAACACTTAGGAATCATCCAATTGACAAGAACACAGGGAGTTTATGGCCAAGACAATCTCCCTTGGCCGTAAACCCATATAATGAAGCATATGTTGACTTTAAACGCTCCTAAAGGCTTTTAAACCCTTGAGTACCTTCCTTTGTGTAATACTTACTGATTATACTACTTGAAAACATAAATAAATCAAGATCAAAAGGTGTTTACAGCCAAGGTAATCTTCTTGGGCCGTAAACTCTAAATAAGGATGCAAATGAACCCTAAACCTCTTACTAAGCGTTGGAACTAAGTCTAGAACACCTCAAGGAATAACCTAGGACTTTAAAACACAAAATGGTACAAGATACTATGATTTTACGGTCGTAAACTCATAGGGCCATAATCCCTAGGCCGTAAACTCATATAAGACTTACCATGTTGGCCGTAAACTTATTAGAATGGCCATACACCCTTAGTATGCAATCATATGTGATTGTAGTACTTAAAACCTAGAGTTTCCTAGTCTAATAGGGTGTTACCTTTCATGATTAGTTGTTTATTCACTAATTATAAACATATATGTGTCATTATATGTTCAATAGGATCTGTGTGTGCTCAAGTCTTCACTTGACACTTATCATCCTACACCAATCTTACATTTGAGTAACTTACAACATGTAAGTTCATACCCCTACATTTTCATAGTTTTTACTTTTTTAAAGGGGGGGGGGAATACAAGTATAACACAAAGATTGTGTGTTATAACAAATGATTTCAAATGGATTACAGTTATACAAACAAATGGTTTCAAATATCTTGTCAAATCAAGTGGTTTTAAGTGGTTGTTTCAAAAAGACATCAAGTTACCAAAATGGATTTCCAAAAATGAAACTTCTTTTAAATGTTTTATAAACTTATATTTTTCCCCAAAAATCATACTAGTATACATATATTTATATAAATAAGATTTAAAAGATTTAGGATTGACAACCCACTTTGGTTCCTTTTCCTTGTTTGGATGTGGGATTATAAGTATCCGTTGTTTATCCAAATGTCATTTAAATTTTAGTTATATATATTTGTATATGTATAGAAGTATATGTTGGATTAGTGTCTAAGTCCATAACTATAATTGGTATGTACTTGACCCGACTCGGCATGGTCCATTTGGGTTGCATGGCATCGGAACATTTGGATAGACCGTTTGTGAGGAAAAGACATTTTGTGACATATTAATATATTATAATTTCTAATATATTAATATGAAATCATGTTATTTAATTAGTATTGATCAAGAATTAATTTGGACTTAATTTAGTGATCAAAAAGAGACTAATTAAATATATAGGGATTGATTGTGTAAATCATTCATTCTTACATATGTGAGCTTATGATCCAAGATTCCTTGATGTTGGGTTTAACCCATGTGGTGATCCATGGATACTCCATGGAGGTTAAAACCTATGGAGCATAAGGAATGGGTAAAGTCATGAGTTACATGGTGTAACCCTAATAGCCACACTATATAAGAACCTCTTTAGTTCAAGAAATTGGCACTAGTGATACATATTTTGAGGGCTAGCCGATTTGAACATGTATGTCTTCTTCTCATGGTTATTCCAAGAGTTCATGATGTTGTGTGAACCATTTGAGGTGTCACACTTGGGGCACTAGGCTCTCAAGCTTCATGGAGTCAAGCAACAACAACAAGGTATGTATTATATCTATTTTAGTATCCTAGTATCAATGTTTTGGTATGCTAGTTAGGATAATACCTTGGATAATCATATTTGCATGTATAATAGAGAAAACATAGATCCAAGGTATTTAGGGTTGCATGTACACTTAGGAGTGTTAGAATGCTCAAAACTCATCAGTGGTATCAGAGCCTAGGCTTGTTTTCAATTATACTTGATGCAAATTGCTGAAAAATGCTGAAAAAGTCGAATTTCGGGCATTCTGGGCACTGGACTCGCCGAGTCCACTGATGAACTCACCGAGTCCATGAAGAAAATCATCCTACTCGGCAAGTAGGTTGATACACTCGACGAGTAGGAGCCCCTGATAGCATATCTTCGAGTTTTTTGGCTAGAAATGGACTAGGAACATTACCATAAGCTGTTTTTGAACCTATAATCCTGTTTTTGATGTGGTAATGTTCATACTAATCCAATTTCAAAGATAATTGTCAATAGATTCATGTTTTGTATTAGTTTAGTGATTAGGCTAATTACATGAAAAAGTTTGAATAAATTATCTTGTTTTTATGAGTTGCTTAGATTAATAGAAAAGTTAATTGATTATGTGTTTTCAATCCATTTTAATCTAAGAGTTGATTCTAAAATGTGTTTTTGTAACTTGTCCTCAAGTTATATGAAAAGTCACATTTAAGTTTCATAAAACTCATAAAAGTTGGTAATGGTTACAAAAATGAAGAGTCTTGTCCTCAAGTTATGGAGGTTCAAGAGTCACTTCATTAAGTAATAAAATGTGTAACCTTAATTAATTCCATAAATTACAAAATAAAGAAAAGTTACATTCTTTTATTAGTTTAAAGTCTTCCATAACTTGTCCTGAAGTTATGGAACTTGAATAGTTTTTTTTTAATTAAAACTACTTTAAACAAATAAGTTATGGAATTAATTAGTTTTGAATAGTTTCAAAACTTGCCCTCAAGTTTTGGAATTTGAAAAGTTTTCTCTTATGAATACTTTAATTCCAAGTTAGCCCTTAGAATTTTAAAAGTTAAAATTCAAACCCTTATACTATTATTATAATTTTAATTATATAGATATGTATAAGATAAAGTCAATCTTACCGTTAGTAGGCCTCATTCACGAAGCCGGTCTATAAGGGGGGTATAAGGTTACTGCCTACAAAATGGCAGTTTAATGGGTGTCCACTCTCACCCACCGCTTCCTTGACTGGTGGAGGGTCGTTAGCCGAACGGGTAGGAAAGGACTATAATTCTCCCTTCATTAAAAGTATTAATGATAAATACTAAGTAACTAAACACTTGTACATTCCCAATCTTAGTTACTTAGGAAAATGCGAAAAGGTGCTAACCCATGAAATTACACTTTGTACCTTACCAAGTCATTAGTGGAGCGTGTGTGGTTAACCGGCACACTAATAAGGACTAGTAAGAGTGGCAAAGGGTAACTTGACTCTATTATAGATCGGTGGAGCATGTGTGGTTAACCGGCACATCGATTAGGTGATAAAGTTAAGGGTACCAAGTCAATTTGCATGGTTATTCACACCTTGTTTGTGATCCTCGGCATCCCAGTCACAAACTTGAGAGGGCACAATCGAGATTCAAACATGCCATTGAAAGTTCAATGTATCTCAAAAGATCTAGGAGTTTCAAATCCAATTAAAACTTAATTATATTTCGTTTTTCATGGTGGAAATTGATAAATCGTCATTTACCTACCTTCAACTATTTTATAACTTGGATTACGGCATCCCTCTTCCAGTTATAAATAGGTTGTTGGGTCCTAGCCTTAATATTTCATATTGGGTGTTATATTAAGGACTTTAAATCAACTCTCTTGAATCCCAAAAGATGATCTTCCCAAATCTCTTGAAACAAGCTTTCCTAAATGAAGATGATGTCCCATGGAAATCATACTTCTTTCACCTCCTCCAATTATTCTCCCTAACCCACAAGTTCCTGAAAAGTTTAAGGTCACTCAAGCAAAGGTCTATATGTGATCACATCTTGGAGATGTAGTCAGATATTGACAAGCCGGGAGAGTTGGGTGTCAAAGTCTTGAGAAAGTTGGTGACTAACCTATTTTCTAAGTCACATAGTGAGTTCCTTTGGGACTCCTATGAAACAGACTATGACAAGACCCTTAATGATCTTATCTATTTGCTAAGATCAACTTCCTAAAACTTTATGGACATTGACAATGATGACATTGGATATCCAGTAAAGCTCTCTCTTCCCAATGGAAAGGGATCGGCCATAGTCAACTCGTTTGACCAAATGGTAAAGAGAACGGCTAAGTATGAGATAGTCCCATTATCAAGGGTCTATTGCCAAAGAAAGGGGCATTGGTTGCGAAGCTGCCAAATTTACCTAAGGATATTAAAGTCAATAAGTTTGACTCTACTTCGGGTAAAGTCCACTATCTAACTCTGCTAAGTTTCTATTCTGAGATTCTTGATACATGATGTGACTGGGTCACATGTTGATGTTTTAAGAATCAAAGAAAAAGTGAAGAAACTTAAAGAAAGAATATGCTGAATCTGATGGCATAGATGGATTTCTATCGCATAGTTTGAAGATCGGATTCTTGAGCTACTTCTTAAGAGTTAGGATATATTGCTTAGGAATAAATAACAACAAAGTTTTCATGTGCTTTTGCATTGTAAGGATAGTTTTTCCGCAAAGTTTTAAAATAAAAGAATTTTTTTTTTTGATTTTATTTATTCTAAAATATCCTTACAATGGCATTTGTGAAAACTTTTGTTGCTTATAAGATTCCATTAAGAGCAAGAGTGGAAATATGAATTTGATTCTTTCATTTGTGGTAGTGTCTAAATTTACCAAATAAGGAAAGATTCTCATCACCTAAGTTTCAGTTGGATAGAAACTTGGAATCATGCAAGTTGTATAGCATGATGAATAAGAACTTTCAAGCATTGGAAAAAATTAAAACTAACTACTTGTTCACATGGATGTGTGAGTCAAGTAAAGGATCGAGTACACATTCTTGTGCACTGATCAAGCCCACCACAAATAATCGTTAAGACTATTCGTCATTATTTACTAAAATTCAGTAAATATGGTTATACTTACAAGCTTAAGTGTAATTCTGAGACATTGGAAAAGGTTTCAATGTATGGCAGAGCGAATAAGAAGAATCAACTTAGGCAGAAAGATAAAAGTTTCTCAAATCTAAAAAGATGGGAGAGTACTTTAGTATCATGTTATATAATCATCTTAATGATTAAGAGACCTTATCACAATTCATCCTCTAAGTGCATTCTGGTAGCTAAGAAGAGGAGCTATGAATTGTTGAAGTGGTTAAATCAAGAAGATGATTTATACTTCGTTCCAAAAACAATTCTTAGAGTTATACTCTAAGATTGTAACTTGAGTGACATGTCTTAAAGAAGGTTTAAAACACTTGTCAAATGTAAGAGTAAAAGTTTTCTACTCTTGTACATTTGAAATTGGTAAGTTGTGATGTTTTGGATAAAACAAAGACCAACTAAGGCCAATTGTGTGAAGTGTTTGTCTTGATTAGAATCCACACTATCTCTTGAATATCTGACAAGAAAGTCTTATATGTCAAGAGGACAGTGGGAGTCTTAAAGGTCTTGAAAGTCTCAAGAACTAATCAAGAATAAAACCCGAAGTTCTTCACTAGCACACGACTTGAGGTTTATAACCTATCGTGTCGACATGTCTGTGCCTATTCAAGTTGGCTTTGCATAGGAGTTCTGAGAGTTCTCAATTGGTTGCACAGCTACTTGGAAGCAATGGCAGGCCCTTGAGCTGCCAAATGGCAAGAATTTTAGATTGCACAAGTTTAATCCATATAAGTGTGGATTTGTCAGTAACCTTGTCTTGTGATTATGGTTTTGACAAAATTCATATGGATAGGAACTCATACACCATAAAATCTAAGTGTCATAAGGTTTCTCTCCGATTCATGAAAATGCTGGTGAGGAAACACTTTCACTAAGTAGATTTTAGCTAGATAACAATTGTGATATTTGCATTCTCAAAGTCATTAGTGGAGCGTGTGTGGTTAACCAGCACACTAACATGGACTTGTGAGAAGTGGTAAAGGTCTAAACAATCGAGACTATGATTACGACATCCCTTTTCATAGTTCTTAAAATTGTTTAGACACACCTGTGAGCTATCTAAGATAAGGTGTATGATATTGATAAAGTTTTATCAAAGCAATCTAGTATCAGAAATCTGAACTTTGGTAAGAAAGTCAATAAAGTATTGATTTCTAGAAGTCCAGCTGATTTCTGATTACATGTCAAAGCTAGTGGGAGCATGAGTGTTATGCTAATAATCATCATGTTAGTGGGAGCATGATAATTATGATAAAGATTGCAAGTTAGCAATGTTAATTATAGAAAACAAAAGTTTCAATTCGTGAGGCTGCAGGGGTTGAAAAAGTTGTTCTGCTATAATTAAGGGAGAGTAAATTATACTTCATTTCAATTCTAAAAGCTTAGATTGAGGTTTTAAGTCGTATTTAGTCAAGGATATATATATATGAATTTCATGTTGGAATGACTCAACATAAGGAAATTCTATATATGGGTCTATTATTTGCGTTGTAAAATTCGATTATGATTACGACATCCCTTTACATATTCTGAATTATGAGAACTTGGCAAATAGAAATGGAAATGTTATAGCAAAAGACTGGTTTAGTCTTTATGTGAGACATCATGACTCGTGTCCCATATGCTTCGGATATAGGATCGATTACATGTGCTATATTTATCCTTTCTAAAATTTTCCAAATGCCTGGGGCATTAAGAAGGGAAAAGGTCTAGAACTGGATATGACTAAAAGGATTAAGCAATTGTCGAGGACAATCTAAGGTTTACCAAAGATTGGTTGCTCAAGGACAGTTGGAAGTATAGTGTTAATTCTGGAAGGACCATATTGACATAATCTGTAAGGAGGCAACTCTTGTTCAGAAGTGATAGTCAAAATGGAATATAAAAATGTTTCAAAGTTGGAAATTATTCAATATGTGTAAGATTAGGAAACTTAATGCAAGAAGGATGTTTCCAAGGAGTTGATCTCCTTGGAATGCTCTGTAATGGTTGTTGTCAAGTCTTTCTGACTCTGTGCATAATCATTACAGGAGGATCAATGCACATAAGTTTAGAATCTAACAGATTTCAGTAAATGGCATGAATTTGGAATTCTTGCATTTGCAGTAAGGATTTGGGACTGTGAAAGAGGATCATTGGAGTTATGTTCAATTGATCTAATTTACAAAGTGAAGATCATAGACAAACATAGTATGCATACTTGGTGTATGGCATGACTAGTGTTTAGAAAACATAGTGTACATGCTTGGAGCATGGGACAACTATTGTTTTAAATTCAAGAATAAAGTTGATAGCTGAAACAGTATACAATGAATAATGTGTAATCATATGGTGATAAATAAAAGGTGTTTTATTTATGTTCATAGGTTTTGATACCATATTAGATTCTATTATTATTGTGTTTCATTTTGCGTGTATTGACTTCCAGAATAACTAGGTCGTTCTTCCTGATTGACTAAGTTATTCAAACTATCCACAGTCGGTCATATGTTGGAAGTAGATATGAATCAAGACTGTCATGGGTTGGCTTGTAGAGGTCTAAGATGTTGGACAAGGGGCTACAACACTCATGAGTGCTCATAAGTTCTGAGTATTGGATTCAACCCGCGCTCATTGGAATCACTTCATGGATTTTATCACGAGTGATCATGAGACGATAATATCTTATATTCTTCAAACCTAGAGATATGAGTTGTTACTTTGAGTTGGTTGTACATTGATTGCACGAAAACGCATTCGGTAACTCGATGTTATAAAACGTGCCTTTGTGTATGATTCAACAAGTAGTAGAACAAGCCATATGAGTCGAAGTTTATCCATTCCTTTTACCTTCGGGATAAAAGCGATATCTGTGGGCCCCTCGATGATTTGATGATGACAAATGGAAGTGCTCGGCCGAGGCAGGACTCATTTGATTTGTTCAATTAGTCAGTCGTCATAAATCGGAAATCTGGAAACAACAAATGGACAGAGAGAATGATTATAATCCATGTCTCAGTCCATATGATATCTAGAATGGAGGAATATATGATCCCTTATCTAATGGACAAGTCATTGACAAAGGTCAGAGTTCATCTAGAAGGTCAGAGTTCGACAATGGCTTTTGAGAGCTACGATTGCCAGTTGGTTCCTGAAGTCATACGCAATAATAGTTTTAGACTTATCCAAGTGGGAGACTGTTGGATTAGTGTCTAAGTCCATAACTATAATTGGTATGCACTTGACCCGACTCGGCATGGTCCATTTGGGTTGCATGGCATCGGAACATTTGGATAGACCGTTTATGAGGAAAAGACATTTTGTGATATATTAATATATTATAAGTTCTAATATATTAATATGCAATCATGTTATTTAATTAGTATTGATCAAGAATTAATTTGGACTTAATTTAGTGATCAAAAAGAGACTAATTAAATATATGGGGATTGATTGTGTAAATCATTCATTCTTATATATGTGGGCTTATGATCCAAGATTCCTTGATGTTGGGTTTAACCCATGTGGTGATCCATGGATACTCCATCGAGGTTAAAACCCATGGAGCATAAGGAATGGGTAAAGTCATGAGTTACATGGTGTAACCCTAATAGCCACACTATATAAGAACCCCTTTAGTTCAAGAAATTGGCACTAGTGATACATATTTTGAGGGCTAGCCGATTTGAACATGTATGTCTTCTTCTCATGGTTATTCCAAGAGTTCATGATGTTGTGTGAACCATTTGAGGTGTCACACTTGGGGCACTAGGCTCTCAAGCTTCATGGAGTCAAGCAACAACAACAAGGTATGTATTTTATCTATTTTAGTATCCTAGTATCAATGTTTTTGTATGCTAGTTAGGATAATACCTTGGATAATCATATTTGCATGTATAATAGAGAAAACATAGATCCAAGGTATTTAGGGTTGCATGTACACTTAGGAGTGTTAGAATGCTCAAAACCCATCAGTGGTATCAGAGCCTAGGCTTGTTTTCAATTATACTTGATGCAAATTGCTGAAAAAGTCGAATTTCGGGCATTCTGGGCACTGGACTCGCCGAGTCCACTTATGAACTCGCTGAGTCCATGAAGAAAATCATCCTACTCGGCGAGTAGGTTGATACACTCGACGAGTAGGAGCCCCTGACAGCATATCTTCAAGTTTTTTGGCTAGAAATGGACTAGGAACATTACCATAAGCTGTTTTTGAACCTATAATCCTGTTTTTGATGTGGTAATGTACACTTAGGAGTGTTAGAATGCTCAAAACCCATCAGTATAAAATTTATTCACTTAGATTCAATTACCCTTTGTAACATGTTAAGTAAAGGATCCCATACATGAATACTCGTTAACAAATCAGAAAGTACATATAAATTATAATATGTATAATTTATGATACCCAGAAAATTAATTCACGATACTAGTATACTAGAGTACATGGTTTTACAAAAACAAAGGTTTAATTCAAAACTATTCAATTATATACATTCATTCAAATACATGTTAAGAGTACTAAATTCAAGATTATACTATCAATCATTTACTTCAGAATGATTGGGTTTTCATAATTAATATACATGTAACGTTTATATGCTTTTATGAGACAAGTAGTACAGTTTGTTTAATTAATTTTAAACAATATAGTAAAGTCCTGATATTATAACCAGAGTCTCCAGCAGGGGATCGAAACAATGGGTGTATAGATCTATATTGGGATTAACAACCCCGTACTCGGACTGCTAGCTACAGTCAGACATTCACGCCTGTGAGTAACAATTGTTATCATCAACTTTCAGCGCATTCATAGCGTTGGATCAGGCCATCTAGTTAGTATGGTTATAATAACTCATTTAAAAGATATTAACAATACGTTAGTGTATAATTACTAAACTTAAGTACATTTTCAAAGTACCAGTTTACAATATTTAGTATACAAGATTCTGTTTACGAGATACAGTTAACAAGATACAAGTTTACATAAAGATTACAAATACAAAACATTGGTTTACCAATAGAACAGTTTTATACATATACAACTACTTTTCATACACAACAAAAAATATAGGATTTTCTGGAAACAGTTTACATATTCAAGAAACAGAAAACACTCTTACAAAACATAAATACTTATGCACTCACTCAACTTTATGTTGATACTCTCTTGTCAAATTACTTGTATTCTCAGGGAACCCGTAGACAGGTACACCCGAGCTTTTGAAGATGGAGCAGTTTATGTTTTGTCTATATCTTTTGTACAACATTTTGGTTTCAGTATACAATTTGAAACACATGTAAATATTTATACTTTTTAATACAGTGGTTGTTTGTACTATGATTATGATATTACATGTGTTGTGATACTACAAATGAAGTCCTCCAGCCCCGAACATTTCCGCCGTCAGGTTTGGGGGTGTGACAATTTGGAATTAATTTAGTGATCAAAAGAGACTAATTAAATCTATGGTGACTAATTATGGTAATTAGTTATATTTATATGTGTTGGGCTTATGATCCATGTTGGACCAAGTTTATGTATGGACACATAAAGAGTTGGGACAGATGAACCATGGATCATAATGCCCATGGGTATGGATTTGGGTTATACCCATGACCCTTGAAATACCACATATAAATACATACTCCATTGCCCAAAATCGTCACTTGTAAGACTAGTAGTACTTGGAGCTTATGTAGTTGATTTTGGTGTGGATGGAATTCTCTCTCAAGAGCCACCTTTGTCTTAGGTGAGTTGTGAGCCATTTGAGGAATTCATACTTTTGGTGCTAAGCTGTTAAGGCCAAATACATCAATACTTCAAGCTACACAAAAGGTATGTTACTCTAACTAGTATTTATGTATGGTATTTTTCAATTGCATGCTAGTTAAAAGCTTAATACCTTGGAAACCTCATTGCATGTATAATTAGTGAAAACATAGATCCAAGGCATTTAGGGTTGTATGTGCACCATAGGATGTTGTAGTATACTAAAACCCAACATATAAAACTCTATAATAAAAAGAAGTTAAAATATAGTGAGAGTTAGCTATAGGAATCTAAAATAAAGTTTTAGTACTCGGAAATACCTATGTGTGGTTATAAAGAACGTCAAAAATGGAGTTCGTATGCAAAAGATATGATCTTGCAAAGATGTAGTAGTCTAAGAGCATGATAGTTGGCAGAAACCCTAATCAGCCATGCTCCACGACGTGAACATGACGGTTCACGACGTGAATGTCATCTACGAAACTTCTCAAGGCTAGAATGCAGATGGAAAGTCTATGGTAGTGATGTGTTAAGACTCCATGACGTGGACATAAAGGCTCACGACGTGAACTCACACCTTCCGAAGCTAGGACCCAAATGGCAAGTCTACAAGGTGATGGAGCTGTGCTTCACGACGTGGACATATAAGTCCACGACGTGAACTTGTTTTGGGCAACCTATAAATAGCAAGCTCGACCCTAACACTTCTTACACCTAAATTTCTTTCCTCTCTCTCATTTGCTGAAGGCATTCCGCATCCCGAGCCCGACGATCACGAACCGCTGACCATTTTTAGTTAGATTCTATAAAATCATGCTACTACGGTGAGTTTCACAGCCCCACTTCTTAATGTTTTCGGGGGAAAATGCATGCTAAATATCATTGTAGTTACGATTAAATCGAGAATGTAATACGAGATTAGATTCAAGAAAGAATTAAGAACACAAGATCTAAATATAATTTGGTTGGCTCGATATGCTTTCTGAAATACAGAGAAATATCAGAGAGTACAAGTCGTGTCAAAAAGGTACTCTCTAACTCTAGTATTCATCCCATATATATATATATATATATATATATATATATATATATATATATATATATATATATATATATATATATATATATATATATATTTATATATAGGGATAAGGAAAGAGTACAAAAAATATAAGGGACTAAGACACTTAAGCTTCGATACAAAATGCCCTTATAATAAACAATCATACAAACATTCGATACTAAGGACGACCTTGACAACCTTCGACATATCATAACACCTTTCAACCTCAACATTCTCCCCCTTTGTGAGAAGTGTCGAATCTAAGTCATCAGTATCTAAGTAGCTTGATGTATTACCCTTCGAATTTCTGTATAACAGTTAACCACGTTGCGAACTTCAGCTTTGTCACCTTCATTGTTCTTAGCACAACTATTCATTCAAACAATAAGGTTTGTGTAATGAGGTGTGGTATATATTTCCACCTCACATGCTTGAAAGAAAAACTTCGTAATCTTCCCCCTGTTATTCTTTCCAACAAACACAATCCCCAAAGGCTTCAAGCATATCTCCCCATCTTTATACCTATTCAAACTAGCTTTACTTTTTAACATCGATTGATGCACAATGACTTTTTTACAAATAGCCAAGGCTAATTCAACATCAGTTAAAGCAAGATATTCATAGTAATTTTCTATGAACAACTTGATATGAGCAAATCCGATTAAGAAATATTCTTTGCTAGTTAACTGAAGCTTTGAGACATCAGTTCCCTTCAGAATTCTTGCAACACAAATCAGATCATGAACATTAATTAAAGGGAAGTCAGCTACTGAAAAGTGAAATGCAACATTATTCACTCTGATTGCATGATATCGATAATTCTGCAACACACCCTTGAACAATACGTCTTTGGAAATGTTGAGAATTCGAACTATCTTGACCAATGATCGAATCTCCTGTTCCCTTTTTCGAAGAACTGCATGGAAACGAATCTTCATTCTCTTCAATTCTTCTTTGTCTTCAAATTTATCAGCAATTTGATATTGAGTAGCCATAAACATCATCTTGTTGATTGGAAAATCCAACTGATTGAAATCAGTATTTTTTGTGGCGTAGCTCTTCTTGGCAATTTTCTCAAAGTCATGCATTTCACTAGTTAAAACCTGTGCTTCAATGTATTCATAATAAAAATGTTTTGAAGGATGACCCTTGTCAAGACCAGGAGGGTCTTTTGCCCTTTGTCTAAGAATACTTTTGAATCTGCCTCTGTTTCTCCATTTCTTTTTCCACATCAGCTTTCTTTTCATCGGCAGTGGGTTCTTTAGAGATACATTTCCCTTTGTTTTTCATCTCTTCTGTCGAAGGAGGTGGCTTTGACGAACTTGAACCTCCAACACTAGAGCCAATCACTATACGCTTCGTCAATAGTCTTGTTGTTGTTGTTGTTGAAGTAGTTGTAGAAGAAGTCTTTGGCAATGAAGTATGAAGTGTCACACCCCCAAACCGAAACGGCGGAAATGTTCGGGGGCGGAGGACGTCATGTACAGTATCACAACAATTGAATAATAGTAATCAAAGCAACAACAACCATTGTATTACTAGTATAGTGTTTAAATTACATTTGAATTATACATGATTGTCTTCAAAAGTAAACATAAGTAAAGACTCGAAGCTACTATGCTCCATCTTCTTGAATATGCGCGTGTACCTGTCTACTAATGTCCTGAGAATACAAGTAGGTTTTGAAAGAGTATCAGCATAAAGCTGGTGAGTTCATAAGCGTTTAGTTTTGGAAAAACTGTTCTTTGTTCTTTTGAAAAGTGTGTTATATTTCTCCAGAAAACCTTATATTTTCTGATGTAATTAATGTATAAACCTTCAGTAAAAATGACTCTTACTAGTTTCTCCTGCGAGTATTTAGTGTATACAAATCATATACAATCCAGATCGAAGAAACAATCGATTGTGTGGTTCTGCCCCAAGCCCACAACCAAACAAGGAACAGGAAGTGAGGCGGAGTGCACACATTCCACTGGTTGTCGGATCCTCATGTACATAATCCTGAAGTATTCACTAGATACTTGCAAAGTTAACTGTATTGTTCCTTTGATATCTGTTGAAAGTGTTCCTCAAGAAAACCCATTATTTTCTTATTGTATGTATGATTAACCAATTCTTTTTTATAACTACTTAGCTCATACTGAATATGTATAAACCAATATCGAACAGATGATTGATTGTGTGGATCTGCCCTAAATCCACAACCAAACAAGGAATAGGAAATGAGGCGGAAACCACACATTCCATGGTTTGTCAGATATTCTTCACACATAGCCTGGATGCATAAACTATGAAATTGTAGAATTATTAGTAATGTTCATTAGTAAAATGAATAACCGCTTGTTTGTAAAGTACTAATGTTTACCCTGGAAAATCCTATATTTTCCTAAGTGTATGTTATGTATGTATTCTGTACGAAAACCTTTGTATGAAAACCCTTGTATGAAACCATTGTATGAAACCATTGTACGAAACCATTGTATGAAATCATTGTATGAAACCATTGTACGAAACCATTGTATGAAACCATTGTATGAAACCATTTTATGTTATTCTTACTACATAAAAAAAACTAGTTGAATGTATGTTGTATGGTATACTGAAAGTGTTGTTAATACCCTCCTGTGATCACCAAGTACATACGAGTTATAGAAATCTAGATCGAACAAACAGTCGATCGGGTGATCCCGCCCTAAGTCCACAACCAAACAAGGAACAGGAAACGAGGCGGAGATTACACATCCCACTTCAAGTCGGATGTTAATTTCATATTACCCTGGTGTATATACTAAGTTATCACATAGTTATTAACCCTAATGTTTGTTTGTTAGATGTATTATTATATGAACGAGTCGTTGTTTCACCTGTGGATTGTTATTGTTGGATATAGTGTCTAAGTCCATAACTATATTTGGTATGTACTTGACCCGACCCGGCATGGTCCATTTGGATAATCGTTTGAGAATAGTATAAGTTATGATTTATTAATATATTATAAGTCCTAATATATTAATATAAAATCATATTATTTAATTAGTATTGATCTATAATTAATTTAGAATTAATTTAGAGATCAAAAGTATGACTAATTAAATATGGGCTCTTGTATTTATATAGTGTGGGCTAATGCTTATTTGGAATGGGCTAGGCTTGCATGGAAAGTCCATGGATACTCCATGGAGCTTTAACCCATGGATCTCATGGAAATGAAAAGACATGGGTATTAGGGTTTACATGGATGTAACCCTAATCCACCACACTATATAAAGGAGGCTTTGGTTCTTGAAATTGCACTAGTTGATGTGTGTAAACTAAGAGGGCCGATTTCAAGAAGTTTGTGACTATTCTCTCAAGTTTCCAAGTTTGTGGTGATTTGTGACTTCCATTTGAGGCATCCACACTATTGGTGCTAGGCTCTAAAACTCCAAGCAATCAACTACAACTACAAGGTAAGTAATTCTACTAGCTTTATTTGATTCAAGTTCCCCATGCCATGCTAGATAGGATAAGAACCTTGGAAAAATAATTATTTGCATGTATCATAGTCAAACATAGATCCAAGGTTTCTAGGGTGGCATGTTCACCATAGGAGTGTTAGAATGCTCAAAAACCCATCAGTGGTATCAGAGCCAGGTTAGTTTATTTGATACTTGATGCAAAAAAAAAAAAAAAAAAAAACTTGAAAATCGAAGTTTTGTTCAAAAGCTCGTATCAAAATTTCAAGTTTTGTATATGTACTTACGATTCTTGAAATTTTTGATATGAACATTCATAAACATATGAGTTTAGAAGATCATAGAAATTATGCGCTAATAATTGATTAGATTAATTCTTGATCTTTATGTGTTTTAATGGAGTCCATAACTAGTTCTTAAGTTATGGATAACCAAAAGTCACATTTATAAATAACCATTAAAAGAACACATAGGTTACAAAAAATGAAGAGTCTTCATTTTTAATAACCATTAACTCATAAGTTATGAGAATGAAAAGTTTTGAAAGTTTACAAAACTTGCCCTCAAGTTTTGGAACATGTAAAGTCATATTAAAAACTTTAGTTCAAACCCCTAGAATTTTAAAAGTTAAAATTCAACCCTTATACTTTATAATATTATAAGTTTAATAATATTTATATATGTATAAGATCAAGTCGTCTTACCGCTAGTACGCCTCATTCACGAAGCCGGTCAATAAGGTTGTTGCCTATAAAATGGCAACTTAATGGGTGTCCACTCTCACCCACCGCTTCCTTGATCGGTGGAGGGTCGTTAGCCGAACAGGTAGGACAAGGACTTATAAGTTCTCATTAAAAGTATAATGATAATACTAAAGTAACTAAACTTTATTGAATTCCCAATCTTAGTTATGTTAGGAAAATGTGAATAAGGTGCTAATCCATGAAATTACAATTTACACTTTGTTTAAGTCGTTATTGGAGCGTGTGTGGTTAACCGGCACACTAACTTGAACTTAACAAGGTAGGTAAAGGGTGACTTAATGTTTATCATAGTATCGATGGAGTGTGTGTGGTTAACCGGCACATCGATTGAGGGGTAATACATTAAGGGTACCAAGTAATTTGCATGGTTACTTCACACCTTGTTTTGTGATCCTCGGCATCCCAGTCACAAAACTTGAAGGGCACACTCGAGATTAAAACATGCCATTGAAGAAAGTTCAATGAATCTCAAAGAATCTAGGAGTTTCTAAACCAATTAAAACCTAATTAAATATTTTGTTTTTCATGGTGGAAATTGGTGAATCGTCATTCACCTACCTTCAAATATCTTATAGCTTAGATTACGGCATCCCTCTTCTAAGTTATAAAATATTGTGTTGGGTCCTAGCCTTAATATTACATTTGGGTGTTTTGTTAAGGACTATCTCTATATCTAATCTAATCTATTCCCTCTTCTTTTCAGATGTCTTCCAATAACAATGCTTCTGGCTCAAACCCTACTAGCTCCTTCTCTCTCATGAATCTTTGTGGGAGAGTCATCATTGATGGGTCCAACTTTACCGATTGGATCAGAAACATCAGGATGGTCACTCGGTATGAGAACAAAGAATATGTTCTCGACAAGGAGCTGAAGGTACCCGAGCCAACTGCTACTCCTGAAGAGCTTGCTAAATATGAGGTACATGAAAGAGATGCTACAATAGTGGCATGCATCATGATGGCCACCATGACAGCCGAGCTCCAAAAGTCCTATGAGGACTATTATCCTTTTGATATGCACCAGGACTTGATGGACCGCTACCATCAAAGTGCTCGTCAAGAGCGATATGAAATAATCTCCTCCATGATAACAACCCGAATGAACGATGGTGAACCCAACATGGGCCACATGCAGAAAATGCAAAGGTATGTGGACCGTTTACTAAATCTGAATGTGAACTTCCCTGAGGAGTTAGAAATAGACATCATTTTGCAGTCCTTGCCATCGTGTTATGATCAATTCCACATGACATATCACATGAACAAGGAAGAAGTCACCCTCAGCAAACTTCAAGGACTCTTGAAGACCGCCGAAAGTGGTCTAAAGGGCAAGTCGGTTGTTACTACTCCTACTCCTACTCCAACTGCGGCCAATGTCTTGGCAATCGGGCATGGCAAAGGGAAGAAGAGAAAGAACCCTTCTAAGGGTACCAAGGGTAAGACCCTTGAAGGCTCCTCTTTAAGCAAAACCAAGAAAGGTTTTGTCACTCCTTCTGCTAACCCTAATGAGGCTGAATGCTTCTATTGCCATGAAAAGTCGCACTGGTAGCGAAACTGCCCAAAGTACCAGCAAGATTTGAAGGATGGGAAAGTAAAACCCAACCATGCAGGTATATACACTATATTGTCTAATAACTCACCTCATTCTAATTCTTGGGTCCTTGATACAGGTTGTGGTATTCACATATGTTCTGATTTGCAGGGACTAAGAAGAAGTGAGAATGTGGAGCAAGGAAAGTAAAACCCAACCATGCAGGTATATACACTATATTGTCTAATAACTCACCTCATTCTAAGTCTTGGGTACTTGATACAGGTTGTGGTATTCACATATGTTGTGATTTGCAGGGACTAAGAAGAAGTGAGAATGTGGAGCAAGGAAAGATAAACTTGATCATGGGAAATAGGAAAGCTTCACCTGTCACCAAGATAAGAGTTTATTCCTTAGTGCTAAATAGTGGGTTTACATTAGATTTGAATAAATGTTATTATTCGGCAGAAATGGCAAGAAATGTTATTTCCTTTCATGCATTGTATAAACAAGGTTTTACCTTTTATTTTGATAATAATAATGGTAGTATTGATGCTTTCTTTAATAATGTTCTTTATTTTAAAGCATTACCTTGTGATGGCGTGTATGAAACTGTATCTGTTGTAGATAATCTAGAAAATAATGTATTGTGTATTAACTCTTCACTAGCTTAGATAAAGCATCCTTATGGCATTGTCGTCTTGGACATGTAAGCAAGAAACGCATTGGCCAACTCCAAAAGGATGGAGTCTTGGAGTCATTTGACCTAAAGTCAGATGATAGTTGTGAATCTTGTTTGCTTGGTAAAATGACAAAGTCACCTTTTACTGGCACTTGTGCTAGGGGTGAAGGTTTGTTGGACCTCATACACACGGATATGTGTGGACCCTTCAGAACCGCCATAAGAGATGCTAATCGGTTCTATGTGACTTTTACTGATGATTTTAGTAGATATGGATATGTCTACTTAATCAAGCATAAGTCAGAAACCTTTGAGAAATTCAAAGAGTTTAAGCAAGAAGTGGAGAATCAGTTGGGCAGGAACATTAAGATGCTTCGATCCGATCGTGGTGGTGAGTATCTTAGTACTGAGTTCCTTGACCATCTTAAGGAATGTGGGATTGTCTCACAATTGACACCTCCTAGGACACCACAGTTGAATGGTGTAGCTGAGAGGCGCAATCGGACCTTGTTGGACATGGTTCGTTCCATGATGAGTCGTGCTTCGCTACCAATCTCATTTTGGGGGTATGCCTTAGAGACTGCCGCCCATATCCTTAATTTAGTCCCTACAAAGAAGGTTGCCAAAACACCTCACGAGTTGTGGACTGGAAAAGTTCCCAATCTAGACCACATCAAGATTTGGGGTTGCGAGGCTTTCGTGAGACGCGAGACTCACGATAAGCTCGAACCCCGAAGCGAAAGGTGTATTTTCATCGGCTACCCACAGAAATCCTTTGGTTACATCTTCTATAGACCCAGTGATAATGTGGTCTTTGTAGCAAGAAGAGGATTCTTTCGAGAGAGAGAGAACTCATGAGCCAAGGAGACAATGGGAGGCAAATTGACCTTGAGGAAATTCAAGAGTCATGTGGTGAAGGAACCTCAAACCCTATCCCTCAACCTGAGGAGGAAACTCCTATTGAGCCGACTGAAGAATCTATACCTCTGAGGCGTTCCACCAGAGTTAGGACTGCACCTGAGCATTATTATGGTTTCCATATTACTGTAGAAGGTGAGACACTTATCAGTGATAACACACTGGCAAATCTGGATGAGCCTAACAGCTACACGGAAGCCATGGCAGGCCCTGAGGCAGCTAAATGGAAAGAGGCTATGGATAGCGAGATACAGTCCATGTATGACAATCAAGTTTGGAACTTGGTTGACAATGTACCTGATTGTAAGATAGTTGGGTGCAAATGGATCTTCAAGAAGAAGACCGACATGGATGGTAATGTACAGACTTATAAGGCACGACTGGTTGCAAAGGGTTATTCTCAAACTCCGGGAGTTGATTATGATGAGACCTTTTCACCAGTGGCCAAGATTAAGTCTATTAGGGTTCTGTTAGCCATTGTTGCATTTCATGATTATGAAATATGGCAAATGGATGTCAAAACCACTTTCCTTAATGGAAAGTTGGCTGAAGATGTTTACATGGTTCAGCCAGAGGGTTTTTTCAGTACAGAGTACCCCAATAGAGTGTATAAGCTCGAGAAATCCATTTATGGATTAAAACAGGCGCCTCGCAGATGGAATCTTTGCTTTGATGAGAAAGTCAAAGAATTTGGCTTTTCAAGGAGTGAAGATGAATCTTGTGTCTATATCAAGGCTAGTGGGAGTATAGTCAGCTTTTTGGTACTGTATGTGGATGACATACTACTCATAGGAAATGACATCCCAACCCTGCAGGAAGTAAAGTCCTGGCTTGGGAAGTGTTTCGCTATGAAGGACCTTGGAGAAGCTGCCTATATCCTTGGGATAAGGATTTTGAGAAACATGAGTAAAAGACTAATTGGACTTAGTCAAAGCACCTATGTGGACAAAGTGTTGAAAAGGTTCAACATGCATAACTCCAAGAAAGGAGAGTTACCCATCCAGAGTAACGCCAGATTGAGTAAGACACAAAGCCCTAGTACTGAGGCTGAGATAGCAGAAATGAGTCGAATACCTTATGCTTCAGATGTAGGATCGATCATGTATGCTATGACGTGTACTCGACCTCATGTAGCCTTTACTTTGAGCATGGTTAGCAGGTCTCAGGGGAACCTCGACAAGGCACACTGGACTGCGATAAAGAATATCCTCAAGTACCTACGGAGGAATAAGGACTGGGTCCTTACCCTCGGTGGCAGTGAGGACTTGAGAGTTGTAGGGTACAGTGATGCTAGCTTTCAGACTGACATGGATAATTTCCGCTCTCAGTCGGGCTGGGTCTTTACTCTAAACGGAGGGGCAATTACTTGGAAAAGTTCCAAGCAGGAGACAGTGGCTGATTCCACTTGTGAATCAGAGTATATAGCAGCAAGCGAGGCATCAAAGGAGGCTATATGGCTAAAGAACTTCATCGGAGACCTTGGACTTGTACCAGCTATAAAGGAGCCAATGGAGATTTTTTGTGACAACAATAGTGCGGTTGCCTTAGCCAAGGAACCAAGAGATCATGGGAGATCCAGACACATTGACAGAAAATATCACTTCATCAGACATCGAATAGAAGAAGGAATCCTCGTGGCAAAGAGGCTATCATCGGATGAGAAGCCAGCAGATCCCCTCATGAAGGGACTGACTCGGGCTAAGCATCTCCAGCATGCTCGGAGCATAGGGCTGAAGGATGATATTAGTTTTAGTAGTTAGATAATCTTGAAATTTGTAAAATGTAATTGGCATTTGATGATAAATAAAACCTGTTATTTATGAGTAAAGTGTTTCTATCTCTTGTCAATCGTCTACCGTTATTTCTTTTTGCATGTTTTGACTTGCAGAATAATTATGTTATGGTTTATATCATATTATTCAAACTCTCCACAGTCGGTCATATGTTGGAAGTAGATATGAATTAAGACTGTCATGGGTTGGCTTGCAGAGGTCTAAGATGTTAGACAAAGCGGGGCTACAGCACTCATGAGTGCTCATAAGTTCTGAGTATTGGATTCAACCCACGCTCACTTGTATCACTTCATGGAATTTATCTCGAGTGATCGTGAGACGGTAATATCATATAAGTCTTCAAACCTAGAGATATGATTTGTTGCCTATGAGTTGGTTATGCATTGATTGGACGAAAACGCATTGGTAACTCGATGTTATAAACCGTGCTTTTGTGTGTAATTCAACAAGTAGTAGAGCAAACATATGAGTCGAAGTTTATCTGTTCCTTCTAGGATTAGAAGCGATATCTAGGCCCCTCGATGATTTTGTTTTGACCAATGTATCGGGCCCGGTCAGAACTAAATTAATGTGTTCAGTTAAGTTCTATGTCAAACAAATCGGAAATCGGGAAACAAATGCTGGACAATAAGCAAGACCATGTTCCATGTATTTGTCCGGCTGATATCTAGAACAGAGGATTATATGGTCACTTATCTAAAATGTCGCTTCATAGTTCAACAGAGTTTAGAGAGCTACGATTGCTGATCGGTTCCTGAAGTCATACTTGCAACTATAGTTATTAGACTTATCCAAGTGGGAGACTGTTGGATATAGTGTCTAAGTCCATAACTATATTTGGTATGTACTTGACCCGACCCGGCATGGTCCATTTGGGTTGCACTTCACCCGAACAATTTATGGATAATCGTTTGAGAATAGTATAAGTTATGATTTATTAATATATTATAAGTCCTAATATATTAATATAAAATCATATTATTTAACTAGTATTGATCTATAATTAATTTAGAATTAATTTAGAGATCAAAAGTATGACTAATTAAATATGGGCTCTTGTATTTATATAGTGTGGGCTAATGCTTATTTGGAATGGGCTAGGCTTGCATGGAAAGTCCATGGATACTCCATGGAGCTTTAACCCATGGATCTCATGGAAATGAAAAGACATGGGTATTAGGGTTTACATGGATGTAACCCTAATCCACCACACTATATAAAGGAGGCTTTGGTTCTTGAAATTGCACTAGTTGATGTGTCTAAACTAGGAGGGCCGATTTCAAGAAGTTTGTGACTATTCTCTCAAGTTTCCAAGTTTGTGGTGATTTGTGACTTCCATTTGAGGCATCCACACTATTGGTGCTAAGCTCTAAAACTCCAAGCAATGAACTACAACTACAAGGTAAGTAATTTTACTAGCTTTATTTGATTCAAGTTCCCCATGCCATGCTAGATAGGATAAGAACCTTGGAAAAATAATTATTTGCATGTATCATAGTCAAACATAGATCCAAGGTTTCTAGGGTTGCATGTACACCATAGGAGTGTTAGAATGCTCAAAAACCCATCAGTTATAACCATACTATGGACGATCAACAATATGACGTACTCGGACGCACGTCGAGAAAAATGACATTTTTCACCCTCGGTTGACTCTAGCTAATAGTTAGGGTGCGGGATTGTCACACCCGTATAGATCAATACACAAACTCACGCTCTCCTTCCCAGGAGACTCAGGTTACAAGGCGTCTCACACTGCTGGCTCTCTCAACGAATTCACGAATAAGAATCTGAAAACCCTTTTTTTGTTATGAATCTTATAAAATAATATATTTTGTTTCATAATTTATAAGTTTGTTTCCTCTGTTCTAAAAACTGTGTTTGTAATGTTTGTATTTTAACATGTTTTGTTAAACTTATTTCAAGTCTAGTAGTAACGATGTTTACCATGTATGCAAGTTCTATGTTCAATGTATACTAATGATACGAAAATATAATAAAGCAAATTATATTTTTAAACACAAAATTACTTGTGCTTTTGCATGTATTCCCCCTGAAAACATTAAAAACTCGGAAAATATAGGGGTATGAACTCACTTTATGTGTTTGATTCGATTGAAAGTTCGTGTAAGGATGGGGAGTTCCACGAATGAATTCCCGAGACACAACGAGTCCTAAATGACATATAATAGCATATATATAGGCATGTAATTAGTGTTTTGGACAACTAACATGCAAGGAAACACCCTTAGGGACTAGGAAGCACTTGAAACTAAGTTTTACAATCACATGTGATTGACTAAGAGGGGTTTACGACCAAACAGGAGAGTGTACGACCAGGGTGTACGGTCAAGTGAGTGTGTACGGTCATGAGTCTACGACCAAGAGTGTACGACCATACACCCATAGAAGGAACATGCAAAATTGGTGATTTGATCCATGTGGAAACTAGTGGGTCTAATGTTCAACAAGAATGTAACATCCCAATTTTCAAGTCTAAAAATTTCTTTTTAATTAACTGACTCACAAAAACATTCATAAGAAAATACTGTGAAAACACATCATCTCATAAAACAATGTATCATGTCTAAAAACCCAAGTCAAAAAATAATAACATATCAGAGAACAATCCCCAGAAAACTCCATGCGGAAATCATATGTGTGTGTGTGATGCGCTGCTACACTGTCGGCTCCTTCCCCTTAGACGAAGAGGTACCTGAAACCAAAACTAAAACTGTAAGCACAAAGCTTAGTGAGTTCCCCCATCATACCACATACCATACAGCCATGTCGCATTCATACTGCCGGGCAATTCTGGGGTGCCCGACCTACCCAGTACGACCATTCTGGGGTGCCGACCTACCCGTGTCAAGCCATTCTGGGGTGCTGACCTACCCATGTCAAGCCATTCTGGGGTACTGACCTACCCTTCGGTCCTATCAACCGAACCTCGGGGACTATTCCACCCCTACTGCTACTATCACATATATCATAACGTAAACATACAGTCAGACTTTTCTTGGGTGTCCGACCTACCCTTCGGTCCTGACAACCGAACTTGAGGAGTATTCCCTCCCTACTACCACTATCACATATAACATATCATGCCAGCATATAATCATATCATCACATACTGTCAGACATATCTGGGGTGTCTGACCTACCCTCCGGTCCTAACAACCGGACTCTACTACTGTAACATACACATATCATGCTAGCATATAACATATCGGGTGGTAGCAAACCTAGATGAATATCACAAAGACAATCATCCAACATACAACTCCTACTGGTGGGCCAGCATTGTGGCCGTAGACCCACCGCTACTGGAAGGTAACTCACCTCGAACGAGTAGCTGCTGATAATCTATGCGGGAAATCTCTGTCTGCTCCGGAAATCCTCCGGCTATAATCCCCACAAAACACTTAATCAGAGTCTGAAATCTGTTCTTAGGGTAAAATGACCATTTTACCCCTGACCAAGTCCAAGTCAAAGTCAAAGTCAACTTCGAGTTGACCCGACTCGCCGAGTTGGGCCGCCAACTCGTCGAGTCCCTATCTCTTCAACTATCCTCATCCACGACTCTACTCGTCGAGTTTAGCAACGACTCGATGAGTTCCTCTTAGATATGAACATCTAATGAACCTTCATCCGACTCGCCGAGTTATATGAAAAACTCGTCGAGTTCACCTTCATCTGATGAACAAGTAATGACCTTGACTCGCCGAGTTGTATGAACAACTCGTCGAGTTCATCTTCAACCATAAGAAGATTTCCTTGGACTCGCCTAGTCTGTTATAGCACTCGTCGAGTCCCATGAACTCCAGGTCTAAGGCTAAGTCCAATACATTGGGTCACTCCTTCGGACCTTCTACAACCTTTCTAACACCGAACTAAGTTCTTTTGACCCTCAATAGACATGGGACTTTATGCCTTGGACTCGTCAAGTCCCAAGAACGGACTCGCCGAGTCGATAACGTCCACACCCTAAATCCTTGATTTCTGATGTACAACCTTTGAACAAAAGATAGATCCAAGCCCCTAAGCTCGATCTAGCACGTAAAGTTTCGAACTTTACGTGCATACATGGGACTTTTGAGCCTAAAAGGCTCTAAATTGGCTCTTATGTTGCATGGGGCCTTCCTTGAGTGCAAAAGCAACCCAAATCTGCCTTGTGACCCCTCCCAAGACTTAGATCCTAAGTCTTGACCCCCAACCATGCTTGCAATCATGGTTGGCTACCTCATATGGCTTAAAAAGCCCTAAATCTTCCCCAAAAAGGGATCTAACAAACAAGCAAGCAAGGTACAGACTTTATACCTTTCAAAGACTGCAAATGATGAACCAAACTCGAATCCTTCAGTCTCCTCTTGATCCTTCTATGCTCTTCCTCCTTCCTTGAGGTCAAAACCCACAAAAATCACTCAAAAGCCTTAGATCTTGCACCAAAACACTTAGGGTTTGCTATGGAGGGTTTATAGGAGCATAAAGGGGCGATGGAGGCTGTATAAGGTTGTTTAAATACGGTACAAACCCTCAGATTGGGGTTTTGTCCAGTCAGAGCCTACTCGTCGAGTCTCGGACCCGACTCGACGAGTCCATCACTTAACTCCCGCGTCTCATCTCTCTTCTACTTGGCGAGTTGGGCCTTCAACTCGCCGAGTCCCAGGCTAAAAATGCAAAATTACTTAAATAAAATACATACCAGGAACCAGGTGCTACAAATCTCCCCCACTTATTTTAGACTTCGTCCTCGAAGTCTGCTGCTCGATCCTGGAATAGCTCTGGGTAATGCTCCATCATCTCATCTACCGGCTCTCAGGTCCATTCCGATCCCTTCCGGTGCTGCCATTGCACCTTCACGAGCTCCACCCTCTTGTTCCTTAGATCCTTCGACTTCCGGTCGAGAATCGCTACAGGCCGCTCAATGTAATTCAGGCTGTCATCGACCTGAATATCCTCTAAGGGTACTACTGCCGAGTCGTCCACTAAACATTTCCATAACTGGGAGACATGAAAAGTGCTATGAATCTGACTGAGTTCGGCTGGCAGATCCAACCTATGTGCCACCTTGCCCACCCGGGCTATAACCCTGAAGGGTCCAATATACATGGGACCCAACTTGCCCCATTTCCTGAATCGGATGACACCCTTCCATGGCGACACCTTCAGGAGAACCATATCCCCGACCTGAAACTCCAGGTCCGATCGGCGCTTGTCGGCATAACTTTTCTGCCGACTCTGAGTAGTCTGAAGTCTGCTCCGAACCTGCTGAATCCTCTCTATCGTCTTGATCACCACTTCGGTGCTCCCCATGACCCTCTGGCCAACCTCACCCCAACATATCGGGGTTCTGCACTTTCTCTCGTATAACATCTCGAAGGGAGGACGGTCAATACTCGCATGATAGCTATTATTATACGAGAACTCTGCCAACAGAAGGTAGGTATCCCAACTACCTTCGAAGTCTAAAACACATGCCCGCAGCATATCCTCTAGCGTCTGGATGGTCCGCTCGCTCTGACCATCCGTCTGCGGGTGAAAGGCGATGCTAAAATGCAGTCGAGTACGCAGCTCGTCATGAAACTTCTTCCAAAACCTGGAAGTAAACCGCACATCCCTGTCAGAAATCACTGAAACTGGCACTTCGTGCCAAGCTACTACCTCTCGGATATAGATGTCGGCCAACTTCTCGGCCGAGATGCTCTCCTGGATCGGTATGAAATGGGCACTCTTGGTCAACCGATCCACGATTACCCAAATCAAATACACTCCCCGTGCAGTCTTGGGAAGCTTGGTGATGAAATCCATGGTAATATCTTCCCATTTCCACATGGGAATATCTAACGGTTGCATCTTGCCTTGTGGCATCTGGTGCTCGGCCTTGACCTTCCTGCAGGTCAAGCACCGCTCCACATACCATGCTACGTCCCGCTTCATGCATGGCCACCAATAATCAAGACGAAGATCTCTATACATCTTCATCGCTCCGGGATTGAAAGAAAATCAAGATTTGTGTGCCTCCTCCATCAGGATCTGGCGCACGCCTCCATGATAAGGGACCTGCACCCTATGGTGAAGATTCAATAACCCTCGGCTATCATAGTCGAAGGAGGAAACCTGCCCTACAATCCGCTCGCTCTTCCGATGTTCCTCCTTCATGGCCTCCTGCTGGGCCTCCCGAATCTGCTCCAACAACGGAGTCACCACTGTCATCCTCAGACAGATAACCCTAATCGGCGCTGCCTTGCGGCTAAGCACGTCGGCCACCACATTGGCCTTCCCCGGGTGGTAAAGGATCTCGTAATCGTAATCCTTCACCACGTCCAACCACCGACGCTGCCTCATGTTTAGATTCGGCTGATCCATGAGGTACCTCAAACTCTTATGGTCCGTGTAGATGGTACAACGAACACCATAGAGGTAATGACGCCAAATCTTGAGGGCAAAAACAACAGCCCCCAGCTCCAAATCATACGTCGGGTAATTCGCCTCGTGAGGCTTCAGCTGCCTCGAAGCGTAAGCAATAACATGTCCTCTCTACATGAATACTGTGCCGAAACCCGAGATGGACACATCGCAATATACAATAAAATCCTCCATGTCCTCTGGCAGGGCTAAGATTGGCGCCTCGCACAATCTCTGTCTCAGTGTCTCGAATGCGGCCTGCTGCTCAGGCCCCCAACGAAAGACCACGACTTTCCTTGTCAGCCTGGTCAGGGGCACGACTATCTTGGAGAAGTCCTGAATGAATCTCCGATAGTAGCCTGCCAATCCCAGAAATCTCTGAATCTCAGATGGAGACCTCGGGACTTCCCACCTCATCACGGCCTCAACCTTGGCCGGGTCCACCGATATCCCGTTCTGGTTGACAAGGTGCCTGAGAAACTGCACCTCGCGCAACCAGAACTCACACTTGGAGAACTTAGCATACAAGCTATCCCTTCTCAAAGTCTCCAGAACCTCTCGCATATGCTCTTCATGCTGCTCTCGCGTCTTGGAGTAAACCACGATATCATCAATAAACACTATCACAGACCGGTCTAACATCGGTCTACACACGCGGTTCATGAGGTCCATGAACGCGGCAGGAGCATTGGTGAACCCGAAAGGCATCACCAGAAACTCATACTGGCCATAGCGCATCCGAAATGCAGTCTTCTGTACATCCTCATCTCTGACCCTCATCTGATGATACCCTGATCGCAAATCAATCTTGGAGAACCAAGATGCTCCCTGTAGCTAGTCAAAGAGGTCATCAATCCTCGGGAGTGGGTAACGGTTCTCTACCGTTACCTTATTTAGCTCCCTATAATCTATACACATCCGATGCGACCCGTCTTTCTTCTTCACAAACAGAATCGGGGCTCCCCAGGGTGAACTACTTGGTCTAATGAACTCCTTGTCTAACAGCTCCTGCAGCTGTGTAGACAACTCCTGCATCTAAGTAGGAACCAACCGATACGGTGCCTTGGCTATCGGAGCCGCACCAGGGACTAGTTCAATCCTGAACTCTACCTGCCTCTCCGGAGGTATCCCAGGCAACTCCTCGGGGAATACATCCGCAAACTCTCGTACCACGGGCACATCGCTCACCGTTGCCTTACCCATCTCCCGATTATCCATCACAAAGTCAACAAATCCTGCGCAGCCCTGCTGAAGGTAACGCCTAGCTCTCGCTGCTGAACATAAAGCTGGTCCTTGCTGTGGCCTCTCGCCCTGAATCACCAGCTCTCCCCCACTTAGGGTCCTGATCCGCACCAACTGCTGCGCATAGTCAATCACTGCCCCATTGGGGCTTAGCCAATCCATACCGATAATAACCTTGTTCCCCCTCAAAGGTATGGGAACCAGATCTACCAGATAACGCTCCTCAAACAGTCGCAGGACGCAACCTCGGTAGACCTCTGATGCTCGCACTGACCGGTCGTCCGCAATCTCGACCTCTAGAGGGCAATCCAACGTGCCCGACGACTCAAGAAACTTCTTGCTAAGCACAAGAGAGACAAACGATCGGATAGCACCCGAATCAAACAATACCTGAACTGGGATACCGTTCACATGGAACAATCCTAAACAGAGCACATACATAGCATATCAAGATCACAGCAGCATATCATAAAAGCATAAACAAGAAGTCATACCCGTCACCACATCGGGTGCAGCGCATGCCTCCTCGACTGTCAACTGAAATGCCCGGCTCCGCACCACTAGAGCCTCTGTCTTGGCCTTCCGGCCATCTGCAACCTGCGCTGTCGCTGAAACCGGTGCCGCTGCTGACGCTGTTGTCAATCTCGGGCAATTGGCCTTTTTGTCGCCCCTCTGATTGCAATGGAAGCAAATCAGGTATGTCATCTGTATTGTGGGGGCAGGGGCAGTACAATCCCTGCCAAAGTGCCCCGTCTTCCCACACTTGTAGCAGCCTGACGATCCTTCTCTACAAGCTCCCTGATGCGGCCTGCCGCACTTCCTCAAGCGGCTCTGGCCCGGCTGGCCCTTCGACCTAACGTCAGATCCCTTGGGTTTCTTCCCCGAAACCCCTGTAACCTGCTCAGACTCAGCTTTCCTCTTCCTCACATGCTCCAAATCGAGCTCCCTCTCCCGCGCCCTGGCAATCATGGACTCCAGGGTCGGGCAGGCAGAGTAGCTGACATGCTCCCGAATATCAGCCCTCAACATATCATGGTAGCGGGTCTTCCGCATCTCCTCATCCCCCGCATACTGGGGTACCAACAATGCTCTCTCCCGGAACTTGGCGGTGATCTCCGCCACAGTCTCCGTAGTCTGCCTCATATCCAAAAAATCTCTGGCCAACTGCTGAAGCTCTATAGCCGGCGCAAACTCAGCTCTAAATCTGGTCACGAAATCTGACCACGTCATAGCCTCGACGGCTGGCGCTCCCAATGAGTCACCAATCGACTCCCACCAGTCTCTAGCTCTATCCCCAAACATCCCGCAGCAAAGTGGACCTTCTACCCTTCCGAACAGAAGCTCGTCAACTGCGCAGACTCAATGTCTGCGATCCATCTCCTGGCAGCGATGGGGTCTTTCACCCCGTGATAATCCGGCGCACCACTCCCACGGAAGTCCTTAAAGGATAGTGTGCGCGTACTCGTCTGGCTAGACGCCATATCACTCCTGAATGCCCTGAGGCGATCCTCCATCAGCTCAACAATCCCATCCTTGATCGACCCGAAAATGACCGGGGTCGATTCAAGAATGCCTCTCGTGATCTCAGATGCGATAAACTCGCGCAGCCCGTCATCAACCTGCTCGGATCCTGCACCCGAGCCTGATCCTGATCCTGATCCGGAACCTCCTGCTCCATGGCGCATGGTCACCATGCTGAAAATACACGCATAAATGTCAGGATCATACATACTCTCGAGAGGTCAAACACACTCTCCAAGGTTCCCGGTTCTGTCTCAACCTTCCTTGATTCGAGTACGGATCAAGTGCTTCCAGTAGTACGGGCCCATACTACCTTACACATCTATCCGCACTTTCCTCAAGGACTGTCTCGACTTCACCAGGTCCCTTAACCAATATCCATTTCCATCTAGTCTCATCCCAGGCTTTCCTGGGGCACTCTCTGACCTACTATTCGCCATCAGCTGCACTAGGAGTCCCTACTTCCCTTCCCTAACTAGCTTGCGAGTACTGATAAATATCCACTCACTAGTTAGTTAAAGTTAGTCAGGACCCCTTAAGCACAAAGCAAGCATCATTCGTGCATTGAGTAACCACATCAGGCATAACCTAATCAGGCTATCCTACTGCTGACTAAACAGTCCTAGCATACAGCTCGTACAACAGGCATACAAGGAATCCATCCTAGATCCTTGGCCCTACTCTAGCATGCAGTTCTTAGAATCATATACATCAGGCATACAAGGCATCCTCCTAGATCCTTAGCCCTAATCTAGCATGCAGTTCTCAGAATCATATATCTTGGGGAAAACTTACTTGAGCTCGGCTGGTCGCACGCATCACACACCTTGTTCTTTCTCAAAACCCTTTGACTCAGATTTTAGAAAACTATTTTCTTTGTAAAAATCTTTTAAATCACTCGGTTTGAGTCCAGACACTCCCGAGGGTGTGTCCGAATCCCTCAAACCAGGGCTCTGATACCAACTTCTAACATCCCAATTTTCAAGTCCAAAAATTTCTTTTTAATTAACTGACTCATAAAAACATTCATAAGAAAATACTGTGAAAACACATCATCTCATAAAACAATGTATCATGTCTGAAAACCCAAGTCATAAAATAACAACATAGCAGAGAACAATCCCCAGAAAACTCCATGCGGAAATCATGTGTGTGTGTGATGCGCTACTACACTGCCGGCTCCTTCCCCTTAGACGAAGAGGTACCTGAAACCAAAACTAAAACTGTAAGCACAAAGCTTAGTGAGTTCCCCCATCATACCTCATACCATACAGACATTTCGGATTCATACTGCCGGGCAATTCTGGGGTGCCCGACCTACCCAGTACGGCCATTCTGGGGTGCTAACCTACCCATGTCAAGCCATTCCGGGGTGCTGACCTACCCTTCGGTCCTATCAACCGAACCTCGGGGACTATTCCACCCCTACTGCTACTATCACATATATCATAACGTAAACATACTGTCAGACATTTCTGGGGTGTCCGACCTACCCTTCGGTCCTGACAACCGAACTTGAGGACTATTCCCTCCCTACTACCACTATCACATATAACATATCATGCCAGCATATAATCATAGCATCACATACTGTCAGACATATCTGGGGTGTCTGACCTACCCTCCGGTCCTAACAACCGGACTCTACTACTGTCACATATACATATCATGCTAGCATATAACATATCAGGTGGTAGCAAACCTAGATGAATATCACAAAGACAATCATCCAACATACAACTCCTACTGGTGGGACGGCATTGTGGCTGTAGACCCACCGCTACTGGAAGGTAACTCACCTCGAACGAGTAGCTGCTGATAATCTATGCGGGAAATCTCTGTCTGCTGCTACTCTGGAAATCCTCCGGCTATAATCCCTACAAAACACTTAATAAGAGTCTGAAATCTATTCTTAGGGTAAAATGACCATTTTACCCCTTACCAAGTCCAAGTCAAAGTCAAAGTCAACATCCAGTTGACCTGACTCGCCGAGTTGGGCCGCCAACTCGTCGAGTCCCTATCTCTTCAACTGTCCTCATCTACGACTCTACTCGTCGAGTTTAGCAACGACTCGACGAGTTCCTCTTCGGTATGAACATCGAATGAACCTTCATCCGACTCGCCGAGTTGTATGAACAACTCGTCGTGTTCACCTTCATCTGATGAACAAGTTCTGACCTTGACTCGCCGAGTTGTATGAACAACTCGTCGAGTTCATCTTCAACCATAAGGAGATTGCCTTGGACTCGCCGAGTCTGTTCTAGCACTCGTCGAGTCCCATGAACTCCACGTCTAAGGCTAAGTCCAATACATTGGGTCACTCCTTCGGACCTTCTACAACCTTTCTAACACCCAACTGAGTTCTTTTGACCCTCAATAGACATGGGACTTTATGCGTTGGACTCGTCGAGTCCCAAGAACGGACTCGCCGAGTCGATAACGTCCACACCCTAAATCCTCGATTTCTGATGTACAACCTTTGACCAAAAGATAGATCCAAGCCCCTAAGCTCGATCTAGCACGTAAAGTTTCGAACTTTACGTGCATGCATGGGACTTTTGAGCCTAAAAGGCTCTAAAATGGCTCTTATGTTGCATGGGGCCTTCCTTGAGTGCAAAAGCAACCCAAATCTGCCTTGTAACCCCTCCCACGACTTAGATCCAAAGTCTTGACCCCCAACCATGTTTCTAATCATGGTTGGCTACCTCATATGGCTTAAAAAGCCCTAAATCTTCCCCAAAAAGGGATCTAACAAACAAGCAAGCAAGGTACAGACTTTATACCTTTCAAAGACTGCAAATGATGAACCAAACTCGAATCCTTCAGTCTCCTCTGGATCCTTCTATGCTCTTCCTCCTTCCTTGAGGTCAAAACCCACAAAAATCACTCAAAAGCCTTAGATCTTGCACCAAAACACTTAGGGTTTTCTATGGAGGGTTTCTAGGAGCATAAAAGGGCGATGGAGGCTGTATAAGGTTGTTTAAATAGGGTGCAAACCCTCAGATTAGGGTTTTCTCCAGTCAGAGCCTACTCGTCGAGTCCCAGACCCGACTCGACGAGTCCATCACTTAAATCCCGCTTCTACTCGGCGAGTTGGGCCTTCAACTCGCCGAGTCCCAGGCCAAAAATGCAAAATTACTTAAATAAAATACATCCCAGGAACCAGGTGCTACAAAGAAGGTGGGCAAAACATTCGATTTGGACCCTTTTTGGGTGTATACGGCCAACCTTTGAAGAGTTTACGGTCGTACACCCTTCAAGGCGACGAAATATGACGAAATATGATGAATCGGGGCTTGGATCTATGGTCTTTCATGTATAACAAGTTAAGGGTTGAAATACTTACATTTTTGGAGCCTTTTGGGGTGTTCACGGCCGATGATAGATGAGAGAGAATGGGAATGATCTCGGTTGCGAGGAGGGAAAAATGAGAAGGAATGAGCACCACTTGTAGACGGTGGTGTACGGCTGTAGACCCTGTGTACGGCCGTACACACCTTAGGAATGGTTTTCGGAACGAGTCAAACTCTCCAGCCTCGAATAAACACTAAAGTTAGAAGCTCTTGAGGTGAAAGTGAAGGAATATGATGTATATGGGGTGAGTTCACGGCCATAGATGGGTGTACGGCCGTATACCCATGTGTACGGCCGTACACTCCTCTTGAAGGAGTGTTCGGCTTGAATGGAACTCGATAAACTGAAAAGAACTCATCCCTAGATCCAAACCTTGAATGTACTAGGTTTAGAACACTCAAACAGACCCTAAACAATGCTAAAAGATAGCAAAAACGAGTCTGACTTTCTATAATCGAGGTAACTTAAAGACAGAGATTTCTAGGTTGTCACACGATGTTGAGTAGATATGACTTTCCCAACAACTTTTGCATCATCATCACCTTTCGAAGACCCACTTCCTCCCATATTGGCCTTAGAACCCATACCCATGCCAACACTTATTCCTTCTCCCCTTGCACCCCTGTGTGAATAGGTGGTGTGACAACCCGAAATTTCTATTCTGTACAACCATTCACTTCAATAGGAGTCAAAACTGTTTCTGCTAATTTTCAAGCTTTTTGGAATAAGTTTGAGTATTTTAAGATTAGTACTTCAGGAGATAACAGGAGAGAGGATGCCCTAGGGTTTGTTGTGCAACAATATTATTCCAAAACTCCAAGAGTTTGGAGTTTACGGCCTAAACAATGGTGTTTACGGCCGTAAACCCTAAAAGGGGGTATAAATATGACACTTAGTCATATTTTACCATTTTTCACATTTTTAAGATCCAAATCTCAATTCTCTCTCAAGTATCATCCAACATTTCTTGAAGATCTTCAACTTGTACGTGTTTCTTACCCTAATAAGTTGATATATACCTTAATCTAGTAATCTAACATGATTCCATCCGTGAAATCATTCCAAAAGTGTAGATCTTCAAGTTTCACCAAGAACACACACTAGTGTTCTTGGACTTTTAGCACCTTTTCAAGCTTCTACCTAGTAAGTACTTCTATCCTAGAGTATTATAGAGCTTGTTACACTTCTAAACATCAAGAAAACACCCAAGAAACCAAGGATCAAAGGTGTTTACGGTCCAAGATGTTCTTGGACCGTAAACCCCAAAAAGGGTGCCAAAGTGTGCCCTAGTCCCTTCTAAGTCTTGGAAACTAGTCTAGATCCATTCCTTGATGTGCTTAGTACTTGAAAACATCAAAAGACCATAAACCATTTGGGTTTATGGCCATAAACCCAAAGGGAAATGGTCCAAGGACCGTAAACTCCTAAAAGGAGTGAAATGGTGCCCTAATCTCTTCCTAAGGCTTAAACATGAAGTAGGAATGCTTCTTGTGATCTTTAAGGCTTCAAAACACAAGATGGTCAAAGAAACATGAGTTTACGGCCATAAAATCATGGGTTTACGACCGTAAACTCAATGAGTTATGGTCACAAACCATAAACTCCAATAAAGGGTTCCCTTGAACCCTAAACTCAATAGCAATGCCCTACAACACTTAGATGCAATCCTTAGGACTTATAGCACTTAAATAAGGTGTTTTACATGTCCTAGGATGTCTTAACTTTGTTAATTAGTTGTTTAAAGACTAATTGGATACATATATGTGATATTATATGTTAACTAGGATCATCGTGTGTGTATAAGTCTTCACTTGACACCTAGCATCCAATACATTCCGTTCATCCTAACCACTCACTACAGGTGAGTTCATACCCCTTAATTAACCTTTTAAATGTTTTTAAATGCTTTTATGGGGGGATACAAGTTGAACTATTATAGTTATTATATCAATCACATGTGGTTAATAACTACCAAACAAGTGGATTTCTTACTTTTCAAACTGTGTTATCAAACTGTTTTACTTCAAACTGTTTTACAAACTCTTTTACATATCAAATACTTTTATTAAACTCTTTTAAATTATATTCTGTGTATCTATATGGATATAATTATATAAGTAGGATTGAAAGGACTTAGGACTGATAGCTCACCTTACTTCCTGTTCCTTGTTTGGTTGTGGACTTAGGGTATTCGGGTTATTTGTCCGAAGGTCGTTTGAATCCTAGTTATATATCATGTATATGTGTATAGATATAAAAGGTTACTTCTTTCATTCAGTTCAATGCCTTTGGGTAGCAAGGGTATACAAACATGTTCATATACACAAACAACATTACTATTAAACTATAATAGGTATAGTTTAGGAAGATACTATTACTAGAACAATGAAACATACAATGAGTCAGTTCATTCATGAGTAATACATAGTGATGAGAAACAAAGATAATACATAGTGATGAGAAACAAACATAATACATAGTGATGAGAAACAAACATAATACATAGTGATGAGAAACAAACATAATACATAGTGATGAAAAACAAACATAATACATGGTGATGAGAAACAAACATAATACATAGTGATGAGAAACAAACATAATACACAGTTATGAGAAACAAAACATACAGGCTACACAGAGAAAGAACACACAATACAGCTAGCACATACATATACATATACATATACATTACTTACAGTTATGTGAGCCACTTAACGGGGGCATGGCACTACCTGTCATGACCCGTTTTGTATCCAGAATCTCCTTAAGTGGAGAGCGTATGAGTTTGTGTATAGATCTATACTGGATTGACTATCCTACACCTTGTTGCTCGCTACAGTGGGACTTGCAAGTCTACGGGTGCCAAACGTTATTTCCTACGACGTCTTACAATGTCGTTTTTCTATAGAGTCGGTAGCAGGATACAGGCCGATCACATGGTACTTTAAATAACAATTGGTTTAAAGTAATTAGTACAGCAGTAGTTACTTAATACAACACTACAGTACTATTTCATTTTCCCTTTACATTTACTTTGTGATATTCACACAATAAACAATAATGTAAAAACTATATTTTTGGTTAATGATAGTCAAATTTTGGGAAAATACACACTCTTACAAGAGACACACACACAGATACTAGATGCCTTGGTAGAAGGCTACTTTTAGTAGGAAACATAGGGTTTTCTATGAGAGTTCAAACAATTACAAACTTTTACAAAACTTATACATTACAGACTTACAAACACATTCATACAAATACAGACACTAATATACTTATGAACTCACCAGCTTTAAAGCTGATAAACTCTTTCAAAATAACTTGTATTCTCAGGTCGCCAGTAGACAGGTACCGGAGCCAGGTTTTTGAGAAGATGGAGCTCGTTCAAGACTCATCTTTTATTTTGATGTATATTTTTGGTGTCTATAAAACTTGACAGAACACACCTGTATTAAATTATATTGTTAATGCAATGGATGATGTTGTTGCTTGTTTACTACTTTGCATTTTTGTGATACTGTACATGACTTCCTCCACCCTCGAACGTTTCCGCCGTTCCGGTTTTGGGGTGTGACATATTGGTATCAGAGCATTGTTTATAGTGAATCGAGTGTATCAACCCATAAAAGATATACGAACTATAAACACAGCGGGATTAAAATACTCTGATAAAGAATTTATACTTTTAAATAATAAAATATTTAACCAAGTATTGATATCAGCATTCATACTAAAATCAGTGTCACTAGGACAGAACAAAAGTATTAGGATTGTTGGGCAGCACAAGTAGACTTAGAGACATATGGTCAACCCTGGGAAGATGTAGCTTGATCAACTACATTATCCGAGGAGTGATTAGCATGTGCCTAAGTGTGGTTGTGAGGTCGCAACAAGTCTAAAAACTTACCAACACTACTACAACGAGAACAATAGAACAGAACATAAACTTAAAATACTATAGGAGTATTTTGTGTTGCTATTAATTACCTATCTGAGAACTAAAGGTCTTTATTAAGTATGTCAATAGTTGCAGAGTGGATACGCTAAGGTTATATGTGTCTTGGATATCATAGACTTAGAATATGTGATTTTTGCTTTACTTCCTGTTCCTTGTTTGGTTGTGGGCTTAGAGTCAGGGTCGCTTATTCGAAGGTCTATCCTGTCTTGGTTACATATGACTGGTATGCACTACGCGAATGGTGAAGTAACTGATAAAGATCATCTTATAATTATCTAATTAGTTCGTCTATTTAGTTATTTCGTTATCCCTTTTCTCGCGTAGATTTCATGGCTGGATTCCATATCCCCGGAGACCCGTACTACCCCAACAACGACAATGCAGGATGGCTGGGAGAAGAACCAGAAGATAATCACCCAATCCCTTTGAATGATCAAGAAGCTGAAGGCTTTTCTGATGGTTCTGAGTCAGCGCCTGAAGTCAACAACCAACCCCCAGCTGCTCAAGACCCAAACCTGAATCCTCGTCCAGCATTTCAAGGACCCACACCTCTGTGGGCCACAAACTTGAATAGATGGAGTCAGGAACAGGGCCAACCCATACCCTACAATGGAGACAAAAGCTTCTACAACCTCACCGAGGGAGGTTCAGCTGACAGGCTCCTACCCATAATGGTCCGTAGGATTGCTCGGAACACCGAGCAAGGTCGAGCAACTATCGACCGAGTCGTGGAGATTGACGCCAACTCTGGCGTTAACACAGTCCGCATTCGCCAGCTAGAGTCTGCTCAAGAAAGGACTCAGGTCCGCAATGCAGTTCTACAGAGGGAACTTGCTGAAACCCAAGCTGAAGTTACGGAACTTCGAGCTCAGCAAGCAAGATCTGATAGGCGCGTGAGAGACATAGAACGTCTACTGTCGGATTCAAGAACTCACTCTAGTAGTTCTCGTTTCCATTAGAGTCTCATCGACTTCTCTTTTGGATATAACCTAGTTATGTAAAAACTGTAGTCTAATTTCCTATCCTTGTAAATCTTAGACCCATTTGGTCTTGATTATGTAGTAGTCTGTCAAAATTTTCCATCTTGGTTGATGTAAGACCTACTTCCAGGTCATTTTTCCCGAACTCATTACATCTGTAATTCCAGTATTATTGACAAATATCTAATCTCATGGAAATTATATCCAAATGCTTTCGTTTACAATCAATCGTGTTATTTATTTGTGCGGTTGGACTATGGAGAGTTAGTCCATGAGTCATTCTCATCTAATTCCTATTAAATTCTTATAAATATCTTCGTCTTTGTAAACTTATAGTTGAAAGATGCCTCCATGTCGATCAGCAAGACGCGATCCTCCCGCACCGACACCACCTGCTCCTCAATTCGATACGGCAGCCCTGAATGTTGCTGTAGCTGCAGCTGTGGCTACAGCCATGGCTCAATATCATTCATCTGGTTCCACTGGAGGAGGAACTTCGGTTCAATCTACTCATGGTGAAGCTCCTGTGCGCTTGAGAGAGTGCTCCTATAAGGACTTCACAAACTGCAAGCCATTGTCCTTCAAAGGGACTGGCGGAGTCATTGCCCTCTCGCAATGGTTTGAGAAGACCGAATCGGTTTTCGAAATCTACTCATGTCCAAAAGGGAGCAAGGTCAAGTTTGCTGCTTGCACCTTCGAGGCAAAAGCCCTAACATGGTGGAATAGCCATGTCAAGTCACTATCCCTTATAGTAGCAAATGCTATGGGCTGGGAAGCTCTGAGAGAGCTAATGGTTAAGGAATACTGCCCGAGGGGCGAAATCCAAAAGCTAGAGGAAGAACTGTGGAGCCTAACCATGAAGGGCTCCAACATAGTCTCCTACACCGCCAGGTTCTGTGAACTGGTGGCCCTCTGTCCCAACATGGTTCATACAGAAGGGAAGAAGATTGAAAGATACATATTGGGGCTGGTGCGTCCATTCCAGGGAAATGTTTTGGCTTCAAACCCCACTACATTTGATAGTGCCAAGCGATTGGCACATCTGCTCATAGACCATGGGGTTCGTACCCCGGCCGCAACAACAACCCTGGCCATCTCAGAACCCGCCAGAACCACTGATTCCAAGCGGAAGTTTTGGAATGACAAGAGAAAGACAAAGGCTGCCAAAAAGCAGCAGGTTGTGGCAGTTCATGCTGCGATAGCACCTGCCGCTGCTGCTCCGGTAAAGCAGTACGCTGGAAGTTTGCCTAAGTGCAACAAATACAACTTCCACCACGTCGGTGCCTACCGGGAAATGCAGTGTTTGAACTGCAACAGGAAGGGGCACACTGTCCGTTTCTGTAAAGCTCCGGCTAGGCCAATCAACCAAGTCCCCGGCACAAGAGTGGGCCAAGCTTGCTACGGTTGTGGCGAGGTAGGCTACTACAAAAGAAACTGCCCGAAGGCAGGGAATGCCAGTGGAGTGGCAAGAGTTCTGGCCATAGGCCACGAGGAAGCGGTTGCCAACCCCACAGTGGTCACTGGTACGTTTCTCCTCGATAACTCTTATTCATGCATATTGTTTGATAGTGGAGCGGAGAGGAGTTTCGTGAACCAAAACTTTGCACATTTACTTAAGCAAAAATCACGAGCACTTAAAGAACCGTTCACTGTAGAAATGGCTAATGGAAAGACGGAGAGCACTAGCAATATATTCATAGGGTGTACCCTAACACTAGATAGCCATTCATTTTCGATCGACGTCATGTCGGTCTCCATTAAAAGTTTCGACGTCATTATCGGCATGGATTGGTTGAGTCTTCATCGTGCCGACATCATGTGTTACGAAAAGGTTGTACGCCTTAATCTTCCGTCTGGCGAAACTCTAGTAGTTTATGGCGACAAACCCGACACGAACCTTCGTATCATCTCGAGCATTCAAGCTCAGAAATTCTTACGAAAGGAATGTCGCGCATTCCTTGCTCAAGTGGTCGTCGTGAGCCAAGAAACGAAAGACATTCAGAACATTCCAGTAGTACGCAACTTTCCCGACATCTTTCCGGAAGAACTCCCAGGATTATCTCCGCAACGTCAAGTCGAGTTTCGAATCGACTTAGTTCCAGGGGTTACTCCCGTAGCCAAATCGCCCTATCGTCTAGCACCTGCAGAGATGCAAGAGCTGTCCTGTCAACTTAACGAACTGCTCAACAAGGGCTTTATAAGACCAAGCTTCTCACCCTGGGGAGCTCCAGTCTTGTTCGCCAAGAAAAAAGACGAATCGTTTCGTATGTGCATCGACTACAGGGAGCTCAACAAACTGACCATCAAAAATCGTTATCCTTTGCCTCGGATTGACGATTTATTCGATCAACTTCAAGGGGAAAACTTCTTTTCAAAAATCGACTTAAGGTCCGGATATCACCAACTACGAGTGCTAGGGGAGGATGTTCCGAAGAAAGGCTTCCGAACTCGTTATGGGCACTACGAATTCGTAGTGATGCCGTTCGGATTAACAAACGTGCCTGCTGTATTCACGGACTTAATGAATAGGGTGTGTCATCCTTACTTGGATCAGTTCATGATCGTCTTCATCGATGACATACTTATCTACTCTCGTAGTAAGAATGAACATAGTCAACATCTGCGACAGGTCTTCGAAACATTACGCTCGGAGAAGCTCTATGAGAAGTTCTCGAAATGCGAATTTTGGATCCGACGAGTCGAATTCTTAGGGCACGTGGTTAGCGAAGAGGGAATACACGTGGACCCTTCCAAAATTAAAGCCATTGAGAGCTGGTCAGCACCGAAGACGCCTACAGAAATTCATCAATTTCTAGGCCTCGCTGGCTACTATCCCAGTTTCATTCAGAACTTCTCCCGCATTGCGAAACCTCTTACAACACTGACCCAGAAGCACGTGGCCTTTGACTGGGAAGAGAAGCAGGAGAGAGCGTTACAAACGCTCAAAAGAGCCTTGTGCACCGCACCAATACTATCCCTCCCCGAAGGGATAGAAGACTTCGTTGTCTATTGCGATGCGTCGAATCAAGGACTCGGATGTGTTCTGATGCAACGAGGTAAGGTCATCGCCTATGCCTCGAGACAGCTAAAGACACATGATGTCAACTACACTACCTACAATCTTTACAGACCACAAAAGCATACAACACATATTCGACCAGAAGGAGCTCAACATGAGACAACGCCGGTGGGTCGAGCTACTCAGTGATTACGAATGCAAAATTCGTTATCATCCGGGTAAAGCCAACGTAGTAGCTGACGCCCTAAGTCGGAAAGAATATTCTGGTCGTAGAGTCAAATCATTGACTATGACTATCCATTCACACTTTTCCACGCAAATTAAGGAGGCTCAGCTCGACGCTTTGAAACCTGAAAATGTGGCGGGTGAATTCCTGAGAGGGATGGATAAGAACTTGGAGGTTAAGGGTGGCGGAGCTTATTTTCTCATGGATCGGATCTGGACCGCGAAACTTGGTGGTTTCAGAGACTTGGTCATGAACAAGGCGTACAACACTCGTTATTCCGTCCACCCAGGTTCAGATAAGATGTATCTAGATCTTAAAAAGCTATACTGGTGGCCTAACATGAAAGCAGAGATTGCTACCTTCGTGAGTAAATGTCTTACTTGCGCCAAGGTCAAGGTCAAAATATAGAAACCGTCCGGTGTACTACAACAGCCAGAGATACCGAAATGGAAGTGGGAGCGGATCACTATGGATTTCATAACCAAGTTGCCCAAGGCAACGGGTGGACTTGATACCATATGGGTCATCGTCGACAGATTGACCAAGTCCGCACACTTCATGCCTATCAAGGAAACAGACAAGATAGAGAAGCTTACAAGAACTTACATTAGGGAGACTGTACGACTGCACGGTGTTCCCATATCCATTATCTCAGACAGAGATAGTATATGATGCGAGCCTGTGTGATCGACTTTGGGAAAGCATGGGATACTCATTTACCCCTTGTAGAATTTTCCTACAACAACAGTTATGACATGAGCATAAAGGCTGCTCCATTCGTGGTCCTCTATGGCCGAAAGTGCATATCCCCTCTATGCTGGGCTGAGGTTGGTGATACCCAGTTAGCTAAAGGACGAGTTCCTGAAAGCACTCTCACAGGTCCGGAGATCATTCGGGAAACGACAGAGAAGATCGTTCAGATTCGTGAACGATTGAAAGCTTCTAGAGACCGACAGAAAAGCTACGCTGATAAACGAAGGAAACCGTTGGAATTCCAGGTGGGCGACCGTGTTCTATTGAAGGTCTCACCCTGGAAGGGCTTGGTATGCTTTGGAAAGCGTGGAAAGCTAAATTCAAGGTACATAGGGTCTTTCGAGATTCTTGCCAGAATCGGCCCTGTAGCTTACAAACTTAACTTACCACGCGAACTCAGTAATGTACATTCTACTTTCCACGTCTCGAACTTGAAAAAGTGTCTGTCTGACGAGACTCTTGTAATCCCACTCGACGAGATCGAGATCAACGAGAGCCTCAACTTCGTGGAAGAACCAGTAGAGATCATGGACCGGGAGGTCAAGCAAACGAAACAAAGCCGTATCCCGATAGTGAAGGGTCGCTGGAACGCCAAGCGAGGACCTGAATTCACTTGGGAGCGAGAGGATCAGATGAAACTGAAATATCCTCGTCTTTTTACTTAGTTATTTGTAAGTACTTATTTGCTTAAATTCTAATTTCGGGACGAAATTCCTTCTAACGGGGGGATGATGTGATAACCCGAAATTTCTATTTTGTACAACCATTCACTTTAATAGGAGTCAAAATTGTTTCTGCTAATTTTCAAGCTTTTTGGAATAAGTTTGAGTATTTTAAGATTAGTACTCAGGAGATAACAGGAGAGAGGATGCCCTAGGGTTTGTTGTGCAACAATATTATTCTAAAACTCCAAGAGTTTGGAGTTTACGGCCTAAACAAAGGTGTTTACGGCCGTAAACCCTAAAAGGGGGTATAAATATGACACTTAGTCATATTTTACCATTTTTCACATTTTCAAGATCCAAATCTCAATTCTCTCTCAAGTATCATCCAACATTTCTTCAAGATCTTCAACTTGTAAGTGTTTCTTACCCTAATAAGTTGATATATACCTTAATCTAGTGATCTAACATGATTCCATCCGTGAAATCATTCCAAAAGTGTAGATCTTCAAGATTCACCAAGAACACCAAGAACACACACTAGTGTTCTTGGACTTTTAGCACCTTTTCAAGCTTCTACCTAGTAATTACTTCTATCCTAGAGTATTATAGAGCTTGTTACACTTCTAAACATCAAGAAAACTCCCAAAAAACCAAGGATCAAAGGTGTTTACAGTCCAAGATGTTCTTGGACCGTAAACCCCAAAAAGGGTGCCAAAGTGTGCCCTAGTCCCTTCTAAGCCTTGGAAACTAGTCTAGATACATTCCTTGATGTGCTTAGTACTTGAAAACAACAAAAGACCAGAAACCATTTGGGTTTACGGCCGTAAACCCAAAGGGAAATGGTCCAAGGACCGAAACTCCTAAAAGGAGTGAAATGGTGCCCTAATCTCTTCCTAAGGCTTAAACATGAAGTAGGAATGCTTCTTGTGATCTTTAAGGCTTAAACACAAGATGGTCAAAGAAAAACATGAGTTTATGACCGTAAACTCATGGGTTTACGACCGTAAACTCAATGAGTTATGGTCACAAAACCGTAAACTCCAATAAAGGGTTCCCTTCAACCCTAAACTCAATAGCAATGTCCTACAACACTTAGATGCAATCCTTAGGACTTATAGCACTTAAATAAGGTGTTTTACATGTCCTAGGATGTCTTAACTTTGTTAATTAGTTGTTTAAAGACTAATTGGATACATATATGTGATATTATATGTTAACTAGGATCATCGTGTGTGTATAAGTCTTCACTTGACACCTAGCATCCTATACATTTCGTTCATCCAAACCACTTACTACAGGTGAGTTCATACCCCTTAATTAACCTTTTAAATTTTTTTAAATGCTTTTATGGGGGGGATACAAGTTGAACTATTATAGTTATTATATCAATCACATGTGATTAAGAACTACCAAACAAGTGGATTTCTTACTTTTCAAACTGTGTTATCAAACTATTTTACTTCAAACTGTTTTACAAACTCTTTTACATATCAAATACTTTTATTAAACTCTTTTAACTTATATTTTGTGTATCTATATGGATATAATTATATAAGTAGGATTGAAAGGACTTAGGACTGATAGCTCACCTTACTTCATGTTCCTTGTTTGCTTGTGGACTTAGGGTATTCGGGTTATTTCTCCGAAGGTCGTTTGAATCCTAGTTATATATCATGTATATGTGTATAGATATAAAAGGTTAATTCTTTCATTCAGTTCAATGCCTTTGGGTAGCAAGGGTATACAAACATGTTCATATACACAAACAACATTACTAGTAAACTATAATAGGTATAGTTTAGGAAGATACTATTACTACAAACAAACATAATACATAGTGATGAGAAACAAACATAATACATAGTGATGAGAAACAAACATAATACATAGTGATGAGAAACGAACATAATACATAGTGATGAGAAACAAACATAATACATGGTGATGAGAAACAAACATAATACATAGTGATGAGAAACAAACATAATACATAGTGATGAGAAACAAACATAATACACAGTTATGAGAAACAAAACATACAGGCTAGACAAAGAAAGAACACACAATACAGCTAACACATACATATACATATACATATACATTACTTATAGTTATGTGAGCCACCTAATGGGGGCATGGCACTACCTGTCATGACCTGTTTTGTATCCAGAATCTCCTTAAGTGGAGAGGGTATGAGTTTGTGTATAGATCTATACTGGATTGACTATCCTACACCTTGCTGCTCGCTACAGTGGGACTTGTAAGTCTACGGGTGCCAAACGTCATTACTTACAACGTCTTACATCGTCGTTTTTCTATAGAGTCGGTAGCAGGATACAGGACGATCACATGGTACTTTAAATAACAATTGGTTTAAAGTAATTAGTACAACAGTAGTTACTTAATACAACACTAAAATACTATTTTATTTTCCCTTTACATTTACTTTGTGATATTCACACACTAAACAATAATGTAAAAACTATATTTTTGGTTAATGATAGTCAGATTTTGGGAAAATACACACTCTTACAAGAGACACACACACAGATACTAGATGCCTTGGTAGAAGGCTACTTTTAGTAGGATAGGGTTTTCTAGGAGAGTTCAAACAATTACAAACTTTTACAAAACTTATACATTACAGACTTACAAACACTTTCATACAAATACAGACACTAATATACTTATGAACTCTCCAGCTTTAAAGCTGATAAACTCTTTCAAAATAACTTGTATTCTCAGGTCGCCAGTAGACAGGTACCGGAGCCAGGTTTTTGAGAAGATGGAGCTCGTTCAAGACTCATCTTTTATTTTGATGTATATTTTTTTGTGTCTATAAAACTTGACAGAGCACACCTGTATTAAATTATATTGTTAATGCAATGGATGATGTTGTTGCTTGTTTACTACTTTGCATTGTTATGATACTGTACATGACGTCCTCCACCCCCGAACGTTTCGGCCGTTCCGGTTTTGGGGTGTGACAGGTGGGGCATCTGTTGGCATCAAATTCAACAACTTCACAATAGGAGCTAGTTCAGCCTTGAGTGTCAACTCCTCAACAATGAATTTATGAGACAAAGATTCCAGAGTAAGCGATGAAGAAGATGAAGAACCAATCTTCGAGACTAAGTCCTTTAGACTGTGCAACGTTTCTTCAGTTTTGGTAAAACTATGAACATCAAGTTCAACCTTCTTTTCATCTTTCGGAAGCAACGACGGATACCACTTGATCGCATTCGTTACAACTGCAACGATAATGTCGACTTCGGTGTGGAGAGAAGAATAATCATGAGAAATTGCTACAACTTCCTTGGCCATATCAACCCTCAATTCTGCAATCTTCAGATTGACATCTTATCGAACCTTCTTAACATCTAAAACAAACAAACGATGCCTTTCTTTTGCCACAGCTTGCAATTCCTTAAGCTCATGATTGAATGTCGAAGACTGAGCTTTAACACGGTTCTCATTGTTCCGGTCCATTAGTTCCACTTCATGTCTCATTCGAAGCTCTTGAGCCTTGAGCATAACATCGACTTCCATTCCAGACACATGATGTCGACCCCCTGCATCTGCTTGAAGCTGCAATAAAGAGTTAAGCTTCTTTTTCAGAATCTTAAATTGTTTCCCATACATTAACATATGGTCCTGAATGTTTTCTTCGTTCGGATCAAACTCAAATATCAGCAAAAGATCCAACGAATTCATAATATTCAGTGGCTTCATCTTCTTGAACTATTTTGTGGCCTTCGGTTGATTGGGATGGAAATAGAGAAGTGATGGGTTGGTGTACAATGTTCTCAAAGGTTGGAGAGTGAGTAGATTGTGGTAGTGTGGTGGAAATTTTAGAAACAAATGGTGGTAGAGATGTATTGGGTGGAATGGTAGATGCTTCGAAACGAGATGAAAGAATAATATTGGAAGTACCTTGGGTTTCATTGTTCGACACTCCTTCATCCATGTTGACATGTACGCCCATATTAGATATTTTCGCAGTGATGCCTAAAGTTCGAACCTCCTCAGAAATTGATTCGGTAGGCGAAATCTGTTTAGATTTTAAACTTATATGCACTGACCCTCCTGTAATGAATATGTACAAAGTCACAAAGACTTGTCAACAGTCATTACGAGGTATTCCAATGGAGTTCAACTCCATGGAAACTAAGTCTCATATTCAAAGTACATTGCTTTGAACATGCTTCTTGCATTAGGTTTTCTAATCTTACACATATAATTTCCACCTATGGAGACAACTCCATATTCTCATTTTGACTATCACTTCTGAACAAGAGATGCCTCTTTTCAGAATATGTCAATATGGTCCTTCCAAAATTAGCACTATACTTCCAACTGTCCCTGAGCAACCAATCTTTGGTAAACCTTAGATTTTCCTCGACAATTGCTTAATCATTTTAGTCATATCCAATTCTAGACCTTTTCCCTTCTTAATGCCTCTGGGCATTTGGAAAAATTTAGAAAGGACAAATATTATAGCACATGCAATCGATCCTGTACCCAAAGCAAATGGGACATAATTCATGATGTCTCACATAAAGACATGATTCTAGACCAGTCTTTTGCTACAATTTTTATTTGCCATGTTTTCAAAATTTGACTATGAAGAGGGATGCCGTAATCATAATCGAATTTTGAGAACGCAATATATAGAATTTCCTTAAGTTGAACCAATCCAACATGAAATTCATATATATATTCTTGACTAAAGATGATTAAGGTCTCAATCTAAGCCTTTAGAACTCAAATGAAGTATATCCTCTCCCTTAATTATGGCAAAACAACTCTTTCAACCCCTGCAGCCTCACGAATTGAAACTTTTGTTTTCTATAATTAACATTGCTAACTTGCAACACTAACAATAATTATCATGCTCCCACTAACATGGTGATTATTAGGATAACACTTATGCTCCCACTAGCTTTGACACGTAGTCAGAAATCAGCTGGACTTCTAGAAGTCAATACTTTACAGACTTTCTTACCAAAGTTCAGATTTCTGAGACGAGATTGCCTTGATAAGACTTTATCAAAATCATACACCTTTCCTTAGATAACATGCATGTGTGTTGTTGGATTAATGTCTAAGTCCATAACTATAATTCGTAAGACTTGACCCGACCCGGCATGGTCCATTTGGGTTGCATGGCATCATGCATTTGGATAGACTATAATGAGAGAAATAACACTTAAGGTTGGTTAATATATTATAAGTTCTAATATATTAATAAGGTTATTTAATTAGTATTGATCAAGAATTAATTTGGAATTAATTAAGTGATCAAAAGGAGACTAATTAAATATATGGGTTGATTGTGTAAATCATTCATTCTTATATATGTGGGCTTGTGATCCAAGATTCCTTATGTTGGACTAAGTCCATGGGGTGACCCATGGATACTCCATGGAGGTTAAAATCCATGGAGCATAAGGAATGGGTAAAGTTATGAGTTACATGGTGTAACCCTAATAGCCACCATATAAAAGAATCCCATGGCTCAAGAAATCGTGCACTAATGTGTGAGTGTGAGGGCTAGACGATTTCAAGGAGTGTTCAAGTTTCTCTCAAGTTATTCCAAGTGTATTTGGTGTTGTGTGAACCATTTGAGGTGTCACACTTGGGGCACTAGGCACTCAAGCTTCATGAAGACATTCTACATCAAAGAGGTATGTATTCTATCTTGTTATATTTATTATTTTGTATGCTAGATTAGGATAATACCTTGGATGTTCATAATTGTATGTATAATAGAGAAAACATAGATCCAAGGTATTTAGGGTTGCATGTACACTTAGGAGTGTTAGAATGCTCATAACCCAACATGTGTCTAAACAATTTCAGAACTATGAAATGGGATGCCGTAATCATAGTCTCAATTGTTTAGACCTTTTGCCATCTGCTTCAAATCTACTTGGTGGAAGTGTTTCCTCGCCATCATTTTCATGAATCGGAGAGAAACCTTATGACCCTTAGATTTTATGGTGTATGTGTTCTTATCCATGTGAATCTGTCAAAACCATAATCACAAGACAAGGTTAGTGATAAATCTAAACTCATATGGACTGAACTAAATCTTAATTTCTTGCCACCTGGCAGCACAAGGGCCTGTCATAATTGTATGTATAATAGAGAAAACATAGATCCAAGGTATTTAGGGTTGCATGTACACTTAGGTGTGTTAGAATGCTCATAACCCAACAGTGGTATCAGAGCCTAGGCTTGTTTTCTTTTTTATACTTGCAAAAGTAGCTGAAAAATCGAGTTGGATGCATATATTCGATTGTTTTGGCTGGAATTGGACTAGGAACATTACCCTAAGATGTTTTTGGACTTATAAACTTGTTTTTGATGTGGTAATGTTCATGCTAATCCAATTTCTAAGATAATTGTCATAATTTCAAGATTTGTATTAGTTTGTATGTTCATGCTAATTTCTTGAAGATTAATGATTTGAATTATCTTGTTCTTATGAGGTTCTTAGATTAATAGAAAAGTTGTGTGAAATAGTTGTTTTCAATCCATTTTAATCTAAGAGTTGATTCCAAAGTGTGATTTTGTAACTTGTCCTCAAGTTATATGAAAAGTCACATTTAAGAATCATAAAACTCATAAAAGTTGGCAAAGGTTACAAAATGAAGAGTCTAGTTCTAATTAAATGGTTTTATGACTCCATAACTTGTCCTCAAGTTATGGAGGTTCAAGAGTCTCTTCATTAAATTAAAAAAAAGTGTAACCTTAATTAGTTCCATAAGTTACAATTAAAAAAAGTTATTTTTTTTATTAATTAGTTAAAGTCTTCCATAACTTGTCCTCAAGTTATGGAACTTGAAGAGTTTTTTTTTTAATTAAAACTACTTTAAACTCATAAGTTATGGAATTAATTAGTTTTGAATAGTTTCAAAACTTGCCCTCAAGTTTTGAAATTTGAAAAGTTTTCACTTATAAATACTTTAATTCCAAGTTAGCCCTTAGAATTTTAAAAAGTTAAAATTCAACCCTTATACTTTATAATATTATAAGTTAATAATATTTATATATATGTATAAGAGTAAAGTCAGTCTTACCGTTAGTAGGCCTCATTCACGAAGCCGGTCTATAAGGGGGATATAAGGTTACTGCCTATAAAATGACAGTTTAATGGGTGTCCACTCTCACCCACCGCTTCCTTGACTGGTGGAGGGTCGTTAGCCGAACGGGTAGGACAAGGACTATAATTCTCCTTTCATTAAAAGTATTAATGATAAATACTAAGTAACTAAACTCTTATTAATACCCAATCTAAGTTACTTAGGAAAATGTGAATTTGGTGCTAACCCATGAAATTACACTTTGCACTTTGCTTAAGTCGTTAGTGGAACGTGTGTGGTTAACCGGCACACTAACCTGGATTTAACAAGGTAGGCAAAGGGTAACTTAATATTTATCATAGTATCGGTGGAGCGTGTGTGGTTAACCGGCACACTGATTAAGGGGTAAATATTAAGGGTACCAAGTATATTTGCATGGTTATTCACACCTTGTTTTGTGATCCTCGGCATCCCAGTCACAAAACCTGAAGGGCACACTCGAGATTGAAACATGCCTTTGAACAGTTCAAAGAATCTCAAAGATCTAGGACTTTCAAATCCAATTAAAACCTAATAAATTATTTCGTTTTTCATGGTGGAAATTGGTGACTCGTCATTCACCTACATTCAAATATTTTATAGCTTGGATTACGACATCCCTCTTCTAAGTTATAAAATAGTTTGTTGGGTCCTAGCCTTAATATTTCATATTGGGTGTCATATTAAGGACTTTAAATCAAATATCTTGAATATCTCCCAAAAAAAGATGTCTGGTCTAGACATTTATGATCTTCCCAAATCTCTTGAAACAAGCTTTCCTAAATGAAGATGATGTCCCATGGATATCATACTTCTTTCACCTCCTCCAATTATTCTCCCTAACCCACAAGTTCCTAAAAAGTTTAAGGTCACTCAAGCCCTATTGGCAAGGCAAGGTCTAGGTGTGATCACATCTTGGAGATGTAGTCACATATTGACAAGCCGGGAGAGTTGGGTGTCAAAGTCTTGAGAAAGTTGGTGGCTCAACTACTTTCTAAGTCACATAGTGAGTTCTTTTGGGAATCCTATGAAACAGACTAAGACAAGACCCTTAATGATCTTATCTATTTGCTAAGATCAACTTCCTAAAACGCTATGGACATTGACAATGATGACATTGGATATCCAGTAAAGCTCTCTCTTCCTAATGGAAAGGGATCGGCCATAGTCAACTCGGTTGACCCAATGGTAAAGAGAGAGGCGAAGTCTGAGATAGTCCCATTATCAAGGGTCCATAGGTAACTATTGCCAAAGGAAGGGGCATTGGTTACGAAGCTGCCAAATTTACCTAAGGATGTTAAAGTTAATAAGTTTGGCTCTACTTCAGGTAAAGTCCATTGTCTAACTCTATTAAGTACATGCTGATTATGATCGCGAAGATGGATTTCAATCGCATGGTTCGATGATCAGAATTTTGGGCTATTACTTAAGAGTTGTGATATTTATATTGCTTAGGAATAGATAACAACAAGGTTTTCATATGGATTGTAAGGATAAGTTTTTCCGCAAAGTTTTAAAATAAAAGAAAAAGGTTTTGATTTTATTTATTTTAAGTATCCTTACAATGGCATTTGTGAAAAGTTGTTGCTTATAAGATTCCATTGATAGCAATATTGGAAAAATGGATTTGATTCTTTCGGTTGTGGTAGTGTCTAATATTACCAAATAAGGAAAGATTCTCATCACCCAAGGTTCAATTGGACCGAAACTTGGAATCATGCAAGTTGTATAGTATGATGAATGAGAACTTTCAGCTTGGAAAATTAAGACTAATTCCTTATGTGAATAAGGAAAGGACTAAGGGATCGAGTACACATTCTTATGCACTGGTCAAGTCCACCACAAAAGATCAAGAAGACTATTCGTCATGATTTACTTAAGTACAGTAAATATGGTTATACTTATAAGTTTAAGTATAAGTCCGTAGCATTGGAGAGGTTTTAATGTGAGACAGAACGAATAAGAAGAATCAAAGTATGGCAGAAAGATAAAAGTTTCTCAAATCTGAAAAGATGGGAGAGTACTTTAGTATCATGTTTATGATCATCTTAATGATTAAGATACCATATCACAATTGGTCCTCTAAAGTCATCTTAGTGCATTCTTATGACTAAGAAGAGGAGTCATGAATTGTTGAAATGGTTAAATCAAAAAGATGAGTCATACTTCGTTCCAAAACAATTCTTAGAGTCATACTCCAAGATTGTAACTTGAGTGACATATCCTAAAGAGGGTTTGTCAACACTAGTCAAATGTAAGAGTAAAAGGTTATCTACTCTTGTACATTTGAAATTGGTAAGTTGTGATGTTTTGGATAAAACAGAGACCAACTTAGGCCAATTGTGTAAAGTGTTAGTCTTGATAAAGAATCTGCACCATCTCTTGAATATTTGACAAGGGAGTCTTATATGTCAAGAGGAGAGTGGGAGTCTTAAAGCTCTTGAAAGTTTCAAGACTTAATCAAGAATAAAACCTAAAGTCCTTCACTAGCACACGACTTGAGGTTTATAACCTATCGTGTTGAAATTTTTGTGCCTATTCAAGTTGGCTTTGCATAGGAGTTCTGAGAGTTCTCAATTGGTTGCACAACTACTTGGAAGCAATGGCAGGCACCTGAGCTGCCAAATGGCAAGAATTTAAGATTGCACAAGTTTAATCAATATGAGTTTGGATTTGTCACTAACCTTGTGTTGTGATTATGGTTTTGACAAATTCACATGGATAAGAACACATACACTATTAAATCTAAGTGTCATAAGGTTTCTCTCCGATTCATGAAAATGATGGTGAGGAAACACTTTCACTAAGTAGATTTTAACTAGATAGCAATTGTGATATTTGCATTCTCAAAGTCGTTAGTGAAGCGTGTGTGGTTTACCGGCTCACTAACATGGACTTGTGAGAAGTGGCAAAGGTCTAAACAATTGAGACTATGATTATAGCATCCCTTTTCATAGTTCTAAAATTGTTTAGACATACATGTGAGCTATCTAAGAGAGGTATATGATTTTGATAAAGTTTTATCAAAACAATCTAGTATCAGAAATCTGAACTTTGGTAAGAAAGTCAGCTGATTTCTGAGTACATGTCAAAGCTAGTGGGAGCATAAGTGTTATGCTAATAATCATCATGTTAGTGGGAGCATGATAATTATGACAAAGGTTGCAAGTTAGCAATGTTAATTATAGAAAACAAAAGTTTCAATTCGTGAGGTTGCAGGGGTTGCAAAAGTTGTTTTGCTATAATTAAGGGAGAGGAAATTATACTTCATTTCAATTCTAAAAGCTTAGATTGAGATTTTAATCGTATTTAATCAAGGATATATATATGAATTTCATGTTGGAATGGCTCAACATAAGGAAATTCTATATATGGGTCCATTATTTGCGTTCTAAAATTCGATTATGATTACGGCATCCCTTTTCATAATCTGAATTTTGAGAACTTGGCAAATTGAAATGGAAATATTATAGCAAAAGACTGGTTTAGTCTTTATGTGAGACATCATGAATCGTGTCCCATATGCTTCGGATATAGGATCGATTACATGTGTGATATTCATCCTTTCTAAAATTTTCCAAATGCCTGGGGCATTATGAAGGGAAAAGGTCTAGAATTGGATATGACTAAAATGATTAAGCAATTGTCGAGGACAATCTAAGGTTTACCAAAGATTGGTTGCTCAAGGACAGTTGGAAGTATAATGTTAATTCTGGAAGGACCATATTGACATAATCTGTAAGGAGGCAACTCTTGTTCTGAAGTGATAGTCAAAATGGAATATGGAAATGTTTCAAAGTTAGAAATTATTCAATCTGTGTAAGATTAGGAAACTTAATGAAATAAGGATGTTTCCAAGGAGCTGATCTCCTTTGGAATGCTCTGTAATGATTGTTGTCAAGTCTTTTTGACTTTGTGCATAATCATTAAGAGGATCAATGCATATAAGTTTAGAATCTAACAGATTTCAGTAAATGGCATGAATTTGGAATTCTTGCATTTGCAGTAAGGATTTGGGACTGTGAAAGAGGATCATTGGAGTGATGTTCAATTGATCTATTTTGCAAAGTAAAGATCATAGACAAACATAGTATGCATACTTGGTGTATGGCATGAATAGTGTTTAGAAAACGTAATGTACATGCTTGGAGCATGGGACAACTATTGTTTTAATTTCAAGTATAAAGTTGATAAAACCGAAACAATGAATAATGAGTAATCAGTATGGTGATAAATAAATGTGTTTATTTATATTCATAGGGTTTGATACCATATTTGATTCATTTATTCTTGTGTTTCACTTTGCATGTTTTGACTTCCAGAATAACTAAGTCGCTCTTCCTGAATGATTAAGTTATTCAAACCATCCACAGTCGGTCATATGTTGGAAGTAGATATGAATCAAGACTGTCATGGGTTGGTTTGTAGAGGTCCAAGTTGGTGGACAAAGTGGTGCTACAACACTCATGAGCGCTCATAAGTTGTGAGTATTGGATTCAACACGCGCTCATTTGAATCACTTCATGGATTTTATCACGCATGATCATGAGACGATAATATCTTATATTCTTCAAACCTAGAGATATGAGTTGTTACTATGAGTTGGTTGTACATTGATTGCACGAAAACGCATTCGGTAACTCGATGTTATAAAACGTACATTTTTGTATGATTCAACAAGTAGTAGAACAAGCCATATGAGTCGAAGTTTATCCATTCCTTTTACCTTCGGGATAAAAGCGATATATGTGGGCCCTTTGATGATTTAAAGATGATACATGTGAGTGCTTGGCCAAGCCAGGACTGATTTGATTTGTTCAATCAGTCAGTCATCATGAATCGGAAATCAGGAAACAACAAATGGACAGAGAGAATGATTGATAATCCATGTCTCAGTCCATATGATATCTAGAATGGAGGAATATATGATCCCTTATCTAATGGAGAAGTCATTGACAAAGGTCAGAGTTCATCGACAAGGTCAGAGTTCGACAGAAGCTTTTGAGAGCTACGATTGCTAATCGGTTCCTGAAGTCATACACAATAATAGTTTTAGACTTATCCAAGTGGGAGACTGTTGGATTAATGTCTAAGTCCATAACTATAATTGGTAAGACTTGACACGACCCGGCATGGTCCATTTGGGTTGCATGGCATCATGCATTTGGATAAACTATAATGAGAGAAATAACACTTAAAGTTGGTTAATATATTATAAGTTCTAATATATTAATAAGGTTATTTAATTAGTATTGATCAAGAATTAATTTGGAATTAATTAAGTGATCAAAAGGAGACTAATTAAATATATTGGTTGATTGTGTAAATCATTCATTCTTATATATGTGGGCTTGTGATCCAAGATTCCTTATGTTGGACTAAGTCCATGGGGTGACCCATGGATACTCCATGGAGGTTAAAATCCATGGAGCATAAGGAATGGGTAAAGTTATGAGTTACATGGTGTAACCCTAATAGCCACCATATAAAAGAATCCCATGGCTCAAGAAATCGTGCACTAATGTGTGAGTGTGAGGGCTAGACGATTTCAAGGAGTGTTCAAGTTTCTCTCAAGTTATTCCAAGTGTATTTGGTGTTGTGTGAACCATTTGAGGTGTCACACTTGGGGCACTAGGCACTCAAGCTTCATGAAGACATTCTACATCAAAGAGGTATGTATTCTATCTTGTTATATTTATTATTTTGTATGCTAGATTAGGATAATACCTTGGATGTTCATAATTGTATGTATAATAGAGAAAACATAGATCCAAGGTATTTAGGGTTGCATGTACACTTAGGAGTGTTAGAATGCTCATAACCCAACATGTGTCTAAACAATTTCAGAACTATGAAATGGGATGCCGTAATCATAGTCTCAATTGTTTAGACCTTTTGCCATCTGCTTCAAATCTACTTGGTGGAAGTGTTTCCTCGCCATCATTTTCATGAATCGGAGAGAAACCTTATGACCCTTAGATTTTATGGTGTATGTGTTCTTATCCATGTGAATCTGTCAAAACCATAATCACAAGACAAGGTTAGTGATAAATCTAAACTCATATGGACTGAACTAAATCTTAATTTCTTGCCACCTGGCAGCACAAGGGCCTGCCATTGCTTCCAAGTTGTTATTCAACCAATTGAGAACTCTAAGAACTCATATGCAAAACCAACTTTAACTAGAATGGGCACAGAAATAGAAGTATGTCAATACGATAGGTTATAAACCTCAAGTCGTGTGCTAGTGAAGAACCTCAGGTTTTACTCTTGATTAGTTCTTGAGACTTTCAAGACCTTTAAGACTCCCACTGTCCTCTTGACATATAAGACTCTCTTGTGAAATATTCAAGGGATAGTGCGGATTCTTTATCAAGACAAACACTTCACATAATTGGCCTTAGTTGGTCTTTGTTTAATCCAAAACATCACAACTTACCAACTTCAAATGTACAAGAGTTGGAAACTTTTACTCTTATATTTGACAAGTGTTATAAACCTTTCTTTAAGATATGTCACTCAACTTATAGTCTTGGAGTATGGCTCTAAGACTTGTTTTGAAACGAAGTATGACTCATCTTCTGGATTTAACCATTTCAACAATTCATGACTCCTCTTCGTAGTCATAAGAATGCACTAAGATGTCCTTAGAAGACAAATTGTGATGTGGTTCTTAAATCATTAAGATGATCACAAAACATGATACTAAAGTACTCTCCCATCTTTTCAGATTTGAGAAACTTTTATCTTTCTGCCTAATTTGATTCTTCTCATTTGTTCTGCCATACATCGAGACTTTTCCAATGCTTCAGAATTACACTTAAGCCTGTATGTATAACCATATTTACTAAAATTTAGTTAATCATGACGAATAGTCTTATCGATCTTTGTGGTGGACTTGACCAGTGCACAAGAATGTGTACTCGATCCCTTTAGTCATTTACTTGACTCACATATACATGTGAACAAGGAATTAGTCTTAATTTTCGAAAGCTGAAAGTTCTCATTCATCATACTATACAACTTGCATGATTCCAGGTTTCGGTCCAATTGAAACTTAGGTGATGAGAAACTTTCCTGATTTGGTAAATTTCGACATTACCACAAATGAAAGAATCAAATCCATTTTCCAATATTGCTATCAATGGAAACATGTAAACAACAATTTTCACAAATGCCATTGTAAGGATACTTAAAATAAATAAATCAAAATTGTTTTTTTTTATTTTAAAACTTCCAGAAAAACTTATCCTTACAATGCAAATGCATATGAAAAACTTGTTGCTATCTATTCCTAAGCAATATATCATAACTCCTAAGCAACAGCTCAAAATTCTGATCACCGAACCATGCGATCGAAAACCATCTTCGCGATCAGAATCAACATATACTTCCTTTAAGTTTCTTCAATTTTCTTTTATTCTTAAAACATCAACATGTGACCAAGTCACATCATGAAATAAGAATCTCAGAATAGAAACTTAACAGAGTTAGATAGTGAACTTTACCTGAAGCAGAGTCAAACTTCTTGACTTGATCAACCTTATGATCTTTCAGGTAAATAGGCAGTTTCGCAATCAATGCCCCTTCCTTTGGCAAGAGAAACATATGGACTCATTGGGAATGGTACATGGGACTATCGCAGACTTAGCCTTTCTCTTTACCATTTGGTCAACCTAGTTGACTATGGTCAAACCCTTTCTTTGGGATGAGAAGGCTTTTCTAGATATCCAATGTTACCATTGTCAATGTCCATTGGGAAGTTGATCTCCTAATCAATTTGCTTTACTAGTCCTCAAATCATTGCTGACCAAGCAAATAGATAAGATCATTAAGGGTCATGTCATAGTCTGTGTCATAGTAGTCCCAAAGGAACTCACTAAGTGACTTAGAAAGTGATTGGACATCCAACCTTCTTAAGACTTTGACACCCAACTCTCCCGGCTTGTCAATATGTGACTTCATCTCCAAGATGCGATCACACATAGACCTTGCTTGCCAATAGGTATTGAGTGACCTTTGAACTTGTGGGTTAGGGAGAATAATTGGAGGAGGTGGAGGAAGTAAAGTTCCAAGAGATTTGGGAAGATCATAGATGTCTGAGCTAGACATCTTTTGGGAGATATTCAAGATAGTTGATTTAAAGTCCTTAATATAACACCCAACATGAAATATTAAGGCTAGGATCCAACAACCTATTTATAACTGGAAGAGGGATGCCGTAATCCGAGTTATAAAATAGTTGACGGTATGTAAATGACGATTTACCAATTTCCACCATGAAAAACGAAATATAATTAAGTTTTAATTGTATTTGAAACTCCTAGATCTTTTGAGATTCATTGAACTTTTCAATGGCATGTTTCAATCTCGAGTGTGCCCTTCAAGTTTTGTGACTGGGATGCCGAGGATCACAAAACAAGGTGTGAAGTAACCATGCAAATATACTTGGTACCCTTAATATTTACCCCTCAATCGATGTGTCGGTTAACCGCACGAGCTCCACCGATACTATGATAAATATTAAGTTGCCCTTTTCCTACCTTGTTAAATCCAGGTTAGTGTGCCGGTTAACCACACACACTCCACTAACGGTTTAAGCAAAATGCAAAGTGTAATTTCATGGATTAGCACCTTATTCACATTTTCCTAAGTAACTAAGATTGGGAATTTATAAGTGTTTAGTTACTTAGTATTTATCATTAATACTTTTAATGAAGGCAGAATTATAGTCCTTGTCCTACTTGTTCACCTAACGACCCTCCACCAGTCAAGGAAGCGGTGGGTGAGAGTGGACACCCATTAAGCTGCCATTTTATAGGCAACAACCTTATACCCCCCTTATAGACCGGCTTCGTGAATGAGGCCTACTAATGGTAAGACTGACTTGCTCTTATACATATATATATTATTAACTTATAATATTATAAAGTATAAGGGTTGAATTTTTACTTTTAAAATTCTAAGGGCTTAACTTGGAATTAAAGTATTCATTAGAGATAACTTTTCAAATTCCAAAACTTGAGGGCAAGTTTTGAAACTATTCAAAACTCTTGGATTTTCATAACTTATGAGTTTTAAGTAAAGCTTTAAAACCTTTAATGAAGAGACTCTTGGACATCCATAACTTGAGGACAAGTTATGGAGCCATAAAAACTATTTATAAGAAAAGACTCTTCATTTTTTTTGTAACCTAAGGCATATTTATGAGTTTTTAAGATTCATCAATGTGACTTTTCATATAACTTGAGGACAAGTTACAAAAAACTCATTTTATGAACAACTTTTAGATTAATTAGGATTGAAAATAACTAAAACACAATTTTTTTTCATTAATCTAAACTAACTCATAAATCAAGGAAACGTAGAACTTTTGGTAATCCATAACTTATGGAGTTAAATGCTTGTTTATGGAATTCTTTAAAACAATAACACCAAATTTTGTAACTCCATAAAAACTTTGAATCAATTTTTTTTAAAAACCTTTTCATATCCATAACTTATGGAGGTTTCAAAACACATAAGATCACAACTTTAAAAAAAAAAATTGAGCTCCAAAATTTTATGACAAAATTTGTAACTCCTTAAAACATTTAGATTAAACTTTTAAAACTAATAAAATAATCATATCATTTTATCTTTTACTAAATTTGACCTAATTCAACTCATATAGCAAATGATTCAAATTTTACAAATAATTAGTTTTTCACAAAACAAGTAATTATCTTAAAATTTGACAAACTTCATGTTTTTTTCTTTTTTTTTCAACTTTGAAAATCAAACATTTGCATGAATATAACAGAAAACAACCATGGCTCTGATACCACTGTTGGGTTTTAGTATACTACAACATCCTATGGTGCACATACAACCCTAAATACCTTGGATCTATGTTTTCTCTATTATACATGCAAATATGAAGTTTCCAAGATATTACCCTATACTAGCATACAAATATCATATACTTGGGTAATAAAATAGATAGAATACATACCTTTTTTTATGTAACTTGTCTTCATGAAGCTTGAGTGCCTAGTGCCCCAAGTATGACACCTCAAATGGTTCACACAACACCATGAACACTTGGAATAACCTTGAGAATAAGGATACTTTGGTTCTCTCTAGTGAAATCGGCCTTGCCCTTTTGTGTACACACACTAGTGCCCATTTCACCAACCAAGGACATCTTTATATAGTGTGGAGATTAGGGTTAAACCCTAATACCCATGACCTTTCATTTCATATGATCCATGGGTTAAACACTCCATGGACTATCCCTGAAAGCTTAGCCCAACCTAAATGAACTTGGCCCATCTGTCACACCCCAAAACCGGAACGGCGGAATCGTTCGGGGGTGGAGGACGTCATGTTCAGTATCACAACAGTGCAAAGTAGTAAACAAGCAACAACGTCATCCATGGCATTAATAATATAATTTTAATACAAGTGTGTTCTGTCAAGTTATATAGACACCAAAAATATACATCAAAATAAAAGATGAGTCTTGAACGAGCTCCATCTTCTCAAAACCTGGCACCGGTACCTGTCTACTGGTGACCTGAGAATACAAGTTATTTTGAAAGAGTTTATCAGCTTTAAAGCTGGTGAGATCATAAGTATATTAATGTCTGTATTTATATGAAAGTGTTTGTAAGTCTGTAATTGTATAAGTTTGTAATTGTTTGAACTCCCCTAGAAAACCCTATGTTTCCTACTAAAAGTAGCCTTATACCAAGGCATCTAGTATCTGTGTGTGTGTCTCTTGTAAGAGTGTGTATTTTCCCAAATCCGACTATCATTAACCAAAAATATAGTTTTTACATTATTGTTTATTGTGTGAAGATCACAAAGTAAATGTAATGGGAAAATGAAATAGTAATGTAGTGTTGTATTAAGTAACTACTGTTGTACTAACTACCTTAAACCAATTGTTATTTAAAGTACCATGTGATCGGCCTGTATCCTGCTACCGACTCTATAGAAAAACGACGATGTAAGACGTCGTATGAAATGACATTTGGCACCCGTAGACTTGCAAGTCCTACTGTAGCGAGCAGCAAGGTGTAGGATAGTCAATCCAGTATAGATCTATACACAAACTCATACGCTCCCTACTTAAGGAGATTATGGATACAAAACGGTCATGACAGGTAGTGCCATGCCCCGTTACGTGGCTCACATAAATGTAGTAATGTTCTAGTATATGTATGTGCTAGCTGTATTGTGTGTTCTCTCCCTGTCTAGCATGTATTGTTTGTTTCTCATCATAGTATTCTATTGTTTGTTTCTCATCATAGTATCTATTGTTTGTTTCTCATCATAGTATTCTATTGTTTGTTTCTCATCATAGTATCTATTGTTTGTTTGTTATTGACTCATGTATGAACTGACTCATTGTATGTTTCACTGTTCTAGTAATAACATTAGTATCTCCCTAAACTATACTTATTATAGTTTACTAGTAATGTTGTTTGAATGTATGAGCATGTTTGTATACCTTTGCTACCCAAAGGTATTGAACTGAATGAAGTAACCTTTTATATCTATACACATATACATGATATATAACTAGGATTCAAACGACCTTCGGACAAATAACCTGAATACCCTAAGTCCACAACCAAACAAGGAACAGGAAGTAAGGTGAGTTATCAGTCCTAAGTCCTTTCAATCCTACTTATATAATTATATCTACATAGATACACAGAATATAAGTTAAAAGAGTTTAATAAAAGTATTTGATATGAAAAAGAGTTTATAAAACAGTTTGAAGTAAAACAGTTTGGTAACACAGTTTGAAAAGTAAGAAATCCACTTGTTTGGTAGTTATTAATCACATGTGATTGATATAATAACTATAATAGTTCAACCTGTGTCCCCCCCATAAAAGCATTTAAAAACATTTAAAAGGTTAATTAGGGGGTTTGAACTCACCTGTAGTGAGTGGTTTGGATGAACGGATTGTTATAGGATGCTAAGTGTCAAGTGAAGACTTGTACACACACAAGGATCCTAGTTAACATATAATAACACATATATGTATCCAATTAGTCATTAAACAAATAATTAACCAAGTTTAAGACATCCTAAGACATGTAAAACACTTGATTTAAGGGCTATAAGTGTTGGGTTTTGAGCATTCTAACACTCCTATGGTGTACATGCAACCCTATAAACCTTGGATCTATGTTTTCATCCAAACTAGCATAATATGAAGCACCTATACTACAAAGTTCTGGTTAGATGACATACCTTTTGATGTAGCTTGATGTCTTCAAGCTTTAAGAACTTAGCCCCAATAGTGTGGAAGCCTCAAATGGAATCACAAATCACCAAAACACCTTGGAAGAACTTGAGAGAATATGTATGCACACTAAAATCGGCCCACTCTTATTTTCACACACTTGTTCTGATTTTGTAAGCCAAGGACCCCTTTATATATTATGGAGGATTAGGGTTACATCCATGTAAACCCTAATACCCATGACCTTTCATTTACATAGGATCCATGGGTTAAAAGCTCCACGGACCATCCATGAAAGCTTAGCCCAACCTAAATGAACTTGGCCCATTCCATATATATTAGAGTCCATATTTAATTAGTTCTTTTTGATCACTTAATTAATTCTAAATTAATTCTTGATCAATACTAATTAAATAATATGATTTCATATTAATATATTAGAACTTATAATATATTAATATAAATCATAAATATACTATTCTCAAAAGACTATCCATATAAATTGTGCCGGTGAAGTGCAACCCAAATGGACCATGCCGGGTCGGGTCAAGTACATACCAAATATAGTTATGGACTTAGACATTAATCCAACAGTCTCCCACTTGGATAAGTCTAAAACTATTATTGAGTATGACTTCAAAACCTAACTGGCAATCGTAGCTCTTAAAGGCGCTGTCGAACTCTGACCTTGTCAATGACTAGTCCATTAGATAAGGGATCATATATTCCTCCATTCTAGATATCATATGGACTGAGGCATGGATTATAATCATTCTCTCTGTCCATTTGTTGTTTCCTGATTTTCGATTTATGATGACTGACTGATTGAACAAATCAAATCAGTCTTGGCTTGGCCAAGCACTCACATGTGTCATCGCTAAATCATCAAGGGGCCCACAGATATCGCTTTTATCCCGAAGGTAAAAGGAATGGATAAACTTCGACTCATATGGCTTGTTCTACTACTTGTTGAATCATACACAAAGGCACATTTTATAACATCGAGTTACCAATGCGTTTTCGTGCAATCAATGTATAACCACCTCATAGTAACAACTCATATCTCTAGGTTTTAAGAAGATAAGATATTATCGTCTCATGATCACTCGTGATAAAATCCATGAAGTGATTCAACTGAGCGTGGGTTGAATCCAATACTCAGAACTTATGAGCACTCATGAGTGTTGTAGCACCACTTTGTCCACCAACTTGGACCTCTACAAACCAACCCATGACAGTCTTGATTCATATCTACTTCCAACATATGACCGACTGTGGATGATTTGAATAACTTAATCATTCAGGAAGAGCAACTTAGTTATTCTGGAAGTCAAAACATGCAAAGTGAAACACAAGAATAAATGAATCAAATATGGTATCAAACCCTATGAATATAAATAAACACTTTTATTTATCACCATACTGATTACTCATTATTCATTGTTTCAGTTTTATCAACTTTATACTTGAATTAAAAACACTAGTTGTCCCATGCTCCAAGCATGTACACTATGTTTTTCTTAAACAATAGCTTTGCCATACACCAAGTATGCACTCTATGTTTGTCTATGATCCTTACTTTGTGAAATAAACCAATTGAACATAATTTCAATGATTCTAATTTCACACTCCCAAATCCTTATCGAAAAATGTGAGAATTTCAAATTCCTATCATTTATCGATATCTGTTTAGATTTTAAACATATATGTACTGACCCTCCTGTAATGAATATGTACAAAGTCACAAAGACTTGTCAACAGTCATTATAAGGTATTCCAATGGAGATCAACTCCATGGAAACTAAGTCTCATATTCAAAGTACATTGCTTTGGACATGCTTCTTGCATTAAGTTTTCTAATCTTACACAGATAACTTCCACCTATGGAGACAACTCCATATTCTCATTTTGACTATCACTTCTAAATAAGAGATGCCTCTTTTCAGAATATGTCAATATGGTCCTTCCAAAATTAGCACTATACTTCCAACTGTCCCTGAGCAACCAATCTTTGGTAAACCTTAGATTTTCCTCGACAATTGCTTAATAATTTTAGTCATATCCAATTCTAGACCTTTTCCCTTCTTAATGCCTCTGGGCATTTGGAAAATTTTAGAAAGGACAAATATTATAGCAGATGCAATCGATCCTGTACCCAAAGCAAATGGGACATAATTCATGATGTCTCACATAAAGACATGATTCTAGACCAGTCTTTTGCTACAATTTTTATTTGCCATGTTTTCAAAATTTGATTATGAAGAGGGATGTATTCATAATCGAATTTTGAGAACGCAATATATAGAATTTCCTTAAGTTGAACCAATCCAACATGAAATTCATATATATATTCTTGACTAAAGATGATTATGTTGGGTTTTGAGCAATCTAACACTCCTATGGTGTACATGCAACCCTATAAACGTTGGATCTTTGTTTTCTCTATTATACATGCAAATATTAACTATTCCAAGGTTTCATCCTAACTAGCATATTATGAAGCACATATACTACAAAGTTCTAGTTAGATGACATACCTTTTGATGTAGCTTGATGTCTTCAAGCTTTAAGAGCTTAGCCCCAATAGTGTGGAAGCGTCAAATGGAATCACAAATCACCAAAACACCTTGGAAGAACTTGAGAGAATATGTATGCACACTAAAATCGGCCCACTCTTATTTTCACACACTTGTTCCAATTTTGTGAGCCAAGGACCCCTTTATATATTATGGAGGATTAGGGTTACATCCATATAAACCCTAATACCCATGACGTTTCATTTACATAGGATCCATGGGTTAAAAGCTCCATGGACCATCCATGAAAGCTTAGCCCAACCTAAATGAACTTGGCCCATTCCATATATATAAGAGTCCATATTTAATTAGTTCTTTTTGATCACTTAATTAATTCTAAATTAATTCTTGATCAATACTAATTAAATAATGTGATTCCATATTAATATATTAGAACTTATAATATATTAATATAAATCATAAATATACTATTCTCAAAAGACTATCCATATAAATTGTGTCGGTGAAGTGCAACCCAAATGGACCATGACGGGTCGGGTCAAGTACATACCAAATATAGTTATGGACTTAGACATTAATCCAACAGTCTCCCACTTGGATAAGTGTAAAACTATTATTGAGTATGACTTCAAAACCTAACTGGCAATCGTAGCTCTTAAAGCCGCTGTCGAACTCTGACCTTGTCAATGACTTGTCCATTAGATAAGGGATCATATATTCCTACATTCTAGATATCAGATGGACTGAGACATGGATTATAATCATTCTCTCTGTCCATTTGTTGTTTCCCGATTTTCGATTTATGATGACTGACTGATTGAACAAATCAAATCAGTCCTGGCTTGGCCAAGCACTCACATGTGTCATCGCTAAATCATCGAGGGGCCCACATATATCGCTTTTATCCCGAAGGTAAAAGGAATGGATAAACTTCGACTCATATGGCTTGTTCTACTACTTGTTGAATCATACACAAAGGCACGTTTTATAACATCGAGTTACCAATGCGTTTTCGTGCAATCAATGTATAACCACCTCATAGTAACAACTCATATCTCTAGGTTTTAAGAATATAAGATATTATCGTCTCATGATCACTCGTGATAAAATCCATGAAGTGATTCAAATGAGCATGGGTTGAATCCAATACTCAGAACTTATGAGCACTCATGAGTGTTGTAGCACCACTTTGTCCACCAACTTGGACCTCTACAAACCAACACATGACAGTCTTGATTCATATCTACTTCCAACATATGACCGACTGTGGATGGTTTGAATAACTTAGTCATTCAGGAAGAGCGACTTAGTTATTCTGGAAGTCAAAACATGCAAAGTGAAACACAAGAATAAATGAATCAAATATGGTATCAAACCCTTTGTATATAAATAAACACTTTTATTTATCATCATACTGATTACTCATTATTCATTGTTTCGGTTTTATCAACTTTATACTTGAATTAAAAACACTAGTTGTCCCATGCTCCAAGCATGTACACTATGTTTTTCTTAAACAATAGCTTTGCCATACACCAAGTACGCACTTTATGTTTGTCTATGATCCTTACTTTGTGAAATAAACCAATTGAACATAATTTCAATGATTCTAATTTCACACTCCCAAATCCTTATTGAAAAATGTGAGAATTTCAAATTCCTATCATTTATCGAAATCTGTTTAGATTTTAAACTTATATGCACTGATCCTCCTGTAATGATTATGTATAAAGTCACAATGACTTGTCAACAGTCATTATAAGGTATTCCAATGGAGATCAACTCGATGGAAACTAAGTCTCATATTCAAAGTACATTGCTTTGGACATGCTTCTTGCATTAAGTTTTCTAATCTTACACAGATAACTTCCACCTATGGAGACAACTCCATATTCTCATTTTGACTATCACTTCTGAATAAGAGATGCCTCTTTTCAGAATATGTCAATATGGTCCTTCCAAAATTAGCACTATACTTCCAACTGTCCTTGAGCAACCAATCTTTGGTAAACCTCAGATTGTCCTCGACAATTGCTTAATCATTTTAGTCATATCCAATTCTAGACCTTTTCCCTTCTTAATGCCTCTGGGCATTTGGAAAAATTTAGAAATAACAAATATTATAGCACATGCAATCGATCCTGTACCCAAAGCAAATGGTACACGATTCATGATGTCTCACATAAAGACATGACTCTAGACCAGTCTTTTGCTACAATATTTTTATTTGCCATGTTTTCAAAATTTGACTATGAAGAGGGATGCCGTAATCATAATCGAATTTTGAGAACGCAATATATAGAATTTCCTTAAGTTGAACCAATCCAACATGAAATTCATATATATATTCTTGACTAAAGATGATTATGTTGGGTTTTGAGCATTCTAACACTCATATGGTATACATGCAACCCTATAAACCTTGGATCTTTGTTTTCTCTATTATACATGCAAATATTAACTATTCCAAGGTTTCATCCTAACTAGCATATTATGAAGCACATATACTACAAAGTTCTAGTTAGATGACATACCTTTTGATGTAGCTTCATGTCTTCAAGCTTTAAGAGCTTAGCCCCAATAGTGTGGAAGCGTCAAATGGAATCACAAATCACCAAAACACCTTGGAAGAACTTGAGAGAATATGTATGCACACTAAAATCGGCCCACTCTTATTTTCACACACTTGTTCCGATTTTGTGAGCCAAGGACCCCTTTATATATTATGGAGGATTAGGGTTACATCCATGTAAACCCTAATACCCATGACCTTTCATTTACATAGGATCCATGGGTTAAAAGCTCCATGGACCATCCATGAAAGCTTATCCCAACCTAAATGAACTTGGCCCATTCCATATATATAAGAGTCCATATTTAATTAGTTCTTTTTGATCACTTAATTAATTCTAAATTAACTCTTCATCAATACTAATTAAATAATATGATTCCATATTAATATATTAGAACTTATAATATATTAATATAAATCATAAATATACTATTCTCAAAAGACTATCCATATAAATTGTGCCGGTGAAGTGCAACCCAAATGGACCATGCCGGGTCGGGTCAAGTACATACCAAATATAGTTATGGAGTTAGACATTAATCCAACAGTCTCCCACTTGGATAAGTGTAAAACTATTATTGAGTATGACTTCAAAACCTAACTGGCAATCGTAGCTCTTAAAGCCGCTGTCGAACTCTGACCTTGTCAATGACTTGTCCATTAGATAAGGGATCATATATTCCTACATTCTAGATATCATATGGACTGAGACATGGATTATAATCATTCTCTCTGTCCATTTGTTGTTTCCCGATTTTCGATTTATGATGACTGACTGATTGAACAAATCAAATCAGTCCTGGCTTGGCCAAGCACTCACATGTGTCATCGCTAAATCATCGAGGGGCCCACAGATATCGCTTTTATCCCGAAGGTAAAAGGAATGGATAAACTTCGACTCATATGGCTTGTTCTACTACTTGTTGAATCATACACAAAGGCACGTTTTATAACATCGAGTTACCAATGCGTTTTCGTGCAATCAATGTATAACCACCTCATAGTAACAACTCATATCTCTAGGTTTTAAGAATATAAGATATTATCGTCTCATGATCACTCGTGATAAAATCCATGAAGTGATTCAAATGAGCGTGGGTTGAATCCAATACTCAGAACTTATGAGCACTCATGAGTGTTGTAGCACCACTTTGTCCACCAACTTGGACCTCTACAAACCAACCCATGACAGTCTTGATTCATATCTACTTCCAAAATATGACCGACTGTGGATGGTTTGAATAACTTAATCATTCAGGAAGAGCGACTTAGTTATTCTGGAAGTCAAAATATGCAAAGTGAAACCAAAGAATAAATGAATCAAATATGGTATCAAACCCTATGAATATAAATAAACACTTTTATTTATCACCATACTGATTACTCATTATTCATTGTTTCGGTTTTATCAACTTTATACTTGAATTAAAAACACTACTTGTCCCATGCTCCAAGCATGTACACTATGTTTTTCTTAAACAATAGCTTTGCCATACACCAAGTATGCACTTTATGTTTGTCTATGATCCTTACTTTGTGAAATAAACCAATTGAACATAATTTCAATGATTCTAATTTCACACTCCCAAATCCTTATTGAAAAATGTGAGAATTTCAAATTCCTATCATTTATCGAAATCTGTTTAGATTTTAAACTTATATGCACTGATCCTCCTGTAATGAATATGTAAAAGTCACAATGACTTGTCAACAGTCATTATAAGGTATTCCAATGGAGATCAACTCCATGGAAACTAAGTCTCATATTCAAAGTACATTGCTTTGGACATGCTTCTTGCATTAAGTTTTCTAATCTTACACAGATAACTTCCACCTATGGAGACAACTCCATATTCTCATTTTGACTATCACTTCTGAATAAGAGATGCCTCTTTTCAGAATATGTCAATATGGTCCTTCCAAAATTAGCACTATACTTCCAACTGTCCCTGAGCAACCAATCTTTGGTAAACCTCAGATTGTCCTCGACAATTGCTTAATCATTTTAGTCATATCCAATTCTAGACCTTTTCCCTTCTTAATGCCTCTGGGCATTTGGAAAAATTTAGAAATAACAAATATTATAGCACATGCAATCGATCCTGTACCCAAAGCAAATGGTACACGATTCATGATGTCTCACATAAAGACATGATTCTAGACCAGTCTATTGCTACAATATTTTTATTTGCCATGTTTTCAAATTTTGACTATGAAGAGGGATGCCGTAATCATAATCGAATTTTGAGAACGCAATATATAGAATTTCCTTAAGTTGAACCAATCCAACATGAAATTCATATATATATTCTTGACTAAAGATGATTATGTTGGGTTTTGAGCATTCTAACACTCCCATGGTGTACATGCAACCCTATAAACCTTGGATCTTTGTTTTCTCTATTATACATGCAAATATTAACTATTCCAAGGTTTCATCCTAACTAGCATATTATGAAGCACATATACTACAAAGTTCTAGTTAGATGACATACCTTTTGATGTAGCTTGATGTCTTCAAGCTTTAAGAGCTTAGCCCCAATAGTGTGGAAGCGTCAAATGGAATCACAAATCACCAAAACACCTTGGAAGAACTTGAGAGAATATGTATGCACACTAAAATCGGCCCACTCTTATTTTCACACACTTGTTCCGATTTTGTGAGCCAAGGACCCCTTTATATATTATGGAGGATTAGGGTTACATCCATGTAAACCCTAATACCCATGACCTTTCATTTACATAGGATCCATGGGTTAAAAGCTCCATGGACCATCCATGAAAGCTTAGCCCAACCTAAATGAACTTGGCCCATTCCATATATATAAGAGTCCATATTTAATTAGTTCTTTTTGATCACTTAATTAATTCTAAATTAATTCTTGATCAATACTAGTTAAATAATATGATTCCATATTAATATATTAGAACTTATAATATATTAATATAAATCATAAATATACTATTCTCAAAAGACTATCCATATAAATTGTGCCGGTGAAGTGCAACCCAAACGGACCATGCCGGGTCGGGTCAAGTACATACCAAATATAGTTATGGACTTAGACATTAATCCAACAGTCTCCCACTTGGATAAGTGTAAAACTATTATTGAGTATGACTTCAAAACCTAACTGGCAATCGTAGCTCTTAAAGCCGCTGTCGAACTCTGACCTTGTCAATGACTTGTCCATTAGATAAGGGATCATATATTCCTACATTCTAGATATCATATGGACTGAGACATGGATTATAATCATTCTCTCTGTCCATTTGTTGTTTCCCGATTTTCGATTTATGATGACTGACTGATTGAACAAATCAAATCAGTCCTGGCTTGGCCAAGCACTCACATGTGTCATCGCTAAATCATCGAGGGGCCCATAGATATCGCTTTTATCCCGAAGGTAAAAGGAATGGATAAACTTCGACTCATATGGCTTGTTCTACTACTTGTTGAATCATACACAAAGGCACGTTTTATAACATCGAGTTACCAATGCGTTTTCGTGCAATCAATGTATAACCACCTCATAGTAACAACTCATATCTCTAGGTTTTAAGAATATAAGATATTATCGTCTCATGATCACTCGTGATAAAATCCATGAAGTGATTCAAATGAGCGTGGGTTGAATCCAATACTCAGAACTTATGAGCACTCATGAGTGTTGTAGCACCACTTTGTCCACCAACTTGGACCTCTACAAACCAACCCATGACAGTCTTGATTCATATCTACTTCCAACATATGACCGATTGTGGATGGTTTGAATAACTTAATCATTCAGGAAGAGCGACTTAGTTATTCTGGAAGTCAAAACATGCAAAGTGAAACACAAGAATAAATGAATCAAATATGGTATCAAACCCTATGAATATAAATAAACACTTTTATTTATCACCATACTGATTACTCATTATTCATTGTTTCGGTTTTATCAACTTTATACTTGAATTAAAAACACTAGTTGTCCCATGCTCCAAGCATGTACATTATGTTTTTCTTAAACAATAGCTTTGCCATACACCAAGTATGCACTTTATGTTTGTCTATGATCCTTACTTTGTGAAATAAACCAATTGAACATAATTTCAATGATTCTAATTTCACACTCCCAAATCCTTATTGAAAAATGTGAGAATTTCAAATTCCTATCATTTATCGAAATCTGTTTAGATTTTAAACTTATATGCACTGATCCTCCTGTAATGAATATGTACAAAGTCACAATGACTTGTCAACAGTCATTATAAGGTATTCCAATGGAGATCAACTCCATGGAAACTAAGTCTCATATTCAAAGTACATTGCTTTGGACATGCTTCTTGCATTAAGTTTTCTAATCTTACACAGATAACTTCCACCTATGGAGACAACTCCATATTCTCATTTTGACTATCACTTCTGAATAAGAGATGCCTCTTTTCAGAATATGTCAATATGGTCCTTCCAAAATTAGCACTATACTTCCAACTATCCCTGAGCAACCAATCTTTGGTAAACCTCAGATTGTCCTCGACAATTGCTTAATCATTTTAGTCATATCCAATTCTAGACCTTTTCCCTTCTTAATGCCTCTGGGCATTTGGAAAAATTTAGAAATAACAAATATTATAGCACATGCAATCGATCCTGTACCCAAAGCAAATGGTACACGATTCATGATGTCTCACATAAAGACATGATTCTAGACCAGTCTTTTGCTACAATATTTTTATTTGCCATGTTTTCAAATTTTGACTATGAAGAGGGATGCCGTAATCATAATCGAATTTTGAGAACGCAATATATAGAATTTCCTTAAGTTGAACCAATCCAACATGAAATTCATATATATATATATATATATATATATATATATATATATATATATATATATATATATATATTCTTGACTAGAGATTATTAAGGTCTCAGTCTAAGCCTTTAGAATTGAAATGAAGTATATCCTCTCCCTTAATTATAGCAAAACAACTTTTTCAATCCCTGCAGCCTCACGAATTGAAACTTTTGTTTTCTATAATTAACATTGCTAACTTGCAACACTAACAATAATTATCATGCTCCCACTTACATGATGATTATTAGCATAACACTTATGCTCCCACTAGCTTTGACATGTACTCAGAAATCAGCTGGACTTCTAGAAATCAATACTTTATTGACTTTCTTACCAAAGTTCAGATTTCTGATACGAGATGCTTTGATAAAACTCTATCAAAATCATACACCTTTCCTTAGATAGCATGCATGTGTGTCTAAACAATTTCAGAACTATGAAAAGGGATGCCGTAATCATAGTCTCAATTGTTTAGACCTTTTGCCATCTACTTCAAATCTACTTGGTGGAAGTGTTTCCTCACCATCATTTTCATGAATCGGAGAGAAACCTTATGACCCTTAGATTTTATGGTGTATGTGTTCTTATCCATGTGAATCGTCAAAACCATAGTCATAAGACAAGGATAATGACAAATCCAAACTCATATCGACTGAACTTATGCAATCTTAACTTCTTGCCACCTGGCAGTACAGGGCCTGCCATTGCTTCCAAGTTGTTATGCAACCAATTGAGAACTTTCAGAACTCCTATGCAAAGCCAACTTTAACTGGAATGGGCACAGAATATGTCAACACGATAGGTTATAAACCTCAAGTCGTGTGCTAGTGAAGAACCTCAGGTGTTATTCTTGATTAGTTCTTGAAATTCTTTTTAGGATCTTTAAGACTCCCACTATCCTCTTGACATATAAGACTATCTTGCCAAATATTCAAGAGATAGTGCGTATTCTTTATCAAGACAAACACTTCACACAATTGGCCTTAGTTGGTATTTGTTTTATCCAAAACATCAGAACTTACCAATTTCAAATGTACAAGAGTAGGACACTTTTACTCTTACATTTGACAAGTGTTTTAAACCTCTCTTTAAGATATGTCACTCAAGTTACAATCTTGGAGTATAACTCTAAGAATTGTTTTGAAACGAAGTATGACTCATCTTCCTGATCTAACCATTTCAACAATTCATGACTCCTCTTCTTAGTCATAAGAATGCACTAAGATGACCTTTAGAGGACTAATTGTGATATGATTTCTAAATCATTAAGATGATCACAAACATGATACTAAAGTACTCTCCCATGTTTTCAGATTTGAGAAACTTTTATCTTTCTGCCTAATTTGATTATTCCCATTCGTTCTGCCATACATTGAGACTTTTCCAATGTTTCAGAATTATACTTAAACTTGTAAGTATAACCATATTTACTAAACTTTAGTAAATCAAATAGTCTTAACGAGCTTTGTGGTGGACATGACCAGTGCACAAGAATGTGTACTCGATCCCTTTAGTCCTTCACTTGACTCACACATCCATGTGAACAAGTAATTAGTCTTGATTTTCCAATGCTTGAAAGTTCTCATTCATCATACTATTCAACTTGCATGATTCCAAGTTTCGATCCAATTGAAACTTGGGCGATGAGGAACTTTCCTGATTTGGTAAATTTAGACACTACCACAAATGAAAGAATCAAATCCATTTTCCAATATTGCTGTCAGTGGAATCATGTAAGCAACAATTTTCCACAAATGCCATTGTAAGGATACTTCAAATAAATAAAATTAAACAATTTTCTTTTATTTTAAAACTTTGCGGAAAAACTTATCCTTACAATCCACATGGAAAATTGTTGTTATCTATTCCTTAGCAATATGTCATAACTTCTTAAGCAACTGCTCAAAATTATGATGCGGTCGAAATCCACCTTCGCGATCAGAATCAGCATATACTTCCTTTAAGATTTCTCTCTATTCTTTGATTCTTAAAACATCAACATGTGACCCAGTCACATCATGTAATGAGGATCTCAGAATAGAACTTAACAGAGTTAGATAATGGGCTCTACCTGATGTAGAGTCAAACTTATTGACTTTAACATCCTTAGGTAAATTTGGCAGCTTTGCAATCAACGCCCCTTCCTTTGGAAATAAACATATGGACCCTTTGGTAATGGGACTATCTCAGACTTAGCCTTTCTCTTTACCATTTGGTCAACCGGGTTGACTATGACTAATCCCTTTCCATTGGGAAGAGAATGCTTTTTCTGGATTTCCAGTGTCACCATTGTCACTGTCCATAAAGTTTTTGGGAAGTTGATCTTCTAATCAAATTTGCTTTACTATCGTTCCAAATCATTGCTGATTCAGCAGCACCAAGCAAATAGATATGATCATTAAGGTTCATGTCATAGTCTGTTTCATAATAGTCCCAAAGGAACTCACTATGTGACTTAGAAAGTGATTGAACATCCAACTTTCTCTAGACTTTGACACCCAACTCTCCCAGCTTGTCAATATGTGACTTCATCTCTAAGATGTGATCACACATAGACCTTGCTTGCCATTAGGGCTTGAGTGACCTTGAACTTGTGGGTTAGGGAGTATAATTGGAGGAGGTGGAGGAAGAAAAGTATGACTTCCATGAGCCAAACTCAGGAAGTCATATTCATTAGGAAAGCTTGGTTTGGGAAGATCGTTGTTGTCTAAACCAGACATCAACAATGGGAGAAATTCACCTAAAGTTGATTTAAGTCCTTAATATAACACCCAATATGATATATTAAGGCTAGGACCCAACAAACTATTTTATAACTTGGAAGAGGGATGCCGTAATCCAAGCTATAAAATATTTGAAAGTAGGTGGATGACGATTCACCAATTTCCACCAAGATAAATGAAATGTATTATTAGGTTTTAATTGGTTTTGAAACTCCTAGATTCTTTTGAGATTCATTGAACTTTTCAATGGCATGTTTCAATCTTGAGTGTGCCCTTCAGGTTTTGTGACTGGGATGCCGAGGATCAGAAAACAAGGTGTGAAGTAACCATGCAAATATACTTGGTACCCTTAATATTTACCCCTCAATCGATGTGCCGGTTAACCACCCACGCTCCACCGATGCTATGATAAACATTAAGTTACCCTTTGCCTACCTTGTTAAGTCCAGGTTAGTGTGCCGGTTAACCACACACGCTCCACTAACAGCTTAAACAAAGTGCAAAGTGTAATTTCATGGATTAGCACCTTATTCACATTTTCCTAAGTAACTAAGATTGGGAATTTATAAGTGTTTAGTTACTTAGTATTTATCATTATACTTATAATGAAGGGAGAATTATAGTCCTTGTCCTACCTGTTAGGCTAACGACCCTCCACCGGTCAAGGAAGCGGTGAGTGAGAGTGGACAACCATTAAACTGCCATTTTAGAGGCAGTAACCTTATACCCCCCCTTATAGACCAGCTTCGTGAATGAGGCCTACTAATGGTAAGACGACTTGATCTTATACATATATATAAATATTATTAACTTATAATATTATAAAGTATAAGGGTTGAATTTTAACTTTTAAAATTCTAAGGGCTTAACTTGGAATTAAAGTATTCATGGGAAAACTTTACAAATTCCAAAACTTGAGGGCAAGTTTTTGAAACAATTAAAAAAATTTCATTTCATAACTTATGAGTTTAATGGTTCATTAAAATGAAGACTCTTCATTTTTTATGTAACCTCTTATTCTTTAATAACACTTTTAAAGAAGTGACTCTTAAACATCCATAACTTGAGGACAAGTTTTGGAGTCATAATACTATTTAATAAAAAAGACTCTTCATTTTTTTTATGTAACCTATGACACTTTTATGAGTTTTAAGATTCATAAATGTGACCTTTTATGTAACTTGAGGACAAGTTACAAAAACACATTTTATGAACTACCTCTAGAATAATTAGGATTGAAAACAACTAAAACACAAATTTTTTTTTCATTAATCTAAACTAACTCATAAATCAAGGAAACACAAAAAAAAATAACTTTTGGATTCCATAACTTATGGAGTTTAATGTTTTGTTTTATGATGAAACTTTTCATGTTCCATAACTTAAGAACAAGTTATGGAATTCTTTAAAACATTAAGACCAAGTTTTGTAACTGCATAAAAATTTTGAATCAATTTTTTTTAAACCTTTTCATATCCATAACTTATGGAGGTTTCAAAAAACTCTTTAGATCAAACTTTTAAAACTAATAAAATAATCATATCATTTTATCTTTTACTAAATTTGACCTAATTCAACTCATATAGCAAATGATTCAAATTTTACAAATAATTAGTTTTTCACAAAACAAGCAATTATCTTAAAATTTGACAAACGTCATGTTTTTGTTTTCCTTTTTTTTCAACTTAAAAATAAAACATTTGCATCAATATAACAGAAAACAACCCATGGCTCTAATACCATTGTTGGGTTTTGAGCATTCTAACACTCCTATGGTATACATGCAACCCTATAAACCTTGGATCTATGTTTTCTCTATTATACATGCAAATATTAACTATTCCAAGGTTTCATCCTAACTAGCATATTATGAAGCACCTATACTACAAAGTTCTAATTAGATGACATACCTTTTGATGTAGCTTGATGTCTTCAAGCTTTAAGAGCTTAGCCCCAATAGTGTGGAAGCCTCAAATGGAATCACAAATCACCAAAACACCTTGGAAGAACTTGAGAGAATATGTATGCACACTAAAATCGGCCCACTCTTATTTTCACACACTTGTCCCAATTTTGTGAGCCAAGGACCCCTTTATATATTATGGAGGATTAGCGTTACATCCATGTAAACCCTAATTCCCATGACCTTTCATTTACATAGGATCCATGGGCTAAAAGCTCCATGAACCATCCATAAAAGCTTAGCCCAACCTAAATGAACTTGGCCCATTCCATATATATAAAAGTCCATATTTAATTAGTTCTTTTTGATCACTTAATTAATTCTAAATTAATTCTTGATAAATACTAATTAAATAATATGATTCCATATTAATATATTAGAACTTATAATATATTAATATAAATCATAAATATACTATTCTCAAAAGACTATCCATACAAATTGTGTCGGTGAAGTGCAACCCAAATGGACCATGTCGGGTCGGGTCAAGTACATACCAAATATAGTTATGGACTTAGACATTAATCCAACAGATTAAGGTCTCAATCTAAGCCTTTAGAACTGAAATGAAGTATATCATCTCCCTTAATTATAGCAAAACAACTTTTTCAATCCCTGCAGCCTCACGAATTGAAACTTTTGTTTTCTATAATTAACATTGCTAACTTGCAACACTAACAATAATTATCATGCTCCCACTTACATGATGATTATTAGCATAACACTTATGCTCCCACTAGCTTTGACATGTACTCAGAAATCAGCTGGACTTCTAGAAATCAATACTTTATTGACTTTCTACCAAAGTTCAGATTTCTGATACGAGATGCTTTGATAAAACTTTATCAAAATCATACACCTTTCCTTAGATAGCATGCATGTGTGTCTAAACAATTTCAGAACTATGAAAAGGGATGTCGTAATCATAGTCTCAATTGTTTAGACCTTTTTCCATCTACTTCAAATCTACTTGGTGGAAGTGTTTCCTCACCATCATTTTCATGAATCGGAGAGAAACCTTATGACCCTTAGATTTTATGGTGTATGTGTTCTTATCCATGTGAATCGTCAAAACCATAGTCACAAGACAAGGACAATGACAAATCCAAACTCATATGGACTGAACTTATGCGATCTTAACTTCTTGCCACCTGGCAGTACAGGGCCTGCCATTGCTTCCAAGTTGTTATGCAGCCAATTGAGAACTTTCTAAACTCCTATGCAAAGACAACTTTAACTGGAATGGGCACAGAATATATCAACACGATAGGTTATAAACCTCAAGTCGTGTGCTAGTGAAGAACCTCAGGTTTTATTCTTGATTAGTTCTTGAAATTCTTTTTAGGATCTTTAAGACTCCCACAATCCTCTTGACATATAAGACTATCTTTCTAAATATTCAAGAGATAGTGCGGATTCTTTATCAAGACAAACACTTCACACAATTGGCCTTAGTTGGTCTTTGTTTTATCCAAAACATCACAACTTACCAATTTCAAATGTACAAGAGTAGGACACTTTTACTCTTACATTTGACAAGTGTTTTAAACCATTCTTTAAGATATGTCACTCAAGTTACAATCTTGGAGTATGACTCTAAGAATTGTTTTGGAACGAAGTATGACTCATCTTCCTGATCTAACCATTTCAACAATTCATGACTCCTCTTCTTAGTCATAAGAATGCACTAAGAAGACCTTTAGAGGACTAATTGTGATATGATTTCTAAATCATTAAGATGATCACAAACATGATACTAAAGTACTCTCCCATCTTTTCAGATTTGAGAAACTTTTATCTTTCTGCCTAATTTGATTCTTCCCATTCGTTCTGCCATACATTGAGACTTTTCCAATGTTTCAGAATTATACTTAAACTTGTAAGTATAACCATATTTACTAAACTTCAGTAAATCAAATAGTCTTAACGAGCTTTGTGGTGGACATGAACAGTGCACAAGAATGTGTACTCGAGCCCTTTAGTCCTTCACTTGACTCACACATCCATGTGAACAAGTAATTAGTCTTGATTTTCCAATGCTTGAAAGTTCTCATTCATCATACTATTCAACTTGCATGATTCCAAGTTTCGGTCCAATTGAAACTTGGGTGATGAGGAACTTTCCTGATTTGGTAAATTTAGACACTACCACAAATGAAAGAATCAAATCCATTTTCCAATATTGCTGTCAGTGGAATCATATAAGCAACAATTTTCCACAAATGTCATGGTCAGGATACTTCAAATAAACAAAATTAAACAATTTTCTTTTATTTTAAAACTTTGCAGAAAAACTTATCCTTACAATCCACATGGAAAATTTTTGTTATCTATTCCTTAGCAATATATCATAACTTCTTAAGCAACTGCTCAAAATTTTGATGCGATCGAAATCCACCTTCGCGATCAGAATCAGCATATACTTCCTTTAAGATTTCTCTCTATTCTTTGATTCTTAAAACATCAACATGTGACCCAGTCACATCATGTAATGAGGATCTTAGAATAGAACTTAACAGAGTTAGATAATGGGCTCTACCTGATGTAGAGTCAAACTTATTGACTCTAACATCCTTAGATAAATTTGGCAGCTTTGCAATCAACGCCCCTTCCTTTGGCAAAATAAACATATGGACCCTTTGGTAATGGGACTATCTCAGACTTAGCCTTTCTCTTTACCAACCGGGTTGACTATGGCCAATCCCTTTCCATTGGGAAGAGAATGCTTTTTCTGGATTTCCAGTGTCACCATTGTCACTGTCCATAAAGTTTTTGGCAAGTTGATCTTCTAATCAAATTTGCTTCACTATCGTTCGAAATCATTGTTGATTTAGCAGCAACAAGCAAATAGATATGATCATTAAGGTTCATGTCATAGTCGGTATCATAGTAGTCCCAAAGGAACTCACTATGTGACTTAGAAAGTGATTGAACATCCAACTTTCTCAAGACTTTGAAACCCAACTCTCCCGGCTTGTCAATATGTGACTTCGTCTCTAAGATGTGATCACACATAGACCTTGCTTGCCATTAGCGCTTGAGTGACCTTGAACTTGTGGGTTAGGGAGAATAATTGGAGGAGGTGGAGGAAGTAAAGTTCCAAGAGATTTGGGAAGATCATAGATGTCTGAACTCGACATCTTTTGGGAGATATTCAAGATAGTTGATTTAAAGTCCTTAATATAACACCCAATATGAAATAGTAAGGCTAGGATCCAACAACCTATTTATAACTGGAAGAGGTAAATGACGATTCACCAATTTCCACCATGAAAAACGAAATAATTTAATTAGGTTTTTTACTTGGATTTGAAACTCCTAGATCTTTTGAGATTCATTGAACTTTTCAATGGCATGTTTCAATCTCGAGTGTGCCCTTCAGGTTTTGTGACTGGGATGCCGAGGATCACAAAACAAGGTGTGAAGTAACCATGCAAATATACTTGGTGCCCTTAATATTTACCCCTCAATCGATGTGCCGATTAACCACACGAGCTCCACCGATACTATGATAAATATTAAGTTACCCTTTGCCTACTTTGTTAAATCCAGGTTAGTGTGCCGGTTAACCACACACGCTCCACTAACGGTTTAAACAAAGTGCAAAGTGTAATTTCATGGATTAGCACATTATTCACATTTTCCTAAGTAACTAAGATTGGGAATTAATAAAAGGTTTAGTTACTTAGTATTTATCATTAATACTTTTAATGAAGGGAGAATTATAGTCCTTGTCCTACCTGTTCGGCTAACGACCCTCCACCGGTCAAGGAAGCGGTGAGTGAGAGTGGACACCCATTAAACTTCCATTTTATAGGCAGTAACCTTATACCCCCCTTATAGACCGGCTTCGTGAATGAGGCATACTAATGGTAAGACGACTTGCTCTTATACATATAATATATTAAAATTTTAATATTATAATAGTATAAGGGTGTATTTTAGACATTTAAAATACTTGGTGGTTTAATCTATTAATTAAACTACACTTTTAATTTTAATAAACTCAAACCATATATTTATGGATTAATAATACTCTTTTAATTAAACGCTTTAATTAACTATTAATAAAGTCCATAAGAGTTAATTTGAACTATTCAACAAAACATCATAATTCCAATTATTAAACTCAAAATTAAAACCATTTAATTAATTGTTTAAGTTATGAACCCAAGAGTTTTAAAATTCAATTCTTTTTTTCATAAAAAACTTTTCTCAAATTCCAAAATTTGAGGGCAAGTTTTGTAATTCTTGAAAACCTTTGGATTCTATAACTATGTAATTAATGGTGTTTTATGATGAAACTTTCCATGTTCCATAACATAAGAACAAGTTATTGAATTCTTTAAAACATTAACACCAAATTTTGTAACTCCATAAAAACTTTGAATCAAATTTTTTTTTAAAAAAAAATTTCATATCCATAACTTATGGAAGTTTCAAAAACCCTTAAGATCACAACTTTAAAAAAAAAAACTTTTGAGCTCCAAAATTTTATGACAAAATATGTAACTCCTTAAAACATTTAGATCAAACTTTTAAAACTAATAAAATAATCATATCATTTTATCTTTTACTAAATTTGACCTAATTCAACTCATATAACAAATTATTCAAATTTTACAAATAATTCGTTTTTCACAAAACAAGTAATTATCTTAAAATTTGACAAACGTCATGTTTTTTTTTTCCTTTTTTTTCCAACTTGAAAATAAAACATTTGCATCAATATAACAGAAAACAATCCATGTCTCCGATACCACTGTTGGGTTTTGAGCATTCTAACACTCCTATGGTGTACATGCAACCCTATAAACCTTGGATCTATGTTTTCTCTATTATACATGTAAATATTAACTATTCCAAGGTTTCATCCTAACTAGCATATTATGAAGCACCTATACTACAAAGTTCTAGTTAGATGACATACCTTTTGATGTAGCTTGATGTCTTCAAGCTTTAAGAGCTTAGCCCCAATAGTGTGGAAGCCTCAAATGGAATCACCAATCACCAAAACACCTTGGAAGAACTTGAGAGAATATGTATGCACACCAAAATCGGCCCACTCTTATTTTCACACACTTGTTCCGATTTTGTGAGCCAAGGACCCCTTTATATATTATGGAGGATTAGGGTTACATCCATTTAACCCTAATACCCATGACCTTTCATTTACATAGGATCCATGGGTTAAAAGCTCCATGGACCATCCATGAAAGCTTAGCCCAACCTAAATGAACTTGGCCCATTCCATATATATAAGAGTGCATATTTAATTAGTTCTTTTTGATCACTTAATTAATTCTAAATTAATTCTTGATCAATACTAATTAAATAATATGATTCCATATTAATATATTAGAACTTATAATATATTAATATAAATCATAAATATACTATTCTCAAAAGACTATCCATATAAATTGTGCCGGTGAAGTACAACCCAAATGGACCATACCGGGTCGGGTCAAGTACATACCAAATATAGTTATGGACTTAGACATTAATCCAACAATAAGTCCTAAGGATTGCATCTAAGGGTGGTAGGACCTTGCATTTGAGTTTAGGGTTCAAGGGTAAACTCCTTTGGAGTTTACAGTTTTGGGACCAACTCTCATTGAGTTTACGGTCGTAAACTGTGACAACCGTCAAAATTCGATTCGGTTGTAGATTTGACTAAACTTAGTTGCACGTATAGGCACGAAACATACTAGACTAAGTAACTAGAAACTAAGTTATAACCTACTAGAAGCTTGGAAACAATTAGAATCAATGGATAGTATACTTATATTTCACATTGATATGTGAATTCTACAACTACTTAACTGTAGTGAATATCCATATTTAGGTCACTCTTTGACTCGAACACCTTTTCGTGAATCATATACACACATCATGCACTTTACCTAGTGGTAGAAATTAGGTCAGAGTCTCATAGAAACTTAAGTCAAAGTTGAAGACTAAGACTAGTATACTTGATTCCTCAATTTCGCTTGAATCTCAGAATCACTACATAGAATGCCAATAAACCGATAAAAATAAATTACAAACATTATTTATAACTATAAAAGAGTTATAATACCATAAGATAATTTGAAGTCTCAAATATTCAATTTATTTTGATATTCAAAGTTTATTAAACTCCAAAACCCTAAAAGCCCTAAAACCTAAATTTTATAAAGTTTAACATCAAGAATTTTATAAAATTAGTTATGAAACTTATAATATTATCTTAAAATAATTAAATTCAAGGAAATATAATCAAGGAAATAAAAATTTAAGTCATTAACATTTACCCTTAATTTATAAGTCAAAAATCAATATTTTATGAGTAAAAACTTTATTTTGGTGTTTTTATAAAATAATTAGAATTTTATAAAAATGGAAGAGTGAGGGAACCTCTCTCCTCATCAAAATTCGTCCCCCCTCTTTCCTAGGCACCCTCTTCCCAAAAATTTTAATCATTCACTTCACCCTCACACTCCATCTTCTCTCTCACTCTACCCCTCATTCTCTCTCACACTCTTCATCACCACCACTCCATTTCTCTCTTCATTTCTCCATACCCATGAAATTTTCCAGAGAATAAGTCCAAGAACACACCTCAAACTCAAAATCTTCATCATCTAGTGGTGTTCATTAAGGTAGAACACGATTTCCTTTCATTTTCCTCCATGTTTTCAAGGTTTTTCTTGCATTTCCTTCTTCTTCTACACCTTTCTCTTAGAAAATTTGTGTGAATATTCATTCACTTCAGTTTTGATGATGATGGTGGTAGATTTTCACCAAAAACATCTTGCATGTTACAAAATGGTGAAGATCCATGACCTAAACCTAAGTCAAAACCATGGAAATGCACTTTTCTATATGTTTTGGTGGAAAAACGCCACATGCACCCTATGTTTTCTATCAAAAACGATTTTTGAACATTTCAAACTCATGAATGATCTTCAAACCAACATGCATGTGATGATCTTCAAGCAAATATGCTAGATCATCAAAGTATGTTGTTAAAAGCTTTCAAATATGTTCATGAAGGATTTATTTCCAAATAAATATCTAAAACTCCTTTTTGACCAAATCAGATTTTTCCTAGATTCCCATCAAAATAATAAGATGATCTGTAAATTTCCAGGAAATAATTTATTTTTCTAGAATTATTATAATTAATGCAAGAAAATAGGGCAATAAATCATATAGAATACTTTCTGGGGTCTATAAATCCTAGTTAAATTCGTGGACGACCCCTATGCTAAATAATGATCCCTCATTAAGGTTCATTGATTTTTGTTACTGTTTAATATGGTTTTGAATTTTCTTTTTGTTTAGCCCCAATAAATCATAAAACCGCTTTAGATAATTTGAAAAGGTTATATAATAATTTTCACAGCTTCTACTCTCTGTGGAAGACTTAGAAAAATATTTTTAGAATTTTTCATAATGTATTCCTATTTTCCCCGATTTTTGTGTATATTATGGACTAAAAACAGGAAAAATAGTTCTGCTTATCCAAAATTCATAAAAATTTACCAGAACACCTTGTAGAACATTAGGAGGCTACATAAAAATTTTGATGACCTTTCCCTTCTGTATACTATTTTTCTCCTATTTTCTAAGATTAAATACACTTAAATACACAAAATCAGATTTCAGTTGATAAAAACCATATTTGGGATTTTTCCCATATTATTTACACTTTACATGAACTTTACAAAATTTTTGGTAATTTACTTTCACTGTTTAATAATTATTCTCCAATTAATGATTATTTAAGAGGATAAAACAAAGAAAAATAGAAAGACTAATTGAAAAATATCTTTTATATTTTTCACAGCTTCTACATGTATAATAAAAGTGTTACAAAAATTTTGGGCAATTTTGGAAACTGTTTTCTATTTATTTCAATTTTTATTAGACTAAATGCTCAAAAATCATAAAATTGGGTTAAACAGTTTAGAAATCAATTTTTATATTTTTCCCAACTTAAGAATGTTTAATAACACTATCACAAAAAGTTTGGGTAATTTTGGAAACTGTTTTCTATTTATGCGCAATTTTATTAGAATAAATGCATAAAAATCATAAAATTGGGTTAAACAGTTTAGAAACCCCTTTTTATATTTTTCTCAGCTTAAGTATGTGTAATGACATTGTTATAAAAAGTTTGGGGTATTTTCATAACTGATTTCTATTTTTCATGAATTTGTATCTATTTAGAGAATTAAATATGTGAAAAATGGTTATGCATATTCATAATCCATGAAAATTTATCTAGAAGTCTTTTAGTACATTTAGAACCAAAATCTGAAGTTTGGTAATTTTTATTAACTGTTTAGTATTTTTCATGATTTTATGGTTATTCAACAAAACTAAAATCGTGAAAAATAGTCAGACAAATCAAAAATTCAAGAAAATTTATCTTAAGGTCTTTGACTTCAATTAAAACTTAAATGCAAAGTTTGGGAAAGTTTAGAACTAAATTGATTTAGTTTTGAATATTTAATCATTGGAACACCTCTAAAATGTTAAATATTAACATTTCAATAATGGAAATTTTCCACTTAAATTGTTATATAACAATTGATTCTTTGAAACTTAATTTCCACAGAAAAATGTTTGTAACTTATCAATATTAAATTTTGACACATTATTGGCATAATTCTATTGTAGTAGTAAGTATACTAGTGTTAGATTTCGATTAGAGACTCACTAGCGAATACCATTATTGTAGGAATCGGTAGTGGTACACGTGGAACGTAGTTCAAGGCACCATTTGCATCATCTAAATGCATTGTGAGTATTCACGTACTCCCCTATTTTCAGTTTTTATGTTTTGGGGTGGAAAAGCATGTCCCGAAAAACTATTATTTGAATGTTGTATTTAAATTGATTTGTATCAAACATGATTGCTATTTTATTGCTATGTCTCTCTATGTATGTCTATGCAACACGGAACATGAGAACTTATCGTACTAAGGCCCTTCCCTTATCTCTAACCATTAACTCTTTGAGCCAATGGTCATTATGGATAGCGCTATTAGGAATTGACAACTCCTCACTCGCCCTATTGCTGGAGTGCATGATACCATATTCATCTATGGAACGATAAGCATAGATCTTGATAGGGCTTCAGTCATAGGTTTGGTTGAGACTCATTGTTTGCTCATACACATACAAACTCGTTTCTCGTTATAGCAATAAACTTGTTATTAATTATAGCAATGAACTTTGTTTCTCATTACAACAACGAACTTTTAATACTGAAAACTTATATACATGTTTTAGCAATGAAATTGTTTGCTCCTTGTAGCAACGAAATTGATTGTTCATTTTAGCAATGAAACTTGTTTACTCGTTTGAGTAACGAACTTTATCTTCCATGAGAATATGAATGTTGCATCTTATTTGGGCAACATACTTTATCTCTCATGATGACAAAGAACTTTGTTTTTACAAACTTATTTACTCATTTTAACAATATACTTTTATGATTGGAAACTTTTATCAAAACTTTGATTTCAATTCATGGAACCAATATTATTTTGTTTATCTGTGAGTACTCACCAACTATTTTTATAGTTGACGCTCGTTTTACATGCTTTTTCAGGAATCATCGAGTAAGTGGCACTTAGGGACACTTCACTTTTAGGAGCATTCGCATGTGTTGTATTTCAATTTACATTGTAATTTCTTTTAAAAGTTGTTCAAACCCATTGTAAAATTGTAATGATTTTTAATACTATGGTTGGTGTTGTCTTTTAACTTTTGCTATGAAACCCTTTATACTGCCACGCCTCGTGTTTCCGCTTTAGCGGGGTGTGACAGAAAATGGTATCAGAGCCGAAGGTTATAGAGAATACCGGTTTTCCTTTGGAAAACCACAACTATAGCCAAAAAATTTCTAAAAGTTTTTAAAATACTGAACATACTACTGGTATAACTAATTCGAGTACGCATTATCAGACTTTAATTAAGTATAGGCTGGCCAACTATGCTTAATTAAGGAAACTTAATGTGAGGCTTGAAACGGTTATAGTAGAATTATGTTCAAAACGATTTTCAACTTAAACTTTTGAAAAACAAAATTTTTCGGTGTGCGTACGGGCATTGCATATTATAGGCATTCATCTAGATACACTTAGAAACTAAGTGCACTTTTATAACAATGTCTTTATTTAGAAATATTCTTACCCCTTATCAAGTGCTAGGTTAACCACTTAGGTTATATCACTAGCCACTCTAGGAGCAATGCACTTAGTACTGAGAATGAGTATTCATCGGTAGCTATTGACTTTAGATGTAAGGTTAGTAGTTAGATATACACTAGTAATAATCTTAAGTCGAAACATATGCCAATTATTCCTCAATACCTCTTCATCGTCTTCGTACTAGAGTTACAACTAGGAAAAAGCGTTTCGATACCGACACAGATGAGAATCAGAGCATCGCGTAAAAAGGTAGATGAGTCACCACTAAGTAATCACTTGGATACCATTGGCGAGCATTCTGGATTCGACTAACGAGGAGACACAAGGAGGTTTAACCCATACATGAGACTTATCTACTACACTACGAATTTAGCTTTAGGTTGTTTCCACCTTGAGCTTAAAACTTAACATATGATGTCCCTTTGACCTCTATAAAAGGTCGTAAACTGTATTGACACCATAAAACGTTTTTCAAACAATTTTTCTTGTCCTTTATCTTGGGGGAAAAGACATCGGCACTCGCCTTAGACTCGCCTTAGTATTTAGGTACGATCAGCTGCACTAACATACTTATTCCTTACTTCTTAATCTTCCATCGAAAAATTATTTCGCTTCATCGGTTTTACTTATCATCGATAAAATATTTTATAACCACTTCATACAACTTACTAGACCTTTCCTAACAATGTAAGTCGTATTCTCGCTAAAAACTTTTGACAACTTGTTTTAACTTAACATTTTCTTTAAAACACAATTTAACCAATATTGGTTTTAACCTTGCTATTTCAATTTCATTTCAAATCCATTTCAATGGATAGATGTGCTTTTAATGGCATATAAACCATTTTAAACCTTGCATACCATTTTGACACGTTTTCGAAAAACTTAGAAACATTTTCTTTTATAAAAGTGTTTAAACTCTATGCTATAAAACTTAAACATATGACATTAAAGTTCATAGTATGTGTAAAAGCTTCATCGGATCTTCAAACCACTTTTGTTTTAAGTCTTTTGACTACTTTCTCATTTAGGCATTGTACTTAACTTAAATGTGTTTTCTAGTAACCTAACATGGTATTTTTACAACTTTCTAATCCAAATGTGTTTACAAGACATCACTGATACCTACATTTCAAAACACACCTTATTTGTTTATTTTATTTCAAATTAGTTTTATAATCTGTGTTTATAAAACTTACAACATTGCAAAACTTAGTGTTCACTTTTAAACTTCCAGCGACGTACTTTTGACAATGCATAATTATTTATCTAAATATGTTAAGTCTTTACCTTATCCATTTTAACCAATGTTAGACTCCAATCAAAAAGGTCAAAATTGTCAGATTTTCAATTACAAGTTTTAGTGTTTCTTCTTTTTTCATAAATGGAGTTTAACTTAATAGATAACTCGTGAATTTTAAGCAAACCTTAGAAAACACTTTGAAACTTCTGCATTTCTATTTAATCATCAATATACATAAAATATTGAAGTTTGAAATATATCTCAACCTGGTTTTAAATTTACCTATATGTATTGTTCTTATAATTTTAACAATAACAATCATTGCCGCCGCTACCTTACTTTTTCTTTCCCCCGAACTTTATTTTTCGCTCTCCTTCTGACTTTAGATGTCGCACACCATAATACATTGTCTAACTTTGTTTCTGCCTATTTTGCTTCACCTGGTATCATGTTTGTATACATAAAGACTAGAAGTCTACCCTTGCGTTTTGAGCGATTAATACGTGTATAGTTGTGAGGCATAATTTTGATTTAGTCAACTTTGATATATTCAATTACGCTTTTTATCATATACATCTTTTTTTTTTATTTTGAAATCTACAATAAACAAGTAATCCTTAATTACATTTGCTCCTTTTGCTCTAAATTTAAAATTTTGATTAAACGCACAATTTTCATTGTATTTCCTTACAATTAATATACAAGGTGACCGCCTTGTTCTTATCATTTTTCAAAATCCAGAAAATATATGTGAAGAATACATTTCATATGTTTCATCTTTTCTTTAAAAATATGAAAAGTTTTAAAAGTTATGATTATTTATCCTTCAAATGAATATTTTTGTAGAATCACTAAATTAAGAATGCAGTGTTTTCGATGATCGACATTTTTACACCTTTCTTAAAATAGTATTTTACTTTGCAAATTTCAGTGAATTCCTAAACTCTCAAACTTGTTTTAATAAGTATTCTGAATCCTCGTAAACTTGAATTTGTCCTGACTTAGACAATTGGACAATTTCTCAAAAAAAAAAAATTAATACAAATATTTCTATACAGATTCCTTTAATGGCGACTTAAACCTTTAACCTTAATTAATCTTTATATTATTTTACTACTTCGTTTGATCGTCACACATGTATCTTCATTATCTTGGAATTATTACACATTTTGATAATAGTGAAATTAATTATCATTTCTAAACACACATTTTGAGAGCAGTGAGATTACTTATCATTTTAAACGCTCAAAATGCTACCTAAATAATGTGATTTAAAATATCATAAAGTTTCACCGCCTTCATTAGAAACAACGACTCTCTAACTGTATTCTTCAATCATGGTTCTATTATAGTTAAAGCACCTGTAGTAGAAATTATAGCTTCAGAAATCCTTGATCGTTTCGTAATTTCTTTTGTAGATGGGAGTTAAATAGCCTTTACATTCGAGATGTACCAAAACTTCGTTGCCTACCCTTAATGTGTATCAATAGGAACTTACCGTCGATCGCTTCTCTTTCATTCGTGCTACCCCTTTGTATTTTGGAATATATCTTTTTCCAGATTTAGTAGCCAACCTGGAAGCGAACAAATTGTTCCTAATCTTTTCGTTATTAGGCGGAAAATTTACACGTAGTGTTGATTTAGAACGCGACTTAAGGATCAATGCGGATTTAACCCTTAGTGTAGTTGGTGCTTCAGCAAAACTTATACCGCTCTCTTAATTCAGATAATATCTAACTAGATGATCTTTTTCGACTAGCTCGCCGTGGTTGGAACATGATTCCATGAATCAAATTTTCCATAATCTAGACGAAAGAACTCGAATTAAGGAAACATTAATTTGACTATAGCTAAAGAATTGGGTTCTTCCTTTGAGGAAATAAACCCAAAATAATCAAAGAACACTTCAAGTCACCACCTCTCCAGCTATACAATTGTATTTGACTGAGTTCTAATAGAATACGTCACGAATTGAATTTCGGGACGAAATTCTTTCAACCGGGGGAGACTGTGACAACCGTCAAAATTCGATTCGGTTGTAGATTTGACTAAACTTAGTTGCACGTATAGGCACGACACATACTAGACTAAGTAACTAGAAACTAAGTTATAACCTACTAGAAGCTTGGAAACAATTAGAATCAATGGATAGTATACTTAGATTTCACATTGATATGTGAATTCTACAACTACTTAACTGTAGTGAATATCCATATTTAGGTCACTCTTTGACTCGAACACGTTTTCATGAATCATATACACACATCACGCACTTTACCTAGTGGTAGAAATTAGGTCAGAGTCTCATAGAAACTTAAGTCAAAGTTGAAGACTAAGACTAGTATACTTGATTCCTCAATTTCGCTTGAATCTCGGAATCACTACATAGAATGCCAATAAACCGATAAAAATAAATTACAAACATTATTTATAACTATAAAAGAGTTATAATACCATAATATAATTTGAAGTCTCAAATATTCAATTTATTTTGATATTCAAAGTTTATTAAACTCCAAAACCCTAAAAGCCCTAAAACCTAAATTTTATAAAGTTTAACATCAAGAATTTTATAAAATTAGTTATGAAACTTATAATATTATCTTAAAATAATTAAATTCAAGGAAATATAATCAAGGAAATAAAAATTTAAGTCATTAACATTTACCCTTAATTTATAAGTCAAAAATCAATATTTTATGAGTAAAAACTATATTAAGGTGCATATTTTTTAAAAATTTGGTGTTTTTATAAAATAATTAAAATTTTATAAAAATGGAAGAGTGAGGGAACCTCTCTCCTCATCAAAATTCGTCCCCCCTCTTTCCTAGGCACCCTCTTCCCAAAATTTTTAATCATTCACTTCACCCTCACACTCCATCTTCTCTCTCACTCTACCCCTCATTCTCTCTCACACTCTTCATCACCACCACTCCATTTCTCTCTTCATTTCTCTATACCCACGAAATTTTCCAGAGAATAAGTCCAAGAACACACCTCAAACTCAAAATCTTCATCATCTAGTGGTGTTCATTAAGGTAGAACACGATTTCCTTTCATTTTCCTCCATGTTTTCAAGGTTTTTCTTGCATTTCCTTCTTCTTCTACACCTTTCTCTTAGAAAATTTGTGTGAATATTCATTCACTTCAGTTTTGATGATGATGGTGGTAGATTTTCACCAAAAACATCTTGCATGTTACAAAATGGTGAAGATCCATGACCTAAACCTAAGTCAAAACCATGGAAATGCACTTTTCTATATGTTTTGGTGGAAAAACACCACATGCACCCTATGTTTTCTATCAAAAACGATTTTTGAACATTTCAAACTCATGAATGATCTTCAAACCAACATGCATGTGATGATCTTCAAGCAAATATGCTAGATCATCAAAGTATGTTGTTAAAAGCTTTCAAATATGTTCATGAAGGATTTATTTCCAAATAAATATCTAAAACTCCTTTTTGACCAAATCCGATTTTTCCTAGATTCCCATCAACAAAATAAGATGATATGTAAATTTCCAGGAAATAAGTCATTTTTCTAGATTTATTATAATTAATGCAAGAAAATAGGGCAATAAATCATATAAAATACTTTCTTGGGTCTATAAATCCTAGTTAAATTCGAGGACGACCCCTATGCTAAATAATGATCCCTCATTAAGTTTCATCGATTTTTGTTACTGTTTAATATGGTTTTGAATTTTCTTTTTGTTTAGCCCCAATAAATCATAAAACCGATTTATATAATTTGAAAAGGTTATATAATAATTTTCGCAGCTTATACTCTCTGTGGAAGACTTAGAAAAATATTCTCAGAATTTTTCATAATGTATTCCTATTTTTCCCTGATTTTTGTGTATATTATGGACTAAAAACAGGAAAAATAGTTCTGCTTATCCAAAATTCATAAAAATTTACCAAAACACCTTGTAGTACATTAGGAGGCTACATAAAAATTTTGATGACTTTTCCCTTTAGTATACTATTTTTCTCCTATTTTCTAAGATTAAATACACTTAAATACCCAAAATCGGATTCCAGTAGATAAAAACCACATTTGGGATTTTTCCCAGATTATTTACACTGTACATGAACTTTACAAAATTTTTGGTAATTTACTTTAACTGTTTAATAATTGTTCTCCAATTAATGATTATTTAAGAGGATAAAACAAAGAAAAATAGAAAGACTAATTGAAAAATATTTTTTATATTTTTCACAGCTTCTACATGTATAATAAAAGTGTTACAAAAATTTTGGGCAATTTTGGAAACTGTTTTCTATTTATTTCAATTTTTATTAGAATAAATGCTCAAAAAGCATAAAATTGGGTTAAACAGTTTAGAAATCAATTTTTATATTTTTCCCAACTTAAGAATGTTTAATAACAATATCACAAAACGTTTGGGTAATTTTGGAAACTGTTTTCTATTTATCCCCATTTTATTAGAATAAATGCATAAAAATCATAAAATTGGGTTAAACAGTTTAGAAACCCCTTTTTATATTTTTCCCAGCTTAAGTATGTGTAATGACATTGTTATAAAAAGTTTGGGGTATTTTCATAACTTATTTCTATTTTTCATGAATTTGTATCTATTTAGAGAATTAAATATGTGAAAATGGTTATACATATTCATAATCCATGAAAATTTATCTAGAAGTCTTTTAGTACATTTAGAACCAAAATCTGAAGTTTTGTAATTTTTATTAACTGTTTAGTATTTTTCATGATTTTATGGTTATTCAAGAAACTAAAATCGTGAATAATAGTCAGACAAATCAAAAATTCAAGAAAATTTATCTTAAGGTCTTTGACTTCAATTAAAACTTAAATGCAAAGTTTGGGAAATTTTAGAACTAAATTGATTTAGTTTTGAATATTTAATCATTGGAACACCTCTAAAATGTTAAATATTAACATTTCAATAATGGAAATTTTCCACTTAAATTGTTATATAACAATTGATTCTTTGAAACTTAATTTCCACAGAAAAATGTTTGTAACTTATCAATATTAAATTTTGACACATTATTGGCATAATTCTATTCTAGTAGTAAGTATACTAGTGTTAGATTTCGATTAGAGACTCACTAGCGAATACCATTATTGTAGGAATCGGTAGTGGTACACGTGGAACGTGGTTCAAGGCACCATTTGCATCATCTAAATGCATTGTGAGTATTCACGTACTCCCCTATTTTCAGTTTTTATGTTTTGGGGTGGAAAAGCATGTCCCGAAAAACTATTATTTGAATGTTGTATTTAAATTGATTTGTATCAAACACGATTGCTATTTTATTGCTATGTCTCTCTATATATGTCTATGCAACACGGAACATGAGAACTTATCGTACTAAGGCCCTTCCCTTATCTCTAACCATTAACTCTTTGAGCCAATGGTCATTATGGATAGCGCTATTAGGAATTGACAACTCCTCACTCGCCCTATTGCTGGAGTGCATGATACCATATTCATCTATGGAACGATAAGCATAGATCTTGATAGGGCTTCAGTCATAGGTTTGGTTGAGACTCATTGTTTGTTCATACACATACAAACTCGTTTCTCGTTATAGCAATAAACTTGTTATTAATTATAGCAATGAACTTTGTTTCTCATTACAACAACGAACTTTTATTACTGAAAACTTATATACATGTTTTAGCAATGAAATTGTTTGCTCCTTGTAGCAACGAAATTGATTGCTCATTTTAGCAATGAAACTTGTTTACTCGTTTGAGTAACGAACTTTATCTTCCATGAGAATATGAATGTTGCATCTTATTTGGGCAACATACTTTATCTCTCATGATGACAAAGAACTTTGTTTTTACAAACTTATTTACTCATTTTAACAATATACTTTTATTATTGGAAACTTTTATCAAAACTTTGATTTCAATTCATGGAACCAATATTATTTTGTTTATCTGTGAGTACTCACGAACTATTTTTATAGTTGACGCTCGTTTTACATGCTTTTTCAGGAATCATCGAGTAAGTGGCTCTTAGGGACACTTCACTTTTAGGAGCATTCGCATGTGTTGTATTTCAATTTACATTGTAATTTCTTTTAAAAGTTGTTCAAACCCATTGTAAAATTGTAATGATTTTTAATACTATGGTTGGTGTTGTCTTTTAACTTTTGCTATGAAACCCTTTATACTGCCACGCCTCGTGTTTCCGCTTTAGTGGGGTGTGACATAAACCCATGAGTTTACGGCCATAAACTCATGGTACCTTTACCATGTTGAGTTTTGAAGCTTTAAAGGTCATAAGAAGCATTCCTACTTCATGTTTAAGCCTTAGGAAGTAATTAGGGCACCATTTCACTCCTTTGTGGAGTTTACGGTCCTTGGACCACTTCTCCTTGGGTTTACGGCCGTAAACCCTAAAGGTGTATGGTCTTTTTGATGTTTAAGGTACTAAGCACTTTAAGGTTATGTTCTACACTAGTATCCAAGGCATGGTAAAGGACTAGGGCACACTTTGGCACCCTTATTAGGGTTTACGGTCCAAGAACATCTTGGACCGTAAACACCTTTGATCTTGTGTTTCCTTGGTGTTTTGTAGATGATTAGAAGTGTAACAAGTCTTATAACAAGCCTAGGTAAGAGTACTTACTATGTAGAAGCTTGAAAAGGTGCTAAAAGTCCAAGAACACTAGTGTGTGTTCTTGGTGTTCTTGGTGAAACTAAGAACACTTGAAGATCTACACAAATGGAATGATTTCACGGATGAAATCATGTAAGATCACTAGATCAAGGAAGATATCGACTAAACAAGGCAAGAAACACTTACTTTCTTGAAGATCTTGAAGAAAAGTTGGATGATACTTGAGAGAGAAATGAGTCGTAGTTCTTGAAAATGTGAAAAAGTGATTAAAATGGCTAAGTGCCATATTTATACCCTTGGGGTTTACGGCCGTAAACACCTTGTTTAGGCCGTAAACTCCAAACTCTTAGAGTTTTGGGACATTATTGTTGCACAATAAACCCTAGGGCATCCTCTCTCCTGATATCTCCTGAAGTACTAGGCTTTGGAATACTCAAACTGACTCTACACAGCTCAAAAGTTAGCAGAAACTGTTCTGAGTTCTATTGAAGTGAATGATTGTACATAATAGAAATTTTGGGTTGTCACACCATCACACACATGTATCTTAGAGTCCATATTTAATTAGTTCCTTTTGATCACTTAATTAATTATAAATTAATTCTTGATCAATACTAATTAAATAATATGATTATATATTAATATATTAGAACTTATAATATATTAATATAAATCACTAGTATCCTTTTTCCTCATCTTGTATATCCAATTGTCCCGATGCCATGCAACCCAAATGGACCATGCCGGGTCGGGTCAAGTCTTACGAATTATAGTTATGGACTTAGACATTAATCCAACAGTGACAACCCGAATTTTTTTTGCTTTGAAAGCTCAGTCAACTCAACTTAGTGTCAGACTCATTGGTAATGAGTTATAGCCTGGTTAAAGGTCATTCTAAGGAGTTTTAAGCCTAGTACACTTAAGGAATGAGTGTTAAAATGTACCTGCTAGAGACACTGTTCAACGAATCGAGCCTTAACCTCTTCATTTAGAGTTCAAGGCCACAACACTTGAGTTTACGGCCGTAAACTCAAGGTGGGCCGTAAACTCCCTCCTTATAGGCTCATATCCTTCAACTTTCTTCATTATTTCATATCCAACTCAAGAACACTCCATTTCTCTCTCAACTATCATCCCGATTTTCATCCTACATCTTCAAAAGTTGTAAGTGTTCTTCCTTGATCTGTTGATACATCTCTTAATCTAGTATCATCTAATGATTTCATCCATGGAAATCATCTTTTCTTAGATCTTCAAGAAACACCAAGAACACACACTAGTGTTCTTGGACCTTAATCACCATTTCAAGCCTCTATATCGTAAGTACTCACTCCTTAGCTTGTTATCTAGTTAAAACACCTGATTAGAGCCTTGAAACCATCAAGAATGCAATACCAAAAGGAGTTTACGGCCAAGCCATCTGCCATGGCCGTAAACCCCTAAAAGTATGCCATTTCGGCCATAAACTCTTCCTAAGGCTTGGATTTGAGGCTAGAACACTCCCTTGTGCTTTGTAATACCTTGAATCATCACCAAACTCATCATCAAAGAGAGTTTACGGCAAGGAGTAAACTCCCTTGGCCGTAAACACCTCAACACCCTCCAAAACATTGGTTATGCTCATCCTTGTGAAGAGAAATGGTCCCTCAAGTTTCCCTAGCCTTCATACACCCTTTTATGCATGTTTAACAATGAGTTTACGGTCGTAAACTCCCTTGGCCTTAAACCCATGGTCGTAAACTCATGGTAGTGTCATTCCACTTTCCTTTGAAGAATCACATGTGATTCCAACACTTGGACAAAGTGTTTCCTAGTCCCGTGAGGTGTTTCTTTGCAGTTGCTTGCTTCTAAGCACTATATTTATGCCAATATATGCCATATTATGTCATTTAGGACTTGTTAAGTCTCGGGACTTCATTCGTGGAACTTCTCATCCTTACACGCATATTCGTTGAATCACCCACATTAGGTGAGTTCATACCCCGTAATGAATCTTTTAACTATTTTAAATGCTTTTAAGGGGGGGGGAATACAAGTTGAACACAATGGTAATTGTGTAAATGTTTGTTATATATACAGCTTTCAAAAGATTGCTTATGTATTTTATAAGTGATCAAAACATTTCAAAAACTCTTTTAAAGTTATGTTACTTGATAGTTTAACAAAACTCCGTTTTTAAAGTACAAGCATAACTTAGTGGACAAACGAGTCTTTTCAATAACAGTTCAAGTAAAACATTAGTAAACTATAATAGGTATAGTTTAGAGATTCAGTTCATACTAGATACAATACGCGATAACAGAACGAACATATTATATGAGAAACAGAACATACTATATGAGAAACAAAACGAACATATTAAGTTGCTATAGCATGGAACTACTACAGGATCTAATTATACCAATGAATCACTAACTCATTGTTATAAACAAAAGGTGATAGTTAAATTGGGTATACATAATCATAAAACTTTAATGTGAATTACACGGCGTAGCAACTGGTTTGCTAAAAAGTCGCGTTTGGTTCCCTTAATCTCCAGACAAGGAGAGCGTATAGTAGGGGTACTAGCCTTCACATTATGACCAGTATGAAAGAAACAGGTTTTAAGGTCATCAGTACATCCGTATGTCATTTTAAACGACAACTGTGTACTTACATTTCCCATTACTTCCATAAAGTGACAGTACCACTTGAAAGTCAAATGCAAACTATTTTCGAGTTAAGATAGTTATAAACTAGGGAAAACTTACATTTTACAAACGACAAACAGAACAGTCGAGTCTAGTACATTCAGTAGAAAGGGACCATAATGCTAACCTTATGATTCCTTAATGTATAGATCAAAGGATATATATATATATATATATATATATATATATATATATATATATATATATATATAATAGGATCCGACAGATAATAGGATGTGTGCTCTCCGCTTCACTTCCTGTTCCTCGTTTGGTTGTGGGCTTGGAACGGATTCACCCAGTCAATTATCTATTCGATTTTTGATATATATATGTTCAGTATACATTAAGTCATCATAAGGGTACCAGGTATGGGTCAAGTCATAGGACACCAAGTCAATGCACAGTTTTCAAGTACAAAACATACTTTCCAAATCAGAACTTTTGGTATACAAAACTAAAAACTTTCCAGTTAATGGTTTAATCCATTTTATTAAACCAGTATAAACTTAAAGGACCTTAGGTGATTAACTCTATTATACCTGAGTTTATACATCATGGTTATATATCATTAATACCCAATAGGTAGTTGGATGTGTGCTTTCCACCTTACTTCATGTTCCTTGTTTGGTTGTGGGCTTAGGGCAGATTCACCCAATTAACTATCTACTCGATATTAGATCATATATAGCTAGTATAAACTAAGTGATTATAGAAGTAATCACTGTGGTTACCGTTTTATTATAAGAAATAAGGGTTTTCTTAAAGAATCTTTTCATTAAATATAAATGAACTATTACAATTAACTCCATGAGTAACAAGTGAATACGCCAGGGTTATATACAACAATGATCTAACAAACAATGGGATGTGTGCTATCCGCCTTACTTCCTGTTCCTTGTTTGGTTGTGGGCTTAGGGTAGATGCGCATAGTCGATTGTTTGTTTACTTTCAGTTTTATATAACTTGTATCCATTTAGTACTCGTAGAAAGGATTGTAGAATCATTTTTACGTATCTTTCATCAAAGTAGGAAATATAGGATTTTCTAGAGGAACAGGCAAACTTTTCTAAACAGAACTTACAACTTATAACATTTCTGTTAGAAATATATAACAATCTGATTACCACGAATAAAAGGCTCGGTTACCAGTTACTGGGTGACAGATATATATATTTAATGAGATTAGATGCGGAAAGATAAGAAGTGCGGAATAAATAAATACTGGAAAGCTATAAATGACTGAAAGCTATAAATGAAATAAATGTCAGTATTTAAATGACATAAAGCGTTAATAAAATATATAAATATATATATAGTAGGTGGTGTTAGAACGGGACTTGTGGAACGACTGTTTTGTCAAGTTGTTAGTCAAATAAATGACTAACAGGCTTAGGGTTGGACTGGATCTTAATAGACTGTGTCTCTATTTGTTCAAAGTTCAATCCGGTAAGTAACAATAAGTTCTTTTTATGTAACAATGAATTGTTTACAAAACGATACAAAATACACGGGTAATGTTTTTTTGTATGTGGGTATGGGGTTTTTTAAGGTGATTTGATGAGGTTGAAGTGGGTATTTGGAGGGTGGTAGAAGGTGTAATAAGGTTGTAGTTTTGGTGGTATAAGGTAACAAAGAGGGTGATGTTGAAAGAGCTTTGGGTGGTTACGAATATAGATTTTCGTAGTAAATCTCTCTGGATAGCCAATTCTCTCTCGCGTCTCTCTGGGGTTTGCAGTGGTCAAAAAAATCGAGGAAAATTCCTGGATGTAGGTAAGGTCCTGAATAATTTGCGGTGCAAATCTCTCCCGTATTATCTTGTTGAGTTGTGCTCGGTGAATTTTTTCTTAACTTGCAAATTCTGATGTCGAAAAACAGCAAGGTGGTGATGGTTGTGGTGATTTGAAATGGTTTTTGGAGGAGGTTTAAGGAGGGTATTTGGAGGGTGTTTGGAGATTATTTTGAGGTGGGCTATGTGTTTATTCTTCTGGAGTTGAGTGAGTAATAGGAGATATATTACAAGGAAACACAAAACACACACAAAAACTCATGTAAACATGCATCTATATATATGCAAAGGAATCAAGCAACTCTTGTTTGTTTAAGGAAAAGTAATGAAGTGATTGATTGTAAAGGTTGGAAGCACACATGATGTTTGGTACTTTTGCTTTTGTGACGATTTCTTTCCAATATATATATATAAATGATTCATGTATATATATATATATATATATATATATATATATATATATATACAATATATACAATATACATACATATATATATATACAATATAATATATATACATATATATTTATATAATATATATATATATATATATATATATATATATATATATATACACACGAACACTTGTATATATATATATATATATATATATATATATATATATATATATATATATATATATATATATATATATATCCAATTGTGAATTGAATTTCCATTTTTGACCCTTGAGGTTTTTAAATTCTTGACGATTTTAGTCTTGATTTGTTTTGTCTTCAAACGACCAAATATTGCGTCTATTTTTCCGTCTTTGCGTATTTCGTCTTTTGCATATTTTTCTATTTCATAATTAAGCACGAATCCACGCAACCTGAAATAACTGATAATATTTGTTAGATAATATAAAACCAATTCGTCTTATTTCAGTGATGATCACATATAAAAACATTTTTCAACAATTTCCCCCTATGTGATCATTGATGAAATAAGGATAGATATAATCACATTAACAGTTTTAATCTTGAAGATTTGGGATAAAAGTTTTGTCAATGAGAAGATATATATAAAACCATTGTAATCGTTTTGAAAGTTTGTGACTTGGTTTAACATATCTTATGTAAAAGATTTTCAGAAATTTGTTTCTGAATCAAAGTCTCGGGTTCGGTTATCAAAGGGTAGTCATATATGTATCTAAAGAAATTTCCTTAGATTTTATAGCATTATTAATGACGACAAGTGGTCTAACAGGTCGATTCAGATGAACGCTCATAGGTATAGCTCACACTTCACTTGGGTGTTTGGTTGTTCTGGCAGCAGAACAAGTTAATGATCACTAAAAATGAGTGATATCTCTCTCTGACGACTCACACTCATATCGGAGGTGTTCAGCTATGCTTTTCCTATAAAGTCACTTAGTCGCATTATTAGATAATCAATCACATAAGACTGGTTTCGGCATTACTCAGCGGGTTTCTTCATTCATGCCATTAAAGTTCACTCTCTCTCTCCGTCGGGAAATACATGTAGAGGGGTTTAACAATTTTCATAGTGCAGTTTGCAACTAAGATTCTTCAGTGATGAAGGCTACAGTATCCCGGGAAATCCATTGTTGTTGCAGCTTCTTCTTTGATAGTATCCTGTTTGTTGATCAATATCGATTTATTGTAAAAAGATATTTTGTTTTAGCATTGAGAATTTGCTACATTTGAGACCTTTTTAAGAGTATTTGACTTGAGTGATTGATATATCTTCTTTTGTGAAAAATGGTTAAAACAAATCACGGGATTTTATGATTTTTGTTTTGAAATAACCATTTGGTTGAAAGTTTGTTTGAAAATACCAAATATAGAATATATTTTTTTTTGTTTTGTTTGGTATATCTTTATTGAATCCATTTGTTTTCTTGCTGATTTGTCTTTGAGGATTGGATGTTGATAGATATTTGTTTTTCCTTTGGTTTTCTTGTAAGGATATGTCGTTGTTTGCTTGATGGATCATGGGATCGCAAGTCTTCATTTTTTGTTGGCTTTTATCTAGGTAGGGATAGGTGGCATAAAAGACAGTTTGTCTAGTATGTAAGAAATGAATGTATCGTCCCTGGTCATTTTGATATCTAAGCAAAAATGAGACCGTGACAAGGTATAATTGGGTATACCTTATAAGCAATAGTGACACACCTAAGCTTACAAGAAATGATTTCCACAATGATTTAGATCGACGAGGCACAAATTCTCACATGGGTTTTTGTTTTCATCTGAACCTCCTAACCTTATGTCCCTTGATTGTTTAAAATCGTCAATAATGAAATAAAATCGAAGGAAATAAAGTTATATACATTATGAAAAGTAGGATATTTGAACCTTCACTCCAATTGAGAATCAATATGACTTAAAATCTTCATCGAGCATAAGCATCTGAAAATTAAGTCAAGAGAAGATTAATCACAAGGTTCTATAAAAGCTTATTATGGCATGTCTTTTATTAATTTTTTTTTTGAAGATTTGTTTTTCTGAATGTTTTTGGAAATATTGGTTATTTGAATGTTTTTGGTATTTTTGAAAGGAAAGCAATTTTCAATTGTTTTTGAATTTTCCTTTTGAATGAAAGTAAACACACTTTTGTACAAACAAAAAGTAAAAGTTTAAGGATAGATGTTATCTGGATTTAACATTCCTAGACGGCCTAGGAAGTATTGAAACTTTGTTTCATCGAGAGCCTTAGTGAAGACATCGGCAATTTGATCTTCGGTGTTGATGAAGTGCAATTCGATATGACCCTTTTGAATGTTGTCTTTGATGAAATTATATCGAATGTCGATGTGCTTTGTCATGGAATGGTGAACGGGATTGTGAGAAATGGCAATTGCACTGGTTGAGTCACAAAATATGGAAATTTGTGAAATTTTGAAGCCATAGTCTCGCAGTTGAGTTTGCATCCATATGACTTGCGAACAACAGCTGGCGGCAGCGACGTATTCAGCTTCTGCTGTTGATGTGGATACACAAGTCTGTTTCTTTGAAGTCCAACTCACTAGTCTACCTCCTAGGAATTGACAGCTACCAGATGTACTCTTTCTATCTAACTTGCATCCTCCATAGTCTGAGTCGGTGAAAGCGTTCAGCTGAAAATCGGATTTAGCTGGATACCAAAGGCCAAGTTTGGGAGTGCCTTTTAGGTATTTGAAGATGCGTTTCACAGCAACTACATGGGATTCCATAGGATTTGCTTGCTATCTGGCACAGACACATGTAGAAAACATGATGTCAGGTCTGCTGGCAGTGAGGTATAAGAGTGATCCGATCATTCCACGATATCTTTTCTGATCAACAGGTTTGCCATTTAAGTCTGCATCGATTTTGTATCCAAAAGCCATTGGGGTTTTTGCGGTATTGGATTTGTCCATTGAAAAGCGAGTGAGTAGGTTTTTGACATAATTCTCTTGGTTGATGAAAATGCCATCAGTTGACTGTTTGATTTGAAGTCCGAGAAAAGTAGTCATCTCCCCAATCATGCTCATTTCAAATTTGCTCTTCATTAGATCTGCAAACTTAATACTCAAAGATTCATCAGTAGAACCGAAAATAATGTCATCAACATATATTTGTACGATTAAAAGATGTTTATTATAGATTTTACGAAAGAGGGTTTGATCGATTGAACCTCTTTTAAAACTTGATTCTTCGAGAAAGGTTGTCAATGTGGCATACCAGGCTCGGGGTGCTTGTTTCAAGCCATAGACAGCTTTCTGCAATTTGAAGCTGTGATCAGGAAATTTGGGATCTTCGAAACCTGGTGGTTGTTGGATGTATACATCGCGATCTAACTCTCCATGTAGGAATGCACATTTAACATGCATTTGGAATACTTTGAAGTTCTTATGTGCAGCATATGCAAGAAAGATGCGAATTGCTTCAATTCTGGCAACTGGAGCATATGTTTCATCGTAGTCGATTCCTTCTTGTTGTGAATATCCTTTGACTACGAGACGTGCCTTGTTTCGACAAACGATTCCTTGATCGTCAGTTTTGTTTCTGAATACCCATCTTGAACCTATAACAGAAACATCGTTTGGGGTAGGGACAAGATTCCATACGTCATTTCTTTCAAATTCTTCTAGCTCTTCTTGCATAGCTTTTACCCAGTCTGGATCTTTGAGAGCAGAATGTATGGTTTTGGGTTCAGTCATGGATAAGAAGGCTCCAAATAAACAATCATTAGAAGTTGCGGCTCTAGTTTGGATGCCTGAGTTTGGATCTCCGATGATTTGGTCAGTTGGGTGGTTTCTGGTCCATTTTATTAAGCGATTCTCTTCCGCTATAATAATTGGAATTTCAGTATCCAATTGTTCTTCTCCGGGAGTTTCATCTTGGAATAGGTTTGAAGGTTCCCCCATAAATGATGCATCGGGATTGTTTTGGATATTTGGGGATGGGGTATTTAAAGGAGGATTTGGTGTTTGTTCCAATGAAGAAGTATGTGTAGGTGGTTCCCCCTTGAATTGATCTGCATCATTTCGGTTTGTTTGTGGAGTTCCTTCAGTGGTCGTTCCTGTAGAATCAATAGAAGTAGTTAGAAGTTCAGAATTGTAAGCGGTTTTGGGTTGTTCAAAAAGTAAATCAAGATCGATTTCAATGTCTATGTCAGGAGAAGGTGTTTGTTGAATATGATTTTGAAAAATATTATCAATCATTTTAGAACCAAAATGTTCACGATCCAATTTCCTGACATAAAATTCATCGAAATGAACATCGGTACTTTCTTCAATTACTCTGGTACGTTTGTTCAGTACTCGATAAGCAGCTGAAGAAAATGAGTAACCAAGGAAAATTCCTTCGTCCGACCTTGATTCAAATTTTGAGAGGTGGTCTTTATTGTTCTTTATGAAGCATCGACAACCAAAAATATGGAAAAATTTGATGTTTGGTTTTCGGTTGTTAATGACTTCATATAGTGTTTTATGAAGATGTTTATGGATTAAGGAACGATTTTGAGTGTAGCAAGCTGTGGCTATTGCTTCTGCCTAGAAGTATTGTGGCAGATCAGCGAAGATAAGCATTGATCTTGCGGCTTCACATAGAGTTATGTTCCTTCTTTCGACAACTCCGTTCTGTTGTGGAGTGTATGGGGCTGAGAAGTTATGTTCAATTCCTTTGTCTTTGAGAAATGAATCTAGAGTCTTGTTTTTGAACTCTAAACCATTATCACTTCGGATTCTTCGAACAGGTCGTTTGAGCTTCAGTTCGATTTGTTTTATGAAGTTGATCATCTCTTCAGGTGCTTCTGATTTTAGTCTTAAGAAGAAGACCCAAGTAAAGCGCAAGAAGCCATCAACGACAACAAGAATGTACTTCTTCCTTTGTATGGTTTGGGTTTTGGCAGGGCCACAAAGGTCTATGTGCAGCAATTCTAGTGGTTCGGATACACTAGATTCTGAGATGCTTTTGTGAGTGGATTTGGAAAGTTTTCCCTTTTCACATGCAGCACACAGAGTTTCATTATCAAGCTTCAGAAGTGGCAGTCCTCTAACAAGATCATCGCCGATCAGTTTGTTGATGTACCCAAAGTTTAGATGGGAAAGGCGGCGGTTCCATAACCAACTGATATCTGTTGGGGCTTTTGATAGCAGACATATATCGGGTTTACCATAGATAAGATCCATGTCAAGTGGATACATATTTCCGGCACGGTAAGAATCAACAATGATTTCTTTGGTTTTGGCGTCCATGATCAAGCTTCTTTGTTTGGTGAATAGGACTTCAAGATTGTTATCACACAGTTGAGAAACACTGATGAGGTTGTGTTTCAGATCATCGACATAGGCAACTTTCTTTATGGTGAAGTTACCATTTGTTATGTTTCCATAACCCTTGATTTTTGCCGTCATGTTGTTGCCGAAGGTAACGTCTTGATTGGTTTGGGTTGGTTTGAAGTCACGAAGGTAGTTTCGGTTTCCTGTCATATGCTTGGAGCAGCCACTATCAATATACCATGTATCATCCTTGGGTTCTCCAGCATTAGATACCTGCAATTTAGACAGAAGATTTAGGTACCCAAATCTGAATGGGTCCTGGTTTGTTAGTTGTTTTTATTTTGGGTTTTTTGTTTACCGAACTTCTTGTAGCATTTGACTTCATATTGCTATAAGAGTTTGGTTTATAAGGATGGAATGGTTGAGGTTTGATTTTATTTATCAAATTTTCCCAAAAAGTGATTTGTTTATGAAAATTCGTTGGTTGATAAAATCTGTGATTTGGTGAATGATATCCTAGATGTGAATTTTTTTTTGAAAAGTTCTCTTCATATCTGGGATGTGATTGGCGGTTATGAAAGGCTTTTTGAAGATGATGTTTTGAAACTTTCTGATTTGGTCGTTTTTGAAAGTTCCTTGAATGGTTAAAGGTGATCTCTTGAAAGCGGTTTTCAAAAGGTTTTTGAAAAGGTTTTGGTTTTTGTTTGGAAACCTGTTTTTGAGGTATGAGGTAAGGTTGAACTGGTTTCTTTGGTTTGTTTTCAAAAAGTTTTGGTTTGTTAAGTGGGGTTTTGGTGGTTTCATTGGTATGTTTGATTTGGTGAGTTGAAGAACTAGCAGAGTTTGTTTCAGATTTTACAACTCTTTTGATAGACTTTTTGGAAACAGTGAAAGCAGTGTCATCTGGGCTACAGTTGATAACTGTTTCGTCATCTGAATCTTCCTCATTAGCATATGTGAAAAGATCTGGAAGAGTGGATTCAGAGTTTTCACAAATTGTCATGTTTTCTTGTTTAGCTAGTTCATTTTCAAAGGATTCTCTCCCAATTCCTAGTCTGTAATTCGTATCAATTTTGCCAGTTCGTAAGGTGTTTGCTTTGGTGAAAACATCATCACTTAGTTTTCTAGCAATTTTGATAGAATTCATATTCCATATCAATCTTTTGTTTTCAGATTCAAGAAAATTGGTTTGGTTTAAAGAATTAGTCAGTTTTTCATTTAAAGTTTTGTATTTTTCAGTTGATTCTTGAAAGTTTTGTTTCAACTGAAGGATTTCCTTTTCTAAAACATCTTTTGTTTCAGAGGAAATGACTGACTGATTTTTTTGTTCCAAATCCTTTTTCTGAATTAGGGTTTGATTTAATTGTTCCAAGACGTGATTATAATCTTCTGATTTTCTTTCAATGTCTCTTTCCAATTTGTTCTTTATCCTTGTTGATTCTCCAAATTTGAGTTGCAAGGTTTGTAACTCAGATTTGCAGATATCGGAATTGATCATTGTGTCATGATATTTTTTGAGATCAGCTTCTAGACTTTTCTCAATCTTGGTTATATGGGACTCAAAAATTGATTTCGAAAGACCAAGTTCAGAGATCATAGACCATACCTGTTCTATGACGTTTGGAGCTCTTGAAGGTCTATCAACACCAACTACGAAACAGAAGTTTGATTGTGTTGGTTCATTGTCAGCTTCGTCTTCAGAAGTTGGCCAGTATTCCACGTTTGTTTCATGGATTGCCATTAATGCTCTTTGCTTATCTTGATTTTCCTGTTTCTTTAATTCATCAGCTTTTTGAGCGTAGTATGCTGAGTCTTTGACTTTGGTTTTGTTTTTAGCTCGGCATTCTCTGGCATAGTGATTAGTTCCTTTGCAGTTGTGACAAATGATCACTTCTTCATCACTGTCATCCTTTTGACTTTTAATCGGAAGTCTTTCAGGAGCTTGAGTTTGGATTTGTTGGGAAGATTGGGAAGGGTTATGTTGGAATCCAAAATTTTGGTTGTTTTGAAAGCCATTGTTTTGATTAGTGTAACCTTGATTTTGGAATCCTCTGTTTTGGTTTTGAAAACTGTTGTTTTGGTTATTGTTTTGATGACTTGAGTTGGGATTGTTTTGAAATCCCTGGTTTTGAAAACCTTGGTTTGAATTGTTTTGGAAGGAAGGTCTTTGAAAATTTTGTCCAAAATAAGGTCTTGGTTGAAAACCTGAGTTGTTTTGAACAGGTTGAGGTCTTGGTTGAAATCCAGAATTATTTTGTCCAAATGATGGTCGGTTTTGAAAATTTGGTTTGAAATTCGATTGACCGTGATTTGGAATAAATCTATGGTGGTTTGTGTTTGCTACCAAAGCACACAGTTGTTGGTAGTCTGCTTCATCATTTAAATCAGATTGATCAAAAGAATTGTTCAAACAGGGTTGGTTTTGAAAAGATGTCTGATTAAAATGATTGAAGTTTTGTTCATTAAAAGGTGTTTGGTTTTGAGAAGATGTGGAAACGAGAGCAAGTGGTCCTCCAAAAGCTGTAGTGGTTGGTGGGTCAATCGAGGATTCATACGATTGAAGTTCTCCATACAAATTGTATAAAGTTTCAGTATGAATGGCTGGATTTCCCTGAATGATGAGTTTAACCATCTTCCAGCTTTCGTAAAGATTGTTTAGAAACTTGAGATTTATCTCGTGTTGTGTCTTTTTGATGCCCAAATTGTTCATTTTTACCATGATAAAATTGAACCTATCATGAGCATCATGGATGGTTTTTGATGAAAGCATCTTGAAATTATCGAATTCATTTAAAACAGATGTTCTTTTGTTTCCAATAATTCTTTGATTTCCATAAAAACGATTTTTTAAATTTTCCCAGATTTGATTTGCAGTCAACAGTATTATGTCGTCCATTTGACTTAGAATACTGTGGGGAATTCCAACCACAAGTTCCTTTTTGGCTTGGAGTTGCAGCCTTTTTTCGGTTTCAGCAAGAGTGGCTTGATTTGTAGCAAGAGTAGCCATATTTTCTGGAGTAACATATGTTCCTTCTACACAATTCCAGACATCTTCACTTATGGTGTTAAGATGAAGATTCATACGGCCAACCCACGAATTATACTCTTCAGGAATAAGTATGGGTGCCCGTGAACCAGATCCCAAGCTGTTAGCAATAGAAACAGAGTTCATGTTGGAATAATTAGCAGAAGACATAATAAAATTTTGGTTTTTGAAAGGATTTTGAACAATTGATATTAAAATAAAATTTTTAAAGAAAATCTTATGGAAGGTTTATAAACGCTAACCAAAAGTTTTCGACAAAAATTTCAAAGTAAATCACACAAGCTCTGAATTTTTTTTGTTTAAGATTTTTTTTTTTTAATTTTTTTAATAATTTTTTTTTAAGGATTTTGAACAAGTGATATTAAAATGAAATTTTTCAAGAAAAGCTTATGGAAGGTTTATAAACGCTAACCAAAAGTTTTCGACAAAAAATTCAAGGTAAATCACACAAGCTCTGATACCAATTGTTAGAAATACATAACAATCTGATTACCACGAATAAAAGGCTCGGTTACCAGTTACTGGGTGACAGATATATATATTTAATGAGATTAGATGCGGAAAGATAAGAAGTGCGGAATAAATAAATACTGGAAAGCTATAAATGACTAAAAGTTATAAATGAAATAAATGACAGTATTTAAATGACATAAAGCGTTAATAAAATATATAAATATATATATAGTAGGTGGTGTTAGAACGGGACTTGTGGAACGACTGTTTTGTCAAGTTGTTAGTCAAAGAAATGACTAACAGGCTTAGGGTTGGACTGGATCTTAATAGACTGTGTCTCTATTTGTTCAAAGTTCAATCCGGTAAGTAACAATAAGTTCTTTTTATGTAACAATGAATTGTTTACAAAACGATACAAAATACACGGGTAATGTTTTTTTGTATGTGGGTATGGGGTTTTTTTAAGGTGATTTGATGAGGTTGAAGTGGGTATTTGGAGGGTGGTAGAAGGTGTAATGAGGTTGTAGTTTTGGTGGTATAAGGTAACAAAGAGGGTGATGTTGAAAGAGCTTTGGGTGGTTACGAATATAGATTTTCGTAGTAAATCTCTCTGGATAGCCAATTCTCTCTCGCGTCTCTCTGGGGTTTGCAGTGGTCAAAAAAATCGAGGAAAATTCCTGGATGTAGGTAAGGTCCTGAATAATTTGCGGTGCAAATCTCTCCCGTATTATCTTGTTGAGTTGTGCTCGGTGAATTTTTTCTTAACTTGCAAATTCTGATGTCGAAAAACAGCAAGGTGGTGATGGTTGTGGTGATTTGAAATGGTTTTTGGAGGAGGTTTAAGGAGGGTATTTGGAGGGTGTTTGGAGATTATTTTGAGGTTGGCTATGTGTTTATTCTTCTGGAGTTAAGTGAGTAATAGGAGATATATTACAAGGAAACACATAACACACACAAAAACTCATGTAAACATGCATCTATATATATGCAAAGGAATCAAGCAACTCTTGTTTGTTTAAGGAAAAGTAATGAAGTGATTGATTGTAAAGGTTGGAAGCACACATGATGTTTGGTACTTTTGCTTTTGTGAAGATTTCTTTCCAATATATATATATATGCATGATTCATATATATATATATATATATATATATATATATATATATATATATATATATATATATATATACAATATATACAATATACATACATATATATATATATACAATATAATATATATACATATATATTTATATAATATATATATATATATATATATATATATATACACACGAACACTTGTATATATATATATATATATCCAATTGTGAATTGAATTTCCATTTTGACCCTTGAGGTTTTTAAATTCTTGACGATTTTAGTCTTGATTTGTTTTGTCTTCAAACGACCAAATATTGCGTCTATTTTTCCGTCTTTGCGTATTTCGTCTTTTGCATATTTTTCTATTTCATAATTAAGCACGAATCCACGCAACCTGAAATAACTGATAATATTTGTTAGATAATATAAAACCAATTCGTCTTATTTCAGTGATGATCACATATAAAAACATTTTTCAACAATTTCAACTACATTTTTCAACAACTTTCTACAACTTACTTACATCACTAAAATCTTATGAACTCACCAGTTTAATTGCTTATCAACTCTTTCAAATAACTTGTATTCTCTGGAGACTATTAGTCAGGTACTCGCGTTGGGAATTCAGAAGATGGAGCATAATAGCTTCAAGTCTTGTTTTGTTATTTGCTTATGTATTCTATGTTTTATGAACACACACATTGTAAACACTTTTTTTCTAATGAAATGGTTGTTCATTACTTGCTTACTATGATACATGTCTTGTGATACTAAACATGACGTCCTCCACCCCCGAACGTTTCCGCTGTTCCGGTTTTGAGGTGTGACAACACCTCACAACACAACATACCCTCCGGGGATACAATATGTTTTATAAATGAAATATGTTTTATTTATACGTTTTCATACTACATCATATCAAGGGTAACCATTTCAACTATAACATTACGTGTATTCGACAAATCACAATTTGTTATTATGCCTTTGTTAACACTGTAGAAAGGGTAATCATTTTGGACATAAACTAACACACTTTTGCATATGTGACTTAATTGTTATCTCGAATTGTCAAACGATTTTTCATCATATTAATCGTGAACATCGTTGTTAGCAATCATGTGATGTCATATGGCTTTGTTTGTACCAAACGAAAGTCCCCACCTATAACCAGAGTCTCTTGGAGGGAGAGCATGACAAGTGTGTATAGATCTATACGGGGCTGACGACTCCGCACCCTGACTGTTAGCTACAGTCCCCGGGGTGACAAATGTGAACATTAGGTACTGCGTCTAGTATGGTTATGAGGAACTCAGAACACGCGGAAACAATGACTCATGCACGTAGTAATACATAACTCAATCATGCTCGGTGGGTAATAACTATATTATAGGGTATTATCAGCATGTTCAGAATTCAGGATAAACACTTCCACAACTAGTTTTACTTAATGATAAAACTATACACATTCATTATAAGTATGGCATATTTACTTACATTCATGGTCTTGGTACATATAAGACTACACCTCACTTTTAGGAAAATATAGGATTTTCCTGGTTCAAATACATTCATTTTGTACAATAACGATTTACAACATCATTCTTAAGAAAATATCGGATTTTCTAGAAACAAACGCAGACTTTTCAAATGACATTCATATACACAAATATCAGCTTATCAACTCACCAACTTAAATGTTGACACCTTTTCTTTGAAATAACTTGTATTCTCAGTAAATCGCTAAACCAGGTTAGCAACTGCTTTTGAAGACTTACGCTCAGGCGTTAGTTTAATCTTTTGGATATCATATTGTAATTGACTTTTGCAAACATGTAATACTACAATCATGTAAAATTTTCAATTATGTATATGATGGTCGTGTGTACTTTATTCACTATTCATTTGTTATGATACTATACATGACGTCCTCCGCCCCCGAATGTTTCCGCCGTTCTGGTTTGGGGGTGTGACAGATTGGTATCAGAGCATTGTATATAGTGAACTAAGTATATCAAAACCATTTTTGATATACAACTATAAACACAACTTGGAAAAAACACTCTGACTAAGAGTTATACTTTTTTAAATAAATCTTTTACACAAGTATACGTGCATGCATTATATAATAGGGTCAGTATCATAATGAAAACAATATAGAAGTATTATAGATGAGTTGTGCAATACATGTATGCCTTGGAATATGTAATCGGGACTGGGATGAATATAGCCTGATCAACTATATTTGTCCGAGACCCGACCAACATATGCCAGGGGATAGCTACAGTGGACAACAAGTCTAAAACTTACCAAACTTATAAACCTTAGAATCAAACATAACATTTAGAATACTATAGGAGTATTTTATGCATACAATAGTTTAACTTTGATGTTCCACCTTATGTGCCTTAGTTCTAGACAATTCTTATATCCCTATTCTCGTAGAGACGCAATGGCCGGATTCCATCTACCAGGGGATCCATACTACCCGAACCAAGACAGTGGAGGAGGGATAGAGAATGTCACACCCCCAAACCAAGGATGGCGGAAACGTCCGGGGGTGGAGGACTTCATGTATAGTATCACAACAACGAGTATAATAGTGCCCAAAGTAAATACAACCATCATAAATACAATTGAAAAAGTTATACAATAGTATGTGTTTACATGTTTCCAATCAATTACACTTATGATGACAAAAATGAAATGTTTGACGACTTAACGTCCCATCCTCAAAAGCGGTTGATTTCCTGTTTCACTGAATTCCTAAGAATACAAGTAGTTTGAAAAAACGTCAACAATTAAGTTGGTGAGTTCATAAGAGTTGTATTTGAGAAAGAAGCTGTTTTCCTTGTAAAAGGCGATAGAGTATGATTTCAGAAAATCCAATATTTTCTTTATGAAACGCTACATGAACTCTCCTATGTTATGCAATAATGTACCCTAGAAACACCTATAGATTCCTTCTACAATCACCAAGTGTATATAAGTTATATAAAATTTAAGTTAAATAAACTGTCGAATATAATGGGTCTGCCGTAGGTCCACAACCAAACAAGGAACAGGAAGTAAGGCGGGCCCACCAATTGTAGGTCGATTGCGACTAGATTCTTATATAACTCTAGCATATACGATTAGCAATTATAGCCGAAGTCTAACAATTCTAGATGAAATGTAGTTTTGATAGAAATATGTTTCCAAAGAAAATCCAATATTTTCCTTATAAAAAGTCATGCAGTCTTAAATGTGAAGACAGAGAATATGTGTGTGTTTTGTACTTATAATGTTCATAAAGGTAATGTGTTTCCAAAGAAAATCCAATATTTTCCTTATAAAAAGTCATGTAGTCTTAAACGTCAAAACCGAGAATATACAAGTATTTTTTCATACTTAAAGTAATACATGCAAGTTTAAATCGGCATAAACTCGTTTAATTTAGAAGTAAAACCCTTTTTAAAGTAGAATTTTTCCTGTAAACTTGAAAGATTGTTAACTCCCTATGTGAGTCGCTATAACCATACTACGACAGAATAACCTGCTGCGACGTTCTTCAGGCGTCGGAAACGAAATGACATTTGTCACCCCCGATCGGCCGATCGGACTTATGCAAGCAGCATGGGTGTGGGTTGTCAATCCCAATATAGATTTATACACAATCATCACGCTCTCCCTACAAGAGACTCTGGTTACAACTAATTCATGATTTATTTTCTGTGGTACTTAAGAGTACCCCGAAGGAGAATGTCTCACTACTTACGTTAACTAGTTTACATATAGTTTTGAGTATAAAACCTCTTCCGTGGAGGAAGTGAAATCACCTTTTATTAAAATACATTTGTGATATAAATCCATAAACTATTACTATTATAGTTTATCAAGTAGTATATGAAAAACCCATTTGTTTTGAGAGTAAAACCTTTTTCCATGTAGTATGCTTTTATCGAAAATTCATAAACTATACTTAATGTAGTTTATTATATGTGTTCGAAATGAATGGAGGAAAAACCTTAACATGAATGACTAATTTATGTTTTTGATGATAAACTAACAAGAATGCATCCAAACATTGAGAAACTTATCGTTATGCACTTTGCTCAACATACTACAAAGTGTTGTTAATATGGTAAACTATGTAACTAGTTTTTATCCTTTCTGCACTGTTTTCAAATCATCATATAAAAATCATACGAAGTCGAAAACTAACTCCGTAAACACTGAGAGTTTAGAAAATGTGTCTACTTTATTCATAATTTTTATTATGATTTTTATAAGTCTCTAACTTATGTGAAAGTGTTCATAATCACAGACTGGTCTGAATTCCTTTCTAAAATGATAGGCAGTTTTGTAAAAATCAACATAAATTGTAGAAAAATCATATGGAGATGTGAAGGTAGTCATTTTAAAGGTATAAACCTGAACTACTTGCATATTATACAGTTTTGAAAAATATTAAGTTTAAGTTGGGTAAAACAGTTCGTGAACAGGTCACAACTTTTCTGTTGTAAGCTGTCAAGTTGAGTTTTGAATATGTTTTGGTGTTTTAACTTTTATTCCCCCCCCCCTGAAAACTGAATAAAACTAGAAAATATAGAGGTATGAACTGACCTTGAGTGATTTCTCAAAGAGTGGAAGGTTGAAGATGATGAGTTTCAAGTCTAGAACACTTGATGAACACACGAAGTTTTTGGATGATCTTAAGAACGATTTCGTGTTAAGATATGAGTCGATGATCCAAGAGTGTTATGAAAACATGTAATAACACTTGAGTTAGAAGGAAATACTTACCAATAAGTGAATAAATGACTCAAGAATACATCAAAAGTGTGGCTGAAAGTTGAGTGAAAAGAGGCCCTCTTGATGGTTTAAGAAGTGTATAATGTTTGATGGTGAAGCAAATGATCAAGGAAATCCCAGACATTTCCTTATATGGAGGGTTGCTGGAGTAAGTGGCTAGGGTGAAGGGATGTTTGCATTGGTTTGTGTGATGTGGATAAGGTTGGACCAATGAGAAAGTGACACATAGGAGGCAAGTGGGCACACTTGACCCACTTGTGTTGTAGAATACTCTTCTTATTGTAAAATAATTATTTATAATTAATAAATCCTTGAAAAATAATTAAAATAATAGTTCTGGGGTTAAAAATGATAAAAATATGAATTTGGTGAAAAAATCCCGTCAAAAACGGGCTTAGGAGGCGAAAGTAGTCGAAAACCGGACAATAGGGACTGAATCTACGAGGTTCGGCTCTTAGGAGTGTGGGAACCGAGAGGGAACCGAGAGTAGGAAGGGAAGGCCGGAGGTCCGAAGTGGTGGGGGGGGGGTGCGAGGGTCTCGCATCGGTCTGCTGAGCTTCGGTCTGCTGAGGCTTCGGTCCGAGAGGCTCCTGACAAGTTCGGTTCTGACAAGTTCGGCTCCTAAGAGGTTCGGCTCTGACACTTTTGGTTCTTACACTTTCGGCTCCTAAGAGGTTCGGCTCCTGAGAGGTACGGCTCCTGAGAGGAGTTTCGGTTCCTAAGAGGAGTTTCGGTTCCTAAGAAGGGTTTCGGTTCTATATGGCTGTTTTTTGAGAAATCTTTCCGTTTTGCGTGATTTTTGACCAAGTTAAAGGTCAGGATGACCCGGATGACTATAAAAAGTTCGAGAGAGATTTTGGGAGAGATTTCACATACTTGGAGAGATTTCACATACTTGGAGAGATTTGGGAGAGGTTTCACATACTTGGAGAGATTTGGGAGAGATTTCACATACTTGGAGAGATTTCACATTCTTGGAGAGATTTCACATTCTTGGAGAGATTTGGGAGAGATTTCACATACTTGGAGAGATTTCACATACTTAGAGAGATTTGGGAGAGATTTCACATGCTTGGAGAGATTTGGGAGAGATTTCACATACTTGGAGAGATTTGGGAGATATTTCACATACTTGGAGAGATTTCACATACTTAGAGAGATTTGGGAGAGATTTCACATGCTTGGAGAGATTTGGGTGAGATTTCACATACTTGGAGAGATTTGGGAGAGATTTCACATACTTGGAGAGATTTCACATACTTAGAGAGATTTGGGAGAGATTTCACATGCTTGGAGAGATTTGGGAGAGATTTCACATACTTGGAGAGATTTGGGAGAGATTTCACATACTTGGAGAGATTTCACATACCTAGAGAGATTTGGGAGAGATTTCACATGCTTGGAGAGATTTGGGAGAGATTTCACATACTTGGAGAGATTTGGGAGAGATTTAACCTTAGCCATTATTATCGCATAATCTCGCAAATGCAAGGTTCGCGAACCCCGTTATGCTTCGTTAATGATCGTTTTAAGTCCCCGAAAGGGTCCTTAGTCGTCTTTTGATGCGTTTAACTCCCTTTTTAGGGTTTTTACATTGTTAACACATAGATTCTTCGAGACACTTGAATTTTTGACATAAAGATGCACATTTTTATACATAGAATAACTTTTTAACGTACAAGTACTAGTAAAGTTTGACCGGTTTAACTTGTTGACTTTGACTTTGAATTGAATTTGACGGTTGTCACATTATCCCCCCGTTAGAAGGAATTTCGTCCCGAAATTTGCATTTGAGTGGGACATCAAGGGTTGGGGAATAGATGTGGGTATTTTTGCTTTATTTGGTCTTCGCGTTCCTAGGTGAACTTGGGTCCTTGTTTCACGATCCAACAAACCTTCACAACAGGGATGCGTCTTTGGTTTCGTCGGGAGTTATCACAAGAGTCTCGTCGGACAAACATTTCTTTAAATTTGACGCGCGAATGGTTGGATGTACATTATTAGGTTCTGGGGCAGTCGGAGTTTGTATACTACCGGGCCAATCCTAGCAAGGATTTCGAATGGTCTGTTGTACCTTTAGTTTCCCATGTTTACCGAAACATATCATTCTTTTGAATGGTGAGGCCTTCGGTAGAACTCGGTCACCAACCTGCAATTCCGAGGGTTTGCGTCGCTTATCTGTGTAGTTCGTTTGTCGGCTTCGAGATGCTTTCAGCCTTTCTCGAATGTATACTAAGTCGTAGGCAGTTACTTCCCCTCGGAGCGTCGCATAGGGTCTGCTTTAGTGTTTCTCGTTTGATTAGGTCGATAGGGAGCATATGGGTTCGGTTTACGAGACTAGACTTATTTGGATGGTAGAACGTTCATTCACACTCCTGGATAACCTTGTCCCGAAGTTCATGGTAGGACTCGTACCTGGTCCATCTATCTTTAACTTGTGTATAGAGGTCGTATGTAATTAGGATTAGTAAGGCAGTTGGATGGGTGACTCCGCCCCAAGACCACAACCAGACAAGGAACAGTAAATAGGGCGGAAACACACACCCAATGTCCATAGAATCTTAATTATATATTATCCTCGCGTATACACTTCGTAGTGATAGACTAACTGTATCCGTCTCAAGCTTTTGTGCTTGCTCTTGTCCTGTTATACGTGTGATATTCTTGAAGGGTTTACTAGGAATAATTTGAAAAGGTGCGGAAAGTGTAATACTCCTCTGGTGAGTGCTTTGAGGTTTCACAGCGAGAGATGGCCCGGAGGTCCGTGTCGGATTTGCGTTTATAAGAGACGAGGGTTTCGAGGTTAGGTAAAGGGTCTTTTCGTAGACGTTTAATCGGGAAAGTGAGGACTATACCAATCGACATCGAATGACGACAACAGATCTTTTGAGTAATACATGCGTTAAGTTGTATTCGTACAAATTATTCGTTAGGGAGATAGAGTATTATGTGATTCTTGTTAGTGTGCTCCGTTCTGATCGATGTTATTGTTACTGCAAATGATTCATACCACAACAGCTAGCACTGGTAGTAAGTGTGTTCTGATAGCTAGTAATGATACTTTATATCATGATCCCCGACCGATCATTCTATGGTCGATCGGTACATGCAAGTCGTATGTAAATTGGTATTGATGAAACCGTCGAGTGAGTGCCTTTACCCTAGTCCTACTACTAGACATGGAATAGGGGTTAAGACGGAATTATTTGCTTTAAGCTTGTAGTATTTTGATTAAGATTAACCCTGATGTATATACCAAGTTATCCCAACTCAATGGTAATGATCCTAAGATCATATATGAGTGTCTTTGATTTGATTGAACGAGAGAGTATTTTAACTACTTTTTGATATACGCCAATTTTAGCAAACATACCAAATTCATTACAAACGTATGGTACTTAAATGTTTTTGTTATTGGAAACATTACAAAAGTCCTAATAAGGTTCCTTGTTGCTCCTGCTGGTTTGTTTGTCACGCTCCTCCTATTCCTCCGTCCTTCCTCTCAGTTGGTCAGTCCCTCTTGAAGTGTCCCGTTTCACCACATAGGTAGCATACTGGACTTACACTGGTACGGGGGATTGAAGCGATGTGTTGGGTTTGTTTCCTGCAGAAGCGGGCAATATGTCCGTCCTTGTTGCAGTTTTTACAGTGCATCACCCGGCAAACCCCATTGTGATGGTAGCTACACTTGATACACTTTGGAAGTGTTTCCATATATTGTCTGACCGGTGTTTGAGTGACAGACGCTGTGGCTAGTGTCGAGGCATGAGTCGGGATTCATGTTGTAATTATTGGGGCAGCCACAGGTTGTTGTCTTTTAGTGCGTTTTTGAGATAGTTTCACTTCTTTTTGTCCCAAAATTTTGTTTCTTGTTCTTAGGTTTGTGGTCTGAGGCGTCTTCGTGGGTAGACACCCGCTGGTGTTCTTGACTGTTACTACGGTTAGAATTGCCAACACCACCTTCACCTCTGTTGGCGTTGTTAGCATTGAGTTGCGCCAAGACGGATGTAACTGCTGCCGTGACTGCAGCTTGGAAAGTAGCAGAGTCTATCTGCAGGATTGCTGCATCGTTTGTTGGCTGGTTACCTCCTTGTGAAGACATAACTCTGTTGCATGGGGAGAAACGATTTCGTGAGTGGGGATGATTCTAATTATACCCTTATCATTTATATACACATATATAAATTTCACACTTTACTGAGCTATTCTTGCTGTTTCTGCTAACGTTCCGGAGACGGAGTTTGTGGTAATGGGTAGAAGTAGGTTTTGTACGGGCGTTAAGTTCATCCTAGGTTTATGTTTGTCTAAACACACTTAGTTGAGGAGTTCTGATGGGATCTGGTGCATTAGTGCTGGTATGATCACACCCTATAGGTCTATGGAAAGACACCTTTCAACCATGAGGTTTAAAAAGAAGAAATGATAATGAGTATTGAATAAGGGTTTATACGTCAGGAGTTATCTCACTCAGTTTATCTTAGTTCTGAGTGTATCGCATTCCCATGTTTTTGGTGTCCTTTGAAAACAATTCATAATGAGAGTCTATATATAATAAACTTATGAATTTTTAGTAGTATTGCTCCCAATGAAATAATGCGCATGCCCCTTTCATTTGTATGATTCTAGTATATTTAGTTTTTAGAGAAAGGTTTTGAGCCTGATTCAGGTCTACACCACATTATTGCAAGGAAAAGTTTGGACCGCAAATAAATCTCTCGACTAGTGTAATCACTAACTCGCGGGGTCGGGCCTACACATGGAGGGGAGTAACACCAACGCATACTCATAGGCCTAATCTACCAGGTCTTGTGAGTAAAATGAACTCTGCTCACGATAATTCCTCCCCAAATGGCGATTATTGTTGCTGATGGCGACTCCGTCCCTTGATCAATGCTGCCCAACGGGGCACAAGTTCGATGTAGTCGAGGCGGTTCGCGAGAGCCCTGGCTATGTAAGGAGAGTTGTCGACCTCTGGCTCTATCTTCGACTCTTTTCCTCATCACCCACTAACTTTCCGGGTTCGGAAGGTAGGGGTCTCCCGGTAAGTAAGTTATTGCCATGATGTCCGTGCGAGAATAGGGGTGAGCTAAGAGGCATATAATAATTATATTCCTAGAAATACTTGTAGGGGTTTGATCCTCTTTAGTTACTTTTATGATGACATGGTGCATTGCAGTTACATATCTAGGTTGTATATAACTTTAGCGTATCCATTTAGTGATTGTAGACCTACTAGCAAGAATAAGTTTAGTTTTCACATAGGTTATACTACCACAAAATACTCCTATAGTATTTTAAATGTTATGTTTGGTTGTTAACGATTTTCTGGTATGGGTGTTGGTAAGTTGATAGACTTGTTGTCCACTCTGACCATCCCCCGACATATACTAGTCACTTCTCGGACGAATATAGTTGATCAGGCTATATTCCTCCCAGAATTGATTGCATATCCCAGGGCATATTCACATTGCACAACTCTTCTATTTTTAACTTTTGTGTTTTCCTTAGACGTGGCACTAAACCGGTATGCATGTATGTACTTATACTTTTAACAAGAAACTATTTATTTCTAAAAGTATAGTTATTTGAAAATGTTTAAATCAGAGACTTAAGTCCCAATGCATTTATAGTTTGTATATATTATGTGGTTCGATATACTTAGTTCACTATAAACAATGCTCTGATACCAATCTGTCACACCCCCAAACCAAGGATGGCGGAAACGTCCGGGGTGGAGGACTTCATGTATAGTATCACAACAACGAGTATAATAGTGCCCAAAGTAAATACAACCATCATAAATATAATTGAAAAAGTTATACAATAGTATGTGCTTACATGTTTCCAATCAATTACACTTATGATGACAAAAATGAAATGTGTGCCGATTTAACGTCCCATCCTCAAAAGCGGTTGATTTCCTGTTTCACTGAATTCCTGAGAATACAAGTAGTTTGAAAAAGCATCAACAATTAAGTTGGTGAGTTCATAAGAGTTGTATTTGAGAAAGAAGCCGTTTTCCTTGTAAAAAGCGATAGAGTATGATTTCAGAAAATCCAATATTTTCTTTATTAAACGCTAAATGAACTCTCCTATGTTATGCAATAATGTACCCTAGAAAGACATGTAGATTCCTTCTACAATCACCCAATGTATATAAGTTATATAAAATTTAAGTTAAATAAACTGTCGAATATAATGAGTCTGCTCTAGGTCCACAACCAAACAAGGAACAGGAAGTAAGGCGGGCCCACCAATTCTAGGTCGATTGCGACTAGATTCTTATATAACTCTAGCATATACGCTTAGCAATTATAGCTGAAGTCTAACAATTCTAGATGAAATGTAGTTTTGATAGAAATATGTTTCCAAAGAAAATCCAATATTTTCCTTATAAAAAGTCATGCAGTCTTAAATGTCAAGACAGAGAATATATGTGT